>NC_085928.1:61575000-62825000 GCF_028885655.2 Pongo abelii
AGTCTCTAACTTTAACCAAGTATCTCTAAAACTTGAAAGAATACCACTTTATATGACAGTCAATTTTTTTGGAATTAGTTCTGGTTGTTAAAAAGTTATTTTGAGGTGAAATCCAGTTCCCCAAGACTTCCACTTTTAATTAAGTTGTACTTTATTACTGTTATTTGTTTAAACAGAAAATAAAGCTCAATAATTTTTTAAGATAGTATTCTTCAATAATGGGAGGCATCCCATTACATGGAAGTATAGTCATATACCAATGCAAGAAAATGAGCACTGTTCTAACAAAGACACACAATTGTTTTCTAGTTACACTGTAATGAAACTGAATATATAACTAGTATTTTCCAGATGATCGAAAACTGTCTTAACATTAGGTATTAAAAAACAACATAACCATAAGATAATGAATTTTGCTTTAGAGATGTTATATAAACCAGTGTATGGAAGCTGC
This sequence comes from Pongo abelii, assembly GCF_028885655.2. Classification (NCBI taxonomy): domain Eukaryota; kingdom Metazoa; phylum Chordata; class Mammalia; order Primates; family Hominidae; genus Pongo; species Pongo abelii. Next base: position 61,575,455 of record NC_085928.1, read on the forward strand.
TTTCAAATTTTCTGAGTTGTTTTTTAAATAAAAGACAATAATATCTGTTAATGAAAGAAACATTTTTAAGAAAATAAAGAATAATTCTACAGACACGTCATATTCGTATGTTAGCATTTTATAAGTATTCTATCTGCTAAAAGCAATAACTAACTTTGAAAATTTGAATTAAATTCTTATTAGATTTATTTTGCCTAGTACATATAATAGAAAATAATTTATACTTGAAATGTAATTATGTCTTTATACAGCCTTTCTTAGTTCAATGCAATTACTCTGCTCTGTTTTTTAACAGTGAAAACCAGTAATAAAAGAGACTCAAGTTTGTTCTGAACAGAAGCTCGTTTCTAATGAATGCTACTGTTTCAACTCTTTGTTTTTCTTTTCCTTGGAAATCTGAGAAAATTCTGTGATTTGGATAATGAACACACGGTTTTCAGATTTTGTTTTAATCCAGCACAACTCTTTTGACACATCAAGCAGTCACAAACCCAGCACTGGTCTTAGCATGATGACAAGTTGTCAGACTGATGTGCAGTGCCTATCTCAGCGTTTTCACATTTTGTAGATAACAAGGTGAAAAGTGAGTAAACACTACACAACAAGAGCATAAAATAATTCCCCGTTTGAATTCCATTGCTTACGTTTTCTCCAAGGAATAGTTTAGTTTTACAGAACAATAGTATTTATTTAATTTTAAAATTGGCGAAGGAAAATGTGTATACACAAAAAGCTGTAAGCTTAGAATATTAAAAATGCAAACAATTGCTTACCTTATATGGATAGTGTATTTTCATAAGGTTACATATGGATGGCAACTATAGAGTCTTACAAATACATTGTATAGATAGATGCCTTCACCACCACCACAAATGGTGATTTGGGGATTTGTTTTTTTCTGGAAGGGAGAGAGGCATAGCTATAGCTTAATATGTCAGCAAGACAATATTATTCTGTCTTTTAATACAAAGCTTCTGTCTAGTGTTTCCTCATGAAATATAAAATTCCACTTAAAATTCTAATCCTGTTTTCTACACTACACTGATTTTTCAAATTTATTTTCAAACTGAATATCCAAACTAAAAAATGCTGTAAATCTAAGATACATTCTAAGAATAGGATGTGAGAAGAATCCATTGCTATTAATGAACTTGTGATAATAGTTTAGTTCATTTAGATTTGCTTGTATCATGTGTCTGTTTCCTCTTGCCTCCTTTTCATTCACTCTACACAAAATTAACATATGGAATTTTCTACAAGATCTTTTAGCAGATCCTCATAGTTGATTCTTATCCTGAAGACTTTTCTTAACCATCTTTTCCCCTTTAACAACTTTTGGCCTGAAACTATGGACTTTATTACTTTTCAATAATCAAACTTGCATACTTATCATGGTTAATTTAATCATAATATCCCAGCCCCCCTACCTCTATCCACTGCGTTTTAAGAATTTCAACTTATTTGTAGCCACTGTTGGTCAGCTATTTCAACAGTAATATGCTATAAACAATGCCAAATCTGTAACAACACACATTCTTTTCTCATGAAGTGTCTGCAAATTTTTTTTGTTTTGTTTTGTTTTCTGTACTTAAATAGGATGGGCTTTAGGCTATGGTTTGGGATCATGTTTGTCCACATGTATCTCATTCTTGGGAGCAAGCTCTTTCAATAGGTGAGTATCAGGACTGGGAGAGGACAAGGCAAATTACGTAAGCACATTTAAGCTTTCTGATAAGCTTAAGCCCACTGATAAGAATCAGTGGGCCAGTAAGGCATACTCCAAGGACAAAGAAGCCATAACATGGGCTGGAACTGAAGGAAGAGCTGTGGACAAAATGTCACTTAACACCACTAGTTGCAAGCCATTCTATTTATTTTCAGTGCACACGTTAGCTACATACGACTATTCTTCCTCAACTTTTAGCACCATTACTCATTTTCTAAATTTCTAGATGGTATTAATCTCATGGCATTTGATAATCACCTTGTTTATATTGAAGGCATGTGCCTTTTCAAATGTATAGGGTTAATTAAGCCATTTTGATATTACATTCTATGAATTTTCACTTTTGATTATACGTTCTATGAATTTTCACTTTAAATATGTTTACTACAGATTCCTGATTCGTTTTATTTAATAAAAGGTGTCATTTTGAACCATAAGGATCAGCGGCAATACTAGTTAGTTTTCTCTTTCGAGGTATAAAAGACGCAGATTGTAGGAGCCCAAATGTAATGATGGAGGCAAACAACGTAAGTGTGAGATCCCAGGCTGAGAGTGAACAAAGGATACTTAGGTGAGCTAGGACAAAAGAGAATCAGAGAGCAAGTGTCGTAATTGGAGATACACCGCATTCCTCTTATGTCGAGTTTCTTGTTTTATAGAAACTTCTTCTGTCTTTCCTTAAACTATAGAGAATTTTGATATATAAACCCAAATGTTAATTCAAATAGCACTGGTCACTGAGTAAATTTAATTTGTGAGATGACATTTCCATTAATAGTTATCTTTTAAACAGCAATTTCAAGAATATTTTATTTTATGAATAGTTTAGAGATCTAATAGTTGAAAATTTCATTGTAGAATCATTTTTTATTCCAAGACAAGTAATTATGGAATTATTGTGGATCATTTAGAAATCTCCATGAGAAAAACAATGTTAAGGATATTGCTTTATTTTGATACTGGTTTTCCTTGCTACTTACAAGAGTGGTTTTGAATGAGTAATTGATGATTCTCAGAAATGTTGTCTTAAGGTCAAATACTTTAAAATAAAATATTCATATTTTGAGTAATTTTAAAATATTTAATTGGCATATTTAAAAACATTAAACAGTAGGCTAATTAATTCATATAACCATATAGAGAGTCATTTTGTAACAGATATTCATGGTAATTTAACTGAGAAGTTACTTTCCTCTTTTTGACATTTTTTGGTCAACAGCTCAGTTATTTTTAAAAATTCAGATTCTTAATGTTAACATAATATCTAGCCAGACCATTTGACAGTTGCTCACCTGGTACATAAAGTTTTGGCTCCACCCAAAATGCTTTTATAGAAACTCTTTTTTTATTTTTTTTGAGATGGAGTCCCGCTCTGTCATCCAGGCTGGAGTGCAGTGGCGCAATCTTGGCTCACTGCAACCTCCACCTCCCAGGTTCAAGTGATTATCCTACCTCAGCCTCCTGAGTAGTTGGGATTACAGGCGCACACCACCACACCTGGCTAATTTTTGTATTTTTGGTAGAAGCGGGGTTTCACCATGTTGGTCAGGTTGGTGTCAAACTCCTGACCTCGTGATCCACCCGCTTCGACCTCCCAAAGTGCTGGAATCACAGAAACTCATTTTTATACCCCTGCCTTGTTTGGAGGAACACATCGAAGACAGATCATACAAACTAGTCTTCACATTTATTTTAGGGATTTTTAGAAGGTGTAGTCTCCTACTTCATTCACATTATTCCCAGCTTTGAAGATCACCTGGAAAAATGCTTCTGTCTTATGAATGATGTTTGTTTTATTTTTTAATTATTTAATAATTTTTAAATTTTTTGTGGGTACTTAGTAGGTGTATATATTTATAGGGTACATGAGATGTTTTGATACATCAGCAGATCATGGAGATTTAGTTCATTTTAAGTCCATATAGTAGATTGAAGGCAAGATGATTGAGTCTCATGAGAGATAGATGTGGGTTCAAATACCATCTCAATCTTGGACAACTTTCTAACCTAACTAAGCTTCGGTTCCTCATCTACAAAACAGACATATTACTCTTCTCACAAAATTTATCTGAAGGATAAATAATGAGAAAACATTGACCACATGACCTGTGAAAATGCTAATGAATAGCTTTGATGATGATGATGATGATGTATCATACATCTTTTTAAATTTTTGGCTAACTGAAAACTCAGACCGAAATTCTTAGTCTAACTTAAATAATTTTGCAAGAATTTAGTATTAACTTTTTGCATATTATTTCCTCTAGTATTATATTAAAACATTTATTTTTGTTTTGCCATTTAAAATACCTTATACTACATTTGTTTTGAAAGGCCATCTTATCCATGGTTTTTGATGAAAAAAGAAAAAAAGAAAAGTTATCTTAAACCAAATCTGTAAGGATGCATGCTATTAGGTAAATAAATATTAAACAGTCACCTTTACAATAAATAGTTTTATTCAAAGGAATAATTTGTTTCTGTTGCATTCCATCATAACGTAGTTTTATTGAAAAAAGTACTTATGCACTCTTTCAACTTGTGTAAATGAGCAGTTTAAATGCACATCCCAGCGAGGATGTCACTCTTCTGAAAGTATATTACTATACGTAATACTGATTGGCAATGTTCAAAAGAGAGTGAAAATGAAGACAATTTAGGGATTGGGGAAGGTGCCTATAATGAACTTTAACTTTACATGGGTAATAAATTTTTATTCTATGCTAGGGTATAGGGGCTGTATATAATGTAGTTTGGTACTGTGATACATATCAAAATAAAGTTTCTCCTTGCTTTTCTCTAATTAAAAATAAAGCATTGATTTTAAAGCTATTTTTATGTATTGCTGTCAATACTTATGTTTAAAACACTATAAACTGAGCGATATCTTGACCCTGTTTTTATATGTATCAAACTTGATTGTCATTAATTTTGGAAAATCATGTATAAAGCAATATTGTTTGAAATTATGTAAGTATTTTAAAATCGTAAGGCAAGTTGATAATTTGAAGTATATGCGTATTATTCTGTTGTAGTAAGAATTAATATTTTTCAGATTTTTAACAGGTACTTAGAAGTTAGTAATTTACTGATAATAGATTTGGAACAAAAACTGAATAATGAAGTATTATTTTATACACTGTATTCTTTGGAGATTTGAAATTGCAGTGTGCTTTCTAGTTAAATTGAAAGGTCATAAGAAAGGGAAATGATTAAATGATATAAAAGTGACAGCTCAATAATTACAAACATCCTTTTTAATATGAATATAGCTTATCTATCAACTTGTTCTTAGTCATCACTGAAGTCCCTTCAGTAGCAGGTAGTATTGAAAATGTTGAATTAAACAGTTTAATTTACAATGAAATGAAATGAATCTCAGTGGAATAAATCAAATGTCTCACCCATGAAAGGTAATTATCTTTCTTTTTCTCAAAAAAAGGCATCCATGACTGAGTTATGTCTTCTCACACTTGGAAAGTAACAAATGCTATTCTAGGTAGATATTTATATGACATTATTTAATTTTAATATAGTTTTATAATTATACCTGATATCCTAAAAATATTATCAACAAAACAGCAATTACTTTGTCAGTTACTGTTGACAGCAAAAAGGTTTCTCATGTAGTTGAAAAATAGCAATTATTAACTCAAAAATCTGTACATTGCAGCAACTGTAATTATTACTATGAATATTCTTACTTTTTCCAAATCTTTCAGTATTGTGGATTCTGTTGTTAATGATCCCACATTTTTCCCCTTTTCTTTTCTAAAAAGCTGTTAGATAAACATGAAAGAGAAGTTGAAATGGCCTGCTGGCATAGTAAATCAGTGCACAGCTTGGCTTCAATCGCTAGGGGAGAACTGAAACCCATTACTGTGGATGAATACTTAACCGTCATCCTTAAAGGCTCTGGTCCTTCAAATAGTTTCCAGACTACAGAATCAAGCTGAAGAAGTTTTCTTTGAACAGTGTGTAGGAATTTTAGTTAAATTGCTTTCATTAGCATTAGTAAGAGGCTCCAAAAAATGTCTGCATAGCTCTTTAGAATTTAGAATAGTAACAATGAAGTAAACTTTCATTAAAATATTTTTTTCTAAATATTCCTTCACTATTTTGTGATTGTTTGGAAACCTTGTGTGTGATACTTACAGTCAACATTCTGGAGGTTGTTAAAATGACCTTCCTATTACTGAATACAACTCAGGAACAGTGAAGTGAGTTTCTAGACTCTGGCTTTGTAATTCTTTCTGCTTTCTTTCAGAGAGCATTTCACCTTCCCTGCAGAGATGCACATTAAGACCACTAACTTGGAATGGGTCCTGATTGTTTTCCTTATAAGACTCTGATTGTGTGTGTAGATATGTACACATCCATGTATACATTTGTGTAAATATGAATATTCATATATATACATGCACAGAGAAAATATCTTTAGATATGTAAAAGTGATACATTCTTTAGTGAATGTTAGATATTCATATAAGAAAATTTAAAAAGATAGTTTGAATCACAATGGCTTAGCCACCTGAGTATTCTGTATCCAGAGACTAAGAAATGACCAGCTATATAATTACAGCATATGAGACCCCGGGGTGCTCAAACAAAGATAACTATGGCTCTTTCATTCACTTAAAGTCTAACATTCTATTGCTTTAAATTTGATGCACAAGAAAGAGGAAGAGATAAAAATCCAATGACAAAACAAAGCAAATAACTCCAAAGAAGGTAATATACACCAAAGAAAATGTGAGCCCTCCAAAAGCTCATTTATCATTTTGGTTGCAAATGAATATTTTAAAGTTTTTCTTGAAGATATAAGGTAGAGAATTGGACAACTGCGAGCAATCAAATCTGGTCCAGGTAGAGCAAGCTGATAGCATGTTGGTATGACTCTTACTGAATTCCTCGAATTTCCACATCCTGATGAGGTTCTTTGCTCTATTTCAAAATGAACCACTTGCAAACACTTCCCCAAGTGCTGGAGTTGTTTGTGTTGGGCCAAAGAGTATGAATCGGTAGTAATAAAAGCATCAACAGGATTCATTTGCAGCCTCCTACTGGGAGACACTTTACCTTAGCAGCTCAAATTATATTGAATCGTAATGAATGAAGAAGTGGATCCCTGCCAGGGAATAGTTTGTAACTTGGAAAAGTAGATATAATTACATAATAATTCTGCCTTTGCAGAAGGTGCCTCTGCTTTAGGAGTACCTGATGTTATTTACGGCTGTTACTTGCAGCTCTGTTTAGTCATCACGTTCGTATATCAATCAAACCCAAGAATTTTATATTCTTTTTATTTCTACTTTACTGCTAAACAAAAAATGTAGTGGCATCTATTTCACTTCTGCAATCTATCTAAAATCTCAGCATTTTAACTCCTAATACTCTGCTCCAGGTTTTATTTACAGATCATATATATCTTTAATATGGAGGGATTTTTATAGTCTCTTATTTTCTCACCCCCTCTTCCATAATTATATATATATATATAAATATATTATATAATATATTTATATATATATAATTTGCTTGCTATGAGATTTACCTGTATGACTTACCTGTATAAATATTTATACACTATACTCATACAGGTATCCTATAGCAATAAATAGTAAAGGCTCAAATGGTGATTACATGAGAATATCTTAAATGAATCTATATTGTTCTTTAAAATATACCTCCAATTTTTTTGTTTCTTTGACTTTTATCATTTTTCTTTAATATTCTTAAAATTAAAAGCTATTGAGGTGGTATATGTTTAATAGTCTAGAATTGTTCTAGTGTCTTAATGTAGCATGATAGTACATTAACTATTATCAAAATATAGTGAAAGGACTATATTATCAAAATTAGATTTTGCTTTACTTCAGACAGAAATATGACTTTAAAATCATTTTTGTGCATACAATAGTTAACCCGCCTTCATGTAATGGTAATCTCTGTGAACCTCAGATGGCATATTATAGACACAGCTATTATATATGGTCATATATATATATGTTTTTAAGTAATATTTTAAAGTATTTTGGAAAATCTTGTGGACAGCACTTTATTGATATTACAAAGCATACGAAAATAGAATTGTAACTCAGTGCTTAAATTAGAAACATTTCTGCTTCAGAAACAGAACACTAATTTTGTCAACAAAATGGAGGGCAAAGCCTACTAAAATAAATAGATAGTAAAGTCATGAAGTAGAGAGTGAAACCTGGCAAAACGTGATGATACGGATATAGCATGCATGCACACACACACACACACACAGATCTAATAACAATACTGAGAACAATGTTTGCATTGGTTAAAGTTTATAGATGAATTGATAGAAATTGTTACAAACTAGTAATACATATTTAATTGAAAGTAGCTTGCAAGGGAGAAGGGAGATAAAAGCAATGGTGATTTTTGATGGCCTCCGAGATGTCAGCCATTGTATTAGACGGCTTGCATGTATACTATTATTTAGTCTTCACAATAGAACTATGGAGTTGACATTTTACAAGAAAGTTTCTTTAGACACAGGGAGAATAAAGCAACTTTCTCAAGGTAATCTTTTAGACAGAAGTTACCCATAAGTCAACCAAGGTCTAGATAAAACAAAGTTTGCCACTTTATGTATACACAGTAGGCCCACAGTGGGCCAGACAATTGCTTAACAAAATTGACTAGAAATGAGCAGACTGGTTAAACTACTCTGTTTTCTTAAACTTCTCAATTTCTTCATGTATAAAATGAGAAAGTAAAAACATCTATTTCATATGGTTTTTAAGAAATTTAAAGGAGTTAATTCATGTCAAATGCTCATTAAGTGTTTGTTTTTGTAGAATTTTCTCTTTTGTCTGGTCTCTGCATAGAGTTGGCTTCATTATCTGTGATGTCAACATCAGATGGTAGTTAAACAGGTGTAATATTTTTGATCCATTTTGGACATTTGCAACCATATGTTCTGTAACATTTTATCCTCTATTATTTATAGGTATGTTGGCTGTGAGAATCTAAGACCATGCTTTTTGCCACCGTATATAAATTTATGAATTTGCGGGATTCAGGTGTTCTCTGGTTTGATCTTTTTTTATCTCACCCCAGGTCTGTTTTCCCAGTATCCTGAGATCTCATCACGGTGAATTTCCATTCCGACTTATACCTGACAATGTTTAATCATGTATCTTGTTGCACAGGAATGACTTCCCCTGTTCTCTTACAACTGGCACACAGTGACTTCTCATTCAAGACTCAGTTCAAAGACCTCTTTCTGTGGGAAGCATTACCTGGCAATACTGCCATCTGTATAGTGTAGAAACAACTGCTTCTCAGGATAATAATTCTCAAATGTTCAGGTATATAAAATCATGTGAGTAGATCATTAAAAAAATGTATATCCTCAGGTTCCATCCCCAGACACTAATTCAGAAGGAATGAGATGAAGTCAAAGAATCTGCATTTTTAACTAATGAAGCAAATAATTCTTACACAGTCCCAAGATCATACTTTGAAAAACTCTACATTAGGAGAAAATGTAAAATTTGTATCAAGAATTACTTTAGAATAACTCAGTTGGCACAGTGTGTGGCATTAAAACTAGATTTACTAAGAAAGAAAATTAAGCATTCACCTCTTGAAATCTCAAAATGCCAATTAGGTTTTCACCTTTAATCACATTTCTCTATATAACTCCCTCTCCACAGAGCAGTCAGAGAGATCTACTAAAATATCAAGCAGATCTCCTGCTTAAAACCCTCTAATAGCTTTCTATTACCATTAGAAAAACAAAAAAACAACTTTCCTTTGGCTATAAGACGTATCTAGGCACTTCCTATCTCTCTGGCTATATTTCTTACAACTTGTACCTGGATTAAAATAAAAAGTTCTTATCAATTTGATCCCTTTTTTATTCCTCAAAAACATCAAACTCATCATATATATGCTTACCATGGGGACTTTTGTTTTCCCTGTTCTTTGGGTAGTGACCACTCTTCTCTTCGGACTGGCTCAGTCTTTTCATTTGATGTCTCAGCTCAAACATCATCTCTTCAGAGAAGCATTTCTGAAAACTCTACCTGAACTATCTCCCACCCTTTCCAAGTCTTCTGCATCTTGTCCAGGACAGCTGCTGTCCTAAGGGCTGAAGATACTGTGGGGTGTCTCCAGCACTTAGGAGCAGCTGGTCCACAGAAGAACTCAATAAATGTCTGTTGAAAACAAATACACTGTATGTAATTGAAACTCTGTTGATACTCTTATTCCAGGGATTATAGCATGCTAACGTTGAAATAACATTCATGTATTGAAATAAATCTTTTCACCAATTTGAAAATGGAAAATCTAGGCTGTAGGAACTTCTATAGTTGAGACAAATGTCTCTTGAGTTGAGCCAACAAGTGAACTTATCTGAAAATACAGATAAGAGAAATTAGAAGAAAAGGAGAAAGTTAACAAAACAGTTAATTCCTCCCACAAATTAATTTTTCATTGAAACAGCTACTTACTTAATATTAAATGTGTACACCTGGTTGTGTAAACATTTTAAACAATAGAAGTCTAAGAATCATTTAAATTTTAGTGTATTTTTAAAAATTTAATAGATTTTCTTACCAATATTATTTTTTAAAAGTAAAAAAAATGAGGCTTTGGAACAATCAATATTTACCAAGTATATACTTTTGCCAAATGCTGTTTAAATTTAAATTTAAATCTCAACAGATGATACTGGTAATATTTCAATCTCATCACAATTTCTAGGTTTTTAAAAAATATTTTCCAAATACCAACAAATTTACTGGAGCTTAGTCCTTTAGTTCAGACTTGATAATTTATGTTATAGTTTTTATTTTGCTATGCTTTGCTTTTTCTCTACAATACTTAAATGGCTTCTGATGTAGTTTGGCTCTGTGTCCCCACCCAAATCTCATCTTGTAGCTCCCATGATTCCCATGTGTGGTGGGAGGGGCTTGGTGGGAGATGATTGAATCATGGGGGCGTGTCTTTCTCTTGCTGTTCTCGTGATAGTGAATGGATATCATGAAATCTAATGGTTTTAAAAACGAGAGTTTCCCTACACTAGCTCTCTCTTTGCCTGCTGTCATTCACATAATATGTGACTTGCTCCTCCTTGCCTTCTGCCATGATTGTGAGGTTTCCCCAGCCATGTGGAACTGTGAGTTCTCCATTAAACCTCTTTCCTTTGTAAATTGCCTAGTCTCGGGTATGTCATTATCAGCAGTGTGAAAACAAACTAAAACAACTTCTTAAATAAATTAGGCAAAATGAGCAATAATATCACAGTCAGAATAATGCATCATTTGGAGAGCTGTTTTGTGACCAGATAATTTGTGGAAGAGCCTTTTTGTTGGCTGAAATAAACAAAGTTTTCTGGCTGCTTCTTTAATATATAGCTAATTCTCTTTAGCACCATATGGTTTGTAATTTCAGCTATAAGTGTAGAAATTACAAAGAGCTAAATTTAGAGTATGCTCATGACAGCAACCCATTTGGAGATTCCCATGAGGTAAATGTCTTGATTTCATTATTCCCATTGTGGTGCACTTTTGTGGGTATTTTGGAAATTTTTCGGTGCCTATGACAAGCCCAACTTCACTATTAATTTATTTAGAGTCACAGTAGAAACAAAACTTTTCTTTATAGAAGGTTGACTTGAAATTATGTTTTGAAAATATAATATATTGTCTGTATGGAAATTTAATATATGAGCTATTATACCATTTTCAATAAAATCTAATAGAACAGATTTTATTCTATTAAATTAATAGAATAGATTTTATCTAAAATCTAAAATAAAATAACTTGAGTATTATTTTTATTAAAAGTTTAATTCATATCACAGTGCTTAGAAACCTGGTATAGAACCTTGGGAAACCTGCATAGTATTGTCAAGTACACGCGCTATTTGTCAAATCTATTGACAACAACTATGGAAAGTTCCAAAGCAAAGAGCATTGTCAATAAAAGCAGTGTACTGAGCTTCTTTTGAGAATTAAATCTTGATTAATCATCATGTTTATTATTGAGTAATATTTGTGGCTGAGTGTTGCCATTACTTAATTTTTTGTGAGTGATTTCTTATTTGTTAGTTGTAAAGCTGGAAACAAGATAAACTTTGTTTCCAGATTTATAACTTTAATGTTCTGTAATATTCTCCCATATGATTGTTACTTTCCTGCTTTAGCAAGTCTAGCTTGCTGAGATGATAATGCTTATATTGGAAAAGTATGAACTATAGTGGTTTTGAGAAGAAAATAAGATGATCTATTAGACCGAACCATATTAAGTTGTCCAGGAATATGTCAATGATGCTCAATTTTACATATTAGATACAATAGGGACATGTTAAAACAATACTAATGTCCAGGCCCCTCATAAACCAATTAGATCTGAATTTTTAAAGGTAGGGCAAGGGCATCAGTTTTCTTAAAATTCAAACGTTGTTTCAATACGCAGTCATAGGTAAGAGTCACTAATACATGTAATCCTGTTTTTCAGAGAATATCATAGTCGCAACTTCCATAGAACCAATCAGTGTATGCAGAGAATAACTTTCCATAAAAAATGATGGGAGGAGAATAACTTTCCATTAAAGTAACAAATGAAATATTCCCTTCAAAGAAAGATTTTTTAAAATTAGGCCAAAAAGTGGAAATATTTTCGAATGTATTTAAATTCAATTTTGTGTAATATAACAAACAAGGACCTTCACCAGTGAGAGTATGATAAAGCAGTTAATAATGGTTGCAATAGTGTTAATTCTGCCTATTTGACAAAAAATGAGGGAAATTTTAATAAAATATGAACCCCCAAGGAAACATCTGTGGAAGAGTATGGTCAGAGTTTTGGAATAATACAAATATAAAAAACGTGTAAAATCCAAATTCCAGAGCTCTTTAGGTGAGAGGTAAATCTTCCTTGCTTACGACTGCTCATAGGGCCTTTTTTGGCACACGGACAAGAATGTAGATGAGATGTCGGAAAGGTAGTAGAGAAGAGGAACGTGAAATGAAGTAACTAAGTATAAACTCAGCTATTTTCAATGAGGTATTAAACATATGCTACTACTCTTCCACAGATTAAGTTGCTTATAAAGATAATATTTTACTTAGTATATTAGAAGAATTGCAAACGTGAATTTCAAAGTTTTCTTGCTTCATATAGATGTATATTTTATGATATTAGTGGACTGAACTATCTACTGAACTGAAGACATTGCCTAGGGACATATTTTTTAATTTTAAATATTTTTGAGCTTATTTTCTTTTTGTACCTCCTTGTAAAAGAAGTATATATAATTGAACCTAATTGCTGGTTCTAATTTATATGAATTTTTACATAGTGCCCCAAGAAGAAATAATACCTGTGTAACAAGGTGTGTCAAAAATGCTCTAAAATTTCTGTCAAATGAAAATTGAGTTAGCACAGTTACACATGCTTGCCATTTTTTCAAATCATTGTTTCCTAAAAATAATTACAATATGGGCCTCTGAAGAATTTATGTCCTTGTGAATAATGCAATTTTACACATATATGTGTGTGCTTGTATATTATCAATGTATACTTGACTCTTTTATGTGATAAATCAATCATTTTAGATGCAAATTTCTAATTTCAAGTTGCTGACTTTCTGATAAGACAAAGGTAGATTTCTTGACAGAAACTACATAGCAAATTTTAAAATTCCATAGCTACTTTGTATTTATACATTGTTTTGAAACAGAAAATTATTTTTTTTTAAATGTGTATATGTGCATACATGTGTTTAACAATTCATTCTAATGGCTTGTGGCCCATGTTTCCAGATCTGTAAAATAGGAATTATAGCAGTTCCTATGTGATGGGAGTGCTGTTAAACCAAATTATTTGATCCATGAGAAATACTTAGCATAGTACTCGTCACATATTAAAGGCTTAAATGAATGCTAGTTGACAAAATGAAAGGGATTAGTGGATACTTCTTAAGGTCTCTCCTTTATAGCTTATTCTAAACCTCCACTGCTATATTTCTTCTTGTTTTAAAAAAACACAGTCTCATCAAAATGGTAAGGATCACATCATGCCTGATGCACAAAAAATTTCCTGAGAACACACGCATAAGTGGCATATACAGGAATAGAACCTAAATCTTCTTTTTCCAAATTTTTGACATATTCTACTATGTCACACTGCCTCCACAATTCCACATGGTAAAATTATTTCTAAGTGGGTAAAAAATACCCTTACAGAATTAAGTGAATATGTTCAAAAAACTAGTCACAGTAATCTCAAAGAAGTACAGTGGTTTTTAAAGTCTTATACCTCTGATGGTATTTCGAAGATTGTTGCACACTATAGAAATTTTTAAGGAAGTGTTTTCTTTAATCTTTTCAACATTTTGCATGTTCAAATATTACAACTAAAAGAAAAAAATTATTTAAATTAAGTATTTCCTTTTTACTATTCTAGAGCTGCCTTTATCTTGTAACATTAGTGTAATAATGAACTAATTTTTTATATCATGGGTAATTTATTTTAGGACATAAAAAAGTTGTAGTGCATACAATTTAACCAATAATATATACACTAATCTATGTATTTGTAATGTATGATAGTCATTTTGATTTAAATCTAGAAAAAAACTGTGAGTTAAAAATATGTGTACAGCCATGCACAGTATAATGACATTTCAGCCAATGATGGACTGTGTATATGGACATGTCCCTTAAGATGGAGATAAAAAAGTCCTATTGCTCAGTAGTGTTGCAGCCATCATAACATTGTCATATAGAACAATACATTACTCGTATGTTTCTGGTGATGCTGGTGTAAGAAACCTACTGTGCTGCCAGTTGTTTAAAAGTATAGTACGCACAATTATGTACAGTACATAATATTTGACAATGATAATACAAGGCTATGTTACCAGCTCATGTATTTACTACAATTTTTATCATTATTGTAGATTGTACTCCTTCTACTTATAAAAAAAAGTGAGCTGTAGAACAGCCTCAGGCAAGTCCTTCAGGAAGTATTCTGGAAGAAGGCATTGTTATCATAGGAGATGACAGCTCTATGAATGTTATTGCCCTTAAAGACCTTCCAGTAGGACAAGACGCGGTGGTGACAGACAATGATACTGAGGATCCTGACCCTGTGTATGCCTAGGCTAGTGTGTGTGGTTTTGCCTTGGTTTATAACAAGAAAGCTTAAAAAGTAAAAAGGCTACTTTTTAAAAATGAAGAATTGAAAAAAGCTTATAAAATAAGGATATAAAGAAAGAAAATATTTTGTACAGTTTGTTTCAAGCAATGTGTTATTACAAAAGCGTCCAAAAGTTTAAAAAATTAGAAATGTATAAAAATTTTACAGTAACCTAAGGCTAATTTATTTTTAAAGATAGAAAATTTAAAAAATAAAATTAGTGTAGCCTCAATGTACAGTGTTGATCAAGTCTACTGATAAAGTCTACAGTAATGTACAAGAATGTCTTAAGCCTTCACATTCACTCACCACTTACTCACTATCTCACCCAGAGCAACTTCCTGTCCCGAAAGCCCCATTTCGCTAAGTGCCCTATACAAATGTAGCATTTAAAAACCTTTTATACCACATTTTGTACTGTACCTTTTCTATGTTTTGGTATTTTTAAATACACAAATACCATTATATTATAATTGCCTACAGTCTTCAATACAGTAACATGCTGTATTAAGTTTGTAGCCCACGAGCAATAGACTTAAAACCTAGGTATATGGTAGGACATGCCATTTAGATTTGTGTAAGTACATTCTATGATGTCTACACATCATAGATGTCTCAGAATTCCTCACATCAAAACGCTTGTCTCAGAATTCCTAACATTAAGCATGACTGCATTTGTTAGTTCATTAAAGAGGTTATTTTTGAATACCTATTATATCCCATTATAGTCTTTCTTTAATAGGCAGAATAACTAACAATTATCCTGAAAGGTAAATATTAACATTCTACTCTTTCCTTTTTGGTACCAGGCATAATTAAATCACGTATATTCTTTTTTTTTAAATTGAAACATGCATATATGCTTACAAAAGTCATATATTTTTTGAAATGAAGAAAAGATAAATCCTCATGTTGATACTATATCACATTGCATAAACTATGCTTTAATATCAATCATTTAATTGAATTTTTTTCTTTAATATGTTGTAGAACATCTTGAAATAATTCCTTTTGAATTTAAAAGGTATTATTTAGCTCATTATTTCTCAGAAGGGAAAACTTAATATCCAAAAAATGACAATAACTTAGCCAAGAGCACCTAATAAGTGAATGCAATAACAGGATTCAAATGCCTGTCTTCTTATTTCAAAACCCATAATGTCCCTACCATTCAAGACTGCTTTCCTTCAGGAAAAAATAATATATGGGGGAAGACAAATTTATCACAAAAATGTAGGTGAAAACATGGCCAGATCAAAGCTCCTGAAGCCAAATATAATTAAGTCTAATCAAAGGCATCAAGGTCCCACAATATGATATTTAATGCTGTATTCTACTAATGCTATATATGAACAAGGGGGTATATAACCTTATAAATAACATTTCTAAGGAGTAGAATTCCTGGGATAAAACATTTCCCTTTCAAGAAACAAATTCCCTTAACACATCAGGATAGTTCAGTAAATGTTGATTTGCAACCATCATTATTATCTCTTAATTGAATATGTAGATATTACAGATGTCTCCTGAACACTTGAATTAAGTCAGACAAAATGAATAGCCTCTAGAATATTGCAATTTGAAGAGAAAGCTATAATTTAAACATCTATATAAAATGCATGAATTTCAAAGTACATTGAAAGGGTTTTATATTATGAATACATAAAGTTGTTTAATTCTGGACATTTTCCAAAATTATAATATTTAATTTCTGTGTTTCCTAAATTCTTCTCTCAAATAAATATCTCCACAAATTGATACAACTACAGTTATGAAAATGTTGAAAAAATATTTTCAAACATTGAACATTTGGTTATTTTCTCAAAGTTATGATTTTTAGAACAAGAGGTGTTTGCTTTCTAAACAGTTTTTATATGTTTCAACAGAACTAGTTATAAGTTATAAGAAATTCACATAATGTTGATGTTTTCCATTTACTGCTTATTATACTTATGTTTTATTTGAGCATTTTTACTGTAAATATTTTCTACCATTTGTTTTACTAAGGTTATTTTTTTAAACAGGTAAAATTTTAAAATGCTGTTGGATGACTCTTAAAATTTGCTTTAAATGCCTTAATTATTCCATACTTATTTCCCCTCCCTGAAGGTTTCTTTCTTTATCTCTAAAGGTTACTATTTTTTTTTCTTCCTTTCTTTCATCACAGAATATAATATCAGCAAATCGCAGGCATGCATGTAAAAAGTACATAAAAAGAGAGGTATTAGGGTGTTTTTCTGCAGTCGTTCCTAAAATATTTCCCCAATGTAAACTTAGAAAGGTTTTTTCTGTTTTTGTTTTTTTTGAAGAAGAAGAAAAGAGACAAGTAAAGCCCTTGTTAGAACAACATTTATGATTCTAAAGGTGAAGGTTACAGAGTACATTCCTGTAAAGAGTAAATACGAACCAAAAATTATTTTAAACTTAAGAGTAATAAAATTAGTTTAAATTTGTAGGTAATACGGGTAAATGGTAAATAAGAAATTAATATTATTTTAAATTTATTAACTTGAAAATAATTTCAAATTTGCTTTAAAACATTACAATGATTAAAGATGTTACAAATTTCTTTTTTTAGTTTTTCATTTTTACTTTTATTAAAATATCATAGAAGATAATAGGTGAATGTCTTTGAAGCATTCAGAAGTAGATGTATGTGAAAATAGTTTACAATCATCAGAAATGTCGAGAGTTATGCATCACTAAACATTGCATTGCACACTATGCTTTCGTGTTTACTGTAACATCTGACACCGGGCATGAAATTCAGGGTCAGCCTTTAGTAGATACAGGAAAAGGTGTCAACTTGGTGAAACAAACTTCTCCATCACACGCCACTGACTTTTTCAGGTATTAAGTTCAGTCAACTCGTAGAATGCTCTACCACCAGGAGTTGTCTTACTGTTTTTTTCATGGTACCCGAATGTATTCCTTTATCTTTGTATTTTCTAGAAACTGCCAATATGGTTATAACTTGCCTTTTAATTTGGATTCTAATTAAAAGGCACATATTTTATGTTATTTTATTAGTAATTTTGATTGAACAAGTGTTTGTATGATGTATTTGGAGAACGGCTTCTAATACAAAGGCAAATAGTGTCATTAAGAAGGAAGAAAGTTTCACAGCACAGACAGAGAGTATCAGAGCCCTGAATCAATGGTATGGAATGTAAAAGGACCACAGTATCTCCAAATAGGACATGAAAAAAAATGACATGAAAGGGAATAACTGTTGAGAAGGGAATCTTTCTGCCCGAACTCCAAATCTTTTTATAATCTGAAAGCTTGAGAAGGCAAGATCTCTGACATAAAATAGAAATGTGACAACCGAGTTATCAGTTTTATTTATTACCATTTTTTTCCTTCATCACTTCAAAGCATGTCTAAGGAGCACCTACTGAGTGCCAAGCAATATGTTAGCTGCTTTGAGAGGACCTTGTTCCTCAATGTCCTCCGTGTAATTCCGTGGTCTCCTGCCTCTGTCTTGTGCTCTCATAGTACCTTGTGCATTTCATTAGGATAGTACCTGTCACCAGGTATTGCAGTCATATGCTTATTTCTCTGTTTTCTTCCCATTACTCTGCACATTTCAAACCTCGTTTTTTAATCTGCAGTACTAAATATAATGCTACACCAATCACAGATTTTCAAATCTTGTCGAATGAATGAGCAGAGCACAATCCATGCTTTAATAAGTGATTCCAGGCATAGAATCACTGGTATAATTAGACTTAAAATTTAAAAAATGTGGTTTTTCAACATGGTGGGATAACATATTATGGGAGAGTAATGTTTATATAGAAGAGACAACATCTAGTTGATACTTAACTCATAATCACGTATTCACCAGGGTTGGAGAGGAGGAGTTAGTATTCCATGCATCAGTATGGACGCTGTAATGTATGAGAGAGATTGACGTTTTTAGGGAACAGCAAGACGTTTGGTATGTCAGGAGCCAAGAGCTGGTTGGCGGGAAAAGCAGATTGGGATCAGACTGTGAATGGACCCAGACACCATTCTACAGAAACTGGATGTTTTCCTCAAGGTAGCAAGGTATCAGCAGAGGATACACAAGTCAGGTTAAATGTTATTCTGTTAACACCTTAAAGGATAAATGAATGAAAAACTACTATTGACAAAAAAACAGCAATTTAGAGATTGTTGCCAAATTTCAGTAGGAAAGTGATTTAGGTCTGATCCAAGATGATGACATTAGGTTAAACGGATATTCTGGAATTTAAGCAAGTCTTTGAACCACATTTCTATCTTGCTTCAGAAAGTGGATTTCTACCATCTTAGTTTTTGCCTAATCTATACCTTACTATGCTCATATTCTAGAGCCAACTAAACATCATTCGAAGAGTCAACCCAAATAATTAGCCTGAGATTGGAGCCATAAAATCCACTCCGGCTACTAAAGCCCAACTTTGTAACATAGAGCATGTTAAAATTTAAGTTAGAACTTCTACCACTGCATTACATGTCACAAACATGTTATTGTTTTAATGTATTGCATTAATGCGTTTCAGCCTCTAACACTGAGTTCTGTTGGTTCTTCATCTTTTCTTAGCTAAAAAAAATAGTGATAGAAGTATATACACTAGGGATAGAAGTAAATATACTAGTAATAGAAAATATTTTTTCCAATTCAGTTAACCATTCATTATATAAAACTTTTTGATATTTTCTACCCTATACTCTCATCTGTAGCATCATGAAGCACGTAGAATTATAGCGAGAAAAATCTCACATATTGGCTTCCAGTTCTTAAATAGCATGATTTTCATATGAAATGGGAAATTATTAGAGCTGGACATTTTAAAATAAGATTGAAATCAGTTGAAGCAGCCTAAGTTCTTGGTCTTGGTAGGTTACTTTTTCCAAAATTATATTGTTTGGACAGGGAGAAAGAAGCCTGGAGTTAGAATTATATCTAATATCTTAAACATTTTTCCTTTAAACATCTGGGATATCAGGTATGAAGGTTAGAATGTAGGCATGAATGGGCCAGGCGCGATGGCTCATGCCTGTAATCCCAGCACTTTGGGAGGCCAAGGCGGGCAGATCACGAGGTCAGGAGATCGAGACCATCCTGGCTAACACCGTGAAACCCCATCTCTACTAAAAATACAAAAAATTAGCCGGGTGTGGTGGCGGGTGCCTGTAGTCCCAACTACTCGGGAGGCTGAAGCAGAAGAATGGCATGAACCCGGGAGGCAGAGCTTGCGGTGAGCCGAGATCGCGCCACTGCACTCCAGCCTGGGCAACAGAGTGAGACTCCGTCTCAAAAAAAAAAAAAAAGAAAGAATGCAGGCATGAATGAGACGTGTGCACTTCCTACAGTTCTCAGGCTTTCCATCTCCTCGACCTTCAAAACAGAATGACCTCGCAGGCCTCAGATTAAAATTGATACAAAAAAAAAGTAAGAGAAAAAATCATTCATGTATTTGCCAAAGATAATGGGAGGCCATTACCCTTTGCACTGCAGAGTTGTGTGGAAACTGTCTCCTCATACTTAGATAGACAGCACTGTTTGTTTAATATGGCTACCCAATTTTGAGTAAACTAGTTATAGTCAGCAGGGAATTCATTCACAAGATAGATTATGGAATAAAACCGAATTTGACACGATGAATATATTATTTAAACTATAAACCTAAGAGATACTGGTTTACTGTAAAAAATAGTAACTAAAAAGTATTATATACAGAAAATTATACAATGAAAAACTAAAAAGTATTTTATAGAGAAAATAATACAATGAAAAGCTAAAAATGAAAGTAAATAAAAAATAGTAACCTCATAGCAAGGAGGAAGAATAGAATGGAAAGTTTTTAAAAAAACAGTTAAAAAAAAAAGCTGTTGTCACTTTTCATTGAAATTACATGAAATGAGACAACAAATTTAATTTAAGATTTAATCAATTATGATGATAAATTTTTAGGAATAGATTAAGTGTCTATTATTTGCTCAGATAACCTAACTTTACAAGATAATTATCCAAACTTTTATATAACTTTACCTATGATTTTACCACTTGGAAATGCTATTAATGAGGCAGTGGTAATAATGAAATATCTCATAGAAAAGATGATTCATTATTCAGTGCAGTACAGTCAAGCAAGTTTCAAGTTGCATAATTGTAATAGGAGCAGAAAATGACAAAGATAGAAGAAACTTTGTTACAGGGTACAATTTAAATATAGTATTTGGGAAACGAATGTGAAAGACATTTTTCCCTGAAATTGAAACCAACTCATCTGCCTCACATTCTTTTTCACAGTATTTCATCACAATGTCTTCTCTTGTTGAATTTAAATGACTGTGACATTATTTTCCCTACCTTGGCAAATTTTGCAAGGAGATATTGTCTTAAGTATATTAATAATTCTTAAATGTGTTGTCAAAGATTGGGTTTAATTGGAAACAATTATAATATTGATTGTTCACGGTTCAATTTCTTGGCAGATATTCCTTCTGTTGATCATAAAAATGGAATGGTGATTTTGAATTGTACTATGCTTGTTTAATGTAGCATGTATACTTCTTGGCTTAACATGGGCTGCTTTAAAAATTGTATAAAACTGGCTTGCTGTATTTTTCTACAGCACAGAATAGCGTACTGCATGTATTATTCAACTTGTTGAAGCATCCTAGAAAATATTTTTATTGTTAAAATTGTAGCGACAAGTAGAAATTAATTATTTGTTATAACACAAAGAACTTTTATACTATATTCCCAATTTTGTTTTACACTGAAGTCTTCATTTGAAAATATGAGCGAAAGATTGACTTTAAATTTCCAGAGATGATTAGCTGCCAGCGCTAATCAAATTGAGAAGTAATTAGCAAATCAAAACCTGATTAGCTCTTTGCTTGATTTACTGAAATTATAGTTTATTCAGTTTAAATAATGGGGGAGGGGAGTTGACTATACTTTAGATACAGTAGAATCAACTATGTTGAAGCAGGAGGGGAGTCCAATACCCTAAGAATTGTCTAAACCTGACAATACTTTTTTTTGGCTATTTCTTTGTGATACTATAATGCTACACAGTAGTCTTTTGTGTTTTTATGAGAATAAAGGTTTCTATCATTTGTCAAATATAATCTAATATGATATATAATTTAAGTTTTTAAGGATTATTGTTATTATATGTGGAGTCATTGTTTAATCATAGATGTTAGGTGTTTAATCATAGATGTTAGGGCCCTACCCTCATTATATTCTTAATACATTTTTATAGGCTCCAATTCTAAATACAGCTACATTGGGGGTTAGGGCTTTAGCATATGAATTTTTCAATTCCTGGATATAAAAAAATTTCAAGGTATGCTAGTTCATGCATTTAACTATTGGATATTTAAGACTGAAGGAAAGAAAGTGAGTTTACCCATGCGTTACTCTGCTATGGCTACCATAACAGAATGTCACAGGCTGACACAAACTTATTTTCTCAGAGTTCTAGAGTCTGGAAGTTCAAGATCAAAGTTTTAGCAGAGTTGGTGTCTGGTGAGGGCTGTCTTCCAGGCTTACAGATGACCACCTTCATGCTGTATCTGTACATAGATTTTCCTGTGTGTGTGCAAAGAAAGAGAGAGAGAGGAAGAAAGAGAAAGAGTTCTGGCATTCATTCCTCTTCTTAGAAGGATGCCAGTCCTATTGGATTAGGCCCCATTCCTCATGACTTCATTGTATTCTTAATACCTCCTTATAGGCCCTGTTTCCAATACAGCCACATTGGAGGTTAGGGCTTCAGCATATGTATAGTGGTGGAGGAGCACAATTCAGTCCTTAGCAACTAATAATCAGTGTTTCCATACAAAACAAACTTAATAGAACCAAATGATAAAAGATAAGAGAACTTTCTGCCTGGTTACCTTCACTGCCCAGTAGCTGCAGGGCAGTGAGAGGTACAGCAGCAAGGTTCCGAACCGGAAGTGTCCCCAGCACTTCTTGAGATGACACTCAGAGCTACAATCACCCTTCTAGATTTCACTCTCATGGAATGACCATTTTGGTCATAGATATCATGCCTTTGCCCAAACTTAAATGTGAAAGCCCTTAGCCAAAATTAAATATGGAAGTAAGTAACTCTGGCTCATTTCTAGAACTTCAAGTACGGTAGTATGTATTCTAATAACTTTGAAGTCTCAAGAATTGCCAAAACTGCAATTTTTCTGTCAGCTATTTGTTAGGTGGTCCAGTCATTCATTGCTTCCTGAACAAAGTCAGGAGGTTCAAAATGTAATTTATATATGCAGAAAGACCCTTTTCTGGCTCCCTATCAATAGTGGCACCATTATATAAGATTTTTCCTAATGAGGTATTTTTTTTTAAGCATTCTATTTTTGGAGGTGTATGCTAAACTTAATTGTCGAATAACTATAACAAAGTTCTTAAAATTTTGATTATAAGCCAGTTCTTCTCTTTTCTGATACTTTCTCTCATCTAGAAAGTATCATATGGAATACACTCAGCCATCATTTTTAATAGTTAAATTGAAATTTTGATTTATTAAAAATAAAAATTGTATCTCAGAAGTGATATTCTACTT
The DNA here is from genome assembly GCF_028885655.2 of Pongo abelii. Lineage (NCBI taxonomy): Eukaryota > Metazoa > Chordata > Mammalia > Primates > Hominidae > Pongo > Pongo abelii. The sequence continues at coordinate 61,598,930 of NC_085928.1, forward strand.
TTCCCCATATCATTTAGTTGTAGGTTTTTTCAAGTAAGGCATTTAAAACACAAATCAGTTTCAGAAATATGACAAAATTGTTGAAGCATTAAAAGACAAGCTGCATTTTAAACAACTTTTTATTTTAAATAAAGTAATAAAATTATAGAGACATCTAGCTACCAAATACAATTTTCTAGAAAACATTTTAAACACATTAGACTTTTGAGGCAAACACCATGTATTTAGACAACAGTAAGTTTCCTCTCTCACTTTGTTTTTACATAAAAATAAATATAAATTTGCTTTTACTGGTCCTATTAGTAAGGTGGTTATGCTGGAATTATATTAAAGTCACTGCATGATTTTCAGGTAATTTTAAAGGTATATTTACTTAGAGATTAAAGCTCTGTAAAAATTTTTTATACCAAAATTATTTTTATTAAAATTAATCTTGGATATAATAAAATAATGAAATGTTTGTTGAAATAAACTTTTTAAGTAAAAATATATAATTTGTAAAGAATATCCTTACAATATGGATATAGTGTTTTTTCTATTTTAAGAATGATATATTGCCCATTGGCCTTAAAAATATATTCAGAAATAAAAGAGACAACAAAAGAAAAACTTTATTTTGAAACGTTGAACTCTGGGGAGGGGGTGAGAAAATAAGTTATTAATAGAAAAATAATTCTCAAAGTGGAACAGCATTCTTGACCCTAGATATACTCCCTATGGTGTCTCTTCTAGAATTGTATTTGAACTAAATCTGCCTTCATGAGTTAGGAAAGTAAAATATTTAAAGCAGTAATACATTTTTTTGTTGTCGATGTCCCTGATCAATGGAAGCCCTCAAGACCAGCCTGGATTCTAGTGGATCATTTCCTGTCATTTCAGTTAGTACTTGGGATAAAAATTACATTCAATATTAAACCTAAATACTTATCCCTTTTAGTTTCCTCCTCCTTTGGAATACAGCATTTCTATAAGCTTCCATAGCAACTGACTTCAACCTGACCTGTTTCCTAGATGATTGGGTGCTTAGCTTTACAATTGTTTATAGACATGTCAATCTAGTTAAATATCAGATAATCATTCCACAATAAATTTTTATGTTCTATGATTTATTCAAAGGCACATTCTGAAAATCCCCATAACTTGGTTTACTGGTAAGTAGTTAATGAATGAATTCAACAGTCAATTAGGAGCACAAAAACTGACTTCAAGTTTCTGACAGGGTGATTTTCTCTAAAAAGAAGTGTTCTGGTGCAATAGAACAAAACTGTGAAACAGGTAGTTTGCATTCACTGTTTCATACAATCATATAAAGTTCTCATCACTGTATCAACTGATTTTAGAGGAAAGTTGTTTCTCACTAAGTATATTTGCATTTTAAAACAGAACACTGTAAATAAACCATAAAAAGTCTTGAGGACCCAAAGAAAGGAATAACATTTTAGGCAAGATGACATATTGCGGAGGGAAGTTATTTGGAATAGTAGTCCTTCTGGTTACTTCTCAAATCGCAGCATAGAGGTGGTCTATTTTTGACTTATACTTGAAAACTAGGCCAGATTTCAAGCTGGGAAATAAAATATTATAATATCTTTTTATTAGCTGCCAATGTGTCTTGTTGATCAATCTAATCTATTTTGTCACTAATTAACACAGGGCAATAAATAAACGAATTCTTTGGACTGTCTTTATATCCTTGGCCTGTGGTAAAATATCCCATGTCTTCTAAAGACGTACAAGGTGTTTTTGTTTATAATATATTCTTTGGTTTTCTATGGAAATTTAAAACTCTCTATTCTAGCAATTTTTTGAACATAAGTTGGATTTGTAATCTTAGGCATTTTAACAATTTAAGCTTTGGTCTCATCGTCTATAATATGAGAGGAATTTAATTAGATCAGTGTTGGGAAAGATGAGAGACAAAATTCCCAAAACACTGCCCTTTACCAAGTACCCATGAAAGATACAGATAATTAATTTGTCATGTACATTTTCTTGCTAAAACTTGTAATATTTATTCAAATTTATACCACACAGCCATGGTATATAATTTGAGTTTAGCATGGAAAATGAAACCATTTTTCAATCCTCAAATGTAGATAAACACAGAGCTTTCCTTTTAGCTTAAGTTTTTAATTGTATTTTTTCTTATACCTAGAATGTCCTCATTTATACTAGATGCCAGGAGTTTGTGAAATATATATATTTGTGCAATCTACTTAGAAGTTTTAAAAAATATTTCACATAAAGGAAGTTTTAAAAAATATTTAAGATAAAGGACAACCCTTTACAGTACACATTAAAGTTAATCTGTTTTAGAGACTTGTGAAATTTTTTTGCATAGAGAGTGTTTTTGTGATTTTTAATATTTGAGGACACACTTTATAAATGATGCTTTTTTAAAATTGACTTTTAGAAAAATTCATGTAAATTTAATCTGTATTATATCCCTACATAGAACAAAAGACAAAAAATATTTTAGATGCAATTTTATTTTATAAATGTATTGATTGCTAATTTTATTCAAATATTTTTGTGACCCCTACCCCTTATTAAAAAAATGAAAACTACAAAACCATGTAGACACTTATTCAGTAATTTCATATCAACTATGATTCATATTTCTCTAGACAACAAAAATAAAAGAAAAGAATTGACTTGCCACTCAGGTGATTAGTGTTCATGTATCAATAGAACCTTTCTGGGTTTGATTAAGTCTCCTTCTATCATTTCCATGTATCCCATCTATGTTTCCTCCATTTATTCTGCATTTTTATTAATATTCTTTCTTTCTTTTATGTGCAATTGAAATGGCTTACCTCTTGCCCATTAAGAAACTGTTTCAAAACACTTTGGTCTAAACTTTAATACAGATTTTGCCCATGTTTCTATGGTGTAATTTAGGTAATTGACAGAGACAAAGCCAGTTCACAAAGTTAATTAAAATTTCCCATCTCTTCACTTTCAATTAGTTTCATTGATATAACACATTTTTTTTCTATTTAATGTCTTACCGTTATCACAAGGCAGTACACAGGTTATGCTAGTTTGTCAAATAAATGGTGATTATTAAAATAATCTTTAAGTAGACACTATTTTGATGTTTTAATTGTCCTCTTGTCTTTGAGCAGCTGAATGTTGTAATTAGTATTTACTTCATTTACGTAGCAATTTTAATTTGTTTTTGAAGGTTTTTTCCACCCCCCTCTATCTGGGAACCAGAAAGGGTTTAACGCAATGCAAAGGAAATAAGAAATAATAGTATTATATGTTTAACTGCAATGTGGTAACTGAAATAATGGTTTAAAACTATGCCATCTTTAACTCTGATTCTATATGCCTCTCTTAAATGTTTAAAATCATTTATTATGTGGGGCATATAACTTTGTTAAATTATATTTAATCTAAAGGAAGTTTTATAGGAATGCCATTAAAGAAATTTTTGTAGATTAATGTTTATAGTCCATCTGAGAAGAAATCCAATAATTACTGAAAGTTTTTCTCCATTACTGAGATTTCACCTGGATGGCTTAGTTTTACACACATTACAAGAGTGTTAACATCTTTTCTTTGGATGCAGTTTTGAATTTAGCTTTTTTGAAAGCCATGTAATATTCATGGAAATGAATCATCTGTCAAAACAGTCGTTTTGGTTTTTATATTTTTTACTCACAAATTCAGATTCATCAAAATACTTCTCCTTTTTTTTTCCTCCCACAGTGGATTTAATGCCATGTAAAAAGAAAGAAATAAGCTGTTATTTTGGTGATTTATGTTTTTGTAAATTCCTCTTGTGCTCTATTTAGAAAGAGAAGTTAACCAGGCTGGGTGAAGAAATTACTTTTATGATATAACATCCTTATCTATGGAAATTGAGACCATTTTAAATAAATTTCTATTTTAAAGCAATAAGAAAAACAGGATGATGAATACTTTGCAAAAAGTGTTATCTGAATTTAGAATACTTCACAGACTCTTAAGAGATTAACTTCATTTTTATTACAATGGCCATTTCAATGTCATCACTTTCTAATGAAACCACTTCTGTTTCTTAAGAGTTTATTTTGTTTATTTATTTTGAGTCAATAACTATATATACTTATTGTTTAGCAAAATATTTATGTAGCAAATCACTTAAATTAATTATTTTATAGAACAGAAAACTGAAGTAGCCACAAAATATGGCTGAGATATGCATTGCTTTTGAATTTTTATCTTAAATTCTGTTTCCCAAAAAGTTCTAACTCTCATGTTTTAAAATCGATAAAGAAAACATATTCTAAAAACAGGAAGCACTTAGTTAGTGTTACCTTCTCTAACCCAGACAACTGTAATATCACTGTCTTATGGTACCTTTAGTTACAAAAAATCAGCAATGTAGTTAAGTTACCTTAAGAGAAAGCAGATTTATGAGATTATAGATCTCAAGGAATTAAAGGAAAGGCTTAACAATGCAGGCACCAGGACTTCTCTTAAACGCAAAGGCAATCATGATTCTGCAGTCTTGAGTTCAGTCATTGGCGTAACTTAACTATGAACTCACTCATGCTTTGTGTCTATGGTTTGAGTCTTGATTTCAGTGGCTCAGTCCAATTATAAATTCGTTTTCATTTGGTTACGAACTGGTCAGCTATGGCCAGAAGAGGTTGTATCACATTATACAAAGGACAACCAGGTCTGTGTGAGAGGAAGTGTGTGGAAGAGGATTAGTGAGAAGTGAGGATAATAAGAGCAAGGAAGCAATCAATAGCCATTATATAGGCATCACTCTAGACCTCTGTGAAACCTCTTCATTTCTCCTCATCTTTCTCTATAAATTCTATGGAATTAAATTGGGCTTGGCATATTCTTCTCTTTAAGGTGGTCATTTTTTTGTGGCTACATATTTTATCTCCAAAAATCATGATGTTCAGTTAAGTAAATGTTCTAGATATGGGAGAGTGCTACGTTCTCAGCCGGCAGCTCTTCTTCGCCAAGCCGCAAAAAGTGAAGCCTTCTGAAAATTTCCTCCTGAAGTTGATATCTTTCTGTTACCCATTACACTAGTGGGGAAGTAAGGAGAAGCACTTTTGTGACAAACGTTGTGAGTAGATAAAAAAAATCTCTTTTTGAACAGGCTTTAATAATAATTGTGTTTTAAAAGACAAGCAAATACAAAATACTGACATGGGGAAGTTTCGTGATATCATATTAAGTGAAAAATTAGTTTCAAAACAGCATTTACAAAGGATACTGAGTGTGTGTGTAACTATGTGTTAGTGTGTGGGTGTTTGTATACAGATATTATATTTTAAGTGATCAGAAAAAAAAAAAAAAAAACCTCCAAAGAGAAATGCCAAAATGCTAAATCTGATTTTTCTAGAACAGTGGTTCTCAAAGTGTAAATGTGCAGCATCACTGTAACCTGGGAACATGTTAGAAAAACAAATTATTTCTATTGAATCAGGAACTCTGGGAATGGGGCCCAACAATCTGAGTTTTAATAAGCCCATGAGCCCTCCAGGTGATTATGTTGAACACTCAAGTTTGAGAACCAGTACTCTAGTCTAAATGATATGATTACAGGTGATTTATTTTCTTCCTGGGACTTAATGAATATGTATTTTGTTTAAATTTATAAAGCACCATAAATGTTAATTTTCAAAAGAAGGATGCCTTCTAAATGGCCACATTATATACTTCTTTGTAAACCCTGCTCTTGCAGCAGTTATTTGCATACTAGATGCACAAAATGCATGCTGATGGCTTGATTCAAATTGGCTTCAAATTGCACCTTCATTTCTACCATTTTCCGCACCCCCAAAAACGTATTGAATGTGGTCCACCTAGGTCAAGGTTCATGGTTTGAACAACTTTAACCAATGAAGTGTGAAACAATTTATTTTAATACATTTCCTCAGGGCTACAACATAAATAAAATTTATCTTGCACAAACTGCCATAGCTTAAGTATAGAATTATTTAATTTATTTCAAAAATTCAAATCAGAATTAATGTAATACATTCTGAAAAATTCAATAAACATTTTATGTTGAACTGGGTGTCAGCATTAATATTTCATTGCTATTCTTGAGTTTGTTGATGTTGTAGGTCAAATTAAAGGTCACTTAACAAGAGCAATTACAAGGAAGCAAGCAAGTTGCAAATTAGTCATGTCTTTGTGGATTCGTACTCCACCCATTCAGTTTTTCCAGCTCCTAATGATTTTATAACAGTTGTTTTCCTTGTATATGATATACTCTGGGCAATATGAAGACATGGTCAGTTAACAAGAAGGAATTTTACAAAAGAGAAGCATGATAGAAATAATTTTTAGGAAGAAAATAAAGACTGCTCCAATAAGACTCAAAGAGACAGATATAAAAAGACAAATCACGATTTCTGATATAACAAAGAAATTGAAAAGAGAATACAATAAAACCTTTTTTATTGTTTTGTCTTCTTTGGAGGTTATATAAATTTCTATATAATCTCTACTAATTCAGGTCATACTAATGTAGGATATGTTTCCCAAACTTCATTATTCTTGCTTTGCAAACTCTGACTACACCCTTGGTTTACAATACATAATCTTAGCAATTGATTATGTTAATCTATTGCCTAAACTTAATTTTGTTTTTTTCTTTTTTTTTTTGAGATGGAGTCACACTCTGTCACCGAGGCTGGAGTGCAGGGGCGCGATCTCGGCTCACTGCAAGCTCCGCCTCCCGGGTTCCCGCCATTCTCCTGCCTCAGCCTCCCGAATAGCTGGGACTACAGGCTCCCGCCACCACGCCCGGCTATTTTTTTTTTTTTTTTTTCGATTAGAGACGGGTTTTCACCCTGTTAGCCAGGATGGTCTCGATCTCCTGACCTCGTGATCCGCCCATCTCGGCCTCCCAAAGTGCTGGGATTACAGGCATAAGCCACCACGCCTGGCCGACTAAACTTATTTTTAATGACTTAAGATGTCAGTCTCATTTACCCAATTAAAGGATTAGTGTCTTGAGAGCCAAGAGAGGCAGTGGATGCTTCCTTTTTACCATGCTCTTATTAAATAATGAAAAAATGATATTAATTGGTTGGGCTATTAGCCTTCTAGAAGCAGGGGTTAGCATGTGATATCTGCATTAGTTATCTTGCATCATAACAAATTACCCCAAAACTCAATGACTTAAAACAATGCATATATATAATATCAGTTTATTTGGATTAAAAATTCTAGGCTCACCTTAACTGGGTCATGTAATTTACAGTATCAGACAAAGCTAAAATTAAGGAGTTTGATCACGTACAGTCATCTCAATGCTTGACTTGGAAACAATCTGCTTCTACTCTCACTTGTAGTAATTGTTGGCAGGATTCACTTCCTCGTTGCCTTTTGGACTGAGATGCTCACTTCTCTGCCAACAACAAATACATAGTTCTTAACATGGTCATGGAATAGCAAAGAGATTAGAGTCTGGAACAGAATGTGTGGTGGGGGAAAGAAATGGAAAATGAAGTCAAAGTGAAGGGTGGTGGAAAGATTATTTATGACAGTATTTCCCAAATGCCAATGTGCATACAAATAACCTGAAACTCTTTTTATTTATTTATTTTTTTAGACAGAGTCTTGCTCTGTTGCCCAAGCTGGAGTGCAATGATACGATCTCGGTTCACTGCAACCTCCACCTCCCAGGTTTAAGCGATTCTCCTGCCTTAGCCTCCTGAGTAACTGGAATTACAGGCGCATGCCACCACACCTGGCTAATTTTTGTATAAGTAGAGACGGGGTTTCACCATGTTGGTCAGGCTGGTCTCCAACTCCTGACCTCATGATCCACCTGCCTCTGCCTCCCAAAGTGCTGGGATTACAGGTGTGAGCCACCACACCTGGCCTAACTTGGAAATCTTTAAAAATGCAGATTTAAGTTAAGAAGGTCAGGGATGTGCCTGAGATTCTGCATGTTTAACAATGTGACGTTCGTATTGTTGTTCGGGGAATCACACTTTGGGTGGCAAAGAATGAGAATATTAGGATAATTATATAAGTTGCTGGCTTTTACTGTGAGCAAGGAGGGGAGCCATCGGAGGGATTTAAACAGAGAGTAGAGGCAGGAAGACAATAAAAAGGTGATTGAAATAAGCAGATGACAGGTGATAGCATCCTAGATAAAGGCAGCAGCAGTGGACAAGTAAAATATGGAACACTTCTAGGTATATTTCTAAAGTAACATTGACAGGATTAGTTAATAGCTTGGCTGTTGTAAGAGAGTAAGTAAGAGGAGTATAAAAGGACCCCAAGGTTTTTAGCTTAAGTAATAGGAACATAGTGATTGCTTTTTTCTGAGAAGAAGACTGTAGGAGAAGCATATTTGTCAGGGGAGAATGATCAAGAGTTTTTTACAATTTAAATTTGTTTTAAGATAATTTTTAAATATCTAAATGAAGATGTTGAATATATAAGTCGGGAGTTCAGGGAATGGGTCATTACTGGAGATATAAATTTGGAAAGAATCAGAATATAGATGGAGTTTAAATTTATGGGAGTATACGGCATCACCTAGGGAGTGATTTTCAATAGAGAGGCTGTACAAGTACTGAAACACCACAATTTTAGGAGATTTACAAAATGAAGCTAATCCAGCAAACAGGGAAAAATAGGTCAAGAGAGACATTTGTTGACAGAGAAAAAAGGGCAACCAGTAACTTAGAAGGAAAATCAGGAGTCACCAGTTTCAAAAGCCAAAAGAAGAAAGTGTTTCAAAGATAAGGGAGTGATGAATGATGTCAAACATAAGATGCGGACTGTGAATTGACCATCGGATTTATCAATCTGAAAGCCACTGATGGCCTTGACAAGAGCAGTTCAGTGGATTTGTGGGCACCACACACCTGACTGGAGTGAGCCAAAGAGAATGGGAGTGGATGTATTGAAGACTGGTTGACTAGGTAATTATTTTGAGGCATTTGCAGGAAATGGGAGCAGAGGCACTGGGTGTTCACTGGAGGGAAAAATAGGTCAAGAGAGGTATTTATGAAAGGAGAAAAAAGAGGACCATGGTTGTATGCTGAATGGGTATATCCAGCAGAGGGAGAAAATGTGATGATATAATAGTAAAAAGTTACAGTTATTGGAATGGTGTCATCGAGTAGGGAAGAGGGGATGGGAACTAGCGCACAGGAGGAACACAAGGCTTAGGAGAAAGTATGCAGGGTTCATTTATGCACCATTTTAACAGAAGGGAAGGAAGCATACATGGGCAGAAGGTTCAGTAGATACATTGATGAAAACTTGCAGAAGTTTTCTGAGTGTGCCCTTTTCTCAGTGAAATTAAGAAGCATGATTGTCAGCCAGGAAAGAATAAAATAAGTGATAGAGGTTTGATAGTGAGTAGAAGATCCAGAGAGTCATTGAGGCAATAGTGAAATGTCCTAGAAAAATATAAAAATTCTGTGTAGGAATAACAACCCACGTAATATTAGTGCCCATGAATTTAAAATTGGATAGCCTCTAATTGTTCTTTTTCCCCATGCATATTTTTTGTCACTCCCATGAAATACCACATGCAGCCTTTAGGGTTGGTGAATTTTTTATGTGCATAATCCAACTCTAATTGTGACATCTTGGGTTATGTATTTTATAATTCTTGTATTCTCTACATCATTGACCACAATACTTTAAACTTAATTTTTAATTGATTGATAGCTTTAGTGATAAATGAAAGACAATCATGGATTAAACAGTTGGGAAAAAACTTAGACATCATTAAGTTAATTCGCAGCATTTTATGGTTGAAAAAATTGGGAATTAAATCAGTTAACAAAGACGCCCAAGGTCACACTGTTAGTTGAGACCAGGAATCAAAAAATTGTAAGAATTCTTATGCTTTATTTTGGAATATCCCATTTCATTTTGGCATGTTTTGCTAAAACCACCAGGGTTCTAATAACACAAAATGAGAAAAATGAATACACTTGGTAATTTTTTTTTTTTTTTTTTTTTTTTTTTTGACACAGTCTCACTGTGTTGCCCAGGCTGGAGTGCAGTGGTGTGATCTCGGCTTACTGGAATCTCTACCTCCCAGGTTCAAGTGATTCTCCTGCCTCAGCCTCCTGAATCCGAGTAGCTGGGACTCCAGGCGTCCGCCACCACGACCAATTATTTTTCGTATTTTTAGTAGAGATGCAGTTTCACCATGTTGGCCAGGCTGGTCTCGAACTCCGGACACTGTGATCCACCAGCCTCGGCCTCCCAAAGTGCTGGGATTACAGGCACGAGCCACCATGCCCAGCCCCGCTTGGTAATTTTTTAACCTGAGCCATCTTAATGTAAACATCACTTCTTAATAAAAAAAAGCCATCACTGTTAGGTGTTTCCTACCTGGTAGACACTGTACTAAAACTTTGCACAAACGATTTGTTAAAGTTCTCACATCAGCATGTTGAGTGAGAATTCTTGTACAGATGGGGAATTTGAAGCTTACCTAATATTAGTGACCTGCCTAAAAGCACACAGTTAGTAAAAGAATCATAAATTCAAACCCAAACCCAGCAGAAGCTAGTGACTCTCAAACTCTAAAAGGCATCAGAATCACCAGAAAAGTGATTGTTAAAACACAGATTCTTGGGCCCCATTCCCCAAGTTTCTTAGTAGGTTTGAGATAGAATTCAATAGCACATATGTCCGACAATTTCTCATTTAAATGCTGTTGCAGCTGGTCCAAGGACCTATTTTGAGAACCGCTGCATGAGTTTGTCTTCCTCATAGAGCAGAAGCCTCCTGAATTTTGCTCCAAAAGTTCCTCTTTTTTTTTTTTTTTTTTTTTAATTCTCTTCATCACTATCCTAATTTAAGCTCTTTGTTCCCTACTCCATTCCCTGTCACATCTTGGAGCATTGATATTCTGAATACTTCTCATACTTCCTACAGTGGAGTGAATGAAATATCAGGTAAAAGTTACATGTTTTCTGTTATTAGAAAAAGGTATGATCCTAACTTTTTTATATTCTTGTTTTTTAGTTTAATTATTTCAGTTTCTTTATCATGATATGAACATTTTTGATAGTTTAAAAATTATAAATAATAAAAGTTGAATAAATAAAATTCTCATAAATCAATTTATCTAGAAATTATTATAGCTTATTAAGAGCCTATATAGCTTTAAAATATTTAAGAAAGGCCGGGCGCAGTGGCTCATGCCTGTAATCCTAGCACTTTGGGAGGCCGAGGCGGGCAGATCATAAGGTTGGGAGTTCGACACCAGCCTGGCCAACATGGTGAAACCCCATCTCTACTAAATATACAAAAAACTATCCAGGTGTGGTGTCGTGCACCTGTAGTCCCAACTACTCGGGAGGCTGAGGCAGGAGAATCACTTAAACCTGAGAGGCGGAGGTTGCAGTTAGCTGAGATCGCGCCATTGCACTCCAGCCTGGGTGACAGGGCGAGATTCCATCTCCAAAATAATAATAATGTTAATAACAAGAATAAATAAATAAATTTAAGAAAAAATTTCATATACATTCAAGAAAAATATTCAGACTGTTAGAATTGCTTCTTATGTGAGTGTACTGTGCTCAATCTTTTCCTACTTGTATCTAAAACAAATATCTTTACTAAATCAGTCACTCTATATTGAAATTCTCATCAGCTCATGAGTCAGATCAAGGATTTTCAATGAATCCCCATTGCCTAATAAATTGAATTCAAACCGAGCACAGAGGAATTAGAGATATACAACATGATATCAATTTGTCTACCCAGTCTGGTCTTCCAGTTCTATCTCCCCATGTCCTATACTAAACATGATTACACTACTTCTAAATATGGCCAGATTTTAGGACTATCAAGCCATTTATCATGCAATCCCATTTTCCTGAAATATTCTAGGTTTTTTGAAATTCTACCGCTTTCTTCCCACTTAGATTCAAGCCATCTCCTCTATGAGGGCTTTTCTAAACTTTTAGCTAGCTATGTTTCTCTCTCCTTTGAATCTTTTGCAGTGAATGTTGGTTTTTATGTGTGCTCTTCAAGATGATACAAATATGGAGAACTCAAAAAGTTATCAGATTTAAACCCAGATGTGAATAATTATTTTCGCTTATTTGAGTTTTCAGCTTTGGTTTTCTTTTTGATTAAATTAAGTAATAATATTCATGTTGTAGAGGAATTCTAAGGATTAAATTAAGTAATACATTTAAGAGGCCACGGCATATTCTTATTAAAGGGTTCTCAGTAAATGTTAGTTCTCATAATATTCATTGATCTTCTAGTTATAAGTCACAGAAATCTTAGTCAAATTACCATGAGAAAAGAGGGAATGTAATGTTTCTGTCTCAAATGACATCATTAGAATTGTTTCTCTGCATATCTTTGTCTTTCTAATTGGCTTTATTGTGTGGACTTTTACTCATGTATATGTAGATGGATATTTTCATTATTACAAATAAATATTTATAGCAACAATTATTTGTATACATTTCTTTTGAGAGCAATATACATATATATGTATATATACACACATATATATGTATATACAGATATATATGTATATATATAATACATGTTTTGAGTTAAATTGTGTCCTCTAAAATTCATATGATCAAGTCCTAATCTCTAGTACCTCAGAAAGTGGCTTTATTTAGAAACAGTGTAATTGCAGATGTAATTAGTTAAGGTAAGATCGTACTGGAGTTAAATGAATTGGAAGACCAGATTGAACACACTAATTGATGCCATATTGTATATCTCTAATTTGTATGTGTTTCTTTTGGATTCACTTTATTAGGCAATGGGGATTCATTGAAAATTCTTGAGCTGAGCCATGAACTTACGAGAATTTCAATTTAGAATGATTGATTTAGTTAAAATATGAAGTTTGGATACAAGTAGGAAGAGACAGAGCACATTACATTCACACAGGAAGCAATCGTTCAAAAGTACAGTGGGCATCTAATTCCAGTATGATTAATATTCTTCCCCAAAAGGGAAATTTGGACACAAAGACATAACCTAGGGAGAATGCCATGTGAAGATGAAGGAAGAGATCTATCATCCAAGGAATGCCAAATACTGCAAAGAAACCACCAGGCCAAAAGAGAGACATGAAACAGGTTTTTCTTCACTCCATTCAGAAGAAACTAACTCTGCCTGATACCTTGATCTAGAACTTCTAATCTCTAGAACTCTAAGGCAATACATTTGCTTTTTTAAGCCACCCAGTCTGTACTACTTGTTATGGCAGCCCTAGCAAGCTAATACAACATATTTATAAGATTATCTATCTATCTATCTATCTATCTATCTATCTATCTATCTATCTATCTATCTATCTTCTGTGTATCCATCTACCAATTCTTCTATAAATATATTGGATATGTGTATGTGTGTGTGTGTGTGTGTATATATATATATACACATGTATGCATATGTTTGTTTATGTGTGTGTTCTTGATTAACATCTTTCTGAAATTTCCAGTAAAAAATGAAACAGAACCAAAAAAAAACTTTGATTTCTATTAGTGTTCTTACAGCACAGAAGTTTCTGACAAACTCTACTGGATCAATCTGGACATGGTAACACACTCCTGTAATCCCAGTGGTTTGAGAGACTGAGGCAGGAGAATAACTTAATGCCAGGAGACGGAGACTAGCCTGGGCCATGTAGTGAGACCCTATCTCTACAAAAAAATAAAGAAATTAGCCAGGCATAGTGGTGTGCACCTGTAGTCCCAGCTACTTGGGAGGCTGTGGCAGGAAGATCAGTTGAGACCAGGAGCTTAAGGCTGCAGTGAGCTATAAATAGACCATTGCACTTCAGCCTGGGCAACAGAGTGAGACTCTGTCTCTAAATAATAATAATAATAATAATAATAATAATAATAATAAATTTTAAAAAACTCTACTGAAGCCCTTTCTGAGGTTTAGTCCAAGTACCGTGGAGGATATGGTTCTTTGGTTTTCCTGTCTGTGTCTTACACTCAGGGGAATATAATTGACAGCCTCATCGTAACTGCATTTATTGAAAGCGGTGTTTTCCTCAACAAAGGTAATCTGGCTTACCAGAACATGTCTACTACAGTTTTTCCTTTTTCTTTCTTTTAATATTATAATTTTTGCTCCCTGATACATTGGGAAACAACTATACATTTGTTTTGAATTGCTGTTTATTCAGTCTCCTGCAGATATTTTATAAACTTGAAGATGCAGACTTTGTGTTAGTCATCTTTTTATCCCTTATATCAAAAACTTTATAAAAGGAAACATTTCAATAAAGTACTGGGTTAAAGTTAATCTAACTAAAAGGAAAAAAAAAGGAAACCAAAAAATAATGCAGAAATATACATGCTCAGAGAGTAATCTGCAAAATACAAGAGGGGACATTGTCTCAGGAAAGCAGGCTATTAGAAATTTTCATTTTATGATCTCCTTTCATTCAGAATTCCAGATAAAGCTCTCCATAAATCCTTATGTAGCATTTATTTTTTACTAATAATTTCAACATGTGGATTAGCAATTAAATTTGTGACAGCTCTCAGAAGCATTGTCCAGGGCTTAATGCACATATGTGTTACCCAGGATCTTATTAAAATGTAGATTATGGTTAAGTACACATGAGATTGCTCTAAAATTCAGTATTTCTAACAAGTTCCAAGATGGAACTATTGAATATCCTGTGTAGGCCACACTCTGAGTAGCAATAACTTAAACTTGAGCACAAGGTGTGCACCAAATCCAGCTGTGGATGTATTTAGCCAGCGCAAGACTTCAATTTAAAAAAAAAAATGAAAATGTCTTCTTATGAACTTGAATGCACCCATTTGTCCAATACCTTCTTTATTACTTTAAAACCTAAGAATTCACAAATTTAAATTGTCACCTAGCTGCCAGTGAATGTTTGAGGTTTAGATACCTGCTCATTGATCTTCTCCATTTGTACTAAATGATCCCAGCAACTCATGTGAATTTTTCTAGGGGAGGCTGTCAGGGAGATGCACCCTCTCTGGGATTGCAAAAAGGGTAAGAGATTTCTGTATTTTTGTTAAAATATTTGAGTATGTTGAGGGCTTACTTCAATCATTTCTAGTAGTTTCTATGCTCCCTAAATGGATGGAATATGTATTATGTTGTCAGTGGCAGGGAGGAGGCGGTAGAACAGTGAAGTGTTGGTTTGCTGGATTTTAATTCTCAGAGAACAGCAGATAGTCTACAACCTTTTAGACTTTCTCTTTAAGAACTTGCCATGTCCAGATCAAAGGAATTTATTAGGCTTTTAGCTCTCCTGTTTTTTTTTTTTTTTTTTAGCTCAAAATGAACAAATTTTCTAGTACAAAAGAAATGCTTTAAAAGAGTTCTTTTAGTCTTTATTTGAAATCTCCTGCTCTCCTTCAGTTCATAGATGTGTCGTACACTGAATGGAGGAATCAGACTACTACACTTTGATCATTTCACTATCTTGTTTGATTAGTGTTTTCAAACTATGGAGTTTATCAGCAGGGGGCAGGTTGATCCCTGTGGCTTATAATGGGCAAAGTATGGGGGAAAAATGGGTTTTTAGAAATCGTTTAAGATCAATCAGTTTCCTCCTTCTTCAAGGTTTAAAAATAACATCATGGACAGATAGACTTTGACACAGAATAAGCTCAGATATTTCCAAAGGGAAAACTGACCAGCATGTACAGTGCACTTTTTTCCCTCCCTCTTTCTCTCTTTAAAATCGTGACTTCTAGTCCTTAGATTATTACAAACTATAATCAAACTCAAAAAAAAAAAATCCAGAAGCACGAGGTACAACTGCTCAATTTTAATTTTCATTTACTGAGCAAACACCACTTTCAGAATGAAAGTTAAGGTGGTTAAATGAGATTTTAAGAATTCAGCTTTTTGGAGTAAGGCATTGAATTGTATTGCATGAGGCAATTTTAACTATTGCTGTGAACTTGGGTTATTCATCCTCCCCTTAGGGATTGTCAATTTGCAGTTCCATACCTCTAATTCAAGAGAAATAGCTTTGCTTCTGATTTAATAAATAACACCAACACATAGGCTTTCTTTTTTGGTATTTTGGAGGTATCCTGAGTGGTAACGCTGTGCAGGTTGTCAGCTTGTGACTTTTTACAATGGCTGGCAACAGATGATGAGCTGAAGGACTAGCTTCCTTTGTAGATCTGGGGAATGCTATCTGATTATGGATTTTTTAATTTGGGAGTAAATGAGATCATGTGGGACTTTCCAGTTTAAATAAATTAAGTAGTTTTCAATTTGAAATGAGCAAAAAGGACCAAATGAAAAAGATGCTAGTTAGGCCAGATTCTAGACAGACAAATTTGCCTTAGGCACCTCCTTGCTTCCTGATGTTCTTCTCTGAGGCAGCCAGTCGATGAGTAGGCGAAGGGGTTGGCTGTCTCTTAGGGTTAATCATGATATTAAATGTCCATGTCTTCTTTACCTAGTTTATTTTCCAAAGCTCTTTTTTTCTCCCCTAAGTATTTTTCATCTCAACTTTATATAAAGGGGAGAATTCTATATGAACTATTTCATACTCAAAGTGAATGACCACTAGCTCAAACAACCAGATGAAGAGAATTTTAATGAAGAAAATCTCAGGCACCTTTACAAAATAAAATGGAGAATAAAATGGAGATATTTGGGGATTTGTAGACCTTCTAAAACTCATTTTTTAACTTTTACCTTATTAGTCAATAACAATTTTAAGTTTTAATTTCAGGTAGAGATAGTAAATATAAATACATGAAATATTCTATTGTCTTTATCTGAAAGCAAGATGCCATTGTATGTTATTATTCTGTCTTAGAGTTAAACATACAGTAGGTAATTATTCATTATATCTGCCTTAATTCAAAAAAGATTTAATATATTTGAGTTCTTCTGGGACTTTTAAGAGTTTACAAGAATATGTATTCTATGTGTACCAAATTTCTGCATCAGTTAAATCTTTCAAAATGAAATCGCTAACCATATCACATACAATGCTTTGACAGAAGGATTTGGTACATGTTTGTTTATTAATTATTGGTAAATAATTACTTTTTCTTTTAGTCATTAAAATTTTGACAATATAGGTTTTTTTTTTTTTTTTTTTGTACTTAGACATGTCAAGAATGGGATGATGCCAGCAATGTGGTAAAAGATGAAATACAATTTCAAGAGATTTCTCTTAGGAATTCATCTCTTCTGCATTTACAAGATTGCTGCTTCACTCCATTACTAATAAGCACTAAAATGATCTCTTTGCCTTAAGTATTCTCTCCCACTCCCTTTCCAATATAGCCTCCAAATTGAGTCCAGCATTTTCTTCATAAAATAGAAAACTTCTCAAACCACTCCTCTCCCTCTGATTTTTAAATAGCTCTCCAGCTGTTGCCAGCACAGCTTTCCCATGTAATCACTCCACACTTTCACCATTCCTCCCAGATGGAGCAACTTCAGGTCTCTGCAAATGATACTTTTGTCAGGCTTTTGTACATGCTATTCTTTGCCTGAAGACTTTGCATTTATTCTTCAAGAATATGCCTAACCATCTTACCATCTGGGAAGTGTTTCTTGACACCTTTTCTTCCCACCTATCCCAAGAATATTTAACACTTCCTCCTCTGTAGTTCCATTAGATATCAAATATAGCACTTACCATGGTAGCTTGTGATTGTTTTATTGCTTGTTTCTCTACTAAAATATGAACATCGTGAGAGCCAAGAACATATTTTATTTCTGGAAAATTCGCAGACCCATATTATACTACACAAGTACAAAATTTTAATAGTTGCCTAGTTCCTTTGTTCTCATGCTTGAATCCTACGCTTTCTGGGTTCCACATCTTAGAAATGGCACTAATATTACCTAGTTTTCCTAACTAGATATCTGGTGTATGTCATGGAATATGCAATTTGCGGGAACTGCAAACGTAGTGGTAGGTGGTTCAAGCTATACATGAATTAGAATCCAGAGACCAACTCTTACAAAGTACACGATCTTGGGTAATGTCCTTAATCTCTCTTTGTTTCTGTATTTCTTTAACTCTATAATGAGGATGACAATAGTACCTTCCTACTTTTTAGGGCTGTGGTGAAGATTACTCCATACTCCCTTGAAGTGAAATAAAGCTGAAAATTAACACACAGGATTGCTGCCTAAAGTCCCTTTAAATTTAGGCTCATAGCCTTGTTGGTGTCTAGCAATCCTATCATATTCCCACTCAGCTCTTTTTTTCATTAAGTTAGATGACCATGTTATTCTCTCTTTTCTCTTCACCTTCCATATATCTCTCATTCTTGCTTTCATCTGATGATTCTGCTTCCTATATTCCTGAGAAAAATAGAAGCAACCAGAGTTGAAGGTTGCACAGCATGCTGCCAACACTTTCATCCCCTAACAACCTCTGTGCTCACTAAGCTGCTTTCTGTCTTGCTATTACTAGCTGTGACTAGCAAAGACCAACTCCTTCAATTTTGTATGGACCCCACCTTCTGTCACATGGGACTGCTGCAGAGCCCCTGCAATTGCTTCTTCTTTTTCCTCCATCAGATGTTTTCAACTTCCCACAGGATCTTTCTTAACAGCATACAAGCATATTTCCCTCATCTTAAAAAAATTATGATTGAATCCACTTCCTTTGCAGCTACATCCCCACTCTCTCCTCCATATATTTACAAAAAGATCCTCAAAAGAGTGGTTTATGCTATTTGTACTTGTCTTATTCTTGTGTCTCCTTGCTACTTTAGACTCATTGCAACTGGCTTTCTACTGCCATCAAACTGTTCTAGTCAATGTCAGTGGTCAATTTAGTATTTTCATCTTACCCAATTAAGCAGAAATCTTTTATGCACTGAGTTACTGACTCCTGTGTAAATGAAATAAAATGAAAATTTTATTGATTTGCCAGCCACAAATTCAACTTCTATGTTTCTTTTCTTCTCATAGGATGATTCTCTTCCATCTCCTCGAATGCTTCCTTCTCAACTACTGTATCTCTAGACTTTGGCTAAGTCACTGGACTCCTCATTTCTATCTACTTTCATTTGAGTGGATAATGTTTAGTTCCATGCTTTTAAATATCTCCCATGACCCGGTGATTTTCAAACTTTTATCTACAGTATGAACCCTTCTTCTGAACTTCAGACTCATATATTCAACCAGCAACCACAATTTCTATAGCTACAGGCATTTTCAAGTAATCATGTTCAAAATTCTGTCCTTCTGTTCCCCAAAATGTGTTTCTTTCAAATCATTTCACATTTCAGGTGTAGCAGTTCCACCCTTTTAGTTTCTAAGGACAAAAAACTTGGAAGCATTCTTTACACCTCTTTCAATTATACCCTACATCAGATGCATCAACAAAATTCCTTTTGTTTCTGCCTTCATTATATACCCAGAATCACTCCAACACTCGCTACTCTCCCATGCAGCTAACCTGGCTCAAGCCATCATCATTTTTTTTCCTTTTAATAGCCACTAATAGATCTCTCTGATTCTTCCATTACTTCTCCTGCAAACTATTCTTCAGGCAGCCAGAGTGATTCCTTAAATATACAATAAATATAACTTCCTTTCTCTGTTATCTTTCCATTGCCTTCCAACCTAGAGTCCTTAGATCAGACATTTGCTGTCTCTTATCCCATCTCCAGGAATACCTCCATAATTGAATTTCCCTTTTCGTTTAGCACTTTACTAAAATGGCAGTCACCCTGCCCGCCTTATGAGAGTTTTGTCCTCCTTTTCAGATATTTTTCCCCATAGCATTCATCACTACTGATGATAAATCATTAATTTACTCACCTTAATTTTGTTCTCTTTCCACCAACTAGAATGTAAGCTTCATGAGATAAATAATTTTTATCTATTTTGTTTACTGCAAAATTTTCAGAACTTTAAAAGTACTTGGGACATAATAGGGTTTCATTCAATACTTGTGAATAATTAAGTGCATTAGGAGCTGTTATTATTTAAATGGTCTGTTTCATATTATCTGATATTAATTACAAGCATTTTCAATTTGAAGCCTGCTCAATTGAATCTATCACATTGTACATGCTCAGTCATTTTAAAAATAATCACTTTATCATATGTGGAATGGTGATTTCTAAAATCTTAAAATATGTTTAAGATTTTAATTTATACTTATTTAAGATGAATTTAATTAATACATCTCCAACTTTATTAAATATAATTTAATTTTAATAATTCTGAAAACATTTTAAAGGTTGTAATGACCTAGAATCATAATTATCCTACAATGGATATGGGTTTGCCTTTAATTTGCATTGGTGTTTTATTATACACAGGAACTTAGTTGTTATTTAACATATATTTTTAATAACAGTTAATTTTGTTTTGAATTTGACTCTTTCAAGTTAAAGTGGATGGCAGAAATTTAACTCTGACATCTAAGCTGCGCTACCTCATTACTTTGCTACCAATAGTTTTAATGAAAACAGAAGGACCCTTTCCTGAGTGTTTTTATTCTTTTTACTAAAGTCTTTTGTGTCTTTGAAAGCATCCTTTGTCTTTCTGGTAGTCCACCATTTCCCATTGTTTCAATAGCAATGTTAATACATGTCACTTCAAACTTTTGCTTATATTGTACCTCTCTTCACCTTTTACTAAATTTTTAACTCTCATTCACACTGGCTGTAATATGATTCTCCCCTCGTTTCCAACCTCATCCCAATCTTTTCAAATAAATCTTATTATGGGATCCAGAGCAATAAGTAATAATGAGAAAGGCTTTTTTTTTCTTGATGTCTTTGAGATAACAAGGGTATTCAATTAGGAAAAGAGGAAGTCAAATTGTCCCTGTTTGCAGATGACATGATTGTATATTTAGAAAACCCCATCGTCTCAGCCCAAAATCTCCTTAAGCTGATAAGCAACTTCAGCAAAGTCTCAGAATACAAAATCAATGTGCAAAAATCACAAGCATTCCTATACACCAACAACAGACAAACAGAGAGCCAGATCATAAGTGAACTCCCATTCACAATTTCTACAAAGAGGATGAAATACCTAGGAATACAACTTACAAGGAATGTGAAGGATATCTTCAAGGAGAGCCACAAACCACTGTTCAAGGAAATAAGAGAGGACACAAACAAATATCAATTGATATTTCAGTGTTAAGTATCTCAATGTTAATATCTCACTGCGAAATTGTTGCAGCCTTCGTTATTCTACCTATGATGACGTCCTGGAACCACAATATTCAGCCCCAATATCTCTATCAGATTTAGACATGCTACCTAGCTATAAGCCTGGTAAGGGGAGAAAAAGTCATATCTTTTCCTCACTCATCACAAGGTTTGTGGCTGAGACCTCTGTAACAAAAGTGAGATTAAGAAAAGAAAACACACACAAAAAATATTTAATATATTTTAAATGACATAAGAGACATCAGAGATGAAGACCCCCACCAGATCAGGAAAACCTGTATTTTTATGGGCACTCATGCAGAAGAGAATAAAAAGGTATGACCTAATGGTAATAAACCGAGGGGAACTTAGAGAGGTGAGGCCTGTTTGTTCAGATTCTCCTTAGTATCTGTGTTGATTTTTCTTCCTTCAGATATGGGACTGAACATCTGTCCCGTGAAGATCTTCAGGGTAGAAGGGAAGGAGAAGATCAGAGAGTGATCTTCCTAGGTTTGATGGCAGGAAGAAATGGAAAAATGGCTGGGGCAGGAGTTTCTCAAATGCCAAGGTATTTTAGGGTAGTGTTTCCTGCACGCCATCACCAGTTAAGGGGTGTCATAGTTTTCCAAGCTACCCTGTACATATCATTCTAAAATAAAACTCTAAAATTATATTTTTCTGTGAAGATTTTACTGCTAATGATAGAAAGCAAATAAACAAACAGGATATTACAAGATGAGCAATGGGAAATAAAAAGACTGCTTACATTCTTATAACAGAAGAATCTAGTCTCCGTATTAGATTTCCTGGTAAGATTCCCTGGTAAAATCATAATAAGAGCAGACAGGAAGTGTAGCTTAATCCATCTCCTTCTAAGAGTAAAAGTCTCAGAAGAAATCACTTTAAATTCACACTACATAATAGAAACATATGAAGTAAAACAAACATAATTTTGAACTCTTCGGTAGCCATTTTTTAAAAATTATTTTTAAAAGACAACATTAATTTTAATAATATATTTAGCTCGATATATTTTAAATGCTATTATTTCAACCTGTAATCAATATGAAAATTATTACAAAGATATTTTAGATTATTTTTCCAGTGTTAAGTCTTAAAATCCAGTATGTATTTTCTACTTATAATCCATTCAGTCAAGACTAACCACATTTCCAGTGCTCAGTTGCATTACCAGGCTAGTGGTTGCTGTATTAGCCATTGCAGCTTGAAGTAAAATAGGGTTAAGTGAAGAGCACTCCGCTTTGATTGGAGAACACAATTCGCATTCCTAAAGACCTAATTCAGGATAAATCTAGGGGGATTTCAGCCAAATCCAGATGTCTCTCTGAATTTTCTCTCAGTGTAGCAAAGGGACTACTCAGGGAGTATTCTGATTTTAGGAACTACTAGTCTTCTAATCTTCTTGCCCCAGTGGCTTTACATCAATTCAGGACAGGCAAAAGAGACCTAAGGGAAAAGAAATTTGTCATGTCAGACCTGCTTACTAAGTAAGCTTAAATCCTTAAATCTCTATTTCCGCATCCATACGATGGAACTCATAATATTATCTTTCTTATAGGATAGTTGTAGGAGTTGAATGACATCATGAAGATAAGAGATAAGCCCAGCACCTTGGTAAATAATTATTGCACAATAAATGCTAGCTCTTACTATCTATTTCTGTATATGTAAAGGCTCATTTAACCTAAATACATATTAACATTGTTGACTCATAGTAGACCTTCAACAAATGTTGGCTTATAGGAATTGCCTACAAATTAAATGTCAAGTCGTTTTTATAGCAAGTTTTCGATATTTTGAAATTTTAAGAATCTTAGAAAATTACCACTTATGTAATGGTGGTGGGCAATGGTGGAGATGGCCCTTTCCTATCTGCTTATCCTCCTTCTGATAGCAAAATTGGAAAATGACAAAGACATCAAGCACCCAGCATTACTGTTATCTTCCCTGAGAATGAGAGAGAATAATCATGTTTTCCTGGTACCAAAGCAAAAGAAAAACAAACAAAAACAGAAACAAACGAACAAAAAAAACCTCAAATAAATCTAGTGTTTGGAAATAATAAATACGTTAGATTTTCTTTGTTCAATGAACAAGGTGGTTTATGATTGATATGTTTTGGCTGTGTCCCCACCCAAATCTCATCTTGAACTGTAACTTCCAAAACTCCCATGTGTTGTGGGGGAACCCAGTGGGAGATAATTGAATCATGGGGGTGTGTCTTTTCCATGCTGTTCTCATGATAGTGAATAAGTCTCAGGAGATCTGATAGTTTTAAAAATGGGAGTTTCCCTGGACAAGCTTTCTCTCTTTGCCTGCTGCCATCCATGTAAGACATGACTTGTTCCCCTTGCCTTCTGCCATGATTGTGAGGCTTCTCCAGCCATATGCAACTGTAAGTCCATTAAACCTCTTTCTTTTGTAAATTGCCCAGTCTCGGGTATGTATTTATCGGCAGTGTGAAAATGGACTAATATAATAATTCATCTATTTGAGTGTAAATGCTCATGACATGTCGTTTATAAACTTTTGATTATGTGCAATGTCTCTGGTTATTCACATTGTTTTAATAGTCAAATACATTTATTACTCCAGGAAGAAATGAATATGGATTTCATAGGTGATATGCTTAACTCATCTCTTCTCCCAGACATTAAAATTCAATTTTCCTTTTTATTTTAAGAGCAGAGATAATTTCACCTGATAAAATGTAAATGTGGCTAACATATTCTCTGTCTTGTTCATTAAAAAGCTTGTTGCCTTTAAACTTGTTTACTGTACCTGTTCCTACCCTCAACTTCATTTCCCATCATTTTATCGGACATTTTTAGTATTCTCCTTGTGCTAAGGAAAGTTTCTTTCTTCCATAATTGATAAGATAAAAAAAAATAAGACTTAACAACTAGTTCATTTTTTACTTAGATGGTTCTGCAGCCATTATTTGCGGCAGAAAGCACATTCTTTCCCTGAGGCCAAAACAATTATCTGTGACATCATAAAGAAGTGAAACTGGCACATGTGAAAAATGCTTGATGCATTTACTTGATGAAAAGAGGAGAAAAAGGTTAAAGGTCATTTTGTAAGTGGTATTGGGAAGTATTGAGCATATAGAGTGTGACACTACAATGCATAGATATACCTTTTTAAAAAGTGAACACAATTATATTTGCATTCTTGAAATCAGAGCAATGGTCAGTCAAGTATTTATGATTGTCATAGAATGAAGAGCAATGTGTGTTTTCTGCCTGGAAGAATCTCATCACAGTGTGAATGACTGTATTTAGAGCACTTTCAAAGAAACAGAAATGCCTATAATCAACCATAATACTTTTGTAAAAGACAGATAAGATAGTATAAGAGGATAGCATCCCTTTCTTTCATGGATCCCTAGAATGCTAAATCTTTAAGCCTAAGGAAATATAAATATAACCAATACCCAGAAAACTAAATAAGAAAGAAAGCAGTAGCAGCTGAACATAGAAGCATTTAACATGGGGCAAACAATGCACACTCTTTTTTATGTATATTTTCTTTGTTTCTTCTTCTTTTTTTTTTTTTTGTTGTTGTTGTTGTTAAACCCTAGACCCTTATGATGAAGGAGCGGCAGCATGATATGAGGGAAATATTGCCCTGGGACAGAAGAATCTTGGTTTCTTTTCTCAGCCAGGCTACTAACTAACCCATGATCTCAAGGAACTCAATTTCTCCCCCTGGGTTTCAGTTTCCTTATCTGTAAATTGAAAAAAATTAGATTAGAAGCTCTCTAAAGTCTCTTTCAGTGCAAACATTCCCCATTTCTAATTTTACATTACAAATCTACTTGTGGTCCCAGAGGAAAAAAAATAGAACCTACAAATCTGGCCTCAGTAAATAGTGCACAATAAATGAACGATACTCCTTGTGTGCTTTCACTGATTCCTGTTCACATATGAATTCTTGCTATAATTAAAAATGAAGCTATATTGTTTTGTTGTTCAGGAGAGAATAACTAAGTAGAAACAAATAATACAATAACATATATTTGTTTTATTCTATCAACTAGTAGAAAATATGCCTTAAATTTTCTTGTTTTTATTCCATCTCAAATATCCCAAACCTAACTCTCATTTTAAAAGCCTGCCTCACTCAATCGTCATTAAACATGATTTCAAAATGTTTGCTTTCTGCTGATGGCATGTCAGTATCACATTCTTCCCACTCACTAAGATCTATCCATCCACAGCCTTCCATCTTTCCTTCATAACTCAGCTTAGATCTAAGCAAATCAAATTCAACTTCTCAGCAACTCGCAGGAAAAAAGCACCAAGAGTATAAATCAATAGCAGTAAGAGCTAAACTTGAAATGTTAACATAAAAAGATTTTAACATGATGGCCATGTATGATCTGAAGTTGTATGGAAGGAAGTGTTATCTCTGAGATAGAGATTTATGATACAAAGAAGAGAGATGAGGAAGTAATTTAGCAAGACAGCAGAGACATGAAGGATGTTGTCATTCATAGCAGAACAATGGAGTGACTATACTGTGGTCACCTCTGTTTGTGGCCTTATTCTTTCTGTATTTTTACTCTGTTCCTGCCTTTCCCAAGTTTAATTGCTTGGGTCCTTCTGGACCATAGATTGATCACCTCTCCCTCTCTTTCTCCCAGCCTGCCAAAGAAAAGTCAAAGTGTGATTAGTTTGTGGCAGAGTGATTCAGTGATCTTTTTGTCCAACTAGTCCCATTTAGGCCAAATTTCTGGAAG
The DNA here is from genome assembly GCF_028885655.2 of Pongo abelii. Lineage (NCBI taxonomy): Eukaryota > Metazoa > Chordata > Mammalia > Primates > Hominidae > Pongo > Pongo abelii. The sequence goes on from NC_085928.1 coordinate 61,624,796, forward strand.
ACTTGGCCTTTCATAGCCAAAGTGGGCATTAAAAAGTGCTTTGTTGGACAAAAGAACCACCAGTTCCTGGAGGTAAATAATGTTTCTCCTATAAAAGGAAGACTCTGCAGTGTTTCTATTACATTGCATTTTTTTCTTCTTTATACTTATAATAAATCTCCCATCACTTGGAGCAACACAAATGAATCTCTGTAGCTTACAATCACAGAGACCAACTAAAATAATAAATATTTCTTGCTTGTTTTCAAAGCTTGTGTATCCTGGGATGGGGGTGGAGGAGAATAGGCTTTATGATATTTCCTTCTCCCATAATTGTAATTGCTTGAGAATTATAGTAGAGCAACAAACCTGTTTTCCAACAGTATATTAATTTAATTATTACTTTATAGCTGAATACCACTCTTCCATTTTCAATGCAGTTACAACTGTTTTAAATATATACATGGTGAATAGCAGCCAAGTGACTAAAGTGAGAAGTGAAAACTAGATGACCTAACTTTGGACCCTCTTTCCAATGCATCGCAGTACCTTCAACCCTACATTGTTTTTCCCTTCTCCTTCCCCTTCTCTAACTCTATGTCAGCCACACTGGCCTTTTTCCTAGCTCTTAAAGACATGAAGCAACCCTCTTACCCCAGGACCTTTGCACTTGTTGTTCTCTGTGCCTGGAAAATCTCCCCTCAGGTATACGCATAGCTGAACCTCAATTTATGCACACCTCTGTTTAAAATGTATCTTCTCATATATGTACCCTTTGCATATATGCTCATTCTGAATTAACATCACTCAGTATTCTCTATCCCCTAGTATTTCTTTTTCATAGGCCTTAACACTAATATATAAGATATAAAATTATCTCATATATTTACTGGGTTATTATTACAATTTTCAAAATGGATGTCTGGAAAGGAAGTTTGATGAGTGTAGAAATGCGTCTCTTCTGTTCACTGCAATATCCAAAGGTCCTACTATAGTATCTGTCATAGGGTAGGTGTTCAATAAATATTTATTAAATGAATGAAACAAGACATTAATGTAGGAAAATGTGTTGGAAGTCTCATAGAGTTATTCAAACATAAGTCAAGAAAAAAATAAACAGAGAAGTAAAATTTACATAATTCTAAAATTTACTTCTAGGATTTCTTTTTTTTTTTTTTTTTTTTTTTTTTTGAGACGGAGTCTTGCTCTTTCGCCCAGGCCAGAGTGTGCAATGGCGCGATCTCTGCTTACTGCAAGCTCCGCCTCCTGGGTTCACGCCGTTCTTCTGCCTCAGCCTCCCGAGTAGCTGGGACTACAGGCTCCCGCCACCACGCCGGGCTAATTTTTTGTATTTTTAGTAGAGACGGGGTTTCACTGTGTTAACCAGGATGGTCTCGATCTCCTGACCTCGTGATCCGCTCGCCTTTGCCTTCTAGGATTTCTTAATGATATGCACTAAAGGTTCTCCCTCTGCTAATGCTGATACTCAGTGGCTTGGTTAAAATAAACATTTGCTCTCTAGTTATTTAAATATTTATATTTCTGAAAGTGAAATATAATTCAGATCAATACTCTTTTGGAAGAGAAAAGATAAACTACATCCTTGAGTTTCTGATAATTTTTATGAATCAAAAATATTATAACTGAAAACATTCAGTTTGCCACCATTCATCTGATTTTGAAATCCTTTTAAAATTATACCACAAGCATAAAAATAGTTATAAAATACCTCTACTTTCTGACCTGTTACAGAAATGGTTATGTGTATAAAAAAGTGTGTAAGCAATCTTAGTGTTGGGCTATTTAGAAAATGCACAGATTTTTCATTTTTATTTAACCATCTAAATTGAATCTGATTTTGCAAGTAAGCACTAATGGCACTTTAAAAGCCTGGTAAAAGCTGAATGAGTGTAGAGTGATATAATACCCATGTTTCTGTAGTTTTCCCCTTGACTAAATAGAAGAGCTGTGTTAATGCAGTATTTCTTGCCTGTCTGTTTATCAAACCATGTTAGGGTCGGGCTTGCTGGGACTGAACTAGTAGCCTCTGACTATAAAGAATGTCAGGTAAATGGATGTAAATTGTCTGTCTTCTGACCTAAGGGCTAAGACACAGCACCAGGGGACAAGTGTTCCACAAACTCAGCCCATTAACCAAAAAAGCCCTCTGTCTGTGTATAGGGACAGAAGGTTACCAACAGCATGCAAATAAAAACCTCACTGTCACTTAGTCACAATTTTTCTTCCAAGTGTAAGAGAAATTCACTCTATGAGCCAACAATATTCAGCTTGCAAATTCTGTCTGTTCAGTTCTAAGACACTGACTATCTACCTAAAGGTCTGATTAAGAAGGAAAAACAGGGTAGTCTCCAGGGGCATACTAATTTCAAGCTTATGTGAGTGTTCTTATAGATAAATTCACCAAGGTTACAGTGTGCTTGCTTGGCAATTTATCTAGATTACTGGGAAGAGAGTGCTATTAAAAAAGAAAAAAAAAACTGCCCAAAAAAGCCAAAATAATATTTTATTTAAGGGGAAGTACCTAAAGAAACACCAATTCTGACAGAACTATTGAATGGTAAGTATAGTAGTGCTACTGTCTCTGGAGAGCTTATAAGTAAGATGTTAACAGGAAGGAAGCAAGGACAGAAGGGAGTAAGAAGAGAAAGAGGGAGAGAAAGAAAGAAGTAAGGAAGAAAGTGTACTTCCTTCTCCAGGCTCGTTTAAACCCAAATTAGTTTTGCTACACCTTTTTACTTTACTTTAGCATATGATGTGGTATGTGTGGGATATATTTAGGGTTTGGAAATATGAGAATTTGTGAGATACTGGGATACTAAATCAGAAATTCTCAGTATTATATTTGAATTAAGACATTTGTATTAGGATTGCCATTAAAAAATTTTAACCAGAAAATCCATAAATTAAAAGACCCTGGGACGTTTTCCACCCAAGAGTCACTCAAACAGTCTATATGTGGGCAGAATCCACTGTCCTCTGTTTCTCCGGGTCATTCATTTATTTAATAAACTCCTAGTAAAATATGAACACTGGGTTAAGGTTGGAATGCAGCAGTCAACGAAACCACAATGGATTTCTGCACTTGTGAGAATTAAATTTTAGTAGCTCTGACAGATATTAGTTAAAAAAATAGCAGACACACAGAACTGTATTGAATACATGTAAACACACATATAAACTTGAAATAAATATGTGTAAAAAACATATGTGATCAATATGATAAGGAAACATCTCCATGCTAGCACACCCAAGTTAGTATTTTACATTTTGATAGTCCTATATTATGTTTTGGGTTCAAATAGTCTTACAGAAGTTGTTATCATTCTTTTATGTTCTGACTGTCTAAAGAATGATTTATTAAGTTTAAAATTTGAGCTATGATACAATTGGTTAAATAGAAACCTCTTAAAATCTCTAAGGTTTCTTGTAAAGAAGTCACCAGGAATATAAATAAAGCAAAGATGAAAAATTGCTATGAAAATATTTGTGCTCTAGAGAGCTCTTTTCGTTTATTTTTAATTTAGCTTCCTTACTATTACTTTTTAGTTTTTGAAATATTAAAATGAGATTATTTAAACAGATGAAAGGAAAATCATTAATTCATTTCTCATGCTCTATGACAGACAGTTATCATGGTCTGTGAGCAATAAATATGTCCAAGTATGATACCACCAGGATTTTTAATAGTATTTTGTTGAATAATTTGTATTGATTTGCCTGAAAAGTTGATCATAAAATCTTTCTTACCACATTCATATCCTTCCTGATGAAAAGCAGCTCTACTTTTATGCTATTCATGTGAATAGACTTTATGACCATCATAAGAGACACTAAAGTTTTTCATATCTAAATATTGAATTTCTGTTTGTAAGAAGATGTTTGCTGTTTTTTCCTATAGTGAATAATTGTGTTTCGGGTCTCATCTTGACTTAGCTAAGTCATTCTTAAGTTTTGCACTGAGTATAGAAAAAGCACACATATCTAGACTGCTGATTTTATTTGTGCGTTATGAAGTATTTTCTAACATTTGACTTATGCTCATTGATTTACTTCAGTCTTAACTCCAGCTATTACTAAAATAATGACAAAGTATCCGTGTGCCACTTTTCCCTTCATATTATTAGGGCATATGCAATTTTAACAAATCTCTGGTACTGATAATAATATAAAAAGTTTTCCAAATCTGAAGGCTCCAAGTTTCCATTTTTAAGGTTATATTTAGCTCCTGTATCTTAGGATACAAAAACTTTAAGTGAAATTTTATAGAATTTCAGGAATTTATTTAATTTTTCAAATATTAAACTTCTTTCAGCCATAAAATCCATGCTTACTTTTAAATATAGCTATTCTGTTTCAGAAAATGATATTGTTGTTCAACAAATTTTTAAGGAGAAATTTAATGTTAAAAAAGATCATGAATCAAAGTACTGCATTGTGTTTATACCATGGATCAGAGGGCCGATTTTTAGAAGCTAAGTGATCTGTATGAGTACTGTGATATGTATTCTGTTTTCATGCACATGCATCTAACACCCCGATAGAATTCTATGTTTCATGCCTTTCTCCTCGTATCTTTTCTAGTACACTGAATAGAGTAGTTGTTTAATGACAATTTTTGATGGTGGGAATGAAAAAGAAGAAATAGACAAATCAGAGTACCTTTTTAGGACAGGTTGGGGAAAACCATTCTGCAGATGTCATTCATTAATCATAGAGGGTGTACTTTTGTGACAAAAGTGTTGTCTAAATTTTACCATAAAATTTAAGAAGTAAAAGCACCTTAAACGACAACTAGTCTAATTTCTTCCTGTGTATGTGTGGAGTGAGAGACAGATGGCATTTGGAAGGGAGAAGAGATAACGTGCATGGCGTTGGAAAAGAAAATAAAACTCCTGCATATTTTAACGACTACCAGGCTTTCAGCATTTACAGGCTAATTAGAGAGACTGTCCTTTTTGAAAACAATGAAGTATCATTTGGCTTTTGGCACTCATGTGCACTGAAGTAGCCAGCACTTGCTGGGCCGCTCATGGCTATTGACACCACAGCAGATACCTCACTTTGACATCTTCCTGATTCCCATTGATAGGGTCTGTTGCATTAGGCCTCCATGCCTGAGTGTTGAAACAGAGCCCATTAATTCCATGTAGCCTTCGTCCTTTATAATAAATGGGCTTAAATTTCCCTTAAAATCAATTAGTTTTACATCATAGAAATCTAGACTCCGAGGCTTTAATGATCTTTTTTGTCTATTTCCCTCCCAAACCCTAATAGAAAACTCGAATCCCATTTGGCATAAAATATCTGCCTTGCTGCTACCTTTGTTATTCATGAAATTTTTGATAAGCTCTCCCTAGAGATCCATGTCTATTAATTTAAAATGTAATCCTATTTTTATTTTTAAAATTTGAAAGCTGTTCTTTTTCCTTAATGTATCTTAACTTACCTGCTTACTAAAAGCATAGTTTTGATTGTTGTAACATAGGACAGACTGGTGAGATTTCAAAGTTGGTAATTGATGACATCCAAAATGACTTCTCAATTACATAGGACCTTCTATCTTGAGATAGCACTGTTGGAAGCAACTTCCTTACATTAATCTAATTGCTTTTTCATAGATTTCATTACACCTATTATGGCCTATTCATTAAAAAAAACATGCTTAATACTTCTTTCATATGACAATCTTTCCACCGTATAAATACTGCTTTTTGTTTACAAGCATCTTCTCTCTCCATGTTAGACATTCCCAGTTGCTTTAACACTTCTTTGTCATCCTGTTCTTCCTTTGACACCACCATCGCCTCAACACACACACCTTTTGAAAAATCCCTTTTCAAAGATAGTTTCCGTAACACTTATATCCCATTCAGAACACCTCCTTAGTTCTGGTTCCATTCTATATTTCATATAGGATGCTAAACTTTCATATAGGTTTATACAACTTACAGGTGTTGTCTGCACAATGAACAGACATTGTGGGACTATCATTGCTCTGGCCCACATAGGACACTTCGCTAACGTAGCCTAAAATTAAATTAGCTTTTCTCAGCTTCACGACACTGTTCACATGTATTGACCTTATTACTGATTAATACGCTTAGGTTAAACTCCCTTCTGTCTACAGTATATATTTATATGGTTTTTTTAACCCAGGGAGTGATTTTACAGATTTTAGGATTAATTGTCATTCAACCTGAATCATTTGATAAGTCAGGAACTTGAATATATTTTTAGCTTCATTTAAAACAATTACTTATGCCAAGTTTATGTTATTTATAGCACTCACTCACATCCTCCCTCTATAACTCCATTCAAACCTCCAGATGCAATGAAAACAGGTGAGTGCAGAGAAAGAAGGATAGCGAGGAAGGGAAGCTACATCATATGAACATGATTTCAGGAACAGCCACAAATTATAGAATCAAGTATTTATTTGAAATTTATTGTTGTACACTATATGAAGTAAGCTAAGAGTATAATAAAAATAATTAAAAGAAACAGTATATTTCTAGTTTTAAATGTTCAATAAAGATTACAATAAAATATATAGATAAAATAAAGAACTATTTTTGAACAAACATAAAGCAAATTCAAAAATGCAAAATGTATAGTTAAATAATGAGGAACTAATGAGGTATTCTGAATGAGCTCTGAGTAGTCACACAAAGTATCTTTAAAGAGTTTATGTTTGCATAACTTGGAAGACATGTTTAAAGACAATGCTTCCAGAAATGAAAGCAGATGAAACAGTGCCCTTCTCATCACTAGAGATAGACAAGCAACATCTGGCTAAACATATTTCTGATTATTATGATGGGGATTCATGGCTGTTCTTACAGCTCTGCTACTGGACCTCTGGATTCCTTCTAACTTTGATATCCTATGAATCAGAAAGTAAAGGATAAAATATAAAAACCATGATTTACTATGCCTACAACTATGGTTGGAGGATAACAAAGAGATAGAAAGCATAAAGTCTAAACACACATTGGCGTACCAAAAATGAAAGAAGAATAGTATAATACTATGTTAAGCAATGATTTGCTGTACTACCTGGGATTGATGAGTGAGAAATCAGGTGGCTGAGAGATCCATGTGGACTAATGATGTTGGGTCAGGTATTTCTGAGAGGTGACAATTGAGTTGTGCTTTGAAGGCAAAGAGTAGGATTGAAACGGATATTCCAGGGAAGGCTTTTGGTAGACAATGAGCTGTGTCAACCTAAAGCAAAAGGATAGTGAAGGAGATTGATAAGGCCATCTTCATTGTCATCCCACCTTAGTACCAGACTTTATCCACTCTGTCTAAGATGGTTGGCTAGTCTAGAAATTGTTAGAATCCTAGGCTATTTCCAGAGCAGTGGCTTTCAACTAGCACTGTTCATCCTGACTGCCAACTGGTCTTCATACTTGTAGTTTCCTGTTGATACTAATATTTAGTGTTATTGCTTTCTAGTCATCCTACATACAATATCAGATTGATCTCTTAAAAATACTTTTTTCAAATTTAACTCATCTGTTTAAGAATCTATAATCATGGCCAATAGTTCATTTCTGTTATATAGCCTGATCAAAAAGTTCAAGCTCTACTGACCTAAACATTTTCCGTTCATCATCTAATTTAATCCTCATAAAAATCTATGAAATGGCAACGTAACATTGGCAAACACAAATTAACATTTGGTTGTATGATGACTCATATCAGTTTATTTATTCAATTATTCATTAGATGACTCTTATATGCTGGTCAATAGTGCAGGGTGGCAGATCTCAACTGGGGTGAATTTTGTTCCCTAGCTGACATTTGGCAATGTCTGGAGACATCTGAGGTGGGTAGCTGCTGACATTTGTTGGATAGATATCAGGAATGCTGCTAAACATCCTACCATTCATAGGGCAGCCCCCCACAATAAAGGATTATCTGGCAATACATGTCAAGAGGTTGAGGTTGAGAAACCACAATGTAAGGTTTAGAGATATGATACATAGCGAATCAGACACTCTGCCCTCAAAGAGTTCATGTCATTTGTTGGAAGGCAGATATAAAATCAATAACCACAAAATTAAATATATAGTATTAAATATGATAAATCAAAGGAAGACAAAATATAGGGGACCACGAAAGAATAAAACTGGAGGGATCAATTTAGATTCTGTTGGAGGGAAGTGCCAGGGAAGACTCTTCGAGAAAGCTGTATTTCAACGGAAATTTAATGAAAAAAATAAGAGTTCACAAGGCTAAGCATGCGCAGAGGATCTAGAGGGGGAAAAAACATTACACATTTGGAGAGTAGGAGAAAAGCCAGGGGGAATGGACTAGAGTGAACGGGGGTGTGTAGATGAGAGATGAGGCTGGTCTCTGATTGTCTTATGTATATAAGTCTTTTCTCTCTAATAATATTGTAGTTCCCATGAGGAGAACATGACAAATACAGTATTTATTTTCTATCCCATAGAGCACTTTAAACGATATTGGGACATAATAGGTACACAATAACTTCTTGCTAACTTGACTTGTGCATTTTTCCTAAGAATCCAATTTCTAGATTGTTTTATGCCTGTTTTCACTTTGGGGGAATGGTAATGCGTTTGACAATCTTTCCGATTAATTCGGGAATTGCTTCCAATCGCAGAACCAGCCTGAGCGCTGCCATTTGTCAGGCAGTCACCGTGTCTGCAGGCTGCCCGGGGCTGCACTGAGCTTATTGTATAATGGCTATTAGTAAATCACTTGTTGTCAGCTGGCTTTATTTTGGAATTTGAATAAAAACCATAGATTTTGTTATTTTTCCTGAAGAATTCTTTCTAAATAGCATTTTCCTCTCTATTGGATATTAGTAAATTGTTTAAAGAGTAGGGCAGATATTCATTTTGCTATATGAAGAATTCAGATGATTTATAACACACTGAATTATCACAATCCATTTAGTACCAGGAGTGTCCAGTATAAATACCCATAAAACATTTAAAAATATTATAAAGGAAATAAAAACCCTTTGGATACTAAGATTTTCTTTGGAAAACGTTTCAATTACTATTAACATAGGAGAATAAATTTTTAAAAGGCCATTTTAAAAGTATTCCATAAAGAATACTTTTGATTCATTCCAAATACTCCCTGAATTTATATTTTATGAAGTTTAGGGAAGGTGTCAATCTAGATTAGTGAAAATATAAAAATTTTTCACACTTCTTAAGAAGTTCTGATTAATATATATATTTGTATCATTTTAATTAAAGGTTAAAAGAATCATTTTGGTCTGAATTGGTGGAATTTTGACTAAGCTTCCTCTAGAGAAAAGATAAAGGACTAATCTTGAAAATTTCATGAAAGGAATAATATGTATGTATCATAATAGAAAAACAAAACACTTTCTATGAACAGCTGCATATCCCATATAATCCGTCTCCAGTTAGGTATGCTGAGTTGAATACTTTGTTAGATTATTCTCTGCAATATTCCTTAATGTATTTAGCATATCCTGGCAGCTTTATGTGCTCCATAAGTGATTATTGAATGACATGATGAATAAATAATTATTGAAGCCCAACTGTGTCATACACCCAGCAATAAAATTAAAAAATATATACATACCCATAGAGAGACGTTTTATGATTATTTTAATAGAACTTTGCTTTGGGCAATATTTAAGTTTTGGGGAATTCAAAAATATCTCTCTAATTAGCACTTTGTTCTTTCTCCATTCTCTTGATTTCACAAACTGCTTGCTTTCTGGAGTAAGCCTGATATTCTTCCTTTAAGGCTGCAAAAGTGGTACAATCAAACTTATCAAAAGGTCAGTTCAAGCTCATGTTCCTTTGGCCTCTTGCCACTTAGGGGATAAAGTTCCTGATAGAGAACTGTGTAATCATTTCAGAGAATATTGGGGTTTGGAGTCATGAAAAAGAACCAAATATATGAAAAATTCATGGTCCTTCATTGGCATGCGTACTGTTCTTTGATTTTCATCAGACAGTAAATGAGAAGAACCTGAAGTCTTGTTTGTGTTAACAGAGCTCTTTTAGATGCTGGACAACTCCTGTAAATAAATACTCAGCATGTCATGAAAAATTCTGCCACTGCATACGAGAATAGACTTTGTCACACAGGGGCCTAAACGTAGACAGTGATTTTCCTGACTGGCCACTATTAAAAACAATTTACATTAATAACAAAATGCATGGAAGAGAAGATGCATCATGAGATGATGTTACCATATAGGATAAAGAGGCAGGTGTGAGATTTACAGTTCATTAGGCATGCTGATTACATTCAGCATTAAATTAATATATAGAGATAAGAAGAATATCAATTTTGCAAGTATATTTTGGAAAGCACTTTCTGCTTAATCTTTAAGCTAATTGCTGCAGGTGACGTCAAAATTTTTCCATCTATAACAAAATTTAATGAACATATTGAATTGCAGTGCAGTTAGTAGCATGCCTTAAATATGCAGGCTTCTCTAAATGATAATCATTTTAAGTCATATATATGTGAATGAGAGGCACTGTATGATTTATGATATCAGAACGGCATAACATGTTAAAGCTGAAAGTGACCTTAGAAATCATCTAAAACTGTCTGCTTCATCTAGCAGGCGATGAAATTAACACTAGTGGAGTCCAATGATTTCTCAAATTTTCATGATAAATTTCTGAAAAGTTTTCCACCACTTTATTCCTGTTAACCCATTTAACTTCATAGTAGCACAGAGAAAAAATTGAATAGCATATTTTTACTTGCAAATTTGAAATGAAGTTTTGTTTCATTGCTTCTTAACTGTTAAGTGAATAATTTCAGGTTAAAATTATTGCAAAAACATATCAAGATATTATGCAAATACCTGATACATTTCACACAGATAGCTTGTTTTGGAGGTAGATAAATGTGCTAAAGGGCTCAGCATGCATTTTGCAATGTGTAAGAGGCATTTTTATTTTGCTGTTGATCTGTTGCTTTTAGCCATGAAAGAAAGAATGCGCTTTGGTTTGCTTTTTTCACAGCTTCATTTCTCATGTGTCTTAGAGTGACACAAATAGACAGGCTGACAACAGATTTATTACCTAAAGCTCAGCTGAAAAATTAAATGATACAGCTAAAAGTCATAGTTGGCCTGAATACCCTCTGACCATCACAAGATTGAATGAGCACTACAAAGCCCAGAATAATAAAGTGGTGAAATATTTGGGAGAAAAAGAGGTTGGGAATAAATTACTAATTTGGTCAGTCTTGACTGACTAAAGAGGGAAATACTTTTTAAAACATCTATCCCATCTCTAAATTATTTGCCTTTCGAAAAAGAAGGAGGAAAGTCGACTCTTTCCCAGTAATCTACTAGGTAATTGTCTCACATTTTTACAAAGCAATATAATTATTTACTATAACTTCTCCATATTCAGATTATCTGTTGAGCATTAGAGGGAGCTAGTTTCAGCACCAGTGGTACGTGAAGGTGTTGCTCCAAACTGAAGTCGGAAACCTGAAAAATGTTTGTTTTACATATGTTCAGGCGACATTGTGTGTAAATTAAATAATTTATATTAGCTAAAAATAAACATTTATACAGTAAAAATGGCAAGAACACTAAATTTTTCTAGTTTGTATTTGATATCTTTTAATAATTTCTGAAATGTGATTGATTCCAAAGCTTTCTTTTCAAGAAAGAGACAAATTAACATTCTGTGTTGAATACAGATGGTCCTGAATCCCACTTTATTAAAGTCATTTTTGCATGTTTTTCCTTTATATTGTTTCAGGGGGGCTATATAATGAGTCTTCTGTTATTTATTTATTTTTGTAATTTTCACAATCAGGGAAAAATTATAAGGAAATAAATGTATCTTCAGAGCCTAGAAGATTTTGGTAGGTGTGAATAATATGCCCAAAGGTAAAATTAATTTCATGTCTTATTGAGTATGTGCCAACACTTTCTCCCCTTTATGATTAAATAAAGAAGTTATTTCAAAAAAAGCTTCAAGGTTTATTATTCTGGTGTCACTATGCAATGTGAGTGAAATAAAATGAAAAAAATGAAAATCTTTTTTACTGTGAGTGCCACCTAGATAATAAGTATATGTGATCATAGAAGTATATCTCATAAAGAGTTAAATCCTAAATCATTTAACTTTTATATCCCCATGCTCCCTCTTGAAGGATAAAAAAGGATGGAGGAGGAGAAATAGATTTAATCATTCACTATTCTGTCTAAAAGCTTCAAAGTTCCCTAATGTGTTTATTCAGAATTACCCTAACACGATATTGTTCTTTATGGTTGTCTGATTTGCTTATGCTGTATGATGCTCTCCCTGTCTTAACAGGTTAAAAGCGGAATGAATGTCATAGAGCTGTGTGAATCTTTTTTGATAAATAGAACCCTTGGAAATCTAATAACTTCAAACATAAAATATTGATCTTGCTCTACTTATTCTTGTGAATCTTTTAATATTGCAAAATCTTGATTTTCACAATTACATGAAAAGAAATATATAAGGTTACAGTTTATTTTCCAAATGTGACTGGTTTATTCTTAGTAATGCTGAATGTCAAGTTCTTTTTGCTGAATAATTATAGTAACATTTAATACTATGAAATTTTCAAATTACCCAGGATTCTAATGAACCTAGCTAGTATAAGTAGGAAAATAAAGTATTTTTATACTTGGAGTTGTGCTTTTGCTATCCTCAGGTACATAGAAAACAGTGGAAACAGTGGAAAAGTTAGTAGAATACAGGTGGTCTAAATTTTTGTCTTTTTCTCCCACTCCTACAATATGACTCTTGGAGGATAAGTCTTTTAAACAAAGTAATCACTATGACCATTCAAACTGTGAAAATATTAGTAGGTCAAATCGTGTTGCCTCTGTGTGTGTTTATGTGTCTGTAGTGCTATAGCAGAGAGCCACCTTCCTTGGCAAGCCTTTAGCATATATATATCCTGGATACAGCCAGAACAAAAGTGGTGTATGTTCCCACCCATTGGTGGATCAGAACTATCACTCACAAGGTGTGGAACAAAAAAACAAATGAAGCTCACATATGCTATGTCTTAATATTTAAATGTTATAAATCTTTCTAATAAACTGTACATTATTATAAAATATGCTCAAGTCTCCTACTTTGACAAATACAACTGTCTAATGATATGGAAGGATTAATTCAAATTTAGAATTCTTGGACTCCTTTGAAACCATACTTAACCTGGTGATGCAGATCCTTGGTCTCTATCTACTCCCCTTCACGCTCTAGACTACATCTTAGTAAAGAAGAATATTTGTTTGCACACTAGATCTTACATTCCCACTGCAGCTATACTCCTAAAGACAACTAACTCCCTATAGGTTTAGCAATCAAGCCAGAACACTTTGACAGAGAGCGAGAGAGGGAGAGACTTAGGTGGGCTCTGAAGTGGTTCAAAGACATTTGGACAGAGAGTTGCTAGGGTCTTGTGTATTATTTCATTTTCATGCTGCTGATAAAGACATACCTGAGACTGGGCAATTTATATAGAAAAATAGGTTTAATGGACATAGTTCCATGTCGCTGGGGAGGCCTCACAATCATGGCAGAAGGCAACAGGCATTTAAGAGATATGATAATGGTGGCAGATAAGAGAGAATGAGAGCCAAGCAAAAGGGGAAACCCCTTATAAAATCATCAGCTCTCATGAGACTTATTCACTACTAGGAGAACTGTACTGGGGAAACTGCCCCCATGATTCAATTATCTCCCACGGGGTCCCCCCCCACAACATGCGGGAAGTATGGGGCTACAATTCAAGGTGAGATTTTGGTGGGAACACAGCCAAACCATATCATCTTGTGAGCCTTGACCGTAATATAAAGTCCCCAGACAGCCACATCAGCAAAACCTAGGATCTTGTTAAAAATGGAGAATCGGCGGGACGCGGTGGCTCACGCCTGTAATCCCAGCACGAGGAGGGTGGATCACGAGGTCAGGAGATCGAGACCATCCTGGCTAACATGGTGAAACCCCGTCTCTACTACAAATACAAAAAATTAGCCGGGCGTGGTGGCGGCGCCTGTAGTCCCAGCTACTCGGGAGGCTGAGGCAGGAGAATGGCGTGAACCCGGGAGGCAGAGTTTGCAGTGAGCCGAGATCGCACCACTGCACTCCAGCCTGGGCGACAGAGCGAGACTAAGTCTCAAAAAAAAAAAAAAAAAAAAAAAAAAAAAAAAGGAGAATCTCCAGCCGTACCCCAGAACTACTGAAACAGAATCTGCATTTTAGAATGATCTGTCAGTAATTTATTTCAGACCCATTGGTCTAAAAGATAGGGTAAGTGTGTCACAGATGCCGGATAGGCACGTCCCCTTGGTCCTTCAGACTCTTCTCCCAGGGCTATCACTAACTTCCAAATCTAGGACGTAAAAGCTGTAAATACATGTTTGTGTTAATCACCACAGACAGCAGAACTAGCTATTTTTTTGGATAAATACGAACTAAAGATTTATTTTAATGAGGGATGTTGGGAATAGGGGAGGCTATGTATTGTGTGGGGGCAGAGGTTATGTAGGAAATCTCTGAACTTTCCTCTCCATTTTTCTGTGAACCTAAAACTTCTTTAAAATATCATCTTATTTAAACAGTTTTGATAAAATAATTTAAATACACTGTACAATTGAACAATTGAAACGTTTTCCTTCTTTCTTTTTTTTTTTTTTTTTTTTTTAAAGACAGAGTCTCCCTCTGTTGCCCAGGCTGGAGTGCAGTGGTGTGATCTCGGCTCACTGCAACCTCTGCCTCCCAGGTTCAAGCAATTCTCCTGCCTCAGCCTCCTGAGTATCTGGGACTACACGGCACGTGCCACCACGCCTGGCTAATTTTTGTATTTTCTAGTAGAGATGGAGTTTCACCATATTGGGCAGCCTGGTCTCGAACTCCTGACCTCGTGATCCGCCCACTTCGGCTTCCCAAAGTGCTGGGATTACAGGCATGGGCCACCACGCCTGGCCTTTATTTCTTACTGATAGAGAATAAGGATTGTAATAGTAGGCCTCTGTTTAAACAATCAAATGATTTTACGTGGCTATAGAGAGTCAAATATAAATTCAATAGTATTTGTTTCTGTTTAGAAGCACAAGCTCAAATTTTGTTCTATCCATGTTAACACATACATTTTGATACATGATGTATACAGGCAACTGTTGATTATAGCCCAAATGCTAGCTGCATAAACTCACAGACTAAAACCGACTTCCTTCTGTTTAATATCTAATTATGTTTCTAACATTGAAGACTAGAGACTAAAGTTGACGTTTTATTATTAGGGTTTTTATTGGGGGTTTGAGTTTTATCTTAAGTCGAACTTCACTTCCTGTCAACATTAATCATGTACATATTGAAAAAAATGCAATATTTGGCCTCTCAGTTGCCTATGAATTTTTAAAAAATGGTAACACTGGTTAGTGTCCTAAAAATGTTAATGAAAATTTAATTAAATAGTTACAAATATTTTTTAAACACATATCTGTTAGATTTATGTAATCTCTGACACTATTTTTTATGATGAATATTATTCTGTACCAAGAAGAATTAATCTTAGAGGATTAGCAGTCTTTTGGCTTATCAATTATTTACAGACGATAATACTTAGTTTTATAAAATGTTTAGTATCTAAATGACTCTGTCCAGTTTATATGATCTAATATAATATCAAAACTTGGTTTAGAGTGTGAAAGGAAAACATCTTGAGGCCCTAAAATCACTAAGCTAAAGAGAAGAGTCAACCTGGGAACTGCTTAGGGCAAACCTGCCCCCGATTCTATTCAAAGTCACCCTTCTGCTCACCGAAATAAAGGCATATCTCATTGCCTTCTTTGGAGAGGCTAATCAGAAACTCAAAAGAATGCAACCATTGGTCTCATATCTACCGATAACCTGGAAGCACCCTCCCCTTTTGGAGTTGTCTTGCCTTTTCAGACAGAACCAATGTTCATCTTACATATGTTGATTCATGTCTAATGACTCCCTAAAATGTGTAAAACAAAACTGTGCTCTGACCACCTTGGGCACATGTGTTCAGGACCTCCTGAGGCTGTGTCACGGGTGTGCATCCTCAATCTTGGCAAAACAAACTTTCTAAATTAACTGAGACCTGTCTCAGATCTCCGGGGTTCACAAGAGCATTTTTATGTCGAATATCTACTTAAAATGTTTTATTTATTTCAAGTAAGTATCAGCTGAATTAAATAGGATTGTATGTCACAAAATTTTTTTAACTGACAATTACATTTAATAGGTTAACACAATTTTAACATCATTAATTATGTTTACTTACCAATTGACAGGAACATTCAAAATGAATTATAGTCAGGTAGCTTAAAAGAATGCCATTAAAATAAATAACATAATTACTTTAGCCATAGTTGCTTTTGTTAATATGAATCATCTTATTTAACTTTGTATAAGTTAGGAGACACAGAAACAGACAAATGAAAGAATTGTGGAGAGCAAAACAATGATGAAATGAAAGTAATTAAAAATTGTGGTAAAGGGAAAAAATGATAGAATGAATTACTGTTTCATCTAAAAATGGGAGATTTGTTAGAAATTAATAATTCAAGAGAAAATAAAATACATTAAGAATGTATACATTTAGAAGGAAATTAGTATATATATTATAAATTGACTAATAAGCAATATTTGATCTGTTTTATTTTCTACTTATTGTAAGAGGAAGATAGAGGAAGACATTTTAAAGCAAACGAGGTCAGTGTGTCAATATGCAAACATGAGATTGAAATATGTGGGTAATTAGATGTCTATAGTCCTCCTCCTATTTCAACGAAACTATCCAGAGATAGTTTTTTCTAGAGCAAGCATCCCCACACTCCTTGCCGTGGACCAGTACTGGTCCATGACCTGTTAGGAACCAGGCTGCACAGCAGGAGGTGAAAGGGCAAGCAAGCATTTACTGCCTGAGCTCCGCCTCCTTTCAGATCAGTGATGGCATTGGGTTCTCATAGGAGCGCAAGCCCTATTGTGAACTGATCATGCCAGGGATCTAGGCTGTGCACTCCTTATGGGAATCCAATGCCTGATGATCTGAGGTGGAACAGTTTTATCCTGAAACCATCACTCCCAGCAACCCACCCAATGTATGTGGAAACACTGTCTTTAATGAAACCAGTCCTTGGTGCCAAAATGGTTGGGGACAGGTTGTTTAGAGTTCCTTCCTCAGCTTGATTTCACAGAGAGCCAATAGTTATACGACATAGTGAATTATGGGCTGTAGGGATGAGATAGGACCATTTACATGTAATAAAGAATATTCAAAACTCAATAATATAACATCCACCCTTTTTGAAAATATGTAAATGATTTGGACAGTCACTTCACCACAGAAGATACATGGATGGCAAACAGGCAATTGAATAGACGCCTCACATCATTACTCACTAGGGAAATGCAAATTAAAACCACAATGGAACATCACTACATATCTGTTGTTATATCTTAAATGAAACAGGCTGATCATATCAAGTGTTGGAGAAGATGTTGAGGAACTGGAATTCTCATGAACCGCCACTGAGAATGCAAAATGCTATAACCACCTTGGTAATAAATTTGGCAGTTTATTTATTTATTTATTCTTTCTTTTTTTTTTTTTGGAGACAGTGTTTCACTCTTGTCACCCAAGCTAAGCTGGAGTGCAGGGGCATGATCTTAGCTCACTGCAACTTCCGCCTCCTTTGTTCGAACAATTCTTCTGCCTCAGCCTCCCAAGTAGCTGAGATTACAGGTGCCCACCACCACGTCCAGCTAATTTTTGTATTTTTATTAGAGATGGGGTTTCACCATGGTGGCCAGCCTGGTTTCGAACTTCTGATCTCAAGTGATCCTCCTGTCTCAGCCTCCCAATGTGCCAGGATTACAGGCATATGCCACTGCACCTGGCCAAATTTCGCAGTTTCTTAAAAAGTAAGCACAACCCTACCACATGATCCAAACTTTTCATTCCTATGTAGTTACCCAAGAGAAATGAAATCAAATGTTCATGACAAGACTTTGATGTGAATGTTCATAGCAACTTTACTTGTAATAGCCAAAAACTGGAAACAACCTAAGTATCTATCGACAGGTAGTATCCCTATAGAATGAAATACTACTGAGCAATACATAGAAGAAAACTATCAATAGATGCAAAAACATGGATGAATCTGAAAATTAATTTGTCAAAGAATGCTGGAAAGGGAATGCATATTGTATGAATCTATTTATAAAATTCTAGAAAATGCAAACTAAACTGTAATGACAGAACGATCACTGGAACCTGTGGATGGAGGTGGGGGTAGGGAGAGGCAGGAAGGATGTGATCAAATTTAAAGTCTGTGCAGTTCATTGTATATAATTTTTATCTCTATGAAGCTATTTCTTTTAAATGTTGCAAAGAAAAAATAATGAAAAGTTAGGACCAATACAAGAACAATGAAACAGAAGATATAGCTCAGAAACATTTTATATTTTATAATTTTACATTTTATATGCAATATATTTGTGCATATGTTTGGGTATGTATATGCATCACAGAGGACAGATAAGAAACTGTTCAGGATGGTTTACCAGAGAAGAAGTTATCCAGAATTACTGAGGGATGGGTTGCATAGGTGCAGAAAGACAAGTTGAGGCTAGATTGAAAAACAATATGGATTTTGCATTAAAAATAAGAAGGAGTTGCTGGGTCAGGACATGTTCAGAGCTGTTCTGTAGGAATTTCTAAGGTGTGGGGTATAGAGTTGATTTTAAAAAGATATTGAAAATGAGCAGATTATTCAGAAGCCAATTATAAAAGTGTAGGAAGTGCTAAGAAATTCAGACTATACTTAAAGCAGTGCCTGTGGAGAATATGAAGATAAATAAAATACAGTTTTTCTTCCCAGAAGACATACATGAATATGGGTATAAAGTCTTTTATGGAGTAGTGAGAAGTTTGGTAAGACGAAAACAACAGAAAGGAAAAAAAGGGCAGTTTCTGCAAAATAATTGTAAGGTGCAGCTTTTGGATACCGACTGTATCTGGGCAAAATTATTGCAAAGACGTTGAGGTCCCATGCAAAGGGTCAATGCAGAATGACACAAGGAAATGCAGGAGGTAGATGATTAGAGATCAGTTGTTTCATAATTTTTTATCATGGGAGAGGAGATAGTACAGCCTTCTCAGAGTTGGAACTGATAAATTAGTGATAGAATCAGCAGAATGACTCTACCTCTAGAGAAGACCTCAGTGACTTGCCTGCATGGGGGATTCAGATCAAATGGAGTAGCTAGTAGAGTCAGTGTATGTAAAGAAGTTTCTGTGGGGAAAAATGAAAAGTGAAGGAGGCCTAAAGAGAGGTAAACATTTAATATTTGGTAAAATTTTAGATTTTACTGTTTTGGAGGCCAAAGAATTATGAGAGATGTAGTTAACAGAGTTCTGGTAGGTAGCTAAAGCTATGAAAAGTAATGTTGGAAGAAAAACACAGGTCCTGTAAGATTCAAAATGATTATTACAATTACAAGGCAATGAATGAAAGTAAATGGGGGTGGGGGAGTCAAGAGGGGACAAGAGAAGGACACAAATGGAGGAAGGAGAGATAGTGACAGAGCAGAAATCAATGTCACAATATCCTGGCTGATGAGGAGAATTTGGGGTATAACAGCCACTATTGCTAGCAGTCAAGATAAAAAGAGAAGCAATAAGGTACATAGTTCATGTTGCTAATTAGTAGGTAGTACACCAGATCGTACAGAGGAAAATCTTTCTGGCGCTTTAAGTCACATTCTCTTTTTTAAAAAAGACCTTTCTCCTTGTCTAGAAATTTTCTAAATTGTGTTTTCATTTATAAATATTTGTACATATTTATGGTACAGTGCGATATTTCTATACTTGTATACATCTTGTAAAAATAGAAACAGCATTTAGCATGTCCGTCATCTTGTATATTTATCATTTCTTTGTGGTGAGAACATTCAAAATCCTCTCTTCTAGCTATTTTGCCATATGCAGTACAATATTGTTAACCATAGCCACTCTGCTTGTGCAATAGAAAACTCAGATTTATTCCTTCTATCTAATTGTAACTTTGTACCTGTTGACCAATCTCTCCCTACTCTACCCTTCCCTCCCCAGCTTTTGGTAAACACTATTCTACTCTTATTCTCCTTTCTACTTCTGTGAAATTGACTTCTTTAGACCCCACATATGAATGAGATCATGCAACATTTGTCTTTCTGTCCCTGCCTTATCTCACTGAACATAGTATCTTCCAGATTCATTCATGTTGCTGCAAATGACAGGATTGTATTCTTTTAAGACTGAATTCCTCTATGTGTATGTGTGTGTGTCTCTCTCTCTGTGCAATATTTTCTTTATCCATACATTTGTTAATGAACACTTAGGTTGACTCAGTATCTTGGCCATTGTGAACAGTGTTGCAATAAACATTTTGCAATATTCTTGATTGCTCATTTTTGCTGAAAATCTAGGCTGCCTGTTCTATTTATGCAGAACAACAACTACTCTATAGGGTACATTAAAAGATACTGCCTCTCTACTTTTACACTGTTGGTGGGACTGTAAACTAGTTCAACCATTGTGGAAGTCAGTGTGGTAATTCCTCAGGGATCTAGAACTAGAAATACCATTTGACCCAGCCATCCCATTACTGGGTATATACCCAAAGGATTATAAATCATGCTGCTATAAAGACACATGCACACGTATGTTTATTGTGGCACTATTCACAATAGCAAAGACTTAGAACCAACCCAAATGTCCAACAATGATAGACTGGATTAAGAAAATGTGGCACATATACACCATGGAATGCTATGCATCCATAAAAAATGATGAGTTCATGTCCTTTGTAGAGACATGGATGAAGCTGGAAACCATCATTCTCAGCAAACTATCGCAAGGACAAAAAACCAAACACCGCATGGTCTCACTCATAGGTGGGAATTGAACAATGAGAACACATGGACACAGGAAGGGGAACATCACACACTGGGGCCTGTTGTGGGGTGGGGGGAGGAGGGAGGGATAGCATTAGGAAATATACCTAACGTTAAATGACGAGTTAATGGGTGCAGCACACCAACATGGCACGTGTATACATATGTAACAAACCTGCACGTTGTGCACATGTACCCTAAAACTTAAAGTATAATTAAAAAATTAAATTAAAAAAAAAAAGATACTGCCTCTCTCCTAAGAAGGTACAGGCTGTTTGGTGTAGAGTTTTGCTAAAGGATTGTGGCTTTGGGAATAGGAAAGTTGAGCCTTCGTTAGCCTCACCAGTACCAGCACCATGTTTTGACTGATCGGAGTAGGCTGAATTTCAGGCCTACAAGTCCTTATGCAGTGCACACATTTCACAGGACCTAGCAAATCCATATATATTAAGAACATATTTGAGTCGCAAGTTTTATGGAATCTTGTTTTTATAATACTAAAAGAAGTTGTTTAAGCCACTACAGAAAAGAGAGAAAGTCATGTAGCTAGGTGAAGAAAATATTGGTAGTGAGCACGTTACACTTTTTAGGATATATTTTAATGTTTTAACCTTCAGCCCTTGAATTTTAATTAACTTCTCCTATAGTTTTAATAATTCTTTTACCTTACTGAGTTTTGTACTTTGAAGTTTGGTCTGGTAAAATTATCAATTTAACTATCATTTAATCTAAGGCACTGTGTTTCTACATGATTGTTACTGAAATAACTTACTCCCTGGTTACTCACCACCAGTTATTCTCTGTTTCAAAGACTAGAGGTCATTATAATTTGTTTATCACATAAGAAATATTTAGCGTGTAGGCCTACTTCAACACTTATCCAATTCTTACTTATTTTCCCCAAAGAAAGCTCATTAAGCTCATTTTGATGACTCAGAATTAGAGGATACCTCTCAAATTTCTTCTCCCACATATTTCACTGGTTGTTCTGAACTCCAAAGAAAGAAAAATCAGAAAGAGCCCAGGCGGAGTGGTTCATGCCTGTAATCCCAGCACTTTGGGAGGCTGAGGAGGGCAGATCACGAGGTCAAGAGATGGAAACCATCCTAGCCAACATGGTGAAACTCCGTCTCTACTAAAATTACAAAAATTATCCGGGCGTGGTGGCGTGCACCTGTAGCCCCAGCTACTCGGGAGGCTGAGGCAAGAGAATCGCTTTAACCCAGGAAGAGGAGGTTGCAGTGAGTCTAGATTGCACCACTGCACTCCAGCCTGGCAACAGAGACTCAAAAAAAAAAAAAAAACAAAGAAGGAAGGAAGGAAGGAGAGAGAGAGAGAAAGAAAGGAAAGAAAGAAAGAGAAAGAGAGAGAAAGAAAGAAAGGAGAGAGAGAAAAGAAAGAAAGAGAAAACCAGAAGGAGGCCGGACACAGTGGCTCAGGCATGTAATCCCAGCTTTGGGAGGCTGAGGCAGGTGGATCACGAGGTCAGGAGATCGAGACCATCATGGCCAACATGGTAAAACCACATCTCTACCAAAATACCAAAAAAAAAAAAAAAAAAAAAAAATAGCCAGTCGTGGTGGTGCGAACCTATAGTCCCAGCTACTCGGGAGGCTGAGGCAGGGGAATCACTTGAACCCAGGAAGAGGAGGTTGCAGTGAGTCTAGATTGCACCACTGCACTCCAGCCTGGCAACAGAGACTCAAAAAAAAAAAAAAAAAAAAACAAAGAAGGAAGGAAGGAAGGAGAGAGAGAGAGAAAGAAAGGAAAGAAAGAAAGAGAAAGAGAGAGAAAGAAAGAAAGAAAGGAGAGAGAGAAAAGAAAGAAAGAGAAAACCAGAAGGAGGCCGGACACAGTGGCTCAGGCCTGTAATCTCAGCACTTTGGGAGGCTGAGGCAGGTGGATCACGAGGTCAGGAGATCGAGACCATCATGGCCAACATGGTAAAACCACATCTCTACCAAAATACAAAAAAAAAAAAAAAAAAAAAAAAAAATTAGCCAGTCATGATGGTGCGAACCTATAGTCCCAGCTACTCGGGAGGCTGAGGCAGGGGAATCACTTGAACCCAGGAGGCAGAGGTTGCAGTCAGCTGAGATCACACCACTGTACTCCAGCCTGGGCTACAGAGCAAGACTCCCTCTCAAAAAAAAAAAAAAAGAAGAAAAAAGAAAAATCAGAAGAAAATAATAAATGTATATTTTTTGAAAAATGCATATAAAGGATGGAATGGAATGAGCAACTTTTGGTAGTTTTGTGAAATTTCAGGATGTTTTTAATACCCCTTTGACTTTTTAGCACTTTTTAAAGATATCTACTCCTTTTTACTTCAGACCAAGGGACGGTTTTTCTTTATCACCTTTTATGATGACAACAACAGCAACAGTGAGTTAAAATAAAGTAAAAATACAACAAACAAGTAAGTGTTTGTTAACAGACTGAATTCTACCCCCACCTCCCATTCATATGTTGACGCCTTTGATGTGACTGTATTTGGAGTTAGGCCCTTTAGGAGGAAATTAAGATTAAATGAAATCATAAGGATGGGAGCCTAATAGAATAGGACTTCCTTGTAAGAGGAAGGGACACCAATACACACAGAGAAAAGGCCATGTAAAACACTGCCAGAAGATGGACATCTACTATTTAGGGAGAGAGAACTCAGCAGAACTTACCCTTCCAGTACCTGAATCTTGGACTTCCAGCCTCCAGGACTATGAGAAAATAAATGTTTGCTTTTTAACCCACCCAGTGTGTGGTATTTTGCTATGGCAGCCCCAGAAGGCTGATACAGTGTATGTATTTTAAAATATGCAATATGAATATATTGATAGACACTAAAATGCAATTTATAAATATTTATTCATACTTTTCTTCATTTGCTCATTTAATTAAATATTTATTGAACACCATCTATACTCCAGACACACTCCCAGCTGCCCCTGGGATTTTAAAGATTAGGGCCATGGATTGTGTCTTCACTGGGTTTATGGAGTGCTTAATCCTTTCCATAGTTATTTCAATTATCAAAATCCTAAGATGCATGGAATATAGACATGGTGGCACACATTTGTTGTCCCAGTAACTTGGGAGTCTGAGACAGAAGAATCCCCAGACGTTCAAATCAAATCCAGCCTTGGCAACACAGTGAGAGCCTATCTCTAAAAACAAACAAACAAACAAACAAAGATAGGAATGCAATGATAACTAGTTGGCTCTAAAAGGAAAATTTTCTGCCACTTCCCTTGACTTTCTCTCTTAGAATGTAACCTCCTCTAATGTCTCATGTTTTTTATTGTTTTATTCCCATAGTATCAGATACACCATGATCCACCCCCTAAGAATGTTAAAATAATGACTTAAATATTCATTGTTTCATGTTGAAGATTTTTGTTCTCATAAAATGTGAATAATTTGGATTTATTTTATTTCAATATCTTTAGGGATACAAATAGTTCATGCTTACATGGATGAATTGTATAGTCATGAAATTTGGGCTTTTAGTGTACCCATCACCCAAATAGTGTACATTGCACCCAATAGGTGATTTTCTATTCCCATCTCCTATCCTTCTTCCCCCATCTGAGTCTCCAGTGTCCATTATACCTTTGCATGCCTTTGCTTACTCATAGTTTAGCTCTCACTTATAAGTGATAAAATGTGTTATTTGATTTTCCATTCCTGAGTTACTTCACTTAGGATAATGGCCTCCAGTTCCATCCAATTTGCTGCAAGAGATATTATTTTATTCATTTTAATTGTTAAGTAATATTCATATATATATATATACACATACATACACACACACACATGCACACAAACACACTTACATACATACTACATTTTCTTTATCCATCAATAAGTTGATGGGAACTTAGTTTGATTCTGTATCTTTGCAATTATGAATTGTACTGTGATAAACATGCACTTTCAAGTGTCTTTTTGATATAATGACTTTTTTCACTTTGGGTAGATACCCCGTAGTGGGATTTCTGGATAGAATGGTAGATCTATTTTAGTTCTTTGAGAAATCTCCATATTGTTTTCCATAGAGGCTGTACTAATTTACATTGAACCAACAGTGTATAAGCATTCCCTGTTCACAGCACCATGCCAACATCATCTTTTTTTTCTTTTCAGTAATAGCCATTCTGACTAGGGTAAGACATTATATAATTGTGTTTATATTAAGTATGTATATTAAGTTTGCATTTCCCTGATGATTAGCAATGTTTAGCATTTTTCATATGTTTATTTTCCATTTGTATATCTTCTTTTGAGAAACGTTCATGTTGTTTGCCTACTTTTTAATGGAATTATTTGTGTTTTTCTCACTGATTTGTTTGAGTTTCTTGTAGATTTGGGATGTTAGTCCTTGGTTGAATAAATAGTTTGCAAATATTTTCTCCCAATCCACTGGCTATCTGTTTACTCTGCTGATTATTTCTTTTTCTGTGCAGAAGCTTTTTAGTTTAATTAAGTCCCATTTATTTATTGTTGTTTTGATTATATTTGCTTTTGTGTTCCTAGTCAGAATTTCTTTGCCTAGGCCAATGTCCAGACAGGTTTCTCCTAAGTTTTTTTTCTAGAATTTTTATGCTTCCAGGTCTTACATTTAAGTCTTTCATCCACCTTGAGTTAATTTTTGTATATGATGAGAAATAGGGGCTTGGTTTCATTCTTCTGCATATGGCTATCCAATTTTCCCAGGACCATTTATTGAATAGGATATCTTTTCCCCAGTGTATGTTTTTGTCTGCCTGTTGAAGATTAGTGGGTTATAGGTATTTGTTATATACATGTAGTTTTCCCCTTTGTTAGTAATTAAAATTCTTAGTAGTTAATATTTACTTGTGAAATATTTTTATTAGGAGGTCAGTACATTTTTTATTTATTTTTATTAAAAGTTAAAAATGTATTCTTAGAGTTGCCTTTGGGCTTATGATAATAGGCTTGGTATCTACTAAGGTATTATTATAGATAAGAATCACGACATTTTGTGTCTGTTAGTATTGGGCTACAGCGACACATAAGTACCAGGTGATAACCAGGGTGGCCAAAAAATCTTGACTATATGCCCAAAAATATGTCACCTAATTCTAAAAACTAAGAAAATAGATTTTACCTTATAGTGTTTTGTCTTTTGAAAATATTTTCCTAAATAGAGCAGCACCTATTTAAGTCTTTGTGACTATATT
The DNA here is from genome assembly GCF_028885655.2 of Pongo abelii. NCBI lineage: Eukaryota > Metazoa > Chordata > Mammalia > Primates > Hominidae > Pongo > Pongo abelii. The sequence goes on from NC_085928.1 coordinate 61,650,951, forward strand.
ACAAGTTGGATGTTTGAAACACTAGCTAAACTTCGTAGAGCTTTATATTGCCATAGCACTACCCTATTGTCTTAAGTTTCTTTATATATATATATATATATATATATATATATATATATATACACACACATATATATATATGGCAGCTTCAGTTAGCTATTCTGCACATAGAACAGCTAGATTATATCTATCACAGATGAAAACAATATATTTTTCTGCTTGTAATTTATTCATAATTTTCTAGATTCAGAATCTTTCAGGAAGTGTCATGAATCCACATAATATTCCCAAATGCTAGATATTATATTTATATATGTGATTTAGCTGACAGATATATAAAGTGACATGCAGCTAGACAACCATATAATGATTGTATAGCTTTGAATCCTGAAAATGCCAGTTATCCTGTTGAAGTAGATATACAATATTGTCAAAATAATCCAATCCCACTTAACTGTATATTAGTAACAGTAAAACAAATGACCTATTTTTGAATATTTGTAAAATGATACACAGAAACAATGAATAAAGGTAAAGAAAAAACATGTTTTTGTTGTACTTCTTAAATGTAGATTATAAACTGTATGAATCTGGATGCTCTAAAGTGATTATTTGTCCATGTGGTAGTAAGTAGATATTTATATCGTCTTCCCCTTTCTCTAATGGCATAAAATACAGGGAGACTGAGACATGGAATAGGTGAAAAGCATGTGGGAAGACACAAATTATTGACAATGTTCCATTTCTTGGATTGCTGGTGAATTCCTCTTGATTATCATAGAATATGACAGATTTATGTACATGTATATTATTTTATATAGCTCAAATATTATAACACTTGTGTAAGGGGAAAAAACAGGGATACAATGATTTATTTGCTTTTCTACCATGTAGTAGTCATTGAACTTAGTGTGTGTGTTTTGCTGGGGAAATAAGGAAGCATTGGAGAACTGCATTTACCCAAGCATTTTTTGTATTGGTTATTTACTCATTCAATAATAACTTAAAGATCATCTTAAGACACATTTGATTCATCATTCTTACTCATCAGATCTTGTGATCTCTCATTGTCTAGTTGTGTACCACAAAACGTGGTAGCTTAAAGTAATAGCTATTTTACTATATCTCAAGATTTTGAGGTTCAGAAATTTAGGCAGTTTGCTGAGCAATTCTGCTTCTTAGGACATCAATCGAAATCACCTACTGATATTCAGCTGTCAGAGGGGCTGGTATACAGGGTCCAAGAAAGTTTCACTCACAATTGACATGTACAGTGCATTGGGACCTCTATAGTGAGATAACCTCAGGTAGTCAGACTTCTTATGTGAAGTCTCAGGTTTTCAAGAAGAATTTTTCCCGTAAGCAAGGTGGAAGCTATATGGTATTTCTATCTGTATTAGTCCACTTTTTTCATTGCTATAAAGAAATATGTGAGACTGGGTAATTTATAAAGAAAAGAGCTGTAATTGGCTCATTGTTCTGCAGGCTGTACAAGAAGCATAGTGGCTTCTGCTTCTGGGGAGGCCTCAGGAAACTTACAATCATGGGAGAAGGCAAAGAGGGAACTGCCACTTCACATGGTGGAGCAGGAGAAGGAGAGGTGGGGTGGGAAGTTGCCACACATTTTTAAACAGCCAGATCTTATGAGAACTCTACCATGAGAACAGCACTAAAAGGATGGTGCTAAACCATTAGAAACTGCTCCCGTGATCCAGTCACCTCCGACCATGCTCTACCTTCAGCATGGGGAATTACATGAGATTTGGGTGTGGACACAGATTCAAACCATATCATTCCTAGCCCCTCCTGGTCCCTCCCAAATCTCATGTCATTTTCATATTGGAAAGTACAACCATGCCTTCCCAACAGTCCGCAAAAGTCTTAACTCCTTTCAACATTAACTCAAAGGTCCACAGTCCAATGTCCTGTCTGAGACAAGGCTAGCCCCTTCTGCCTATGAGCTCGTAAAATAAAAAACAAGTTAGTTACCCCCAAGCTACAATGGGGTACAAGCATTGGGTAAATATTCCCATTCCAAAAGGGAGAAATCAGCCAAAACAAAGGGGTTACAGGCCCATGTAAATCCAAAACCTGAGAGGACAGTGATTAAACTTTAATCTCCAAAATAATCTCCTTTGACTCTATGTCCCACATCCATGACACACTGGTGCAAGGGGTGGGCTCCCAAAGCCTTGGACAGCTCTGCCCCTGTGACTTTGCAGGGTTCTGCCTCCACAGCTGCTCTCAAGGGCTGATGTTGAGTGTCTGTGGCTTTTCCAGGTACAGGGTTTACCATTCTGGGACCTGGAGGATGGTGGCCACCTTCTCACTGCTCCACTAGGTAGTGCCATAATGGGGATTCTGTGTGGGGCTCCAACCCCACATTTCCTCTCCACACTGCCCTAGTAGAGATTCCCCATGAGGTCTCTGCCCCTGCAGCAGCCTTCTGCTTAGACATTTAGGCTTTTCCATAAATCTTGTGAAATCTAGGTGGAGGATCCCAAGCCTCAACTCTTGCATTCTGTTTACCCACAGGCTTAACACACATGGAAGCTGCCAGGGCTCATGGTTTGCACCCTCTGAAGCAGTGGCCTGAGCTTTACCTGGGCCCCTTTGAGCCAAAGCTGAAGCTAGAGCAGCTGGGATGTGAGGAGCATTGTCCCAATGCTCCACAGAGCAGCAAAGTCCTGGGCCTGGCTCATGAAACCATTTTTCCCTCCTAGGCCTCTAGGCCTGTGATGGAAGGGACAGCCAGGAAGGTATCCAAAATGCCCTGAGGCCTTTCCCCCATTTTATGTGCTATTAGCATTTGGCTTCTTTTTACTTATGCAAATTTATGTAGCCTGCTTGAATTCCTCCCATGAAAATGGGCTTTTCTTTTCTATCAAATGGCCAGGCTGCAAATTTTTCAAATTTTTATGCTCTGCTTATCCTTTAACTATGAGTTCTAGTTTTACTAGAAATAGAATTTGACCCAGCAATCCCATTACTGGGTATAAACCCAGAGGATTATAAATCAATCTACTATAAAGACACATGCACACATATGTTTATAGTGGCACTATTCACAAAAGCAAAGACTTGGAACCAACCCAAATGTCCATCAATGATAGCCTGGATAAAGAAAATGTGGCACATAGACACTAGGGAATACTATGCAGCCATAAAAAAGAATGAGTTCATTTCCTTTGCAGGGACATGGATGAAGCTAGAAACCATCATTCTCAGCAAACTATCACAAGAACAGAAAACCAAACACCGCATGTTCTCACTTATAAGTGGGAGTTGAACAATGAGAACACATGGACACAGGAAGGGGAACATCACACATGAGGGCCTGTCAGGAGATGGGGGACTAGGGGAGGGATATCATTAGGAGAAATACCTGATGTAGGTGATGGGTTGATGGGTGCAGCAAACCACCATAGCATGTGTATACCTATGTAACAAAATTGTACATTCTGCATATGTACCCCAAAACTTAAGATATTAAAAAATAAATAAAATAAATAAAATATATAAGTTCTAGTTTTACTTTATTTCTTTGCTCATACATATGAGCATAGGGTATTAGAAGCATTCAGGACACATATTGAAAGCTTTGCTGTTTAAAAATTTATTCTGCCAGATACCCTAAATTATTACTCTCAAGTTCAAAGTTCCATAGATCCTTAGGATGGGGCACAATGCCCCCAGCTTCTTTGCTAAAATGTATTGAAACTGACATTTACTCCAGTTCCAAATAAGTTTCTCATTTCCATTTGAGATCTCATTAGTCAAGACTTTATTGTCCATATCACTATCAGCATTTTGGTCACAACAACTTAACAAGTCTCTAAGAAGTTCAAAATTTTCCCTCATCTTTCTCTCTTCTTCTGAGCTCTCCAAGGGTTTCCAACCTCTGCCTGTACCCACTTCCAAAGTTCACAATTTCGGATATCTTTGGAGCAATTACCCACTTCTCAGTAACATTTTTTCTGTATTAGTCTACTCTCACATTGCAATAAAAAAAAATTACTTGAGACTAAGTAATTTAAAAAGAAAAGAAATTTAATTGTCCCATGGTTCTACAGGGTATACAGGAAGTGGCTTCTACTTCAATGGAGGCCTTGGGAAACTTAGAATCCTGGCAGAAGTCAAAGGGGGAGCTGCCACTTCACATGGTGGAGCAGGAAGAAGAGATAAGGAGGGAGGTACTGCACACTTTAGAACAACCAGATCTCTTAAGAACTCTATCATGAAAACAGCACCAAAGTGATGGTGCTAAACCATTAGAAACTGCACCTGTGATCCAATAACCTCCTACCAGACCCCACCTCCAGCATTGGGGATTACATTTCAACATGAGATTTGGGTAGGGACACAGATCCAAACCATATCACTAGCCTCAGAAGTAATGTGGCATCTTCTTTGAGTACTTTACCTGGGTAGATGTCACATACTTGTCTAGATTTAAAGGAAGTGGGCAAGAATCCAGCAATAGGCTCTTATTAGGCTGTTTTTTTTTTTTTTTTTTTTTTTCAGCTCCTTGCTCTCATCCTTACCTGTGTCCTGTCTACCTAGTCCACAACGGAAGGCTTAAAAGAGTGTCAAAGGCTTTGAGGAGTGTCAAAGAATTTGCAGCCATGGTTTAGAGTCACCAAACTCATACACATATAGCATTCCCTTTTGTGACATCATTTTATAGATTCTACGTATTTACCAACTTTTTCAGTCATTTTCCTAGATGTCTCTGCATATCAGATTCTAAACTGGTAAATTTTACTGGGACCCAGAATGAGGCCATAGAAAAGGTGCTCTCTACTTTCTTTATGCATTTCCTTTGCATATATTGCCACTATTCAAACCTCTTTCACTAGTATAAATTGGTAAATGTGTCTGTTGTAAAAGATAGATAGATAGATAGATAGATAGATAGATAGATAGATAGATAGATAGATATAAAGAAAATGGAAGAAGTTAGAAAGAAAGAAGAAAGATAGATGTAGATAGACATAAAAGATAGATAGATAGATACATGATAGATAGATAGATACATGATAGATAGATACTTGATAGATAGATAGATAGAAAATCTTATCTCTAATTTAGTACAACTGTTGATGGGAAAGTCTAATTCTTAGCTTATGCTGTAGGTAGTATAGGGCTGTGCTACCTGCCTGCTTTAACAAGCATGCTTTTATTCTTGAAATTCTTCTTCAGCCTCACAGTCATTTCTTTCTTTTCCTTGTATTTGTTTTTTCTTCCACATTCAAAGACCCTTACCCCAAATCTTCTAACAACTCAGGGTAACTGTCAGGAAGGCAGTTGACTTACCCTTGGCACCAATTCTTTTTTTTATTTTTTCCTTTTCCTCCCTCAAATTTGTACAGCTGGTTCTTATTAGATGGTTCTTTTTCAGCTCCTGTCATTCTTACTTTTGTCCTATCTGTCTAGTCCACAGCTAGAAGGCTTAAAAAATGATTATGAAAAGGTTCAACATGAACCCCCATATTTTCATTACCTTACTATTATTATCAACTCATTGTCAATCAGGTTTCATCTTTTCAATGTCTATAGATATGTTTCTGCTTTAGAAGCAAACTGTGATATTCTATCATTGTCTCTATTTATTAGCTTAGATATTCCTATAACAAGAAAATTTGTTTAATCAATGATTTGTGTATCTGAAGTATTGTTCATATAGGAAAGGTATGATAACTTCTTAATTTTTTCATGAATTTTCCAAAAATCAGTTTATTTCTTGAAATCTCTTGAAGAGGAAAAAAGATGCTTTTGTTTGCTTATGTGTTTACTTGCTTGTTTTCAGTATCCATATTTGCTCATGAATTTAAGCATACTTCATGAGTTTTAATCCATTGGAGTAATTAGTCAAATGATCTCATATTCAATCAGTGAACCTCTTCAGTTCTTTTGACATGACACTGCTAAATGTTTATGACTTCACATCTTTCTGGACTTTGCATTTCCTGCTCCTTTCAATGGAAATTTATTTAGAGATGTCAACTATGAAACTAGGGTGCTCACTGCTAGTAGATTTACCATCGTATCTGGGTTTTTTGGTGGAAATGCACACAAACACACATATATTAATACACATACACACATGTAGACACATATATAAATTATATGTATGTTTTCAAGACAAAAATATAAAATATAGAGATTATACTTACTGTCAAAAATGTGATACAGTTTTCATTCAAGTGAAAAGGCAGGAAGAAAGTCATAAGAAACTTTTGTCATAGAGTTCTTCCCTCAAACCCCAAAGAGCTAAATGCCATTCAGGTGATTAGCAGGATCAGCACTCTGAACAGGGAAAATTAGGACTGCTTTCCCTGTCTCACTCTTTTTTCCACTCTACTTCTTGATGATTAGTATTCTTTTAATGAGGCCAAAGAGAACCATTGCATAGAGATAAAGTCTTATATGTACACAACTGGTATACGTAATAAAATGTCTGAAATCCACTCACACTAAGAGAATAATCAGCTCATCCTCACAAGGACAAATGATTTATAAACGTCTTTTCTGTTTTCTAATGGAGTGAAGGATCATAACCGTAGAGTGGGGCAGGTTCCCAGTAGGCGCAATATCAAAAAGAAAAAAAAAAGTCCAAGGAATCCGAATACTAAGAAATTCTCAAATCTCAGTTTTTGAGATGTTTTATTGCCCAATTAATTAAACATAAAACCTAGTTACCAGGTTCCTAGACAGGAGGAGAGAAAGAGCTGACTTAAATAAGAGATAAGGGTCTAAGTGGTTGAAAAGGAAAATTGAGGAATGAGACAGAAACTTAGCATAATTCAATGTTTTTGTTTGTTTGTTTGTTTTCCTAAGTCTGCCTTTATTCACATTCAACAGGAACTGAACTGGCCAGAATCCTCATGTCTCACCCTCATGCCATCTTCTACTATGCTAAGTAGCAAAACAGTGTCATTCAAAATGTACTGAAGTGTTTCCTGAACCCCTTCTACATCTACCTCATGAAGAACATTCTGCTGGCCAGTCTTGCTCTGCAACATTGATGTAGAGTTTTTAATATTTTTTTGCTCTGTAATTAGTCAACTTGCTTTTTATAAAGCTCAAGTCCCAGAATATCCACTCATCAAAACTGCACCTTAGATGACTCAATACTGTTCTTTTCATGGTCTGTTTCTTCAGAGTTAAGGGCAGTGCCTGATTCAAGTGTTTGATTTTTTGTTTACTAAAAATCTCTAACAACTTCCTTAGTGCCTACTACATGACAACTTCTGTATGTTATGGGTCCCCAACAGAGAGCAGAGAAAACCAAGCCCTCAAAGAGCAGACAGCAAGGAAACAGATAATTTCTATGCAAGACGATAAATGGGACAGTAAAAATAGCAGTTTCTGTGTTCTTATGTCTTAGCTCAGGCTGCTGTAACAGAGTACAAAAAACTGGGTGTCTTAAACAGCAAACATTTGTTTCTCACAGTTCAGGAACCTGGAAGACCAAATTCAGTATGCCATCATGGGCTGGTTCTTGGTGAAGGCCCTCATCCTGGTTATGGATGACCACTTTTCTCCTTGTATCATCACATGGCACAGAGAAGAGACAGAGAAAGCAAGCTCTCTACTGTCTTTTCATAAGGGCACTAATTCTGTTCATGAGGGCTCTACCTCATAACCTAATGACCTTCTAAAGTTTCCACCTCCTAACATCATCACAGTGTGGTTTAGGATTTCAACATATGAGTTTTATGGGAACATAAATATTTAGGCTATAGCACCTTAAAAAAATTAAGGTATACCTATACTTGTGTAGGTTCACATTCAGATACATATGCATAATTATATTTATGCCATGAAAAAATCAATCTCCTCCAGAATATATTGAATAGGGCAATTATTTAAACCCCCTTCTCTTTATTTATTTTTTATTATTATTTATTTTTTGATGGAGTCTCGCTCTGTCATCCAGGCTGGAGTGCAGTGGCACGATCTCGGCTCACTGCAAGCTCTGCCTCCTGTGTTCACACCATTCTACTGCCTAAGCCTCCCAAGTAGCTGGGACTACAGGCGCCCAGCACCACGCCCGGCTAATTTTTATTTTGTTTTGTTTTTAGTAGAAACGGGGTTTCACCTGGTTAGCCAGGATTGTCTCGATCTCCTGACCTTGTGATCCACCCGCTGCGGCCTCCCAAAGTGCTGGGATTACAGGTGTGAGCCACCACACCTGGCCCCCTTCTCTTTATTCTTATTTAACAAATAATGAGTAAATTATAATGGGGTTCAAGTTTTCATCATGAAAAGAAAAGAAATAAGCAAGGATGTTTTGTATGTGATGACTTGGGACTGTCTCCCAAGGGCTTTATATACATTGATTCATTAACATTTTCATTATAATTCTACAAGTCAGGTACTGCTATTGTCTTTCTCTTATTAGAGATTTAAAGCACAGAGACATGGTATACCTTGTTCAAGTTCACATTAGTAAATGGTGAGGGTTGCTGTCCTATATGTGATGTTGAGTGCTTATAGTGAGTAGACTGGTTAAATGAACATGACAATACACACTGTATAGACAATTTTAATAAAAGTATGTAGATGATCTGTTGAGAATGTATTCCTGCAAATCTATTGTTTCCATCATGATTCCTCAATCTGTAATATACATACAGGATTTGGCTCCTAATTATAAGTTCTGTGGGCCTTCATTATGTATTTTCCTGAACTCCACATGCTGGGACATTTAACTAGAATTTGTTCTACATAACCTGCCATTTTTGAGTTTAACAGGCTGAGAAGTCCGGTGGTGACACACAAAACTTCACATTCAAAAGGCCTAAGAAAAAAGAAGTTAATTGGAGTCTACTTTAAATTCTGAAAAATTATTCTCCGCTTACATATGGATTTTCCCTCTCACCGTTTAATATTTTTTGTAGTGAATTCCTTTCATTATTTGCAGCGAAGTCCTTCTCACGCATATAATTTGCTCATTGTGGCATCAAACCTAGAAAATATGTCCGTGAAATAGGTACACTAACATTTAGTATGACCTCAGATTTATCTCTTAAAAAATGTTTCTCAAAACTATATTCGTAGAAATAATTTACTTTTATAGATTATTTGTCATTTTATTTTCCTTAGTAAATCTAATAATATGATTAGAATTGCTCAGATAATCTTCCATTTCAAGGTTTTATTCATTTCTGATTCATTGTGTCTATTATTAAAACCAGCTGTTGATGTTTTTGAACAAAGTGATTTCTGAATTAACTCTACATTGTGTTCTATAATAACCCCACTTCAGTATTATCATGGGTTGCTCCCAATTTACTTTTAGATAATTAAAGCCTCTCTTTATTTCTATCCAATTTGCCTGTTTTATTTCCCAGAACACAAGCATGTGATTTCATTCATGTTGCTCTAGGGGTCTAAAGTTGATAATCATTTCTCTATATCTGCCCTTGTCGGTGTCTGCTTGCAATATATGTTGCTATATCCCCACCCCTTGGCTTCCTCTCCTTAACATTCACATTCCTAATGATACATTATGTTTTTCTGCCACAGGCCATTCCTTGGTGTTTTCCTATAAAGTTGGTACCTTTGTATCAGAATTGTCCTAATTTCCCTAGCATATTAGATATTTATTCTATATTGACTTGTTTATGATGATTATTTACATGTGAATGCATCTGCCTCAGAACTGATGACAGCTCTAACTGAAATATGAAAAAAATATACATTTCTCAATAACTGAATAAGCAATTTATAAGGTGGTAGAAGGAGAGAACAAAATCTATATCATCAAAATAATAAGCAAAAAGTCATTGCTTATTTCTTGTTTTTTCCATGATGAAAACTTGAACCCCATTAAAATGTACTCATTATTTGTTAAATAAGAATAAAGAAAAAGGGGTTTTAATAATTGTCCTATCGAATATGTTCTGGAGGAGACTGATTTTTAGAATCGTACAAATATAATTATGCATATGTATCTGAATGTGTACCTATACAAGTATAAGTGTACCTTATTATTATTTTTAATTTTTGAGACTGGCTTTCACTCTGTCACCCAGGCTGGAGTGCGGTGGCGAAATCATGGCTCACTGCAGCCTCAGCCTCCCAAGTAGCTGGGACTACAGGCATAAGCCACCAAGCCCAGCCTTACTTTATACTATATATGTTTTATAGTAATATTTGATTATATTATCTATGATTCTTTACCAAATATCTACTACTAAAGTGATAAAGTCAAATAATAGAATTTTTTATGAATTTGCGGAATTGCTACTTCTCTGTAGTTAGGATTTAAAACTGATTTGTCTAACATGAGTTTCTTAGCTTTCTTAAATTCCTTTCTGTAGATTACCACTATTTTCTAGGACTGTCCAGTGCAAATTTTCTAGGAAGACTGTATCACTGTATCTTTTTTTTTTTGTAAAATATTCATTAGAAAATATATTTTATGTAGCCAGGGCATTTTCATAAAGGTAAAAATTACTATCTCATTATATGTCCGTATTTCTTTTTATTTAATAACATTCTTGTTTAATTGCTTTTTCTTAAACAGAATAGTAACATCTGCACGAAAAATCTATGTTGCCAGAAAATCGGAATGCACATTTTGAGATTATATGGATGAATTTAACTAGTGATGTAAAAACACGTCAACTTCCTCTTGGAGACACCCAAACCTGTACATTTTCCCACAATTTTTGTCAATCAAAAATATATCTTCCCTTGTTTAGCATCTTTAAAAATATATATCAGTATGATTTGCCTTTTTACGTATAAGATTTCCTTCAGTCTAAATTTTAATCTTTCTAACAGCAGGTACTTGAAAAGAATTAGATTTAAAATTACAGTGATCCAAATTTTCCTCTTACTTGCCAATACTTCCCACCATGTGGAATATATTATAAGCATTACCATTACCAGATGTGAAAGGCTTTTTGGAGAGCTTATCTATTTTACAAAACGTAAGCCAGGAAAATAAACTCTCGAAACTTTAGTGCTCCTTCTACTTGCTAGTAAGGGGATGAGATAGTTATAGGAGTTTCTCTGTCTTTAGAATTTCAGACAATTGACTAAGCGTAGGAACGGAATTTGGATGGTGATATCTGATGTCTAGATATTTTTCTGTAAAGTACCTGTGGTTTAATATATTTCCTATACTGTAAGCATGTCAAATCTTTTTAGTACGTAGGAAGAATCTAGATACTAAAATAAATACAATTACCTTTTACAGTCACCATAATGACATTTCATTGTGAAAGTATAATCTTATTATGTTTTTCTTTTTTTATTTAATCTAGACACAGGTACTTTATTTACAAATATTTAGATGAATAGCATTTTCTTACATCAAATGAAGAGTACAGCAGTCTGAATAAATCCTTTGGTCACGAAAACAATAAAACCCACAGTAACTAACTTTGGGAGTCAGGGTATGGCACCTCAACAAGCTGCAGTCTTTAGTTTGTGATTGCCACCTTATATCCCAATGGGTGGTTTGTTTGTTTTGTTTTTGTAAATATACACACACGCCAGCAGGTCATGGACCCTGGGTGAATCCCTTGTGATGCAACAGTGTAAGCAGAACGGATCACTGTAAGTCTTTAACAGAATATACCAATCTACTCCAGAAATCTTATTTTTAAGAAAGTTAAACAAAGACAAAAATAAAAATGAATCCACAAATTAACCAAAGCCTATTTTCTGCACATTCCAGTTTTGGCTTTTATTTAACATTGACTATACAATACTCTGGTGTTTTTCTTAATGTTATTGAGGACACAGAAGTAAGTGACAATGAACTTAATGTTTGTGGGGTAAAATTGACCCGCTTGAAATATGCACAAAGGTTGCATGTGGAAGAATATTTTTTAAAAAGACCATAGAGCCTAAAGTATAATAATAATAATAATAATAATAATAATAATAATAATAATAAAAGAAAAAAAGTTGTATGTGTGGGACAGTTCAGATTATGGGTTTGTTAAACAGTTTGTTTATTTCTTTGCTTTTTTTTAAAAAAAAACTACTGCCCTCTCTCTAGGCTTTTGCCTGATACAATGATTAATTTTCATGTAAAATTCTCTCAGTATTTATTACCCAATAATATTCTCTTTTAGTCAGTGAGAACTAGGAAATTAGTAATAAAATCTGTTTATTATCGTTAGTGAAAATTTAGGTCCCCAAATAACTCAGATCTCTAAACACATGTTATAAACTTTTCAAACATTGGATATTTTTCAACTCGGCTTTTAAGTTGAAAACATCACCAATGCTTCCAAAACCAAGAATTAAGTTAATGAGTTAAATCAATGCATTAACCTATTTCTAAACATGGTTTTTAGTTTAAAATTTAAACAAAAAAGTTGTTTTGAACAATTTATCTTGGCATTTAAGCAGGCTAAACTGCTATCTATCTTTTTCTGTAAATGTCAGTGAAAAATGTCAACTTCGAACTAGTGACACCGTATTACACCGTTGATTGTGTGTTCTGTTGTGTTACATACAAGATTTTCCTTATAGTTTATTTCTCTCTAAGAGGCAGTGCTTTGTTAATATGGCTGTGTACAATTTTCTGACAAGTACTGAACCTACGCTGACAAAAATGGTTCTTATTTATGATGTGTCAAATTACTGTTCTGAGAGTAGACCTTTTAGGTTGCATTCAGCCTTTAATTTGACTGAATTTAAATGGCATAAAATGCCTTTTAGTTGGGCCTTGGCTGGCATATTATATATCTCATTTCAATGAAAAACATTCACATGCAAATATGGTTTGTTTGGAGTGAGGACAAATGCTCCTATCATGACTGATGGAGGCTTTTGATCACAGTTCTGCAAACTGAAACCTTAAAAAAGAAGAGGCTATTTGGACTGGCATCTGCAATCCCATGAATTATTTAGTTCACATTATTCATAAATCTCTTCAAAAAGGAGGTTTTATGAGGTTTTAAGGCGGAGTAGTCATAGCTGTGTTGCCAGCTTCAATGTATCCTGTAAGTGCTTTAAGTGGCTGCCTGCATATGAACGCTTTCTTTAAATGTTAACTATTCTATAGCCTGGAAAATGTGTTACCTGAGCACTCTAGCAAGTTAATCTCACAGCTCTCCGGAAATGGAATCAGGTGCCCATTCCTCTTTTACTGCATCCACCACTGGGTCTAAAAAGTGGGATGAACATAATGTAGAACATTTCCTATAATGTATGTATAAAGGTAGGTATAACAGAGCTATGGAACACCATTTTTTGTTACACCTTCATAGCATAGCAAGCTGAAAGACCTCCTTCCTCCAAACACCAGGATTCTTTTCTTCTCAGGGCCTTTGCACTGATGCTGTTGTCTGGAAACACTTCTCTTGCCCTAGATTTCCAACCAGCTTTTCTTATCTGTGGAAATAATCTTTCTAAAACGTTACACTTATGTTCTATTTAAATATTTTTTTCCTAGAGAATAAAATTCAGGAAAACAGGGACTTGTGTCATTTACACTATTTGTCCCAGAACATTATCATATCTGTAATTTATAGTGCATGTTCAATACATGGCTTTTATATTATCTTAACTTGAATTACTCTCAAACTATGGCTCCTAAATGGAACATTGGATATATTTTATATTCTTTCCAGTTTGCATAGAGAGGTATAACTTCGAAATTGTTTCCACATCTGAAACATTGATTGAGGACAGTTTAATACAGAACTGCATTTTGAATTTTGAACTTCCTATTTAGGAGCCTTCTATTGGCTTTCAGTTGTTGGCACAGGGTGTGACTCCTGTTCAGACCTAGTCTTTAGCACATAAGTCAGAATGCTGAATTATAATTTACTCATTGAATTTTTAAGTAATGCTTCCTAGTTTTAAAATTAATGAACAGTTGCAGTTTATACTGCAGAATAGCTAGCTGTCTCTGCCCTTCTATTTAGAGTGCATGGTATTTGATAATCAATGCTAGGAAGGCAGTTAGACCTGATAACCTTTGATGGTACGTTCTAACTCTGAGATTCTCTGAATCTCTGAAATCATGCCAGGTGGGATTTTAGGCTTAACAGAGATTCAAATGCAAATAACCTGAATAAATTTAGTTACAATTTGACTATTTGAAAATCCTGAGAATTAATTATATTTTCCTTTTTCTATAAATTATATTTTCATGTAAACTGTTGGGATTTCTTAACATGTTTATTAGTATCTACAGTAAAGTAGTTTTTTAAATTATGGAAAATAGCATCATGATGCAAACATTTTCTTTCTGAATTAAATATATTATTGTTCAATAGATAATATGAACCAGTATCTGGGTACGGAAAGTTATGAGATATGTTTTCAGGGAAAGATCCCTGTGCTGGGACTTTGAAGACTTGGAACATTCTGGATCTTTCTCCTGTGTAGCTGGAGAGTATAGAGAAAATCGCTTTTTGTCCCCTAAGGCCTCAATTCCCACAAACACAATTTGAAATTAACACTGTCTGACTTCAGAGCTTCTTTGTGAATCCTTATAGAATCATAGATAAGGAAACTTTAAAAAAATAAAACATTAAGTTGCTTCTTTAACTGTGAGATTTACTAATATCACCTCTAAAACATTTAGGGCAGAACATTGTAAAGAAAACTTTCTTAAGAATTCATTTTTCATTTAATTTAGTGAAGTTGTTGCTTGTTGTAGGTTTATTATCTTTTCCAATTTACATTCTAGATCACATTGGTGTGTTTGAAAATATCTTTCCTTCAAGGCGATCCCATTAACAAGTGAAGATAAAACTGTTTTTATTTTTCATTTTAAATATGGCTGTTATAGGTATTCAACCTCAAAGCAGAATGCTCCACTTTATGAAACAAAAATAAACACAAACACAAATAATGGCCTACTGTAATTTTTAAGATTAGGTATTTATTAATATATGAATTGTTACATATTATGATTATCTTACAGACATAAATTTAAAACTTTATAACTCTATGCAGCATTTGATATATAAAATGAACATAATGATCACCAGTTGAGCTTCATATTAGAAGTCAAAAGCCAGCAGCTCACTTACCTGTAGCGTAGTATGTTGTAACCTTCCCACCTTCACTCAGTAGCATTCTGAGGTACTGGGAAAATTAGAATCCAGAATGTATTTCTGTACTTGACTTGATAAAAAGTATTTTGTTCCTCTCTTCAGTGATGAAACTTATTCCAAATGGCAATCTTTTGACTATAATTTCAAATTATCTGAATCTAACGTAGTTATAGAATAATATTACTACTAATTTTCTTGAGTGAATCATGAAAACTAATTTATTGCTTTGTATTCATAATTGTTTTCATATAGTCTTTCTCCTAAAATAGTTGTACTATTCTAGAGATGAAAGACAGTTCATGACATTCTAAGATATTTGTAATCTAATTTGCTTCCACATGTGAAATACAGAGTGGCTTGTTTAGTATATCACAATTATGTAGTTGGTAATTACAAGAGTTTTCATCTCTCTCTGCCATCCCCTCTACCCTTTTGTTATCATATCTTAATAATGGACACTGAAATAATTTTTTCCCAAGTGATCTTTTAAACAGAGTCAGTAATAAACTTCCAAAGAAATTTTCCACAAAGCAGCAGATGCTGTCAGTATACCTAATACATTTTCTGAAACTGAACACTTAAGGCCATTTTCCATTTTATTTTCATATGACCTGAGTACTGTTACCTATTGACATTTTACCAGTTGGGGCAGACTATGTTTGGAAGCTCCTTCCCTTCAAATATTAGAATAATAATTGTAATAATGCCTCACTTGGAATATTTGACTCAGTTGAAAAATATGTTTAGTTCAGATCATGTTAAGCTTTTTTCCCCAAATACTATTCATGTTTATTAACACTATATTTGGCACAGAAATCTAGGTCATGTTTGACTTTTTATTTCTTTATATATAACTTCAAAATTAACTTTTATAATACTTTTTAAATAAAAATATCTTATGTCCCTAAAGTGGGCAAGACTATGGCATATTTAATATGCATTTGCTTGTATGTCTTGAAATACAGTCATGAGATGCTTACTACATCTCAGAGAAATGTCATGTATACTGCCCTTACCTTTGTGAATTTCAGATAGTCCAACATTTGTTATTATGCCTTAAATAAACTGATAATTTATCTCTTAGAACATAGTGTTTTTGTTTTGGTTTGGTTTTCTGGAGACGAGAGTTTAACTCTTAATCGCCCAGGCTGGAGTGCAATGGCGCAATCTCAGCTCACTGCAACCTCCGCCTCCAGGGTTCAAGTGATTCTCCTGCCTCAGCCTCCCAAGCAGCTGGGATTACAGGCTCCCGCCGCCACATGGGGCTAGTTCTTTTTTTGTATTTTTTAGTGGAGACGGCCCGCTGCCACGTGGGTCTAATTTTTTTGTATTTTTTAGTAGAGACAGGGTTTCATCATGTTGGCCAGGCTGGTCTCATACTCCTGACCTCAGGTGATCCGCCCGTCTGGGCCTCCTAAAGTGCTGGGAATTACAGGTGTGAGCCACCACATCCGGCCTAAACCACAGTTTATATCCCACAAAGCACTGACTTTATCAATAATATATAGAAATGTTAAATAGAAGGCAGAAGAACATCAGAAAAAAGGATGCCACTTAGGCACTCCATAAGACACTTACCCACTGAAACCACATAGCAATAACTCAGCTCTTACCTACCTATCTACAATTGAATTCTCAATGTGATTTTTCCTCCTGTCACTTGCGTCTATATGTCAGAGGTCCTTAATTATATTACAGTAAAAACTACTAAACATCACATCTAAAGAATTTAAATATGACATTTCTAAATGACCACATTTTCATCATTTGGTTTATGCAAATGATGGATTATAAATAGGTATCTACGTGCTCTTTGAATTAGCATGCCTTAAATACAAAATATATGTTAAGTATTTGGACCTTAGTCCCTTTAGTGTGGGTGACTTAGTTTTAGGCAATTATGACCCTACCTGAAGTATAAGTCAAAATGAGATCAGAGAAGTGGCAGTACAGGGAATTTGATACTGTGGCTTTATGCACAACATTCTGGAGGTCACTTTTTATCTTGCTCAAGCTCCTCTTTGGGGAGATTCACTAGAGGCCAGAACCAAGCAGTTCTTGACCATATACTTATACATACAGAAACTTGCCTTGCCAGCTACACTAAAATGGCTTCCTTTGGATCTCCTGGGAATTGAATAGGTTATTTGAAGCCACACTGAAGTAGATTAAACTGAATCCCTTAAATTATTCCTAATCACATTCTCCATTTGAACAGCTTTTCCAGAATTGACTTACTATCTAGTAATAAAGAGTTAGGAAACACTGAGTTTATATTTGCTCGATGACTACTTGCTTGAACAAAATAGGCCAGATCAACACATGGTTCTGAGTTTCACATCACTCTCTACTTAGTAATATCACCTCAAAAGCTAAGTACTTGTCTTATGAAAACATATTATTTTTCCTGTCAAAATTTGTTTTCTGTTTTTTTTATTTTTGAGACGGAGTCTCGCTCTGTCGCCCAGGCTGGAGTGCAGTGACGCTATCTCGGCTCACTGCAAACTCCGCCTCCCGGGTTCACACCATTCTCCTGCCTCAGCCTCCCGAGTAACTGGGACTACAGGCGCCTGCCACCACGCCCAGCTAATTTTTTTGTATTTTTTTTAGTAGAGAGGGGGTTTCACCATGTTAGCCAGGATGGTCTCGATCTCCTGACCTCGTGATCCACCTGCCTCGGCCTCCCAAAGTGCTGGGATTACAGGTGTGAGCCACCACGCCCAGCCCTGTTTATCTATTTTTACTTGACCTTATTCTGCTTCTTTTCCCACCTCCTTTTACTCCCTTCATTAAGATGATGCTATAAACCCTTGGGCTCTGGGTAATCTCCAGGTGGTGGTGTCCTCCTTACGTCAATGAGTACTAATCATCCATTATAATCATTACAAAGCTGTTAACAGTCAATAAGTGCTTACTAGGTGACACTTTAGTTTTCTAATTGCACACTATTCTCTTTACTAATACAGAGTCCAATCATTATTGTTCCTGGAAAAAAAATTATCAGTGGTATAATATACATTTATATAATGTATACATTTATAAATACACATATAATTACACATTTATGTGATTCTACAAAATGGTATTCTCTATACACACACATATATATACATATGCATATGCATAGGGAGAGAATGTTTATGACACATGATTTTTTACATGTCACCTTCTGCCTTAGCATATAAATTCTTAATGGTAGATACCATTCCACTGTTGATTCTACATGACAGTCATGACAATCTGAGACCTTTGTTGGCTCAAAAATTTTTCAAAGAAGCATTATTTTGCTGTACTATTTTACCAATACCAATTATGAGCAAAAAGTATTTTTTAGTTTGCATACATTTTAATCAGTAAAATAGAATGCATTTTAAAATAGATTAGTGAGTAAAAAGTTCAAATTAGGGTAGTAACTAATTAGAACAAAACATTAGAACATCCTGAAAATAAAAAATGTGATGACTCTCACTGATTTTAGAAGTTAGTTTTTTGAGTTTTTTGTTTGTTTGTTTTTATTATACTTTAAGTTCTGGGATACACGTGCAGAACGTGCAGGTTTGTTTCATAGCTATTCATGTGCCATGGTGGTGTGCTTCACTCATCAGTCCTTCATCTACATTAGGTATTTCTTTTAATGCTATCCCTCCCCTTGACCTCCACCCCCCGACAGACCCCAGTGTGTGATGTTCGCCTCTCTGTGCCCATATGTTCTCATTGTTCAACTCTCACTTATGAGTGAGAACATGAGGTGTTTGGTTTTCAGTTCCTGTGTTAGTTTGCTGAGAATGATGGTTTCCAGCTTCATCCATATCCCTGCAAAGGACATGAATGAATTATTTTTTATAGCTGCATAGTATTCCATGGTGTATATGTGCCACAATTTCTTTATCCAGTCTAACATTCATGGGCATTTGGGTTGGTTCCAAGTCTTTGCTATTGTGAATAGTGCTGCAAATAGACATGTGTGTGCCTGCGTCTTTAAATTAGAATGATTTATAATCCTTTGGGTATATTCCCAGTAATGGGATTGCTGGGTCAAATGGTATTTCTAGTTCTAGATCCTTGAGGAATTGCCACACTGTCTTCCACAATGGTTGAACTAATTTACACTCCCATCAACAGTGTAAAAGTGTTCCTATTTCTCCACATCCTCTCCAGCATCTGTTGTTTCCTGACTTTTTAATGATCACCATTCTAACTGCCATGAGATGGTATCTTATTGTGGTTTTGGTTTGCATTTCTCCAATGACCAATGATGATGAGCTTTTCTTTATGTTTGTTGGCTGCATGAATGTCTTCTTTGGAGAAATGTCTGTTCATAACCTTTGCACTCTTTTTGATGGGGTTGTTTGTTTTTTTCTTGTAAACTTGCTTAAGTTCCTTATAGATTCTAGATATTAGACCTTTGTCAGATGGATAGATTGCAAAAAATTTTCTCTAATTCTGTAGATTGCCTGTTCACTCTGATGATAGTTTCTTTTGCTCTTCAGAAGCTCTTTCGTTTACTTAGATTCCATTTGTCAATGTTGTCTTTTGTGGCAATTGTTCCTGGTGTTTTAATCATGAAGTCTTTGCCCTTGCCTGAATGTTATTGCCTAGGTTTCCTTCTAGGGTTTTTATGGTTTTAGTTCTTACATTTAAATCTTTAATCCATCTTGAGTTAATTTTTGTATAAGGTGTAAGGAAGGGGTCCAGTTTCAGTTTTCTGAATATGGCCATCCAGTTTTCCAAACACCATTTACTAAATGGGGAATCCTTTCCCCATTGCTAGTTTTTGTCAGGTTTTCAAAGATCAGATGGTTATAGGTGTATGGTGTAATTTCTGAGGCCTCTGTTCTGTTCCATTGGTCTATATATCTGATTTGGTGCCAGAACTATGCTGTTTTGGTTACTGTAGACTTGTAGCACAGTTTGAAGTCGGGTAGTGTGATGCCTCCAGCTTTGTTCTTTTTGATTAGGATTGTCTTGGCTATACGGGCTCTTTTTTGGTTCCATATCAAATTTAAAGTAGTTTTTTTATAATTCTGTGAAGCAAGTCAATTGTAGCTTGATGGGAATAGAATTGAATCTATAAATTACTTTGGGCTGTATGGCCATTTTTATGATATTTATTCTTCCTATCCATGAGCAAGGAATGTTTTTCCATTTGTTTGTTTCCCCTCTTATTTCCTTGAGCAGTGGTTTGTAGTTCTCCTTGAAGAGGTCCTTCACATCCCTTGTAAGTTGTATTCCTAGGTATTTATTCTCTTTGTAGCAATTGTGAATGGGACTTTGCTCATGATTTGGCTCTCTGTTTGTCTATTATTGCTGTATAGGAATGCTTGTGATTTTTGCACATTGATTTTGTATCCTGAGACTTTGCTGAAGTTGTTTATCAGCTTAAGGATTTGGGGGGCTGAGATGATGGGCTTTTCTAAATATACAATCATGTTATCTGCAAACAGAGATAATTTGACTTCCTCTCTTCCTGTTTGAATATCCTTTATTTCTTTCTCTCTCCCCTGATTGCCCTGGCCAGAACTTCCAATACTATATTGAATAGCAGTTATGTGAGAGGGCATCCTTTTCTTGAGCCAGTTTTCAAAGGGAATGATTCCAGCTTTTGCCCATTCAGAATGATATTGGCTGTGGGTCATAAATAGTTCTTATTATTTTGAGATACGTTCCTTCAATACCTAGTTTATTGAGTGTTTTTAGCATGAAGGGTTGTTGAATTATATCGAAGGCCTTTTCTGCATCTACTGAGATAATCATGTGGCTTTGTGGGGGTTTTTGTTTGTTTGCTTTTTGGAGACAGAGTTGTACTCTTGTCGCCCAGGCTGGAGTGCAATGGCACTATCGTTGCTCACTGCAACCTCTGCCTCCCAGTTTCAAGCATTTCTCCTGCCTCAGCCTCGCAAGTATCTGGAATTACAGGCGTCTGCCACCACGCCTGGCTAAAATTTTTTGTATTTTTAGTAGAGATGGGGTTACACCTTGTTGGCCAGGCTGGTCTTGAACTCCTGACTTCAGGTGATCTGCCCACCTTGGCCTCCCAAAATGCTGGGATTACAGGCTTAAGCCACCACGTCCAGCCAGAAGTTAGTTTTTTAAAGATGTGTCAATAAATATTTCTTACACCTAATAGTGTTCATGTCATTGGTAACACATTCTAAAGTATGTATATTATATGTATGTATAACCCATAAAAATTAGCCATTGAGAATATGGGGAATAACATGAAATGAGATAAATCATCAACACTCTATTATGTTCCAGTTATAGATTTAGGGTATTTCTAAAATAGCTTTTTGGTTTAGTAATGTAGACATAAAATATAACTTCAAAGATTGCCCATGTACTTTAGTTATTGAGAACCTTTTATTCCTGTACTTCCTTAAGGCTTTCATAATAATAAATGGCTGAGACATCTAAGGGTTTGCATTTATCTTACAGAGTCTCTTTTAGAGGCATGAGTTTAAGTTCTATTCTTGGCTTGAAAGCTTCCCTCTGTAACTGTTGGGACAAAAGTCATAATCTTACAAGGAAATTGGGAAATATAGCATAAGAAAAAGAGATTTAAAAATTGGTACTGACTCATGAACTTTAAAGAGATCCTTGAAAGCAAAAGGAATAAATATAGAAAAAGATCACGTAAACATTTTATGTATAAACTATTTGTACTAGAAGCATGGAAACGGTAGAGTGAAAAAATTTTAATACAAAATATCAGTTATTTTGTTACGTATAATTCAGTAAACATTTTATGTATAAACTGTTTGTACTAGAAGCATGGAAATGGTAGAGTGAAAAAATTTTAATACAAAATATCAGTTATTTTGCTATGTATAATTCAGTATTTATAAAGTGAGAAAATAAGTAATTATATAGATTACTTAAATCTCAAAATACACACAAAAATAGGTAAAAGCTTACAATAAAGTTCTGTTTCACCTCTTTGGAAACAAAATATTTATTTTATAGAGGAAATTAATGGTATTTTATTATTCTTATTATTCTTCTTATTATTATTTTGAGACAGAGAGTCTCACTCTGTCACCCAGGCTGGAGTACAGTGGCACAATCTCAGTTCACTGCAACCTCCACTTTTTGCGTTCAATCAATTCTCCTGTCTCAGCCTCCCTAGTAGTTGGGATTACAGGTGCCTGCCACCATGCCTGGCTAATTTTTTGTATTTTTAGTAGACACAAGGTTTCACCATATTGGTCAGGGTGGAAATATTCCATGTTCTTAAGACAGCATTTCATAGCCAAAATTACTTTCATTGTGCTTGCTTGTGTTGCACATACTGTAAGTAATTTACACATATGATAAATTGACCTCATTCTATGCAATTATCAATAGGTAGCCAACACTGCACTGTTTTATATACACTATCATATTAAGTCATAGGAAAAGATGTGTTCAGAAATTGTAATACAGTTTACCCTTGAACAACATGGGGGTTAGGGCCACTGACTCCCCACTGCAGTCAAAAATTCAAGGATAACTCCTAACGCCCCAATAACTTAACTACCAATAGCCTGCTGTTGAGTGGAAGCCTTATTGATAACATAAAGTGTGAATTCACACATATTTTGTATATGTATCAGGTACTATATTCTTAAAGTAAGCTAGAGTTTGGAAAATATTATGAAGAGAATCATAAAGAGGAGAAAATATATTTATTCTTCATTCAGTGGAGGTGGATCATTATAAGGATCTAAATCCTCATCCTCTTCACATTGATTAGGCTGAAAAAGAGGAGGAAAAGAAGGAATTGGCTATTCTATCTCAGGGATGGCAGAGGCAGGAGAAAATTTGCTTGTACGTGGACTCATGCAGTTCAAATCTGTATTGCTCACGGGTCAACTGTACCTAAAACAGAAAAAATCCAAGTTTTACTTAAATATTTAAAACATGTTAACAGTTTTTTACTATCAAAAATTTCAAACACATACAAAAATAGGAAGAAAATATACTAAACATTGTACCTCCCAAAATTATTATGAAATGATTTTTCACAAGCATTTAATTTTGTAAAAAAAAAAAAAACAGGACTTAAAAAATATAGTCACAATACTATTATTATCCCATCTAAATATTAACAATAATTTCCTAACACTATGAAGTATCTAATGCTCAACTCAAGATCCACTGTAGTCTACACATGACAATTAATTGATGTGTCTTTTAGGTTTCTCCTCTAACTGGTATTTTTTACCATGAAATTTATTTGCTAAAGGAACCAAATGGCAAAATTGTGTGTCATTTCTCACATTCATTATTTTACTCATGGCCTCATTTGACTATTTTTTGTCCCCTGTATTTGTTGGACTTTGGAAGTTCAATGTAGAGACAGTGCTATCCAGTTTTCATTATTTTGAATAAATTCTTCCTGTGTGGTATTGTGTCCATCCCCGAGGAGGAATATAATATCTGGTAGATTCCCTTTTACTGATATTACCTGAATGGTAATCATTTCCTAAATATGAGTATTTGCTAAAATCGCAGAGTGATGACTTTCTAATTCTTTTATTTCCTCTTTATTTAGTAGCTGGAGTATTTCTGTTAAGAGTTATTTCCATCCATCCAATCTTTGGCTACTCTGGGTATAACTCCATACCAAGTGTTTCTTTCTAAAACATTTTAAACTATTTTTACACTTTCTTCCTAGTATGACATTTTGTGATTAAGAAAAAATAAAAACTAGTGAAATAAATTAAATTCACACTTTTTCAAGTCTTTGAATGCTAATGAGGCTTAGAAGAAAATCTAGCACTTAGACAATGTTAGGTGATAGTTAAGAAAGATGCTATTTTAATAAGTTTCATGTGATTAGTGAAAAAATGTGTTTAACCTTGTGTTTGATGATTAAAGAAAGAAAACAAAAAGAGGAGAAAAGGTAGGCAGTTATCTAGCCCTCTACAGCAGATATTTTAATTTCTGTGTCTTGAAAGACAGTAATAATGTACTAACTGATAAATTAGATGTAGTAGAATTTCCCCTTTTCAAATCAGTGTTATTTCAATTATAAAGGAATAAAAATCATTGGTTTGTTGATTAACATTGCTATGTTATATAATAGCTAATGGTTACTACATTTTGATGCAGTCGATTTTAAAATATATATATTCAGAAATGTGGTTTTTTCTCTGTAAATTCACCACTGAAGTGCTTTGTAGTCTAGAAATGGCATTCCTCCTCTCTGAAGCACAGTTTTGTTACATGATTGATCTCATTGTTTTCACTGTATTTATTCTGGGAAGTAGTGGCAATGCCATTATTTTAATAATTTGTAGTGTGTACTATAAGTGTAACTTTTCATATATAAAAACTTTATACTGCACAGCATCTCCCAATGACAATGTTCTGTTTTGTTTGTTTTGTTTTGCTGCAAATACATTTGAATCAAGGGAAACATCTAATATATCTGAATATGAAGTTGTTACGGGATCTTTGGGGTGTTGTTTTTCTGGTCAGAAATTTCTGTGGCTAGTGGCACCTTTCCTGTGTTTTGCTCAGGCCTGCTGGGCTCATTTCCCTCACTTGGTCTGACAGGCTGCACTCGGCTCACACTACTGACCTGGGTGTCATGACTGCCAAGGGCGAGTGAGGTGTGGAATGGTGAGGGGTGTGTGTGTGAGATGAGGTCCAGACACTGTGCACAGTCAGACATGCCAGGTGCTCCAGCAGGGCAGGCAGCTCCAGGTGCCGGCATGGGCACCAGCTCTCCATGAGGCTGCAGCTGGACCAGGTGCACCGCAAGAAGCTTCCACAGCTGGCACCAGGAAACACGGTAGTGCCTGGAAACTTGGAGACTTTAGGAACTGCAGGGCCCCAAAGAGGGAGCCACAGCCCTGGACTGGGGTGCTCCCAGGTCTTGGCTCCCCGAAGGGCCACAGCTCCTCTTTTCTTGTCTTCTCCCACAATGTGGCAAGCAAGGAGCATGTCTCAGCTCTGTTTGTGTTACAGCTCTTTTAGCCTCATTTGGTGGGTCCTGAATTCTTGCTCTGCACCCAGGAAGAATGAGACATGCAGAAACATGGAGGGTGAGCA
The DNA here is from genome assembly GCF_028885655.2 of Pongo abelii. Classification (NCBI taxonomy): domain Eukaryota; kingdom Metazoa; phylum Chordata; class Mammalia; order Primates; family Hominidae; genus Pongo; species Pongo abelii. The sequence goes on from NC_085928.1 coordinate 61,676,033, forward strand.
AGTTGAGGAGGAGCTTTATTGAGTGACAATAGGTCAGAGGAGGCCCTGGAGTGGGTAGCTCCTGTCTGCAGGCAGGTTGTCACATAGAGTGTTCAGCTCTCAGCAACGAAGAGGCCCTGGAGTGAGTAGCTCCTCTCTGCAGCTGGTCTTCCTGACCTCTGCAGCTCTCAGCAGAGAGGAAGCCCTGAAGTGAGTAGCTCCTCTCTGTAGCTGGTTATCCTGATGTCTGCTACGCCTAGCAGAGAGGAGACCCTGGAGTGGGTAGCTCCTCTCTGCAGCTGGTTATCCTGATGTCTGCTACGCCTAGCAGAGAGGAGACCCTGGAGTGGGTAGCTCCTCTCTGCAGTTGTTGCAATGGCAGTGGCTGCTCCACATGGGCTGCCACTGCCATCAAAATCATAGATGTCAGGAATGTCTGTCTCTTTAAAAAATCTAAGCTCTAACTCTATTGCCTCCTCTTTTAAGAAACAATTGTCCCTTATCTATAAATTTTTGCTTGGGAGGAAGGATAACAGACAGAAGGCCCAAATCAAAATATTTCAATAAAATTCTACATAATCTTAAAATACAAAGATCCATAGTGCTTTAGCTCTGTCTGCATAAATACCAGTAATGTCCTTGCTAACTATTTACAAAATGTTTCCTTGATGAATAACTTTCTAACAAACACTTCTAAAGGCACCAGTAAATCCAGTACACTCTATATTGCCCATATATTGCAAATAATGTTAAAAATATATGACCTTTGTGTTATGACAGTAAATGTTAAAATAAGAAGCAAGAATAAAAGAATAGCAAAAATGTGACTAGTCATATCGGTCTTGAGATGGGTGAAATTTATCTAATCTCTTCTGAGAATGCCTTCATACCCTATTAATAGTCCCTGAACTCCATTTCAAGAAATGCGGTTTAAGAGTCCCTAATTCTTTGAGAAAATATTAGACAGCGATACATCTTCCAAATAGCCAGACAAGTGTCTAATTTAAAACTGATTAAACAAAACAGTAACATAGTCAATTATATTTGTACTTTATGATTATTTGTATTGATGTTTTTTCAGATAAACTTTATTAATATAATGACTAACATTCACTAACCCTTCAGCATTTCTACATAAATAGCTATGGTAATTATTTTATCATTCACATGATTTTTCCTCACATATATATATACATGTTTTCACAAAAGTTTTTATGTAAAATCATGTGAAATCAATATTATTATTGTCACCATTTACAATTTTAATATTATAATGAATAATCTCTGAAAAAAGTAGTATGAGTAATTATGTTATAGTAACAATTTGCTGCTTTTATTATAAAGACAAAAAATGGTGTCATATCTAAAATTTTTCTCTGGTCGAAGTATCTTTAATTCTGTTCTTTTTGTTTTATCTATAAACAGTTAAAATTGCATTTTTAAGATAATTTTCACTCACTTGGGGTGGTGTGCAATGTGCACTTTACAATTGACTTATAATTGGACTATGCTGACAATGGAAAATCTTACAAGTATTGAACATGACATTCTTGACAGTATTCCTGTCATCTTGGCTTCTTTTATTGAATATGCAGAGAATTATAATTGGGCTAACAAGCCTGATAGCCTGGCCTCTTTCCAATTATATTAACCTAGTCTAGTATTAGCTGCCGGCACACAGAAACAGGCATAGAGCTTTTTTTTTTCTATTCTCTGTTGGTACCTGCCCAATAATCAAAGAATAATATCCTCTGTCTTCATACAATGTTTGAGAATTGTCAATAACTTATCTCCAGTCCACTGATAAATGTAAAGATTTGCTTTATCCATCATTATTTCACTAATTTATAATAAAATGCTTTCTTATAAAAGATTGGTTGTATCCGTTACATGTTAGATGCTAATTAATTATTATTGTTCCGAAACTTTATAAGGTTTTGGCATGTTTTCTTTGAATTCATGCTAAAATTTTTCAAGTGATGAATTTGAGTTTGAAGCAAATTTTTTCTTCAAATGAACAAGTCAATTTATTGATGCATTGTAATCTTTCCTTTGAAATTGAGACAAACACTATTTTAGCGTAATCTAAAAATAACTCATTAGCCTTAAAAACAAACAATACACACAAAAAATAAGTAAATAAAAAAAGGAAAATAATTTTAAATTATTTTCACTTAAAATCCACTAACATTTTACCAAGGAATCCAATTAAAAACAAATAGTAGGTAAAGTTAAATAAACCAATTTATGGTTGTAAAGATATGAAGAATTTGTAGTGTATCAGTTGTTTGAAATAGTAGATTCTGTGCTTTACTTTCTCTCTTCCTTTTTTTCTCTTTTTTTAGTTATCTCTTATTTTAGAATATGTAATATACTTGCACACTTTCTCTCCAAATATTTCCAACTCTTCCATTTTCAATATTTAAGTCTTCATCTTTATCCAGGATTTTCTGAGTAGAAATATGAAGACAACCTGGAAATTTATGTCCTGAAGAAATAAAGCACTACGACAGTGCGTAAGAGATATGCCATAAAGACGCATGTTGCAAAACTGTTATTAGCAAAAAAAACCAAACTACAGCAAGATGCCCCCAAACCACAAACCTGTTGATAATACAAAATAGTTCCATACTTCATATAAACTACATACAAATATGCAACTATTAAAATGAATAAGTTAGCACTCCGTGTATTAATCTGGAAAATGTGGGAAAAACAGACTGCAAATTAATGTGTATAGTAAAATCTTGTTCTGGAAACAAAATGCACACTTTTTTTAGGTTTTTATGAGAACTGGAAATTTTATTTTTTATCGTTAAGAAATTGCTGGCATTGATTATCTCCGATGCTGACATTGGAAAGGAAGAGGGGATATTGTTTACTTTGCTATATTATTTGTAATTTTTGATATGTATCAATTTTGTACTTAAACAATTAAGCCAAAACATTCATTAAAGGAATGTAGATTTTTGATGAAATTGGATTTTAAAACTTAAGTTTTGATATTAAATATTTTAGTGGGCTTTAAATTCTATGAATTATTGCATCATAAGTAGTAAATATTTCAAGAACAGATAATAGTTACACTTTGAATTTTAAGTTACTTTAAAAAAATCTTCACAATAATATTGTAAGTAGTCTACCACTTTATCTATGTCTATTTGAGAGCTGTGGAATAAAAGAGTTTGAATGAGTCAAGGACTTAATCCAGATTTCCTAAAATAACTTTGCTTTTACTTAAAATGTTTTTGTCTGGTAAAATTTTATTATTTTAAAACTAGGATGTTCATTTTAAAATAAACTAGTAGAAGATACATGCAAATAGTAAGGCAGTTTTTGTTATTGTGGATGAAAATGAAAATTATCTGTAAGTAGCCTGGTATGTACACAGACTTTCTAAATTTTTTTTAGCTCTAGGCAACTTGAAAGAATGAAGTGGAAATTAGAAGTTTTCACGTGTAGTTCATAATTACTAGATCTAAAATCTATGTTAAATTTTACTAAAGGTCAGTCCACCAAATGAGACTGCACATTTCCCAATTAGGAGATGGACTACTTCCTCCTTAACATCATTTAGAAAGCCAAAACACATTCCTGCTTTTGTCTATCTTCATTTTTAAATAGTAAGTCAAAGTAGACTATATCACTTCAAAAGTATTTAGAGGTATCTAATTATACATTTTGAACAGAAGTTTTCCTTTGAGTAAGGGACTGTCCTGTAGGACTGTTCTAATTTTCTTTTTAACTTTACTTCTGCTTTAAACAATGTTTACCACTAGATATAAGTTTATACTTCAACTTATTAATGGAAATAATGCCATTTAAAGTAATACAGTTTTCTAGTCTCATGGTTATGTGTCAACCAAGTACCAAAATTGCGGAGTTTAATGAATCATAAAATTTTTATTTGGCTTTGTAGAAATGATGCTTGCAATTTAGTGGATGAATCAGTTCCTTAAATCCTAATAGCTTAAGATAAGATTTTACAGCACAGATTCTGGAGTCAGATACACCTAGAATCAAATCCCAAATTTGCTTTCCAGATGTGTCATATTCAGCAAGTAATTTGACCTTTCTCAGTCCCAGTTTCCACATCTATGAGGCAAGGACAACAAAACTTACTTCTCACAATTGTCATTATTAAGTGGTAGATGTATGGAAAGTCAGTCTCTGGCATTTAGTAAGCACTCAAATAATGGAAGTGGCCTGCTTTTCTAGTTACTCAAATATCATGGGGTTACAATCTGATTGTTAAATAGTATTAACTATGTTTAAACTATATATAGTTTTAATTGATTAGTAAATAAAATTTAGAGTTAAGAAGAACTTAAAGTTATACATTCCATTAAAGGAATATGGTGACTTGTAGTGTTTGGAACGTGTAGTACATGGCTCCTGTCTGCTCTTACTTTTTCTTACTCAAGGGTCTTAATCATAATGCTAATGAAATGTAACAATTGTCATTTTCTTTCTTAGGCTGTTGAGCATGAAATCACAAATGTACTCTTTAGACTTTAATAGCAATAACATCTCTGCTTGCTTACTAGTTAGAGAATCTGTCTAATATCTAATATGTTTGTTCTCTTCTTGTGCAACCTTTCCTTGGTACCAGCGGCTGCTTCAAAGAATAAAGTTAAAGGTGAGCTCCTGTTTATTCTGCACGACTCATCATCATTCATGTTTCTGCTCAATCTTCTAAGTTCTCCTAAATGATAGAACCAATTCTGTTGGTGACAATACTATTTCAGTGTATCGATATTGTTCATAAATTCCTATGAATACAAATATCAATTATTTCAGTTATCCAATTTCTGAGACATGTTTGCATGGTTGTTTGTGAGTTTGTTTTCTTGTTTCGCTTCCAACTTTATTCCTAAGTATTTCAAAGTGGAATAAAGTGCTTTTTTGCACTAACATTTTGCATGTGGACCTTAGTTTCCTTGATAAAATTGAGAATTGGATAAAATACAGCATAAAATGAAACTGATGGAAAGTCTCAAAATTGAGCATGCTTTTATAGAATTATGTGAAAATAAAATTTAATCTTCTAAAAACTGAATATTATAAGCTATTGATTTCTATTTATGTTTTTTTTTCATTTTTAGTTGCATTAAGTTTGACTTTGCTAGAAACCTAAAAATGTGTTTTCATGATAAGGGATGAACATGTCTAACGCTGAAAATAAAGAAAAAAGTCTTTTGGCTCCATGTGTCCCAGTTTTTATGAATTTGAAAAATTCAAATATGTGTATGATACTGTATCACAGACCTATCATTTATGTATTTCAATTTCATTCTGTTTAGAGCAGTCTACATACTTAAAACTCTTTTTTTGCTTTTGCTTCTTAAATAGCAAAAAAACATTTTCTTCTCTTTCAATTCCAGGTTCTAGTTTTACAGCTAGTTTTAATACTACGACATATGCTCATCTTTGAAGTGTTAACTACTCCCTATTTATAAAGTCAAGCCTTTATCATACAACTAATATTGTCATAGCAATGTATTTGCTTATAGAATACGAAATATTTAAAGGAGGAGACAGCAAATTTATTGTCACCTTTCTTACAGCTCACCTAGCCTTGTTTCCTGTTCCAGTAAATGTGGTGCAAAATCAGCCAGTCCTTTCCACAGTAATTTTCTGTCTGGCTGTGATCAAAATAAATACATTCACAGCAATTCAGAAATTATTTGATAATGAATACATGTCTATAAATGTATAAGCACAATATGTTTATATAATAAAAGGATTAGAAGTGTAGTTTTAGGAATGAGGAATTAAAAACTATACACACTGCACCAGCTCCAGGGTACAGCATATGAGTGTAAAGGGAAGCAGGGGGAGATGCATATCAGCACTGGAATCATGAGAGACCACTTTACATAGGAGGTGGAGCTTGAAGTGGCTCTTGAAGGACGGATAGGATGTACATAGAAAAAAAGTAGTATGTTTAAAAAAAATAATTAGAAAGGCTAACTAAAGGTCTGGAAACAGGAATGAATACAGTCTAGTGTAGTAAGAAAATCTTTTGAATGAAACCTTGTACTTTTATAAGAAAGTGGAGAAAAATAAATTCGAAGATGATGCAATAGACAATGGAGTGATTATGAGTCATTACAGTATATGATCACATAAAACCTCTAGTAATCAATTACTCTCCAAAACAATGGAAAATAATTTGAATTATAATATGCAGGCTGCTAAATATTAAATGTGGAAAAGCCATTTCATCATTGGAGAATTATAGTCATAAATTATATTACAGGTATCTGTCAAGTCATTTCAGGACTCAAGCTGGCTAGAATTTTATAATGCAAGCATATTTCTGTATCCAGTTTAGTGCCTTCCACACTTCCATCCCTAGTGTTCCACACTTAGCCATTTTATTTGACTCTCCTCTTTCTACTTGTATACTAGCCTACAGGGGCCTTAGCACATAGCTTTCCCCATGCTTATATTTTTGCATCTACAAGGCAAACAATGACACATTCAAAAATTAATTGTGCCTCAAGTGGAAATTGAAATTTTATTTCTAACCATTGCTGAAGAAAGATGTATATTATATAGAGATAATAGAAAGAATTACTCAGTGATTTTTTGGTCCAATTTCTATATGAAGGCAAATGGTCTTCAAACAGAAAGAAAAAAAAAAGTGGATAAGAGGAAAATAAAACCCAAGATAATATAAGAGCAGATGGTTGCTCCAGGATAGTTCATTTCTCCTGGCCCAGAGAAAGTACTTACCAGGGAACCCAGAGAAATTTTAAAGAGGATTATATCTCATTTATCTATCCTTATGGAATCACACAAATGTGGAAAGTTTCTGGAATACTGGAGAGAGGAATGTGTTCTAATTTTTTGTAAGGAGTAATGATTTCATTTCCAGAAACCATAAACTGGTCAATTTGACATCAATTTCCCAGTAAGATTTTTAAACACTCTTAAAACAACAGTTTGTGGGTATTTAGGTTAAAACAGAGTTCATTGAGAATCAGTCAGAAGTTATTAGTAATAGGATAGGAAATTACCCCTTCTTGTTTTAAATGTGAGTTACTATACCAGCATAGGAGGCCAGTAGCATAAACATAATATATCTGAGTTTTATCAAATAATGTAGCAACTAGCTCTTTGCTTATTTCTGTAGAAACTGTTATTCTGAAGATCACTAATTATTCTCCAATGGCCAAATCCAAGGTTGGTTTCTCAATCCTCATATTGCTATTTTTTGCTGATGAACATATTATATTATTTTGAATTTACACTTCCTTTGGTTTCAGTGGCACTGTACATACTTCATTTTTTAAAACTTTTCATTGCCTCCTTCTTTCTCTCTCCATTTATATCTTGTTCTGAAATATAGGTTTTATTCAGGTTGTCTTTGATTCTTGAAAAGATCGACTATTGTAGTGTAGGTTCAGCTTTCCACACTGCCTTTGAGAGATAAACTTCACTTCCTACAAAATAAAGAATGGGGCCATTTTCTAGATAATTGTGTACCTGCAACCAACCTCTCTCACTATTGTTGCCTGTCAAGAGGAACATAAATGACCCAGTCGAGTTGCTTCTCAGAAAACTTATAACTGGGAAAGGGCTAGAGAGAGAGAGGGAAAAGTCAAGGAGGTAAGACAAAGAAACAGAGATGGTTGATCAGTTCTGTTACTCTTCATGGGTAAATTTTGTATGTAGATTTAATAAAATGAATTAAGCGTGACAAATGCCACAAGAAGGAAAGAGGACTGTATGAAGAGTGAGAGATTGAGAGAGTACTCTACTGGTGCACAAGCTTCTTGTTCTGACATATTGCTAAGGCTCTATTTTATCTTTACTCTTTGGGTCTATGACACAGGTGTCTTTCAATAAAAATTTCTAGATAGGTTTCTCTTGCTTAGAATCAAAAGAGAAATAATATGAATGTTTTCTTTCTAAGGGTTTTTTCGTTGATGTTGTTACACTTTTTTGAACTTGACTTTACTACTAAGCTTTTGTCTGATATTTTCATCATCCTGCTGAGTATTTCCACTTTAATATTAGAAACTGATATTCTTATTTATTTACTTATTTTGTAACTAAGAACCCTCTGGGTTTGCTATATGTTCTCATGACACCAATATTAGTCCAATTTTCTAAGTTTAAAAGATTTGAAACATCTTTAACTTCTCTTTCTTAATGGCCCTCACATCCAATCAATTATCAAATTGTCCTAATTTTATCCCTATAGTGTCTTTTGCATGGATCCTTATTCTTTGAATCTCTCATTCCTGGCCAGGTGCAGTGGCTCATGCCTGTAATCCCAGCACTTTGGGAGGCCAAGGCGGGTGGATCACTTGAGGTCAGGAATTTGAGATCAGCCTGGCCAACATGGTGAAACCCCATCTCTACTAAAAATACAAAAATTAGGCAGGTGTGGTGACGGCCCCTGAAATCCCAGCTACTCAGGAGGCTGAGGCAGGAGAATCTCTTGACCCAGGGAGGCAGAGCCTGCAGTGAGCTGAGATTTCGCCACCGCACTCCAGCCTATATAACAGAGGGAGACTCTGTCTAAATAAAATAAAATATAAAAAATCTCATTCTTCAGAGCTTGCCTGAAATAGTTTCTAACTTGTCTCCTGATTTAATTCTCAACATGCTACATTTGATATACAAGTCTATCCTACATTTGTATATCATGCTGAATTTTAACAAGATCATCACTGCTTTGCCACTTAGAGGAGAAAGGTACTTTAAAGTAGTATTAAAATTTCTTTGTATAAAATAATTTTATTTCACTCTGTTATGCATTTATAAAAATGGGCTAAATGTATCTTAATGACTATTCCAAAATGTTACAACTTTTTAAATAGCTTTAACCCAGAAAAAAATATTTTTAGTGTTTAATCCTGATTTGGGGGCTTTATTTTTATGCAAAATTTGGCAACTATAGTTTTATGCTATTTCTAGAATGCCAGCTTTTAGATATTATTTTCAAAGTGAATGTCTTAAATCTCAACAATCATGTAATCATTATTCAGTGCTCAAATAAAAATTAACATAATTATTCTGACTTTGCTTAAGAATTAAGATAATGCAGAGCCCTTAGCTATCTAAATTGAGATATATATGGTTCAAAGGAGAATCAGTGTTTCAATTTGCTGGGTTTGTTAAGTAATAGTCATACATAATATTATCACATAAATGATTTATTCATAGGAGAATATTATAAATCTGCTATAAAGCCAAACTATGGCATTTGGAATCCCAGGCTACCCATCATATGATAATTTTTGGAGGTGAATTGAAAGGCATGTAAGAAGCTGAAGTTGAGACATTGCTTCAAACTATTTTGAGATTTTTATCTTAAGTCAGGTGCCTATATTTTAATTTGTATCATATAATATTTCTTATATATTAAGACTTACGTTTTGTAGTCAGACAGGAATATGTTGAATCTTTGTTTTGCAACTCGCTAGATTTGAGCACCTGGACAAATTTTCATTAAAGTTCACACAACATTCAGTTGTGACAATTTTATTGGATACAGCACACAAAAAAGGATTGACATAGGGAATGGCACACAGTGAGCACTTAGTAAATTGTACCTATTATTATTATTATTACTATCACAATTTAAATGATATCTGTGGGAAAAATGAACAAACACAAAAACATGTAGTCCTAGGTAAGTCCCAAGACTAAAACTTTTCTATAAGTTTCACTATATTTCCTCTTCATAATGACATTCATATATTTATATTCATTATAAGACTAACATAAACACATATAGTATAAGATGTGAATGATCCATTAGGTTTATGTTTTTCTTTCTTCACCTTTAATATTAAAAAACAAAGTACGTAAATGATATTATTAAATAATTTCAACCACAAGTGAAATAAAAAATTTGAGAAAATTATGACAAAGAGAGGCTTATATAATACTTAAAATGTAAAAATATCCTTCTTTTATTATCAGTGAAGAAATTAAGTAATGAGGCCATAATATAATTTTTTTTGAAAACATCACTTAACTACTTTTTTTAAAGCTATTTTTAGATTGTAATTTTAAAAGTGGGCCGGGTGCGATGGCTCACACCTGTAATCCCAGCAGTTTTGGAGGCCGAGGCGAGTGGATCACCCGAGGTCATGAGTTCAAGACCAGGCTGGCCAACATGGTGAAAACCCATCTCTACTAAAAATACAAAAAAAAAAAAAAAAAATTGCTGGGCATGGCACGCGCCTGTAATCCCAGCTACTTCAGAGGCTGAGGCAGGAGAATCACTTGAACCTGGGAGGTGGAGTTTGCAGTGAACTGAAATCAAAATCGCACCATTGCACTCCAGCCTGGGTGACAGAGGGAGACTCTGTCTCAAAAAAAAAAAAAAAAAAAAAGTGTAAGACACTATTCAAATTCTTGCAAAACAGCTACAAAATCTTCATAAAAAATAATGAATCAGGAGACAATTATTGAAGTTTATGCTTATTCTACATAAGACTGATCTAAGGAAATATGTGTCAGGGGCGTTAGACATATAGAAGGGAATTTAAAAGCACATTGTATTTCTGTAACACATATTTCATTTAGGGATTCAGGTGGAAGACCCCGAGCTAGTACCTTTAGGAAGATTGCCTTCTAAATCTACCTTCTAGTTCACCTCACTTCTCCAAGAAAATTGCTGAAGACATTGCTACATATAATAGTGCAATAATGTTTATTAAGATATATTACTGCAGCTTTTTTCTAACTTTTAAAAAAGTAAATAACAATGATAATTATAACAGCTAATCTTTCTTAAATGTTTCCATGTGTGAGGCACTGTGCTAAGCATTCATAGGTGTTTTCTTTTTCAATCCATACAAAACCCTCTGAGATAGGTACTGTTTTATCTTCATTTTCAAAATGTGGAAAATGAAGCAGAGTTAAGAATTTTAAGTTCACAAAATGAGTAAGAGGCAGGGCAAAAAGTCTAAGCCAGACATATTAACTCCTCAATTCAAGCTTTTAATCTATTAAATCCTCTAAAGAGATCAGATTAATCAATATTACAACTTACCTGAATCTCATTCATTTAAATGCATTTACATATATACCACCCACCCAGATAGGAGTAGGGTTGGGAGTAGGGATAATGCAGCCTGATGAGTAGCTAGCAAGAATATATTGGACCAGCTTAGTTGAGTCCACTGGCCAGAAAAATATTCTCCAGGTAAATCTGGCATTTCTCATTCTTTTAAAACTCTCCTTCTTCTAGGTCTGTCATTCACTTACCTTATGTTAACCTCACTTATTCCCTCTTGGGAAAGTGAGAAGGTAATTAGTTTCTCAATAAGATGAGTAAGGTTCTAGAAAAGCTTCAGGCACAGCTAATGTGAAGTGCTGAACTCAGAAGAAACAAACAGGGGTAAGGAGTGTGCTCATAAAAATTTTATTGTAAGATGACCCAGTGGGTCAAAATATAAGTAATTTTAGTTGTTTCTAAAGTGCAGCTTCATTCGATGTGGTTTCTGTTTTTTATTTCTCACTGTATAGGGATATTGACATGCGTTTGCTCTATGGAGTATCTCATTACTTTCTGTTGTATAACTGTCCCCTTTCATGTTGCAAAGTACAAACTAGTATGGGTCACAATGGAAAGAGAGTGTTATATATTCCATTTGCAAGTCTAAAATAATATTATTTCCAATTGATTTAATGGAGGTGCATTTACTCCATCTCTCTTTGTTTCTTGAAATGCAAAAATAGGTTTGAGCTTCACTGTGCACATGTGGATAAATACAACTCATTTGCCATGAAAACAAGGCTCAATTTTGTAGAGCAATTAGAAATCAGTTTAAGCATTGCTACTTTAAGTTTGTATCCTCATTTCTACCATAAATAAATCATTATAATACTTTTTTATTCTGTCTAAACACATCTCATCTGAAAGGCAAGATCTTCTGGGACTCTATTCATTCAGTTGGTTCATGTCATTCTATTATGCTAATAAAATTGGTATTTGCTTATTCTACAGCTTCTGTGTGGGGGTTTAGAAAGTCTGTAATTAAATTCCCAAGATTTGTGGCTTCTTACAGGTTTTGAAACAGAAAAAAGTCTGTAATAAGGAGAAACAGAATGATCAATGTGTAGCAGTTAGTGGGACATTTTTAAAACAATGCTACAAGACCAAAAGTTAAGTTACACTAAAAATAAATGTAATTTACTGTATTTCAAATTTGATGGAATTATGGTTATATATTTTTAATTAAAAAAAACTATCCTGATATATAATGGTTATCACTGGCAAAGTGTACAATTAAAAAGCTTTGGAGAAAGTTATCAGAATTCCTGGGTTCTAGTGTCTGTTCAATTATTGATTTGATCTTCAATCAAGCATCACTCTTTGGGGACACTAAGACCCTGCTGCTTTGCTCATGGTCAGGAAATTCAATGCCCAAATAGGAGAAGTCATGTAATATCCTATATAATTCCTAAGAGATATTTCCAAATGAGAACACGTGGCACTCTCAATGCAGGGAGACTGTATATGAATCCTGCCTTATCCCCAGTGTGGTCTGTTTTGGAGGTACACAAACATTTACATGTAGCACTATGATAAGATACAATGGAGATTATATATATATATAATGTGACACATACACACATACACACACATATATATACATATATGATTATATATATATATAATTTGACACATATACACATATACACACACATATACACATACACATAACTCACCATATCTCTCTTTCTTTTTCTGCCTTTTTTCTTTTTAAATATAATATGTATATTTTAAAATAATATATATATTTTAAATATAATATGTATATCTTTTTAAATATAATATGTATACATACGTATATGTATATATACATATAAATAACTCACCATATGTCTCTTTCTTTTTCTGCCTTTTTTCTTTTTAAATATAACAGACAGGTTAAGGGAATCCAAGTTTTAAAAACTCTTAGTCATTTTCAGGACTAAATAAGACAACATAGTAACAGATATAGTAAAAGAGCATTTCTTATCATCTTTATTTGTTCTATTTTAAAATGTAGCAACTAGAAATATATATGTATATGTGTGTGTGTGTGTGTGTGTGTGTGTCCATATGTTCTTTATTTTTTACTGCATGGAGCTGTCACTCACTCAATAATTCAATCATTTCTTTATCCAAAATTTCCAGGGACTCCTGGAAATACATCAGTTTAAGAAAAAAACTTACATACTGTCGTATGTTACAATGTAGTATCCATTATGAAGAATAAAGTGGAAGAATGAGTTAGGAATACTTGGGCAGAGTAGAAAAGAGAGTGGTTCTAATTTTGAGTCAGTAGACCAGGAAAAGTGGACATTTGAACAGAAAATTGATGGTGAGGAAGCAAGCCATGTCAATGGAAACAATCCAAGAAGAGGAAACAGCAAAGACAAAGGCCTTAAGGCAGTAAGTGGCCTAACTTATTTGAGCGCTATTCAACAGCCCTGTAAGAATAGAAAAGCACGAGCCTGGGACAGTATGTTAGAGAGGGTCACAGCGGGAATGGAGACACAGGTTATGTAAGGATTTTTGGTATCCTTCAAGTGAAGTAGAGAGCCATGGGAAGTTTCAGCAGAAGAGAAATGTGCACTGACTTAGTTTTAACAGGATCAGTTTGGTTGCTCTGGTGAAAAAAGACTCCAATGAGAGTTGTTTGGATGCTTTTCCAAGAATCCAGTGGAAAACGTGATTATAATAGGATGAGAATCATAGCACTGGAGGTAAAGTTATATCTAGTAGAATTTGCTGACTGGAAGTAGAACATGATATAGAGGATGGAGTGTAGGTGTTTTGTTTGTTTGTTTGTGTGTTTGGTTTTACTTGAAAATTGGAAGGACAAAGTTACATTTACAAGATCTAAAAGATGGGAGGAACACAACAAAATAATGAGAGCTCAGTTTTCATCATGAAAGTTGAAGAGAACTATTAGGCATTCATGTGAAGATGATAAGTAACAATTGGGTTAATAAATGTGAAATTTAGAAGAAAATTCTACACTTTAGATAAACTACCTGAAAATCATGTGGACAGTCAATAAAAACATGAGACTGAATGAGCTCATCAAATGCATGAGTATAGCTAGAGAAGAAAGCAAAAATGTTAGGACTTGAGGTCTCACATACTCCAACCTTAAAGAGATCAATCGGATGATGACATACAAACAAAGGTGTCAGAGAAAAAGAAGAAAATAAAAAATAAAATAAAATAAAATGAAAGAAAATGTATTTAAAAAGGAAGTGGTGTTCAACTGGGGCAAATGCTCTTGATAAGTCAAGATAGATACAAATGGATTTAGCAATATGGAAACAAGCAATGTAACCTTGGTAATTGCCAATTACTACATGATATAGAAATTAATCGTATAATCACCTGAAGAAATGTAAATTTGCTACTGTGAAACAATGGTATAATAAGATTCAACTACAGGAAAATTCACCTTAGTGAAAGAAGGCTAGGAAGATTTCTTGGAGAAAATGATGGTCAGAAAAAAGCTGAATAACTAGTGAGAATTAACTGGGCAACAAACAGAGGGAAGAACTGCCCAAGTCAAGGGAATGTCAGCAGGGTACTAAAAGACAGCCAGTAGAGTTTCTGGAGAACGTCAAAGGGAACGAGCGTCAAAATTAGAGGGGATAGATAGGCAGCCCATGCAGTGCCTTGATATTTACAGGGTTTTCTTTTTTCTGTTGTTTTTTTTCCAATTATTATTTTTTCCTTGTTTGTTTTTTTTCTTATTCTAAGAACAATGGGAAGCCATTAAGTGGTTTTAAAAGGGAATGGGGCTAGAGATAGGGGTGGTGGAATATTCTTACATTCACACTTTGAAAAAGATCACTGGCTGCTCATGAAAAAACAAATTAGTAGAGACTACTATAGATGACAAAGAGAAAAGGTGAATTGCCTGGAAACTTACAATAGTCCAAGGAGAAATAATGGTAGATTGGCCCAGAGTGGTCAGTGGTAATGTCAGAGAGAAACTGGCAGGTTCAGGAGAACAGAAATTCCTTTCAAGAATACAGTTGAAACAGTAAGCAGTCAGAAAAAATTAACTGAACTTGAATTAAATAAGTGCCCTTAAATATGTGTAAATTATTTAAAACATTTTGTTATTCTTCATTTATCTTCATTGTCATCAGTACCGGAGACCAACAAGCAGACACCTAGAATGACAGTCCTGATCTTGTCCTCATGTTAGCCCACAGGAAAGTACATTTATGGTGTACTGTGTAAGACAAGTGAAAGTGAAGGGAAAACCATAAATTTTTCTACTGGAATAATAAGATAAGAAGATAAGATCTTCTTTACCTAAAGTAGTTCTTGTCTATATTACTGATTCTCGTAATCGAAAATTTCATACATATAAACAATTTAGGTGGGAGGAAACTTTGTATTAAAAATAGCTTGTCAAGAATGACATGCCAAAGCTCATGTAAAAACTGCACACCTAAATTTTATATTTTAGTTGTTTCTATTTTGAACAGGGCAGATGAAAATTACTTGTACATTTGATTCTTGATTATCGTGCAATACAAGGTTATTTTAATGACATCCAAGCAGCAACAATATATCTGGCCTAGACTTGGAAAGAGTCATTAATTTAATTCACTCTTTTTTTTTTTGAGATGGAGTTTTGCTCTGTCGCCCAGGCTGGAGGGCAGTGGTGCCATCTTGGCTCACTGCAACCTCCCTCTCCCAGGTTCACGGCATTCTCCTGCCTCAGCCTCCCGAGTAGCTGGGACTACAGGCGCCCACCACTATGCCTGGCTAAGTTTTTTGTATTTTTAGGAGAGATGGGGTTTCACTGTGTTAGCTAGGATGGTCTCAATCTCCTGACCTCGTGATCTGCCCGCCTCTGCCTCTCGAAGTGCTGGGATTACAGGCATGAGCCACCGCACCCGTCCTGATTTAACTCACTCTTTATGTGTTTTCCCATCTTGGCCAAGCAAAAATTACCTACCAGCAGAACAGGATTTCAAAACGTTTCCATGTAATCTGTTTTCTCTAAGATGGGATAATCATCTGATGGGCACTGAGTTCACTTAATAAGCATGCTGTCTAGACACAAGGCAGGAATGCTATTTGGCCTGAACAATCACCAAATAGTTCCTGAAGTCATTACCTTCCACCTCAGCCAGAAGTTATCTTGGGAAAGACAATCAGGTCTCTTGGCTGCTTACCCAGAGTCTGAGAATCCCAATAACATATATTCACAATGGCACAGGATTGTGATAGCAAATTCAAATGGAAACTAGGAAATGGAGAGCAAATATCTGTGTATATTAGATACAGCTTCCCCTAGAAATATAGATGCTCCTATGTAATCCAATGGTTGATTCATTGAAGGCCTGAATTCTGATTGTCAGCAAATAAAACATCACTTTTCATGCATGAAACATTTTTTCCTTATAAAACCAAGGGGTTAATTTAGATTTAGGTAAAATATAGCTGAGATACAAGATAGGTTTTCAAACTCTTTACAAGCCTTTTGGGAAGTGTTAACAAATGCTTTGGGATTTTTCACACTCAAATGTTATTTAACGCATCTGGCACAACAGGTGGCATGGCCAGTAGGTCATTTCGGCATGATAATTTGACTTCATATTTATTAGAGCAAAATATGTGTTTAATGAGTATTTCTTTTACCACTATTTCAATCATCATAACTCACCATATCTCTCTTTTTCTGCCATTTTTCTTTTTAAATATAACAGGTTAAGGGAAAGCAAGTTTTAAAAAGTCTTAGTCATTTTCAGGAGATTTCTTAAAACAAACAACCCACAGCATAGTAAGAGATATGCTAAAAGAGCATTTCTTATCATCTTTATTTGTTCTATTTTAAAATGTAGCAACTAGAAATGTATTTAGTGACACAACAACTCATTCACATATAATTATTCATCTATTCATTACCCAAATATTTGTTGAGTTTATGTGTAAGGCCCTAGTCAAAGTAGTTGTAATATACAGTTTATATTTTAAAATTGATTCCACAACTTAACAGATATATCAATCTCAATGATTTAAAATAAAGTATATGTAGCACCAAACATGAATATATGTTTAAAATTTAATTTTGGCAAAAAATTACCCCAGGAAAATAAACATCACCATTTTGCCTTACATGATGACGTTTATCATTGGCTTCCTAAAACATAATGGAAATGAAGTTTGCATTATCAGTTTATATATTCTATTATTAAACTTTGACTTATACTGATTTCCATACCCAAATAATTTGTGACAGAATAGAGTCATACTTTGTTGTTCAAAAGTTCTCTGTAGCCTTAAAGGTAACTGTCATCTTGTAAGTAATGTTTCAAAGCAGATTAGAGTCTGAACATTAAGTTTTAGATGTCAGTTATATTATCTTTATAACTATAAAACTGATAGAGATGAATACATTTAGATACATTCTATGTTATTAAAGTTTAAACAAATTCATCAGGATCTGTTTTCTTTTAAAATTATATAACTGCCTTAGCTCTATTGATCGTTCGTGAACATATAAATGAGGAATTCAGAATTAACCCTGCATAATTAGAGAAGAGGAAAAAGTAACTTAAGGGGAATAATAATGTTGCTGAGAAATGAATAGGATGACAATACAATGATTAAAAATTCATATAAAATGCAAGTTGCATCAATTATAAGGAACACAGTGTGAAAGGGTGTTCTTACGTTGAAAGATAATAAAAACTTTTAATTTTAAATATCAAAGCATTTATAGTTACAGGTGAGGAAGCACTGAAAATGGATAAAATTTAACCATCTAAATATCAGAAAATATATCAGCTATCTCATATAACATAAGCTATTATTGGTAACTTTAAAAACAACAAAAGAATGTCAAGAAATCAAAAATTTTAAATGTGAATTCTTATTATCAAAGCCTGTGATAGTGATGCCCAAGTCTGCATTCAAAACAATTACTTTTTTTCCAGCTATTTAGAATAATATGCAAAGTGCAAATGGGAGATGAATATTTAATTCTTATTCTTGCAACTGGATTCAGCTTAATCATTTTTACCTTAGAAAGAGATCTGTTAGGAGCAACAGTATTAGATGTTAAAAGTAGCCACATGCAATTAATGTCAGGGTGAAGCAACTGAAATCAAAGGAGGAAATTAATTACATAGACATTCTACTTGGAATCCAGTTGGAATGCATGATCAAGTGGGTCACATTTCGTTTTCTAAGGAATTTGGTAAACAAGTCTGTGTCTTTTTGATATCTGTAAACAGAGTGTACTATTGCTACTCATTTGATCTTACAGAATGCTGTAGTCTTCCATAGGTAAACTGATTGTATGCCCTATCTGTATGCCTTATTCCAGTGAGCCCTGTAATAGCACTTGGTCCAATAGCTTCAGTAATAAAGATAATGAACTCTTCCTGGCACTGTGGAGGTCAAATGATTCATACTTTTCAATACTAATTCCAAAGACTTGCTTATGTGACCAGTATTTCAATCTAATTGACTATTCTTTAGGTTTGTTATTTGGAAGGCCTTAATTTTTGCTCTATGTTGGTATTTATCATTATTATTTGCACTGTCTGTCTTGTTTATTCTCCCTCTTTTTTTGCTTCTTTTTTCTTTTCTTGCAACTATAAAGAATATGAGGCCATAATCATTCTCTTTTTGTATCTGTGCAGTTTACCACCAGATCCTGCAGGTTTTAAAATTATGTAAGAATTCACATTGATATTTAAGAGTTTCATGCCCCTAAACATCAGCTGGCTCCCTTCAATTAATTGCTCTTTTTCTGCACAAGGAATCTGCCCACACAACTTACCTCGATGTACTTGGAGCCAATTTCTTCTGACTCACTGTAGCAGCTCTGTAGCTTTCCGGCTGTGATTAATTCTGACATCTGATATTAATTTATATGCTCACTCTTAAGTCATATTATCTTCATTTAAATCTTAGTTCTATGCTCACCTGATCTAGCAGCTTTATCCAGAATAGTCCAAATAAACCTAGGTAATTCTAGTTCAGGACAAGAATTCTCCTTCTCCTTTCTCCAAATGAACAGGCACTTTTATGTTTCCAAGTGCCACGGAAACATCAATTTACTGAGATATATAGTAGCAGTTAACATAATTAAATTGAATCACGCAATGAGCTTTGTTGAGGTCTAAAGGAATTAATAGAACTCCAGGCAAAGAAGAGGTTAAAATTTTTGAACCATTTTAGCTAAGCATCTGAGATGTTTAGATATCATCTTCTGTTTCAGCATAAGGAGATCTAATTTCAGCCAATGGCTGCCCTGTTTATATTTTGGGAGCTTCTCAAAATAATTGGAAAGTGCATTAGTGCAAAGTCACTCACTCCTGTCTTCGATGATTTATTTCCCCTCAGGAGAAAAAAAAGAGTGACTTGTTATTTAGTTGCCAAATAAAAAGTTGTCTCGGCCTGGCGTAGTGGCTCACACCTGTATTCCCAGCACTTCAGGAAGCTGAGGCGGGGGGATCACAAAGTCAGGAGTTCGAGACCATCCTAGCCAACATGGTGAAACCCCGTCTCTACTAAAAATACAAAAATTAGCTTGGCGTGGTGGCGCATGCCTGTAATCCCAGCTACTCAAGAGGCAGAGGCAGGAGAATCACTTGAACCCGGGAGGTAGAGGTTGCAGTGAGCCGAGATCGTGCCATTGCACTCCAGCCTGGGCGACAGGCGAGACTGTCTCAAAAAGAAAAGTTGTCTCACATATGGAAAATTCCATATCTGTTCCACTACCACCTTTGTTATTCAAACTGAGATTTAAAAATAAAATATACTTGTTACTCCACCCATTTGAGTTATGTATTCTCCTCTTCCATTCACTTAAAAAATAAGATTGGAACTTATTTATTTTCCTTAAAAAATCATTCTATACTTCACAGAGACTATTGGAAACTACATTTCATAAATCAGTTGAATTATAAGGAATCATGCAGTGAATTCCTAAACCCCAAACACTTCTTTTTTATAGCTTTTACTTCTTAGAACTTCTATACGGATATAAGTTACTCGTTTGTCCAGTAACTCGACCGCTTATTATGTGTTTAGCACTGCTGTAGCAGCTAGATTTGAAAAGAAAGGACGTTTTCCAGCAGTACCTAACACTTATGGTCACATTATAGAATACAAAAGCACACACTGACTTTTTCAGGAGTTTTAAAATAAGTATATTGTTATTTTACTTTCCTCGTTAGAGGCTTAGACATTGGTCAGAAGTAGCATTGTGACAGTCATCTAGCGGTTCCCATGTCAGGTTGCAGGCATTGGCCTGAGAGGTATTCCTTTACATTCAGTGGGTGAATTCACCAGATGAAGCATGTTATAGGTATTATACATACATATCTTTCTACATATGTTAACCTTCCCTGAGACCTTGTGTGGGAAAGCCACTATAAAGACATATTCTAAATAGGTCACTCACTGTCATGATCTGGTTGTGTCTGTCTTTCCATTATGTCTATTATCCACAAGTACATGATGGACCCTTAAGATAATAAATTAAGTTAGATTGGTATTTTTAAAATTAACTATCAGAGGCTTAAATTATAAATGAGGTATAAATTGCTGTTTTAATTAATATTATTTGATAGAGTAGTTATTTCAGAGCAAAAATTTAAAAAATGGAGAAATCATGAAACATAATTTTGCAAAACAGATACTTTGAAGCTATGTTGGCAATTACAGCATGCCTGAAATCTATTGAAAATTTATCTTTTCCACATTAAAATATATTTAACTATGAATATGATCTTAGCATTTCAGGTGGCAATCCTGTGACATTCTTCATATCCAAAGACAAAAGCCATCTCTAGGACATGAATAAAACTTTCCAATGGAGCTTATTGGAGCACTTCTCAAATTCCTATCCAGCACCATCATTCTACAATCTGTTTTCTTTAAAAGGGAATGTATTTCAACTGATTTCTCCTCTTTGACTGCATGTTATATAAGTACTTCACTGATTTAGTTCTTTCTACTAGGTGATCACATTTTCCTTTTTCTGAGTCTACCGATTTCTGCAATTTATGGACTGAGCATCTCACACTACTCTCTGGGTGGTTTATGTAAATAACAATAATAAAAGCCCCTGAAGCTGCATCCCCGTTCCCAGTGGTTTCCCACTGACCTCTTTTCAGCTTGAAAATGTTCTATCTATTGCTGATTTTTTTTCCTTCCCACTGGCAATTTTCAGCCTACTGTGCTTCTTCATCTCATTTCTTGATTCTTTCTTGACTTAAGAATTAATTATTGAAATGTATCAGATGCACTCTGAAAATGTCAGTGTATTTGGTTGGATTTACAAAAAAGCACAGCTTTTCAGCCAACATGATATTGGAAGTGAATTTCAAGTAGCACCTTTCTCCACACATCCTTTTCACAGGCAACAGAAAAACATAATGCAGATGATCTATACCATCTCTGAAAAGGTTTGTGCTGCATACGGACATTTGTCTCTATCACTTTAAAGCAGAATGTTTACCTTTGCATTTTAGTGCCTTTTTTCCCATTGAAACTTTAACAAACACTTTGTATAGAACTACAAGAGACTCACAGAAGCTGTCCATCTATCTTCCTGCCTCCTAACCGGCCTGGGGCTAATTTAATCTATCCAATTCAGACAGTTATTGATCCCAGTAAAAAAAAGAATTCACAACCTCCCTTGCACTGGGTAGAATATTCTACAGACCTGTTCTCACAATTCCAGATACAGGAATTCATACACTGAATAGCGCAAAGAAGCAGCTTTCAAGTGAAAACAATTTAAACTCAAAGGTTAAAATCACCTCAAAAGAGATTTTAAAGTATTTATTAAAACATCTCAGGTATAGATTTAGGAAGAAAAGAGACATTTTAAGTCCTAAGACATAATTTTAAAAGATATTTAAATAAATATATATTTAAGTAGTTAAGATTTCATCCATATTAAATTGTAAAATAATTATTAGGCAAGTTCTACTTTAGGTACTTCTGTTCAATGGTGTATACGAATAACAAAAGAGACAAAATCCCTAGCCTCATAGAGCATATACTCCAGAGGAGGAAGACAAACAACAATAATAGCAAGATGAGTACACATTCTAGTCATGTTTAAAGGTGATTAGTACTATGAAGAAAACACAAGGAAGGGATCTGAGACATGCCTAGAGGTAGGGCAACTGCTACTTAAACTGGAGTAATGGAACTCATGGCGCGTACAATGATGGTTACCAGAGGCTAGGAAAGGTAGTGGGGGATTTAGGGGATGGGACAAGGAATGGCTAATGGGTACAAATAAATAGTTACAAAGAATGAATAAGATTGAATATTTGATAGCACAATGGGGTAACTAAATTCAATAATAAATTTAATTGTACATTTTTAAATAATCAAGAGTATACTTGGATTGTTTATAACACTATGGATAAATGCTTGAGGTGAAGGAGATCTCATTTACTCTGATGTAATTATTACACATTGTATATCTGTATCAAAATATCTCATATACCCCATAAACATATACATCTGCCATGTACCCACTAAAAATAAAAATACAAAAATGTAAAGATAAACAATAAATAAATAACTAAATGAAATACTTGGGGTAAGGTCTTAATGAGAAGATGATGTTTGGACAAAATGAAGGTGGGGAGGGAGCAGCCATGAGGCTATTGGGGGATGAGCACTATGAGTTAAGTATAAGATCAGAGCAAGGGCCCCAAGGCAGGAGTATACTTGCCCTGCTTGAGGAGCAAGGGGTCTGGAATGGGTGAAGAAGATGGAGGCCAGGATCAAAAGGAAGTCAGGAGGAGAGAAGAGTGGATGAAATAGGTGGGGTAACAGGACCTGGTTGCATGGGGCCAAGTAGGCCAGCTCATGGGCTCAGCTTTTACTCTGAGTGCAATGACAAAGCACTGGCAGGGCAGCAGAAGAATGGCATGCTCTGCCTTATGAATTTAAATGGAAATTATGGTTGCTTTGTTGGTGAGGGTTCAAGATGTTATTGTAATACTATAGGGAAGAGTTAATGGTGGTTTTTATTATGTGCTAGCGTGGAGTTGGTGAGAAGAAATTGCATTTAATTTAAAATTATAGCCAGGGGAATTTTCTGGAAGTTTGTAGGCAGAATGCAGAGAAAGGAAAGAGTCAAGGGTGTCTCTAAGGCTTTGGCTGATTGTTAAAAGCCCAAGCAATTTCTACCTCAGTGGCTTTTGATGTTATTACTGGATTGCCATAAAATAATTGTTCATAATGAGGTTCTAGTTGCTCTTTGGGGAAATTTTAAATTGAAGTTGTTAAAAATAAAAAATCTCCATGCTTTTAAAAAGTACTAGTAATCAGTCAACATTTTTATTTTGTTGGATAATGGTAGTTTTCTGACTATGTGTCTTCTTTTATTTCCTAGTTGACCATAAGTGCTGTTGAACTTTTCATTGTGTTGGAGGGGGGAAGGCTAAAGTTGGGGGTAGACTTTGATTCTGACACAACAAATAAATGGATCATGGAGAATATAAGAAAAAAAAAATAAGCAAAAGAGAGATTAACAAGGAAGGAGTCTCAGAAAGAAAATACTCAACACGATTCAGAAGTAAGTTCTAACTTTATAGAAAGAATGTTATGTGGGCTCGGTGTGGTGCCTCACGCCTGTAATCCCAACATTTTGGGAGGTGAAGGTGGGAAGATCACTTGAGACCAGGAGTTCAAGACCAGCCTATGCAACATAGCAATACCACATCTCTACAAAAAATTAAAAATTATTCAGGCATAGTGGTGCATGCCTGTAGTCCCAGCTACTCAGAAGGCTGAGGTGGCAGGATGGCTTGAGCTGTTGAATGAAATTATGAAGTTACATCTTACTTCTGAATCATATTGAATATTTCCTTTCTGAGATTCCTTCCTTGTTAATCTCTCTTTTGCCTATGTTTTATTCTTATTTTCTCCATGATCCATTGATTTTTTGTGTCAGAATCAAAGCCTACCCCCAACTTTAGCCTTCCCCACTCCAACACGATGAAAAGATCAACAACACTTATGGTCAACCAGGAAATAAAAGAAGATACATAGTCAGAAAAATACCATTATCCAACAAAATAAAAACGTTTAATGTTTACTAGTACTTTTTAAAAGGATGGAGTTTTTTATTTTTAATTTTAACAACTTCAATTTAAAATTTCCCCGAAGAGCAGCTAAAACCTCATTATGAGCAATTATTTTATGGCAATCCAGTAATAACATCAAAAGCCACTGAGGTAGAAATTGCTTGGGCTTTTAACCAAGTATTGCAGCTATACAACATTCCTTGTTGCTTATTTCTGATTTCTAGAAACATACCTGTTGATCATTAGCACTGTTATCTTATTACATAAATAGAACTGATGGATGTATATTTGGAAAAGCCCTGTGTGTTGTTCTCCACCTACTCATTGAAAACAAAGACTTTAGAAGGAAAAATATGGAGAATTTGTATTGTAACATTGATATTCTAAGCACAAAAACAAATGTACCCCATAACTGCATTTTTCTAAATTCAACAAAATGGTATTTTGTGCCATCATTTCGTATGTGCCTGCCCTCCTCCTTTTCTTTTTCTCTTTCTCTTTCATTGTCAGTATTTTCCTCATATCTTTCATGCCTGTGGCACCATCCTGCAGCTCCTGAATAAAAGTCTCTTTCTCTACACTTAATGTCTCATGTCTGCTTTAGAGTCTTATCCCAGTCCTAAGATCTTCTGAGGAAAAATTTCTCAGGAATCCCTCTGAACCATCTAGAGCTCGCATTGTCTTCCTGTGACTCAGGGGGTAACTCTCCCCAAGCCCCCCTTCCAATTTCTCTTCTACTCATTGATTTTTCTTCATGTTGTCAGAGATAGATGTGTCTTATCTCCCCACCTCCATCATGTCTTTTCAAATCTTTTGTTAAGTCCAAGTTTTTTCTCTTAGGGCTAAGGCTTTTAAAATCAAAAAGCTAGGAAAGAGTTCATTTTCCTCTAATTTTTGAATTTACATTTTCCCTGTTGTCAGGATACTGAATAACCTGACTTCTGCCTGATTTCGGAAGGTAAAACAGGATGAAGAGAAGACCAAAGCAGATCTGGAAATATAAAAAAAATATGGAATAATATTTCAAAAATATTAACATTGACTACCAGAAATACTACAGATAACATCCTGTACTCGCTTGACTCTTAAATTGCTTGTTTACCAATTCACCAACACCAAGCAATTTCACTTACATTTTGGAGAATTACGTATCCTGTTTTCAATATTTTCTTTTACTCATGCATTCTTCATCTATGAAGCTTCCATCTTACGAGATGGAAATTAAATAATTTCTTAAAATTAGAAATTATTTTCTTTTATGATCACCTATGAATAATTAACACATCACTTAAACACAGATCTTCATATTATGTGACAAACAATTTTCTACTTAACACTTCCTTGTATGTCTGTATATTAATAGAAATAAATTGTCTGCCCTCCATTAGAAGGAAAGGGTAAATAAGATACTTGTAGTACATGATGAGAGATCATTAGGATACAGGAGAAAGTGAAGGCAAGATCATTGGGAGAAAAAGAATGAGAGGCAGAGAATCAACCCATCTTGACTGAGCTGCTTCAAGAATGGTAAAACCTTTATTCTTCTATGATGTTCTGGTGCCTTATAAAGAGGATACTAAATGGGTATGACGGCAGAAATACAATAAAGAATATAAATGTAATATGCAGGCTGTTTCAGTGTTTAGAATGAAAAATTTGGAAATTTATGAACATTTAGAATCTCATTAGTTCCATAAATAACCACAGTCTCAATGAGATCATCAAAACTGCTAGCATAATCAGGTTTATATTGATTTACTTTTTAATATTACTCATTTTGACAGTGAGGAGCAATTTCTGAATGAATTATGTGCTGTAGGATGACACTGTATGGAAAGGAGAACTAGAGTGAGCCTCATATAAGGAGGCATACCAATTGATATAGTAAAACTTTTTGATATAAAGGAGTTTCCTCTATAAGCTGCTATGGCATTTGATGCAAAAAAATACGGTTCTTTTCAACATTTTATCATAATATAAAACATCTTTTCAACATGTTTTTAAAAACGCATGTGTATGAAATTGTTTTATAAATTGAGAACTTTTCCCCCTGTTGAACCGTAATCTCCATTAGTAGAAAAAGAAGATTATGTAGATTTTTTTCTCTATCAAACTCTCAGGAACATTCCTCTTCCAGACATCAAAGCCTTTCTCTCATCATACTGCTCTTAATAGGTCTCAATATTGTTAGCTTTTAAAATACAAGTACTGAGAAGTTCACTTATATTCTTCTTATAATCAACTTTATCTTATTTATGTCTAGACATCCATTTAAAAAAAATAAGACACAGCATTGCCAAAAGAAACGAAGCAGGCAAAATAGCCTAAATTGTCCTTGTGTCTCCTTTCTAGTCAATTTATTTCTCTACCCAGGTTTCTGATGGGTATCTGTGTTTGTGCAGGAACTCTGACTGTATCTACCTCAGCTGAACGCTCACTTATCTGAGTCTAATAATGTAGGGGCCCTAGATGCAAATAGGATGGAGAAGACTGGAAGAGAGATTGTGTTAGTCACATCATGCATTGCTCAGTTTCACATCATCTGAAAAACTTTCCCTGCCTGGTTTCTTCAGTTTTTCCACAGCTGCCCTCATCCCAATCCCATTTAGGGGGGTTTCCTTTATGCACTTTTATGGTGCCCTGTATTTGCCTCTCTCAGGTGTTTACCACATGTTTTTGTCTTTATTGATATGTTCTTTTATCTTTCTAAACTGTAAGGAACTTTACTAGTTCTTAATATAGCAACTAGTAATCTGTAAGTATTCGATGTTGTCTGGTGGATAAATGAATTAATTATAAAAGTATTCAAACAGTGCACATGAAAGAAGGCAGCTCAAGATATGCTGTAAATATGAGATAATAATAACTTTTGATATTAAATTGAAAGCTACAAGATATCAACAGTGTCTTTAGATAAGTTCAATAAGCTTTTCAGAGTATAGCTTCATCTGTGCTTATGATTCATATCTAATGCAGAATAACAGGAGTAATTCATGGGAAAAAATATGTCACCTACAAAGAACAGGTTTGCACAATACTCCTTATCATTAGTAAGCAGAAAATGTCAGAACAGGTGTATACTTTTGAAACAAAAGAATTCAATACCATATACAAAACAAACAATGGCAAGAACAACAACAAAAAACTGATATCAAATGTATCCCCAATTTGTTGACATTAGTAATATTAATTAGTAATACTAAGTGCAGATGCTTTTCTAAGCACTTTTTACCCATTTTCTCACTTCATCTGTATTGCAACCTAGAAGAAATAGTTATATGAGTTTCATTTTTATAAAAATAATTAGCATGATAATTATTCTTCAGGTATCTTTACTTTCACGGCATAACCCATTTTTTCCTACTTATCATTACATTATTAAATGCTTTAATGAAGTACAAATCAATTTTGTTAGAAAGTGCCAATCTAAAAAGAAAAAGATTACTTGCTCTAAATTGATACAACCCAGGATCTATCTGTATCTTGGAACATTTTGTGGTATAAATAAATTTTATAAATGCTGATAGAGAAATCTATACAGCAAACGATAGACAAGTTTTGTGTATTTGTGTTGTGTGACTGTGCATAGAGAGGAAGAAATATGTGGCAGTAACACAACAATCACTAATCCCAGAATATTTTCATATGCAGAGGTTCATGAATTTCCTTGGCATTAAAGTAAATGTGTTGTGAATTCTACCTTTCCTTTTGTTTTATTTTCAAGTGCTAACATTTGCCTATCCCTAAATAGATTTGTTTGTTTGTTTAGTTGGAAGAATTTGGGTATACAATTTATATCAGTATTTTTGTTGTTATTGTTGCTATTTGGGTGCTTTGTGTATGGTATTAGATTCCTTTGTTTTAGGAGTTTATACCTCTTCTGATATTACCTGTTTAGTAATGATCAGGTGTATGGTCAAATCTTTTCCTTTTAGGTGATGTAAATTTTTTCCATGAATTACTCTTTGTCATCCTGCATTAGATATAAATCTTAAGAACTTTTGAAGCTATAGTCTGAGAAGTTTATTGAACTCATCTTAAGACTTTTTTGTATGCCATATCTTTCTGTTTAATATCAAAAGTTCAACCTTTGATCATGCATTTTTATTTTCGGAAGATGTCTAGTAATTTTCTCACTAACTCCACATCCTTTGAGATGTGTTTTCATCATGAATGAGTTTATTTTGACATCCAGATAGTATTTGCTGAAATGCGAATGCTGTGTTCTCTGCTACTTAATTTTCTAAGGTCATCCTCCAGCTTTCTAAAATTTGTCACTTATTCATCTGTCTTTAATCCTGCAATTGGAAATTTGGGAACAAAGTGGAATTGTATAAGCAGCGGGACTGAAAATACAAATATTATTCCGCTTGTTCCTTGTCATATGGGAAATATTCTATGATTCAATGAAGAACACTTTGAGATACAGAATAAGGGGTTATGGTAAATATAGTGAATATTCAATCGTTGTGTTCTTTAAATGTATTTATAATACATACAAAAATAAAACAAAGAAAATATTTTATTATTTCCCTTTCTCATGGTAAGAACAGCTAGATTCTTTAGTGGGGCATTTTTGTTAAAATAGGTAAGAAATATATCAAGTGCCATGGTACAGGATATTTACTATCTTGGATGTCTGATGTCGCTCTGGCACTAAGGTAAAAAGAATCAGAGCATTATTTTTTATTGACTAGTTTCCTAAGCTAGGGTCCTCCATGCTATCAGTGTGCATACTCAAGGAACAAATGTAATTTCATATGTGACACCATTTACCACATGTTATAATTTGACAAGCTTAGTGAGAACTTGGTTCATGAAAAGCAAACATTCATAGCTTTCTTTCTCAGAAGCCTCATTACAAAATTAGATATAATATAGGCATTAGATTTAGAAGTTAAATAAGAGAGGAATTTAATATCAACTAAAACAAGCATAAATGAACATTTTGAAAAGTAATTACCCAGAAATCTTGAAACCAGAAAAGAATGTACGTTAAAATCGGAGGTCCTAATGTACAGTGAGTTGTTCAGCTGGGAAGAAACCCAAGAGGTGAGGCAAAAACTGGGTACGGGCAATGGTGGTGGAGGTGATAGAAAGGAACCTAAGATAAAAATCTAGTCAAGGAGTCTAACATTCATTGAGAAACTATGTGTAGTGAGGAAAGGAGCTACCTATGTCTGAATGTGAAGCAAACCAGTTGTAAGTTGAGCTTCATTTTTTTCAACGGCTAACAGTTTTCAGATGTTTTCAGGATTGAAGAGTTAAACTCTTAAGGATATCCTTGGTATTATTAGATGTCATCTTACAATATTTATCATCTTAATGACATGTTTAAATGAGTATATTTTATAAAATATATTCATTGAGAAATAGTATTTTATTTCTATGTTCCTATTTCATGGAAATGTTATTCAGAATTCTTATATACATCTTTGGCATCAGAGACTTGCCATCAATACATCCATGTGTTGAGTCATTTAACATGAGTTTTTCAGAGCACATCTTCACATCCATTTAAGTTCTTTGAGATGCTGCAGCACTCTTACATTTGTCTATGATGCTGGCACTGCAAATTTTAATGCAAACCCAAAGTACTCATTTGCTTTTCATGGTCTTCAGACAGTCAGTTAATATATTTCTTAAAGGATCTTTTAAAAACTTGACAACCAATACTTGTAATTATTAAGGCATATGCTTATGACTAAGCCCATGTTAAATTCTGTTTTCTTTTATTTTATGTTTGTAAAGATCATCTCAAATGACCTTTATAAATATCAGAACTATCACTAGAGGATGCCATTAGGTAAATGTCTCTTCTGACAATAGTAGTATGAGAGCCTTCATAAGGACTAATACCTATGGTAATTTTTCGTAGAAATGATTTTAGATGAAATGAATCAAAAAGGGCCCTAGCACAAAACACTCAACTTTAAGATTATTTAAGTAGAATTTAACAAAGAGATGTTTAACAAAGAAGTGGATAGTGTATAGGAAAATCACAAGAAACAGTGCACTACCCCATGGTTGGTAACAGGGCAGCTACCACAAATACTTATCCTGAAGATGCAAAAGGAGATAATGATTTCCAAGATAAGAAAGAGAGAATAGTGCAGAGAGAGCCACTTTCGAAGATGAGGCCTAGCCAGCATGATGCAACCCTGCCAGGATATGAGATTCTGACCTTTTTCTTTCCTTTTTCTGATCTCCTGAAAGAGTTCTGCACTTGTCTAACTTAATCAGAAGGCTCCCAGGGCAGAAACAGGTAGAGAAGGATCAGGTGTGTGTGGTGTAGATCTAGGCAGTCAAATATAAGATATGCAGCCCAGGAAGAACTTAACATCTCTCCTCCCCTCTCTTTTCTTCTCTCCCTTCTCCTGATGTCTCCTATGTGTGCGTGCACACACACACACACACACACACACACACACTAAGTTGACTTAAGCTTTTCCAAAGTCTGTCAGCAGGTCAGCATGTGGGATTTGGATTCTGACTATATGAAAGGATTAAACTTTTGCATTGTTACCCAGGAAGAAAGAAGACAAATTATCTGAACACAAAAATAGCCATTCTGATGCCTCCTGTCTCGTCTAGTAAGTCATCCTAAAGTTATTGCCCAAATGCAAACATTAATGTCCAGATTGTCCCACTCGTGGAAAGAAAAAGAGTCACGGATTTTTTTTTCTGCAAGTAAATACAAAAATTTCAACATGTAAATAGAGTGAAGGTAACACAAATAGTTTTCAGATGAATTTAATCATTCAGGTGCTGAATATAAATGACAATCCGAAAAACGTGGGCCAATTAAGATAATAAAGGAAAAGAGTACAAAAGCAGAGGCTGGAAAACAAAGCACCTTAAAAAATACTAAGGAGGCTTCCCAGGTTTGCCGTGGTGAATTTTTTCCTTACTCAGTAGGTACAAATAGAAAATGTTCACAGAGATATTTTTGTCTTGTAGCTGCAAAGGTAGGCAGATCTGCTTTCTATGATTGATGATATCATTTTTCCTTTTAATATGACAGAATTTGTTAAAAAAAAAAAGCAACTGTGCTCCCAGGGATATTGGGAGCTGTGCTGTAGACAGCAGATGTATGGTTCATATCTAATATCCAAACACATTAAATATATATTTTTTTCAAATGCTATGGCATTATTAGAAAAGCAGAAAGACAGTCCTGGCTTTGATGAAGCAAGAAAGAAAGGACATTATAAAGGAATGTTGGAAGAGGCAAAAAGAAGAAAGAGGAGGGGGAAAGAAAGGTAAAAGAAAATAAGTATCAGAAAGTGATGTGGAGAGAGTGTAAACGTAGAAACAGGAAAAAAAAATGTGATTGCAAGAAGAAATAGGCAGACACCAGAACCCCGATATGTGACATTTGTGCATATAAATTTAGTGAAAGACAGTTGCAGTTTCTCCTGTCATAATAGCCAATGGGTTAAAACATTCACATACACACACACTGTACACAACCTATGTACCTGTTGGCCTCATATAAGAAGTCGGTCTACTTCTAGTCTACCTTCTCAAGTACTGCTCTCTGCCTCTTCATGGGAGGTGATCTGGTGCTAGCTAAGAACGACTAGGAACAACATGAGCAGACAATATAGGAACTAGAACAGGTGAGTACAAAGCGTGCAGTAAGGGTAGAGAAAATTATGACACCTGCTCTGATATGCCTCCTATTGTTAGTGGCCGCGAACCCGTACGGGTCTGCAGCAACCTCATTTCTTGCTGCCGCAGAAGAAAGAATTCAAGGGAGGGGCGTAAGGCAGAGTGAGAGACTGAGGCAAGTTTTAGAGCAGGAAGAAAAGTAAAGTACACTTGGAAGAGAGTCAAGTGGGCAACCTGAGAGATTCAAGAGTGTGGCTTGACCTCTGACTTGGGGTTTTATAGGTTGGTGTTCTTCCAGGGTCTGATCTTCTTCTCCCTGGACTCTTTCTTTGAGGTGGGCTGTCTGCATGTGCAGTGGCCTGCCAGCCCTTGGGAGGGGTGCACGTGCCGTGTGTTTACTGGAGATGTACGCGTGCTCACCTGAGGTGTTCTTCCCTTGCCAGTCTAATGTTTCTAGAAGTCATATACCAGTTAAATGTGGTCATTTTGCCTCTTAATGTGCACACTTGAGCCCACTTGCCTAGGTCC
Source organism: Pongo abelii (assembly GCF_028885655.2). NCBI lineage: Eukaryota > Metazoa > Chordata > Mammalia > Primates > Hominidae > Pongo > Pongo abelii. The sequence continues at coordinate 61,708,238 of NC_085928.1, forward strand.
TGAGATCTTATTGGAAAGCTGCTGATCACCAGCTTCAGGTGTTCCTATCTATTGGGAGACCGCCATTCCCTGACACCAGGTGCAACCAATTATTCTTTTAGACAGTGAAACAACCACCTGACCATCGCCTGATGGTTGCCTGACATTCCTGGTGGGGGGCCCTCTCCTGCCCTGATCATGTCTAACTAGCTACTTACTCTAACACTAAGGATTCACTGATTTTTAAATCACTATCTCATATGGAACTCACCGCAAGCCTAGAAAGTTATTTGAGTAGCTTTTTACTTGTCTTCTATAATGTACCCTAGTTATTTTATGAATTTTCGTATGCTTTACCTATAGATCACTGGTTATTAGAACCAAGCAACCATGGGTCTGCACTTTGTTTGATTTGCCAGTTTCAATATTTATTTCATTTGATCACAAAATAGTGCTAATCAAGTTCTCCAAACAAGTTTTGTGAGAATGTAAAAACCAAAACCAAACAACAATAATAAAAGCCATTACTGATTATTTCAAATTTCTTCAATAAAAAAATCATTAACATTGTCATGACTGTCTCAAATTTTTTAAAAAGAAACTAACATTTTAACAAACTAAAAAAAAAAAAAAAAAATACCACTACAGAGTATTGACATTTTTTTTAAAAGCCGCATGCAACTCAAAAGGATCTTGGCTTATAGAAAAATGAAATAGAAATATCCTTAGAAGGTAAAACGTATTGATTTAAATTAACAGTAAATTATGAATGAAAAAGAATCAGATTGTTTTCAGTTGCAAGTTACAGAAACCCAGTTCTAATAACCATATTTGATGTTTTTTACAAAAATTCTCTGGCACCAACTGGACATCCTACAATTTAACTCAATTCTGATATATTATCTAGAGTTAGTGCAGTCCCACAAATTAGGAGTCAGTTGCACAAGACCATCCCCAATTCCATCGTCAGCCAAAGTTATGGGTATCCTCAAGTTACCCATACTTGACCTGGCTGACCCAAAATGTGGGGGTTCCCTCAAGCCTTTCCTCTCCTCCCCCCTCCAGGTTAGAAAATGTGTTAGAATAATTTACAGAACTCAGGAAAGCACTACCAATATATTTTTATTATAAAGAATACAACTCAGGAATAGCCAAATGGAAAAGATGCTTTAAAACGGTATGTGGGAGTGGGTGGGTAGCCCAGAGCTTCCTGCCTTCTCCAGACATGACACCCTGTCAGCAAACTGTTGTGTTCACCAACCTGAAACCTCCCTAAACCTCATTGTTCAAAAGTTTTTACTGAGACACTTCATTACTTAGACACTGTATTACTAGTCCATTCTTGCACTACTCTAAAGATTTAGTAATTAATAAAGAAAAAAGTTTAATTGGTTCACTATTCCATGGGCTGTACAGGAAGCATGGCTGGGTAAGCCTCAGGAAACTCAATCATGGTGGAAGGTGAAGGGGAAGCAGGCACATTTTACAGGGCTGGAGCAGGAGGAAGTGAGAGAAGGGGGAGGTGCTACACACTTTTAAACAGCCAGATCTCCTGAGAACTCACTATCATGAAAACAGCAAGAGGGGAATCTACCCCCATGATCCAATCACCCCTCACCAGATCCCTCCTCCAACACCAGGGATTATAATTTCACATGAGATTTGGGTGGTGACACAAATCAGAGCCATATTAGATATGATTGATTAAATCATGGCCACTTGATTAAACTCAACATGTAGCAACTTCCCTCTTCTCCAGGAAGCTGGGAGATGGGGCTGAAAGTTCCAAACCTCTAATCACTTGGCAAGCCCCTCCCTTGACACCCTCTAAGAGCCCACCATGACACACCTTGTTAGCATCTACTCAAGTATAGTTGAAAGGGGCTCATGATGAATAACAAAAGACATGCCTATAGCTCAGGAAATTCTAAGCGTGTTTGAATCTCTTGTGACAGGAGTTTAGGACAAAGACCAATTTTTTTTTTAATTATACCACAGCATAAAAAGAGATTTAATGGTCTATATGTCTGGAAAGTTCAGGGTGATCTTTAGACATGATTGAACGCAAGGGCTCGAATAATGTCATCAACATGTCTTTTTCTCACAAACTTCTTGTCTCCACTTTCTTCTAACTCAACTGTATTCTTAGATGGTCTTGGACCAAATTAGGCAATGATTAATTCTAATTATTGAATCCAGATTGCTCCAGATCCTTATCTACATATATACATGATCATTGGCTCTCCCAGTGTTTGAAGACATTACGTATTGAGTACACATATAATTAAATTTTATTTGACATCGTCAGTTATGCTAGTTTTACTGCATGGTACAATGGGATTTGTAAACGAAGATCATGTAGTAACTGCTTGATGTTGTAAACTGTGATATTATATGTACTGCATTTATTCTTACATATGGACATCATGTTAAATATATAGCCTACATATGTAAATACCATGTTAAATATGTAACCTATTTATGAGATTAATGTCAAAATATTAGTTTTCTTTCAAATTATCTCAGAATAGATATTAGGATTATATTACTAACTTTTTAGTCTTTTTTAATCCAATTTGAACAGTATCGAATATTTTTTTTTGTGACAGAAATAAATTATTTTACTTTTGAATCAACTCTACGATTTTAAGAAATATTGATCGGGTTACTTCCCAAAGCTGAAAATTTAGGACAGACACAGAAATTTTATATAATTGGATCTCCTGCACAGTAGAAGGAGTGAAATAGGCAAGATGGCTTAGTAAAAATATCATTTGACTTTTCACAACAGTGAAGTGATTCATTGATCTCCACTTGGGTTGTCAGAGCTCAGGAGATGAAGTCTATCAGAAGTGAAAGTTGATGAATATTGGCTGTTTATGGCTTTATAAAATAATATTGGCATTTATGGCCTTATAAAATATTAATATTAAGTAAAGGACTGTTTTAACTAATGAAATTTACCATAAACCTAGACTTAGATACCATAATGACAACTTGGGGAAGAGATTAACATTTGCAATGATATTAGAAGACTATAAGAAAAGGACTAAAGATAAGAGTTTGGCTTGAAGATGCATATTTGTTCATGCTTTAACTTATTTAACATTCAAATATTTTAATTGAACACCTACATTACGAAAGACAAGTATTAAGTTCTTGGTTTAGAGAAATAAGAAACATGGTTCATGTACTTAAGGAGCTTGCAATTGAGGAGTCCTAATACTTTAATTTTTGTTTCAAGAAGCATGTAACCTGGTCACAGAAATAGATGAGTAAATGGATAATTCAGAGAGTGTGATAAATGTCAGGTATATATATAGTAGACGATACAGAAACATGAGATGGAGCATTTAAAAAAAAACTGGAATAGGTGCAAAAATATGAGAAGTGATAAAGGCTAAAATTTCAAAGCGTAATAGAAGTTGAGCCAGATACTGAAGAGATGGGCTACAGCACATGATTAATGATTAATGCAGTTGAGAAGAAACATAGTGTTGTAGGTTCTAGGGACTTCAAGTTTTTTATGACTTACTATGTAATGCAAGAATAAAGTGATTGGAGATGAGGCTGGAGAGTGAGAGATGATTGACATACTAAAGAGGCATTGGATTGTAATCTTTGTGATCTATTGAAAAATCTTTAATGATTGACATTCAAATGTGTGTTTGAAAAGATTCCTCTGAGTTTTAGTAGAGTAGGTTACTTTATCCTAGGCTGACTGAACTTAATAATCAAATGGAAGTTTTATAGATTTCACCAGGGTGTGCAGAGGATGTAAAGTACCACAGACCAACAGATGGAAAAGTGTAAAGTTGAGTTGCTTTATTTGTTTTTTAATTACTCCTGATATATTATTGACTTAGCAGTGCTCACTAAGAGACAAAGGGTGGTAGAAAAACAATAATGGACAGGGATATATATAAGCTGGGAAATGTTTTGGTGGTAGCACAGAGTTCCATAAATTAGCACCAGGTTGGTACTGTCACATAATTTGTTGGTAGGAGCACAACAGAGCAGCTTGTAAGAACAGATGAGCCAGGGCACAAATAAAGCAATGAACATAAATCAGCAAAACTTAATTTAGCATTGGACATCTAGATGGCACTCAGTGATGCTGATCATTATTACCATACTGCCATGCACAGAGGGACTCAAAAAATATTAGTTGATGGTAATTATAAACTCAATGAGAAACATGACTAGCATTTCCCACCCCCATTTAGGCTATCCTTTCCAGAAAACATTTTCACGTTTATGACCACTAGTAAAAGACACCTTGTGGAGAAATACTTTGACCATTATCTGGACCTAAAGATACTCTTAATTATTATGTGTTTCTTTATAAAACACAGACAAATTTATTCATACACTGTATTCTATTTCCAGTAAAATGTTTTATCTGTGCATGTTCCTGATGACTCAATATTTAGTTTGGTTTTATTTGAGTCAGAGGTTTAAGTATATAATCCATCAAACTTAAAGACAAATATTACTAAATATGACTGAGATGTTCAATGTAGCAGTAATCTCACCCAAGATGAATCTTATTGCCTATTATATTGCCAATTTCACTCGAAGTAGTTGATCTCACATTAATGAGTCTTTTTTGGTACTAGAAGTATCAGTGTTCTGGCTTGAGTGTTTAAAAGCTTGTCTACATGTTTCTTAATTTTGTCCCAAAGACAGAAAAATTATGAATATAAATGTTATATGTATTGCTGAGCATGAGAAGGGGTAAAGAGGGGGTGGGGACACAAAACTTAAAATAACTAATTCAAATATGATGTACTCATACCTAATAAAGTCCAAATGATAATAAGAAGTAATGCTATTGCACATGTAGGTGCAGCTATTATTTGGAACAGATTATCATTTACTATACAGAGAGGGAATCAAACAGAGGCTGATTTCATTTATTAATTTTTTAAAGTAATAAATGTATGGATACATGATTAATGCCCTCTCATCTTCCTTTTTATCATGCTTAGAATATCTTACCAGAGAATAAAAGACATTTCTTGAGATCCTCTGCTATGGTTCTTTATTCCTGCCTAGTTCTCTTCTGCATTACCCAATTTTCCTCAAATATATCCACTTTAAGCACTTAAATTTCAAGCATAGAATGAAAAGGTAACACAAAATCAAAATACTGTTATGTTTTAACACATGAATACGGTCTACTATATAGGCATTTTACTTCTGATGAAATACAGTATAATACAATGCAACACAAACACAATAAAATAATGTATGATATTGCATAAGCAATAAAGATCACTCCTACCTGGGCATTTAAAATTACTGTTCTCTAGAGTTTGTCTGGTCTCTGTGCCATCATCATTCTAGATGGCAACATCTTTTATTTCAAGCTTAGCATGGAGAAAGGAATAGGTAAGAAACGAAAGGGCTTTAAATTCTGTTTATTCATAAGCTGCCACATAATACTTTACTTTATATTTCACTGACCATAACTTAGATTGCTACATCTAGCTGCAAGAGATTCTGGAAATATAGTCTTTATTCTGGAAGTCACCTGCCCAGATCAAATTATGGGATAGGAGAACAGATATTGGGAAATAATTAACAGTCTCTGCCATACTGGGGACCTTGGGGACATTACATTGTGTCCTTTCTCTACTTTGATGTTTGTTTGCTAGCTTTCAAGCAACAGAATAATGAAACTCTTTTTCCATACACTTTCTCCAAATTCTACTATAAATATCTTCTATGACAATAAAAAACTTCTGATAAATAAATTTATCATGGTAAACATATAGACTTAAAAGTAAGTACATAAATTTATGGGAAAGAGACCCCTCCAGTACTTCTTTTCTTAATGTCTTATAGTTTCATAAAGTATTAGAAGGACCTTTTGTAATCTCTATTTGAATGTTTTTCTGATTTCCCTTTTATAAAAGAAATATCCTCATATAATGTCAGATTTGCTAGATATATGAAGTTTTCTGAAATCTCACTGCTCTGAAAGAAATGCTTTTCTAAAAATCAAATGTACACATTGGGAAAATGTTCAAATCAATGTACTAGTTGTTATGTTCAAAATTCCATTACTGTTAATGAGATTTGCAGGCGTAACTTACACAGCAAGTTACTCTGAAATTTTTCCTAGCTGTGTCCTTGAAAGATGGATACTTCTTTTTTTTTTTCGTTTAAGAAAATCATTTTATCTGAGCAGTTGCTTTTCAATTTATCCATTTGTATGTTGATGGCATTTATTCTACACAAAATGTTGGACTTACATGTAAAGGAAAAAATAAGGTATTTGTCCACTGCATCTGTGTGAGTCATAAACAACTCATCGACATGAACTTTAGCACCTTAGCATAGTTCTGGTGTGGAACTTCTGCATAATTCATCATAAAAGAACATAAGGCATTCAGAAGTCAGTGTTCATTCAAAGATGTGCTGCAGTATTAGCAGCACAGGAAATATGCCTTATCTATACATAATTTACACAAGGTCGCTGATAAGTTTTATGGTTCATAATGGAGTTATTTTGATCCCTTTTTAGTTGTTTGAGAATATCTTGAAAGTAATACATTTAGATAAATTATATTGAAATCAATTTTCTTAACATATTATATATTTGTATACATTTCCTTGGAAGGTTAGTTAATAGCAATTTTATTCAAATTTATTTAAAATATTGTTTTAAAAATAGGTAATATATTAACATTCAAAGAACAAAATGGTAAAAAGGTATACACCCTTTAAATATTGTGAACATGATTTTTATCTCGTCTTTCCTTTTACCACACAGGCTTGCTACATGATAAGAAATAGAAAACTGATCTACATCACGCATGAGTCCTACCGTTAGTATTTTATAGTATTAGAGTTAATGCCTTGGCCATTTTCTTTAGTTCAACTCTCCCTAAGGCAGGAGACGAAATTCCTATCAGGATTACCTGCAGAAACATTTGCAAAACACTCCTGAACACCACTATCTTCCAAAACTGTGCCTTACTGAGCCACAGAGTATTATCTTTGATTGGACTATTTTGTGTCCTTCTGTTTGGGACATAAATAGGGATGGAAACCCGTTTTCTAGACACTCTAACACACATAAGGTTTCCATTTTTAAAAATATCAGTTCTTTAAAGCAAAAATATGTATATATTTATTGATTAACCTAAGTAAAAGCAATAATGGTATGAATAAAAACTGTTGATATACAACACAAAACTTTTTTTTTTTTTTTTTTTTGGAGACAGAATCTCACTCCGTCTCCAGGCTGGAGTGTAGTCAGTGGCATGATCTCGGCTCACTGCAACCTCCACCTTCTGGGTTCAAGCAATTGTCCTACCTCAGCCTCCCCAGTAGCTGGGACTACAGGCGTGTGCCACCACGCCCAGCTAATTTTTGTATTTTTCATAGAGATGGGGTTTCACCATGTTGGCCAGGATGGTCTCAATCTCTTGACCTCGTGATCCACCCACCTCAGCCTCCCAAAGTTCTGGGATTACAGGCGTGAGCCACCATGCCCAGCCACAAAACTTATAGATACTGACTTTACACTAGTAATAGGATAAGGAATTCAACCATTGGGAAAAGAGATGATCTCATTCTTGTGTGTTTGTTAGTAGCATTGTGCTGTCTTTCATATAAAGCAGGCTTAGAGTACTTATGAATTCTGCCCTCTAAGAGCTTACAATATTTCATCAATTTCTTTGACTAAGGACAATTTATGAAGGCAGCTCAGCTGAGGATCATCCAACAGGTAGGGAATGAGAGCCTCTGGCCTGAAGTAGAATGTGGGTGGTACACACCAACAGCCACTCCTTGTTTTGTTTTAAGTTAGGGAATTTATGTATGGCTAACCTGAGTTTTGTGGAAATACTAAATGAAAGTAGGAAGAATCATTTATTGGGGTTAGATTTTTGAAATCACTAGGTCAAACTTGAAACAAACAAACATGGCAAATCCTTTACATAACTAAGTGTGGAAGAAGATAAGTTACAGTGCAATCAGAAACCCCCTTTCTTAAGGGAGATAGGAGGATTTGTGACAAATGAACTTAAGCATTTATAGAAAATCTGTTAATAGTGACACAATAGTCCCCCTTGAGACTCTTTGCCATGTGGTACCTACCTATCTTCTCCAGTGTTATTTCTTTTGGCATAACTCTCAGTTTGTTTGTTTGTTTTGGTACTCAATATTTACTGGAATCAACATTAATTTCACAAATTTGAGATATTTCTCATGCTGTTTTTCTACCTCCCCTTTCTCCATTTCAAGTCCTCCCATCCTTAATGTTCTATTTCAATCCCCATTCTCTGCCAAGCCTTCCCTAGTTACCTACACCTCCAGTTCCCTCCCCTCTTGAAACGCTTTCCTACATTGTTTTGGCAATTTACTGCATGATCCACTGCACTACTCCTTCTCTCTCTCTCTCTCTCTGTCTCTCTCTGTCTCTGTTATTTTATCTCTCCTATTAAAGTTTTTGTTATTTTCATTTTTACCATAAAGGCATAAATAATGTACTATATATATGTATATACTACATATACACATATATACTGCCTATAAAATATGTGCTATATATCATCCATATATATGTATAATATATTATTAATTATATGCTGAAATATCCCTGTACTTTGATATTTGCTTTTCTCCAGTTATCATGACACCTTATAAAATTTATGGACAAATTTAGCTATAAATTTAGATATGGACAATTTTAGTTTATTCACTTTAACTGTATATACCATTTTATTATATATTTCAAAATTTTATTTTATTTGCTAATATCTCTGATGATAGTTCTTTGGGTTGTTTCTAATTTCTCATTATTACAACAAAGCTGTAATACACATTCTTGGACATTATTGACAATATTTGTTAGAGCTTCCTAATAAGACAATGAGTTCCTTAAAGGAAGAAGTGCTTTTTAAAATTTCCCACTTGAAAACTAACATAGAACTGACTGCATCATTGCAATACTCTGCTGACAGATTGGATGGAGAGCAATGACCCTGGGCCCAGAAGCAGGAGCCTCTGTTCTATATATAAAAAGGAACTACTGGGCAGGAAGGGATTCCAACTATGATTATTTTTATCCCATGCTAACTTCTCATAATACAGGTTCTATCAACTAAGATCACGTTGCATTCTCCTTTACTTCTGTAAGACTCACCCTGATTTATTTTATTTCACTGTTGTATGGCACTTTACTGATATATTCACAATGCTGAAGTCCTTTGGAAATAACACCATCTTCACCCATACAGAGGTAGCTTTATATTCATTTCCCTTCTGGTGGTTCATTTATAGAAGCACATGATTTATTGCCACCTTAACAAATTATTCTGAGTAAAGAACATATCTCTTCATTCAACCGTGCTTTCTTAGAAACATTTCTTACAGCATTTAAGTGGGTTGGTGATGTGGCCATCTCTCATTTTGACCACTGCACAACTCCTCCTTTGTCCTCCTGCTAAACGTTATCCATCTCTAATCAATTGCCAATCTGCAGCTGACAAAATGATCCTTTTCTCCAATTTCTTTGCCTGTAATTCTTTTCTCATTTCTTTCCTCCTATAGCTGCATAATCTAGGCATCAGGCTGGAGAATATCAGCTTTCATCCCACAGCTTTTCATCAAAGAGTGTTAGATTTGTTTTCTCTGTCCTTACCCATACCCTCTTTACTGATATTGCCTGGCAGTCTTACACATCCCTTTTTACTTTCGGCCTACATGCCTCCTTTTCTTTTCAGAGCATTCTCTGCCTTGGCTTACAAGAACTTTGTCTTCTTTTATTACACTTTTAATAGAAATTTTGTATGATTTTATAATTTATAAAATGAACAGAGGGAAATGGGAAAAAGAAATAAGAACATAATGTTATCAACTCAGTATATGTACTATCATAATGTTAGTATATTTCTTTTCTTCCGTATTATATTAAAAAATTCAGTATCAAGTTTATATCTAATTTGTGTCTTTTTTCTAAGTACTATATTATAAGGATTTTATAAATATAAAACTTTTTTGTATGAACAGCAATTTCCCAGAGGAAAAAAACAGTACATGGTGATACACTATAAAGTATTCCATTTAAGCATATAGTTAAAAATAAAATTAATAATGTGACTGAATTATTCTAGCAATTAAAAGGAATTATCAATTATCAGCAATAGATGGAGTCATCCAGAGATGGGAAGATGAAATCTTTTTAAATAAGACAATGTCATGAGTAGACATGCTCTGTATAAGAAACAAATGTATAAAGAATCTGGTAAAAAGCTGGACTGGAGGAAACAGAATACTTGTATACACATAGGAAGGAAGCAGATACTTTATGTTCAAAGTCAAGTCTTTAGCACCAAGGATATTTGTTGTTATATAACCAAACCTAAAATTAGCATTTGAAAGACTTAACAAGGAATATTTTCTCATGTAAAATGCTATTCAGTTCCAAATTCCTTATGTATTAAGAGATGCATCAGCATATCAAGAGTGGGGTCATTTCAAGAAAGGACTGTGGAAATAACCTTTGTTCCTCCTAAAGAAATTGCAAGTCCCTAGATGATTAATAATAATTGTTTATATTAGTATAACAAAAGTGTTATAAGGTCATTTTTGTATTAATTATCTCCTTTTATGTTCTCAACAGAGTTGTAAAGTAGGTTTTATAATCATCCTATTTATAAATGGGTAAACCAAGGTCAGGGAAGTTAAGTGATTTACTGAAGATGGTGAAGTTAGTAATGGGTATACAAACCTGGACTACTGATTTATTCTGTGTTTTTGTTTGTTTGTTTTTTGTTTTTTTCTAAAGTGCTGCTTTTTCTAATAATTTTAGGGAGGTAGGCTTTGGGAAGAATGGCAGAGAATGTAAAGAGCTCAGCTTTGAATTTTTAATATTATTCCCTTCTTGGTTGTTTGATATGTGTCCAGCTATGTAGAAAGTATGTTTTCTAAGCTTTCTCAAAGAAACGCTTCAGTGAATATAAAATGTCTTCTCAGCCTTACAGCTATTATTCTGATGTCCTCTGGCAATTACTTTTGAAAAGAAGTCAGAAGCCCTTTGCTTCTTTTGAAAATTATCAACCTGGATGCTTCTAAGATTTTAAAATATATTCTTAAAATATTAAACTTTTCTAACACCTGCTTAATTGAGGATTCATTAATGTTGTCTATGAGGTGGTGAGAATGTGTAATCCTCATATTAAGTATATTTTTCATTTCAAAATTTATTTTTAGTTATTACAGCCACAATTATGCTTGATTTTCCCTCTAATATTCCTAAGGTCGATCCTCAACTCCAATCTATCATATATATCATCTTCTTTCCCAGTGTTTTAATTCAGATGTCATAGAATCTCTGTATTTCCTGGGAGCTTTTCAATTTCCTCTAATTCCTTTATTTGGGTTTTAATATCAGAGATGCTCTCTATTTCTAACTCAGATTTTAGCTATTCAATCACATTTTTAATTTCCTTGCATTTCTTTTTTACTTCATACATTTTATCATGTATTTTTAATCAATTTATTTATTTTTACTTGACTTTTTCATTTCTCTCCTTTTTCATTGAGTCCACCTATCTTGTATCCTCTTGAGTATATGACTAAGAAAATATCCTGTGTAGGGTAATTAGTATGTATGGCAAAGCCCTATCTATGTTTTTGTTCTGTTTACTCATCCATGAACGAGGAAATTTTATCCAATGTTTGTGTTTTCCAACACAGTGCCCAGATCGCATTTGATTCCACTTTCTGGCAGCATGAATGTTGAATAAATGCCCCTCATATGCAAATGAAAGGGAGGAAAATGTGCATATTTCCTGAACCAGTTCCTGGTGTCTAAATGGCATGCAACTACTATAGACCTATTAGAATATGATGCAGTTTTCTATTCTCACCATCTTTTGGCCTGATAGTCTAAATAGAGGAAGTACATAGAAGAGAGTAATACCTAATTTTTACAAGGGCAATGCCTGTATTAATTGTGTCTATTTTACTTTAAAATGTCCAAATTTCCTTCCTGACACTGCAAGCAACTGCCAATTCTCCATATAACCAGGTGTATAATGTACCTAGAGTATATGTGCTCTAGGTAAGATAAACATACAAGTTATTGTCCATAAAAAGAAAATTTGAGAATGAAAGAGCTCTCTATTAATAGTTATGTCAGGGCCCTAGAACATACTAGGATTGTCCCTGGTGAACTGGGAAGTATGCTCACCTGAATTCTAAAACCGTTCAGATGGATAAAGAAGAGATTCTTATATCTAAAACTTAGTTGACTAAAGAATAATATTCTGCTCCTTGAAAACAGCCACTATGTGGCAGAAGGATGGACACTAAGTTTTCAAGTGAGTGGCACAGGCCTTGCACATTTGGAGCAAAGAAGAGACTCCTGCACACACTTTAGTTTTGTGATGCTGGAATTTTGCTCTTGCAATTGCATAGGAGTGGAAAATAAATAATTCTTTACATCAGTTTAGTTATGTTGGTCTTGTAGTTCAGAGATATTTTCCTGAAATGCTTCTGATATGTTGATGAGTCCCATTGTCCAATTTTATCATGAGCTTTCATTTTTTTTCTGTCTCCATAATTATTTTGTTGAATACCAGGAGAAAGTAAATCAGGCTGTGCTAGCAATATTTCATTTGAATTTCTGTTTCTATTTCATTCAACCTGATAATATATGTTCTTAATCATGTGCTGAAATCTACTTCCCGTTAACTCTTTATGTATTGTATTTAATAAATATGTGTTCAGTTTTTGCCATCACTTTTTGTCATAGATTAGCAGCTCCCACAGGGTATGAAACAACAAATTGACTCAATAAAAATTTATGTTCATTATCTACTATTGTACCATATTTTTTAACTTACTTGAAATATATTCAATACACTTTACCCAAGTGAATAGATGTCAAATATTTTACTGCTAGTAACAAAGTGTGTACCATAAAGTGAAACATTCCTAATTGTCTTATTTAGTTTTATTAGTGACTGCCTTAAAGTTCACTCTAGTGATTTAAATATATTACCTGATTTACCGTGATGCACACCTAACCTATTAATGGCTGACTGTGTCAATATTGGGCATAAGCCAGAAGGATACTGCTCCCAATGTACAAATAAGCCGGCGGCTGCTTTGAAGGCATGTAATGAAATGATAAAGTGTGCTTAAGCAAAAGAGATTTCAAAATGTAAAATTGTGTTTTCACCCTCATGATCTAGTTCTAAGTAATATGTTACTTCTATATTATGTGCAACCTTGGCTATTTTATTGATAAGAAGAAATTAAATTTGCAGAGTAGTCACTTACTAGTGCAAATTTAATACATGAAGTTTTCTTGTCACTAAATTTCTTGTGGCTGGTTGGATTTTCGTGATCTTTTATTCTATCACCCAATATCCAGTCTGCTGTGCAGCAGATGTCAGTTCCATCAGAGTGCTGCCACCTCCAACCACGACCTTCTCGCACTTCCACATCCCAAGTTGCTAAATGTGGCATTACAGAAACAATTTAAATTTTCAGACCCAAAATTCCATACGCACCAAACAAACAAAGGGTCTGGCCACATTAAAAAGTGGGTTGCAGAAAGACAATACGATGCACATACCTCCATCTCTATTCCAGAAGTACTCATCAGAAATAAAATTACAAAAGATGCTGGTAGATCTACACTGTTTAATAAGTGATGGAAACCGACTGTAATTTAGCATCTTAAACTTATGTATGTATCTAATCTTTTGCATCTGTTGTACAACAGATTTATTAAAATCTATACAACACAGATAGTAAATTATCATATCTGTTAGTTTTGTTGATTATAATTTATTATTGTTCAGACGATAATGTGTCTTTTTAAGTTCTTCTTTCTTACATAGATTAGCTTCAATGGTAATTATTTGATGGTCTCATATTAATTCCTTTACCATAAGTTCATTAACAAATGGTTTTCAGGTTACATGGATATTTATTTAAAATATATTTTATTGGCCGGGCGCAGTGGCTTACGCCTGTAATCCCAGCACTTTGAGAGGCAGAGGCAGGCTGTTTGCCTGAGCTCAGGAGTTCACTACCAGCCTGAGCAACACAGTGAAACCCCATCTCTACTAAAATAAAAAAAATTAGCTGGGTCTGGTGGTGGGCACCTGTAGTCCCAGCTACTTGGGAGGCTGAGGCAGGAGAATCACGTGCACCCAGGAAGCAGAGGTTGCAGTGATCCCATATCGCACCATTGCACTCTAGACTGGGCTACAGTGCGAGACTCCATCTCAAAATAAATAAATAAATAAATAAATAAAATTTAAAATACATTTTTTTTATTTAACTGGGAAAAATAATATGAACAAAACTTCTTGGCTAAATTGATAAGTCTACACAATAGCAATCACTGTTAAAACTCTAACATTCATAGTAAAAAATCATAATTTACTTCGTAGTTTGAAAATTATTTTTAGATATCTACATGCTACTGATGGAATCTGATTATATATATATATACATATATATATACACATATATACATATATATGATTTGTTCTATAGATTTTGCATATCAGTTTGATATTTCACATATTAAAAACTTCATCTACTTCATTTTAACAGGTGACAATGCTTGGTTTTGCCTGATTTTGACCTATAAGTAGAAAATACAGTATTTTGTGACATCTCCATTGCAGTGTCCAGACATCAATGAGAAAAAAAGGGAAAACAAAGCAGCAACTAAGTTCATTTAGTGTTTTGATGCTAGAACATAAAACAGTGGTGGCTCAAATAAAAATATGTGTTCAAATGCAATGTACTTGCATGTTGCAAATTTATATGTGATTCAAAAAACAAACAAAAAAACAGCATTTCTTCAGCCTCTTTCAATAAGATATAGAAATAGCACTGGATTGGGAAACAGAAAACCTGATTCCTCAGACAACTCTATGGGTAACTAACTGTGCTATGGTGGCAGTTGCTTCAACTTTCTAGGCTTTAGTGTTCTTATCTGAAAGATAATAAAGTAAAATATTATAGTCATCGATGTCATTTCTAGACCAAAACCCCAATTCTATGTGCTTATTTGAGAGGGAGTCTAAAATTTCAAGAATCCTCATATGGCTGTAAAAATCACAAAAAATGAAGCACAGGTAATGACATATCAATTTTCTGTTGTTGTTTGAGATAGAGTCTCGCTCTGTCACCTGGGCTGGAGTGCAGCAGCACCCTCATGGCTCACTGCAGCCCTGACATTGTGGGCTCAAGCAATCCTGATCCTTTCACCTCAGCCTCCCAAGTAGCTGAGACTACAGGCATGCACTACCACCACCAGCTGTTTTATTATTATTATTTTTTGTAGGTAAAGTGTCTCACTACATTGCACAGGCTAGTCTCAAACTCCTGGGCTCAAGTGATCCTCCCATCTCAGCCTTCCAAAGTGCCAAATATCCAAATGCAATGATGTTATATGATAGGGAGATTAAATATGAAGATTGCTTTTTGATTTTGATTCTAGAAATATGTGAGAATTTTGTCTAGATAAAAGCAGTAAGTGTATAGCAGATAATAGGAAACATAAAGCCATGGCACTGTAACTGTCTGGGGTATCCCTTCAAATTTGTTAACTAATTTCCTTTCTTGTTCATGCACCTATTTAAGGCCACAAAAGGAGTTTTCTGGTCTTAAATTACTTTCTACTTCTCTAAATACAGGCATGATTTTCCATATACTTTGATAATTTTCAAAGGACAGATATACAATAGTCTTAATTTTTTAAGTTAGCAATGTAATAAATTAGTGCCTGGACTTCATCGTCTGTGATACATGTCATGATACATGTCACTTATCCTGTGTCTCATGACAGGTGTAATTTAAACTGTGCCCCTCATTGGCTCTGGCAACTCCTTTCTCATATGGATTAAGACAATCTTCTTATTTTTAAGAATTAGAAAACAATAACTCTTCCAACAAATTTATGTGAGCCCTGAAAGTGAGCACTTTATCAATCTAAATTAGACCATAAGCGTTTTGTTTAGTGAAGCATAGGTTACAGTTCATTGGGTCAGTAACATTAAATAATTATCACGTTAGAATAACAGCATTTCCTGAACTTCTTAAGCCCATTGGTCAATTCACAAATCAATCCATATCTTTCTTTAGGGAAATTAAATAAAAATTAATGTTCCTATGGTTGCATTAATGTAATACTTATTCACTATTTTAAGTTGAATAAACTGAAAAGTTTCTCAAGAAAGAGTCTAGAATTCAGTATTTTTCTACTATTTGCATGGGGAAAACAAAGCTTGCTTATAAAGCATCATAAGTTATTTGAGCAAAATATGTATCTCCCTGATATTATTCGTACTATACTTAATATTTTGAAATTAGTTTTAGCTTTTGAATCTACACTTACATATTACATGCTTTTAAACAGATACTAAACATTTGATGGAAATACTAGAAAAATGTACCCATAGAAGCCGCTAGGTAGGAATGAATAAAGGAACTTCTAAAAGGGTCTAAAAAGGGTCTCTCTTTGCAGGTAAATATTCAAAAAGAAATGGAGAACAGGCCAGACATTTATGACACATTGATAGAATTATTTCTGAAAAGGATTTTTCTTTCCAAAATGAAATATGTCTTTCTTCAAGTTCCATCTCTCTAGATGGCTCATCTATAATGAGCTGAAGAAGGGATTTTGCTCTTTCCTAAAAGTGTTTTGTGAATGATCAGAAAGAACTAGTTCCATTTCTTTCCAAGTTGAGGCAGAATGTCACAAATCAAGAAAGGTGAAGTTTTTCAGCAAAAGGGATAGTAAATGCACTGAACCTTCACAAGCTGCTGTAGTATTGTATTTTTTCTTTCTCTTCTTTTTTTTATTTTTTGGTATGTGTATAAAATGTATTGATAAAAGAATCTGTGCACCTCTGACACTATTGGAAGCAAATGAAAATATCATGGGGAGAGAATAAAGTTGAGGTTAGCAAGATCGGTCCTAACCAAAGCATTTATGAAACATAAAACAAGTTGGACCAGCTTTAAAACTGTGCAGAATAAGACACTCAATGCATCCATATGGAAAAAGAGAATTTTCATAATATTAACTGCTCATTAACTGACTTTTTTTCTTTTTACTAAAACTAACTCTTCCTAGTTATGTTTAGCTTTGGAATTTCTGCATTCGAATATTGAAATTTTCTTTGACTTACTTAGATCTGTTCTTATGTGTATGTATGCAGAAAACATGTGTGCATTGTCATTTTATCTGTGTGTATGTGTCCATCTAAGTAGAATTTACAGAGTATCTAAGTTCTTGAATATAAGCCTTGAATTAAGATACAGACAAATTCTCAGAAACAAACAAAAGTGTATATGTTTCTAACTCAATTTCACTTCTTTTGGCACTGGTGATCAATAAAAAGCATAGAGTTGATTATAGAATTTCAAAGTGTTAATTAATAATTAGTAATAAGCAGGGGATGTTAACCTCCCTCTTTTTCAACAGCCAGGAAACTGGCATTCAGAGATTAACCAAGAAGTTCAGTTTAGAGGAGGAGGATATTTTGCAAACCTTAAAATACAAAATGCCATTGACAGTCAAGAAGCATCTATCTCTATTTAACTCCCATCACAGTCTAGAATAGAAGCCATGTTTTCTTTTTTTTTCCCCTCACATCTGCTGGGAGCAGCCTTAAGTGTACAGTAACTCAGATCTCCTTTTTGTCTGCTTTCATTTCCAGTTTTTTTCATTTCCTCATCCATTTTCATTCTCTTTTTTTGATTCTAGCTAAAAATGTGCTCATTTTGCTGTATGATTCCCTGTGATAAATATATTAGTTAGGTAAAGCTAGCTCCTATAACAGATAGATCCCAGTTGCATAATTGATTAAGCAGCTGAGATACACATATTTTTTCTTGTTCGCATATTGATCCCAAGAGTGGGCCTCTTCCCCAAAGAAATTCAGGAAAACAGGCTGACAAACAAGAGCCTTGTCATCTTCTTAAAACACAAAACAAAATAAAAAAGACCTGTCAGAATGTCATAGTCAGCAGGAAGAAGAAGAAAACATAGCAGAGTGGTGTGAAACTTTTTAATGGCTCAACCCCAGGAAATAAACAGCCCCTTCTCCTTACATTCCTCTGTCATTTAGCCACACAGTCACACTTAATGGAAGAGTAAGATGGTCAATGCAGACCAGCTGTAAAGATAGGTACTGGAGGAAAAGTGTTTTCATAGCTAGCGGTCTCTGCACAAGCCACTTAACATTAAATGCTACTCTTAGTCCATTTAACCCTGTCACAAAAACATCTATATCCCCAAATCTATATTTTCAGATGAGAGAAATGGCCAACACAAAAAGTCTTTCACTTATTTGTATATTCAATATACCAATTTTTAAACTTTGTCAAATAAGGATTTGTATGATTACTTGTTTAGGACTTCATTAGTTGGATTATCACTTTTCCATATAATGGTATTGCTTTCAGGCACATTTACATCTGAGATAATCAATAACATAGGATGTCTTTCAGAGAAAGACTAGAGATTGCTGCTTATTGGTTTAATGTCCTTGATTTCTCATACTTCAAGTTCCGTGAGTGCTGGGGTTCGTGATAATCTTGGTCATTCCTGATCCTCAGTATTAAAAATGATGCATTTTTCATGGAAAGTATTAATAAATATGTGCAAGTGTGTGGTGAATGAATGTAAAAATACTAGAAATTGATGTAATTTTATCTTAATAGACAAAATTTTAATATTGATAGACTATTTCCTTTTCAAAGGGACATATTTTACCTATCCAGGAAAGCATAATCTTGTTTTTTGAGGCTGATACTTTTTGCTTTGAAAGTTGTATTTGAAAAAATTGTTTTCATTAAACTTGGCACATAGCTTTTGTACTCTCATTAGATCCTTTGTCTACATTTTTAAAGCCTCATACCTCTATTTCCTCTACATTTTTTTTTAACTAAAGAACAGGAATATTGTGTTTCTAACTGAAAATAACTAAAAGGAATCTAAGAACAAATACGGTAAATGTCTCTCAACAAACAGATGTACAGTCTCCTGGTTTAGATGGACAGAAGAAAATAATATTCGGATGGTTTCCATGTGCATATTGGTGTTCTTAAATTTAATGTTGATAGCCTACAGATATTTTATGCAGTATTATTTATGGTAGAATTTCTTAACATAAGGAAAAGGCAATTAATCACAGAAAGGCAATAATTTTCAGCAGTTTAAGGAGGAAGATTCTATAGTCACCATATGCCAAGCAGAATGCACAAGGAAATGTTTTAATATGTAGATAGTCAAGAAGTGGTTTTCATCTGTAAAAATTATGATATATCTTATTTAATGCTAATTTTTCTTACCTTTTTTGCAAAAATATTATCCTCATGAAACATTTTTATTAGTCTCTTGCAACCAGAAGTATTGCTACTGTTTATCTTCCCTAGCTTTTTTTTCTAATCCTGAGAATAGCTCTGGAATTAGAAAAATTGTGGTTTTCTTTAAAACTTCAATTTTAATCTTTATTTTACTGAAAGATTATGAAGTCTGCCCTCACCCAAATTAAGTTAGACATAACATTATGGGCCACAATTATTTTGAATAATTTTGGTAGTTATTGTTAGGATTGGGAAGCCTATGAAAACACTGGGAAAGTAGCAGAGTGGTATAGTTGAATTATATTTCATCACCGATAGATCCACCAGGTTCAGTGTAATTAAATCTTCATGATACACACGTGTATAGTTAAATCATTGCCAGTCAGTTAAATCTAGAAAATACACATACATGCACACACATAATTTCATATAGATATATATATGTGTACTTACATATGCACACACACACACACACCCCCTTATATAATCATGAAGATAAGCCCTTTACTATAGCATTTTTATCATGTGATTTTCATAAACCTACATCAAAAATAAGGAGTAAACAAAATTCAAAATTAGAAATAAATGGAATATTTAACATACTTAAGGTGACCATGCTGAGCATCTGTGTGGAGCAGTAAGAATTTTAGTATCTAATGCAAGTTAAAACCCAAATTTCCAAATCACACTCAATAGGTTTGTCTCATGACATTTACAACTGTTTCAAATCTTTAAATGGGAGTCCATTTATATTTCTGCAAAACAAATTAAATTATCCTACTTTCAAAGCTTTGTGCCCTATTATAGTATAATAATATTACTACTGACATCATCAGTTGTATTAATGCAGGAATTAATAATATATTGGTGATTGGCTCAGGTCTTAAAGACATAGTTCAATAAATTTGGATAGCATCCAGCAGATTGTGATGACTATATTGTAGCTTTATAAACTTGAAAATCAAAATCCATTCAGAATGATTTATTAAGATAATCATTTGCACTCAGAATTTTATAAACTGCTTTTTTATATTTGCCTATGCTGAATTTTCTTGTTTTTCTTAGAATTTTTGCTTCCTCCAAATTCAGCTCTATAAAATAGATTTGATGCTATACTAAGTGCATTTCTGTTTTACAAGATTACTAGAGGTTGATCTTCCATTATTTCAGTTATATACAATCGGATACAATAAACTTACATGAAAAAAGAATTATACTCTAATTTATGAGAAAACTGTGCTCCAACCCACAGTTTCTATTCAGATAAATCCACTCATGTCTACATGTTATTAAGTACTAAATTACCTTTAAAATAATTCAGTAATTTAAAAAGTAGAAGATTTTTATTAAAGGATTTTTAGAGCAAAAGAAGAAACATAATTTTAGTACAGGCAACTATTTCTATCACGAATTCATTGATCTAGAAAATTACTTTAATGCACATATCAATATACAAGCCAGTTACTTTTATTTCAGCAATTAAAAATATCTGTGAATTTCTCTTGGGGGTTATAATGAGAATATATAAGAAATTTTCATAGTAAAACCATGATTATACCTTCATTATTGTTATACTAGTAAAATGAAGTTTTAATTAATAAAATGTTGAAAATAGGGAAAACAAATCACTCATTCTAGGCTTATTATAATCTTCATTGAGAAAAATACATCTTTGAGTTTTTTTAAATGATAAAACAGACTTAGTAGCCAAATAGTTTAAGAATTGAAAATTAAAACATTGTAAATCTTAAGGAAAATATGACTCACAAACTCTTACACACATGCACACACACACACACACACACACACAGAGTGAAAGAGAGAGAAAGATAATGTTATTTTTATGTCTCCAATTTGTGAATACTACTGAAGTCAAATCACCATTTTCATTTTTAATATTATTTAAAAACCCATACCTGTCATGTCTGGCATAGGAGCTTAACTTATTACTTGAATGAACAGTTGAATAGAACATTATTTAATGTAAGATCTAGTTTGAAATTCCCATCTTACCATTCTCTAGCTGTTTACTTTTAGATGTATTACTTATCTTTATTTATGTTGTTGACAATAATATACACCTTGAAATTATTTCTGCTCTTTAATTGTGAGATCATATATTTTTGTGCACCACAGAAGTGCAGTATTTCAATATAATTGTTAAGGCATTTTTGATAAAATATTAGATTTCTAATGCCTTACATTAAGTAAATACTCAGTGCTAATTGTTTTTACTTCCCAATCATGGTGATTATATATTTTTTTGTAAGTATTACCAAGTCAAAAGAGGAAAATGAATCCCAGTTACCTTTAGGTATATGGTATTTGCAAAACATAATAGATCTCTGACATGCCTGAAAGTTCTGCTAAATAATATGACTTGATTTGATATGGCCTTTGAATCACAATTTAATACATTCCTGTTTATTTGTTCCCCTAGTATAAATCAGGTTATACATTATTTATTCATGTTTCCTTTTAAACCGTTTCAAATTCACTGCTTGTTATATTTCCAAAATGTACATAAATATGCATAATATTTCTTTCTCTTACTTTCATCTACTTATGCAAATTTTTCATTTTGTATTTCAGCATTATCATTTTCATAAATAAATTTTTTATGACATTTTTTCTTATGACATTCTAATGTATCTAGTTGTACAGAAAACATTTGCTATGGTTTTTAAAATATTATTATTGTTATTATTATTATTATTATTATTATTTTGAGGTGGAATCTCACTCTGTTGCCCAGGCTGGAGTGTGGTGGCATGATCTCGGCTCACTGCAGCCTCCGCCTCCCGGGTTCAAGCAATTCTCTTGCCTCAGCCTCTGGAGTAGCTGGAACTACAGGCACACGCCATCATGCCTGGCTAATTTTTTTGTTTTAGTAGAGATGGGGTTTCTACTCATTTGCCAGGCTGGTCTCGAACTTCTAACTTCAGGGGATCAGCCCGCCTTGGGCTCCCAAAGTGCTGGGATTAAAGCATGAGCCACTGCACCTGGCCTGCTATATTTTAAACTCAGGTTTTCTTGGTTGGTTCTTCTGCTCTCACCTTTTCCTATATTACTCTGCTATTCTTTTTACCTCTTACCCTTTCTCATTTCAGTACACCTGATTTAAAGTAAAATTCGGTTTATGAAGAGATCTTCCACACTGGCATTATTTAATAGAAGCATGTAAACTCAGTCTTCAATAAGTACTTTCTCTCAAATTGTCTAACATGTAGGCAAACCAATTTATAGAAAAGCTTTTTATGTGTTCCAGTATAGAGCAGTGATAAAAGCCAGTCTGTACCATCAGAAATAATGAACAATCTTCCTGAAGCAAACTCTAATGTCAAAGTGGATGAACTCACAGATATTACCCCTTATCTCATTTTAATATGCATAGGTATACAAAATATGCATACGTAGGTGTTTTATTGTCTTCAACACCTCAACCAGTGAACAGTAGAAACATCCATTATGATTTCTGTGTAAGGGCAAAGAGAGGCGAGCTAGGATATTCATATGGGCTGAGCCTAATTTGGCTCCTGCCCTAAATAATGGTAGCATGACGAAAACATTTGGAAATGTTTAGGGGAAATAAAGATGAAAGCAACATTATTAGTGTGTTTATATTATTTTGGTGTTCAAAAAATTCACCTGTTGAAAAGCATGATTTAGAAATGATGCCATTTGTATTTCCTGTTTCTCAGGAAGATAAAGAAGAATCTATATGTGTATATGTGGATACACACACACACATACACAATTTTAAATAAAAATGCTCATTTTAAAAAATTATTCTGAATATAACTTATATGGTTTGGGTCCATGTCCCCACCCAAATTTCACCTTGAATTGTAATCCCCATAATCCCCGCATGTCAGAGGAAGGACCACGTGGAGGTAATTGAATCATCATGGGAGCAGTTTTCCCCATGATGTTCTCATGATAATGCACGAGATCTGATGGATTTATAAACATTTGGCATTTCCCCTGCTTGCACTCACTCCATCCTGCTGCTCTATGAAGAAGGTTTCTCCTTTGCCTTCCACCATGATTGTAAGTTTCCTGAGGCCTCTCAAGCCATGAAGAACTGTGAGTCAATTAAACCTCCTTCCTTTATAAATCTCCCAGTCTTGGGTATTTCTTCATAGAAATGTGAGAATGGAATAACACAATAATTAATATATATTTTATGTATATGAGGTCACTCACCGCCTCCTGTTACTTTGCTAACTTGTCACCCTCTCACTTAGCCTCACTCTCCCTTTCTCCTAACGCTGCTTTAGTTTCCTTTTACTTCTCTATTTCTCCTCTGACCAAAAAATCTTTGCATAAATTTTAAAGACACACTCTTCATACACTTTATTTTCATTGTGTAACACACAAAGACCTATTGGACTCCAGCAATAAACAAAGAAATCCATCCTGCCAAATGTAGGTGACAGCATATGCTTTCCTTTAAGACAAGGAGACTTAGGACTTGATTAGATTTGATTGATGTTAAATCTAGGGGTGAAATTTTGCTTTAAGCCATTGTCCAAATACAAGAGAATACTTTACAGTATGATACTTAAGGATAATTCTAAGTGTTTTAGGGCCATGGGTCTCTATGGGGCATATTTTTGGTCAAAGGAGAACTTGCATTCTCCTGAGTTAATGATTTTTTTTTTGTAGTCAATGCAATGACTGTTGCAGTCAGTAGTCAATAAAATAAAGTTTATTTTTACACAACTTTATATTTGTAAGGCTACTCTTTGAAACAATCATGCCATGCCTAAAGTCTCTGCAGTTTTGCGCTGAGCATCTTTTATTATTTCTTATTTTATTATTCCGTTCTCATGCTGCTAATAAACACATGCATGAGACTGTGTTATTTATAAAGGAAAGAGGGTTAATTGACTCACAGTTCAGCATGGTCAGGAGGCCTCAGGAAACTTACTATCATGCCAGAATGGGAAGAAAACACATCCTTCTTCACATAGCAACAACAAGGAGAAGTGCAGAGCGAAGAGAGGAATGCCCCTTACAAAACCATCAGATCTTGTGAGAACTCATTCACTATCATGAGGGCAGCATGAGGGTAACCAACCCCATGATTAAACTACCTCCCACCAGGTTCCTCCCACAATATGTGGGGATTATGGGAACTACAATTCAAGATGAGATTTGGGTGGGGACACAGCCAAGCCATATCACATATATTTTAAACATTTACAGATACCATATTCCCATCATACGTGTATCAAAAATCAGGATGGGAACTGTGTATTTGCTAAGATTATTATTCAATGAAAAACTGAGTTTTTATTTGTTTATGTTTTTATTAGGTTCCTTTATCTACTTAGTTATTTTAAAAACGAAAGGAGCTAGGTAGGTAGTACAACAGGCAGGTTCACAATGATTGAACTGGTGAAGATATGAAGGACTAAGTAATATCTAGTGGTCCAATTGGAGTTGATCAATATGATAAAGAAAAAATAAATATTTCTTAAGCTTCCATAACCCTTAAGTAATGAATAATCATTTCAGAATAAAGACCACAATTATTTAAGTGAAATCTGAAATTTGAGTTAAAGTGTACCTTTGTTTAACTCTCATAATAGTTTTTATTTTTATTTTCATTTGCTTTGTTAATGCTGCCATCAGAAAAATAAGGGTGTGACTTGTAGGCCAACATGTACATTCAAAGAAGACTGTGCGTACTGGACAAGCAATGATACTACTGACCTTAAAATAGTGTACTTATTTTGAGATGCTTTTCCTGAAGTGAGAAAACACTGGAGCTAGTTCTTCCCACTCTTGTCCTCAATCTTTCTGTCGGATAAAAGCAAACATTCATGAAATAGTTGTCTATAGAACAGAGAAAAGTCTACTGGGTCACAGTGAAGTTTATACAACACCATTGCTACTAACTTATATGTCATAAACAATAAAACAAGAAAAAGATTTAAACCCTCTTTTACCTTTTCTTAAATCCCCTTATGGACAAATTTCTTGAAAAGTGTTGGTTATGCTTAGTATCTTCATTTGATCACTTCCCAAAACATTGCCTTCTGCTTTCTCTTTTCATTTTTTCAATTAGCAAAGTCCCTCAGGCATATGTTGATCAGTCCTCCTGGATATGCTTCTGATCTTTTATAAACCTTATTTTCCTGCAACATGTAAGCTGTGAAAATAATCTTAATTTTTTTCTTGCCTTTAGAGATGTTATTCCCTCTAATAATCAACTACTTCAGTCTCCTCCTCCAATAGCTGCTATTTTGATCGTGTATCCCTGTATCTGTTTCCTCAGGTAGTCTCTTTCCATATAGACTTTGGGTTTAACCTTGTGACTTGTTTTGGCCAATGAGACAAGTTTGTTATATAAAGCAAGAGGGAATTGGAAAGTGCTTGTTCCTTGGACCATGCTCTTGGGACCCAGGAGCCATGAAATCAAGCCTAGTCACCACCTGTCACCCCAGCTGACAGCCAGCCTATCCCCAGAAGCCAAGTCCCCAAAAGCAGATGGCTGGCAACTAACTGTAGATGCACTAAGAAGCACAGCCAAGATCACAAGAACTGGCCAATGAAGCCCAGTTTAAATTGCTACCTATGAACTTTTCCTTCTATGTCGGTACTTGAAACTAATTAAGATGGCATCACCATCTATTCTATCACCTAGCTGGAAAACCAAAGTCATGCTCAATGGTTTCCTTTCCATTCAGTCCTTCATGTAATTGGCTTTTAAGTCTTACTGCTATTTTTAAACTTGAAATTGTTTTAGTACTGAATTATTTTATGAACTTAGCATATATTTGTCATTATCTGATATGAATTTAGGTGCTCTCTTTCCTTCCTTTAGGTTCTATATTCTACTTTCTCTTTCATAACACCCTATTTCTGATTGTCTACATGGTGAAAGGTTTGCACCAGGCCATGAACACAATGGAGAGTCTATTGCAAATACTTTATTTTATTTGTTACCTAAAGTCTTCTGAACGCCTTTCATAGTCCTTTTTCTAAGAGAGAATATAGAAAATGAGAAAATAGTCTATTTTTGAGGGATTTTTAATTATAAAAATTAAATCAGGAATTATATCTGTGGTTGTTTAACTGAGATGTAAAACCTCCATCATCTTGATTCTTTGTTTAACCAAAGACTGTTTGCACAGCTTGCAAATAATACTTCTGCAGGAAATTAAATCTTTATAATGCCTCTGTCTCATGGCCATGTTTTGCCAGTGTTTTGGAGACCAGACTTTCTATTTTCTTTCACAAAGCTAAGTAATACCCACAGAATCCTTGAAGAAATTTAAAATTAACAGTTAGAATACAAGAAAGAAAAACTGTAAAATGTTTGGCATTGGAAATTTATGTGAGTGAGTGTCTTTTCTAAACACACCTATTGTAAATGTTATGCACAGGAAGCATTTTGAAATACTGCCAACATTTTTTAGCTACTTATGCTTTGCTACTTTGCTCAAAACGACATGCCCTTTCCAAAGTAATCATGGAAACAAATGAAAACAAGGCTTTTGCCCAGCAGCCACTTAGTGGATTTGGAGTTGATTGAGTGTATAATAGAACATTCTTGATGCTGACTTTATTAAAACAACTTCTATCAATTATTATACTATGTATTTGTGCTTATGCACTTTGCTATTTCTTTTCATTTGAATTTAATGTGGTTTACTCATAGTAGGTGTTCAATAAATAATGTTAGAATAGAAGGAAATTAACAAACATTAAGTGATCTCTGTTCTTTTTTTCCGTTAACTTTTTAATTATTTTGTCAACAGGAAATATATCTACTATGCTATAATGAATGAAGGAAATACATAGTTTCAGAGGCTAAGAAATACACTCCATTTCTTGCCAGGTGAGGTGGCTCATGTCTGTAATCCCAGCACTTAGGGAGGCTGAGGTGGGCGGATCACGAGGTCAGGAGATCGAGACCATCCTGGCTAACATGGTGAAACTCCGTCTCTACTAAAAATACAAAAATTAGCCTGTAATCCCAGCTACTCTGGAGGCTGAGGCAGGAGAATCGCTTGAACCCAGGAGGTGGAGGTTGCAGTGAGCCAAGATCTTGCCGCTATACTGCAGCCTGGGCAACAGCATGAGACTCTGTCTCAAAAAAAAAAAAAAGAAAAAAAGAAAAAGAAAAAAGAAATATATTCCATTTCTTTTGAATCTTTCTTTCTTTCCTTAAATTAATGTATTGCTTAGAGGAGAAAACTTGCCTAGAAACAATACAGAATTTTAGAATACAGAATTTGCACATAGGTAATAAAACCAAGTCTTACAAAAGTCATAGGCACTCCCCTGGGTCAACGTAATCGAGGGTAGGGAGATTAAAGAAGAGAGAAGGAACAGCTACGTTTAATTTAATCAGATTGCATTCTTCCAAAAGTACATTTAAAACTCAACTCAACAAGAATGATATTCAGTAAACAGTGCAACGCTTAAATTTTAAATTATTTTTGTCTTAGAAATTTTTATCAAAACAGGGCCCAATATTAGTACATAAACAAAATGTAAATTTACTCTGGTAATATGAAAGTTGATGACTAGGTAGTTTTTCTATTCATGTAAGAAAAGAAGTAAGAAATAACCAGTTTTCTTACTTCATATATTCAGACACTTTTTTGTTTTTATCTTGAAACAACTAGCATAATCAAGGATTAGATTTATATACTTAAGATAAAACCCTTATGTAAGAACAGCAGAGTTTATAAGATTTAGTTAAGTGAAGTAGCAAATGCACAAAAATAAGCCATTAAAACAGCTTAACAGTCAACTCAAACCACTGATGACCACTATTTATAGATAAGTGTACGCCTTACTTCTCACCAATACTTCTGCTTCTTATTTGGCGTATGTCCAAGTTTCTGCTGTGATAACATTTGCTCCTGGGAGGAGATGAAGGAAAAAGGGTCCATAAGGTTCCCACTGGTCCAGACAGTAGAAACATCTGCTGGATTCATCAGCAGCTTGCTGGCCCAAGTCAGTAGGGAGAGTTGACACTTATCAACCCTGCCATATGAATCCATATTTCCTGTGTCCTGGAGCTACACAAGCTAATTCCAGAAAAAAAACGAAAGAAGTGCATTACATGCCAAAATCTCCTCATTAAATAAGCATTATATATTTTTAAGTAGCTATCATGGTATTATAAATTATGAGTTTGGTACTGATGAAATTCAAACTGTAACAAATAGCAGAGTTTACTGGATTATCTTATCATTAATTTGATTAATGATGAATTCTAGGCATTTAGAACTTTGCTTAGAGATATTTGACCCTCAAACTTGAGAAGTTGGTTATTGTTTCTCTTTGGTGAGAAAATATTTGTCAGAAAAATATGCACCACATTTTTTTTAAAGACGATCATCTTTGTAGGTCACTTTAAGATCAGCTGATCAATGATTTTAACAATGGGACTTGAAATTACAGCCTCAAATGTGAGCTTAATAAATTGTTACTAAATATAACTATTGATCTCTCTCTCTCTCTCTCATGCACACGTGCATGCACGCTATCTCACACAAACTGCACACACACACATTTGTCATTTCAAAAGTAATAGTTGTATTCAAAAGTGTACCTTTATTCCCATCTTGCTCCCAATAACACTTGGAATTCCAGAACACTTGGAATTTCCTGCAGTTGTCCTCTGTATCTTTGGCTAATTCTATTCAATGCCCTTAATTTGAAAAATCTGTAGCTTCCAATGATTTATTTATTAAAGTTTTTAGTAACAACTAAGTCACTGGAAGAACATATGGATCAATTTTTAAAATTATAAGCAGGGGATTGCTATAAAGCAATAAGGCTAATTTTTTTATTATAACTTCTTTGAAAGAGGAATTTTAGTGATGACAATGTAGTTGAAATTTTTTTTAATGGACTGATTTTAGAAATACAACACTCAGTTTATATCTAAATTTGAGCAATAAGAATCAGGTATTATTAATATGACAGTGTAGCTGAGAAGAGAGAAAGAGATCTAAATATATTATCTATCTATCTATCTATCTATCATCTATCTATCTATCTATCTATCTATCTATCATCTATCTACCTATCATAACACACATGTTTGGTTTCACATCTGTTAAAACATATGAGACTAGCCCATTGAAATGAAAATCTATTGTTGCACAAAGTGTACACAGAATTCATGTTGTAACTTATTTAGTTCTAATCTGATATGGATTTTTGCATCTATGTTCATCAGAGATATTAGCCTGTAGTTTTCACTTTTGTGTGTGTGTTTCTGCCTGGTTTTGGTATCAGGGTAATACTGATTTCATAGGATGAGTTTAGAAGTATTCCCTGCTCCTTGATTTTTTGAAATAGTTTAAATAGAATTGGCATTAGTTCTTTAAATATTTGTAGAATTTGGCAGTGAAGACGTCAGGCTCTGGGTTTTTCTACAAGAGACATTTTATTGAGGCTTCTATCTTGTTACTTTTCATTAATCTTTTCAGATTTTGTATTTCTTCATGATTCAATCTTAGTAGGTTGTATGTGTCTAGGAATCTGTCCATTTCTTCTGTGTTTTCCAATTTATTGGCATATAGTTAACATAATAAACTCTAATGATTCTTTGAATTTCTGTAGTATTAGTTGTAATGTATCATTTTTCATCTCTGATTTCATTTACTTGGGTCTTTTTTCTGTTTTCCTCAGTCTGGCTAAAGGTTGGTCAATTTTATCTTTTCAAAAATCCAACTTTACATTTTGTTCATCTTTTATATTTTTTAGTGTCAGATTCATTTATTTCTGCTCTGATCTTTATTATTTCTTTTATGCACTAATTTTGGGTTCAGTTTGTACTTGCATTTCTACTTCTTTAGGAAATAAGACAAATAAGTACAATTTTAAGCATGAATAATGAGACTAATCTGTTATTGGAATTATCAGAATAGCCTGAACCTCAGCAGATATACTATGCAGAAATTTGATTTTGTGTTCATCTGAATATTGTAGTTGCGGTGCCCACTTTGCTAGCATAGTAGCACAATTCTAGGTTTCATGGATACAATAATATCCATGAAACACACCAACTTTTATCCAATACCAAGTTTACCTGAAAGTCATAAGACAGGTGATACAACAGAATGTCAACAGCTAGCAGAGGCCCTGGGACTCCTTGAAATGCTTCTGAAAGTGCGTAATAGCCATTTGTACTAAAGATTAGACTGAGTTAGCATGAGCGACCTCAGCTCAGGGAAACTTCCATCTTTAGAGTCTATTCAAGCATTTTTGTCTTGCTAGTCACACCGGCTATTCGGAATTCTTCCATCAGCTTCCATTTTCTTGTACAACTAAATCTAATCACTACTGATAATTTATTATGCAATGAACAATCTCAACAATAGCATGCAGGCACTTAGCCTAGTACATAGCAACTTCCTCAGTTATCATTTATTTTGGATCCAGTACAAATCTATGAATTATTTGAATTGCAAAGGTGATTCAACCAAGAGGAAACTGCTTAGGAGTTCCAGATACTAGAGGAAAGGTCAATGATTCGTTATTAGCCCTTTCCTCCCAACATTATAGTGAAGTGACCATTGGCTTTGCTGTGAATGTATTTTTTCCAGCTATCATTTTGCAACTATTCTCCAGAATCTGCATTCATAAATTTAAATAATTAAAGATTTTTAAACTTTCACCTTAATCTTTATTCAAGTTTAATACTTTAAATTAAAAACTCTTCATTATAATTTTCTAATGAACAAATTAAAAATGTAGTAATCCCAAAAAAGGATACAAAAAGATAGTATTAATTCTCAGTTTGCTTTATCAGAAGTATAATTCCTTTAGCAGATATATCTGTAGAAATCTATACAAAGTACCAAGTTTCATTTTAATATGTTCCCACAACAGTTTCCACTAAACTCTCATAGGGTAATGTTCCCCTAGATCTAATGTGGCACTACAAAGGGCTTGAACATCAAAGCATGTAAACATGGACAAGATGGGTGAAATCAACATTAATGAAATATTTGTGCATTCAGAAATGATCAAACAGTGGAAAACACATCCTTTTAACCACTGTGTTATTTTACATTGTTTTTAAAAAAGATAGTTTGTTCGTTAGGGAATATTCCAAGTTTATTTCTATGTTACTACATATTGATCAACACTTAAATAATTAAGGTACTATCATTTGAACATAATGTTTGTGTGTTCAAAAATATGTGCCCACCATGTCTAAGGCAGTATCTTATGTCTGTCAGAGAATGAAATATTATGTATATGTATACCTCTGCTATCAAGAGCTTTATGCATGTCTCACATTCATATATCAATGGTTACTTTGGGGACAAAAATTCTGGTTTTGGAAAAGAAAATTATTTCTATGATATTAGTCAAAGGAGAAGTTGTATTTATAAAGTTTATATTTCACAGGGGAAAAACTTAAATTTTGTGTTACTGCATTTTTGTAGTCTGCTGGGAACGTATTCATTTGAAAGCATAGTATTGTTATTCAAAGAAATATATATTTGAAAAAGAAAACTGTTTTAAATATAATATTTACACCCATAGTAGGTTGATTACCAGAAATATTTTCTTTTCTCCCAAATAACTATTGCATTTTATAAGCAAGCAATGAAATAAATCACCAGCATCATTAATAACAAGGAACTTACCAAGCCAATGACATTTTAGAGTGGAAGTAAAGGACATGTTTTTCATCAAAGAGTGAGGAGGATGTGAGCATATGGATAACAATCCTGTTTTATACAAACTCAAGCCAGTAAAAGATGGGTCTCCATTTAATAGGAAGTATTTTGCAGTGTAAAATTTAAAATCACGAAATTTGTCACCTCTACAAATCAATTATCCCAGAATTTAATGGATTCTTTAATATTTTCTCAATGAGGTACTTGGTTGTAAACACAATTTTTACAATGATTCATCTTCAAGGTTAAAAATGCTTGACTTAGGGATCATGATTAAGTCATTCCTTGGTGTCCAAGGGGTATTGGTTCCAGAACCCCTGACTATACCAAAATCCAGGCATACTCAAGTCCCACAGTTGGCTCAGTGGAACCTGCTTATATTAAAAGTTGGCCTTCCATATATGTGGGTTTCTCATCCTGCAAGTACCATATGTTCAGCCTGTATTTGTTTGAAATATATCCCTGTATAAATGATCCTGTGCAGTTCAAACCCATCTTGTTCAAGGGTCAGCGGTAATTAGAAAACAGTATTTTCTGATAATGTAAATGAGTCATATCACTTCTTTCAATGTCTTGCCGTTGCATGTAGAATAAATGTAAGCTCCTGATTATAACCTAACAAGTCCTGCATGATCTGGCCTTGAACTTCTTTTCTGCCTCATCTTGGGCTATACCATTGTTGTCTGTTGTGTGCCAGTCCTATTGATATTTTTCAGTTCTTTCAACAGCTGACCTATTTCCTGCCTCTAGCTCGGGACTTTTGCGTTAGCTGATTTACTTTTTGGAATACTGGCCCTGGTCTCTAACATTCTTGACCTCAGGCTATTTTTAAATGGCTGGCTCTTACTCGCTGTTTAACTAAGTGTTTATTTATCTGTGCTTTTTTGTTTTTACTTTCCTTAGGCTGTTAGTTCTGGGTGGGCAAGAATCATTTCTAGCTGTTCACAGTTGTTTTCCCAACACATACTATGGGAATCCTGTTCTGGTATAAAACATACATTTGTTGAATAAACTAATGTCATTGAGGTATATTTTATCAGTAAAATCCACTAAAAATGTAAAAGCAATTTCAGAAAACATTGTTATATTTATAGTTCATATCAATAATATAAACTGAAATTATACACTATTAAGTGACATATGCATATGTTGGATATCACTTTCTCTTACACATATCTTATAGCTATGCCATTTTGAAATTTCTTATTACATTCTGTAATTTAACGAGTTAGAATCCAAACAGACATCTATGTAGCTATTTTACATAAATAACTATTTAGTGCACCAATGCAATTATTTTAACTTTTTACAGAGAAGAATACAGAAAAAGAATATTAATGTAGAAGCAATTTAGATAATAATCAATATAATTTTATGCTTCCAGAGTATGCATATAACAGGTGCAATCCAAAATAAAAATAATGTGAAAATATACATACAGTAAGTCAAATCACTAGCAACAACAAGTCAGGAAACAATCGATTTGAGTTTGAATAATTTTTTTTTTCATTTGGAATTAGGAAAAACCAACATGAAAACCAGATTGAAGTCCTAGTGTCTTCTCAATTCATGACTTTCCTTATAATATTTATCTTTTTTGGATAGTCATATTTTATATATTCACATATTTGAAAAAATTGTATGTTTGAAATAAGGTTTTTAATGATACTTGCCTTACTTTCTTAGATTTTTGTCATTTCATTTGCTTCTAGAAGTGTTATTAGGAATTTCAATTTTTATTGAACTTATGTAATTTAAAAAATATATTATGATTCAGTATTATTAGTGACTTTCTTTACTATATCAACCTTCTAAGACCTGCTGGATGAAATAAATATATACATATATCATTTCCCTTTTTTGAGCCTCAGATTGAAGTTTTTCCCAGGGACTTCAATTTTAAACAGTTATGTCCCACCCAGTCAATTGCCTCCAGAAAATTGATTATTGTACGCTCAGCACTATATTCCTCACCCTGTCTCCAGAAGAGTCCTACCATCTGTGTGTTCCTTTGCAGGATATTTCCTCCAGTTTGACATCTCAATTTAGAATTTAGTAACATGATTGAGCTTCACTATGAACCAGACTGTGATTGTGGTCATAAATTTCTTTTCTCTGGAAGGCTGCCTCTCAAATGTTCATCAGTTAGCAAGTAAAGCTAGTCAGTTCTAGATCTTTCTCATTCAACCTGAAAATAATATTCTAGAAAGATCAAATAACTTTATGTATACATAATAATTACCATGTAAGCCTGTTTTAAAATCACAGAAATCATTTTAAAACCCTCTTATTCTTTTATATTGCCTTGAGAGACATACAATTTCTTTTCATTTTGAAATTCTTTCCTTTGCTTTGGATTCTTCCACATTACAATATTTGAAGATACATTTGTAGAGGAACAAAAGTAGCCTGGTGAATATAAATG
This sequence comes from Pongo abelii, assembly GCF_028885655.2. Classification (NCBI taxonomy): domain Eukaryota; kingdom Metazoa; phylum Chordata; class Mammalia; order Primates; family Hominidae; genus Pongo; species Pongo abelii. The sequence continues at coordinate 61,742,678 of NC_085928.1, forward strand.
TGAACAACTCATCAAGTTCACTTTTTCCCTGAAAAATCATGTGTTCATTCAATAAACTATGATTTGAATTTTTGAGAAAACAGCGAACATTTTATGGAGTGAATTAAATATGGATAAATTAATAAAAACAAAATATAAAGTCTTTATTTCAAAAATCTATTTTTGTTATAAAGCCATATATTCGTATTTATTCTATTTGACTAATTGCATGGTGTGTAAACAAGTTTGTGTTCATTTTGCATTTTGGCAGGGTAATAAGCAGAAAAGCTAAGAATAGAAAGAATTGACTTTGTACAGATACAAGTCAAAAAAGTGTTGAGAACTTTAAAAATCCGATAATGTTTTAAGACATGCTAAAGCAATGCAGCCACTAGGTAAGAACACAAAGCATCCTTTAAATAAAGTTTCCTAGGATTTTCTAAGTGCTCTCTGAAGTTTGGGATTTTGTAAATTAAGAAAAACTTTAGTGATATGGCTGAGTAAAACAGAACTAATGGGAGAAATTAGAAAAATGCATTTTATGTAGAAATAATAACTGTGCTGGGTATATTATAATAAAGAAAGCTGAGATATCACAATCATGCAAAACATTTTTGAAATGGAGGGGAAGACAATGATGTTATGTTTCACCTACATTACAAATTTCTCCACAGCTGGCTCTGATCCTGATAATCAAGAATTTATTCTAAATATAAGTCCTGTCATAGACACAGCACATGGTAGCTAGTTTTGGTATAATGTTATGTGTTATCTGGGTCACCTACTCACAAGTACTTGTAGGTAAACTAGAAACAATCCAGGGATTATCCCATAAGTTCCCTGGTCTGCTATGAGCGGCCTAGAAAACTATTATCACATTCTGGAAAAAAGAGAGGTGAAATTTCTACAGGAGAATTATAATTCTCTGGGTCAGGAGCTGTGGGAGCCACTGTAAATCTGAAAGAGGCTTTTGTCATGGATCAGAAGCCAACAAAGAACTAGGGCCAAGTTTTGGGTACACAAGAGTTTCTGCTCCCAGAGTTGGTAGCAGAATGGACTGCTCACGATGGCCATAGTGAACACCAGGATTCGGTCTACAGGATTGTAAGGGCTGAACCTGCCAATTTGGCACTGTTACACTCTGATATCAGGAGGCGAAAGCCCTTCCAACCTTTTCTGGCCTTGCAAGACCCACTGCCCGCCAGCTTTGTTTCTTCCCTGCCTTGGTCTGGCAATTGCAATGGAATACAGATCTCCAAAGTATGTCCTGTCTCTATGGAAACTGGCAAGTGGCACCAGACTGATGGCCATGCTCCACAGTGGCTGGGCAGAGTGGTGGCACAGAAGGTGGATACCAGGTGTTGTACTCTAAAAGGCAGGCTGAATTCAAATGGATGAAGTAGAATCAAAGAAAAATAAAATATTATGTGGTTGCCTAGGACAGCAGACAACTTAAAGTCTTTCAGACAAACCTAAAAGCTGCAATAAAATGATTTTTAAAAATGACTACAGAATTCTAAGTATTTGAAAGAACAGAGGGGCATTCCAAAAGTGGAAACATTTTGCACTTAGTTATCAGTCTTAATTTTTCCTCTAATTTCCTATCTCACATGATAGAGCATTCATTGCACTTCTCTGGAGAATTATAAGCCAGCCTTAATGACATTTGTGCTTTTCAGTCCAATAGGCTTTAGAATGCAATATGTGCTTCAGTCCACACAACTACTGAGCCACAACTTTCACATTAGAAGGTTATTTGTTTAGAATGCCTTCAGTAATTTAGTGGAAGTAATAGCATGCTATGTGTGCATTTAGATATATTTTTAGACTCTAATTTAGGCAACAAGAATGATCTTGAACTTTCTAAGACACAGGTTCTTTGTATAAATACCCCTTACCAGTTGATGGAACAGATGACGGAGAGAGAGAGAGGAGGAGAGAGAGAGAGAGAAAGAAAGAAAGAAAGAGAGAGAAAACAAAAAAAGCTGAAAATAGTTGGGAAAAACTTAAAGAATAGTAGGCGAGCATTGTACTTCATTTAAACATGTGTTGCCTCTTTCATCATTTCTTGTTGAGTTTTTTGTTTGTTTGTTTGTTTGTTTTTTGAGATGGAGTCTCACTTTGTCGCCAAGGCTGGAGTGCAGTGGCACGAACTTGGCTCACTGCAAGCTCCACCTCCCGGGTTCACGCCATTCTCCTGCCTCAGCCTCCCGAGTAGCTGGGACTACAGGCGCCCTCCACCACACCCGGCTAATTTTTTCTAGTTTTTAGTAGATACAGGGTTTCACCATGTTAGCCCGGATGATCTCGATCTCCTGACCTCATGATACGCCCACCTCGGCCTCCCAAAGTGCTGGGACTACAGGCATGAGCCACCGCGCCGGCCAGTTGAGTGTTATGTTTAAGAACTGTTAACTTATTTTGTATCTCCTGATCCATTTAGCATTTGTGTTTTCACAACAAAGATATAAGAGGACCTTAATATAAGAACAGTATTTTTGTTAAATGAAGTTCTTGAGAGAACACAAAAATATTTTAAAAACAACCAAAACATGATGTATGCTATTTGATTCAGGTGTCTATGTCTCTGTTGAATTAATTAATTTTGTAGATTAACTTGACAGTTTTCACTAAGGACAAATATATGTCAAAATGAAGGGTCAAAATACTTGGTATTGTTTATCTCATGAGACTTTCATAGTTTATTATTGAAAAATTGTGTCTTAAATACTCTTAATGTCTTGTTTTTTGTTTGTTCCTCTTCACTGTTTTAAATCTGGTTCTTCCTTTGAAAAAGTTTTGCTCATTTTTAGGAACTAAAAAATAGTGAGAAGACTTAATTTCCTCTTAAATAGCTCACAAAATTTGATCATTAACCCTTCAAAACTAGCAACTAACTCACTTCCTCTCAAACGTGCAAAGCCTCAACCTCTGCCTGTCTGTCTAGGTATATCTTGAGTGATTATTGCTCTTAGAGAGCAAGCACTCATGTGCAGTGTGCACTGATCCACTGCTATGGCCATATTTAATCTTTAGCACAGGAAGAGAGATAGAGAAAACCATTGCCACCACTCATCATCCAATCAAGAGATAGCAAGGCTTGAATGATGTTATTTTCGAAAGCAGAGTGATGCTTTGGGATCAATGTTAAAACATGCATCATCCTAGTCTCTTTCAACAATACTTATTTCAAAGATCTCCTTTTACTACTTCGCTTATTGCTTTTATGCTCTAAGGTCACATCATAGCCTATCACAGAGGTAAGAGTGGCCATAATCTTAGAATTTTCTTCTTTATGTCCTATGTGATAGTGTGCTGGATTCTTGGTGGTTAGACAGTGAAGGCACGACGAAACATTTGAGGGAGGGACAGCTCTTAACTAACTGAGGTCAACAGGAGTCAAGACTCAGTTCTCTTGATTCTGAGCTTGTTAATTCCTAATGTATTCAAAAAAAGTTTGACCATTCTTTCTCTAAGTATATGACAGATGGCAACACTGAAGGAATAATGGCAACTACTCAGTCTGCTATTTAAAGACAGGACCAGGAGAGTTATTTTTTCAGGATATTGAATTATTGCTCTTCATTGAAATGTATTTCATGGCAATAAATTAAGAACATTGTTTCTGCATAACTCCTGAAACTAACTTAAATGGTTTTCAACCACTGGTGTTAGTTAAAGAGAACTAAACTTGGCAGCCAAAGAAAAACTAGCAATTCAAGATCACTGTTCACAGAGTAGAGGAAAAAAGGAAGCCTATTTGAAGGATTTTTATTGGAAGAATTGTGGGTGCGAATGGGGAAAAAGCTAAAAATATGCACAGAAGCACCAAAAAGAGATATCAAGGATGGGTTTCAGAGGTGTGCTGTAAATGTTTAACAACATGCTCTATGGAGAAAATCATTGAGTTCTGGTGTTTGCCAACTTCCCTAGTAAAAATACACCCTCTGTGGTCAGTTTCAAGCTGCCAACCTATGTCACTGAGCATGAATTGAGACGAGTTGCACCTACTTGATGCTCTGGAGCTGGTGTGAGCCAGCTCTAGAATATTAAGCTTTGACTTGGATTTCTAATGTTCATTCACTTATTAAAAATAGGTGTAAAAAGTCTAAATGCATCTTTGACATGTTTGACTATAAACTATGTTTTGCTTTTATCACAGTTGTTTAGTCAGAATTGAATTTACCTTATTTTCCTAGCCGCTGAAAAGCCTCTATTAAAATGGATGTTGATGCAAGATAAATTGGACAAGGAAGAGAAGGTAAAATACTTTCAGAATCACAGAAGTGCATCTACCTAAAAAGGCTTAGGTAGGGCTTATACTTCATATTCAAAAAATGTTAATTATATGCCTATTTTTCCCTTTAAGGTGCATAAATATGGCACAGTCCTATCATTTCAGGTCTTATTTTAGGGTTTTAATAGTCAGATATATCTGTTCTGGATCACCATCTGTTTTATCTTCATACATATAATCCTTATGTATTTTACTTATAATTTTAAAAAGTCTTAAGATGTGATACTAATAGATCTTTAAGGTTTTTATGATTTAAATTTTCCACATATTTTCTCAGTGAAGAATTAGTCTTTCTTTTTGGCCTTCCATCTTGACAATGAACAAATGCATGAGACTTAAGTTACCTTGGTCAGTCTACTGTCAAAATGGCCCCTGCAAATGCCAGCCATTGTTTTAAGATGGTGCATTTACTTTAGATGATGAACACCTTTTGAGAGCTTCTATCTACTAAACAATACGGTAAACAGTGTAGCTGATTAAAAGATAAGTAAGATGTCCCTGTTACTATAACCTTAATGAGATTAGAATCAAGTAAGGGAGAGAGATATTTACACGAATGATAAGAGGAAGTAAACACTAGAAGGAGAGGAAGAAAATAATAAATGTAACTCGCTTGGAAAAGTAGCCAGCTTCTAAGATTCCCAACTGAAAGTTTTGTTTCTTTTAAATCCTGTCATATGCTTGTTTGATAAGAATGACTCCTCTGAAATCTAGGATGGTGGTGAGCTTAGCCAGACCCAGTATTATTTTAAAATAAGGTCTCGATGATATGACCAATGTATGTTAAAAATCCTTGTAGATGGTAAACAAGATCCATACTGTACCATCTGGGCTGTCTTCTTCCTGGTCATTACACTCTCTCCTAAAGTATCTAATTACTTTGCAGACTCCTTAGTAAGCTTCTCTTTCTTTACCCATCCTTCAAATGTTGATTCATACAAAGCAAGGCACATAGTAGGTTCTCTATATAGTAGGTCATGTATGTAATTATTGAATTAAGGCCAAGATTTTTAAATTTTAAAAAATGTATTTTAATTGACAAATAATAATTTTGCATGTTTTTGGAGTACAATGTGATTTTTTGATCTATGCAAACATTACAAAAATATTCCATCAAGCTAATTAGCATATTCATCACCTCACCAACTTAACCATTACTTTTGTGGTAAGAACATTAAAAATCTATTATTTTGGCAATTCTGAAATACACAATATATTATTATTAATTATGGTTACCTGGTAGCATACTAATTTTGTTAATTTGAAAAATTGGTAACTTCTTTGGAAAGACTCTAAGATTGAACGGAGACCTTGAACCATGAAGAGTTAAAAGATAAAAGTAGCAGCTAACTCATGCTCTCTTCAGGTTAAAATCAGAAGTAAAAGGCAATTCATAGCTTTGAGACTTTTGACTATCTACAACAAAGCTTTTGAATTGATTTTGGAAACCACATATCCCAAGGGCATTTAGGATTAGGAGATTCTCTACAGAAGCTTGCTCTGTATTGGGAAAAACTAAGTTATTTGACTGCAGGGATTTTAGGCTGCGGGTCCTGGGGAACTGAAGTCATACTTCAAAGTCAGAATACACGTGGGGAGTAGATGGAGGGAAGCTATTCTAATCTCCAAACTGGAAGAACAAGGTATAGGTAAACTAGTGTATATTAAATATCTGGCATGTAGAGGACTCTAACAAACATTAGTTTCTTTCTTCTATGGGCCAGTAAGAAAAAATAAATTATAAAAGTAAGGTATCAATAAGAAGATATTTAGGAACAGTTAGTTATCAAAAATACATTATCAAGAGGTAAGATATTTAAGAACAGTTAGTATTGACATCTTAAATTTCCAGTTTAAAGTTTCAAATGATGACTCATTTGTTTTCATTGTTGTCTAATTTACATTTAAACAAACAGGGATAAAGCCTTTGTGAATAGATAAGAATAAAAATGTTGAACTTTCAGAACAAACTCCAAATGGTTCATTGACTTTGTTTCACCATGGAAAAATCACTTCACCTCCCAGTGTCAGTTTGCCCATCTGTGAAATGAGAAGGATGATATTTTCTTATGGGAATGTTTTGAAAATTGTTTTGTAAATGTAGTGGATGAGATTTTCGCAAGCATCACTGCTCTTTTTCCACTTCTTTAAAGAAGCAAACAGTCTTATTTATGTACTGGTTGATCTTCAAAATGTCATCTGGGCTGAACTATGTATATTTTTATTAGCAGTTGCGTGCTTTTTATTGCTTAAAGAATAACTCCCTGATTGCTCAATTTATGCATCATATCAATATCAGGGACCCAAGAAAAGTGTTTTGAAACCATTTGGAGCTTCATATTTGTGAGCTCCTAATCTCTGGTAATTATTTCTTCTTTCTGTTTTACTTCATGTTTTCTCTGATGTGATTTTTTGCCTCACCTCACTTCACAAGATTGATAGTTCTCCATGTCACCTTGCTAGAGGTCACCTCTGAGCTGAAGGCAAAACACATCCCACTCTGGCTTCTGTTGACTTTCAAGTCAACTATCAAGGAATTTATTCCAGACATTTTCTAACCTCAATTCAAAAACTCCACCCTAAAAATTACAGGGCGATGGCAACTCTGAGAGGTTGGCATTGAGGAGACAAAGCTTCTGATATCAGAGTTTTTACTTGATAGGCTTAATTTTGTAAGGTGGTCACGAACCTCTATGCTTGTGTCATTTAGGTCTGGAAAGAAATTTTTCCCTTCAGAATCTTCATGTTCTCTTATGGTGCCAATCAACAGGATTCTGGGTAATAAGATTCTTTTTTTTTTTTTTTTTCCGTGGGGGAACAGCACTTATCAAGCATTTTATTTATTGAACCACAAATGGCCTGTATTTGCACAATAAGAAAATTACCTGTCTGGCCAGTTGTGGTGGCTCATGCCTGTAATCCCAGCACTTTAAGAGGCTGAGATGGGCGTATCACGAGGTCAAGAGATAAGACCATCCTGGCCAACATGGTGAAACCCCGTCTCTACTAAAAATGCAAAAATTAACTGGGTGTGGTGGCACGCACCTGTAGTTCCAGCTACTCGGGAGGCTGAGGCAAGAGAATCACTTGAACCCGGGAGGCAGAGGTTGCAGTGAGCCGAGATTATGCCACTGCACTCCAGCCTGGCAAGAGAGCAAGAATCCGTTTAAAAAAAAAAAAGAAAAAGAAAAAGAAAAGAAAATTACCTGTCCAAAGCAGAAGTGCCCAGTTTTAGGAAAATCTTTTTGTTACATAGCATTAAACATTCTCTTCTATAAAGTTAGGTGGAAACTTGTTATTTTTTGGATAGAAACCATCTGAGTTTTAGAACTTTGTAATTTTTTTTTAACTTCAATTCTGGGATACAGGTGCAGAACGTGCAAGTTTGTTACATAGATATACATGTGCCATGGTGGTTTGCTGCACCTATCAACCCATCATCTACATTAAGTATTTCTCCAAATGCTATCCCTCCCCTTACCCCCCTACCCCAACAAGCCCTGGTGTGTGATGTTCCTCTCCTTGTATCCATACATATGTTCCATTGTTCAGCTCCCACTTATGAGTGAGAACATGTGGTGTTTGGTTTTGTGTTTCTCTGTTAGTTTGCTGAGAATGACGGTTTCCAGATTCATCCATATCCCTGCAAAGGACATGAACTCATCCTTTTTTATGGCTGCATAGTATTCCATGGTGTATATGTGCCACATTTTCTTTATCCAGTCTAACATTGATGGGCATTTGGGTTGGTTCCAAGTCTTTGCTATTGTGAATACAGCTGCAGTAAACATGCATGTGCATGTGTCTTTATAGCAGAATGATTTATAGTCCTTTGGGTATATACCCAGTAATGGGATTGCTGGGTCAAATGGTATTTCTAGTTCTAGATCCTTGAGGAATTACCACACTGCCTTCCTCAATGGTTGAGCTAATTTCTACTCCAACCAACAGTGTAAAAGCGTGCCTGTATCTCCACATCCTTTCCAGCATCTGTTGTTTCCTGACTTTTTAATGATTGCCATTCTAACAGACGTGAGATAGTATCTCATTGTGGTTTTGATTTGCATTTCTCTAATGACCAGTGATGATGAACTTTTTTCTTCATATGTTTATTGGATGCATAAATGTCTTCTTTTGAGAAGTGTCTGTTCATATCCTTTGCCCACTTTTTGATGGGTTTTTTTTTTTCGTAAATTTCTTTAAGTTCCTTGTAGATTCAGGATATTAGACCTTTGTCAGATGGATAGATTGCAAAAATTTTCTCCCACTCCATAGGTTGCCTATTCACTCTGATGATAGTTTCTTTCTCTGTGTAGAAGTTCTTTAGTTTAAGTAGATCCCATTTGTTAATTTTGGCTTTTGTTGCAATTGCTTTGTTGTGTTAGTCATGAAGTCTTTGCCCATGCCTATGTCCTGAATGATATTGTCTAGGTTTTCATCTAGGGTGTTTACGGTTTCAGGTCTTAATGTTTAAATCTTTAATCCATCTTGAGTTAATTTTTGTATAAGGTGTAAGGAAGGGGTCCAGTTTCAGTTTTCTGCATATGGCTAGCCAGTTTTCCCAACACCATTTATTAAATAGGGAATCCTTTCCCCATTGCTTGTTTTTGTCACGTTTGTCAAAGATCAGATGGTTGTAGATGTGTGGCATTATTTCTGAGGCCTCTGTTCTTTTCCATTGCTCTATATTTCTGTTTTGGTGCCAGTACCATGCTGTTTTGGTTACTGTAGCCTTGTAGTATAGTTTTAAGTCAGTTAGCGTGATGCCTCCAGCTTTGTTCTTTTTGCTTAGGATTGTCTTGGCTATATGGGCTCTTTTTTGGTTCCATATGAAATTTAAAGTAGTTTTTTTTTCTAATTCTGTGAAGAAAGTCAATGGTAGCTTGATGGGGATAGCATTGAATCTATAAATTACTTTGGGCAGTATGGCCATTTTCACAATATTGATTCTTCCTATCCATGAGCATGGAATGTTTTTCCATTTGTTTGTGTCCCCTCTTATTTCTTTGAGCAGTGGTTTGTAGTTCTCTTTGAAGAGGTCCTTCACATCCCTTGTAAGTTGTATTTCTAGGTGTTTTATTCTCTTTGTAGCAATTGTGAATGGGAGTTTGCTCATTATTTGGCTCTCTGTTTGTCTATTATTGTGTGTAGGAATGCCTGTGATTTTTGCACATTGATTTTGTATCCTGAGACTTTGTTGAAGTTGCTTATCAGCTTAAGGAGTTTTTGGGCTTAGACAATGGGGTGTTCTAAATATACAATCATGTCATCTGCAAACAGAGATAATTTGACTTTTTCTTTTCCTATTTGAATACCCTTTATTTCTTTCTCTTGCCTGATTGTTCTGGCTAGAACTTCCAATACTATGTTGAATAGGAGTGGTGAAAGAGGCCATCCTTGTCTTGTGCCAGTTTTCAAAGGGAATGCTTCCAGCTTTTGCCCATTCATTATGATATTGGCTGTGGGTTTGCCATAAGAAGCTCTTATTATTTTGAAATACGTTCCATCAATACCTAGTTTATTGAGTGTTTTTAGCATGAAGGGTGTTGAATTTCGTTGAAGGCCTTTTCTGCATCTGTTGAGATAATCATGTGGTTTTTGTCATTGGTTCTGTTTATGTGATGGATTATATTTATTGATTTGAGTATGTTGAACCAGCCTTGCGTCCCAAGGATGAAATGACTTGATCGTGGTGGATAAGCTTTTTAATGTGCTGCTGGATTTTGCTGGTGGTCCACTCCAGACCCTGTTTTCCTGGGTATTACCAGCGGAGGCTGCAGAACAGCAAAGATTGCTGCCTGCTCCTTCCTCTGGAAGCTTCATCCCAGAGGGGTACCTGCCAGATGCCAGCTGGAGCTCTCCTGTATGAGGTGTCTGTCAACCACTGCTGGGAGGTGTCTCCACCTCAGGAGGCATGGGTATCAGGGACCCACTTGAGGAGGCAATCTGTCCCTTAGCAGAGTTCGAGCACTGTGCTGGGAGACCCGCTGCTCTCTTCAGAGCTAGCAGGCAGGAGCATTTAAGTCTGTTGAAGCTGCACCCACAGCCGTCCCTTTCCCCAAGCGCTCTGTCCCAGGAAGATGGAAGTTTTATCTATAAGCCCCTGACTACGGCTGCTGCCTTTCTTTTAGGGATGTCCTGCTCAGAGAGGAGGAATCTAGAGAGGCAGTCTGGAAACAGAGGATTTTTGTCACTGCAGTGGGCTCCACCTGGTCTGAACTTCCTGGAGGCTTTGTTTATATTATGAGGGGAAAACTGCCTACTCAAGCCTCAGTAATGGCAGACACCCCTCTCTCTACGAAGCTTGAGTATCCCAGGTTGACTTCAGACTGCTCTGCTGGCAATGAGAATTTCTAGCCAGTGGATTTTAGCTTGCTGGGCTCCCTGGGGGTGGGATCCACTGAGCAAGACCACTTGGCTCCCTGGCTTCAGCCCCCTTTCCATTGGAGTGAACAGTTCTGTCTTGCTGGAGTTCCAGGCACCACTGGGACACCCAAACAAACAAACAAACAAACAAAAAACAACTCCTGCAGCTAGCTCAGTGTCTGCCCAAATGGCCGCCCAGTTTTGTGCTTGAGACTTCGGGCCCTTGTGGTATAGGCACCTGAGGGAATCTCCTGGTCTGTGGGTTGCAAAGACCATGGGAAAAGCATAGTATCTGGGCCAGATAGCACCATCCCTCACAGCACAGGACCTCGCAGCTTCTCTTGTCTAGGGGAGGGAGTTCCCTGACCCATTGCACTTCCTGGGTGAGGTGACACCCCACCCTACTTCTGCTTGCCCTCCATGGGCTGCACCCACTGTCTAACCAGTCCCAATGAGATGAACTGGGTACCTCGGTTGGAAATGCAGAAATCACCCACCTTCTGCCTTGGTCTCACTGGGAGATGCAGACCGGAGCTGTTCCTATTTGGCCATCTGGCCCGGGAATCCCCGGTAATAAGATTCTTATGCCAATAGTTCCAGCATAACCTCAAGTGGTGCTTGTAGTAATTATCGAATCATTACAAAACTAAAGAAGAAAAAGGAAATATATTTCATGGATGTGATTAAGTCATTATAGTGTTCTTGCATATGTAAATTATCCTTGACTTAATGAACTACCTTGCTTACATAATAATATTTTAACCTGGTTCTAGAAAGTCATTCTTACCCATGTCAATCATGGTTATCAGACTTAGCAGAGTTTATCTTCAGATCATCTTGCTGAAGAGAAATTTATGTATTATGTATCCGTGTGCATAAATTTTGTTTAAACTATTAGAAGTGCACTTATTAAGTAAATTTATTTCATGAATTACTTTAACAAATTAGTAAAATGCTTAGGAAGAGCAAAACCTTGATTACATACTGATGATATCCAAATTAACAAGGGTCATTTAAAAATACGTATTTTTCTGATTATAAAAGAACTATGTATTACATGGAGAAAATCGAGAAACTACAGAAAGGAACAAAGGAGAGTATTAACCTGTATCACCTAGGATTAATAATTTAAAATTTGAATGGATATTCTACACTTTTTAAAGAGTACTCCCACTGTTTTACACAATGCATTTTGTATTTCTAAAAAGAGCTAAATCTACAAGAAAACCTAGTTAAGTGAGATTCTTTTTTTATTTCCTTTATCAGAAATTGAATCTAAAGTTTGAGTATCCATATTTCAAAAACTTTATTCAGGATTATAAAAGCTACCAGGGAAATATTTTATGTTTCCTCTACAGTTTTAGAGAGTTCAACTCATCCAAAATTATTTCAGTGCTTTATCTTCAACAATGACCAAGTTTAGTACCATATTAGCTAATGCAAAGCCTAGGGAAAGTAATAATTATAATATTACCATTTGAATATAAATCTTTATGTATGCCTAGGACAAAAAAAGTTTCCTAGAACATGTAGGGAGTACAAAGGAGTCTTAATTATATGTCACTGCTGTTGTTCTCTGAGGATTTTCAATTATTTTTCTGTCTTTTGTAATATATAGTTTTGTTGTTGTTTGGTTGTTTTAAATTTTATTTTGCATGAGAAGTTAAGGCCAGTGGAGATCTTGGGCAGTTAATCATTTTATGACTTTCGTTTAATCAACATTTTCTTTAATCCCCTTTTAGGCAGCCAAGGGCAGTTTCCACTAACACAGAATGTAACCGTTATTGAAGGCGGAACTGCAATTTTGACCTGCAGGGTTGATCAAAATGATAACACCTCCCTCCAGTGGTCAAATCCAGCTCAACAGACTCTGTACTTTGACGACAAGAAAGGTGAATACATTTTCTTTCTAATGTTTTAATCGTATTCTAAATATCCTAATTACAATAAATTTATTTTTCTGAGATGATTCAAATTATTCCTTTTGATTACCAAACTGCTGCTGCTTGTATTTAAACTTGTTAAATATTAAATACTTTAGTTTGCAAGTCATAAACACCAAAGATAACCTATGTCAACTTTTTAATAAAATAAACACTCATAATTCTCTTTCAAAAATAGTTTTATGCCTTCTCTTAACAACCATTTCCTGTCTAGGTACCATATTTTCTCACTCTTGTAGCTATGTTGTGTATAGTTTGAGTTTTTTTCTTTCTCCTGATAATATAATATTATTTTTATGAAAATTAGGTTTATATATTTGGAAGATGCAATATGATTTTGGAAAGTTTAATGATTTTATTTTCATGAATTTGCTCTGAAAGTAAGAATTGTAAAAATGATTCACATAATGTTGAAGTATTTCATGTTTCCAAAATAAACTGAAATTAAGAAAGAAGCTGTATTTTTTAAAGTTGAATTGGACTTCATTAACTAATTTCAGCTTCTTACTGGATAATAGATTTTGATTAATCATTCTAGAGAAAAAAGGAAATTCATGTTATATAATTCAAGCAAACAACTAAAAATGCACACAAATGTCTAAGCCGTCATCCATTATTAAATGAAAAAGTGAATCCATAACTGTAATGAAAATATGAGACTGTTGCTTAAGATACATGTAGATTATATAGGATATAAATAACTATTTATATATTAGGTATTCTTATTCTTAAAATTAGCTATTAGTCTTAATATATTTTTTAATGAATCTGCATAGGTAATAGTAAGATAACTTCAAATCAGTTCCATTTAAACAATTAAAATATCACATACAGTCTAATAAATGTGCTCAAGTCCATCTTTAATATGTATTCATTGTATTTTGTTCATTGTTACAATTTTTCTTCTTTGATGTCCTCTAGATTTAAAATGAAATCTTTAGTTTGTTTTAAATATTAAATATATAATGGACTGATGAAATATCTAATTCATTTATTTGATAAAAATTTATTGAGAGTCCCTTTGTACCAGGCATTAAAATTAGGGAGCAGAAAGTTCATAGTATCTGCCTTTTTAGGGAATACAGTGTAGTGGAGGAGACAGACAATAAAGAAACATGCAAATGAAATACATTATATAGTACATTACATATAAGTGCTATGCAGAAAAGTGAACCAGGGATAAAGGAAGTGTTAGGGTCCTCCAGGGAGACAAAACGAATAAATAGATAGATAGATAGATAGATAGATAGATCAATTGACCGATATTTATTTTAATAAATTGGCTCAAACAATTCTGGGGTCTGGCAAGTTTGAAAAATGCAGGGAAGGCTGGTAGGCTGGAGACCCAAAGAGATTCTGCTGCAGCTCATGTCCAGAGGCAGTGTCAGGGAGAATTTCTTCTTCCTTAGGGTACTTAGAGGACTTCAGACTTTCTCATAAGGCCTTCCACTGATTGAGTGTGTCCTATCCACATTATGGAGAATAATCTTCTTTACTCAAAGTCTACTAATTTAAATGTTAAACTCATCTAAAAAAATACCTTCACAGAAACATCTAGATGATTGTTTAACCGAACATCTGGGAACAGTGGCCCAGTCATATTGACATTTAATATAAAATTATTGACATATTGACAGTTAATATAAAATTTACTGTCACGGAGGGATAATACCTAATACTCAAGTAGAACTTTATTATTTAGAAAGAGATTTAATTTACAGTTTTAGTTTTCTTTCCAACAAATGAAGTTCTATTAGTTAAAAAAATTAAATGCATACACAAGTCACTCACAGAGATTAAACAATCTCTTTTTGCTTTTCGTATATATTGATTACAAATATTAGTAAATAAATATTTAAAGTGTATGCTCAAATATAAGGTGGTGCCAATTTTCAGGACATATCTCATTTGCTTAAAACTATGATGCAAAAGAAAATGTTCTAGAAAAAAACAGACTTTTAGAAATGTTCATTAAACAACTAAATATATTATTATACTGTTTAATTTGTCAACTTGATTATACATAGACATTTAAAGTCATATGGAAAAATATTAATTTATAAATATTACTTTTTTCCATCCCTGTGTTTAATGAAGCAATCTTGCTTATTAGCAGTTTTTGAAAGCATAGCACACTATCAACAACAAATTTGTCCCAAGCAGCAACTATAAACTTTTATAACACTAGAACATTTTTTGTTGTTGCTCATTCATCCCACAGGTGTATAATGACAATCCCCACTTCATAACAACTCTTGTACTGCTTTTTAAGGAGGTTTTTGAGAGTCATGTTTACAGTGACATCTCCAATTGTGAGATCAAATCCTCAGGCACAAAGACAAAATCTATATGAAATGCCCTTGCCTCCGCTTTTAGTGATTCTATAAGTTATCCTCTAAAAAGCATCTAAAACTAGAAAACTAGAATCGATTTGGGATATTTCAAGCTAATATATCTTTCCTGGAGAAAACAGAGAGCAACTTGCCGTAAAAGATTTGCAAAGATTTGAATATAAGGCAACCTCCTCTTTTCTGAGGGATAATTATGAGGAGAAAAAAAGTCATGCCATATTTGGGAAATATGGTAATATATTCCTGCATCTTTACACTGCCTTGAAATAATAAATACACCATTTCTATGAATTGTTGAAGTATGCACTTTTTTGTTTTGTTTTGTTTTGGGACAGGGTCTCATTTTGTTGCTCAGGGAGTTCAGTGGCACGATCTTGGCTCACTGCATCCTCTGCTTCCTCGGCTCAAGCAATTCTCCTGCCTCAGCCTCCCGATTAGCTGGGAGTACAGGCATGTGCCACCATGCCCAGCTAAATTTTTTTTTGTATTTTTTGTGTAGACTGGGTTTCACCATGTTATCCAGGCTAGGCTGCGACTCCTGAGCTCAAGCGATCCTCCTGCCTTGGCCTCTCAAAGTTCTGGGATTACAGGCATGAGCCCCTGTGCCCGGCCGGCACAGACTTTACTTAATTTTCCTTTCCCAGATGCTGTAATAGCTTAGTTAGGTTGGAAAAGAAGCCTATGTATGTGTTTGTGTTTTTAGTATGATAGGTTTCTGTTTTTGAAACTATGCTTTCTCTAACTCTATTGTGGTTCTAAATGTCAGTTGCAGTAAAACAACAGAGAGCAATGAAGAAAGAAATCCTTTGGCGATCTAACATATCTATTCCCTCATATGTCAGTGGTTCAATTTCCTTCTTCTTCTTTTTTTTTTCTTTTTTCGTCCTCACCATCTGTTCCCAAGAGTGGTTCAATTTCTATGTGATACCTTAGTTGAAGGGATTCTTGGACAGTAATACCTATCAAATGCAAGAGTTTGAAATTAAAAGCATTTTAAAAGATTCCATATTACAATTTTCCACACATCATCTTTTAATCTGCATTTACCTGTCTAACTCTCACCAATTTTAAGGCTTATCTTGAGCAAGCAAGCATTCCCAGTTGTACCAGAGCCTAAGTGAAGAAGGTGAGCAAGAGTTAGACTAGAGTAACGCATACTTGTTGTACTAGTGAAGACTGCCCATGAGAGCAAGAGAGAAAAGGGAAAGAATGGGTTGTCTGTGTCATTGATTATACCATCTCCTGCAGGTGGCAGCCACTGTTAAAGCTTCATCTATGGCCTCACTCTTTTTTCTGTCTCAGATTATGTTGCCAGTGGATCTTAGCCCTAGCTACACAGTAAAATCACTTAGGGGATTTTCAAACACAGTCTTCCAGCGGTATGCGGTATCAGAATATTTTAATTATATCTCAAATGATTATAAAATGCGGCTGTGATTGAGACACTTGGGTTTAGGCAAGTCAACTCTCTGAAGAGTTCTGCACCCCTGAGCTTGGATTTCTGTATTGATAGATGTTACTGAGCATGGAAGGAAGAA
This sequence comes from Pongo abelii, assembly GCF_028885655.2. Taxonomy (NCBI): domain Eukaryota; kingdom Metazoa; phylum Chordata; class Mammalia; order Primates; family Hominidae; genus Pongo; species Pongo abelii. The sequence goes on from NC_085928.1 coordinate 61,759,152, forward strand.
AGGAAGGGAGGGAGGGAGGGAGGGAGGAAAGAAGGAAGGAAGGAAGGAAGGATTGATTTCTGTATTGATAAATATTACTGAGCATGGAAGGAAGAAAAGAAGGGAGGGAGGAAGGAAGGAAGGAAGGAAGGAAGGAAGGAAGGAAGGAAGGAAGGAAAGAAGGAAGGAAGGATTTCTGTATTGATAAATGTTACTGAGCATGGAAGGAAGAAAAGAATGGAAGGGAGGGAGGGAGGGAGGAAGGACAAACTGCTCAGAAAAATAACAAGTGTTGATCACTGCCTCACAACCATTGCTACTGCCACTATGGGCTCCGAGACGCATCCCGTAGCATTTCTTGCTACCGGGAAGTATAAGTTTCCAAGGGTCCTGGCTATGAACGAGAAACTCAGGATGGCAGCCCACATGTCATGTTAGAGTTGGAAAAGCCTTGTTTACATGAATTTATTAACTGAATAAAAACATGCTGTGAGTGGTGAGTTGAATCAAGTAAAGGAGAATTAGGCTGAACCCCCTTTCCTAGGGGTCTCTGTCAGAGACTTTAAGTGTGAATATTCATGTAATCCTAGCTACTTGGGAGGCTGAGGCACCAGCATTGCTTGAACCCAGGAGGCGGAGGTTGCAGTGAGCCGAGATTGCGCTACTGCACTCCAGCCTGGGTGATAGAGTGAGGCTCTATCTCAAAAAAAAAAAAAAAAAAAAAAGAGTGAATATTCAGGAATCTCTTTCCCGGGGAGATAGGAGTCTAGTGGGGGAATTGGCTAAGGTGAAACTAACACTGTCATATTTCTCACTGAGGTAAAATAAAGATGAAGGCAGCAAATTCAAGCTTTTACAACTTTTTTGTCATCTTTAATGTGATCAGTAGCTTGTGTCCATTGATAAATGGAAAAAATAAGACCAAACAATCAAGGATATTTCTCCACAGACGTTCAGCTAATGTCTGGTAGTGAAGAACTTTGAATCCAGGTGTAGCTTTTGCCTTGATTTTAACTGAAATATTCCTGAGAGCAATGGCATCTGGACGCCATGTCATTTTAAATGTAACCTGGGCAGCCTCTGCCATTGATCTTGGCAGCTTACTGTTGTTAAAGAGCAACATGTCATTTCAAACTATTGAAGATATACATAGATTAAGACAGAAGGGCCAGGCATGGTAGCTCACACCTGTAATCCCAGCACTTTGGGAGGCTGCGGCAGGCGGATCACCTGAAGTCAGGAGTTTGAGACCAGCCTGGCCAACATGATGAAACCCCATCTCTACTAAAAATACAAAAATTATCCGGGCATGGTGGCGGATGCCAATAACCCCAGCTACTTGGGAGGCTGAGGCAGGAGAATCACTTGAACCGTGGAGGCAGAGGTTGCAGTGAACTGAGATTGCACCATTGCAATCCAGCCTAGGCATGAAGAATGAAACTCTTGTCTCAAAAAAAAAAAAAAAAAAAAAAAGAGACAGAAGGATACATTATAGTCAGCATTGTCCGAGAGAACATTCCATGATAATGGGAATATTCTATATCTGGGCTGAGCTGAACAATTCAGTTGTCACGTGTAGATATTTAAATTTAAATTAATAAAAATAGAGTAAAATTTAAAAATTTGGTTTCGGCCACACTAGCCGTATTTCAAGTACTCAATATCCTCCCGTGCCCAGCACTTACTGTTTTGGAAAGCACAATTCTAGATGCTGATTCACTCATCAGATGTCATAATAGACCTTGTCCAGTTCCAGCCTCTGCTAGTAGAATGTGTGATTTCTAACTGAGAAAGCCCTTAGGCTATCATAAAAACATGCATCAAATATTCAATAAATGAATTTTTTTTTTTTACCATTTAAATTGTATAGCTTTCAGGGGGACATTGTAGCACAGGAGACAGAGAGTCAGATCTGAATTTAAATTCTGCCTTTGACATCAACCAGCAGGGTAATAAAAGGTGTTCATTGACACCCCATTACTGGTGGTTGGACCAGAATTGTATTTTAACGAGTTCCCTGTCTGCCTTGTGTGCACCCAAAAATCAGACATCATTAGCCTACAAAGTCGAAATTCAATTACAATTCCACTTCATTTCTGTACAGCCTAAGTATGAAGTCTTTTTCTATAATACTTAAGAATCTGCAAAAACTAAATAGAAAATAAGAATCAAGAGGAAAATTTATAGATCCTTATGGGTCAGAGAGACCTAGAATAGATGTAGCTAAGGCAACATTCACTTGTTATAATCCTCTTTCTTTTTACACAAATCTTAGCACCTCTGTTATAAATAGTTGATAAGCATTTGGAATAGAGTGGGTATGGGGAGACAGAGTGAGTGGCGAGTAGAGGTCATTGAAACACCACATAAATGCTGTGTGGTATTTGGCAATGGAAAAAAAAATCAATTAGATCATAGTGTCTGTTTCTCTGCAGGTGCAGAAAAAAAAACAATTGAAGTAGCACAATCTGATCACTTAATGCTCAGGAAAGAACACTTCAATTCCTTCCTATTATTGACAAAAATACTTTGAACAAGCATCTCCAGGAGCCCATAACACACACATTCAACAGATACATCTCTGTGAGCTTGTATGTGTTTTTATATAAAAATGTAAAATACATGACTTTTTTGTGATTTTCTTCTCAATATTTCTACTTTAAAATTTTTTTAATAGTCCTTAAAAATTTCCTAAAGAAATCAAAATAAAAATTCATTAAAGACATAGCTTAAAATCATTGGTGTTAATTAGCCAATTATTCGAATAATTTTACACTAATACTGGGAACAATGGAAGAGGAAAAACATGAGTAAAGTGTCCTAAAACTAAGACTGATAAAGAGAAGAAAAATGAGATGAACCGGAATTGGAGGTACAGGTTCTCCTGGCTCTATGCCAATCCATGCCACCTGACTGTATATCTCCACAACTGCTATCAATCAACTTGACAGGCTTTATTAAAGATTAACTGAGTAAAACAGGTATTGCATTTGGCTACTATTACCCTTCTTTTGTTTTCTTTTAAAAAATGCAGCTATTATATATCTGTACAATAAAAATGTGAAATTAATAATGATAGCTTATAGTTATACAGTAAAGTTATTAGATAACTTTCAGCATGTTTACCTTTTCTCTTTGAGTACTCAACAATACTGTACAGTAGGCATTCCTACTTTATATGTAAAGATACTGAGGTTTACATATTTAAATAACTTGAGTAGTAAATGACAAAACAATGAAGAGACTTGAGTTTTCTGGCCAGGTGAGGTGGCTCACACCTGTAATCCCAGCACTTTGGGAGGCTGAGGCGGGTGGACCACTTGAGGTCAGGAGTTTGAGACAAGCCTGGCCAACATGGTGAAACCCCATCTCCACTAAAAATACAAAAATTAGCCAGATGTGTTGGCATGCACCTGTAATCCCAGCTACTTGGGAGTCTGAAGCAAGAGAATTGCTTGAACCCAGCAGGCACAGGTTGCAGTGAACCGATATAGCCTGGGCAACACAGCAAGACCCTGTCTCAAAAAAAAGAGAAACTTGAGTTTTCTTACAAGTCTAATTCACTACGTGCTTCATTATGCTGAAAAAGACTTCATTTTCTCCCTTCCTTCCCTCCCTCCCTCCCTCCCTCCCTCCCCCCTCCCCCCCCTCCCTCCTTCTCTCTCTCTTTCTTTCTTTCTTTCTTTCTTTCTGTGGGAATTATAGTTTCTGGTTCTATATTTCGAAGTCACTCTTTCTGACTGATCTCTTCAAAACATCTTATCTCATATTTAAACCCTACCACGCCACAATATTCTCATATGTATTAGTAAATTTCCTAGCAAGTGCATGCATATTGAATCTTGTGCCCCTTAGGAATTACATGGTACATTGGAGTTAAGGAAGAATAAACGGGCCAATAATAGAGATACAGGCATAATTAAGGAAACTAGCCAAAATGATGCAGCACCCAGAAAGCAGCGGCAGTAGGAGAACATCCTACTTTGGTGTCTGTAAGAGAAGTAAAATTAACTAAAGTTACAGTTATGGGAGAAGGTTTCTGGTTAAGAGCTATGACTGGCTGAGAAGGGATAGATGTGTGAAAATATGTAAACTGACATCTCTTTTTCCCCAACCTCTGTTCTCTTGTCAATTCCTTCTGTGGGCTAATTCCAGATGAAAACCGTGGGTCAAGGGATCCTGAGTAGTTTAGTCTTCTAAGGTAAAGAACATGGATCTGGAAGATAAACAGAAAGAAATGAGTATAGCATATCATGCACACACAGAGATTTCTACATACCCAATTTTCAGTTAAGATAATTCCATTGAAAATCTTGGGTTATCTTGTGCTTGCAACTACCTTCAGTTGCATTGCTTCTTTGGGAAGAAATTTAATACATATGTTAAAGTATATGCTCATAGAATTCTGTTTTTTTTTTTTTTGGTTTTTTTTTTTTTTGGAGACTAAGTCTCACTTCATCACCCAGGCTGGAGTGCAGTGGTGCTATCTTGGCTCACTGCAACCTCTGCTTCCCAGGTTCAGGTGATTCTCCTGCCTCAGCCTCCCCAGTAGCTGGAACTACAGATGTGCACCACCATACCTGGCTAATTTTTGTATTTTTAGTAGAGAAGAGGTTTCACCATGTTGACTACGCTGGTCTCAAACTCCCGACCTCAAGTGATCCGCCTGCCTCGGTCTCCCCAAGTGCTGGGATTACAGGCGTGAACCACCATGCCTGGCCTCATAGCCTTCTTAAAGAATTTACTTCTTCTTTTGCTAAAGATGAAGCCATTATTGGAAATTCTCTAAACATAAAGAAAATCTTCAGTTGTGGATTGCATAATTATTACATTTACTTCTTTAGGCCTGTGCATTTTGAGTCCAGCAATTTTAAACAATGATAATATATGCTATAAATTTTAGTGGTTACATGGCATAACAACATGTTAAGCTATAAGCATCAAGAATGAAATGTTGACATTCAAAGCAACATAGGCATGCCTAAATTCTTTCCACAAATGCTAATTTTTGGACATCAAAATCAGGATAATTTCCATATTTGATATTATATTTTAGATAAATTATATGCCTACTTTTGATAGTACTTTCTGCAATGTTTTTTGAAATAAAAGTGACATTTTACAAATAAGTGCTGATGACCATGTAAAAATGACCGAATTCTTGAATTAAGTCCTTTTAAAAGTTATTGCCCATTGTTGTTTGTAAACATATATTTTACTAAAACCCTACTGAAAGAAAAATTATTTTAACAAACACTGAACAGTTTTATTCTACCTTCTAATATTAATTTATGTATTTATTTTATCATTCAACAAATATTTGCTGATCATCTACTGTGTGATGGGCACTGTGCTAGGTTGTTTGCAGTTATCGCAGCTCACTGGTATTTGAGAAGCCTATTTCATGTTGAATAGAGCAGCTTGAAAGAAAGCTTGTTCTGATGAAAATTTGGGTTCCATTATCTTTTAATCATGTATGTTTCTGGGTACATATTTTGTAAGTACATTTATAAGTTGGTAAAACATACAGAATTAGCACATGGGCAACAATGATTGCAATGACTTTAAATCATCTGGGAGTATCATTTTAGACAGACATGGCAGTAGAAGTGGGATGATGAACTGGCTAGACTCAGACTGAGTAGATAGTCACCACCATTGTGTATATATTTTCCTCTCTCAAAACAAAGGAATAAACAATGCAAAGAGTGACCAGTTTCCTGGAAAATGCCTTGATGTTTTTTTTTTTTTTTTTTTTTTTTTTTGTGATACTTCAGATTCCCCATTTTGAGAATTAGTAGCTTTTAAGGAATGCAGGCTTCACTAAACAAGTGTCAATCTGTGTACACCTAAGCATATTTGATAGTTGAAAGATTTCCAAGTCACAATTTCAGTTCAACTGCATGGGTATCTATAAAATATTGCTATGCCTTGGAAATTATGCTGGGCATTGAGAATACTAAAATAAATAAAACATGGATTTTGGCATCAAGTGTCAAGTTGTCATGTACCATCTGTATATGGGTGGGTGGAAGGGATACAGGGCAAGGGAAATTATTAAGTCAAGCAATCTGCAGGTAGGTAACTGTAATTCTACTTGTTGCCTAATAAACTATTACAGGAGATGCAAAATGAGTAAGTAATTGATAAAATTATCCTTCATGAGCCTAGAAAAAAATAATTCGACTTGAAAATATTCATGACTGAAAACAGACTTTTTTGATAAAGTGAATTCCTTTAAAGTAATTATAACTGAACTATGTACCATTTGTCAAATATAAAGAGTAACAATGTACTGCACCAGGGCCTGATTTCTTGGTGACATACTGATTTCTGATGACATAGTGTCTCCATGTTGAAAAGACTTTTAATCAGGATCAGCACAGGCACCATGAGAATTTAAGATATTCTAACATTCTTTTTTTATTTTTTTATTTTTATTTTTATTTTTTATTATTTTACTTTAGGTTCTGGGGCACATGTGCAGAACGTGTAGTTTTGTTACGTAGGTATACGCGTGCCATGGTGGTTTGCTGCATCCATCAACCCATCACCTACATTAAGTATTTCTACTAATGCTATCCCTCCCCTATCCCCCCACACCCTGACAGGCCTCAGTGTGTGATGTTCCCCTCCCTATGTCCATGTGTTCTCCTTGTTCAACTACCACGTATGAGTGAGAACATGTGGTGTTTGGTTTTCTGTTCTTGTGATAATTTGGTGAAAATGATGGTTTCCAGTTTCATCCATGTCCCTGCAAAGGACATGAACTCATCATTTTTTATGGCTGCATAGTATTCCATGGTGTATATGTGCCACATTTTCTTTATCCAGTCTATCATTGATGGACATTTGGGTTGGTTCCAAGTCTTTGCTACTGTGAATAGTGCCACAATAAACATATGTGTGCATGTGTCTTTATAGTAGAATAATTTATAATCCTTTGGGTATATACCCAGTAATGGGATTGCTAGGTCCAGTGGTATTTCTAGTTCTAGATCCTTGAGGAATCACCACACTGTCTTCCACAATGGTTGAACTATTTTACACTCCTACCAACAGTGTAAAAGTGTTCCTCTTTCTCCACATCCTCTCCAGCATCTGTTGTTTCCTGACTTTTGAATGATCGCCATTCTAACTGGTGTGTGATGGTATCTCATTGTGGTTTTGATTTGCATTTCTCTAATGACCAGTGATGTTAAGCTTTTTTCATGTTTGTTGGCTGTATAAATGTCTTCTTTTGAGAAGTGTCTGTTTATATGGTTTGCCCACTTTTTGATGGGGTTGCTTGTTTTTTTCTTATACATTTTTTTAAGTTTTTTGTAGATTCTGGATATTAGCCTTTTGTCAGATGGATAGATTGCAAAAATTTTCTCCCATTCTGTAGGTTGCCTGATTATAGTTTCTTTTGCTGGGCAGAAGTTCTTTAGTTTAATTAGATCCCATTTGTCAATTTTGGCTTTTGTTGCCATTGTTTTTTTGTTTTACACATGAAGTCTTTGCCCATGCATATGTCCTGAATGGTGTTATCCAGGTTTTCTTCTAGGGTTTTTATGGTTTTAGGTCTTACATTTAAGTCTTTAATCCATCTTGAGGTGTTTTTTGTATAAGGTATAAGGAAGGGGTCCAGTTTCAGTTTTCTGTATATAGCTAGCCAGTTTTCCCAACACCATTTATTAAATATGGAATCTTTTCCCCATTGCTTGTTTGCATCAGGTGTGTCAAAGATCAGATGGTTGTGGATATGTGGTGTTATTTCTGAGGCCTCTGTTCTGTTCCATTGGGCAATATATCTGTTTTGGTACCAGTACCATGCTGTTCTGGTTACTGTAGCCTTGTAATATAGTTTGAAGTCAGGTAGAGTGATGCCTCCAGCTTTGTTCCTTTTACTTAGGATTGTCTTGGCTATGCAGGCTCTTTTCTGGTTCCCTATGAAGTTTAAAGTAGTTTTTTTTTTTTCTAATTCTGTGAAGAAAGTCAGTGGTAGGTTGATGGGGATAGCATTGAATCTATAAAATTACTTTGGGCAGTATGGCCATTTTCTCCATATTGGTTCTTCCTATCCATGAGCATGGAATGTTTTTTCATTTGTTTGTGTCCTCTCTTATTTCCTTGAGTAGTGATTTGTAGTTCTCCTTGAAGAGGTCCTTCATATACCTTATATGTTGTATTCCTAGGTATTTTATTCTCTTAGTGGCAATTGTGAATGGGAGTTCACTCACGATTTGGTTTGTTGTTTGTATGTTATTGATGTATAGGAATGCTTGTGATTTTTGTACATTGATTTTGCACTAAATGTCCACAAGAGAAAGCAGGAAAGATCTAAAATTGACACTCTAACATAAAAATTCAAAGAACTAGAGAAGTAACAGCAAACAAATTCAAAAACTAGCAGAAGACAAAAAAGAACTAAGACCAGAGCAGAACTGAAGGAGATAGAGACATAAAAACCCTTCAAAAAAATCAATGAATCCAGGATCTGGTTTTTTTTGAAAAGATCAACAAAACAGATAGACTGCTAGCCAGATTAATAAAGAATAAAAGAGAGAAGAATCAAATAGATGCAATAAAAAATGATATAGGAAATATCACCACTGATCCCACAGAAATACCATCTAACATCAGAGAATACTATAGAAGTGGTAGTTCTATAGAATTCTATAATATTCTATATAATTCTATAGAATATTCTATTCTATAGTATTCTATGCAAATTTCTATCCTATAGTGTTCTATAGAATATAGAATATTCTATAGAATACTTTCATACAAACTTCTATTCTATAGTATTCTATAGAATATAGAATATTCTACCTATGCAGGTATATAGAATATTCTATAGAATATTATAGAAATACAAGCTACCATCAGAGAATACTATAAACACCTCTATGCAAATAAACTAGAAAACCTAGGAGAAATGGATAAATTCCTGGACACATACACCCTCCCAAGTCTAAACCAGGAGGAAGTCGAATCCCTGAATAGACCAATAACAGTTTCTGAAACTGAGGCAGTAACGGATAGCCTACAAACTGAAAAAGTCCAGGACCAGATGGACTCACAGCTGAATTCTACCAGGGGTACAAAACGGAGTTGGTACCATTCCTTCTGAAACTATTCCAATCAATAGAAAAAGAGGGAATCCTCCCTAACTCGTTTTATGAGGCCAGCATCATCCTGATACCAAAGCCTGGCAGAGACACAACAAAAAAGGAAAATGTCAGGCCAATATCCCTGATGAACATTGATGCGAAAATCCTCAATAAAATACTGGCAAATGGAATCCAGCAGCACATCAAAAAGCTTATCCACCATGATCAAGTCGGCTTCATACTTGGGATGCAAGGCTGGTTCAACATACACAAATCACTAAACGTAATCCATCTCATAAACAGAACCCAAAACAAAAACCACGTGATTATCTCAATAGATGCAGAAAAGGTCTTTGACAAAATTCAACAGCTCTTCATGCTAAAAACTCTCAATAAACTAGGTATTGATAGAACATATCTCAAAATAATAACAGCTATTTATGACAAACCCACAGCCAATGTCATACTGAATGGACAGAAGCTGGAAGCATTCCCTTTGAAAACCGATGCAAGACAAGGAAGCCCTCTCTCACCACTCCTATTCAACATAGTACTGGAAGTTCTGGCCCGGGCAATGAGGCAAGAGAAAGAAATAAAGCGTATTCAATTAGGAAAAGAGGAAGTCAAATTGTCTCTGTTTGCAGATGACATGATTGTATATTTAGAAAACCTCATCATCTCAGCCCAAAATCTCCTTAAGCTGATAAACAACTTTAGCAAAGTTCAGGATACAAGATATTCTAACATTCTTACAGTAAATTTCAAAATAGCATTATTACTATATTTCCTTAGTATGTGTAAGAAAATCTTAACAATATCAAAAAACTGCTTGTGTATAACAGCCAAATTCAATTCTATTTGTAAGCACATAATTTTGATCCATACCAACAAAATCTATTTTTGATAAGATGTATTATTTAAAGTTTACTCTTTAAGTTTTACTGTTTTTCCTGTTCTGTGTTTTTCTTAATAATTTGCATCAGACTTTTATAGAGTGATGCCCTCCCCTGTAGTGAATCTATATTTTGGAAATGGAGCTTTTTTTTTATTTCCTTTTTTTACTTTGAGGCAGGTGTAAACTTAGCTCTAGAGCACCAACCTAAAGGTTATTATACTTAAAAACTTAGACTTAGAGGCCACTGTATTTTTCTGTCCCAGTTTCAACATTCCAGGAGAGAGAAGGAGATTGGTTCAGCTTATAATAGGTGCCTCTACTGTGCTTTGAGTTACAGTCAGGAGTGTGTGTACCCTGAGCCAGGAAATAACTGTAATTTATAATCTACAACGTGCAGTCTCCAATGTAAATTGTCTGCAATCAATGATGATCCTAATAAATGGTCTAGATGTATAGACTCTGTGCAGGGTATTTTATTTTAATAGAATAAATACTTTATGAAAATAATTTTAACATCAAGTACAAAATGAATGAGAAACCTCTATTTTTCAAATATCATTACATGGCCATCCATACAAAATACTACAGCTTTTAATACCAAAAGGCTTTTTAACAAGTAAACTTGGAAATATTGACTGAAGTACACAAAAATATAAATGAAAAAGGACAAAAACACACATAGCCACTCACTAAGGCAATACTAATTACAAAATATTAAATTATGAATTTATTGTGGTTATACGTTAAATAATATTAGCTACTTTTCAATGTATTCACTTGATTTTCTTCAGTTATTTTTCTGTATTTATAAATACTAAATGTTTTTTCACCCTCTGTTCAGGAAATATTTCTTCGCTATTCACACAAAATAATACAATTTAGAAATACCTTCTTCTAAATAAATATTTGTAATGTGCCATTTTAAATTGTGTGAGCATGAAAATTACAAATTAGGTTAGGTACTCTACATTTCCTGATTTATTATTTCCCCGCAGGCTCTTGTGAGCTACCCTTGGAAACAGCGGGAAGCAAGCATTTTGCAGCTCTGGTGAAATGTAGGAGGTAGCGTTATTTTATTACCAAAGTGTGGGTATTTTTTAAGAATCAAGTCTCCTAGTTTTACACCTCTTTATGTTGAGACTAGCAAGTGGACTGAAGTACAAATGGAAAGTAGGGAGGTGAAATACTGAGTGATTGCTTTGAGTGTTCCATATCACTCACTTTCACATTTTAGAAAGAAGGGTAGCTGTTTAGAAAGAGTAGCAGCAGTGCAAATCTATACATAATATATTGCATTTGGACTTTCAAAGTCCCATCAAATATACATAGTCCACCCTTCTTTTAATGGTGAAAACTGCACTCAATGAGATTGAATGGGCTATTTCCAAATAGTGAATTTTGATAAAAATATTGTCTGGGTATTGGTAACAATTCTCCGGTAGGGATGATGATCAGTTATTTGTCACTTATTTATTTCTTTGCAACTTAAAATCTAACCTCATGGCCTTTTGCAAACATTAGTTAGTTGTTCAAAATTTATAAACTTGGTAGTCAGGATAGCTGCACTTGAATCACAGTTCCATCGTGGATTTGTGTGATCTTGAACCGACCTTAACTGATTGCATAAACCAATCTCAGTTCCAGCTTGTAAACCTTGAGGTGGAGCTTGCAGTGAGCCGAGATTGCACCACTGAACTCCAGCCTCGGCGACAGAGCGAGACTCCGTCTCAAAAACAAACAAACGAACAAAAAAAACCTTCTTGAGGACAATGAATTTTGAAAGGCCACCTTATCTCATGTCTCGGTGTGTAGGCTGCAACTCTTTTTAGAATGTGTTTTGAGATTTTTGAAACATTGGAAAATAAATGTTACATTAAACAAAATTCAAAGCAAAACAAATAATAAGCCTACCATTTAACGTCTTAAGCAGTTTCTATCTAACAGGAAGTTGAGATCTTATATACTCCTTTTAGAACAAAAATGGCTGTGTTGTGGGCAAATACCTGAACTGGGCCTTTTAGTCAATCAGACATAAAGCAAAGACCCTGTGTTCTTAGTGCTGTAACTACATTGAGGGTAACAATGAAACGGAGATTTCTAATTTGGAGATTCAATGATTACTCTAAAGGATTTGGGGGAAAGACCTAAGTGAGGGGGAAATAATTTAAGAGAAAAAGAAGAGTTACTCCTTCCCTTCCTGACTCTGTTACTTTTCGTGTTGAGTGTGGGCTCTTGTGGTGAGAAATGTATGAAAAGACGCTCTCCCACCTGCAGAGCTGCCTCTGAGTCTGTGTGACAAACAGCAGCATAAAGTGAAAGGCGGAAGCCAGTGCTGGTGCCTGACACTGGCAGCTACTTACACTGGCAGCTACTTTTACTTTGTCATGTTCTGTAGGTTGACTGGGTATCTAGCAAATCAAAATGTGCATTTCTATTTTGTTTATTACCTCCTCACTAAATACTCTCTCACTCGTTCAAATAGCGTTTTGTAACTTCTTTACGAACTCATTAAACCATTCTGTATTATCTATAAATATTTTTGCTTCTGCCATTGAATAGCCCTAGCTATTGTTTTTTACCTTAGCACATTCGTCACAATATAAATTCTTTTAAAGTTAGAACACTGAAAAAAAGAAATCAGTATCTGAACAGCTATAGAAAGAGAGGCTTTGAGGGCCGGGCGCGGTGGCTCACACTTGTAATCCCAGCACTTTGGGAGGCCGAGGTGGGCGGATCACGAGGTCAGGGGATCGAGACCATCCTGGCTAACAAGGTGAAATCCCGTCTCTACTAAAAATACAAAAAATTAGCCGGGCGCGGTGGCGGCGCCTGTAGTCCCAGCTACTCGGGAGGCTGAGGCAGGAGAATGGCGTGAACCCGGGAGGCAGAGCTTGCAGTGAAACGAGATAGTGCCATCCTAGGCGACAGAGCGAGATTCCGCTTCAAAAAAAAAAAAAAAGAGAGGCTTTGAGGAAAGAGAGGTGAATGAAAGAGAAAAATGATTTTAGCAGCTAAGGTGTGACATCATGATGGCCTGGAACAGAGCATGAACTAAGGAAACAGAGAAAGAATGTGTATTAATCAAGGTTCTCCAGAGGGACAGAACTAATAGGATAGATGTATATGTGAAAGGGAGTTTATGAAGAAGAATTGACTCACATGATCACAAGATGAAGTCCCACAATGGTCATCTGCAAGGTGAGGAGCAAGGAAGCCAGTAGTGGCTCAGTCTGAGTCCCAAAGCCTCAAAAGTAGGGAAGCTGACAGTGCAGCCTTCACTCTGCGACCAAACCCCTGGCAAACCACTGGTGTAAGTCCAAGGGTCTGAAAGTCAAAGAACCTAGAGTCTGATGTTCAAGGGCAGGAAGCATTCAGCGTGGGAAGAAGACGAAAGACAAAAGACTCAGGAAGCCAGCTTCTTCCACCTTTTCCTGCCGGCTTTGTTCTATTGGCGCTGGCAGCGGATTGGATGGTGCCCACCCACATTGAGGGTGGGTCTTCCTCTCCCGGTCCACTGAGTCAAATGTTAATCTCCTCTGGCAACACCCTCACAGCCACACCCAGAAAACAACAATACTTTGCATCCTTCAATCCAATCAGGTTGACACTTAATATTAACAATCACAGAATATATATGAAAAGTTTTAAGGCAAGGAATTTACCGGGCTTTGTGATATAGTTAAGCAACAAAAAGCTAATTCCCAATTTCAAACTAGGAGCAAAGTAGACTAATTCTGAGTAGTCATGCAATTGATTACATTATTAAAAGATCTTAAAGCTCCCTACCGTCCATTTATGGTAGAGAAGGTGTCATCAAGGAAATTAATTATAATTCTGAGTTTCTATGGAATCCTAAGTTTACAGATTCAAAAAAAATTAAGTCATATTTATTCACTATATCATTACAGTTTGATGTTATATGCATGAGAGTAATTAAGATTCATTTATTAATTCAGTAACAATGATTAAACTGCTTTTTGCAGTTTTTCTAGGCGCTTGAGATTTAGCAGAGGGCAAAACAGGCAAAACTCTGCCTTCATGCAACTTACTCTCAGATGGGAAGAAACTAATCATAAACAAAATAAATGAGTAAACGTATAGTTTGTCTGAGAGTGAAAAATTCTATGAAGAAACAAAACTTGGGAAAGAGAGATAAGAAATGCTATTTTAAATAAATGTGAGAGAAAGGTTCATGAAGGTGACATTGCAGCAGACACTCACATGAGGACAGAGAGGTAGGAGTGTCATGTCTCATCCTTTAGAAGGATAGTGAGCAAAGCAGAGAAGCAGCCAGAAGTAAAGACACTCTGAGATGTTGAAAGAAGAGCTCAGCCAGAGTGTGCAGACCAAAGTGGATGAGAAGAATAGAGGAGAGGAAGGCAGAGGCAGTGGGATAGGGAGAGTGATCAAGGGGGCCTTGTCAGCCACGGAATAATTCTGAATTTTTCTCTGATTGAGATGAGAAACGAGCAGATATTGTTGATCACGGGAGTGAGGTGATCCTATAAACATTTTCACGTAACACTCAGGCTGTTATCGGAAAAGTAGACTATGGGGCAGGGAGAGAGGATCAGAAGCAGGGAGACTAATTAGAGAGCTGTTGCATTAATCCAGGCAAGAGATGAAGTTGGTTTGGATCAGAGTTAGCAATGTGGGTGATGAGAATAGATGGAATGTTGTGTGTATTTGAAAGTAGAGCAAATAGGAGCAGCTGATGGCAAGAATATGAGGTTGAAGAGTGGAAGAGGAGTCATGGATGATTTCATGGCTTTTGACTTGAACACTTGAAATAACAAACTTGAGATGGAGAAGCTTGCAGGAGGTGAAGGTGGTGATTGTTTTGTGGGAAGGTTTGGATTTGTCCTTTTGAGCTTATTAAACAAACAAGAGGAGGTTACATGATAGCCAATTGGGTATATGAGTCTGGAGTCCAGAAACAAGCAAGTTAAAGATCTTAAATACAGAGTAGATATGTATTATCAGGCTCGATGGCTTAAGAAGATCCAGGGAAAAGCAGTCCAAGGACTGAGCCCTAGGATCCATCAATAACAACAGGTTAAGGAGGTGAGGGGGAGACAGCACTTGAATCATGAATTTAAATACTCCTTCTATTTTTAAAAATGTTTACAAAAAGAGCTTTCCAAATATTGTGACATTTGACTTGCAGAATTCTACTTCTGAAAAGCAGCGATAAAACTACGTTGGCTATTATTTGTCCTGCAGTTTACAAGTTGCAAGAGTTTTGACTTTCATTATGATCCTTTGATGAGTACCTATCTTTATTATACAAATCCAGAAAAAAAATTAATTCTATTGTGGATCTCTGCATACAATGATTCCTCAGGCTTGCAAGTGTTTGGAGATGAAGTTTTCTCCCTCAAGCGTGTTTTACCTTGTCTTGTTCAGCCTCAAAATCCCATATAGCAAGACAAGAAAGCTTTGCCCTCTTTTCCGGGAAGATAGTCAGCAAGAACAGGGAGGGGAGGATCAGACATCAGTAATCTTGCTAGGGGAATGGAATTTACCTCTAGGCCATCAGAGGGCAGGGGATCAATCCCTCATCTGTCCTGGGCATCTGCAGAAACCTCTAAGAACACCTGCACGTTATTTTGAGTCTAGATCACCCACTTTCTACTCTTATTCATATCACTGAAGAAAACAAAGTGAAAACAACCAGAACCAAAGCAAAATGCTCCCTAAATCCTAGTCCTCCTTTAGCTTAATCTAATTTTTTTCCTGGGACTAGAAAGAAAGGGGGCTGTTTGATTTTGTTGCATACACTAGAAGTTAGGGTATACACTCTGTATACATCAGACTGTACCAGGAACTGTTTTATCTTCTATGCAACAAGCATTTTTCTGAACAAGGTCTAGGTGTGGAGCTGCAATGGTGATTATGACAAACTAACCTTATTCGTGAACTTCATCAGCACTTCTCAAATCATTTTTGAGGGCCATTTTTCTCTCTATATCAAGGACAAATAATGCTTTTGTAATGTACAATAAAATGAATTACTATAAAACAAAATAAGGCATTCAAAATGCAAGTTTCAGCTTATGCAAGGTTCTGCAAATATAATATAAAAAAGGGGAAAAATGTATGTATTTGTTGAGTGTGGATATATTGGAAATAATATAGATAATAATTATTATACTCATAATTTTTTGTTATTCTGGAATTAGAACTAAACACAAAGTTATGAGAGAAACAGTAATTTTTCATATTAAATGGCTATATGCATATTTAGAATGAACATCATATACATCAATTATTTACATTTTAATGTGGCACGTGCTTGCTTGTGGCTTATTAATTTATATAATCTCTTTGGATTGGTTACAGCATTTCTTGCTGGGAATAATGTATAATGTGAACAGTCTCCATTCTTTATATTAATATCAGTCATAGTAGAGAAATGAATCTTAGAGAAATACATTGGCAGTAATGGAATAAGAAATTTTGAAGCAATTTCAGCAAGTTTAAGATATTTATTTTACAGTTTTACCCAGGGCCAGGTGCGGTGCCTCATGCCTGTAATCCCAGCACTTTGGGAGGCCAAGGCAGGCAGATCACTTGAGGTCAGGAGCCCGAGACCAGCCTGGCCAACATGATGAAACCCCGTCTCTACTAAAAATACAAAAATTATCCAGACATGGTGATGTATGCTTGTAATCCCAGATACTTGGGAGGCTAAGGCACAAGAATTGTTTGCACCTGGGGGGCGAAGGTTGCAATGAGCCGAGATCACGCTACTGCACTCCAACCTAGGCGACAGAGCGAGACTCTATCTCAAATAAATAAAATAAAGTAAAATAAAATAATATCCAAAAAAAGCAAATTTTACCACATTTTCAAAAATTCATCTTCAGTCCTGCATTATAGCCTGCTCCAATATTTATCCTGTAAAGTTATAGTTAAATACATTTTTGATGAAAGAAATCAATTCAGGATCCATGAATTTTCATATGTGGATCTTATGTGATAAAATATAAATTCAAAATGTTCTATCAGTGTTCTAAAACAGTCTATGATAACTTTTCCCAAATGTGCAATATCAAGATCATCAGTTTTTCACTGACAATTGTACTTAATTTATGAATCATGTCATAAATAGTTGTAGAAACTCTATTATTCTAAGCTTCTAACTTTTGCTTGGTCCTTTGATCTTACCTGCCATTGCAAAGCATGTTGCATTCATTCCTTGCATGCAGTAGAAAGATCTTTAAAGATACCAAATACATAAGATAAGTGAAGGGTGGCTGTCCAACCTACGTATTTAAAACTTGGGAATGGGCTAGTTTCTTATCTTGTATAAATAAAAGTTTTTTGTTGTTCCGATATTCTCAAGAATTTTCCTATGTGTAAACTTGGTGCCTCACCATGCAGTATAGGTGCTTATAATCAACATCTATGTTATTACATAATAAAGATAACAATTTTGTATTTAATGAATTAGCTTTTACATACATAAATCACAAATTTTACGAAATAGCTAAGAACCCTGATATTCAGCTGATACTTCTATTGTGTAGTAAGGCTTTCTTGATGAAGGAAACAGTACCTTGGTTTATGGTCATATGAACTCCTGAATCAGACTACATGAAAATATTTCCCTGGCATGGTAGCTTGCCAGTCTACTTCTAGAAAACAAACAAACAAAAACAAACCACAAACCACATTACTGATTTCTAAGCATTTTTCTCAATGTGTGTATTTATCTCTTTACTGGTGAGTAATAAACTGTTGTGGACTGGCAGTTTGAGGAGCACTGTTGTGTAGAAAGTAGAGATAATGTCTACATTGCAGAGTTGTTGTTGAGATTATCCATTACCTTCACAAAGTGTCTATCAAATATTATAACAGACATTTAATTTACAAGAGCTATTAATTTGCATCATACAATTATTTTTCATTTTAAGCAAATCTATAGTACAAAGAGAATAAATAACAGACTATATCTGAACTGAAAAAGTCGACAACCTTGTAGATAAATTTATCTGTCTGTTTATAGCTATGCGTCAACATTTCGCTATATAAAGATACAGGTATGTGAGTATAATAGAGTATCTCCTGCAAGAAAAAACTAACAAATTGTTAAAGAGTAGTCAATACCTAGGCAGAAAAATTACAGCCCATCTGCGAGATTAGAAAAAAAACAAAACAAAACTCAAAACAGGAGATGAATTTAGAGATTGCTTCAAAAGGTGACAGAACAAGTTACTACAGTATGAGACAGTGCTAAAAGCTTTCTATGCATTTTGCTGTTGTAATTTTATTCTGGGACGTTTTTCACCCAATCAGAACATACTGGAGAAATAGTGGATAGTTTATTTTACTTGAGGATGCTTAAAAAGCCCTAACTCATGTTGTACTCACAACGGAGATACTGCTGTGCACATTTTACATACAAGAATATTGAGGCAGAGAGAAACTTAGTAATTTGTTTAAGTCTGCAGTGTCCTTGGTCGTGCAAGGATACTAAGCAGTCTGACATCACTCATACCCTTTGCTCATCCACGGTTTAGAGTGCTGTGTCATGGATGGTAAATGGGAGCTTAAAATGGAAAAGTTAGTATAAACTTGTGTGGGAAAGAAAATGGATAGAGTTTTGTTTTTTTTTTAAAGAAAAAACAGAAAAACCCAAGGTGAGTGCACAGTGCACAAAGTGCTGTGAAAGGTGATGGAGGTAAAGAGGTATGACTCTCTTGTCATTGGGAGGTCTAGCTGGCACTGTTGTCTCTGAGGAATTAGAGCTACATGTAAGGCAGAGAACCAAGTGTGCAATCAGAGTGGAGTCTCTTCATTCGTGGGTTAAGGGTTTAAGTCTAAAGAGCACATGGAAAGGGAAAATCACTTGTAATGTTTAAATTGTTCTAAAGTCCCTAAAATTGCCCCCAAGCATGAGAAGTACATCCCATATGTCATTTTACCTTCCGGGTGTTTATTTGCTTGCTGAATGGAGTGGCAGTCTATCCTGTATGGAGCAAGGTCAGGTCCTTCATCTGAGAAGCAGTAAGGATACAAACTAAGAAGTGGAGAAGAAGGAAATAAAAGGCAGCTGTGAAAAAACTAAACTTTTTAAATTTATATTGGCAATAAAGTGGTTGAACGTATAATCAGGGAAGACCTGAGTAGGGGCTAATGATAACCAATGATGACTTAGTTCTCAAAGCTCTCTGAATGTGATGCCCTAAATGGAATGAAGGACTTTGGGTGGAGGAGATAAATGTGAGGAGAAGGGTTAAAATGATAAAAACAGAGAATAATGAATTTTGAAAAGGAAAAGTAATTTATATTGAAAAATTACAATATGCATACACAAATGCATGTATTATATAAATTGAGGTACAGTTGATCTAAGCATCTGAGAACAACATAAAACTGATAAGCATTTAAAGTACAATTACCGTGAGAGTATGTAGTCAGATCACGGTAGAAAACACATGGCACCATCAAAAGGTTCAAGTTCAGAGGCCTTAATGAAGATACTATATTACAAAGATGTGGGAAGGCTTAAAGGAACTGAGAAAAGACGAATGGCTCATGGACCAGAAAGGGTGAGGAGGTATTACTTACTATCCCTAAGCCTGATATGGCATGTGGCTTCAACTGTAATCAAAACGTGCAGCCACTACCAGAGCCCAAATAAGTATTCCACCTTACTTTTCTACCCTACGATGGCCTGCCATTGCCTTTCTTTGGCTGAACCTAATTGTAAGCCAGAGGACAGGGGTGCTGAGAAAGTGCATTCCATAAGGGTCAGTTGCTCAGGCCATAGTGTAGCCCATATAGAGTGCAAGGGATGAAAATTGCAGAATCTGGCATAGCCACTGTAAGTAACAAAATTATTCTCTGAATAATATTAAAGGGCTATCTGTAGGATTTGGAATACATATTTTATTTTATATTTTTTACATTAACTTTGTTTTTTAGTCACTGCGTACCGATTTTTAAAAAATTTTATGACAGCCACTTTTTTAAAATTTCGGTAGCTTTTGGGGTACAAGTGGTTTTTGTTTACATGGATGAATTCTATAGTGGTGAATTCTGAGATTTTAGTACCTGTCATCTGAGCTGTGTGTATAAATGTTTTCAAATACTAGGTCAGGGATGAGTTCTTACTGTTAATGCTTTAATCCTTTTTAGATGTTTTCTTTGTTCTCCATAAATGTAGATTGTATTGAAAATAATTTTGAGTATAAACTATTTCATTTGCTAATTGTTATGTTTTACAATTTCAGTAATATCTCTGAAAGTAAAATAATCTAGCAAGGAGATTAGTTTTGTAATTGTATCATGACAGTATAATTGTTGACCTTTTATATCATCACATACTTTTATAGAAATTCAGCATAATTTTTAAAACAAATTTCTCATTCTGATATGACTCATTTATTATACATTTTTCAAGTACATTGTCAATCACTTTACTTGGAGCATTATGCGATACCAATGAGTTAATCATGGCATATGTGCAATTACTGGCATGTGTTACTCTTGACTTTTTGTGTAAAGCTGCCCACTGTATTATTTAATGAACAAATGCACTTATCCTTAATCATTACTTTGCACTCAGCTTCTGTTAAAACAATGACAAATCAGACATTCACATTTCAATCATTAAAATAACAGTAATGAATTATTTTCCTGGTAGTAGGGATTTTATAGTTGTTTTTCTTAAAACGAATTTTTTATCACTTTTTTTATGGTTAGCATAGATGCAAATGATAGAGATTGTTTTAATAGGCAGAAGTTAAGAGAAAGTATGAAATACTTCTTCTTTCTCTCACTTGCAAGATGAAAAGATTCCCCCTACAGTTTCCAAATGATAGTGGGGAAATGAAGGATAAGGGGTGGAGAAGAATAAACATTTTTCTTTGAATTGAACCATGGGGAATTTCTGGAAGATTTATAACCATATTGGCTCATTGATTACTCAGATGGCAGAAAGATATTCTCAGTGTGTGCTCCTTTTTCCTAATGAAAAAGACTATTAGCCCACCTCAAAGTGTATATTAGAAGTTTTATTTTTGTTAAATGGAGAGCTCTGTTTAACCCGTTTGCAGAATTGGGCCTCTACTTGAAAATAGCAATCACTTTTGAAGAAATATCACTGCAATTCAAATCAAGTGGAAGTTAGAATAGATATAATGCTGTTATATTCTGATTACAAGATAAATGCAGTTAGGAGCTATTGAGTTCTTTGTGGTCCAGAAATTATGTAGAAAATTCTAATTTTACTAAGTTACCCAAATTGACCCCAAAATGGATGGTCACATATGCAGGCTAGAAACTGAATCAAGGATGCTGAAAAGCACCATTAATACTGCCTTTTTCAATGACCTTAAAGAGACGGCATTAAGAAAATCACACTAGGTTTCATTAAGATGAGTAAAATTGAACATTTAAGTAAAGGAATAATCATTTTTGAACAACATAATATGAAAATATATGACCATAAAATCTTGATAGCTCTCTAGCAGTGCTTGTAGAAATTGCAGTCTCTTTTCAAATGTTATTGTGGGTGGTAACTCAGTAGAAAATTATAATAGCTGTCAAAACTCGTGTACATTTTATAAAATATGCATTCTGCTACTTTTTCAGGTGCGTGTAGTAATGTATATACACTGTGTTGCATAGTGGGGTGTGTAGATCCATAGAGACGGTATGTTTTCTTTAGTATCAAATAACTTGACAAGGAAATTATAAAATTCTTTAGAAATTCAAGTGATTCTCAGTAAATTAAGCAATGGGGGATTATCCTATTTATGGAAAGCTTAATCATTTTCTATCTCTTTTATTATTTTAGAAATTCCATTTCTTTTATTGTGTAGGAATCAGACCAGAGGCTACTAGAGAGACAACTGATTAGAAAAGTTTATGAGAAAGGTTTCAAAAGGAAAGTCTTCCTGAGGCTTATTTTCATACAAGTCTTTAGAAAGAACAGTTAATGCTGCTGTGCTGTATTTTTCCCAAATGTATTGTTTTTAACTCATAAAAATGTTTCTCTCATATATCGTACTCAAAGTGAATGATTCAGGTCAACAAGATATTTCTGTTCCACAATGTCATTCATGGATCCAGGTTCTTTCTATCTTGTTGCCCTCCTATTGCCCAGGCTCTGTTTTCATTTGCATGTCTGAAGTTGGTTATGGACAATTCCATGTTTTGGTTTATGAAAAAATAAGAGGCAGAATAGAGAAGTACACATTGGTTACCTCAATGTCCAGTTCCGGAAGTGGTGCATATTACTTCTAGGCCACAGTAGCTGCCAAGCGAAGTTGGAAACGCAGCTTAGCTGGGCAGGTATGTGCCACTTACCATTTATTACAATGCAAGAAGAGGAAAATCGAGGTTGGTAAACAATTATTAGTGCTATCCAAGCTTCTTGGAGATTCGGCAGAGATTTTAAAGGGCAATTTAGAAACTGCTTGAACTTTCATATTTGCCATAATCCTGAACACGGGTAAAGCAGTTGTAATATATAATATCAGTCACTTCTTTGTACTTATATACGGCCCATAGGAAAGGTAAGCATCTGTGTTCTAAACAAAAATAGATTTTTAAAATATGAATTTCAAAACAGGAATAATCTTTGAACTGTAGATTAAGAAAGAACACCATATGGAAGAAAAGAGAAAAAAGACTTCTAGGCAGTTCATAGATTATACAGTTATAATTTTCAATGACACATATATTACATATGACCAGGTAAGTCCTCCCCAAATCTACCACAGTTAATACATCAGAGTTCAAAAGTCCACTCAGCTTGAAACTTTTTACCTATGTCTATATATCGTTAAATGTGGCTGTGCCTCTCCTGTTTTCATTTACTTATATCTTGTATAATTCCTCACTCTCTCATTCTTTGTTTCTCCCTGACTTCTATCCTCATTGATGTTGTTCTTTCAGCTATCTAACTTTTTTCTCTTAATAGTCCATTTTAATCCGCTAATTTTCATCCTACAAACCATATTGTTTTCTCCCTCAGTATGTTGCAAGTTCTGTGAGGGAGATAATAATGACCATGTAACCAGCTTTAGCAATACTGTACCTGACAAACGATAGATTCCCGGTAAATCCTGCCAAATGAGAAATGAGAGAAAAATAGAAAATCTGAAATATGAAGTTCATTTCCTACATTATCTCTTGAAGTGTAAATCTCACCTTGTAAATTCTTATTTTATCTGTGCTAAGTTGGGCCCAGAGATTATTTTATTTGACTATAAGTATACTTTAGTGTCTAGCATCACCCTATATAAAAATAATAAAAACATATATATACTTCTTATAACACTGATTTATAAATGGTAAATAATTCAAGATTATGTGTGCGAATAATTTAAAGACATACTTTTAGAAGCGGAACAAAGCAGAAAGATGAGTAATTATATCCTACTTTCAGGATTCTTTAATAGTAGCCATTCAAGATAATGTCTGTGAAGGACTGGCTTTCTCTGCCAAACATAAGGGTCCACCAACTGATCTGCTCTTTTTTTTTTTTTTTTGCTTTCATTATTTTTAATTGACACATAATAATTTTACCTCTTTATGTACTACAGTGAGATATTTTGATACCTATATATGATGTGTAATGATCAAATGAGGGTAATTAGCATATGTATCACCTCAAACATTTATCATTTCTTTGTGTTGTTTTCCAAATGTAGTTAACTATGGAAAAAAATCACTACACATTTCTTCTGGGCACTTTAAAATAAAGATTGTATATATTTAAGTTGTACAACATGATTTAAGTATGCATTGTGTAATGATTACCACAATCAAATTAATTAACACATCCATTTCCACCCATGCTGTACCTTGGATCCCCAGACCTTGTTCATCTTCTAGCTAAAAGTTTCTATTCTTTGACTGACATTTCCCCATTTCTTTGCCCCTCTCCCAGTCCCTGGTAACCACTATTCTCTCTGCTCCTCTGAGTTCAAACTTGAAATTTCACATATAAGTGAGATTACATGGCATTTGCCTTTCTGCGCTTGACTTACTTCACTTAGCATAATGTTCTCCAGGTTCACTCATGTTGTCCCAAATGGCAAAATTTCCCTTTTTTAAAAGGCTGAACAGTATGTGTATATATACCACATTTTCTTTATCCATGTATCCATTGGTGAACTCTTAGGTTAATTTTACCTCTTGACTATTGTGAATAATTCTGCAATGAACATGGGAGTGCAGATATCTCTTCCACATACTACTTCAATGTCCTTTGGATATACCCAAAAGTAAGATTGCTGACCCATATGGTAATTTTATACTTTTCTTTTTATTTTTGAGGAATCTTCACACCATTTTCCATAATGGCTTTACCTGTTTACATTCCCACCAACAATGTACAAGTAATTAATTTTCTTCACACGCTAGTCAACACTTGTTATCACTTCTCATTTTGGTAATAGTCTTCCTAACATGTATAATGTGATGTCTCGTTGTGGATTTGATTTGCATATCCCTGGTGATTGGTGATGTTGAGAACATTTTCATATAACTTTTGGCCATTTGTAGGTCTGCTTTGGAAAAATTTCTATTCAGGTCCTTTGCCCACTGTTTAAGAAGATTATTTGTTTTCTTTTTGCCATTGAGTTGTGTGAGTTCCTGATACAATATGGATATTGACCCTTTATCACATAAATGGTCTTCAAATAGTTTCTACCATCCCATAAGTTGCCTTTCATTTTGTTGATTCTTTACTGTGCAAAAGCTTTTTAGTTTGATTTAGCTCCACTTGTTTGTTTTTTCTTTTGTTGCTCAGGCTTTGGTATCGTATTCAAAAAATTCATTATGAATACCAAGGATATTTTCCCCTAGATTTTCTTCTAGGAGCTTTACGGTTTTAGAACTTACATTTAAGTTGTTAATCCATTTCCAGTTACTTTTATATATGGTATAAGGGTCCAATTCTTTTGCATGCTAATATCCAGTTTTCTCATCACCATTTATTTTCATTTTTATTTTGTTTTTGATCAGAAGATGTCTTTGTGCATTTTATTTATTTATTTATTTATAAACTTCTATTATAGGCCCAGGGGGTACATGTGCAGGCTTGTTACATGGATGGATTTCATGCTGCTGAGGCTTGGTTTACAAATGATCCCATCTCCCAAGTTGTGAGCATAGTACCTGATAATTAGTTTTTCAACCCTCGCTCCCTCCAATCCTCCCACTTCTAGTGGTCCCCATTGTCTCATGTTCCCATCATTATGTTCATGCATACTCAGTGTTTAACTCTCACTTATAAGTGAGAACCTGTGGTATTTGGTTTCTGGAGGGTAATGGCCTCCAGCTGCATCCATGCTGCTGCAAAGGACACAAGTTTATTCTCCTTATGGTTGTTTATCATTCCATGATGTACATGTACCACATTTTCTTTATCCAGTCCATGGGCATCTAGGTTGATTTCATGTCTTTAGTATTGTGACTAGTGCTGCAATGAACATATTAATACATATGACCTTTTGGTAGAATGATTTATTTTCCTGCAGATGCATACCCAGTAACGGGATTGCTGGATAGAATGGCAGTTCTGTTTTAAGTTCTTTAAAAAATCTCCAAACTGCTTTCCCCAGCAACTGAACTAATTTACATTCCCACAAACAGTTTATAAGGGTTCCCTTCTCTCTGCAACATTGCCAGAATCTGTTATTTTTTGACTTTTTAATAGTAGCCGTTCTGAATGGTGTGAAATGATATCTCATTGTGGCTTTGATGTGCATTTATCAAATAATTAGTGATGTAAAGCATTTTAAAATATATTTTTTGGCCCCATGTATGTCTTCTTTTCAGAAGTGTTTGTTTATATTCTTTGCTCCCTTTTTTTAATGGGGTTATTTGTTTTTTGCTTGCAGAATTGTTTAAGTTCCTTATGGATTTTGGATATTAGACCTTTGTCAAATGCATAGTTTGTGACTGTTTTCTCCCATTCTGTAGATTGCCTGTTTACTCTCTTGATACTCTCTTTCATTGTGCAGAATCTTTTTAATTAGGTTCCACTTGTCAAGTTTTGTTTTGTTGCAATTGGTTTTGGGAACTTGTAAATTCTTTGCTAAGGCTGATCTCCAGAATGGTGATTCTTAGGTTTTCTTCTAGAATTTTTATAGTTTTAGGCTTTACATTTAAATCTTCAGTCCATCTTCAGTTGTTTTTGGTATATAGTGAAAGGTGAAAGGTAGGGGTTCAGTTTCACTCTTCTGCATATGGCTAGCTAGTTATCCCAGCATCATTTACTGATTAGGGATTCCTTTCCCTATTGCTCATCATTGTTGACTTTGTCAAAGATCAGATGATTGAAGGTATTTGGCTTTATTTCTGGTTTCTCTATTCTTTTCCATTGCTGTGTGTGTCTGTTTTTGCTGTTTTGGTTTCTGTAGTCTTGTAGTGTAGTTTGCAGTCGGGTGATGTGACAAATCCAGCTTTATTTTTTTTGCTTAGAATTTCTTTGGCTATTCCGGCTCTTTTTGCTACCATATGAAGTTCAGGATAGTTTATCCAGTTCTGTGAAAAATGATGTGGGTAGCTTGATAGGAATAGCATTGAATCTGTTGGTTGCTTTAGGCAGTATGGCAATTTTAACAATATTGATTCCTCCAATTCATGAGCATGGGATGATTTTCATTTCTTTGAATCATCTATGATTTCTTCGTATATCATCTATGATTTCTTCATCAGTTTTAGTAGTTCTCTTTGTAGAGATCTTTCATCTCCTCGGTTAGATGTATTCCAAGGTGTTTTTTCTAGTTATCACATATGGGTTCGTGTTCTTGATTTGACTCTCGGCTTGAACATTATTGTTGTACAGAAATGCTACTGATTTTTATACATTGATTTTGTAACCTGAAATTTTCCTGCAGTCGTTTACCATTTCTAGGAGCCCTTTGATGGAGTCTAGAGTTTTCTGGGTATAGAATCATATCATCTGCAAAGAGAGATAATTTGACTTCTTGTTTTTCTATTTGGATACCTTTTATTTCTTTCTCTTACCTGAGTGCTCCAGCTAGGACTTTCAGTAAAGTGTTGAATAGGAGTGGTGAGAGTGGGCATCCCATCTTGTTACATCTCTTCAGAGGAATGCTTCCAGCTTTTGCTCATTCAGTATAATGTTGGCTGTGGATTTGTCATAGATGGCTCTTAGTATTTTGAGGTATTTTTCTTCAGTGTCTGGTTTGTTGAGGGTTTTTATCATGAAAGGATGTTGAATTTTATCAAAAGCATTTTCTGCATCTATTTATCAAAAGCATTTTCTGCATCACATAATTTTGTTTTAAATTCAGTTTATGTGGTGAATCACATTTATTGATTTATGTATACTAAACCATCACTGCATCCCAGGAATAAAGCTTACTTAATTGTGGCGAATTAGCTTTCTGATGTGCTGCTGGATTTGGTTTGCTAGTATTTTGGTGAGGATTTTTGAATCTATGTTCATCAGGGATATTAGCCTGCAGTTTTCTTTGTTGTTGTTGTTGTTGCTGTTGTTGTTGTGTCTTTGTTAGATTTTGGCATCAGAGTGATGCTGGCTTCATAGAATGAGTTAGAGAGGAGTCCCTCCTGCTCTATTTTTTCAATTAGTTTCAGTAGGATTGGTAACAGTTCTTGATACATCTGGTAGAATTTGGCTGTGAATCCATCTGATCCAGGGCTCTTTTTGGTTGGTAGATTTTTCATTACTGATGCAGTTTCAGAACCTGATATTGGTTTGTTCAGGATTTTCTTATTTCTTCCTGACTCAGTCTTGTGAGGTTGTGTGTTTCCAGAAATTTATTTATTTCCTCTAAAGTTTTCAGTCTGTCCCAGCACCATTTATTGGAGACATCTTTTCCCCATTGTGTATTCTTGATGCCCTTGTCAACGGCCAGTTGATGATGTCTGCATAGATTCCAGGGGTCTACATGTCTGTTTTATGCCAGCAACATACTATTTTAATTAATATAGCTTTGTTACAGACAAAGCTATATCATCATCCTCAGGAAACATGATGGTTCCAGCTTGTTCTTCTTTCTCAAAATTTTTTGGCTCTTTGGAGTCTTTTGTTGTTTCATATGATATTTAGGCTTTTTTCTGTCTGTTAAAAATGCCATTGGAATTTTAATGGAGATTGCATTGAATCTGTAGATGGCTTTGAGTAGTATGAACATTTTAACAGTATTAATTCTTCCAGTCCATGTACATGGGATATATTTTCATGTATTTGTTGTCATTAGTTTCTAGTGGGAAATTTTATAGGATTTAAGTGCCAACCATCTATCAAATCTCTAATTTATTAAGAAAACCAAAATTCAAAAATAAAGTTCTTCTTATGATTGTCAAAGGTCTCTTAACGTGAAGACAGAAATCATGGATCTACTATTAACTCACTTTTTAAAAATTTGGATGCTTAAAAAGAGAAAAAAATTATTATACTCTTACGGTAAGATTTAAATATTCATAGTGTTATATTACCTGACCTTAAGAATTATAAATCTCAAAAACGCAAGCTAAACATAAATAATATTCTATATATAAATCAAAGATTGTCATGAAGCTTTTAATTAGTTAGTGTTTTTAACTACATGGCCTTAAGAAAACAGGCTATAGTGCAACCAGAAAAAATACAAGTAAAAAAATGTCAACTAATAAGATAGACATGGGGGTATAAGCAGAAAAATCCACTTTCTACTTCCTAATCACATTTCCTATGTATGGACTTGTGTTATTATAATATATCAAAATATTCTGATCTGCTCTACGTCGAACAATTATTTTTTGAGAAATAATGATATAAATACTTGTTAGTCCCATAATTTATGTTCTGAGTTTGACTTGTAGTTATATGCTCTGTGCAAAGGAATCTGTTGAATCTACTGGACACACAGAGAACAACACTTCCAATCATAGTCTCATTTGCTGGGTTAAGTAATTCTTCAGCTTTCCCGTATCTTCTTGGGAAAAGAAAACAAACAAACAAAAAAAAAACAACAAAAAAAAACCACGTTGGCCTTGGGTGCATAGTAATAGAATGAACATTCGTCAGGAAATTGTTGTATATCACAAATGGGGTTGAGTTGTCACAGGTGACATCTTTAATTTCCTCAATTTGAGTGTGAAGGCCCAGAGAAGTTAATTGTTCAGAACTCGTAAATGACACAGCTGAAAGCTAACTAGATTAGCCAAGAAATTAAAATTATTGAGTTAAATATTCATTCAATGTGTGGCTATATGTGAGTGTGCTTGCACACACGTGTGTGTGAATGTTGAAATCAGAAGTATGATGGTCTCTTGAGCCACTGAAATGATGAGATAAAAGAATAAAGAAATGTGTAACTTCTTGATGAGCATCCAACTTGCAGTGGACAATGCAAAATATTAAAAATTTAAATAAGGCTTTAATCTGCCACAGCTCTGGTATTTTTGCTAGGGTTGCCTTTTCTTTTTCCTCACATACTTGTGATTAATGTTTTGATAGACATATTTTGATAGCTTTTAAAAAGTGTGAGAGGTAGCTACTGTGAAAACAGTTTTAACTTCTTTTTTTTTTTTTTCCTGACTTGTTGGCCTTATCCTGTTAATCACTGTTTATTCTGAGCTGTAAGGAAATAATCAAAGAATGCCTAGAAGTCAAGCTCACATGGGCATTTTTCATTTTGGAAACTTCAAGAAGCTTTGCTATGTAGTGAGTCTATAGGCAAAACAGAACTACAGCTCTTAGTTTGAATTCTCAATGAATTTTGCTTCCCTGATATATCAAATATACTTTAGAGAACTGTAATGTCTTTTGCTTGTTTTTATTTTTGGTGTTTTTCCTAAAGAGCTCCATGTACTTTATCTTTCATTGTTTTTCTTAGAAAAGAAACATGCAATTTAATTCCCAAAGGGAATCTTAGAGACCTTGTTTATGTTACAGCAAGTATTTTATATATATATGTGTATGTATATATATATCTTGCTATATGTATATAATATATAATATAATATATATATATCCCTTGCTTGCAAAAAAC
Source organism: Pongo abelii (assembly GCF_028885655.2). Classification (NCBI taxonomy): domain Eukaryota; kingdom Metazoa; phylum Chordata; class Mammalia; order Primates; family Hominidae; genus Pongo; species Pongo abelii. Next base: position 61,789,115 of record NC_085928.1, read on the forward strand.
AGACTCTGTATAGATTGATTTTATTATATTATATTCCATCTAGTGTCAGAGTATCTCTAACTAATGAAATTTCTCATTAATTAGGTCTCTTCATGTTACTCCCTTTATTTCTACTGAAAGTCACCATATTTCTAGTTAATTCCTGGATATAAAGCATCATATGTGTTTAAAAACCCTCAATGAAGAAAATATTTCCCTATAACTTTCATACAGGCTGCTATTTTAAATGTCAGAATTGCCCACAACTTGTCAGTTTTGAAAAAGCGTTTTAGTTTTGAGCTGCCAAATGGAATAAAAATGATGTTATTGACTTGTAACGAAGGGACTAAAGCACTCTGATAGCATCTGACCTTTTATCATCACTTATTTAAAGAGCTTTCAGGGGAGGAAAGAAAACCTACCTTTAAAAGGTGGAGTAACTTGCCAGTGAAGTGCTTTTTCTTAGTGCAGTGAGCTGAGAAGAGTTTTGGAAAAAAAGCGCAGAGGACATGGTTGTAAAAATGACTATTTGCTACTGGTGCAGATAATAATTTATTCCAGTGAAAGAAAAGAAAAAATTGTGGTCACATATGGCTTCAGGTTTTGATTCTTTCTATCTTCTACTGACTGCTAACAATAATTAAATTTTTTTAGAAGCAACCTGATCAAAAAGATGGAAAACCAGTCTCCATCTTCAATCAATAGTAGAGGTTAGGATTAATTTGTTGTTTTAAAATGTGGAAATTACTCTCTGTGTTTGAGAGCAGTATGTGGCACCTCTTAACTATATGATAAAAAGGGCCTTGAATTTCACTGTATGTGTGTGACATAAAGGATATCTATTTGGAGAGATTTAATGGGACTGAAATAGAGGGTAATAGATACTGAATTGGGGTAATTTATGTTGTACACTGAAGAAGGTGGCCAGAGAAACTTCAAAGACGAGCCCTCCTGCATGACTAAAACTGAAAAGGCATTTCAAAGCTCTCTGCCTCTTACATGAAACTAAGTATCAATCTGTTGATTTCAGAATTTATATATTTAAAGATTTTGATACGAGCAAAATGGCATCTATACAGCCATGTTAGTGCCTGGCGAGCTAAAGCACACGAACAAATATAGTTCAGATAATAGGCAAAGTTATTTCAGGTGGCTTCTAATTCACCATGTGAGAAAGAATATGAACTTGCCAAATATGAATGACATAGGAGGGATCATTTTCTTCTGTAGTTGTAAAAATGAAGGTCTCAGTTTCCATACGATATTGTTCAATGATTTTTTTTTCAAATGGCAACAATTTTAATAAGGGACATTCCATGATCTGAGATATGATTAGGAATGTGTACAAGTCATGTTCATTTTAGAATATTTCTCATCATCCTAACAACACAAATTAAAATCAGTATGGCTAACTACTTCATGTGCTATAATGTTTGAGGAGTTAAATCTGGGGATCTCTGCTTCACTTCTTGAAATGTACCAATGCCACTAAAATAAAGGGAAAATAAGCATGGTAACTGTTAACTGGATAATGTAATGTTTTCATGCTTCTCAAGTAGAACTTTCTCTAAGTATTTTCAATAGTTTTAAGTGACTATAATATTAAACATAAAAAACATTCTCATTTTACCTACAATTTAATTAGGGGAAAAAAAACAGTTCCAGAGAGATTTTGCAATATTAAGGAATAAAAATTCATCATGGTGGGTTTAACCTGTTAGAATTGAGGTAGAGCAAAGGAATCAGGGGAAAGACACTTTGTACAAAGTGGGGATTTTTTTTCCAAGTATGTCAGTTACTTCTCATCATCATTCTTTGGAACTGACTGACATGCTTCAGCAATCATTTTTGACATTCAATACACATGAGAATTTTGGGTTAGAACAAGAATCTTTTCTTGAAAATATCTAAGTGAACTCTGACAAACAATATACTGCTTAAAAGTGCTGTACTCTGTTACTATTCTGCAGGTATATTACTTTAGAGTATATTTTTACCATAACACATAACTTCTAAAATTAAACTCTACTGTAAGATAAAAATGATAATCAAAGTGTGTTGGCTTCCTATTCTAAGTAATATTAGGAAATTATTTACCTGAGATATTGTGATAAAAGTATGCTGTATTTATACTAATTATCCATTCAGTAGGTTTCTCCATAGCCCTTATAATGCATATTCTACTGTTATAAGCACACCAATATCAATTCACTGGGGCATTATCATTACCATACATAAATCAGATGAAATATTTGGTCATTTTGATTATCTTCAATGTTTGTTTGTTTGTTTTTGACAACAATATTTTAGAATCACTTCATCTGTACATACTCAACTCAAATTTTAAGTGGTTATCTTATTAATAGTGGTTAAAAAACCAATCATTGGGGCTGAAAGTCCAGTGTGTGGGATCACAGTAAATCACTTGCAAGCTATGTGAATTTAAACAAGGGGCTTGAATCTTCTGCATCTTTAAAAGGAAACATAAATCAAACTCACCTCATAGGTCAAGACCACCTACATAAACTGTGGGCTCAGGAAAAAATAAAAATGTAGGGCTCTTACTCAAACATCACGACCAATTTCAAGTTGGCAGTAGCAGAGCATTAAACACTGATGGCAGAGCTTGAAGCCAAGATTGGAGCTCTTCTAAACACAGAGCCCTGTGCAACACACCTTGGAAGCTGTTGTGAAGAGTAAGTTTATAGACTCCTTATTAGCACATATTATGCACTCAAAAATAATTTTAACAATTATTTTCTACAAAATTTTTATTTGAGATGCTCTGGTTATAATATACTGTTTTGGAGGAGGGGGAGGACCTTAACTTAATCTCTACATTTTGGTTTTGTTCTGAAATTTTAAATAGTATTTTTAAAAACCCCTTAGTGAGTTTGATATGCAGCCAAGGTTGAAAAATCATCAGATATTTAACTAATGTGTGGGATTAACTAAATTACTTCTTACTGACTCTGTACTATATCTTTTATATTTATACAATATATAAAATACCAGTCATAGATTGATTTTTTTTTTACCCAGTTACAATAATAGAATGGGGATGGAATTATGAAAGTAACTAAAATGACTTGGATGATTCAAAGGTTAATAAAGGTTTATTGTCCTTAAGGAAATAATAACCTACAGCTCAAAATGTAATTGAAAGGCTCTTACTGCAAATTCACTTAGGGGTGCTTGTTAAAATTTCAAATGTTTTGGACTTAGCCTGACCTACTGAATCAGAATCTTGAGGTGGGATGGAGAGGGCAGAACATGTGTTTTGTCAAGCCCCTCTCTTGAACATACGCTTGGAAATTTGAGAGCCATGGTTTAGTATTACAATGCCTACTTCTCACAGCTATTCTTCCCTGAAGCAAATTTAACAGCCAAGACTGTAGTACTCTAATTAACATTGCTGTTCACCTGGTGTCTATAACTCACTGTGTAGCATAGGGCCTGAGAGGAATAAAAAAGCTGCTCCGATTTTTTTCCCTTGCTTTACTGGCAACATCAACCCTCATTTTAGTTATTGAAATAGTATAATTTCTTCTCTAGTCTGTTAAAGATGACTATTCTGAAATATATGAAAATTCCTATTTTTATATCCCCTTGTCCATTTTGTAATATTTATAATACTCTCTCTGTCTATATATTTTCCTCTGTACTTAGATCTTACATAAAAGGCTAATCACACATAATAATAAGCATGAAAAGCATATGGTTATTATTCTTTGCCATTTTTTTGGTTTTAACCTTAGGACTATTTCTTTATACTAGCTAATCTTCTCCCTACGATAGGGAGCTCAATGAATGCACATTGCAATTGGTGTACTTCTTACCTCAGGCACACAATTCAGCCTTCTATATAATTGGCGTTCAGGAAGATGAGGGGAAGTGGGACTGGAAAAGGAAAGGCAGTCATATCTCATAATTGCAAATATGAAAGTCAGGGTCACCCACTTCACGGTGAGAAAGAAAACATCCAAATCCTATGTCTTTACATTACTCATTCAGGCATATACTGAATTTAGTTACCACATGTTAGACTAAATAAATGGCTATGTATTCTTTACAGATCTTATAAAATAGTTCATTCAGTAAAAAAGAACCATTTTATCATTGCCATCTGAGAGTTCCAAATAATTACGGGTAATAAAAGAGGAACAATAAGTGAAAGCATCATTTCTTGGCCGTGTCTTATTTCTCACAGGGACATGTTCATTAACGAGAATAAAGATTCTACTCGGAATTGTATATTTCAAGTTTCTCTTTATTTGATATGTAATTTACCAGTTCACTCTCCTTCAGCTTTTTTCTGTAATTACTTGAATTTTATTCAACATGCGTCCTTTTTTTGACAGCCATGTTTTTTACTTCAATAAATGTTATCGAGCATTCTTTGACTGCTCCTATTGCATCAGCTGTAATTAGCTTTTGATTACTGTTAATTTCACAGCATTTTCCCTTTAATAAGTTGCATCAAAATGCTTTCATTTCTGTTGCAGCAAGTTTAATTAGTTTTTGAACCCTGTTTCTGTTTTTCCTTCCATTTTTAGAAAAAAATGACAACACCTACTTTCTTTGTTTCTATGAGGATATCCATGACTTACAATGTGGTGTTCACCAGAAGCGGTCACCTAAGACTTACAATACTAAATTGTGGTAACATGTAGCCTTTTTATTTGCATCAAGAATATTCTCATTTACTCACATACTTATAATTCTGATTATTTAAAAATATTATATAATTTTACTTTCAGCTTTTAAAGGTGCTAAATGATTTATTTAAAACAACTAGGATTCTAATTGGTCCCTCAATTCAATTAAATAAGCTGATTCACACTCCATGTATTCAATTATATGACACAGAATACCTGTATTCTCTTTTCAGAAATCCATTGTTCATTTTGTTTGAGTGAACCCAACTGTTAATTGCAGAATCCCTTAGGGTAAAATGCTACTCAAGGTATTTTTGAGTGGCCTGTATAATAATTAATGCAATTTTAACATGCAAGATATATTTATGGCTTTTTAATTATATAGATAGAACTTTAAAAATAATTATATAAATTTATATGAAATGAAACATTAACTCTTATTTATTCATGTGACTTGAATTGTAAACTGGCATATGTAGGGACTTAAAACTTCTAAATACCACCAAAAAGAAAACCCAAAAAATAAGCTGAAGGCAACTACATATCATATTTACTACTACTGAATTCAAATACCAGTGATTCTAAATTGGTCTATAATATTCAATATTATAACTAACTTTATAAGATTGTAATAATTGAAATAATAATATAATAATCAATATTACAGAATGATTGGAGGGCAGTGGAAGAAAAGTAAATGCCCAATTAGAGAACTGATTATATTCAATATTATATTATAATCTCTTGATAACATGAAACTTTTCAGATAGAAAGTTGACAATTGCAAAACTTAAAATTGAACATTACAGGTAATGGTATCCTTTAGGTGACTATTTAAAAACATTTTCAGTGCCAGGCTAGAATTATATATCAGGTAGCATGGGGAGGTAGAGGAGTAGTGTAATATAAGAGAGGTAGAGAGGAGTCACGAGCCCAGTGCCTCATGAATTTAGAGTACCTTGCTTAAAAAAGATGAACCCTATATTTTAAGAGCTTAAAGTTTATTTAGTCCTACCGTCTTTCTGATATTACTTTCATTTCCATATTATTATTCTAAATGTTCATTCAAATTTTGTTTACTATTCTTGTTAGAGGAAACTCCCTATATTCAACGGGAGTCCGCACTGTTTTCAGCTAGTCCTGAAGTACTTGTTTTAAACTAAAATCTGCTAGCTTGTTTCTTTCACCCTTGGGTTTTAACTCTACCCAACCAATCCAGGTTTGTTGCTGTTGGGGTGGACGAGTAGGGGACACTGTATCTGTAGCACACATAATTAAGGTTCAAAAAACATATTTCTTTGGATTAACAGACTTTATTCATACTTATATAGCAACAAATATGCTATATAGCAATAGAGATGCCTGCATATGACATTTTTCTTTGTTTAATATTTAAGCAGAGAAACATAAATTCTATCATATCTTTCTGTGACTGAATTTCAAATGACTGCAATTTGTCTAATTTCCTTAGTATGCCTTTATTGAGAATCCCTTATAATATTGTTAAAAAAATTTCTGGGCTTGTGATTTGTAAAATCATGGCCTCTGTCTTGTAACTAATTTTAATGTATTTTTATTTTCTATAACAAACCCCTTTATCATGCTCACATTACTGGTATGTTATGCTTTTACATTTAAAAAAATTAATTGCTTTAATGCATAAATTTTCCAATCCTGCAGCTGCTGCAGAGGTTAAAAAAGTCTACCAAGAAAACATTCACCATGAACTCTCATAATTAGTTTCTTTGCGTATTGCTCCAGAGTAAAACAAATCAGCACTAGAAGGAAAATCTGTTCTGGGAGGTCCCACACTGCTGGTCTAATGACCTATCCCCACAAGAGGATTGAATAGAGTAGATCCATTGTGGCTTCCCAAATGGCTGAGGCTGGCAGCCTCTGGAGATGAGGAACAACAGCTGAAGTCATAGAGAAAATAAAATGTTCTGCTTGAATGCAAGTTATATTTGTCTGTCTTCCTCAATCCTCTTTCAAGAAATGTTGCCATTTCAGACCAAGACAGCTGCTATTTTTTTATTTTTAGTTTTTCAGTCAAAGCTTCTTGGAAAAACTAGACTTGGATCAATGAGACCTATCTTCTTGGGTCAATTAATTTCCTGTCCATAGTGTCTTAAATTCATCTCAAATCTAAACTTCCTTCAGAAAGCTTCCCTACAGATGAGGTAACATCACATGTCTTCTTGGCAAGGTTAGGAAGCAGGGAAGCCATATCTCCACACCCGCTTCCTTCTCTGAAGATCTCATCTAGGATTGAGGATAAAGAGAGAGTGTCCCCTATATTTTAATTCAACTTTTCTTCTGTGTATTAAACTTAGTCTTATGTCTTTCTTTCAGTTATCATGATTTTACCCTAACTGTTAACTTCTTATGGGAGGCATCTATGTCTCATAAATAATTATAGTTAAATTCATTAGATATCAGATTCATAAATTAGTAGATATTATACACAAAAGTTATTTAGCATTGATTCCTATACATTAGAGAGCAGATTAAAAATATTTAAAAAGATACACAATTGTGGGCATGCATTCATATAACTGCCAGTTACAGGTGCTATCTGTAAAAGCAAAACATAAATAAATAATTGTAATTATATACTAGTAGTACCTATGTATATTTGCAGAGGAAACAGAAAAAGTTAACCGTATAACCATGATTAATGTTTAGCATTGTCATGGCTTTGGAAGCTGCCATGGTGCTTAGATACACTAGAAACATCTTTTGAAAAATGCATTTTGGAAAAACATGGAATAATAACTAATATTCTTTCAGTTTTGAGATTATATTTAGCATCCATTTATGGAATTGAAAAATCTTATTTCATTTAGATAATATTTTGCTTTATTTGCTGACTTTAAGTGCATGAGAATCAATAGCAGAAACATTGTCATCTAACCCCAGCCTTAGTAATGTATCTTTATCTTTAAGAATATGATCTTTCTCTCTCTCTCTTTTCTCCTACCCAACCCCGCCCCCCAACCTGTTCTTTCTCTCTTTAGTGGAAAGTTACAATAGGATATATGGTGATTCTTTAACTTTTATCATTAAGCAAGATATTAACTACATATTTCAAACTTTGTCTTATATTTTTTATTTAAAGTAAGGTGGAATACAAATTTTTTCTCAAATAAATATTTATATGAGGTTTTGTAACCATCCCATTATGTTGATTTTCAATAGTAATAAATATCTAATTCGATGTTCTCTCATCACTTTAATTAAATGTGAGTGAAACAGAGAGAAAAATGTTAATTAACTATATGTAAGATTATCATTAATACATGTTTAAGCTGGCTTTTCTCCAAGCTCAGCAGTGCATTTGAAGATCACGTTAATGCTCCAGGTAAACAGCAGAAGCTAAAACACCAGGAGAAACTCCAATGCAAATGTGTTCAACAATGTTCCAAATAGACTTGAGCAAGAATTTCTATTATAAATCTTCTCAGAAAGTGCAGTTTCATGTGAGTGTTTGGGTGTGTGGGGAGCGGTTACTGAAAAAACAAACCTGATGCTCTTAGTTTAGATATTACTAGCACCCAGGGAGTGCAGACTGTTTAAGAATGCGGGTTCGGTAGCCAGGCTTTACGGGTCTGGTCCCAGCACCACTTCTTCATAGCCGCATCTCATCTGACAGGGGACTGAAGCTTTCTAAGCTTTAGTTTTCTCATCTCTCCAATACAGATAATAATTTTAATAATATCTTCCTTATAGGGTTCTTGAGAAGAATATGCGAGATAATCCAGCTGTCAGAGATTTCTGATCTACAGAGAACCTTTTTTCAATATTATAGAATAATAGATAATTAGAAAAGATCACCAAATTTGTCATCATGATGAACAGGTTGGGCTCAATGGGCTAGGTTTAGAGTTCTCTATATTTTACCATCCTTTGAATTTTTTGTTATAATATTTTCTTATTTAGTTCTTTTGGAATAAAAAGAAATCCTTTTTAAAAATGTGTATTTAAAGTATGTTTAAATTTCCGTAGGAAATATATAAGGCATATTTGCTGCTGTAGATTTAAGGGGATTGATACAGGCACAATATATACCCCTAAAATGAAGAAAGAAAAAATGAAAAGGAGACTAATGCATTAGAAAGAAATGCAACTTTCTGTTCAGTCATATTTGGAACAATCTAAGTGCAACACTTTCTGAAGTAAATACTCAGTTCATCAGTGATTAAGATCATTTCTTCTTCTTACATTGCTATAGATAAAATAACCATATTTGAAAAGCAAATCTCAAATGTATACCTCTAATTCTGAATCTAGTCTCCTAATAATTCTTGATATTAGTATATTAATAATACACACATGTATACCATATGTAACAAGTGTACACACACACACACACACACACACACATATTGCATTCGGAGCAGTCAGATCATCTTAATTAGCCGGATTCTCTGGAGATGACTTCTTCTTCAGTCTAATTCCTGTAAAAAAATGAGCTTTAGTCCAGGCGTGGTGGCTCACACCTGTAATACTGGCACTTTAGGAGGCTGGGGTGGGAGGATACGTTAAAGCGAGGAGTTTGAGACCAGCCTGGGCAACAGAGTGCGATGCCTATCTTTACAAAAATGAAAAATAAAAAAAAAAAACAAATTAAACAGGCACATTGTTATGCACGTGTAGTCCTAGCTACTTGAGAGGTTAATACGAGGAGGTTCACTTGAGCCTAGGAGTTTAAGGCTGGAGTGAGCCATGATTGAGCCACTGCACTTCAGCCTGAGTGACAAACTGAGACTTTGTCAAAAAAAAAAAAAAAAAAAAAGAAGAGAAAAGAAAAGAAAAACTTGTAGGCACCATCTGATGTCCAAGCAGTTTATTCTGGCATTGCTCTTACAAGACGGATAGCAGGACAGGCTGGTAGCCTGGGCCAGATTCAGTCAGGAGTCAGATGACCAACTCACAGGGAAGGTCTCCCTCTGGAGACCATTCTCAGAGTTTGGAAGATTCCTTCTCCTTTCTTATAACTATGTTCAATCCAGATCACTTACCAGATGTTTCTTTCGTGAACGAAGTTTAAGCTATTCCTGTAAAGTTATGCTTTAAGATTCATGAAGCTTTAAGATTGTTCATTCATGAACAATCTCTGTGCTGAGGTGGCCTCCTCCGTAGGGCAACCAAAGTTTTAGGTCTCATTGTCATAAAGACATGGTAATCCCAGGCCAGAGTTGGAAAACCCCAAGTTAGATTATATCAGATTATATCATGTGCTAAGTGGCACACAATGTAGGCTCGGTGGGATGTTTGAGTGGGCCTTAAGGCTATCATTAATCCTATATCCACAATATGTGCCTTATAGAATACTACAACACTATATGTAATGAGAGATGATAAAAACAAATCTTAAGAAACTGTATTACTTTTAACATGGTGTTTAGAAATCTGAATGGAATATTTGGTTTTCTTCAGGGAAGCTTTGGTGGTGGTGGCTGTGAGATTTGGTTCTGTCCTGGTATTGGGCTACACTGTTGGCCTTGGGTTCATACTAAACACTTATGACTATAGAGCTGGGGTTCTACTGGGGTTGGTGGTGGGTGTGCCTGGGATATTCCAGGACAGAGGAGGATTCCAAATAAAAGAAAGAAAGCACAGGCCAATCTTTTCACAGGAGAGACTCAGAGGAGTTCTGCAAAGCCCTTTGAATTCTTAAATGTTGTTACTCTTATGTATTTTAGATAAAGTACCAAACTTCAGAACACACAGGGTCATAAGAATAGAAGGTTTTTATTAATAGAGACATTATTGAATTTTTAGTAAAAAAAAATGACCATTTGGAATATTTTCTAGCCTTGCATTTAATATTTCTATTTCTAAATACTTAATTTAGAAAAGCCAACATTCATTTATTTGCTTAATCATTCAGTCAGTATATGATACACACCCACTGTACTCTAGGATGACTGAGCAACAGAGCTGTATAGAGGAACACTTGGGAACAGGTAGATTTTTTTGTTGTTTCAATTTCTTATATGCCAATTCCTAACTCTCCAGTTTGGTGATATCTAGAATACATGGGTTTGCATGTCAGGAGTCAGGTTATTCAGAAAAGACATTGCCAAAAATTCTGAGTTTTAAGGGTATGCAAATATTTGCAGTTAAGCAAAAATTAAAATATATTTCAAGATTAAGGCTATGTGTGGTGGCTCACACCTGTAATCCCCGAACTGTGAGAGGCTGAGGCAGGATAATCGCATGTAGCCAGGAGTTTAAGACCAGCCTAGGCAACATAGTCAAACTCTCTCTACAGATAAAAAAAAATCAGCCAATGTGGTGATGCATGCCTGTAGTCCCAGGTAACTGGGAGGCTGAGGCAGGAGGATTGTTTGAGCCCAGGAGTTCAAGGCTGCAGTGAGCTGTGATCATGCCACTGTACTTCAGTGTGTGTGACAGAGTAAGATACCATCTCTAAATAAATAAATTAAAATATAAGATTTTGCATCTATTTTTTCCTTTGGCCATTGAGGGAGTATGATGACAAGCATGGAGCCCCACCAAAATGAGTGTAGGATTAAGATGGTATCTGCTTAATTGGTAGGACTGCTGAATTTCATTGCCAAAGCACTATGAATCAATATTATTTGCAAGTCACAGTGTTTTCCATATCAGCACCGTGGGCTTCAGGGGAACTACTGATGTAATTTAGGGCAAAAACCAGTAATGATGTTGATATTAGCATTGTGCCAGGCTGTTAATAACCTTCGCTCTAGTGTAATAATTTATACACCTTATGGATTTGTTAGCATGTATCACCAACAAAATCTAGAACACATTAAGAGGCTTTTTATCCGCTTAAGTAGCAAAGTAAAACAAAACAAAAACAATGAGTCATCAATGATATGTTTTCCATTAATTTGGTACCTGCATGAATCTCAAAAAATCAGCCATTTTCACTGGAGTGATCTAGGTAAGATTTGCTGGGATAACATAGGAAATCACCTACCCAGTGATTAGCACATGGCAGGATTTCAGAACAATACGGGCATCACAATTGAAGTTTTAACATCTCCAAGTGCTTTATTTGGGAAATGTTAATTTGCACCATGGTGGATTTTATTACTTAAAATTACTTAAATTACTGAATCTTAAAAATGTTCTTGGAGAAATAATTGTTGAAAATACAAAAATATCTCCTGTCATTTCTATTTTATTGAGCTACATACTTGCTTTAGAGTACCTATTGGTACACTAGAAACTGTCAAATCGTTCTCAGAAAGAGTGGAAGAGTTGGCCAAACAAGGATGTGGGTATAAGCTTCTATCATATTGTTGACATTAAAGAAAGCCAGAACCCCTTAAAAGGCCCAATAATGGATAAACAATTATATTTTTAATTAATTTAGGGTTATAACTCTGAGGAAGGTAAAGTTCAGATTATCAGTTATTTGCTACTCAGAGATATAAATATGTTTTTATCTACTGCCGTCCTTGGCTGAACCAGTTCCAGCCACCTATTTTTTTCTCGTCTTGTATTAGAATGTCTTATGTTACTTAATTTATTAGTTATTTGATAAAAATAAATCACATAACTGCTACCTTGTTTAATTTTCTGTGTGGAATTAATACATTTTTTATCATTCAATAGTCAATTTTCTTTTCATACTCATACATTTTTTAAAATTAATGTTGATTTTTTCTCTTATGAAACATTTTTCTCATTGCATATTAGCTAATATCTAATGAACTATCTGGATTGGCTGGTGGAGTTAATAAAAACTGAGTAGATCAGCAAGAAAATGTATTTATCTCAGATAATTCTTCCATTACAACTTAAAAATGTATATTTTTAGTATATGTACCAATTATCAATAATTGCTATCTCAGTATTGGATTCATCATTGTCTCATCCCCAATCTTATAGGACAAAAGGTTAGGGTGTGATTTTATTATTTTCCTTATTTCTCCTATTATATTTTAAAATGTATATTCAGCTGGATGCATTTTATGTTTCTCTTAGTAGTATGCAATATAACATTTCAAGGAGATAATTAAACCATAAAATAATCAAAATTTTAAAAAGTGAAACGACCTGAATTTGATTTTTCAGTGAGTTCTTTGAGTTGTGCAAAAACTAATTTAACATCATTGTGTTAGTGAAATAAAATATTTATTATAATTGCATTTTATTTTCTGGCAATCTTTAAGTTACCACCTGTGTTAGTACACGGTTCATTTTGATTTGAATTCTTAACTTTCAGTCATAATAAAAAATACAGTAAATCTTATTTTTACTATGTTTTCTAAATAATGTCTTTAAGTGATTTTTCCCTGAACTCGAATTTAAGAAACACATACAATAGAATAACTGGAAGAAATTATAGGTAAATATTTCCTTTGATTTTATTTAATGAACAACTTCATGTTACTGACTACATGTCAGGCACTGGTCTACTTCATTTCATCACAAACAAACTAGAAACAGATTTTTTTATTAGTCTGTATTACAGATGAAAAAAATTGAGGCTACAACAAATTTAAATACTTTTACTAAATTCACACATCTGAAAATTGGTAGAGTCAAGACATGAATCCACGCAGTCTATACTTCTCATATTCCAATAAGTAGAAATTATTCACATGGCCCAAAGAGATGAAAAGGAACCGTGGGATGTAATCTCTCTGGGCCACTGCTTCCTAGAGACAGTCCCAGAGAATGGCAGAAGGAACCTGGATTCCAGGAAGACAGCAAACCACCTCTGCAACAGTTGTGTTACAAAAATACGAGCCAAATTCGTATGTACACACAGGAAATGCTATTGGCCAGTTCACTGATTACTGTCAGTCTTAGTAATATTATGAAAAATCAGTAAGATTATATACTTTCTTAGAACTGTATTGTTTCAACAATAATAACCTCATGATGTTCTCCATTTGAACAAATACTGTTAGCTTAGGAATCGTATATATGCTACTGTTTACTGAATTTGCTATTTCAATTTTCTGAAGAATTTTAGCTCAAAATGAATTACTCTAAATAAAAACCACCATTCTTTTGTCTTGTAAAACATATCTGGAATTTCAAAATAACCTTTTCCCAAAAAATATTTCTAGCTTCAGAATTTGGCAAAACTCACGCCTAATTTAATATTGTGAATGTAACACAATTACATTTTTATTTTATTAAAAATAAACCCTGTTTAAACAGCTTTCTGTGTTATTTATCTGGTTAGCTTATCATGAACACCACATTTTGAGTATTAATCATCATATATAAACCACTCCCAGTGTTTAACACCAGAATTCCCAAGCTAGGGAGATTATTTATTTGTTTGTTTTTCTCCTTATTGTGGAATATTTTGGGGCTTGACTTTAATAGCCATACTCTGGGGTAGGATGTGCTCAAATTTAGTAAATGCTAGATTTAAGAGTACAATGAATAAATTAGATATAGTGCTTCTCAGAGACTTTGCTCTCAAAAACTCTTGTAAACAGAGTATTACCAAGAAAATTATTTCACAGGCAGATGTTAAAGTTTGGGACCCACTAATCTACACCAATATAACTGAAGGTATTTTTAACTCAGGATACCATCAAGAACTGTTAAGAATAAAAGAATTGGTAAAAAAGGAATGAAAACTTAGTATATTTTACTCTTCATTAACTCAATACTTCTCAAATGTTTTCAGGTCTTGACAGAGACAGAAAATGACAATATTTGTATGGCAACAAACCAGTGTAAATAAATAAGGTTGCTTGTGGCTGGAAACTACAGGTCCAGCGGCTCTATCTGCCTTGAAAGGGCTGAAAGGATTATTATCACTGTGCCTGCCAGTTACGGCAAAACAAGTTATGGTACATAAAAGACCAAGGCAAACTTGATCAGTGTGGCTACGTAACTGCTCTCAGTTCTGGTCTGTTGCAATTCTTTTTTTTTTTGAGACGGAGTCTCGCTCTGTCGCCCAGGCTGGAGTGCAGTGGCGCGATCTCAGCTCACTGCAAGCTGCGCCTCCCGGGTTCACGCCATTCTCCTGCCTCAGCCTCCCGAGTAGCTGGGACTACAGGCGCCGCCACCACGCTCGGATAATTTTTTGTATTTTTTTTTTAGTAGAGACCAGGTTTCACCATGTTGGCAAAGATGGTCTCGATTTCCTGACCTCGTTATCCGCCCGCCTCGGTCTCCCAAAGTGCTGGGATTACAGGCGTGAGCCACTGCGCCCGGCCTCAATTCTTGTCATAAGATGTTCCTTTCTCTTTGTTGGTTGGAGTATTCTGTACCCTATGCCTGTGTGTGGGTATCTGTTATCTCTGAGTTATTCCTATTTGCATAAAGTTCTTATTGTTGCATCTTCGAATGCTGCAGGGTTTATTTTATAAATTTAATCTTAGTGTTTTGAGAAAGCTTTGTGAAAGCAAAGATTTCTTCCAATATGTTTTGTGCATGGTTGGTTGCCTGTAAATGGAATATAGTCACTCTGTCTTGCTAATCTGAGTTTTTGCAGTCCTGTACGGGACGCTGAGACCTCTAGCACACTGTAGCAATGGGAGGGACATTCAAAATTCTTTTGGGGGGAAGGGTCTTATCTATTATTTGATCCAGTTGAGAGTAGTCCTCTCTTGCACATAAATTTAGATACATGGCACTTCCAATGCAACCCTCAAAGTCTTTCCCCCACTATAAACTTTTGAGTCATTTTATGCCCCAAATGTTACAGGACACACCAAAACATTTTAATTGTGTCTGTTTAAAATAAACATATGCTTTTGAATATGTTTTGCAAGAAAATTCATAATTAAATGAGCTATTTCTTGTTTAAATTTAGAGGCTAGAGGACAGTTGTGACATTTTGCGATTGTTTCTCATGATTAATTGAAATAAGCATAGGAAGGTGAAGATCTTTCCAGCTGTGAATTCTCTGTCAGAGTGATTTTTTCCTAAATTGCTCACAGTTGTTCTACTATTTGTCTTTTCATGTAAAATCACTTTACAAACAAGGGTGAAAGTTCAGCCACTTTTAATGTTTGAGGTCTGTAAAACAATTCAGATCTCCTCTTAGGAACCAGAACACTTTTTATCACTTTTGTATCACTTTTTAAAATACAAAGAAAATGAAAATATTTCTATTCTATTATTCCAGTTACTTTATCAGTTTTCATGAATTTAAGTCCGAGAATAAGCACAGCTTAATATAAATTTACTGACATCAGTTTTCTACTATCAAAGACTTTGTCATACTAGATACTATAGTGTGTATGTTGATGTCTCTTCAAAATTACATTTAACTGAGACCAGAAAACTACATTACAGTTAACTAAACTCAGAGCAGAGTAGTGGCAGATGGGATATTCAGAACTAGACAGAATCTAGAGAAATTTTAGAAGTAGAATCTGTAGATCTATGTATATAAGAAATTAAGAAAAGAAAGACACCAAAGATTTTCATCTTGAACAACTTAGGTGATGGGGATGCTATTTGGTGAGTTAATGAAGAATGAAGGAGAACAAATGTGTGTGGGAAGGGTTTGGGTGGAGAGGAGGTTGAGTAATTAAGTGGTTTATTTTAACTGTTTCTTATGTTTGAGATTCTTGTAATATAACTACATGGCAATTTTATGTACCTACATGGATCTGGAGGTCTGAAGCTTATCTGTATTACTGCGAATGCCTTTAAAATAACTGTTCTTTCCATCCACATATAACTTTTCTGATCTGTAATGAGTTGGATTTTCATTTATTCTGTACAGAGAGTACTAAGTATTTACTGCATGTTTACTTTTTAAATATACCATCTATATGTTACTTGGCCCCTCTACACTGCTTTCTTGGAAATAAAATACTGTGCCTATAACTGCTCCAAGTGTATAATAGGCACTCAATAAATGTTTGTTCCATGAATGCATGAATTAATAGATAAATGGATTAGAGACTTTAATGAGACATGTATATTTGTTTTTTTCTCTCTCCAGAAGACTGATAGCTGGTAGCAAAGATCTTGTCTTAATCTTCTTTCAGATCCTTTAAGATGTGTAACAGTCTAATGGACATTAAATAAATACTCATTGATTCATGGATATTAAAGTGAGACACACTGGTTGGGTTGGATAGTTCCACAATCTGTCTTCAAAAAAGTCATGAAATTTACTTTATTTTTAAACATTTAACAGGAAATATTGAGAGAGAGAATAAAATGTATCAGTATACAAGGATGGGGATGAGGATATACACAAATGTGAAGATGCTGTAAATCTAGAAACATAATTTTAGAGGTTAAAGCCAAAGAAAAGAGACATGCAAAACCTTTTATAACTAAATTGTATTTTGTGACTCTTTTTAGCTGAAATTTAATTATCATCATACTTTGCACATATTTGAACAGAACCTGTACACTTTGAATTATACTTGTTTGCTTACAGATGATTTACTCTTTCTGGGTAGTTCACTCCTTGTAGCCCCATCATCTAACTCAGCACCTGGCATACAACATTCAATCAATACTTTTTCTGCTGAATCAATTAATGGATGTAAACTGCTGATAATTAGTCTCTTTTGATCTAAAAAGTTTGTCGTTTAGATAAAATGTATGTTTAAATATTTACTTTAAAACGAATAAAATATAGTATTTAAAACTTAAGCATAAATCCCTGGATATAGGTAGTAACTATTAAAACCACAGCTGAGACAGTGATTTAAACAATCTTTCTTAAAAAAATTCTTTCTCTGCCAGCATTGTCATTAGAACATTAGCAGTAATTAAAACCATAAGTAGAAGTTCTAGATGACTGAGCAGCTGAGAAAGAGCAATTAAATATCATAGACAGAAAGAAATTTACATTTTCTACATAACCCATTGTATATATATTAAAAGAGGCATTAGAAACCAAGGAGTGGGGGGGGAGCAACAAAAACAACAACAACAACAACAACAAAAATATAAGAAGAAGGGGGACAGATCATCTAAGAAATAATAATAGTGAATAGACCATTTATGTATTTTAAGTATTTCAGTTTTTAATTTTTTAAACATCCAAAATTATAGGCGATTAAGCAAATATTATATCAAAGCCTTAAATGTATCAAATTATAAAATAAACTAATAATTATCTTACCTTAGTTTATTAAATTTCTAGAATGTCATAATTAAAATGGCCATGACATGTATGACATGCATGGTAACTTTCCTTTTATTCCACTTGTAAATTTGTAATACTTCGAAAAAGAGAGAGTGAGCCATTTAGTGAAATATGAAATGCTTCTTAAATAAAACCAAAATTAGAAACTTCCATGAGATGAAAAAAATGATACTTGCATAATTGTTTAAGAGAAATCATGAGAAAATAAACAATAGTTTATTTAGATCTCTTTAATAGAAAATTTAAAAAGAAGGAAACTAAAATAATATATAAATGTTATTAGTAATCAAAATAGTGCAGTGCTTGAAGTTCCACTTTAGGAAAAGGCAGAATAGAATTTTCTGGGTCATTACTAAAGGGCTGACTTTTTCATGAGCTAACCTACTTCTTATATTTAGTAGATGTTTAAGTGTAAAAATATAAAAGATACAGTCCCGAGTTTTGTGGGGATGTAATGATGAGCCAGCGCATATTAAAAACTTTACAACTTAGTAAAGGAGACAGATGCGTATGTGGTCAGCTGACTCCAGAACTCCCTCTTTTCCAGGATATAGTAGGACATGATGTTATTTTATAGGTAAACTTTTTTAAAAATTAAAAACCACTGTAGAAAGTACTTACTTGCTTATTTATCCTGGCCATTCAATAAGTAGATAGCAGACTGGAATTATTTCACCATACTCCACAACCACTCTAAAAGTGCTTATGAAAATAATGTGGGTGTTGTAAATCCCCTTTGACCCAGCAATCCCCTTACTGGGTATAGACCCAAAGGAGTATATTTCATTCTACTAGAAGGACACATGTGCATGTATCTTACTGGGTATATACCCAAAGGATTATGTTTCATTCTACTAGAAAGACACATGCACATGTATGTTTACTGCAGCACTGTTCAC
The DNA here is from genome assembly GCF_028885655.2 of Pongo abelii. Taxonomy (NCBI): domain Eukaryota; kingdom Metazoa; phylum Chordata; class Mammalia; order Primates; family Hominidae; genus Pongo; species Pongo abelii. The sequence continues at coordinate 61,807,744 of NC_085928.1, forward strand.
AATAGCAAAGACTTGGAACCAACCCAAATGCCCATCAATGATAGACTGGATAAAGAAAATGTGGCATGTATGCATGATGGAATACTATGCAGCCATAAAGAAGGATGAATTCACGTCCTTTGCAGAGACAGATTAATCTGGAAACCATCATTCTCAGGAAACTAACACAGGAACAGAAAACCAAACACCAGATGTTCTCACTCATAAGTGGGAGTTGAACAAGGAGAATACATGGATACACAGAGGGGAACATCACACACCAGGGCCTGTCAGGGGTTGGGGGGCAAGGGGAGGGATAGCATTAGGAGAAATATCTAATGTAGATGATGGATTGATGGGTGCAGCAAACCATATATAGCATGTGTATACCTATGTAACAAACCTGCACGTTCTGCATATGTATCCCAGAACTTAAAAGTATAATGAAACAATTTTAAAAACCACACACAAAAAAATGTGGGTATGTGTGTCATGTCTCTAACTCAGATCTCCACCTGTACTCCTTGTTTATTTTCCATTTAACAACATAAATGAGAAGACCTTAGTAACTCTCCACGTTGGCCTAGAATATTCTACTTTTGAATACATTATGTAGAATTTACTGACTTATTCCATAGCAAGACGGAGAAGTTTCCGTCTTATGCCCACAGGAATCTTTTTATCAGACCTCATCAAAGGTCTTTTGCCTTCCATGACACCCCAAGAGATTTTCAACTGATCTTTAGGTTCCTCTTGCCTCTTCCTACAACATCCTTTCCTCCACTCTCCAGAGCTACACAGTTTTGTTCCATCTGTTACCTTCCTATCTCACTCAATTTGCTGCCCAACAAACAAAGTGGGCAGCAATGAGCAAGAAACACCCTCACTAGAACACAGTAAAATCAGCACCTATTGCTCTCAAGCTTGTCCTTTGGTCTGTCTCCTCACCCCAAGCCTCCCTCTAAACTATTTCTTGAGGGTACCATGCACTGCCCTTCAGAGGAGCCTAACAAATAAAATATGCACATGCCATTACACACTGATGATGCCGCTCTTCCCTTGTTAAATAAACATTTCATATTAAATTCCAGCAGGTTCTAATCCAGTGATATATAGATTTTCAATCTTCCCTTTTTGACATAATGTGGGATTTATTCAAGACAGTTTTTAAAAATATTATTTGTTTCAGTAAAAATGTCAAGAATTGTTTATTTTATATATATATATATATTTTTTTTTTTTTTTTTTTGGAGCTGGAGTTTCACACTGTTGCATAGGGTGGAGTGCAGTGGCATTATCTCACCTCACTGCAAGCTCTGCCTCCTGGGTTCACGCCATTCTCCTGCCTCAGCCTTCCGTGTAGCTGGGTCTACAAGTGCCCGCCACCACGCCTGGCTAATAGTTTGTATTTTTAGTAGAGACGGGGTTTCACTGTGTTAGTCAGGATTGTCTCGATTCCTGACCTTGTGATCAGCCTGCCTCGGCCTCCTAAAGTGCTGGGATTACAGGCGTGAGCCACCATGCCTGGCCAAAAAATATTTTAATCTTAACTAATTATATGCTATTTACAGGTTAATTAAGATGGAAATCAATGCAACATTGCATTAGTTCATACTTGCTCTTTAATTTCCTGACCCTCTTGTACATTTCTTGGAATTGCACCATTCCATTTATAGTAATGAAGAGATTCTTCTTTTTGCTGGAGTTTAGTGGTTATTGGCAGTGAGGCAGTATAAAGCTTGTGTAGTTCCACTTAGGTAGACATTATAAACATAGCATATTTATTCTATTGTATAACCTAAAATAGCACATTTATTCTACTATATAACTTATTAGTTTACTACTGCATAAATATTTTAGGTTTATTTGTTTCAGAAATCTGTGTTAATCTATTTTATCTCTATTCAGGTGCTGAACCACACATTCTATAATTGTTTTAAAGGAAAATAGCACATATTTAGTTAAGTACTCTGTACTCTTTCATAATGGATCTATTGGATTTTGGCGTTTCTCTAAACCTGCTGTAAACATGACTTACTTAATTACCTAAGTTGATTGAACACTTTTCCCTTGGGAATAGATTATCTCAAACTATATGCTACACAATTTTTCTTCAGAAGCGCCATAGACTAATATTTTCTTTTCTTTGTGTTCTCTACTGTTAAATTACTATCACAAACATGGTCAAGGATTACAGGCATCAGTATATGATGCTTAATAATGAATTGTTTGGAAATGGTAAAATGCAAAATGAGCTAATTTAGGGTTTGATATTAAATAATATGTTGAAAAATGTTCAATTGAATTAACTCTTGGTACCATTTTCTGAAATATGAAATGAAGAATTATCCCATCGTGCTTGTCTATATAAATATAGTAAAAACAAAAACTTGCCTAAAAATCACATTTAAGATAAATAAAGAGTCACTGCTTAGGAAATTAAGTAAAAAATTATTTTCTCCCATTTTGTGTTGGGGTAGGATGGGCAAATCAGCATTGTGGGATAAACCATGGAAAACACTTTCTGAAGGATGTTGACTTGGTTCAGTCTACCATAACAAAGTGTCAGAAACGAATTGACTTACAAGCAACAGAGATTTATTTATTTCTTTTGAAGTTTCCGTGTTTAAAATCAGGGCAACAGCATAGTTGGGTTCTAGTGATGTTCTCTTTCAGGTTGTAGACCACTGTTTTTTCGTTATATCCTCACATTGCACAAAAAGGGTGAGATAACTCTCTGGGGTCTCTTTTATAAGGGTTCTAGTCCCATTCAGAAGGGTTCCACTCTCATCACCTAAAGGCCCTACTTCCTAATACCATCACATTAGGAGGCTGGGATTTCAACATATGACTTTTGGGCAGAATGAAACATTCACTTCACTGTAGAGGTTGAGGTCAAAGATGGGTCAAAATAAACAAGCTGAGGGACCACATGCCAGGGAGTCAAGATACTAGTCAAAATGTCCTATAGCCGTAGGAAATACCTAGGGAATCTTGGGCTTAACAGTGAAGGTTTAGAGAATACTTGTGGCAGAGTCCTCCATGCCTACCATAAACTCTTTTTATCCTTTTTATGTATTTGTTTATTTATTTAGAGATAGAGTCTCACTCTGTTGCTCGGGCTGGGGTGCAGTGGTGCCGTCATAGCTCACTGTATCCTGGAACACCTGGGCTCAAGCGATCCTCCCACCTCAGCCTCCCAAAGTGTTGGGTAACTCCCAGGCTCACTGTGTAGGTGGTCCTGGTTCATTTAAAGGGACAGAAAGAACAAACTGGTGGTGAGAGAGTGCAGTCGGTTCTTATAATAGCTGTTCCCACAAACTTAGATCTTAGCACTTAACACTATTTTTATGAGAAGCTGTTGGTGTCATTGTTTTCTTTATCATTAAAATAGTTCAAATTTAATTGAATTGAATTTTTACCACCATCAGCAGTGCAGATTAAAAAGAAAAATAGAATAAACATCTTTGTTTACTAACAATTGCATTGCCATCCAGAGCAAAACAAAACAAAAATCTAATTTTAATTCCCTTATTTTGGGTGATTGTAGGTAATGAGTTACCAGGGGAATATAATAATAAGCTGACTATTGACCCTACCGTTAACTTTCAGTCCTAATCATTTTCCTTAGTTTTGTGTTAGCAGTGGAGACAAATCTGACAACTCATTGATGTGAAATAAACATGTTTTGGCTGTAAAATTGTAGTGTGGAGCCTCACACAGTATCTCTGTGTTTAGCTATGAGATGGTCTAGTGTCTTTTACTAAAAGTGAAATATTCTGATAAGTTGTGATAGCATATGCTTAACTGCTAATGAATAGGATCTCTGTGACTTGATATCACATTTGATGAAACATGTTAAAAGATAGATTGTTCATTAACCCCTGAGGAATTATAACTTTGTTTATCCGATTATATTACATTTAACACAATTTTCTTGTTACAAAATGCAATCTGAACATCCATTATCATTCAGACACAAGCACTTCAGTGAGAAAACTAATGGGTTTAAATTACTAAAAGTTGATGGCTTTCTAAAGTAAACTAACATTGCAGATTACTTTCGCAAAATATATAAAGCAGTTTCTCTCGAGCCCACAATAGGAAAAAAGAAAATGAGTAAAACTGAATTCAACTCACATGTCTCATTCACATATTTTACTTGCATACTGCCCTGAGGAAGCCCAGATGGCTGAAATGTTGGCAGGTTTCTGCACCTGCAATGATAATAAACTACTCCTTTATTACCTGAAGTACGTGAGTTGAATACAATTACACTTTACTCACTGCTATAGGCACTGGCAGGTCAACAGTTTATATTGTATTTTTATAGGATTGGCAAGTGCATGTTGCTAGATTTTGCTGAATTCACTTTTAGCAATAGAATGCCAAAGGCGACTAAAGCACCTACATGCTGACACATTAATCATGTGCCAAAGCTTAGCTTGGAGTGGCTTATTGCTACTATGATATATAGAAAAAAAAATAACAAAACAGCCTATTTGATAGTTTAGTAAACAAATGGATGCTCCCGATATCCCAAATGAGTGAGCTTAACTCAGCGTGAGCTATAATTTTTAATACCTTCAAACAAGATAAGATATTTGAAGGACTCGGCCACAAACCTTTTCATTTTGTGACATTTTTTACAAAACATTCTCATTGTATGCTATTTGAGAAGTATAGAAATGATGAAAAAGTAATAAACATTATTCACAACCCATTACTCACACACTATAACCCTATTGTCATTTTAGTATTTCTTTCTGTATGTAAACATAATTGGAAATATATACAAGCTATCTTATGCTTTTCTTTTTTTTTCTTCTTTTTTTTTTTGAGATGGAGTCTCACTCTGTCACCCAGGCTGGAGTGCAGTGGTGCAATCTTGGCTCACTGCAACCTCTGCCTCTCGGGTTCAAGCGATTCTCCTGCCTCAGCCTCTTAAGTAGCTAGGACTACAGGCATGCGTCACCACGCCAGGCTAATTTTTTACATTTTTAATGGAGACGGGGTTTCACCATGTTGGCCAGGCTGGCCTCGAACTCCTGAGGTCAAGTGATCCACCTGTCTCGGCCTCCCAAAGTGTTGGGATTACAGGCATGAGCCACTGTGCCTGGCCTATGTTGTGCTTTTCTAAGTGATGTAATCGTTTTCCTATGTGATTAAACATTTCTGCAAATTTGTCTCACTAGACACTCATCCTCCACCCTCAAACACTCTCACTTTGTTGACTCTTAGTCTTCCTTCCCCAAATCTAATTTTGGTGAATACTGTCTCAGGAGTGCTTTTCCTAACTTTCCTTGCTAGGGCAGTACCTACCTGTATTAACTGCCCTCACAGTACCTTAAAACATTTCCTTTGTTCTCCTTATGTCAGTCTTTATGTTGTTCTCATTCGCATACATTTTTGAAAGAAAAATCATAGAATTTTGGTTGGAATTTTGGCAAACTTATAAATTAATTAAAGAAATACTGTTATATTTATATTAATTGTTTCTATTCCATAAGTGGATTTTTCATCATTCTCCTTGAAGTGAGATTTTTTCCCATTTCCATTTAATACACTCGTGTTACATTTTAAAAACATAACCTATTCTTATTTTTGTTAACATTTGAGTCAATCTTTTACCTATTATATCTTTAGCTCATTTCAGCTGTTATATTGTGAGCCTGTGACATCTATATATTTATTTTGAAGTGTAGAAACATGATTGAACACTATATAATTTTAAAAGATTTATTACATATTCATGGATACTATTTACATACTTAGTAGCAAATCCATTCATTCATTCAAAAATATTCCTTGGTTACTTATTTTGTGCCACACACTCTTATGGACACAGGAGGCACAGAAGGGAACAAAAGCAACAAAAATCTTGTATTACATGGAGGCTACAGACTATTGAAGGGAACATATAATAAGATAAATAAGTAATATGTATTTACATTATGTTATCTGGTGGTCTGCTATATGGAGGGAAAAAAAAACAAGAAAGAGGAATAAGGTGGTTTGATGGGAATTTCAATACTAAATTTAGTGTCTTTGTCCTATTTGTGCTGCTATAACAAAATATAAACTGAGTGGCTTATAAACAACGGAAGTTTATTTCTCACAGTTCTGGAGGCTGGGAAGTCCAAGATCAAGTTCCAGTCTCTGGTGAGGGCCTGCTTTCTGGTGCATAGATAGCACCATCTTCTTGTGTAGAGAGGTAGAGAGAATAGACTTTTTCAGGGCCTATTAGGGCGTTAATTCCATTCACGAAAGCTCTGATGTTATGACTGAATCCTAGCTCCAAAAGTCGCCCTTTCCTTATTCCATCACCTTGGGAGTTAGGGTTTCCGCATATGAAATTTGGAGGAAGGGGGACACAAACATTCAGACGATAACAATCAAGGTGGTCAGATGAGTCTTAAAGGAAGTGAGAAAGCCGATTTTGTGGATTATCAGGGGCGAAAGCACCACAAAATGAAGTACACACACTCTGAGGTGGGAATACATCTTCTGTCATCTAGGAATAGCATCAAGGCCATATGGCTGAAGCAGAGTGAGCTGGGGGGACAGCAGTGTGACACGAGTTCACAGAAGTGATGGTGAGAAAGAGGCGGATTGTGCCGAGTGCAGTGGACCACTGTAAGAATATTGGGGTTTTCAGTCAGCAGGGCAGGAGGTCATTGAAAGTGTCTGAGCATAAGCTAGTTTTTGGCAGGATAACTCTGGCTGTTGCGTTGAGAATAGACTACAGAAGGTAACCAGAAAGATTAGTTAGGAGCCTCAAAAATCCAGGTGAGAAACACTTGTGGCTTGAAGTAGGGTGTTAGGAGTAGAGGTAGTGAGAAATGCTTTTCAGTCTATTTCCAATTACATATCAGGAATTTGTAATTTGTAATTCCTGATACGTAATTGGAAAATAGACCAAAATGCATTTGTTAACTGTTAGATGTAGGATTTGAGAGAAAGATAAGAGTTAAGAATGACTTTCTGGTTTATGGCCTGAGAAAGGATGAAGCTGACATAAAATGGAGTGGGAAAATTTCAGGAGGAGAAATTCAGGAAGGAAAATCAGGAAATTCTGTTTTAAACACGTTAAATTGGAGATGACTGTCGTGCATGCAACTGGAGATGTGGAATGGGCTGTTGTGTACATCCTCTGGAGCTCAGGGGATAGGTATAGGCTGCAGATACAAATTTTTGATAAAAAGGTTGTATAATCTTAAACATACTAGCTTATATTTTAATCAGTGGGTATTTGTTGATGGTGATAGTAATAAGAGAAATACAATGTAACAAATATTTATTTTTCAGGTGCTAAGATACAATGATTAATAAGACACATATGGTTCTTGGCCTCATCCAAATTAAAATATATGGGGATGGATAGAATATTTTGCATTTTTTATAATTTTTTTTTAATCAGAGAAAGTATTCATTCAAAGCTAATAATATCATAAATAAATAAAAAAATAACTTAAAAGAAAATTTAATATAATATGTCCTGATATATTACCAAAAACACGTATTCACCTTCATCACTTACCTCATATTGACTTCTCTTCCATCCTTTGAATCTACTCCATGCTGCACAATTGCAATAATTTTTATTAATAAATATACTGAACAAAAAATTAATTATGTAAGTTATTCTTGCTTCTCAGAGCTATTTTCACTAAGGTCAGATAAATCACTTTGATCATAATTCTGTGTATTTTATTCTCAAAACTTTCTTTAGCTAATGATGTCTCATGTTACATCAACGAATTCACTTCCACCATTTTAGTTAGCAGTATGACACTGACCATTTTGGTCCTCACAATTAGGATACTTCTTATTCTCCTTTTAATTACTTCACTGCTATTTATTTCTGAGTGCTTATCAAGAAAATATAATTTTATAATAACTTAATAAGAGGAGTAGAATCTCTCTAACTAGATGATTCTAAGCAGTTTGGTATCCTTTATGTTGTGTACTTTTCATAGACTATTGAAGTTAAAATCTTAGAAAAAGTTTTTGAATTACAAGAATTCAATTATATTTCCAGAATATTTCCGAGCTTGTGCCAACATAGTCTACATTTTGAGCAATGGTGACAATATTAGTTTCCCAAATGAAAGCAACATAAATTTATATTAATGTTTATTTTATCCAGGATAATCATAGTAACACATTTTTTGGCATTATTAATTTTAATTAACCTGTTAATTGCCACATATAAATGATACCAAATTTTATCTTTCTATAAAACGCATATGAGCCAAACTACTCTTACTAGATTATTTTGACTATAAGATGAAATGTATAGTTAACGTGGAGTGACATGTTTAGTAACCCAGGTAAGGTATCAGAATGGCTTGATCCATAGTGAAAGCAGCAGAGGCAGTGAGTGATAGGTGGTGAATTTGAATTTTGATTATACAGTTGCTAGTATTTGATGATGTCTTTTCTAGTGATTGAAAAAATGGAGGCATAAGAACAACTCAAATTTTTTTTACCTGAAAAACTAGACGACGGAGTTATTCACTGAGATGTGGAAGACTGAAAGAGCTGGTTAGGAGAGAAAATGTTATCAAGAACTCTGCTTCGGACATGTTAATTCTGAACTGCTTATTAGGTATTCAGTAGAGGTGTCAAGTCAGTTAAATGTAGGGGTAATGGGTTGAGGAAATAGGTTTAGGCTGGAGACATAAACATAGGCATTGTCAGCATATTGATGGCCTTGAATGATTAAGATATGATGAAAGCATTTTATATGCAGGTTACAGGCATGAATAGGGGAGTAGAGTGAATTCTGTTTAACTCACATGTGGTCTTTGTAAGTGAGAAGATGAGGAAGTTGAAAGGGAACGTAAGGGATTGCTATGGTTGGAATGTCCCCTCCAAAATCGTGTGGTTATTTAATTGCCAATGTCATGGCACTGGGAGATGAGGCCTTTAAGAGGTGATTGCCAATGTCATTGCATTGGGAGATGAGGCCTTTAAGAGGTGATTAAGTCATGAGGACTCTGCCCTCTTGAATGGATTAATGCCCTTATTACAGGAGTGGGTTAATTATTGCAGTAGTTCGGCTCTCTTTTTCTCTCGGTCTCACACACCTGCTTGTCCTTCTGCTCTTCTGCCACAGGATAATGCAGCACAAGGCCTTCAGCAGACACTAGCACTTTGATGTTAGACTTCTCAGTATCCAGTACCATGAGCCAAATACATCATTTTCTCTATAAATTACCCAGCCTGCAGTATTCTGTTATCACAGTGAAAAATGATTGAAACAGAAAGTGATCTTGGTCACAAATGTGCCACCAAGAACCCCTAAACAGCACTTGATAATACATATTTGCTCAATGGATCATGAAATCTAAGCCAAATAAAATCAGAAAAGAGGACTTGTGAGGCTGGAATGACAATGAAAGTGTAGTAGCATCTAAGAATGAAATGTTCTGGTTGCATTTGAGTCCCAGAGAGAATGGACTGGAGATATGGGAGTTGGTGGTCAGCAAGTAGAATGTGTGGAATATGGAAGGGCTGAGTGTATTGGTTATGAAAACGTGAAGAGCACATCCACAGAGTGACTGAGAAAGAGGAGAGACTGGGATCTTAGGACGAGACTCCAGGAACTAGGAGAATGATTGGAATGATCATCTGCATGAAAAGTAAAACCACCAGTTCCTTTTTCTTCCAAGTTTTATAAGAGTTTTATCATGATTGTTATTAATTTTATAAAATACTTTTATGCCTTCTTTAAGATAGTTATAGGCTGTTCCTCCTTTGTTTTGTTAGTATGTCAAAATGCATTGATTACTTTTTCTGTAATTATGAACACCTTGCATTACTGGACTAAACCCAAATCAGTAAGAATGAATTACTTTTTATTTACACCAACGGATTCAGTTTGCTAAGTATTTTGATTAGTATTCCTTGCATTTATCTTTATGAGGAATTTGCCTGTAACTTTCCCTTCTTAAGTATTTCTTCAGTTTTGGGAAAGTTACAGCAATTACTACTACAGAAAGATACTACTACCCCATTCCGTTATGCTGGATTTACTCTTAGCTGTATGTACTGGAGGCTGTCAGCTTAGCCTCTGGTTGCTCAACTATTATCCTGTTTGTAACATATCTTTGTCTTTTTGAGGGATTTGCCAGTAAATTCCTCAACAACAGCAACAAACTTAGTAATTCCAAGTACAGTTCAAGTGACTGTACTTTCTTTTTTTTTTATTTATTTATTTTTTTCTTTATTATTATTATTATTATTATTATTATACTTTAGGTTTTATGGTACATGTGCGCAATGTGCAGGTAAGTTACATATGTATACATGTGCCATGCTGGTGCGCTGCACCCACCAACTCGTCATCTAGCATTAGGTATATCTCCCAATGCTATCCCTCCCCCCTCCCCCCACCCCACAACAGTCCCCAAAGTGTGATGTTCCCCTTCCTGTGTCCGTGTGTTCTCATTGTTCAATTCCCACCTATGAGTGAGAATATGCGGTGTTTGGTTTTTTGTTCTTGCGATAGTTTACTGAGAATGATGATTTCCAATTTCATCCATGTCCCTACAAAGGACATGAACTCATCATTTTTTATGGCTGCATAGTATTCCATGGTGTATATGTGCCACATGTACTTTCTAATACTATTTAAAATTACTTCTTTACATATTGACCTTTTTAAATTTGTTTTATAATTTCTTACTTTATGTCAGTGGAAATTATTCCTTTGTTTATCACTGGAAGCATCTTAAACACACTTTAGATTATTTATGTAACTGATACATAATATTATTTTTATGCAATTTTCTTTGAATATTCCTTGGAAGCTAGAAATTTTTTCTTTTTGCTATCTTTTTTCTAGCCTTTCTCCTTCTTTTTATTCCAACTCTCACTTCCCATCTCTGTATTCACTCTTCCAGTCTTGAGGTTGAACATTATCTTATCTCTATAGTCACTTAACTCCCTGAGCTCCCAGCCCAGAACCACTTTTTAAATCAAGACATTTTAGGCAGGGCACCGTGATCCAGTTAGAGAGGCAGTTTGGTCAGTTCTTGATTATAAGGCTGTGTCCGTGTTCTCACTGCTATAGGCCTGCAAGCTGTTTGAAGCCACAACCCAGGTGCTGTGAGTTTTTATTCTTAGCTTCCTTCAAAGAACTGGAGAGGCTCACTCCAGGCCCTGGCTTCAAGAACTTTCTATGCCTGCTCCTGTTTCTGTCTGGGAGCACTGAAGTCTCTTTCACTCCCTCGCAACAAACTTCAGACCTGCAACTAAGCAGACCTGTAGTTCTCATTGTGTTTGCTTCTTCTCTGCTTATTTTATTTATTTAAAAGATTAGTCCTCCAAATAAAACGTGTGTATGTTGCTTTTTCCTTCATATTTTTATTATTAGATGTTTGCAAAGAAAGCATGGAGCAAAAATATGAATTCCTGCACCCACTTATGAGGAAATCCTGATACATCTGAATCAGTTTTTCTTGATGGAGTGAGTGTTTATTAGTAAAATACGAAATGGAATAAAAACAAATAAATAGTGCACTACATTGACATTTTCAGGAGAAACATTTTTGAAAATTTTTCATGTGAAAAAAAGTTTATTTCTGCAAATGATAACATGACTATAAAATTTTTGAAAAGCTTATAACCATGTCTATATTTTTATGAGCCTAAACTGTGATTTAAGCTATGTTAAGTCACAGTTGGTAGTTAAGCTGTGAGAGGGACGCAGATAAATACACAGTACTACTTTTACGGAACTTAAACTACAATAGATACAATATTATAACAGAAAACTATAATAAATCATAAACATGGATAAACCTGAAATGAGAACTACATTTAAAGGATTTCAAGAAATATGGCATTTCAGTGAGAGTGGAAAGCAACATTTGCATACAAAACTATGAGATAGATAGCCTTTCAAAATAAATCGAATTTTGGAACTTGGAGGTTTGTAGCTAGGACACTATGAAAAGAGGGAGCTGTAAGAAGAGAAACCCCACTTGGGAGCCTGAGGCAGGAGAAACACTTGAACCCAGGAGACAGAGGGTTGCAGTGAGCCCAGATGGCACCACTGTACTCCAGCCTGGGTGACAGAGTGAGACTCCATCTTAAAAAAAAAAAAAATTAAAAAAAATAATAATAATAATAGAAGAGAAACCCCGAAGTGGGCAAGTTTTGCTTGCCTACCAGTAATTACTAACATTTTACTAAGAAAGGCAAAATAAGTGTAGGTGACAAGAGATCAGCATATATTTGTGCATGCTGAAATACCATTAGCTTTTCTGGACCTACCCACCCTGTTAACTGAGTCCGTCTTTTCTTTTCTTGGAGCTAATTTTTGACATTTAAAATCCTTCTGCATGTTTCAGTCAGTCACTGGTCTATCTCCATATTCAAAGTTTCTAGAACAGTTTTCTTGATTCATTAGAGTCTTATTTAATTACATTCTATCCCTAGCCCTGATTTGTGAATTTTATGTCACATTATTATTCACTTGTTTTCATGTTGTTCTGCAATTATCACCTACATATTTTATATCTGTATGTTTAGTGTCCTTCAAATAAATTGCAAGCTCTTAAAAATCAGTACAGGCACTTTCTACTTCTTTGGAACTTCCTCTATACATATTCAGTGTTTTGAAGGAATGTTTTAATTCATAATTTATGTATTTGAAAAAAATATATATTATAAGAAAGAATTCAATTTTACGTGTTCTTCTGGTTTTTTTCTCCATTTGTCCCCATTACTCTCTTTCTGCTTTCACCAGGACTGCCCTACTCTCTCTATCTGAACACATAAATATTTATTGTACATATCCATACACACATACGCAAACGCATGTATAACACATACACACATGCACAAACGTGTATTCATCCTAGACAGACAGTACATTAAGAAGTAGGCATTTCTTATAGGTTCAAGTGTGTGCAATTTTCTAACAGGATAAGTTCCAATAGAATGAATAACTGCATGAATTTCACAAACTGAAAAAAAGTAGTCATTTCTAAGAGGGATAATATATAACATTTATTATAATCATACTATAAATTCCCTTATTTTTATTTTTAGGTAAAGTTAACATCTTAGAAAGTTAGAGAAGTAAAGCATCTTTAAAACCATCAAGATAGTACTTTTATGTATGTGTAAAATCTAACAACTGTATGTCTAAGACATTGTCTATATGTCTACTTGCCGTCAATCACCTTCCTTCTTTTATTAGTTTCAGATAGAAGATAAACAACAAGACTGACAGTTTTGTGTCCTTTGCCGTTTTGTGTCACCGTCACAGACAAAACAGTATTATGTCATCACTCGTCTGTCACATTTATTGCGTGCTCCTATGTGTCTTAAAGACTGTTTTCTTCCTAATCCTCATAAATAAATATATAAAGAATATATTGATTATATATTATTTTATCATGGTAATATTTCCCATAATATTATGTCCTCTACCACAGATGAGAACATTTATGCTGTTGCCATTCTCAAGAGTAAATGTGTTTTGTTTGAAAGAAATGTTTCTTAGATAAACAATAAATATTTAAAAAAGAATTTATTTTTCAAACTATGGAGAAGCTGTAATGAATATCTACATCTGTGTAATATATAAATCAAGCATAGTGAATTTTATTGTTTTAGCAGAAGAACTTAAGAAGTATTTAGTGCTACAAGAAGAAATACTTTGAAATTTTTTAAATTTTGCTTATTTTATGGGTGATTTTCTTTAAATAGCATTGTACACTTCTTCAGAAAATTGGTATCTGATCTTGAATAGTGATAAAAACAGTGAATTGGCGAGTATAAGAAGACCTTCACATGATTAATATAATCACCGCTTCCTTTTCCTTTTTCTTGTATTTTCTGGAGCCTCATCTATTTCCACATTGCCTTACTTTCACATTTTAAAATGAGACCTTAGGCCACGTTTCTTGCTAAAACACAGTCTAAACAAGTGAATCAGCTCTACAGCTCCAAATAGTCCATTTCAGTGGTCATATAATAAGGTACCAACAATATGATTTGTGATTTTTATTTTATATCTTCTCAGTGTAACATTTTAAAAATAGATAGATATAAATAACTTAGCTGATAAAAATTTAAAAATTCAGAATAGCTCAAAGAAGCAAGAAAAAAGTCCCAAATTTCATCAATCCATTAGATACATTTGCTATTTTATTATAGAATAGATACCATATTGAACACTTTATTTTACATCCTTCTGTTCTATTTTCAATTAAAGTTGTATTATTTTCCTATTATAAAGGTTTTCAGGCTTATAATATGAAGGCTTTCTAATATTCCATTAAAATTATAATGTTGGATATTTATTTATACTTTTGTTTATTATAAATCTATAATGACAGTCTTCTTCATACAAACTTTGGTTAAAACAGAAACGACTTTCACTAGAATGATGAGAGCACATTAATTCTTACCTATAATTGACAGCCTATTATTTTGATTGCCTAATGAATTTCTTAGGTAAATAGGTAATATTTTTCTGAGGCCTTGCATGTCTAACGATTTTTCTATTGCAATATCATGTGGAAGATAAATTGGTTGGTTATGAAATTTTTGTCCTCAAAGTTGTGATAAAATTACTCCTTTGTTTTTGAGATTTAATAACTATTCTAATGAAAACACAAGTGACTTTTAGCCATAGAAATTATGCTACTAATATGCCTTCAATTGTGTTGTCATAGTGTTATTTTTCTCAATAATTTGTGTTTGTGTGTAATCTTTCCCTTCTCTTGTATGTACTACCTTATCTTCTGCTTTCTGAGCTATCTCAAGTTGGTTAACTAAATCGTTGTTTCCATTTTGCACTGCATTTACATAGCTCTGACTTCTTTGAGTTTGGACTTGAATTCTTTTGCACCTTTATCTTCATCTCATTTTTAATTTGATCGTTTATTGTAACATTTCAGATTAATTTTTCCATGTGTCTTTCTGCTTTTTTATTGGAGTTTATATCTTCTTACAGCATATTGAGGATTTAAACATTTTTATAATTTTTTCTGGTTTTTTGTAGCAAATTCTATAGTAATATTTTAAGAATGATATCCCTTTTATGATAAATTGTATTTTTCATGCTGCCCATTTTGCTTTTTCTTTAATTCATTTTTGTCTGTTATGGTAATGCTAACCTCACTAGCTCAGCTAACTCGACAGAAGCTCTACTACTTAAAGCTCGGCAATGAAGTGAAATATGTCACTTTACTCACTTTTTTTTTGGCTGAATCTGGTCACATGACAGCCCTTCACTAAACAATTACTTACTCAATTTAAATATGGAATAAAACTTTTTTTTTAGAAAAGTAGTCAGCTTCATTCCATTCATTTTTAGCAGGAAGGTATTTTTTCAGATACGATGTGTGATGACAGGAGACATTAATATTACCCTCAAATTTCCTTTTGTTTTACAATTAAATGGTTCATAAATGTATTACTTCTTAGCCCAATCCCTAATTTCTAGGTTAATTAATCACAGGTGGTCCTGTAGATCTCATGTGAGATTTCAACTTTCCTAATTTTTGTGGGGTCTCAGATACTTTTAACAGAGCTCTGTACAACCACCATGCTCGTGATTCATTGCTGTTAAAGTTCTTGTTTCCTTTATCTGCCTACATTTTTTATATTATTATTATTATTATTTTTATTATTCTGAGATGGAGTCTCGCTCTGTCACTCAGGCTGGAGTGCGGTGTCGCGATCTCAGCTCACTGCAGGCTCTGCCTCCTGGGTTCATGCCATTCTCTTCCCTCAGCCTCCCAAGTAGCTGGGACTACAGGCGCCCGCCACCACGGGGCCTGGCTAATTCTTTGTATTTTTAGTAGAGACGGGGTTTCACTGTGTTAGCCAGGATGGTCTCGATCTCCTGACCTCGTGATCCGCCCACCTTGGCCTCCCAAAGTGCTGGGATTACAGGCGTGAGCCACCATGCCCTGCCCCATCTGCCTACATTTTAGTTGTGAGTTCTGAACCTGCTCGAATATAATCTACCACTGCCAATCCCAATGTGTACGGCAGGAGATTACTTTTATACTGTTAACTTCTTACTATAACATAAGATCTCCTGGGCTCATTAGAAACAATTCTGATCACTTCAAAATGCAGCACTAACTTGGTATTTTCTGCTTGGTAAAATTCCTTATGTATCTTGAATAGGTAGATGCACAGACAAAGATTCATTTAGCTTGTTTGGGCTAACTAACTTTTTGTTGTTGTTGATGATGATTTTTTTTTTAACTTTTACTTTAGGTTCAGGGTACATGTGCAGATTTGTTATATGGGTATACTTGTGTCATGGAGATTTGTCTTACTAATTATTTTGTCACCAAGGTATTGAGCCTAGTACCCATTAATTATTTTTTCCTGATCTTTCCTTCCTCCCATCCTCCATCCTCAGGTAGGCCCTAGTGTCTGTTCCCTTCTTTGTGTCTGTGTGTTCTCATCATTTAGCTCCCATTTATAAGTGAGAAAATGCTGTATTTTGTTTTCTGTCCTGTACGAGTTGGCTAAGGATGATAGCCTTCAACTCCATCCATGATCCTGCGAAGGACATGATCTTCTTCTTTTGTATGGCTGTGTAATATTGCATAGTATATATGTACCACATTTTCTTTATCCATTCTACCAATGATGGACATTTAGGTTAATTCCATGTCTTTGCTATTGTGAATAGTGCTACAATGAACAAAATGTATGCATATGTCTTTATGGCAGAATGATTTCTATTCCTTTGGGTATATAGCCCATAATGGGATTGCTGGGTTGAATGATAGTTCTGGTTTTATCTCTTTGAGGAATCCTGACATTGCTTTGCACAATGATTGAACTAATTCACACTCTCCTTCTTATACCATATACAAAAAAAATCAACTCAAGATGGATTAAAGACTTAAATGTAAAACCCAAAGCTATAAAAACCCTGGAAGACAATGTAGGCAATAATATTCTGGACATAGGAACTGACAGAGATTTCCTGATGAAGATGCCAAAAGCAATCACAACAAAAGCAAAAGTTGACAAATGAGATCTAATTAAACTTAAGAGCTTCTGTACAGTAAAAGAAACTATCAACAGAGCGAACAGACAAACTACAGAATGGGATAAAATGCTTGCAAACTATGCATCTGACAAAGGTCTAATACCCAGCAAGTATAAGGAACTTAAATTTACATGAAAAAACAACCCCATTGAAAAGTGGGTAAAACGTGAACAGACAGTTTTCAAAAGAAGATATACACATGGCCAAAACATATATTAAAAAATGCTCAACATCACTAATCATTAAAGAAATGCACATCAAAACCACTAAATGTTTTTTAAGTCTGGTTAGTCTATCATCAGCCTTATATTTAATAAGATACCATCACAGTTTTTCTAACAGATTGAATATGAGGATTAGTAATTATTAGCTAGAAAGTTACTTGAATGTGGTATTTAAGAGATCTATAGGTTCTAGAGTCAGACTGCCTGAACACTCATCTGTGTTCAGATATGTATTATCTATGTAACTTTGGGTGAGTTACTGAACCTCTCTGATGTTTAGGTTTCTCATCTTTAGAAGAGAAATAATGCTAGTGTAAGTCTCAATGAGCTATTGTGAAGATAAAAGGTAGAAAAATCTAAGTAAACACTTAGCAAATGTTTTGTCAGATAGTGCGTACTCCATAAATTAACATTACTCTATCGTTGTCATCATCATCATCATATCATGTGATTTCTTCCTCTATGTGATGATTGTATCCCTATATCCATCTTTGATGAGACATTAGGTTTATCTACTGCCCTTGTATTGAGCACATGGTTGGTAGGCATCCAGTTCTTTAAGAATTTTTTAAAGGGCATTTTCTTTTGTCCAGTTGGAAAATTCCCCAAAATATTTGTGTGGTGTGGCTATTCAAAATATGTTGTGGAATATACAAAGAAAATACATTTTATTACCAATTTATTTTCAAATAGTGTATTTTTCTTATTCTCTCCTGCATTGGAAGACTATTTTATACAATCTTTCTTTCATACTGTCCCCATTATCTCAGTGAAAGCTCCCTAAGAGAGAGCCAGGATCTTTTCTACAGTGTAAGCTGGTTGTTGGGCTGCCTATGTAACCAAGGCCAAGTCAAGCTCAAAGCCTGTAAGTCTAGATCTCAAAGATTCATATGACAGCGGTGGAGTCAGCAAGTACAGAAGACTTTGAAGCAGTACATATCACACTATGGATTTCCCTCTTGAGAATTAGTAAGAGCAGTGTGTGTTCAGAGCTTTCTCTCTGGGTTTCAGAAGTCACCTCCACAGTATATCTCATTTCAACCTAGCTACAAAGTAGGAATTCACAGTTACTGCTGAACCATTATATTTAATAAAACACAATGTGTTCTTTTATTATAAATTTCACAGGTGTCTAATTTGATGTATATTTTTTCCAATCTTTTTGGTAAGTTTTGAAACATTTCTTATGTGAATTACTAAAAAAAAAAAAGCCTTTATTATACTCATTTATAAAAGATGTTTATCAAATTGCCTTTCATCAGCCACTTTCATTTGCCCCAGGAGTTGCAACTTCAATAATTTTAATTTTTCATTGGCTTTTTGTCCTACTCCATCTTAAACTGCCCTTCTCACTTATCTATATATTTATTCATACATACAATGTATACATATTATTGTATTTATATTTATACTTTATATAAATTTATATTTATATTTATACATTTTATATATATAATTTAGATACATTCAATACTATATATTACAAGATAAATATGCTTAAATTTTCCAAAATTTTATAGTTTAGTTGTGGCAAAGTATTAAGATATGCTGCCTCTCCTTTTTACACTTCTTTTTTCTGCCTTTTGCTAAAACTTCTTATCAATTTGAATGTCATGAATTTTTTTATACATTGACTGTCTTAGTCTGTTGCATGTTGCTATAACAAAATACCACAGACTGGGTAATTTACAAACAATAGAAATTCACTTGGCTCATGGTTCTGGAGGCTGAAGTGTAAGAACATGGTGGCGGCATCTGGCAAGGGTCTTTGTGCTGTATCATGGCAGAAGGTAGAAGGGCACTTCCCAAAACCTCTTTGTTTAAGTCATTAAAATGCTCCATAAGGAAGAGCCCTCATGACCTAATCACTCCTTAAAGGGCCAACTTCTTAATGCTGTTACAATGGCAATTAAATCTCAATGTGAGCTTTGGAGGAGACATTCAAACCATAGCATTAACAAAACTACTAAATGTTAACATGTAACTTAGTATAAATAGAATTGTTAAAAACTGATTCAGATCACTCTGTGATAAAGAAAAATAAATCATTTAAAGAAAGAAAATTCAACATCATAGAAAATACTTTAAAAAGTAGGATGTCAGCCAAACGTGGAGGCTGAGCTGCTGGTCCCAGCACTTTGGGAAGCCAAGGCAGGCAGATCACTTAAGGTCAGGAGTTTAAGACCAGCCTGGCCAACCTGGTGAAACTTCGTCTCTACTAAAAATAGGAAAATTAGTCAGGCATGGTGGTGTGTGCCTGTTATCCCAGCTACTGGGGTGGCTGAGACAGGAGAATGGCTTGAACCAGGGAGGCAGAGGTTGCAGTGGGCTGAGATTGTGCCACTGCACCCCAGCCTGGGTGACAGAGTGAGTGAAACTCATCTCAAAAGAAAAAATTAAATTAAATTTAAAAAGTAGGATGTCATTCTTCAAATTCTATATAGTAAAAGATAATTTTTAAAATTTTTATTACTCATCACTCTCTCATTGAATTTTTGATGTATGTGAGATATTAGAAACAATATTCATTATAATCAGTAATTTGCTAATTTTTTAAAGATAATATTTTATTTGTGACAAATTCACACTCACCTCCTCCAACCCCAAAAGGGAAAAATTAGTAAGAAGTGGGGAAACTGAGGGAAGGAAGCAAGATCAAGGGTCAAACTTTCCGTAGCAAAAATATATTGGCAATGGAAAATATTAAACTCATTTCATAGAAAATTATGGACTATTGTTAATAAAATTTATATTATTTTAATTTTTTTATGCTTATGCCTACATTTTAAAAATATAAAAAAAGAACAGTTTCTTAATTGTACAACAAGTGCCTGGATTTTCAGATTGTGTACTCTAAGAAGTTGTTTATCTCATTAAATAATTATGTGAATGCCTTAATGAAAACAGAACTGTGAAAAATTTAATCCAGGGCTGGGCGCGGTGGCTCAAGCCTGTAATCCCAGCACTTTGGGACGCCGAGGCGGGCGGATCACGAGGTCAGGAGATCGAGACCACGGTGAAACCCCATCTCTACTAAAGATACAAAAAATTAGCCAGGTGCGGTGGCGGGCGCCTGTAGTCCCAGCTACTCGGGAGGCTGAGGCAGGAGAATGGCGTGAACCCGGGAGGTGGAGCTTGCAGTGAGCCGAGATTGAGCCACTGCACTCCAGCCTGGGCGACAGAGCGAGACTCTGTCTCAAAAAAAAAAAAAAAGAAAAATTTAATCCAAATTTCAGGCTGTAGAAGGTACAACTTCGGGATTATTAGAATTGTACACAATGTAGTCTGGAGTCATTTTCCCTTCCTGTGTTGTAAACACCAACTGAAGGCTTTCCCAGAATATGGGATCCTGTAAAATTACAAGACAGATTATAAATACCAAGGGCTGGTTTCTCTATCTAATGAAGGCAGATGTTTTTGATTCCCAATCTACCTTTGTGTATGCGTTTCCATAATAGCATGACATATAATCTTCTTGTCTCTTTGATATAAATGCTACATGAGAGTTATACCACATGGCTACATATGGTGGTGGTTTCATAGTTAGATATAAAAAATGAATTTCATATGTCTATGAGGAGACCAATATATTGTAGGTTGTTAAAAAGAATGAGGGCTTACAAAAATTGTATGGATCAAATACCATATCATTTTCTTGTTCTGTGGATCCAGGCCAGTAGTGAGTGGTATCAAATTGTGAACGCTATCAAATACCAAAATATGTTTTCTCAAGAGAAATAAAAACTGTAATGTGACAAACACCTAGGGAAATACTGTGTTTTGAAGAAGGAAACAAAATATTCACAAACTTTGATTTGTAGGGGATGGAGAGGAAATATTTTGTCTCTATAAGTCTCCTGAAAATGTGTATTAGAATTTTGTAGTTAATTAATTTTGATGACTATCTGTCAACAGTCTTCTCTCATAAAACTACCATACTAAACATAGAAATACTAGGGTGTAAAAACTGAAATTCTATTACTGAAAAACTTTCTTCAAATAGGAATACGGTTTCCAGATGTATTGCTTCGGTTCTGTTTGCATTTCTATTTTAAAACTCCATTTACTATGGTTTCAGTAAAAATTCAGTCCAGGCTGAAACTTGGAATACCAAATAAGAGCTCTGGAGCAATGGTTGTCTTTACCAATTTTCCAGAAGATTGATTTAGATTGTTTTACGTTGTATGACTGTAAAAGAACAAAACAGAAAAGGATTCACTTGTTTGATATTTTATTCTGACTGTAACACAAATCTTTTTTTTTCCTGGCAATTTGTACTATTACAAGTGACACATACTGATTTTAATATATCCAATAAGATTGTATGGAGCTACTAACAAATAAAATAACATTTTGATAATAAGAATACGAGTGGGTAGATTTTCTTCATCTTGCCTCTTTTGCAATATCTAATGGCATATTTTCATCATACAGCTCAAGATACAAAGTATAACATCTGACAAGTGTTAAGTCTTAGACTTCGGATCCTTTTTGTAAGCTTTCTTATAGTTTGACTTAGTTTTCCTATCTGATTTATTAGGGTACAGATCTAATTAGTAGAAAAATTATTCTAGTATGTAAAAAACAAAGTTGTCCTCACTGAAGCTTCAAATTCTTGTCCTGATTCTGATCCTTGGGGGAAGTAGAGATTTCAACTGAAAAAAACAGGGCTGGCAGATTGCATGAGTCAGTCCTGTTAGCGGCCAGCTTCGGAGAAAACAATAGGAGTAAAGCAGAGTAAGCAACTAGCACAGGGCTAAGTGGACAATGTGCAGAGAGCAAGCCTGTTGCAGAAGTCTGGAAGTAGCAGTGTTTGTGTGGGTAACCTTAAAGAACAAAGTTAGAAACAGAAGAAGTAGTCTACTCTCAGGTAACAGACAGCAAAATAAAATTCAATACTGGATCAAAGGCCTTATGGGTAGAGTTAAGTACATCTTCCCATAGGTAGAACTTGGCTTATTGTACTGACATATCTAAACTTCCTATAGGAATTAAGTGGGATACTTGGGTGGAAAGCACATGCACTGAGGCTAAGGAAAATGAAGGCTGACACCCTGTGGTTGTTGAAATCCTGTCACATCGGTGACATGGAATTTAAGTTAGGAAATGAAACTTAACTGGTTGGAGATTAAACACATTTTAAAAACTTTTAAATGTGTGCAATGTTTGTCTTCGCTAAAGTCTTATGAGTGTAAATGTTACACATTGAGAATTATGTAGCCAAGGGATACTTGAAGTGATTTCTATCACCCTGATGTAGGTTTTCCTTTAGTACTTGTCTATAAAATACAATGAATTATAATGATAAAAATCACACAGTATAAAATATTCACTTAATATGTGGAATTTTCTTAAACCTTGTTAATACAATTATAGAATATTATATGCTGAAGATTGATAATCCACATATTCAATTTAATCTAATAAATTACTAATGGGTATCGATATGTAGCATGACATGTGTGAGGCCTTGAAAAAAGTCCAAAAAGCTATATCATAATCCCAGTTTGGGGAAGTTTCATGTCCAACGGGTGAACTAGAAAAAAATGTAAGAAATGTTGCATTTTAATGTTCTCTTAAAGGTGACTCACAATGGAATATGATTTTTAGTCATGATTTAAGCATTCTAAAATGTGACATGAATTATTACTCACTAGAAACCAATTTAAAGATACCTTTTAAAGTTTCCAGCAAGGAGTATGTTATCACCTTTATAAATATAACACTTAAGGAAAGAAAACTATGAATGTAAGTATTCACAAATTGCTAGCAGGTTATTGAATAAATCGTGCTACATAAATTCAACAGTGCTATTCTTAGTAAGTTAATTTGGTCTAAAACTAATTAATATACAACTTACTTAATATGCTGGTACCTTTTGTTAGAAATGGGCATAAAATGTGTCTGAAGTCCTCCAATTAATTGTCTTAGGCATTTTTATTTTATTCAGCATGAATCCAAAATACACATTTGTATGATTGTTGAACCATTTAAAACCAACAGTGTATTGGAAAAAATCATTTTATCCAGAGTTGAGTACTATTTAATAGAGTTTTACTCATTGATCATATAGTAGAATGTTATATGCAGCTAAGATGAAATCTTCCAGAATTTAGAGTTTTGAACTGTTAAATTACCTCACACTGGTGGGTAGCAGTCAACTAATGGCTGTTAGGGCATGACCTCAAAGTGGCCTACTTAACCCATTCGCTTATTTTTAATAGCTCTGTGATATGTGAATAATACCCTTTTTTTCTTTTATTACACATGCTCATTTATTTTATTCTTTATTCATTCCTAGTTTAGTGTTTTTAGATATTTTTAAATAAAATGTTTGAGTTTTTAATTTATTATTGAAAAGGACATTCAGGTAATGATTTATATTCTGTGTCCTCAAAGGGAAACATTTTTTAAAAGATTGAATTCATTTCCACTGACAATATTACAATTCTTTATTTAAGTTCACTGTATATTTGGGACCTGCTACATAGAAAAATTAAATGATATGAATGGTCTCTGATTAACTATGGCCTTTTGTGTTTGGGGAAACTGTAAGGTAAAATGAAAATATTTTCAAAGTTCACTCATTCAGTAGTTCAGATCATTTTCCAGTGACCTGTCACTTACTTAAAAAATTTGTGTAGCATGATGTTTCTAGCTCTTTTATACTCAACAGTGTCTAAATGGAACATTTTTTTTTCTTCTGGTTTTTTTTTTTTTTTTGGTTTTTTGTGGCTTCTTTCCCATGGGGGATCCTGTGGAGAGATATTGAAGAGGACTTCCTAGTTCAGCTCTTTTTCACTCTGTTCTTATCACATATAGACAGAGTTTAGCTGTCAGTTTCAATTCAATAGCTACTCACTGAATGCCTACTGTGTAGATAGCTATAGCTCAGGGTGCTGAAATAGTGAAACAAGGTTCCTGCTCACAGGGAACCCATTGAGTTATAGTATATTCCTCTTTGGACTGTTAAAGGATTTTTCCTTATTCTTTCGTACTTGAAATGTTGTTTTAAAGTGAACTGTAGGTGACATCATAAGTGTTTGTAAACTTGAAAAGATTAACAGTGTGGATGTAGGATTTACTAAAAATAGTCAGTTCATGGAAAATCTTGTTAGGCAGCTTTATTGCTTAGCCAATAAACTATTAAGAAAATGTACACAATAAATAATCCATATAGTAATTTTGGCAGTTTCTTGGTCCTTAAGAGTGTGTTGTCCATTTTTAAATATATATTCATATATTTCAGTTCTAAAATTCTAAACCACATTCTTTATGCTTTCACTGTGATGTAGCATAGGAGTTTTACCTCATAGAGGACTGAGACATATTTAAGTAACTTACTCAAGTTAATATGATTAAACTATAATGAAGCTTACATAAAACTTCATGTGTTCTGCTTTTCAGAGCCTAGTTTTTAATTAGTCAAGGCTGGTAATAATCATAGAAACAACTGAAAGTATTATATGATTTGATAAGTTGAATTGATTGAAATATTTCAGACATGAAAATATCTAATTTATCCTCAGGATTCCAAACCCCAAATAATTTTAAAATGTCATTGTAGATGTATTTTAAGTCACTTTACATTCTCCATGATGTCATTCAGTTCTCATCATAATCCAAAGATGGAAGGAATCAGAAATTATCACCAGAAACTGACTTCATACAAGTGTCTGGAGCCAAGTCTTTTGATTTCAGATCAGTACCTTTAGCCTTATTCCATGAAAATGGTTTAAATATGAAAGTCTTATATTCGTATGTAGTGAGCAATTCAGTTTAACTTCAGTGATGTTATATAGGTTCCAAAATACAGTCTGGCTAAAATAGACTTAAATTCCTTTTGTCTGGATTCACTGAGAATTGTAAGCTCTGTCTGTGTCGGTGGAACCTGTGTTAGGGGAAATGAAATTGAGTACAGGAGGTGGGTAACATGTTCTATCCATACAGTATCATGGCAGGAATTTGAGATTTTTCCTTTTGGTGACCTCTTAAAAAATGTGTGAACAAAATACATGAGTATGTATAATATACATATATATTTAGTATATATGTACACAGTAACAAAATTATAAAATTATATATAAATACATATATTTATATAAGATAAATATTTATGTGAATAAATCATTGTTTTGAAAAGGGGTTGATATAGCACGAGTTCCTATTGTGAGAATAACAAATTTGTGCCCTGTTTTCCTCTGGCAGCTAAACAAGGCATCTATATCATGGCATGTAGGAGATAGAGTATGAAATAGACATTTTTTTTAAAGTGTGCTGTATCCGAATACACTCAGAAGCACAGACCTGCTTTATTTTTCACATTCAATATAAATCAATTCTAAAAATATTTGCAAGTATATATCTTCCTAAGCAATTAGAGTTCACGAAGAATGACAGCAAAGGGGATACAATCATTTAGGTATTTATTATTTGAGTGTGTGGGGGGATGATTTTTTAAAGATACTTAGAATCACAATGATTTAGAATTTTCCCAAAGGTTATATATTTTATAATTATCTGCTCCTCTCTCAAAGCATGTAGGGAAGGTGCAGGTAATTTTAAAATATATGACATTTGGGATCACCCTCTTGTGTAGTAAATGTGTACACTGAATTTTAAACTTTGATGTCCTAACTCTTCCCCCTACTCCATCAAATGTGCATTAAAATTTTCTAGTCAATTTTTTTGTGGATTTATATGTAGTTGTAAGAAATAATACAGAGAGCTCTTATGTACCTTTCACCCAAGAAACAGCTGTAAAGCTATGAAACAACATCACAACGAGGAAATTGACACCCATACAGTTTAATAGTCTTACTTGGCTTTCATCAGTTTTACATGTATTTATTTTTGTGTGCATATATGTAAGTGTGTGTGTGTTTATATGTTTAGTTCTAGACAATGTTGTTACATGTGTAGGTTCATGTATCTAGCACTACAATCAAGAGAAAAACAGTTCAGAATGACAAGGATCCCTTCTTCCTCTTAGAGCCACACCCGTGTCCCTCTACTGTCCATCGCTCCTGCCATCTCTAGTCCTTGGCAACCAAACTATGTTCTCTACCTCTGTAATTTTGTTATCTCAAAACATCATATAAATGGATTCCATCTTTATTTATAGCGTTTTTGAGTGTATTCTTTGTGTGCCTTTCTTAGTGGTTGCTCTGGGTATTGCAATTAACAGATGTAATTGACACAGTCTACTCGTGGCAACATTTTACCACTTCAAGTATGGAAACCTTACATCCACTAGGTATCTTTGCCCTATCCACTTTTTGTCTTGTCTTAAGTATTCCTTCTATATATGGTGGACATTATCAAAGTTGTACTTTTTGTTTTAATAATCTTATAGTTGAAAAAACTCAGGAGAAGGGTAGTCTATTCTATTTTCTCATATTTTGTTATTTTTTTCTTTCTTCTTGATGCTTCAAGATTTCCTCTTATTACTAATTCTTTTATGTTTGAAAAAACTTTATTTTTTCTTTAAGACAGTCCTGCTAGAGGCAAATTATCTATTTCTCTTTCTTCTAAGAACATACGTATTTCCTCTTGATTCCTAAAGGATAGTTTTACTAGTTAAGAAATCATAGTTGACAGTTCTTTTTCAGAAGTTGAAAAATGCACCACTTCCTCTGGCCTCCATGACTTGAAATGGGAAATGCATTGTCATTTGAATTTGTATTCTCTTACAGGTAATAAGCTATTCTCTTGGGCTCCTTTCAAGAAGTTTGTTTATCTAGTTTTCGTCTAGTTTTCACGGTAGAGTTCACTCTCCTGTGAGAAATGCCCCTACTCATCTGACAGGAGGTGGAGCTCAGGCAGTGATACTAGCTTTTCGAAGTTTCCTCTTGATGTATCTCGACTTAGAGTTCTTTGGGTTTTTCCTACTTGGGTTTCACTCAGCTTCTTGATTGATTCTGTATCTTCCTGACTTTTGCCAAATTTGGAATGTTTTCAACCATTATTTCTTTGAATACTCTTTTAGTCCCACTCTCTTTCTTCTTTCCTTCTGGAACTCTAGTGATACCACTGATGGATATTTTGTACTGTCTCACAGATCCCTGGGGCTCTGTTCTTTGCTATCTTTTCTTTTTATCCTTCTGTTTTCTCTCAGCTATTCAGATTGGGTGAATTCTATTTCTCTGTCTTTAAATTAAGTGATTCTATCCTCTGTCATTTTCACTGTTCTATAAAGCAAATCAAATTAGTTTTTATATTGACTTTTGTATTTTTATTTCTATAACGTCCATTTTTAATAACATTTTTCATGCTAAGGTTTTCTGGTTTTTTTTTCATTTGTGTCAAGATAATTAGTAATTGCTTATTAAAGTATTTTTATAATGGTTGCTTAAAAATTTTTGTCAAAAATTTCAATATTTGATTCATCTCAGTATAGGCATCTGTTATTTTTTCTCATTCAGTTATGATTTTCCTGGTGTTTAGTGTGACTAGTAAGTTTTTTTTTTATTATATGCTGCGCATTTTGATTATGTTAAGAGACTCTGGATGCTAATTAAATTTATTCTAAGAAGAGTTGCCCTGTTTAGGTATAACATGCTAGTCCTAGCTTTCAATTATGGGCCGTGGTTCTAATGAGAATTTAATTTTTAGGGACTTTGTGCTGCTATTTGGACAGGTTGATTTGTCTAATTCTACTGGGGGCCACACTGATCTCTTTTGGTCCACCAAAGGTAGAAGAGGAGATTCCCCAGGCTAAGCTGTAGTAGCCTAGGTGAGCTAAAAAATGCTCTAGCTCAGCGGTCCCCAACCTTTTTGGCACCAGGAACCAGTTTTGTGGAAGACAATTTTTCCATGGATGGTGGGCAGTGTGTGTGGGGAATGGTTTTGGGATGAAATCGTTTGACCTCAAATCATCAGGCATTAGTTAGATTCTCATAAGGAGCACGCAACCTAGATGCCTCATATCCAGAGTTCACAATAGGGTTCACTCTCCGAACCCTGCTGATCTGACAGGAGGCAGAGCTCAGGCAGTAATATTGGCTGGCTCATGGCACACCTCCTGCTGTGTGACCCAGTTCCTAACAGGCTGCAAACCGGTACTGGCCCATGGCCTGGGGATTGCGGACCCCTGCTCTAGCTAATGAAAAGAGGATTACTTCCAGGGCTCTGTACTTGTTGTAGAGACATCCCCCCACCATCCCGCATATACCCTCCCGCCTCACCCTCCACACACACTACTAGAGCTGCTTATCTGCTCAGTACCTCTAGATGGAGAGGGGAAGTCTTAGGCATCCTGGAAAAAGAGGTCACTTTCTCTGGCTGTTTGCTCTTAGTAAGGCTCCTACTTCATTCTCCTTGCAGGTAACCCAGTCTCTCCTGATATTATTGGATGGATTCTCATTTGATCAGCAATAAAAATGAGTCTACCTAGACTATCTTCTGTTTCTAGTTTGTGGTTGGGAGAAGCTGGGTCTGGATCGTCTTTTACTGTTGTTTGGGAAGCTACTGGGATTTTCCTTGGGTGCTGGTGTCTTTAACCAGTCCTACTCACTCTTTCTACCTTTTAGAGTACTCTTTTAGTTGCTGCTTGCTTAATTCCTGATTCTACAGCTCTATTTAGTAGAGCATATAATGATAAACTTTTTAATACTTTTCTTTTTCCCCCAAAATGAGTCAAGTGAAGCATAATTCAGCAAGATGCTAAAGTATCTTCTGTGAAAATGAGTGTCTTGTCATAGAAAAGGTGATTCAGACCAACGACTATATTAACATACAGTACAGCAGTGGCACCAACCAATCAGAGCAAATTTAAAAGTCAGATAGTTTACAGTTGCCTTTCTGCTCAATATCAGCTCAAGTTGAAGTAGTTCAAGTGCCTCTACTGCAGAGAGCTTGTAGTATGCCAATATTTTTGTTGTTGCTTTGGAAGGCCTGCTGCAGTCACAGTTTACCAAATTTATCTGTCCATAGAAGTGAACCCATTTTGTTTATAGCTTTTCTTGGCACTGGTATTCTATGAAAGATTTGCAGAGGAAAGCTATGTTTATCAACATCAGTATCTACCTCATCTGAAGTATTGTATTAGATGTAATCATTTAATTAAAAAGTTATTTCTGAAAACGTTAAGGAGCACCTAATTCTACTTTGATTTTTAAAAATCTGATAAAATATTTCAACATATTTAAACTTTCTTTTAAACTGTTCCAAGAAATAAGATTTCAATGTATGGCCAAAGAAAATATTTATTGTGTTGTGTTGAAAATATACAGTCTAAAAATACTGACTGTTTCTGATGTCCTTATTTACATTTTCAATATTTTCTCTTTCCAGCTTTAAGGGACAATAGGATCGAGCTGGTTCGCGCTTCCTGGCATGAATTGAGTATTAGTGTCAGTGATGTGTCTCTCTCTGATGAAGGACAGTACACCTGTTCTTTATTTACAATGCCTGTCAAAACTTCCAAGGCCTATCTCACCGTTCTGGGTAAGTGCAAGGGACTAACACCATGTCATCTCAAAACCAGAATGATATATATTGCTACAGCAATGTAATTCAATACAAAAATATATTTTGAAGATTATATGAATAGATACAGTTTAATCCTTTCTCTGCTACATTTTAACACAGGCGTTTTAAAATCATTTAGTCACTTTCTGCATTTTATAAAGGGACAAAGATAGATTCAAAGATGTATATGACTGCTAGAAGGCCCATAGCTATTTTGTTTCTTAGCCAGCAATAGACACCGGTTCTCTTGATTTCAGCTAATTTCTTTTTTATCAAATAATCTATATGTTGTGTATATTCTGATACTTTTACAACATGATACAATAATGAGCATAGTGAGTTCGACTTGTGTTCTGTACTATGCTCCTTTATTTGATCATGTAAGTCACCTGATAAGGGCCTTTCTTGCTAACTTGTGGTTCTCAAATATGACCTGCTTGTGTATTTAGTGCATTTAAATGACCCTGATATTTCCATGTGTCTTCTCTCCTTTTAAAATTATATTTTCTAGATTCCTAAATGAAGTACCTAATGTCGCTTGAGCTTGCAGCTTGTAGTTTCTTTGTGCTTTTATTCTCTAAATATTGGGCCATTTTCCCAAAGGTGAAAGTGACACAAAAAAAGCAATACATTCATAGAGATTCTGAGGAAATAAAGTTGCAGCTCCGAGCTCTCTGTGATTCCACAGACGTCAGTGCCCCAATCAGCTGAAATTGCTGCAGTTCATTGAAACACACCTGCGTACTGAACAAGTTACAAGAATTTAAAGATTGATTTTTTCCCCCAAGCTCGCTTCCCTCTTTAGATAGAAAAAGGCACAATGTTGCATTTAAAAGGACTAACACATGCTGTTCTTTTGGGTGGGAATATTAAAGTTAATCCAGCTAGTGAATTGGTTTTGTGCATAGGATATAAAACATATTTCTCTGCAAGTCACACTGGGACTATTTTATAAAAATCTTCACAAGTTTGCCATTAAAGACAAAATATACCCACTAAAATGGAGTATTTCAGGATAACAACTGCATAAGGTTAATGTATTGTTCTGTAGAGAGCCAATTTGAAATCCAAAGAATAGATGGCTGATGAATTCACTTTATTAAATGGTGATGTGGCATAGATTTTTTAAAAAGAAAGCAGGTAATATGTAGGTGAAGACAAAAAATGTTAAGAGGAGTTATGTTAATTTTTCATGTATCTTTGTTGTTCCTGTTGTTTAATTTGTACTTCTCATATTGGTGCTCTCCAACATTCTTCTTTTTTTTTGTTTTTTGAAACGGAGTCTCACTCTGTAGCCTGGCTGGAGTGCAGTGGCACCATCTCAGCTCACTGCAACCTCTGTCTCCCGCGTTCAAGCGATTCTCCTGCCTCAGCCTCCTGAGTAGCTGGGATTACAGGCACCTGCCACCATGCCCGGCTAATTTTTTTTTTTTTTTTTTTTTTTTTTTTGTATTTTTAGTAGAGACAGGGTTTCACCATGTAGGCCAGGATGGTCTCGATCACTTGACCTCGGTCTCCCAAAGTGTTGGGATTACAGGGATGAGCCACCGTGACTGGCCGCAAAATACAGAGACAATAATATTCTTTTTAAGCTTTAAGAACTATGAAATCAGGAAAGAAAGAAGCTAAAGTTAAATCATAATTTGGTAAGGGATAAAGAAATATGTTTTGTGAGTTTTTTTGTTTCTTCAATGCAATCTACCTTTTAAAATCTCTACACTAGTAAATTGTAAAATATATTAAATGATTGTTTTTAAGATTTACAAGAGTATTTTCACAGGTAAAATTTTACAATCGAGGCCAGGCACGGTGGCTCATGCCCGTAATCCCAGCACTTTGGGAGGCCGAGGTGGGTGGATCACTTGAGGTCAGGAGTTTGAGACCAGCCTGGCCAACATGATGAAACCCCCATCTCTACTAAAAAATACAAAAATTAGGCCAGTCACGGTGGCTCACGCCTGTAATCCCAGCGCTTTGGGAGGCTGAAGTGGGCAGATCACAAGGTCAGGAGTTCGAGACCAGCCTGGCCAACATGGAGAAACCCCCGTCTCTACTAAACATATAAAAATTAGCAGGGCATGGTGGCACCCACCTGTAATCCCAGCTACTCGGGAGGCTGAGGCAGGAGAATTGCTTGAACCTGAGAGGTGGAGGTTGCAGTGAACAGAGATTGCACCACTGCACTCCAGCCTGGGGTCAGAGCAAGACTCTATCTCAAAAAAAAAAAATACAAAAATTAGTCGGGCACGGTGGTGCACACCTGTAATCCCAGCTACTTGGGTGTCTGAGGCAGGAGAATCACTTGAACTCGGGAGGCAAAGGTGGCAGTGAGCTGAGATTGAGCCAGTCCACTCCAGCTGGGGCGACAGAGCGAGACTGTCTCAAAAAAAAACAAAAAAACAATTTAATTTAAAAAACTACTTTGAGCTATATGCATCTTACATACTTTTTGGATACTATATATTTATGTATCTGTACACATATATGTGTGTATGTATGCATATATACATTTATGTGTGTGTATATATATACATTTATGTGTATGCATATGTATATACATTTATGTGTATGCATATAGACATATACATCTATGTATGTATACACACACACATATGAAGCAGTTTATTACATAGTAGTTTGTTAATCTTGATTGAACTTCTTGTCAGTTAACCATCCAGTTCAGTTTCATGTGTGAAAGTAATAGACGTAATAACAAATCAACCCTGAAGATTGATGCTCACTTCATCATTTGCTTAAATTTCAGGTGTTCCTGAAAAGCCTCAGATTAGTGGATTCTCATCACCAGTTATGGAGGGTGACTTGATGCAGCTGACTTGCAAAACATCTGGTAGTAAACCTGCAGCTGATATAAGATGGTTCAAAAATGACAAAGAGATTAAAGGTAAAGAATAGAAAAACGAAAATCAAAATTAATGTGCTGAAACCAGTATGACATGTTAAGAAAAAGGCATTTTACATTATTTTTAAAACCATAGTGTCTCTTGTAGATTATGCATCATTTGAACCAGATTTACCCATTCTTAAGTAGGTAATTTACAAGATATGCTAATATATAAGTATGATCCCTGTGAGCCTCATTTTCCTCTTCCGTAAAATACGTTTAAAAATAATATATGCCTTATGGAAAAGTTGAGGGAATAATTAAGTTAATATATGAAGAAACATATAGATTCATATACTTCACAATAGTACATATTAGATATTATTATTTCAGAACTCATATATAATATTTAGGTTAAAGACAGAGAAACTGTATAAATTATTTCTTCAACTTAGTTTCGGGAATTATAGAGTTCTGAGAATAAAACTGGATAAAATCAATAAATTTGATTCCTGTTAATTCTCACCAAAGGCAAAAATGTGTACTTGTCTAAGTAAAAGTGCATACTTTAAATTCTTTATACATCTAAATTTAAACTCCTTCTCTCTCTGTCACACACACACACACACACACACACACACACACTCAAACATACATTCTTTAGGAGAGGAATAAGTTTATAAGGGAGATGGCTTGGTATTTAAATATAAGAATTATTTATGATGATTATTAAAACATATTTCCTATGCCATTGTAATATGTATTATTTTCAACATTATCTTCTATGAAACAGGTTTATGCAAACCATTCTACTTATTTTAAAATGTTATTTATCTATTTATTTTTAAGAGACAGGGTCTTGCTCTGTCACGCAGGCTGGAATGCAGTGGTACGATCATAGCTCACTGTACCTGGCACTCCTAGGCTCCAGTGATTTTCCCGCCTCAGCCTCCTGAGTAGTTGGGAATACAGGCGTGCACGACCATGCTTGGCTAATTTGTTTCACTTTTTGTAGAGATCATGCTATGTTGCCTAGGCTGGTCTCCAACTTCTGGGCTAAAGTGACCCTCCTGCCTCAGCCTCCTAAAGTGCTAGGATTGCAGGTGTGAGCCACCATGCTCAGACATTCTGATTATTTTAACCTATAATTGTGATACCTTATATCACACTAATTAACTCTTTGTAATGGGCGTGCAGGCTTAGCAGATAAGATTGCCTATATTACTGAGAAATTATGATTATAATCCATGCAATTATTTTTATCAGTTTCCTGTTTTAATTACTCTTTCTCTGCATATTTTTCCCAAAAACACCCTTATCCATAGTTTTACCCCGATCACTACTCTTGCCTTAGTATTTCTAATAAATATACATTATTGGATTACATTTTGAGAAATACGAGTCCCAAGACACAAGTTAGACATCTTATTATGCTAAATTAAATTTCAGGTTACCGTGTAACCTGATTCCTGAATTCTGTCAAGGCTCAGTAACATCCATTCTAATTCTGCCTCTAGGATATGTTAGTCTAGGCATTTCTGGACTTGGTTAGATCTCTCTTTAATGGATGTTCCACACTGCTTCCAGAGTTATCTTACTACAACAAGAATCTGATCCAGGCACTTTTCTTGCTTAAGCATTTCTAATGGAAAGCCCTAAACTTTAGAATAAGTTTAAAATCTGCTTTTGTAGCCTGTAAGAATTCTCCAGGCAGTGAACTCTTACACATCACATATTTCCTTTTGTGTGAAGGTCTTGGCTTACACTAAAATGCACTTCTTAGATACAATCCTTCAATGAATTACTTTATTATCTACGTGTTTTTTCTTCCTAAATTCTGACACAACTAGTTAATTAATTAGTTGTTTACTCACTTCTCATTTTCTTAGTATTTTATTTATGTTCCAAGGATTTGCCTCTTTTGTATCCTCAAGGAGGTCATACACTTTCACATATTAAGTACCTCATTAATATTGATTGATTGTTTTTCACATTGTAGCTGCATGACAAACCCATGATATACTCAAACATTTATAAAGGAGGTGAATTTTTGACAAAATTGGCCTCTGTTTTAAATGCCAAACAGATTTAATCATACATTGGGCAGGAGGGGAAAGATTTTTGCTCATATGAAGAAATATGAAAAGTTTAATCTTGTAAACAACATAGTTTAAAATCATCTGAATCAAGATCAGAACAACAATGAAGACAGAAACAGGTACAGAATCGGAATACGGTTCTATGCTGTATTGAAAACTTGTGAAGATCCCATTTTTTCTATGGCCTTCACTGCACTGCCATTTACAGAGCATTTATCTCTACACTTGCATCTATCATCTGTCTATCTATGTATCTATGTATCTATCTATCTAATCTTATAATCCTTTAGCATGTTTACATCGTTTGTCTCCCTAATCAGTTGGTGAACTTTCTGAGTGACATATATTTTATTTTTATAAGTGTATATGTAAATACAGTTAGGTGAAGACTATGGCACAAAGTGAATATTCACTATAGTCGCTGTTTCTGGATATGCTAAGCAAAATTTCACTCTTCCGTCCTTTAGCAAACCCTCCTCATTTAAAGGGGTAATCCACCTTATCTGGCACTATTTTGTCTTTTCAGGGATAAAAATTTGACTTCCTATTATCATCTAACTGTTTTTAGTATAATATCACTTGACACGTTTTAAAAAGACACTCCCTAGCATAAAATAAGGCAAACGGAAAAGACAGGCTAATCAAATTCAATTAAATTCCATTCAATAAGAAATTGTTAAAATGCCTCTCAATTTCACAGTATTCTATGGTGCATTAGTGAAGATGCAAATGAGAAACCAAGAAACTTGACCTGCAGCTGTTGAAGATGTCTTTGGGGTTATCAAACATGTTATGGAGAATATTTTCCTAAAATAGAAACGTTTATACAAATCTTTATCTTTTCTCTATCACTACCTAACATATTAATTTTATATCCAAGTTTCTGGGTAAAAGTCACTTGAAAGTGCTAGTTTATCACATTTTCTTGGCCACAATATGTCCATACTTGATTATAGAACAGTGGTTCTGAAGCTGTAGCCATTAAGCCCAGGGCATCCTCAAGTACAGGGTTTGCTGAATCTCAGATTATCAGGCCTTGATCCAAGATTTTCTGGTGGAGCAGGCCCACGGGGGAGCCTGAAAATGTGCGTGTTTACCATTGTGTTAAATGTGTGAATGATGTTGACCCTCCTGTTTCAGGATCATGTTGGTATGAAGAATATAAAATGAGGAGTATCAGTAAACTACACAGAAGTCCTGCCTCTGTCTCTGAGCTTTCTTTTTCTCCTTTGCTAAATAAGGATAATAATGGTTGCCTCAAAGTGCTTTTGCAAGAATTCTATATAAAATGACATGTATGAAGTGTTTTCAGAGTACAAGGAATCACTGAATACATTTTAGATATTATTATCAGTATCATTGTAATTTTTATTTTCAGGAAATCATGATGAGTTGTACCAATTCCTGAATTAGTCCTAGAAATATAAACAAATAAAACAAAAATATTCCTCCCAGGCTTTCACAGTTGAGAAAGAGACATAAAAACATAAGACGTAACAGGCACAGGTATATGAACTGGCTACAGTTTTGTGGAGAAGTAGCAGATATCAGCCCCACTTTGTGGGAGAGGTTAAGGCTCAACAGCTCGTTGATGGAAGCAGGCACTCAGTAAAGATCTGTTTATTGAGTAAATGTGTCTTAAACAATGTATAAACCAAACAGTGACTGAGGCAAGTCTCAGTCGATCTTGAGGTTTATTTTGCCAAGGTTGAGGACATGCCCAAGAAAATAACACAAATCACAGAAGCATCTGTGGTCTGTGCCTTTTCCAAAAAGGGTTTTGAGGACCTCAATATTTAAAGGGGAAAGAGAAAGCAGGAGGGGAATAAGAAGGGAAAAAGGGGTTTGGGGGAAGGGTAGACAATGAGGCAAGTGGCTACATTCTTGTGAGCGTTTGATTAGCTCTCCGTTCATCTATATTTTACATGAGAAAGAGAGAGCAGGGGAAAAGTAAATTATGCACTTGTCTCTCAGTCAATCTACATTTTACATAAGGTAACCATGTGAACAGAAGAAGTAGAGGAAGAAGTCGATTATGTACTGGTCTTGGATAGGCAGAGGGATTATTTCTAGTCTTTCTTTGTCTCATTCCTGTGAAGAAAAGCTGGTAATTTGCATTGTCATGGTTAGATTTTACAGAACTGTGTTTTAGGGCTAGTTTATAGGGAAGGCATGTATTCTGATAGATTATCAGACCCAGAAGGAATCTCCTTGTCAGTAATTTTGGAGAGAGACCATTTGGGGAGATACATGGCCTTCTATTATTATAAGGTTATGACATAGGTTTGTGAAATTGTAGCTATCAGTTTGTGAAAAAAAAGAAAGGCTTTTTTTTTTTTTTCATTACTGAGATCCCAAGCTTAACTTTCCCTTTGGTGCAGTGATTTTGGGATCCTGAGATTCCTATTTTCTTTAACAAAGGAGTGGAATTCATCATATGTGTTTGGGACAAAAGTAGGTGGTACGACACTTTGAAGAAATGAATTTCATATATCTATGCAGAGTAACAGCATGTGATTGAAATAACTATGAAACTTTATGTGTGGTATAGGCATGAGAAGTAAACAGAGGCAGGGTCCAGTTATGTCATGAAAGAGCTTTTATTCCAGATTAAGGGTTTGAAATTTATTCTATAGGCAATAGTGAGACTTTTTTTTAATAAGCTTTCAAAAGTAAAATGAAACAATCATAATTTCATCCAACTCTGTTTTTTGTCGCCTTTATGTGAGTTTTACTCAGAAATCCCTTTGGTGCCTCCGGGCAGAGCTGCATCCAAAACCACAGGTAGTTTCACTGCAGCCTTTAATCTTCTGCATA
Organism: Pongo abelii; assembly: GCF_028885655.2. Classification (NCBI taxonomy): domain Eukaryota; kingdom Metazoa; phylum Chordata; class Mammalia; order Primates; family Hominidae; genus Pongo; species Pongo abelii. The sequence continues at coordinate 61,845,223 of NC_085928.1, forward strand.
GCAAGAAAGTGAATATCTGCTACTTAGTGTGAGAAAAGACGTGCATTGCCTTCCTAAGTCTGTCAGCTCCCTGAGAGCTTACATTTACATTAAACTTGTCATTCCATGTATAAGTTTAGTTCTGTGCAGTTTGAGGATTTACTACTACAAAACTTCAAGATCTTTTCTACCTAACTAGCTTTTACATTAATGCATTAGGCAGCATTCTATGATAACCCTTAATTATCCACACCCTTGTATAAACCCTTCCCCTAGCGTGCAGGAGATAATTGTGAATATGATGTGATATGATTGCCTCGAATATGATACCTTATATTACAAAATGGGTTTTGCAGTTATCACTGTGGGCCCCTTTTGAGTTCATCAAAGGGAGATTATCAAGGATGGGCCTCATACAATGAGGTGAAGTCTTTAAGAAGGGGTGGAGTCATTATTTTCCTGGCCTAGAAGAAAACAAATAGGTATGCTGTGAATTGTTTATGGGTGCCATGTGGCAAAGAACTGTGGGTGACCTCTAGGAGCTGAAAGCAGTCCCAGGTGATAGCTAGTGAGAACATGGGGACATCAGACATATAGTCTCAAGGAAATTAATTTACTAACAATCAGAGAGCTTGAAGAGGACCCTAACTCAGATTGAAACTATAGCCCCAGCTAACATCTTTATTTAGCCAAGTGACACTGAGCAGAGGACAAGGTTTAGCCATATCTTGATTCCTCACTCACAGAAACCGTGAGATAATAAATATGTGTTGTTTTAAGCCATTAAACTTACAGTAATTTGTTACACAGCAATATTAGGAAACTGAGATCTAGAGAGACAGAATATTTATTCATGGTCACACATCTGGCAAAGACGAGCCTTGAAAATTCTGATTCTAAGACCCAGCACTTGGGTTTGGGGAGAAGTCTGAAGACTAGCTTAGTACTTAAGAGGCATTGCAAGCATGAGCTGGTAAGTACCTGAACTAATGGATGACAATGGAATTTTTTACAAAGAAATGGTTCTGAAAGAGAAGATAACTTTCAAGTGAACTTGGTGAATGATCAGGACAGATGGAGTAAAAGCAAGCATTAAGATTATAAAATTCAGGTGCCTAAATCACTTGGATAATGAATGTTTGCTCATTAAGAAAATGAGAGGCAGTAGGAGAAATTAATTCACACACAAATTATAATATGTTCATGATATGGTTTGGCTATGTCCCCACCTAAATCTCATCTTGAATTCTAGCTCCCACAATCCCGGTATGTCCTGGGAAGGACCTGGTGGGAGGTAATTGAATCATAGAGGTGTGTTTTCCCATGCTGTTCCAATGATAGTGAGTAAGTCTCATGAGATCTGATGGTTTTATAAAGGCAGTTCCCCTGCACGTGCTCTCTTGCCTGCCAACATTTAAGACATGCCTTTGCTCTTCCTTTGCCTTCCTCCATGATAGTGAGGCCTCCCCAGCCATGTGGAATTGTGAGTCCATTAACCCTCTTTTTCTTTATAAATTACTCATTTCAGGTATATCTTTATTAGCAGCATGAGACAGACTAATACACTAATGAGACACTGCTGTAAAGTTACCCAAAAATGTGGAGGCGACTCTGAAACTGGGTAACAGGCAGAAAGATAGGGACAGATGGGAGGTATCAGAAGAAGATAGGAAAATGTGGGACAATTTAGACTTGCCTAGAGACTTGGAGGGCTCAGAAAGCAGGAAGATGTGGGAAACTTTGGCACTTCCTAGAGACTTCTTGAATGGCTTTGATCAAAATGCTGATGGTGATATGGACAACAAAGTTCAGCCTCAGGTGGTCTCAGAGGGAGATGAGAAACTTATTGGGAACTGGAGTAAAGGTCATCCTTGCCATGCAAAGAGATTGGTGGCATTTTGCTGCTGCCATAGAGATCTGTGGAACAATTGAACTTCAGAGAGATAATTTAGAGTATATGGCAGAAGAAATTTCTAAGTGGTAAAACATTAAAGGGAAAGCAGAGCATAAAAGTAGGGGAAATTTGTAGCCTGCTGATGCAGTATAAAAGAAAACCCCATTTTCTGGGGAAACGATTCCCTATTTAATACATGGTGCTAGGAAAACTGGCTTAGACATATGTAGAAAGCTGAAACTGGATCCCTTCCTTACACCTTATACAAAAATTAATTCAAGATGGATTAAAGACTTAAATGTTAGACCTAAAACCATAAAAACCCTAGAATAAAACCTAGGCAATACCATTCAGGACATAGACATGGGCAAGGACTTCATGTCTAAAACATCAAAAGCAATGGCAACAAAAGCCAAAATTGAGAAATGGGATCTAATTAAACTAAAGAGCTTCTGCACAGCAAAAGAAACTACCATCAGAGTGAACAGACAACCTACAGAATGGAAGAAAATTTTTGCAATCTACTCATCTGACAAAGGGCTAATATCCAGAATCTACAATGAACCCAAACAAATTTACAAGAAAAAAACAAACAACCCCATCAAAAAGTGGGCAAAGGATATGAACAGACACTTCTCAAAAGAAGACATTTATGCAGCCAGAAGACACATGAAAAAATGCTCATCATCACTGACCATCAGAGAAATGCAAATCAAAACCACAATGAGATATCATCTCACACCAGTTAGAACGGCGATCATTAAAAAGTCAGGAAACAAAAGGTGCTGGAGAGGATGTGGAGAAATAGGAACACTTTTACACTGTCGGTGGGACTGTAAACTAGTTCAAACCTTGTGGAAGGCGGTGTGGCCATTCATCCGGGATCTAGAACTAGAAATACCATTTGACCCAGCAATCCCATTACTGGGTATATACCCAAAGGATTATAAATCATGCTGCTATAAAGACACATGCACACGTATGTTTATTGCGGCATTATTTACAATAGCAAAGACTTGGAACCAACCCAAATGTCCAACAATGATAGACTGGATTAAGAAAATGTGACACATACACACCATGGAATACTGTGCAGCCATAAAAAATGATGAATTCATGTCCTTTGTAGGGACATGGATGAAGCTGGAAACCATCATTCTCAGCAAACTATCACAAGGACAAAAAACCAAATACCACATGTTCTCACTCATAGGTGGGAATTGAACAATGAGAACACATGGAAACGGGAAGGGGAACATCACACACTGGGGCCTGTTGTGGGGTTGGGGGAGGGGGGAGGGATAGCTTTAGGAGATATACCTAATGTTAAATGATGATTTCATGGGTGCAGCACACCAACATGGCACATGTATACACATGTAACTAACCTGCACATTGTGCACATGTACCATAAAACTTAAAGTATAATTAAAAAAAAAAACAAAAAACATTTTCTGGGGAGAAATTCAAGTGGGCTGCAAAAATTTGCATAAGTAATTAGGAGCCAAATGTTAATCACCAAGACAATGAGGAAAATGTCTCCAGGGCATGTCAGAGACCTTCAGGGCAGCCCCTCCCATTACAGGCCCAGAGGCCTAGAAGGGAAAAATGGTTTCCTAGGCCAGGTCTAGGGACTTCTGCTGTGTGCAGCCTCTGGACATGTTCCCTTGCACCCCAGCTGCTTCAGCTCCAGCTGTGGCTAAAAGGGGCCAACATACGGCTCAGGATGCTGCTTCAGAGGGTGCAAATCCCAAGCCTTAGTGGCTTACATGTGGTGTTGAGCTTGTGGGTGCAAAAAGTCAAGAATTGAGATTCTGGAACCTCTGCCTAGATTTCAGAGGATGTATGGAAATGCCTGGATGTCAAAGCAGAAGTTTGCTGCAGGGGCAGGGCCCTCATGGAGAACTTCTGCTAGGGCAATGTGGAAGGAAAATTGCGGTCATAACACCCACAGAGAGTCCTGACTGAGGCACTGCCTAGTGGAGCTGTAAGAAGAGGGCCACTGTCCTCTAGACCTGAGAATGGTAGATCCACTGAGCTTGAAGCCTGCACCTGGAATAGCTGCAGACACTCACGCCTGCTATGAATGCAGCTGGGAGGGGGGCTGTACCCTACATAGCCATGGGGGTGCAGCTGCCTAAGGCCGTGGAAGGCCACTTCTTGCATCAGTGTGACCTGGACATGGGAGCCCACCTCTTGCATCAGTGCGACCTGGATGTGAGACATAGAATCAAAGGAGATCATTTCGGAGCTTTAAGATTTGGCTGCCCTGCCAGATTGTGACAATGCACAGGGCCTGTAGATCCTTCATTTTGACCAATTTCTCCCATTTGGAACAGGTGTATTTACCCAATAACTATACCCCCATTGTATCTAAGAAGTAACTAACTACATTTGATTTTACAGGCTCATAGGCAGAAGGGTCTAGCCTTGTCTCAGATGAGACTTTAGACTGTGGACTTTTGAGTTAAGGCTGAAATGACTTAAGACTTCAGGGGACTGTTGGGAAGGCATGATTGGTTTTGAAATGTGGGGGCAATCTGTGTCCCCATCCAAATCTTATCTTAAATTGTAGCTCCCATAATTCCCAGGTGTTATGGGAGGGACCCAGTGGGAGGTAAATGAATCACAGGGGAAGTTTTTCCATGCTGTTCTCATAATAGTGAATAAGTCTCATGAAATCTGATGGTTATATAAAGGGCAATTCCCCTGCACACTCTCTCTTGCCTGCTGCCATGGAAGACGTGCCTTTGCTCCTCCTGTGCTTTCTGCCATGAGGCCTCCCCAGCCTTTGCTCCTCCTTTGCTTTCTGTGAGGCCTCCCCAGCCATACGGAACTGTGAGTCCATTAAACCTCTTTTTCTTTATAAATTACTCAGCCTTGGGGGTGTCTTTATTAGTAGTGTGAGAATGGAGTAATACAGTTCATTCTTTAAAATGTTGAGGTTAAGGCTGGGCATGGTGTCTCATGCCTCTAATCCCAGCCCTTTGTGGGGCTGAGGCAGGAGGATCAATTGAACCCAAGACTTGGACATCAGCCTGGACAAAATAATGAGATCCTCTCTCTACAAAAAATTTAAAAATTAGCCGGGTGTGGTGGCACATTAGTCTCAGCTGCTTGGGAGGCTGGGGTTGGAAGATCATTTGAATCTGGAAGTTTGAGGTTGCAGAGAGCCATGATAGCACCACTGCATTCTAACCTGGGTGACATAGTAAGACCTTGTCTCAAATAAAAGAGAAAAAAGTTTGGGGTTGAAGTAATTATACAGAATTTAAAAGGTTATGCTTATAGTAGGTTTTTGAAGTTAATGAGGAAAGAGATTTTGACTATATAAAGATCTGCCATTCTGTAATAAGAAATGTTTAAGTTTTAGCCTTTTAAAATAGCCATTTCTCATTATGTGTACAGTATGCTTCAAACAGAACTTCTCTCCACATGTGTTCCCTGCCCTGAGAATTATGCTGTGTACACCTGGTTAGCCACCAAAGCTGGACTCTGTAGTGGGTCATTGAAGTTTGCCAGGATCTAATGGTATTGCCATTATTCTATAAGCATTATTTACTTATTATATACCGTGTGTTTCAAAATGTTTGGCCATTAAGCTCGAATTGACATTAGCTATGTTTCCTTGTGTGAGTAGGTTGTTGCCATACATTTTAATGTCAATCAAAGATAGTGCAGCTTCTAATTTTCAAGTTGGCAAAATATAGCATAATTTTACTGTAAGCTACTTAGTAAATAATATATCGGCAGTTGGAGAAGAGTGAATTTCTGAATGCTGTGTTTCTCAAAAAGTGGCCTTTAGACCACTTAGATTAGAATCACCTCAGGTGGTAGTTTACAAAATGCAGATTCCTGGTTTTAAAGTAGACTTATGAAGTCCGAATTCCTGGTTGTCAGGCCTAAAAATTCCATTATTTCTCATGTATTTGTAATGTTCCTTATTATTAATAGAGTTTCAGAACCTGTGGGATTAGAGACTAAAAAGCAAAGCATTACTAGGTATTTAGGAAAGAAAGGAAGGGGCTTCCTACAGTACTAAATTTAGAAAATGACTCTTAGCATTCTGCGTACCTTATGAGTTCTTTCTTAGAAGAGGATTCTGGAATATGGAATCAGGATGTACGTTAGCATTATTAATGTTTCTGAGAATTACAGCAATAATTGCTTTAACCTATATCTTAGTAATATTCTCTGGCCATATAACTATTTTTTAATTTCTTTCTTTATTTCTTGCTTGCTTGTTTTACTTTTTTTTGGATTAAGCTTTGTGGAAACTACTTGATAAATGGTAGATTATTTTTTTGTTTATTTTATTTGGTGTTGCAAAACTGGTTCTGTCCTAAGGACCCATTCAACATCAGTTGTATAAAACCTTAATTTGAATGAGTAAAATATTAACATGTAAACCAGACATTGCAAATTCTTTAAATTAAACATGAAGAGGAAGAGATTTGTGTCCCCTGAGTTTAAAGTCCCTGCATCATGTATAATAAGAAGGAATTTAAAATATCACTATTTAAACTTATAGTATATGCCATAGATCTATTATTTTTATGTTCCTTTATTTATACTTACTGCTTTGAAAGTGGCCTTGCCATTTCATCCAGAACATGCTGGGCACTATATAAAGTGAGAAAAATTAATAGCATTTAAATGTGGGTACATATATCTGCGTGTGCGTGTGCGTGCACATAACTTGAAGTTTTCTCAATGGTGTTAAATGCGCTACCTCAAGACTCAGGCAATACTAGGAGATACTTAAGTCACTCTATAGAAGGAGATATAATGATTGTTCCAGGTGTATATGAGTGGTTGAGTTGAAAGAATAATCACCAGAAATCGTTGAGAGTCTTTACTTTTTCATATTTATTTTAAAAATAAATTTATTAAGATATAATTGACAAAAATCAATCTATAGATACTAAAATTTTGCAATTTATTAAGTTTTGACAAATGTCTGTAGTAGTGAAACCATCACCAGAAACAAGATAAAAAATGTATTTATTATCCCCAAAAGTTTATTCATATCCTTTCTAACACCTTCCCTGTACCTTCTCTGTCCACTCTCCACCTCAGTCCCAGGAAACCATTGTTCTGCTTTATGGTACAATAGATTAGTTTGCATTTTCTGCAATTTTGCATAAAAAGAATCACAGGGTCTGTACATATCTTTCTTTTATTTTTGAGTTTCAACATAAGTATTTGAGACTCATTCATGTTGTTGCATGTACATAGTTTCTTCTGTGTTTTCTTGCTGAGTAGTATTCTATTGTGTGGATATATACACCACAATTAGTTACCTGTTTACCCCGTGATGGACATGCAGGTTGTTTATAGTTTGCAGATGTTATAATAAAGCTACTATGAACATTTGTGGGTAAAATTTTGTATGGCTATTTGTCTTCATTTTTCTTAGGCAAATGCCTAGATGCAGACTAACTGGATAATCTGGTAGCCATATATTTAACTTTTTAAAGACCTTGCCATTTTCCAAAATGTTTGTACTAATTCATAAAATCCAATTCATTTATTGTGTATATATATATATATATATATTTTTTTTTTTTTGAGACGGAGTCTCACTCTGTCTCCCAGGTTGGAGTGCAGTGGTGCAATCTTGGCTCACTGCAACCTCTGCTTCCTGGGTTGGAGCAGTTCTCCTGTCTCAGCCTCCTCAGTAGCTGGGATTACAGGTGTGCACCAACACGCCTGGCTAATTTTTGTAATATTAGTAGAGACAGGGTTTCATCATTTTGACCAGGCTAGTCTTGAACTCCTGACCTCAGGTGATCCACCCACCTTGGCCTCCCAGAGTACTGGGATTACAGGTGTGAGCCACCGCACTCAGCTGTATTACTATTATATTTTAGTTTTATGACTCATGCTTTAGTTTTGTATGTGAGAAATTTTTATCTAATGCAAGATCACAAAAATTATACATATACATTTTGCCATTTAGGTTTAGGTTTTGAATCTATTTTGAGTTAATTTTTGGATTTTTAATGCCTTTGTTATTACTACCAGGTGAATTATTTTCGGGTCAGTTTCCATTGATTGATTTATTTCCTCATTGTAGACAGCATTTTCCTGCTTCTTTGAATGCATTATGGTTTTTTATTAGACTCCAGATGCTGTAAATTTACCTTTTTATTGTATATTTTCATATTGCCAAAAATATTCTTAAGCTTTATTCTAGTCAAGTTACTTAGAGGTTAGTCCTTTCAGAGGTTTTTAAAAATTTATTAAGTGGGACCAGAGCAGTATTTGACTAGGAATTATGTTTTTCATGTTTATTGATGTAAAATTTTTCTGTGTATCCAGTGCCTTCAATTGTAAGGATTTTGATTCTGGCTGATGGCAATAGGCACCATTTACAGTCCTGTTTGAACATCATATGCAATTTCCTCTAATCCTTTCAAATAGATCTTGTCCCAGCCCCAGTTTCCTTACACAGATGCACTGATTAGTTCTTAAGCGAATACTGGGGAGAGCACTATGGATGTCTGGAGTCCACTCTTTGTCCATCTCTCTTCTTGGTACTCTGCTCTGCAAACTGATTTTGCCTTCTCAGGCTCCCAGTTTCATCACCTTAACTCAAAGAGGCCACCAAATTCTGCTTGGGTTCCCCTCCATGCAACACATCGTGTAAAATCTCTCAAGATATTAAGCACAGACAATTTTAGGGTTCATCTCATTTATTTTCCATCTGTAAGAGATCATTTTTCATTATGATGTTCAATTGTTTTAAAAATTGTTGTTTTCAGGTGAAAACAACAATTTGTCTCTGTTGCTTCATCTAGCCTAGAAGGAGTAGTCTTTGTCATTTTGTTTTGAATTGTAGAGAAATATACTTTTATTTCAATGGTAGTGTGTCTCAATCTTTTTGCTTGTTTAAGATTTATGAGAAATTTAAAAGATGATAATGAATGGGAGGGAAACATATCCATACTTATTTTGACAGACTATTTTAAATTAAAAATCATGCTAGTTTTGAGGTTAGACATTATTTTGCTTAGTTACGGGAATTTAGTGTTGTTATGAATTCCTATACATTGTTGGAATGGAAAAGAAAATTTCGGTATGTATATCATGAGATACATAAAAACATTTTTTTAAAATTTTTACTGGATTTTACTTAATGTCAAGGAATTGACCAAAGAAATAGCTTCTTTTTAAACATGTGATTAATTAATGTTGTTAATCAATGTATTTAATTTAAGGGTTAAAGCAAGTGCATAGCTTAATCATCTAGCACTCATAAGCCCATGAGTAATGCTGACATTATAATAACAAAAATATTCAAATTTGCTAGCTCCATAGCTCTCATCCGGTGATGGAGGGACTTAATTACTGCTCAAATTTTCTTCAGTTGTTTCCAAAAAATCCTTTATGGCTTCTTCATATGCGAGGAAAATACCTCTTTCATTCGTTAACTTTGAATTTTTCATGGAAATTCACTCCATGATCCTTGTGGCACATAGGGGGAGAAGGTAGCTTTTCCCATTACCTTTGGCTAATGACCTTCTTTGAATGCATAAGATATTTTACAAAATTTATGAATCATATTTTACTAAAATTGACTCATTAGTTAATTGATAACCCTGTGTCTATGAAAAATACAAAAATTAGCTGGGCGTGGTGGTGCACACCTGTAATCCCAGCTACTGGGGAGGCTGAGGCAGAATTGCTTGAACCTGGGAGGCAGAGGTTGCAGTGAGCCAAGATGCTGCCATTGCACTCCAGCCTGGGTGACAAGAGCAAAATTCCATCTCAAAAAACAAAACAAAACAAAAACAAACATAAAAAGACATTAGATCCAAAGAGTTTTTCACAATATGATCAGATTGATGTCTTACTGTAGCAGTAACTAAATGAGTTGGTAAATTACCTTCCATTTGTGTTGGCAATGGGAAGTTGATTGAGATAGATTATTTTACTTACATTATGTTATAGTACAGATTACAGTTGGATCATTAAGTTCAAGTGCATTCATTGTCTACTATTTTATTTACTAGTTTGGAAATAAAATACTCTGTTTACTGAAAGTAGTCATTATATAAAAAGTCTTCCAAGGTAATCTTCCAAGAGAATAACCAATCTTGCCTTTCCATCACATTTTTCTCTTCAATCAATAACTCTAAATTTAAAGTGTTATTTGTATACCTCCCAAATTGAAGCCAAACATGGGGTTAGCTATTTTTATTTATTTTCACATAGAAACACTATTTAGATATAATTCATGTCATCAAATTCATGTATACAATTTAATAGTTTTTAGTAAATTCACAGAACTATGAAACTCTCACTACAATAAATTTCACATTTTTATGATTCTACAAGAAATCTGTTAGTGATAACTCCCGACTTTCCCCCAGCTGTCTCCACCCTAACTCTAAGCAACCACAAATCTACTTTCTGTCTGTATAAAATTGCCTACTGTGGACATTTCATCTACAAAAATATATATTATGTGTTTTTTGTGATTAGCTTAGCATAAGCTAATATCGTCTGTGTTGTAGCATATATCAGTACTTTATTCTTTATAGTTGCCAAATAATATATCATTTTATGCATATTCCATATGTTATTTATTCATTCATTAGTTGATGTGCATTTGGGTTTTTATGCTTTGGGGCTATTATTTTAAAACTCTGCTATAAAAATTTAGGTGCCAGGTTTTGTGTAGAAATATGCTTTCAATTCTCTTGAGTATATTCCTGAGAATAATATTGCTGGACTAAGTGGTTTCTGCTTCATACACCTTAGGTGCTCTCTTTACATAGATGTATACATACTTATAATTGTTATATCTTTCTAATGGATGGTCTTTTCTATCATTTTGAAATGTTCTCCATTATTTTAATAACATTTTATTTTAAAATCTGCTTTGATATTAGTATAGTCACTCTAGCTTTCTGTTGCTTGCTGTTTGTATCATATATTATTTTTCATCCTTTTATTTTCAGTCCATTTGTATCTTTAAATCTAAAGTGTATCTCCTGTAGAAAGCATATATTTTTATCATTTAAAAAAATACGGTTTTATAATCTCCGCTTTTTTATTGAATTTTTAATCAACTCACCTGTAATCTTATAATTGAGATTGGTTAATTTCCATGTATGATATTACAATAATTGATATAGGTTTATTTTCATCCATGATTTTACATTTATCTTCTATGTTTCATGTCATTTTTGTTTTACGTTCATTCTTTACCACTTTATGCTACATGAAATAAATATTTTCTAGTTTAACATTTTAATTCCTGTAACAATTTTTCACTTTACTTTTAAATTATATTGTTAGTAGATGCTCTCAGGCATATCATATATATTAACTTATCAGAATCTAAATCAGATTCATAATAATGTAATTCAGAAGATATAGAAATGCTACTACAATATAGCTGTTTGCTCTTTCTCCCATTTTTGTAGTATTGTTGTTAAACATATTACATTTTAAGATGTTAAAAACACAACAATACATGGTTACAATTATTACTTCATATAGTGTTATGTCTTTAATAAAGCTGAGAAAAGCAAGGATACCAAGTACCTAAAATTTGTTACATAAAACATATTATATATGTTTTTAATTCTCCTAATTTCTTCCTGCAAATTCAAGTTACCACCTAGAATCATTTCCTTATTCTACTAAAAGCTTACTTTTTATCTACTTCCTTTGTGCTGTTATTGTCTTATGTTATAGACCCTGTAATACAATGATAAATAATTGTTTTACATCATTAATTTTGTTTCCCTGAAGAATCTTTGTTCTGATTATTATTTTTTAATCACTTGAGAAGAAAAAAGAAACATGCCATTTTAACCTCTTTTTAATTATACAATTACCTTTACTGGTGCTTTTTTTTTTCTTTTCTATCTGAGATCACTTGTTAACTTTCCTTAACATTTCTTATAAGGCAGGACTGCTTTAATAACTTCTCTTAGATTTTGTTTACCTGAAAAATATTTTATTTCACTTTCATTTTTGAAAAACAATTTTACTGGATATAAGGTTCTTAGCTGACATTTTTTCCTTCTTTTAGCACTTGGGATATGCTACCCAGCTACCTTCTGACCTTCATTGGTTTTGATGAAAAGTCAATTGTCAAGGGAGTTCCTTTGTAAAAGTACCTGTTGTTGTTGGCTTATTGTTTCTTGATTTGGATGAGGTATTTCTATTGCAGGGTGATGTCATTCCTCAGGAAGCACAGGCTTTGGCAGGTGCACACTCACTGTGGGAGGATAATGGCTTCAGTAGGGTTCTCACTGAATGTCTTTCTTTCCTGTTGTCTCTGTTAAGCTTTCTGCTTATGTTAGTATCACACCCAGTGATTCCCCTTCACTATTTGTCAGCTGGTTGCACTACTGTTTTCAGTAATGCTATGTGCATAAGTTGTTCTATAGCTTGATCCATTTAAATCCAGAATCCTTTGCTGGGCTTTTCTTGTTTTGTTTTGTTTTTTATTGAGGCCAGTCTTTGAGATTTTCTTTAACTTGTGATGACAGGAAGGCCGTTGCTAGTTGTCTCTTTCTCTGGTTTTCTTTTATAAACTAGCTGGCCTATGGTTTAGCGTGCTTATTCATCTAGACACAAGGGCTTTCTTACTTGCTTTCCTCCAAAGTCTCCACTTTGAACTTCCCCCAACTCTGTTCCAAATAGTTGGTTCCCTTAGAGAGCTTCAGAAAAACACTTCCCTGTTATAGCTGGCTTCTTCCCTGGACAAAATGGTGGTAGCTTCCAGTCTTCTTGCTTTGTCTCTTCTGGATTGAAATCTCCCCTCTATAAGCTAAAGTGAGAGCTATTGGGGTCCCTTTATTCTTGGCATATGAGCAGGGACTGGGTGAAAGAAGAGAGCCCCAACCTTTCAGCCACACCACCTGGAATTTTGACTCTGCAACCAAGAGTAATAATGACTGAAATAAGAAACGCTGGCAGCCTGCCTCTTCTGGAAAGGACCTTAGTCCTTGGTTGAGGAAACATGGATCTCCACCTTGGGTACATCTATCCAGTTTTCCTCATGCTGAGTTGGGGATGAGGTTGAATTAGGGAGAAAGTCATGGTTCAAATACCATAGACTCTATATCTGTTCTTACTAAGATTTGCTAGTTTTTTAAAATAATTAGTTGTTCATTTGCTATACACCCTTGGCACAATTTTCAGAGACCTTAAATATGTATGTGTGTTTTAAAATAGTTTTCACTAGTGATGGTTGTTTAGCTGGAGAGAAAGTCTGCAGAGCTACTTATTTAGCACGATGTTCAGGAGTTGCCCCCAATTTCTTTTTCATACTCATACGTTTTCATGATATTGACTGGTAAATTATTCTAATTTGTCTTCTTAAAAATATATTCCTCTCTTTATGTTTACATATCCTTTTGTCTCTCACTTCCTGCTAATTTTTCATAGATAAAATCTGTATTTTTCTTATTTTACACTCAAAAAATGTCTTTATTTTTTGCCTCTATAGGAGATGAAGTTATTTTATAATTTTCTTTTTCCCGTAAGTATAGACAATGTTTAGTAATGTTATTTCCCCTTTTTTTTTGCAAAATTTATATGGAAAAATGTATATGAATTGAAAAGATTTAACAGCTAGGTATATTTTTAACTCGGTAATTTTTCATTTAGTTTTTTTCTCTTTAGTGATATTGCCAATCTCCTTTCTTCCCCCTTTTGTCTATGGTAAATGCCTGAACTCCCAACTCTAGGAAGTTCTGATAAACGAGACTCCAATCTAGTTGATCTGCAGTGAGAATTACAATGGCTGTGGACAATAACGAAGATAGAATTGAAAAACAAAGGGGAAATATAGATCTGAGTAAGAGAAAAAAGTTAGTCTGTCCGATTCCAAATGTTTTGTCATATCCCTCTAGATTTTGTATTCTTCCAATACAGAAACTGATGAGAGGATTTAAAAAGAGATATACTACAAAGAAAATCAATTAAAGACTGACAACTGTCCCCAAATTATACATATTGACATGGAATGAATCTACTTACTAGAAGGAAAAGAAGCTTTACCTGGCTGATTGCAACCTTTATTTTAATTAATTAAAAACATACTTATTAAGCATCTATGATGTTTCAGATACTGTCCCAGATGATGGGTATAAAAACTATAGAGAAATATAAAAATGAGGAGTTTCTGCAGACGAAAGAAAGAAAAGAGAGCAGAAGGGAGAGAAAGAATGAACAGAAAAAGAAAAATAATTAGTAAAAAAGAAAATAACAAAGTTAAAAATTTAATCTAATCTTTATTTTATGAATACATAATTTATATTGAACCTTGTGAATGTCCCAATGGGTAATTTTAATTTTTAAATGATGTGATTCTCAGAATACAAGGTAACCTGTTGAAAAGTAATTTTAAAAACTGGTAGTACCTGGTGCATAGAAATACTATAATATATTCAGAAACTTATCATTTCATCACAATGTTTTACTGATGCAAGTGATCATTTATTCATTTTCACTATAGGTAGATGAGGAGCAGGTTGCTTTTTCTTACATGTGCTAAGTGCTGCAGGACTCCATGAAACAAATAGTTTGATTACCAGAAAATTGCATCATCATAAATGTTTCAAAGAAGTCACACTTGCCTGCTGCTACAGAAGTTGCTCAAATGCATAGATATTTTTATTTCCTTAAAGCTTATTCTACTGAATAGACTTAAAAATAATTTTCTGCCATATGTTACTATATTTTGGGCATGCAATAAAACATCATTTTAAATATATTTGAGGAGAAAGGACATTCTAATGTAGACAAATATAGAGCCCACCCTGAGGCTTCGAGTCAGGTAATATATATACCTGGTTCTTGTAGCACCTCTGAATGTAGATCTGCGAAATAACATTTAAGATACATTTTATGAAAAGCATTGACATTTTACTTGTCTGGGTAAACTAAAAAAGAGACTTTAATATTTAGATAAATGAAGTATCTCCTCTTAATAATCCTCCATAAACATTATTTTTCTCATCTGAACTTTTCAGATCTGTTAAGAAGAGCTGAATTTCAGTACTATTCCTTGCTAAGTGGGATAGTTACCCATGTTGCCAATTAATGGTGGGGTCATACCTGTAAGAGTCCGTTAAGAAACAGGATTATGACTGGTACTTCCTTAAAAAAGTTGAATATTATAAGGACTTTTAAAAATCTACCCTATTTCAGACAGGAATTGTATGAAGGGGTGCTCATAGGCAGAATGAGATTTGCCTCAAGAATTTGTTTGAATTATTTTTCAGTGCACAAATGAATGTGGTTACCAGACTTTAAAGTTATACAATGTAAAATATAGCCACTATGTTTGGTCTAGAGACAGTTTAAAACAAATACAAAATGAAAAGCTTTGCTTGAACATTAAAGAAAAGTGTTTTGTAAAATATCTTTGAACATTAACCTGAAGACACACACAAAAAAGTATTGACATTTCCTCTAAGACAAATTGCCTTTAAAGTATGCATCCAAGTTACTGAATGAGTTAGCCAGACATAGTTACTTTAGGTCAGTTAAGAAAGAAATAATGGGGAAGTTGGCTGTGTTCTAAAAATGATGTATTTAGTTTTAGGAATTTTGATTTACAGAACTGTGAAGCAGTAATTACAACATGTCCAGTTCTCCACTGAGTTCGTTCACTCCTAATTTTTGACAATAAAGCCAACTGTCATGTAATGTGTACATTTTCTGTTCTCTATGAGATGAGGTCGTGAATCTAGCTCACTGGTTATGGCACAAAATCGTTAAAGGACCACTGACAACAATTATGTGGATTCAGACTAAATTCCTTGATTTCTCCCCCTGAAACTATCATGTTATCCATCAAAAACCACTTTTACAAACCATACCTCTGAAAATAATAGTAAAGTTCAAGTTCCGTATAAGCATCACTGTTTGGGACACACTAAGACCATGCTGTTTTGCTCATGGTCACAGAAGTCAAGCCCCATATAAGAAATGTCACTTAATAGCCTGCATGATTCCTAAGAGATATCTTCAAGTGATGAGAAAATATGGAAGTTTCAGTTTCTAAATCCTGCCTTGTTCCTAGTGTGGTCTATTGAATTTAGAATGGATTAAAAAGAACTGGCCTACTCTAGGTAGATGGCTGATAAAGAGGTCTATTTCAGGATCCAGGGGAAGTATTTCATTATAAAAGTGAAGGTATTGGTCGGACGCGGTGGCTCACACCTGTAATCCCAGTACTTTGGGAGGCCGTGGCAGGCAGATCACCTGAGGTCAGGAGTTCGAGACCAGCCTGACCAAAGTGGCGAAACTCCGTCTCTACAAAAAATGCAAAAATTAGCTGAGTGTTGTGACATACACCTGTAATCCCAGCTACTCAGGAGGCTGAGGCAGGAGAATTGCTTGAACCTGAGATGCAGAGGTTGCAGTGAGCCGAGATCACGCCACTGTACTCCAGCCTGGGTGACAGAATGAGACTCTGCCTCAAAAAAAAAAAAAAAAAAAAAAAAGAAGGTATCTTCTTTTCCAGTCTGTCTAAATAGCACCAAAATCACAAAAGTGGAGAAAGCAAATAAACCAAAATAGTTGAGATTATACTGCTCAAGGCATATAAGCACCACTGTGGAGACAAGGCAACTTCTCTAGGAACTTCACTAAAGAGGATTTTCTTTTCCCAAAACTTCAGTCTAAAAGTGGCCAGAAACTAGATATAGAGCCTGGTGAGCTAATATTATATGCCTAGGAAAGATGGATATGAAAGTATCCCCGGAAATATGATATTTTATGAAAAAAATTGGATGTAAGAAAATCCAGATATCTTGGCTTTTTTTTTTCTTCTTTCTTTTTTTTTTTTTTTTCTCCCAGATAACCTAACTTGAGACATTTAAACTTACTCATTTTGGGTGCTGCAGTGCTCGAACTTAGATTTGCTATTTCTTTTTTCACCTTAGTTCTTGCTAAGACAAAATATCTAGTCTCCTGAATATAAGGAGATTGCTATTCTACAATCCAAATTTTATAAAGATAAACAATATAAAAACTAATAGAAAGTCCTTTATCTTGAGACTTTACCAAGAAATGTTTAGGCAACTAATTTTCGTTGAGAGTTATACTTGAGGAATTTTTCTTTATTTATATTTAAAAATTTTATTATAGAAAATTTCTGACATATGCAAAGTAAGCACAATAATAGAATGAGAAACTGCATGCCATCACCCAGTTTTAAATGTATCGACATTCAGCCATTTTTGTTTCATCTATCCCTCTAAATACTCTCCACTCAATTGTAATTATTATAATAACTTACGGTTATGATTTTTTTTTTTTTGGATATGGAATCTCACTCTGTCACCCAGGCTGCAGTGCAGAGGCGTGATCTCTGTTCCCTGCAACCTCCACTTCCTGGGTTCAAGTGATTCTCCTGCCTCAGCCTCCCGAGTAGCTGGGACTACAGGGGCCTGCCACCATGCCCAGCTAATTTTTTGTATTTTTAGTAGAGACGGAGTTTCAGCATGTTAGCCAGGATGGTCTCGATCCCCTGACCTCGTGATCCTCCCACCTCGGCCTCCCAAAGTGCTGGGATTACAGGCGTGAGCCACCCGGCCCGGCTTACAGTTGTGATTTTTGAGGAAAAATTTACATACATTGAAATGAACTAATCTTAACTATAAAATTTTTACACAAATTGCAAAGCAGATGACCTCACACCGCTTTTGATGTAGAGCATTTCCCTAACTCCAGAAAACCCGAATATATTCTCTCCCAGTCAGTTTCCCACACGACTCATCACCAAAAGTGACCACCGTTTTGACTATTTAAATGTCCAGAAGGTCTACTAGAGAGAGTAGGAGGAGTGGTTATGTGCATTATGAAAGAAAGAAATTCTGAAAATTCGTTTGTTTCTTGTTTGTTCTCAAGGTTTTCTAGTCATTTCATTAACACATTATGTAATATATAGGACGTGCATATTTTGAGAAATGTAAAATGAAGATATATATATATATATATATATATATATATAAAATGTCCAATGGAAGTTTTTGAAGAGAAACAATTAAAAAATAACAAGAAAGAGAAAAAGAGAAAAAGATGGGAAGAGTAAGTCCCACCATTCCCACTCCACCTTTAGTTATGTCTCCAGCGTCAAATGTTTGCACTATACTCTTGCTCCTCAAAATATGGTCTGTGGGCCAGCAGCAGACTCTCAGACTCCACAGTCTAATCTATTGAATGAGAATCTGCATTTTAACAAGATCATATGTGCGTTGCATTTTGAGAAGGCTATTCTTGATCACCATGTAATATAACTGACATGCAAAAGAAAGGAAAGTGGATAGAACATGAAAGAACGATATACACATGGTATCAGCAAATAAACTACGCAATGTAAAGAAAATTTCTGTTGGCTCTATAACTGTGTAATGCATCGTTATTTTAAAAATACAGAAAGGAAAGTAGAGATACATTTTAAGTATCTTCTCTATTCATTTCTTTGGGGAAGAAGGTCAGCCTAAAATATAAGAAAAGATATTATGATTGGCTCTTCTCAATGTTTTTTCTGTTCATCTTAAGGCTTCTGGTAACCCTATAATCTATCACATAAGCCGATATTAAAATTGACAAATTACACTTTTGTTTATTTTACTTGAATGAGTTCATTAAAATTTTATGATTTATACAATTCCTATCAAATTTTATGTGTCCAATTAATATTACATTAAATGCTACTTTTGTAAGGGAAACAGCTAAAAGAAGCAGATGTGTGAGTTCTTAAAGTGCAGCTGTTATAAAAAGTAAACAACCAGCAGTAATACTTTAGAGTAATTTCTCATATATTGTGTAGAATAATTATAAAAATTGTTTGTCAAGAGATCAATATTTTCTTACTCTGACACTGCTTAGAGCTGGGAACAAGTAAACATTGGGCATAGAGTTATAAAAAAAGAAAATAAATCTAAAAGTGAAGCAACATATTTGTATAAATCTATAAGACTGAAAAGTAAAAGAACCTTATAATATTTTAAATATAAGCAAAGAATCATAAATGCATCTGAATTATTGTGACATATTTTGGCTGAAAGGTCATTGAGTCTTTAATATTTTTAAATGGAATTGTACCTAATTTTCAAGTGCAAAAATCTTAGTAAATGACTTTAGTAAAAATGAGATGAGATATTTCACAGGACACATGTTTATAAAAAATTCTGCATATAGTTCTGTATCCTGTGTGATTTACTTTCAGTTAAAAGATGGAATTGAGACTTCATGCTTCTGTTCTTTCTAAATGTTAGAGATTTTCTTACTCTTCAGAATTGCCTAACATACATAAAACATTTTGTGGTAAAAATCTTAATTAGGTGATTTTCCCCTAATATGTGAAACTATAAACATATTTTCAAGAACAAGACATATGACATCTATCCATTTAATCTGTTACTAATGTTTATTTTATTTCTGTCTTTAAAAATCAATCAATATGATAAAGTCATACTTCTGAAACAAGTGAAGTTAATGAACATGCATATGTCTATTAATCAAATATTACATCAAATCCAATACTATTTTAAAAGCCCGATCTTTGCATAAGGCACAAAGATAGACAAACTGAATGTATTCATTTTTGCTATTAATACATTTTAAAATGTTTTTAAAATAAATTAATATATGTTAAAATCAAATACTTTATGTATTTTATGTGAAAGGACTTATTTACTGACAATATCAATGTTTATTTGATACTGAATGATGTAAAAAAAGACAGAAAGAAAGAAAACTGAATACATTTTTCCATCAACAACATTTAAGATCTTGTTATAATGATAACTTAACCTTATCCTATCAGTTTGATTTCTAAACCTTTAAAATTGCCCTCTTCTTATCAGCTACTTCAGACTTGAGAAATTACAAATTAAGCAAAAATATTACTAAACCTCTTTTCCACAAAGAACAAATAATCCCTTAGTGCACCATTTAACGATGGATCTAAATCATGCACAGCAAGTTTAAATATCGATAAATGAATTCACATCTTGTAGAAAGTACTCTTATTCATGCTGAAATAAATTCCTCAGCCAAGTGAAGAGCATTCATCTCAATGTAAATTTCACTGCAAATATATACTTAAGTATTCAAAATATTCAGATGAATGTGCTCCTTTTCTTTCCAAAGATGACAACTTTCTCATCCTAAGTATTCTTTAGCAATTTATGTTCACCTCACATTGTTCATGTTAAAGTTGTATTTCAAATGCATTGTGCTTTCTTTTAGGCATAGCCATATAGTTGCAAATTTGCCCTTCCCAGCTGTGCTTGTGGCTCAGAAAATTAAGATTATGTTTTAGTAAAACTTATAGCTAAGAGAAAAGACAGACTACTTTTGTAAGATGGTATACATTGTTTTAATGGAGTATATAAGAATATCTTCTGCCTGATTATAAGCTAGGTAAGCCTGAGACCAAAGAAATAAATGCTGCGCCCCACTCTTTTATTATACTTCTAGATCTAACTCTTAGAATTTTTTATATTTAATTATTTATTTATTTATTTATTTATTTATTTATTTATTTTAAGAGGGAGTCTTGCTCTGTCACTCAGGCTGGAGTGCAGGGGCGCAATCTCGGCTCACGGCAAGCTCCGCCTCCCGGGTTCCCGCCATTCTCCTGCCTCAGCCTCCTGAGTAGCTGGGACTACAGGCGCCCGACACCACGCCCAGCTAATTTTTTTTGTACTTTTAGTAGAGACGTGGTTTCACCGTGTTAGCCAGGATGGTCTCGATCTCCTGACCTCATGAAGAATTTATTTTTTAAGTAATTGTATTTTTATTTAATTGAATTGAAATAGATGAAATGTTAAAATCACAAATATTTGCTTCTTAAAAATTGATCAAAATAGGGAGAAGGTGTTTCCATTATCTTGAGTTAATGCAATCTATTTTATTTTGAAAGGTGTCACATTTTAAAATTCATATTTTATTTTCAGATGTAAAATATTTAAAAGAAGAGGATGCAAATCGCAAGACATTCACTGTCAGCAGCACACTGGACTTCCGAGTGGACCGGAGTGATGATGGAGTGGCGGTCATCTGCAGAGTAGATCACGAATCCCTCAATGCCACCCCTCAGGTAGCCATGCAGGTGCTAGAAATACACTGTAAGTAAACACTACTTCCGCCTCCTTCATCTCAGCAGCAAATCTCTTCATCTGCATCTAAATTCATTTCAAAACTACCTGAAGTTATAGCAAAGGTGCAGTAAAATCCACGGCAAAATGAAGTAAAGCTACACTCACTAGTATTAATCAGGTTCAAAGGAAAACACTCCTTGTCTGAGTTTCATTCTTAACAATGAGGAAAAACGAAGGAGATGTACAAGGTTAATACTCCTATGTTTCAAATTGTGGCCTAATGTTTCAAATTGTGGCCTAATGTAGGAGTGCACATAAGGGTGGGGGAGAAAAAGTAGTAATTTGAGCAAAATCACTGAGAATTGGTAATCTGAGAGGGGCTTGATGAACAGTTACATTAAAATAACTTTATTTTATGCAAATGTGGCTTCTCAGCTATGCTTTTAAAATTAGACTAGTTTTACCTTCTATATGGCATATACTAATGTATAAATATAGGAGCATATTTATTATGTTTTCATCATATCATTATTCACAATCAATAAGAACAAAATTAATTTTGTGAATCTAATAGATCGGGGCAGTGCTAAATGTTTTGCTGGAATTATGTCATTGAGTACTCATTTACTAATAGTAGCCTGGTGAGTAGTCACTCTCATTAGTCACAAGATACACACAAGGATTCTGAAGATTATGGAGGCTGAGTCACACAACTAGCAAATGACAGACTTGTAATTATGGCAGTTTTAGTACCTAGCAAGGTTTTAGTAGACAATTATATATACTAATCAAAATGAAAATGAATGAATTGAAATATGTAAAATAAAATATAAAAGAATAGAGGATAGGAGATAATATGTTCTGAATTGCAATATTTGATTTTCTAGATAATGAAGATTTTGTTTTCTCTATTTGTGATAAAATTATAGCTTGAGCTTAGAATTTGTGTGTGATATGCAATTACATTAAATCCTAAAATACTAAACTCTAAGTACTGTTCCAATATGTTTCATTGCATTTTGTTTTCATTTATTTATTCAACAATAATTTTTTAGTGGCACTATGTAATAGGCATTGTTTTGGGCACTGGGGTTACAGCAATGACCAAACAAACACAAAAACACAAAACAAATTGAGTTTTGTCTCCAAGTGTCAAAATAATCACCTCCGCTATCACCAACAAACTTCATTTCTCTTACAGCATCCATTCTAGGGAGGGATGAAAAAAATAAATAAATGCAACATATCACATGTTACATATTGATAAGTACTAAGTACCTGTTGATAAGTACATGGCTGCAAGGAAAATAAAGCATAGGAGGGCAGTAAGGAGACGGAAATGGAGATTAAGGAAAGCGAGTATGTGTGTTGGTGTAATGCAGAGGGAAGGGCAAGTACAAAGACCCTGAGGTAGCACGTTTGTTGTTTTTATTTCTAGGAATAGCAAGGGTACCAGTGAGACTGGAGTAGAGTAGACTAGGAGAAAAATACCGAGTGTTGTGAGAAAAGATTGGAGAATTGCCAGGTGAACTAGAATTTTTTGGTTACTTTTAATATGGAAAATATAAAGCTGACTATAATATGCTTATTTTTAAATTATTCTTAGTTTAGTAGTTATTGAAAGTATTATAATGTTTAAATGATTACAATTATGTTAGGTTAATTTTAGTAATTTACTCCTTTTCTCCTTGAAGCAAATTCAGAAAGAAGCATATTTTAGAGCCCAAATGGAGATTATCTCTCAATTTTGACATTTATTTGTATTTTGGCTTTGGGAAAATTACTGAAACTCGTTGAGCTTTGATTATAAAGTAGAGGAGTCATTCCTGTGAGGATGTGATGATAAGCTAGAGAATTAGTTCCTTGAACTGAAGTCAAGTTCATGGCATTTAATAGACTGAATAAATGTCAATTGTCTTCCTTTTTCCATTTCTTTTTCTTACATCAGTGGGTCTCTCAAAATATAAAAAATTGTGTAACAATATTTTTAAAGGACCTGGATCAACAGCATTTTAATTTAAACTCTTTAATATTTACATACAAAGCAAAGTAAAACTAAATTTAAAATAATAGACTACTTAGTTAACTGTAAATTCTAACATATAATTAAATAAAACAATAAAAATCAGTCATAAGAACTATTGAAGACCACGTCCAGTCACAGATCACCCAAAATCTACCAATAGTCAAGCAAAACTAGATTTATGTAAGTTGCTATGGCAAAGGAGAAAACATAGCAGATGAATCTCTGGATGTAGGTAAGAAAGAGTGAGAAGAGACTTGTTACAGGATTTGGGCTTGTGCTGGGTATTCTAAAGAGGCTTCTGGATTGTGTGTTCTCAGGAGTAGGAGCATGTCAGTGATGGGTGTATGAGTAACTTTAGCTAAAAAATGAAAATATTGTAGGTTTGCTATTATAAAGACACAGTAGTTAATTTTGCTAATTTTTGTGGACATTGAGGGTCCTGGTCTCTTGTCTTGTTTCACACCTGGTCATAAGATGAACTTGTCTTTATCTTATTCCATGCCACAGTCACAGACTACCTTTATTTGATTACTCTACACATTCTGGAAAATTGTTTGTTGAGAATATTTTAGCCTATATGTCAGCTGCCAACGTCATTTTCACTACTTTGGAAATCAAAAATGGAAGTATTATACAATTCTTGAGCATTTTAGCCATTAACCATATTTCAATATGCATGAATAAGTGAAACTTCATGGAGGAAGGCAATTGAATTATCTAATTTTTAAAGAAAGTTTTACATTAAAAATGTTACACTTTTCATGGCTAGCCAATTAAAAATAGCATCTCATTCGATCATGGTTTAATATGTAAATGGCTAGAAGGCAGAAACCAGATCTATTTAAATTATTTTCCTAGCATCCAGCATACCATCATTCAAGTATATGAAGTTAATTAAAACTAACTGATGATAATGCTAAATGTTTCTTTAAGCATGCAGAACATTCCCCGGAGATTAAATGAGTAGAGGGTGGAAAGGAGACAATGAGCAACAGTCAGCATCAAAATTAGATCAAATTGGTGTGGTCTTCATAAACATCTTAGAATGATGATAAAGCATCTCAATAGTTGTTCCCAGAGACAGTAGATCATGGCTGCACTTAGATCCACATGTGCAATCTAGATGATATAGAACTTTCCATGAATGAGAAGGGGGAAAGAAGAGCTCAGGCTTGGAAAGGAAGAAGATGGGTAAATCTGGGATTTAAGGAGGATAAGTTTAGTATTTCTCCATTGTTTGACAATATTCTTGAGATGAATAACGTAAAAGACTGGCCCTAATGGAGGAACATTTAGCATTTCAGATCCACAGAGATGATATTGTTTTCAGTGGTAAGTCAAAAGAGTAAATATATATTCCTACAATAATGGAAACAGCTATGACTACATCTGAAATAAAAATCCTCTGATATTGTAGAAAGCTAAGTTTGGTGTGCAATAAGAAATTAAAGTTAAACATACAATGCCAAGAGGCATAATGAAAAAAGTATAGTAGGAGGACTTATATTTCTAGGGCTTAACTGTGTTAAGTCTGTAACCTTGTGATATACAGTTTATATGAATCTAGCCTGTAAAATATATCACAGCAACATTTTTAAAAATAAAATATTAATCATACATTTAAATACTGCCACTATGATGAAAGAGAGTTCTTTTTTTGTTATTATTATACTTTAAGTTTTAGGGTACATGTGCACAATGTGCAGGTTAGTTACATATGTACACATGTGCCATGTTGGTATGCTACACCCATTAACTGGTCATTTAGCATTAAGTGTATCTCCTAATGCTATCCCTCCCCCATCCCCCCAGCCCACAACAGGCCCCGGTGTGTGATATTCCCCTTCCTGTGCCCATGTGTTCTCATTATTCGATTCCCACCTGTGAGTGAGAACAAGAGGTGTTTGGTTTTTTGTCCTTGAGATAGTTTGCTGAGAATGATGGTTTCCAGCTTCATCCATGTCCCTACAAAGGACATGAACTCATCATTTTTTATGGCTGCATAGTATTCCATGGTGTGTATGTGCCACATTTTCTTAATCCAGTCTATCTTTGTTGGACATTTGAGTTGGTTCCAAGTCTTTGCTATTGTGAATAGTACCGCAATAAACATACGTGTGCATGTGTCTTTATAGCAGCATGATTTATAATCCTTTGGGTATATACCCAGTAATGGGATGGCTGGGTCAAATGGTATTTCTAGTTCTAGATCCCTGAGGAATCACCACACTGACTTCCACGATGGTTGAACTAGTTTACAGTCCCACCAACAATGTAAAAGTGTTCCTATTTTTCCATATCCTCTCCAGCACCTGTTGTTTCCTGACTTTTTAATGATCGCCATTCTAACTGGTGTGAGATGCTATCTCATTGTGATTTTGATTTGCATTTCTCTGATGGCCAGTGATGAGCATTTTTTCATGTGTTTTTTGGCTGCATAAATGTCTTCTTTTGAGAAGTGTCTGTTCATATCCTGTGCCCACTTTTTGATGGGGTTGCTTGTTTTTTCTTGTAAATTTGTTGGAGTTCATTGTAGATTCTGGATATTAGCCCTTTGTCAGATGAGTAGGTTGCAAAATTTTTCTCCCATTCTGTAGGTTGCCTGTTCACTCTGACAGTGGTTTCTTTTGCTGTGCAGAAGCTCTTTAGTTTAATTAGATCTCATTTGTCAATTTTGTTTTTTGTTGCCATTGCTTTTGGTGTTTTAGTCATGAAGTCTTTGCCCATGCCTGTGTCCTGAATGTATTGCCTAGGTTTTCTTCTAGGGTTTTTATGGTTTTAGGTCTAACCTGTAAGTCTTTAATCCATCTTGAATTAATTTTTGTATAAGGTGTAAGGAAGGGATCCAGTTTCAGCTTTCCACATATGTCTAGCCAGTTTTCCCAGCATCATTTAATAAATAGGGAATCCTTTCCCCATTTCTTCTTTTTGTCAGGTTTGTCAAAGATCAGATAGTTGTAGATATGTGGCATTATTTCTGAGGGCTCTGTTCTGTTCCATTGGTCTATATCTCTGTTTTGGTACCAGTACCATGCTGTTTTGGTTACTGTAGCCTTGTAGTATAGTTTGAAGTCAGGTAGTGTGATGCCTCCAGCTTTGTTCTTTTGGCTTAGGATTCACTTGGCAATGTGGGCTCTTTTTTGGTTCCATATGAACTTTAAAGTAGTTTTTTCCAATTCTGTGAAGAAAGTCATTGGTAGCTTGATAGGGATGGCATTGAATCTATAAATTACCTTGGGCAGTATGGCCATTTTCACAATATTGATTTTTCCTACCCTTGAGCATGGAATATTCTTCCATTTGTTTGTATCCTCTTTTATTTCCTTGAGCAGTGGTTTGTAGTTCTCCTTGAAGAGGTCCTTCACATCCCTTGTAAGTTGGATTCCTAGGTATTTTATTCTCTTTGAAGCAATTGTGAATGGGAGTTCACTCATGATTTGGCTCTCTGTTTGTCTGTTATTGATGTATAAGAATGCTTGTGATTTTTGCACATTGATTTTGTATCCTGTGACTTTGCTGAAGTTGCTTATCAGCTTAAGGAGATTTTGGGCTGAGATGATGGGGTTTTCTAGATATACAATCATGTCATCTGCAAACAGGGACAATTTGACTTCCTCTCTTCCTAATTGAATGCCCTTTATTCCCTTCTCCTCCCTGATTGCCCTGGCCAGAACTTCCAACACTATGTTGAATAGGAGTGGTGAGAGAGGGCATCCCTGTCTTGTGCCAGTTTTCAAAGGGAATGCTTCCAGTTTTTGTCATTCAGTATGATATTGGCTGTGGGTTTGTCATAGATAGCTCTTATTATTTTGAAATATGTCCCATCAATACCTAATTTATTTGAGAGTTTTTAGCATGAAAGGTTGTTGAATTTTGTCAAAGGCCTTTTCAGCATCTATTGAGATAATCATGTGGTTTTTGTCTTTGATTCTGTTTATATGCTGGATTACGTTTATTGATTTTCGTATGTTGAACCAGCCTTGCACCCCAGGGATGAAGCCCACTTGATCATGGTGGATAAGCTTTTTGATGTGCTGCTGGATTCAGTTTGCCAGTATTTTATTGAAGATTTTTGCATCAATGTTCATCAAGGATATTGGTCTAAGATTCTCTTTTTTTGTTGTGTCTCTGCCAGGCAGAAAGGGAGTTCTTTTAAAACTGAAACTTAAGAAAATGAAAAGCAGAACTTTCACAATGAATCACAAATACCTGCAGATTTTACATAACAGGGAAGAGCAAACTTCACAACTGAGCAGTTGGAAAAGCCACTTTTAAAAATTAATCAATGAAAACTCAAATTTGTCCTCCCATTTTTACACAGATTCCTTTGTAAAATAACTTTTTATTTGTTGAGTTAATTTTTAGAAGAAAAAATTGTATGAGTCAGATATTATTTAAATCTCAGTAGAAATAATGTATCTGCACTCATAGAGAGTACACAAAACACAGAAAAGAAGAAAATTACTGAATATTCATTTTCTGTATGTATCACTGATAAGAAATACATTAAAAATAAACTCAATGAAAATGAAAAGTGCAAGAGACAGAAAACTAAAATATGTCAGACTATTGTGTTTTTTTCCTGAAAAAGCATTTTAATACTGTAACAAAGAACTGAAAATATAGAAAAATAAGAGTTCAAATTTTAAAAATGTGTGTATAGTAAAGTACATTTTCCATGTAATTCATCTCATCATGAAATCTTATGCTTATCATTAATGTTTGTTTAGTACTTCCTTTAACAGTACTAGACTTTGCCTATAAAAATGAGTACCTATTTACACATGAAGGTTATTAATGTATAAAGCAATAAATAGTTAAAATAGCTTGTAGAAGAGACCCTGCACGTACACCCAAAAAATTCTATCTGAGCATCAAGGAGAGGAAGGAATGAATGGCTGAAGGAAAGGAGGAAAGAAGAGAGGAAAATAAGCTGAAGTGTTAAAATTGTGTTTACATGAAATTAATTAGGTTAATAATGAATGAAAACAAGAAATATATCATATGTATTTAAAATAACGGAAAAACGTTTGGGTCCAATTGTTACTAAAATTATATCTTTTCAAGGGGTTAAATGATCAGTTGACAGTCCTAACCTTTACCTTCTTGATTATTATATCTCTATTCTAGTTACCATGCAAATTACTAATAAATTCAATCCATTTTTCTCTTAACAACTTACATTTTTAAAATGTATCAAACTATTTCTAAAGAGATTCCTTCCTTGCCTTACTCCCTTTTAAAGATAATTACTTTGTGCCCAGAGAAACTAAATTCTTCCCTGTACTTTTTTGTTGCTTTTCTGGACCAACTAATATGCTTGGTCACTTCTCCCTTTAGTTCCAAAACAGTGAAATGGATTAAAAATAAAATTCTGATTATAGAAGACAATATTCAATACAGATGGGTTTAAAGTTTTGTAATTCAGTTGTTTGTATCTTATTTTTATTCTGAGATGTGGGCAGAAATTGTTTATTTCATGTATTCGTGGCGGTTGTCCTTTTTCACTTATAAAAAATAATAAAGTTCTTATCTATGCAGTCTACACTACACAAACCCATACATTTCTCTAGCCCAGGTCAGTTTATTTTAAATTGCCCTATGTTAGTTACATTCTCTTTGCTTTCACTACCTTTCTACATATTATATATTAAATGTTTCAGGCTATATCAGCTTATCAGATAGGAAGACGAATATTCCAAGGAGCATTCAAAATAAAATATCTCACTCATCTGGCATCTCATTTACGAAATGCTAATTATCTAATTATCTTGTCTACCACAAATTATATATAGTACAAGGGCACAGAATATAAAAGGAAACAGGAAAGGTGAAATAAAATTATATTTAGGTTACATATTTTAGAACTAAACTGTTCTTTTGACTAACAAAATGCCATATTTATGCCTGGGAATGCCTTAGAAGAATTTTAATTGAGCCTAAGATATTTCAAAAAGCTACTGAAATGGTATACATATGCTAGAATCATAAGGTGATCTATGCTGTTTAGTAAGAGATGCATTTCCTTGTGTCGATAAAGATAGCCTAGAGTGTGACCACTATTTGAGATTCCAAAAAAATTTAATTTTTTTTCAGAGAACTTACATTTATATATTATATTACCAACAGTATATATTACTGGCACATTTTGCTCATGAGACAAATATTTTCTTCTTTTATAAAGGATAAGAATATTTATGTTAAATATTAAAAGTAATTGAATCACCAGGTATTTTAAGCCACCTACAGGCAAAGATTCAAAATGTTGTTATTGTGCTATTTTTATATTATCAATAGTATGTAAAAATTTGTGTGTGTGTTATTAAAACTCATTGAAGAGGATATATATATTTGTGAATGGGAATTCCAAATTAAAAGACAATAAATTATATATAAAATTAACATAACATACTCTCAAATTTCCTAATTAAGCTTATTATCAAGTATGCATTTATAAAACTTTTTGGAAGTTTTAAAATTTTTCTAAAAACACAAATTAATTTCATAAAGAACCAGTAAAACATAACATCAAAATTATGGAATGTATGTATAGCACAGATGTTAGTGAATTTTTTCAATTATTTTTAAGTCAGTCTAATGGAGAATAAAAACTGGATAAAAATGAGACATAAATGACCGTGACAAGTAAAAATATTATATACATCTTGTTAATACCTAATATTTTTAACTTTCAATTTAATAACTTATTCTACTTTACGTCTATTTTTAAAAGATAGCTACAGGTATTTTTTGTATTAAAAATTAGTAGATATTTAATGCCAAATATTTTGGAATTTTTGTATTTCTACTTTCTGAATAAACTATAAACACACACATACACACAGACATACACATAACTTCCATGAGAAAAATGTATAGTTAGAAAATGACTGTAATAAATCAATGTATTAGACTTTACTGGATTGGCTCTTGATATATTAGGAAAGATTGTCATTGCTATTTACCATCTGGGTCCAATAGTCTGGTGTTTTTTTAAATAATATACTTTATTTTTAAGAGCAGTTTCGGGTTTACTGATTAGTTGAGCAGAAAGTACAGAGGGTACCCATATACACCCTCTCCCCACTCCCCTTATAGTTTCTCCTGTTATTAACATCCTGCATTATTGTGTTATGTTTGTTACAACTGAAGAACTAATATTGATAGATTATTGTTAAGTAAAGTACATCCTTTACATTAGGGTTCACTCTGCATTGTATAGTTCTATGGTTTTTAACATTTGTATAATGTCATGTATCTACTGTTACATCATCCAATTTAGTTCTACAGCCCAAAAAATCTCTTGTGCTCCACCTCTTTATCTCACTTTACTTCTCCCACAAGATCTGGTAACCAGTGATCCTTTTACTGACTATAGTTTTGCCTTTCCTAGAATGTCACAATGGGAATTTTGCAGGATGTAATCTCTTCGACTGGCCTCTTTCACTTAGCAATATGCATCTAAGGTTCCAGCTCATCTTTTCATAGCTTCATAACTCATTTCTTTTTATTGCTGAATAACATTCAATTGTATGGTTGTACTAGAATTTGTTTATCCATTCACCTATTGAACAATATCTTGGTTTCTTCCAAGTTCTGGCAGTTATGAAAACAACTGCTGGAAACATCATGCATAGGTTTTTGTGCAGACATAAGTATTCAGCTCATATGGATAAATACCAAAGAGCTTGACTGTACAATTGTATGGCAAGACAATGTTTAGCTCTTGAAAGTAAAAACTCACTTTCAAAGTGGCTGAACCATTTTGCATTACCATCAGCAATAAATGAGAGTTTCTGTTGCTCCATTCTCACCAGTGTTTGATGAGTCAGTATTTTGAATTTTATTCATTCTAATAGATGTGTAGTAGCATCTCGTTATTTTAATTTGCAATTCCTAATGATATATGATATTAATTTTATATCTGTTTATTTTATTTCTGTATTCCTTTTTTGGTGAGATGTCTAGATTAGAAAAAAGTTTGAGATATCTACCTTGGAAAAGTTTAGATCTTTTGCTAATTTTTAAATTTAGTTATTTATTTATTGATGCATTTTTAAAGTTCTTTGTATATTTTGGATATCAGTCCTTTATTAGATACACTTTTTATACATTTTAATAATATGTGGCTTAGCTATTTATTCGTTTAATGGTGTCTTTCGCAGAGTAAACATGCTTAGTTTTAGTGAAGTCCAAATTACCTTTTTAATGTATTGTGATTTTAATGTTGTATCTAAAATGTCATCATCTAATCCAAGGTCACTTAGATTTTCTCCTATGTTATTTTGTAGAAGTTTTATGGTTTTGTGTTTTACACTTAGATCAATGATTCATTTGAATTAATTTTTGAAAGGTGTAAGATCTATGTTTAGATTCACGTTTCTGTATGTGAATGTCCAATTGTTCCAGCACCACTTGTTAAAAAGACAATCCTCTCTCCATTGAATTGTATTTGCTCTTTTATATAGTTGATTATATTTGCGTGAGTCTCTTTCTGGCATCTCATTTTTTTCCGTTGATCTATATGTCTCCTTTTTCACCAATACCTTACCATTTTGAGTACTGTAGTTTGATACTGTGTCTTGAAGTTGGGTAGTGTCAGTCCTCAGATGATTCTGCTGCTGCTGCAGATTCATCATCATCTTCTTCTTCTTCCACTTCCTTCTCCTCCTCCTCCTCCTTCTTTGTCTCCTCCTTCTTCTTTCTCTTCTCTTTCTTCTTCTTTCTCCTTTCTTCCTCTTTTCCCTTCTTTCTCCTTACTTCTTCTTCCCCTTCTTTCCTTTCTTCATCTTCTATATTGTAATTATGTTATGTTGGTCAATTTGTAATTATAAATTGTTGTAATTTTTATCACATTTATAATTAAAATGTGATTAATCAATATATTAAACTTTATTAATCCTCAGTGTATCAGGAAACAAAATAGTCATATTTACTATCTGGGCCACACTTTTTTTGTTTTATACTCTAAGTCTTTTTTTAATGATGTATTGATGTAATAATAAAAGGAGAGTGAACAACAAATTTTATTAGAACTTTCAATACAAAATTTAAACAGAAAAACCTGACTTTTTATTATCTATTTCTCTGGCTTTAATGGTATATGTACACAAATTGAGCAATAATTGGCATGCATGATCCTGAAATATACTCATCTTGTAAATAATGAGTCCAGCTTCAAAATACATCTCTACTGTGTCCTATCTTGTCATTGTTTTTTGGTTCTTCATTCACTAGCATTGTCAGAATGCAATACTTTAAAAAAACTTTGATGGCTCATAGTTTTACCCAGAAGAATACAATATCTTTATTCCACAATTGCAAAACATTTTCATTTTTAGATTTATAAAGAGCAATTAAAATAAAACTAAAATATATTCTTTTTTTTTTTTTTTTTTTGTTTTGTTTTCTTTTTTGAGACAGAGTCTCACTCTGTCGCCCAGGCTGGAGTGCAGTGGCACTATCTTGGCTCACTGCAACCTCCGCCTCCCGGGTTCAAGCGATTCTCCTGCCTCAGCCTCCTGAGTAGCTGGGACTATAGGCACCCGCCACCACACCCGGCTAATTTTTTGTATTTTTTTAGTAGAGACGAGGTTTCACCATGTTAGCCAGGATGGTCTTGATCTCCTGACCTCATGATCCACCTGCCTCGGCCTCCCAAAGTGCTGGGATTACAGGCGTGAACCACCGCACCCGGCTGAAACTAAAATATATTCTTAAAATTTCCTCATCACCAAGTGCTTTCAACATGTTTCCATTTATGGAATGTGTAAAGTAAATTATTATGTTCAAAAATCATAAAGGTAAAAGAACATTGTCATATTTTCCTTTCAGCAAAATCATATGGTTGCAAAATATTGTGTGATGAAGTCCTTTTTTGTATTAGAAACTGTTCCAACTCATCCATTTTTGGGCTTGATACAATTTATCTAGAGTATCAAAAGTGAAAACTTGTTTTACTGTCATTTTAAGAGGCTTGAGCTTCACTATTTTCTCTTTGCATTTATCTTCCAATTTTTCTAATAATTTTGGGGTGTCTTATTAATTTCCTTCTCTTGCCATTATAGGCAGAAAATGAAAAATTCTGAGTTCTCAATTGATGTCATGAAAGCAAAAAAAAAAAAAACAAAAACATAGTAGCAAACAGAACTACAATATGGTGTTTTTGTTTCTATACTTCTTTTGAATTTTTACAAAAGAAAATCCAAAACATGGGCAATCCTATAAGCACATAAAGATTAGATAACAGTGATGATTTATATCACTTGCATAAACCTTCTACCCCAGCATTGTCCAATATAACTTTCTGTGATAATAGAAATTTTCTCTATCTCCAGATGGTAGCCAGTAATCAGCTCCCTGTAGTTATCGGCAACTGAAGTGTGGGTATTGTGACTAAGGAAATGCTATTTAAATTTTACTTAATCATAATTGAATTACATTGAAACTTAAATAGCCACATGTGATTAGTTGTTACTGTGTGGACATTCCCACTCTTACATCATTTGTATATATGTCCATTTTCTTCATATGTTATTCTTTTTATCATAGTTGGGGATAATTGATGAGTTAGTGGAGAAGTAATACCTAGGTCGCTGAAGTAGCAAGATTTCTCATAATGAAAGAAATATAGTGTCACCAAAATTTCATAATGTATCTTAGATTTATAAGGTGATTTAATGTTTCCATGTCATAATTGCAAGGTAAGCCAATTTTTAAACCTATTTTTAAAATTAAATGGTTTCTTTTTTATGGAGGACCTCTAATAAAGAAAGAACACAAATTATGAAATATCATTACTTAAACATAGTTAGAACTGTTTCAAATGCACTTAAAATAATGTACCATACAGTCAACAATTATAAAAATATATGGGCCGGCAAAGTGGTTCACGCCTGTAATCATCGCACTTTGGGAGGCCAAGGCAGGGGGATCACTTGAGCTCAGGAGTTTGAAACCAGCCTGGCCAACATGGAGGAAGCCACGTCTCTACAAAAATTACAAAATAATTAGCCATGCATGGTGGCGTGTTCCTGTAGCCCAGCTATATTGGGGGCCGAAGTGGAAGGATCACTTAAGCCCAGGAGTTCAAGGCTGCAGTGAGCCGAGATGGCACCACTGCACTCCAGCCTGGGTGACAAAATGAAACACCATCTAAAAATAAATAAATAAATAAATAAATAAATAAATAAGAATTAAAATGAACAAAAGTGCTGATGCATTTAGTACCTATAATTTTACTGCTACCTTTTGCTTCCCTTTAAGGTCTTCCTTGTGGCCCGACTTTATGATAGAGACACATTGCTTCTATGCCTCTCCCAGATACATTCAGTTTTACACACTGACAAACATGTCTTCTTAAATATTGGTTCTTTACCTGATACTTACAAACCCGAGGTGATTTCTTATTGCTTCTAACATAATGTCCAAATTCTACAGCTTGACATTCAAGGCTTTTAAAATACAACCAACACCTTATAATGCTGCTCTTAAGTACTTTTTTCAGATAATGCATTCTATGCTTTACATTATTTCTAGATGCCTCATATATAGGCAACATTTTTTAATACAACACTTTGTTAATTTTTCCTTTGCCTTAAATCCCTTCTTTTCTTTCCCTCTAGAAAATTTCTACCAGATCGAATATTGTGTTTCCTCTGAATTATTTTAAATGTCACTTTTCTAAGTAGTCTTCTTTGCTTCTGACAAATATGTATAATCTATCCCTCTGGCAACTCCCATAATACATCATCCAAGTACTATGGTGCCTACAATATTGAGTTTGAATTATTTTGAACTATATACAATTTATCTAATTTATTAATACTATATTCCTATGGGTTGCTGTTTTTGCAGATGTATAACACTTGTATAATAGTGGTACTGTGTCTTGTATACACAGTGATTTAGAAATATTTTCCAAATAAATAATGATTGCCGCAAAAGCATTCACTAAAATGGAAAGAAATTTAACACACCATTGAAGAAAAAGTACCGGATAATTTTCAGTATTAAGAAATGTAAGTTAAATGGAAAGTGAGAATTTTACTACAGTATTACAAATGGGAAAAATAAACTAAACATCTTAGAAAAACACAATTGTACCCAAGAAAAAATGAGTATCAGATAGTGCTGGAACTGAAAGAGTCCTGTTAACCCTTGGTATATTAACCCCACTGCTCCTATTGAGTGGTAGGACTTGAGATGTGGATTGAGTTTGATTTACAGCTTTTCATTTCAGGAGAGTATCATAATGGTCTATCTCAGAGTATTAAGCATTTACTTCCTTTCAGGAGTAAGCAATGATGTGAGAGAACATAAGCAATTCATATCAATGCACACAGCGCCACAGCTCTCTAGTAGCTCCCTATCTTTTGTAACAAAGAAGACAGAAATAGATAGATAAATAGATAGACAAATACAAAGAAAATAGGCCAGGCACAGTGGCTCACGCCTGTAATCCCAGCACTTTGGGAGTCCGAGGCGGGCGGATCACGAGGTCAGGAGATCGAGACCATCCTGGCTAACACGGTGAAACCCCGTCTCTACTAAAAATACAAAAAATTAGCCAGGCGTGGTGTCGGGCGCCTGTGGTCCCAGCTACTCGGGAGGCTGAGGCAGGAGAATGGCGTGAACCCGGGAGGCGGAGCTTGCAGTGAGCCCAGATCGCGCCACTGCACTCCAGCCTGGGCGACAGAGCGAGACTCTGTCTCAAAAATAAATAAATAATTGGAAAATAGATAGCGAACAAAGTAAATGTAAAATATTTTGAAGAAAAGTATTATTGACATTTTGGGCAAGAGAATTCTGTTTTTTGGGGGCCGGTGTGGGGCTGTCCTGTGCGCTGTGGGATGTTTAGCAGCACTCCTGGCCTGTGCTCATTAGATGTTAATTGCTATTCTCCGTTCCTCTAACAAGCAAAAATGTCTTCAGACATTTTCAAAATATACTTAGGGGATGAAATTGTCCTCAAATGAGAACCACTATTTTGAAGTAAAACAAAAGTGGCTTCACAATAGTGAGTTAGTGCATAGTTTTCTTTAGTATTAATGTTAAGTACCAAGAGATCTTTATATGAGTGTTACGTAAATTGAGTTTGGAAACTCTTATGTAATAATATTGCAATAAGGCAAAGATTCACAAATCTTTCATTTGCAAGACACTTTAAAATTTCTAAATTTCCCTTAGTACAAATTTGCTATCGGGAGTTTTTTAATATTATTTGTGGATGAGAAGAGTTTGTGAATAAGAAGAACCTGTTTTTATAAATGAGAGAGTGCGTGTATTTTAAAAGAACATTTTTTAACTGTCAATGAGGAAAACGATGTGAGAGAGATATATGAGAGTGTACACAATATGCAGATCATATAGAGCCAAAGTCTTGGGCTGGGTGCTAATTTAACCAGATAGAGAAAGTTAATTTTGATGAATTTAACAGAACATAGTATGAAAAACATCAACTGCTAGTGTAGTCTAAGAGAGACTAGAAAACACAAACTCATTGAAATGTGGTTAAGATTGGAGAAAAAGGGTCAAACAAATTTATCAGTGTTAACTTCACTCCTCTGAGCATGTTTCATATTCTGTACAATGAGGAGAGCACACAATTTTTGGTATGCTTTGTAAGAGTTTGATGAGCCAATGCATCAAATTACATCAAACAGAGCAATTACATCAATACATATTATTTACCAAGTATTTGATTAATGTTTACTATTATTAGAAGATAGTTGTGACAAGTAAATTTGATTTTCTAACAAATTTAATCAGTAGTTGGAAAATATTTCAAAAGACCATTATTCATTTATTTATTCAACAATTACTTAATTGAGGTCCAGTATTCTAGGACATGAGGATAAGTCAGTGTACAAGATAAAGATGATCTCTGCTTTCATAAGCATGCATTCCTAAGAATATGCCAAACACTCAGTAGCACCGTTTAAGACTAATACCTAATTCTGAGGGAATGCAATGTGAATGTCACAATGTAAAATATTATAATGTTACAATGTTACCATTCTAGTGAAACAATGGATAGAAATGGGTACTAGCACTCTTCTTTGTGTGTCTTAGAAACTATGTGTTTGTCAAATGAATAAATGACAGTACTCATAGGAACTAATTTTGTGAACAAATAAAACTATCAATATTATAATTTTCTTTCAACCAAAGACTGTAATATAAGCAATGCAAATGACTGCTACTTTGTGTTATAAACCGCCGTATTTCTTCACTCACTACATTATGCAATACAGGAGGGTACAGTAGTCTTTGGTTGTTTCTCTTACTTAGCATTTCGGCCGTCATCCATAACAGGTTAAGTGTTGATTTTATATAACCTTAAATTTCTATTATACTTATTCAATTACAAAAGAAATATGGTGTTCTTTATTTTATTTTTTTTCCTGATAAAACATTTGACTCAAAGCTTCTTTTTATTTATCTACAAAATCTGGTGATAGATAAATTTTGTTAAACCAATGACGCTAAATACTTTCAAAGCTTGTGCTTTTAAGATTGTTATTAGGTGGTTTAATAGAAGCTTCATCACAGGTCTTTTCTCTTTTAAAATCCTTGCTGAGGATATAGAAAATCCATTCTGCTGGATCAATATCTTTACTTTGATTCAAATCCTCAGTCATTCAAATGGAACATGAGCTATCCTTACTTCCCAAGTTTATAAAGCCTTTAAATTTTTGTATAAAAGAAGAATTTTTTTTTTTTTTTTTTTTTTTTTGAAATGGAGTCTTGCTCTGTTGCCAGGCAGGAGTGCAATGGCGCGATCTCGGCTCACTGCAACCTCGGCCTCCCGGGTTCAAGTGATTCTCCTGCCTCAGCCTCTTGAGTAGCTGGGACTACAGGCGCATGCCATCATGCCCAGCTAATTTTTGTATTTTTAGTAGAGACGGGGTTTCACCATGTTGGGCAGAATATTCTTGATCTCCTGACCTCATGATCTGTCCGCCTCGGCCTCTGAAAGTGCTGGGATTACAGGTGTGAGCCACCACGCCCAGTCAAAAGAAGAAAAACCTTTTGTCCATAAATCTAGCTCTTGAAAGTAATTGTGTTTCTTCCTAAATAAGCCCCAGAATATGTCAGACAAAGGTAAAAAAATGAAAAAAAAAATTTAGGAAAACAATGGGGGTTTCCACATTTAAACATTTTATAGACATTCTAAAGAATATTTTTTGTTTCTACAAAAGTCTTAGAGCATTTTGCTTTTAAAATATCTGTGTATTTTAGTTGGATACTTACAAATACTGAAAAACTATTTGTTAATGATTGAATATATGCCTATCTTTACACACTGGTGCAAAACTTCAGTTTTTTTGCATTTTGAAGAAAACATTCATTTATTTACACAACACTTAAAGAGCTCTTACAATTTACTAAGCATAAGATATAAGGACATACAATTGAGTAAGTTAATATATTAGATTTTGAGTGCTCAAAATGTTGTGGATATATTATAAATATACATTATGTACATTCATGTATATTTAATAAATACAATGTTGAAAGGACTGATTTTTTTAAAGGCATTTTAAAACTGCGTGAAAATTGCTAGTTTGCAAAAAATATCTGAGTTTAACATATAGGACAAAACTAGAATAAATAGCAGTCATATTAATGCATTTTTTTCTAACCCCCTTTTAAACTATTACTAATTGGTACAATACAATACATTATATCAGTAAATTAAAAACAGAACATCATACACATCTCCAATGTACTGAACCAAAAGAGTCATTCTGTTTTGTGAAATAGTAGAGCAGGATTAAATGTAACACACATTGCTCCTACAGAGGAAAATAGAGGAATTATTTCTACGGTAAGTCTGGAATTACTATTTAAGTAAAATTTGGTTTAGAAAATATTCCCAATTTCAATCCTTTGAAATATGTTTAAAATGAAAAACTATGAACCAGAAGAAAATCTATAATTAACTTATAAAACATAGTTACAGAAAAAAATACAAACTTTTTTTCTAAATCTTAGTAGATAACTTGGCAAAAGCGTGCAAGGAAAAGTTTGGATGATGCAGTATTGACTTCATTACTATTCATATCTGGGTCAGTAAAAAGTGGAGTAACACATTAAGTGCATAAATTTAAGATTATTTTAGAAAAACATTTACATGTAATCTATTGTGCATTGTGCCAGTCCTGACAAATAATCCATTCATTTTGATATGTAACAAAATAAATAATAGAGAGAAATATGTTTACATCAGAGTCTCACACATTAATATAAATAGTTTGCAGACATCTTGGAAAGTGAAGACTTTCAAAATTAACTCAGTTTTTGAGATGACTACTTTTCTGTTCTTGGTTAGCTAACAAAGTATAGTAGTTCTAAACGCATTTACAAGTATTATTTCTAGAATATCATTGATATCTTACTAAAATGTTTTTAGAATAACAGTGCTTAATCAATTCTCTTATGTACGATAAAGTGATGAAAATAAATAGAAATAATAATGACAGAGATCTTTATCAAAGCCAAAATTACTTCCTGCTATTAAAAACAATTATTCGAGAGTCAAGTTTAAGATAATAACCTCATTACTGTAGTACTTGTGGTTAATAAAAAGGCATTTAGTGAGTATTACTAAAATGGCATGTTTAAAGAGGAATAATTTATATCATGGAAATATAAACTAGCTTTGGCTGAATAATTATAAATGTCTTCACAATTGAGTACTACCTCTGCCAAAATCAGATGAGTAAAAAATAGTTTACACATTTGGTACTTGCATTAAAAAGAAATTGGCATTTTTAACGACACAGAAAATTGTTACCCAGTGATATCCAATGCAGATTATTTGTAACAGAGAGTGTGCAATATACATTTTAAAAAGTTTTCTTTTTTTAAAACTTTCTGTGGGTACATAATTCGTGTATATATTTATGAGGTACATGAGATGTTTTGATACAGGCATGGAAAACGAAATAAGCACATCATGGAGAATGGGTTATCTATCCCCTCAAACATTTATTCTTTGAGTTACAAACAGTCCAATTACCTTCTGTAACTTATTTTAAAATATATAATTAAATTACTATTGACTATAGTCACTTCGTTGTGCTATCAAATAGTAGGTCTTGTTCATTCTTTTTAATTTTCTTCTTGTACTCACTAACGATTCCTATCTCCCTCTCAAACTCCCAGTACCCTTCTGAGCCTTTGGTAACCATCCTTCTACTCTTCTACTCTGTATGATTATGAGTTGAATTGATTTGATTTTTATATCCCACAAATAAGTGAGAACATGTGATGTTTGTGTTTCTGTGCCTCGCTTATTTCACAAAACAAAATGATCTCCAGTTCCACCCATGTTGTTAAAAATGACTGGATCTCATTCTTTTTATGGTTGAATATTACTCCACATTAAATTAAATATGAACTAAGATTAAAAGTAAATCTAAGGTTTGCAACTTAAATATTTAAGATTAATTATATGTTAATTAATATATTAATAATTATATTACTTAATCATTAAATATTAATAGTTCAGATTAATTATAATGTTAATCTTGTTAATGTACCTTCTAAACATCAGGCACCAATACATTTCAATTAAGCATTTAAAAATATTTTAGAATAGTATACCAAAATGATGATAAGATATATCACAAATTTTATTGCTGGCCATGCATGGTAGCTCACACCTGTAATCCCAGCACTTTTGGAGACCAAGGTGGGAGGATCACGTGAGGCCAGGAGTTCCAGACAAGCCTGGGCAACACAGTGAGACTCCATCTCTTCAAAAATGGAAGAAAGAAAGAAGAAAGAAAATAAGAAAGAGATAAAGAGAGAAAAAGAAAGAGAGAGAGAGAGAAAGAAAATTAGCCAGGAATGGTGGAGCACACCTGTGGTCCCAGCTACTTACCAGGCTGAGGCTGCAGGATCGATCATGTGAGCCCAGGAGGCCGAGGCTGCGGTGAGCTCTGATCACACCACTGCTCTCCAGCCTCGGGCACAGAGTGAGAGCGTGTCTGAAAAAAAGAAAATAAAAATAATATTACTTTCACTTATTTAATAATTATTTATTAAGCACACACTGTTTAAACACTATGCAAGACATGGAGGATATATCAACTACTTTTAAAAAGAACATTACACAAGGGTGAAAAAAGGAACATGCAGCAATGGTATCTGATCAGATTTGAAGGTAATGAATGATTGCCCTTAGCAAATGGCATTTGAATTAAGATTTTTAAAACATGTAAGAATTAAATAAGCAAGGAATCTCTCCAAAATGGACCATTTCTGATAATTTGTATGAAGGCAAAATGAAACACATTTATTAAAGAACTTGATAAAAATAAAATTGGCTGGAATTCAAATAATAAAATAGAATATTAGAAGACAAGAACATAAACGATACAGGTTATGCAGGACTTAAATGGTTTAATAATTTTTTAAGAGAAAAGATTAATTATGAAAGGTTTTAAGTAGTAAGTTGATGTGATCAGATTTATGTTTTGAGAAGACAATTTTGTTTAGTTATCAGAGTAAGATTT
Organism: Pongo abelii; assembly: GCF_028885655.2. Classification (NCBI taxonomy): domain Eukaryota; kingdom Metazoa; phylum Chordata; class Mammalia; order Primates; family Hominidae; genus Pongo; species Pongo abelii. The sequence goes on from NC_085928.1 coordinate 61,886,743, forward strand.
AAAGGGTTAAAATTTTGAACAAAGGAGACCATTTACTATTTTGGCAAACTAGATTAAAATAGTGGCTGTGGAACTATGAAAAAGTAGAATTAATTTGAAAATTATTTAGAAGGTAGATTAACAGGAATTCATGGGTAACTGATTATGGAAAAAACAAAGAAACAAGAGGTATCGGGTGTATGTCACTGCGTGGATGCTAGTGGTATCTATAGAAATAGAGATCTCTGAAGGAGAAACGTTGGGGAAAGATTGCAGACTGAGTTCATTTTGAATACATCAAATGTGCCAGGCCTTTTAGATATCCAAGTGAACATGCCACATAGGCGTTGCACATAAATAAGCTTGTGAAGCAGAACTGCACTAGGATATAAATCCGTAAGTGATTGGTAAGTAAATGGAAACTAAAGATATGACTGAGGCTTAAAAGACCTAGAGAAATTCATCAGAGAACAGAATTTGAATCCCATTCACCCTGATCTTAAACATTTAAAGGCTACACAGAAAAATACCACCCAACAGAATCTGAGAAAATGTAGCCAGGGACCTAAGAGTTGAACCAGGAGTATGTGTGTGGCAAAGAGGGAGTTGAGGAACAGAAGAAGCATAGGTATTTGTCAAGGAAATCTAGGGAAGATAATTTTTTAAATCTCCATTTTAAAATTATCTTTACATAAATTCTTTTTTTTTTCTGTGTGTTTCCTTATTTATGTGGAAAGGTAGGTCTTAGAAACAGGAACTAACCAGCACTTTGAATAATTTTGAAGTCAAATAAATGAATACTGTCTTACATCTCTTGATTTTTAGTAACTTAGAGTTTATTTAGGTTATTCCTGAGAGTTGTATGGAAATATGTGTTAAGTATACTATCTGCTTTGGCGTTTGCTTATAATGGAAATTCCGTGTGTCAGATCTAAAGGGAATGCTGAATCATGCTTCAAGGGAACATTTGTTACACAGATTCTCGCCTCTCCTGTACTGCTTAAACTAAACAGGCAGAGCAAAGCCACATTGTGCGTTCCTCTTTTCTCACAGCTGCCTGCCACTATGTAATTTACCTTAGTGAAGCAGATTCTGGTGGTGACCTTCCGTTTCCCTTTGGCACATACTATTTTTGTGTACTGAGAAGGGCAAAAGTGCCTGGGAAATAACACCTCCTCACCATCCTCCTCCACCCCCACCCCCAGGAGCAGTCCTCAACCAAAGAAGATAACTAATAAATAAATATTCCATAAATAGCCCTGTCTCTTGCCCATCAAGTAAGGTAACTCATAGTCATGTCCTCCACTCACTCTCAGTTCCACAGTGGAATTGAATTCAATTTGGTTTGCTCATAGTGTAGTCTGCTCAATAACACAGGCTTCATTTACTTCCTTCCCTTCCTGTCTCACTTCTCAAAGCTTCCTGAGATTACCATCTGGCACATTCCTCACTCAATAAAAGACAGCCTCAGGGTATCTTTGTTAGGATATTGGACACCGTGTTAGGGTTCTCCAGAGACATGGAGCCAATAGGCTGTACATACACATAAAAGGTGATTTATTGTAACAAATTGTCCATATAATTATGGAGGTGAAATCCCAAGATATGCAAAGTGAGTCAGCGAGCTGGAAGACCAAGAGGGCCAATGGTTTAGTTCCACTGTGAGTCTAATGGCCTGAGAACAAAGAGAATTGATGATATAGTTCCAGTCCAAAGGTCTCAGGATCCAGACCCAGAAAGACCCAAGGTTTCCATTCTATTCTAAAGGCAGGAAAAAAGTCAACGTTGCAGTTCAAACGACATCAGGCAGGAAGATTTCTTTTCTACTTGGAGGAGGAGCAGCCTTTTTATTTTATTTAGTCCTTCAAGAGATTGGATGAGGCCCTTTCATATCATGGAATGCCATCTGCTCTACTCAGTCTACCAACTTTAATGTTAATCTCCTCCAAAAAACATCCTCGCATTAACACTCAGAATAATGTTTGGTCAAATAGCTGGGCACCCCAAGGCACAGTCAAATTGACACACAAAATTAAACATCATAGACACCCTTGTTAACATAATTCTGTCTCCCAGAATTATACATTTCTGATCTTTCACCTCAAACTTTTTCCATGAAAACTAAACTCTCCTTTATAATATGTCATGGGGAAAATAAATTTTGCTATATGTATGTTTAGTTAGAGGTCAAAAGACCATAGGCCTCAGTTTGACCAGAACAGTCTGGTTCACAACTGTCATCTTCATAATTATGAATATTTTCTTTTTCTTTTAAAAGTGTCCTGCTCTGGAGATGAAATTATATGATTTTCCTAGTCAATAACTGATTCTATTGATGTGCTGATAATGGAAAAAATTAATAAAGTATGTTTAAATCTCATATTCAATTTTTTTCTTCTATCAGTTACAAAAGTATGATGAATGTGTATCATATTTTTTCAGATTAATTTTTCTTCCTAAGTCATTTTACACCACAAATATTTACTGTGATGTATTTCGAATGTTTATTTGCAACCAGAATGTTATTTTTAATTATCTTCAATGCATTCTCTTGTTTAAGGAATTAAAGGAGAATGCATTTGAAAAGCATACATAATTTTAAAGTATGATATAAACTATTACATTTTATATTATACTTTATTACTCTATATATGAAAAATCTAAATAATATTTTCCTTAGATAAGGTAACTCACCTGAAAATTACACAATCAGTAGTAACTGATTGAACTGGCTCTAAAATCAAAGAATATATATAATAACAGTGCAGATCAGTTCTTCTGTTACAGCTAAGAAGGGAAGAGTGAAAATAATTGTGATCTTCTGGAGAGTTCAGAGCCTATTTTGTTTATTGTACAGAATGTGAAGATAAGAGGAGAAGACCATTTCACATTGACTGTGGGCCAGACAATGCCAGGACTAGCAAAGCCTCATAAAGAAAGAATGTGTTAATGTCGTCTCTTTTTTGAGCTTATTTTCCATTTTTTCTATGAAATATGTTATCTTTGTCTTGATTAAGGAATATTGTATGTCATTCAAGTTATACACATAAATGTCTTAAATTATTCTTTAAGTCTCACTAGGGATGATTTCTTATTAAATGGAAATAAATAATTTTCTAACAAACATGCAGTAGCATATATAACAAATGTTAACTTTGAATAAAATCATAAATGCTATTGGAAGTGACTCACTAACTGTACTTCTGTACTTCAGAGCAAGCAGCATGTGCCCAAGGCCGCATCATTGCATTTTGAAAAGATTCTGCATAATACTTGTGAGACAGTAATTGAGCTTGAGTTCATTGTGGGTTCCTTATTGTGAGTCCCTGGTATTCCTGTAACAATGAAAGTGTTGTTATTCAGATGCACATAAATGCATTCAGCCCATAATAATAGTATTCATAGCCATCTATAAATAGTTTAAGAAACAATTGTATGAAATGCTTGATATTCATCTGAACCACTTTTTGCGATTTCTCTTTTAAATTCAGATTTTAGAAATAATACAACAGTGGTGCTCAGGAGATATTTAGTTATTTTTGCTAGCTTTGCATGGACAGGTTGTTAGCTTTTTAAATCACACACCTTATTTTACCAAATCTAAGAAATCCTTAATAAATATACATAATTATAAATAATATATAAGAAATGCTGAACACTCAGCATGATGCACAGTTATTAAATATCTAGTTTTGTATGTGTTTAATTACCTTTCTTAATATTCTTTTATTTCTAGATACACCATCAGTTAAGATTATACCATCGACTCCTTTTCCACAAGAAGGACAGCCTTTAATTTTGACTTGTGAATCCAAAGGAAAACCACTGTAAGTGAGTTAATGAGCAATAAAGCTTTTAACTTTTTTCCTTTTATCTTGCTTTGATTACAGGCTTTAACTGTAGAAATCCACAGTTTGTGTCTTTTCTTGGTGGGCAAAGTGATCTCTAGAACAGAAAACCTCATGAACCATGTCTTCATTAATATCTATGGAAGATTGGTTTTTACTTTGTCATCTAGTGAAGTTTCTGGGAAGATTTCCAGCTGTTGTTATTTCTTTTTGTATTTTTTCCAGTAAGATATTTTAACTGAATGGAGTATATCAGTCACTGTTCATATCATCAGACTATAAAAGCAGCACACTGTTGAATTCAGTTCTCCCATGAAAAACTTAGAAAATATTGAAGCATCCCCAAAATATGCCCAAGTTTTAAAGTTACAAGAAGACTCATTTTCATAAAAGGAAAATCAAATCTATATTTCTTATGAAACACCCAATGAAACAAGTAACGGGTCACAAACTCAATGTGTTTAACTGTAAAGTAATTTCAATATTAGAATATATGCACGTCAATGTGATAATGTCCTTTCAACTCTAAAACTTCACCTTTTGAAATTTGTGTTTATAAATAGCTAGTCAAAGAATACCAATTATTAAGCAAAACTTACATATGGATATTTAAATACGGATTATTTAAATTCTATTTGAAAGCAATATGATCACTCTAATACAGGAACACTCTAGGCCTAGCTTTATGTAATTTACTTGATTTTTTAAAAGATTCCAATTTATTTTAATTCTGTTTAAATTTTAATAGAAGGAATTAAATTGTTCTTTGTATATAACTATATGAGATTGCTTCTGGCAAATCAGGTTAAATTACTAAAAATTTGTCTCCAATAACATTTATATTATTTAAGTTTCATGCTATCCCATGGGGAATTTTTCTAAAAGAATTGTAAGATAGATGCCTGGCACTTTAACTTCATCAATTGTATGTCATTATATTTTTTACCATATTAATAAATCCATGCCTTATTTACCACAGTTTTGATATTTTTAAACTGTTCTCTCTTCTAGTAATTATTTTACAGAGATTGTTTTTGGTCCTCTTTCCTTCAGATTTATCCAAAAGTACATTTGTATACATTTGGATTATGTGCACAATTTATGCAATTAAACAAGGTGAAGTTAGGGAATATGCTTTGTAGAATGCTTGAAAATAAATGAATGCCTGCTCAAGTAGCATCCAATTGTCTTACAATGATTCTTTGATTCCATATCTACTTCCAACAGTAGAAACATTATTTTACTTATGGAAATTATTAGACTTTATGTTTTATATAATTAAATATTTAAGTAGTTCATATCACTCATCTAAGATATGGTTGAAATGTGCCTTCTTTTAATCTCTTTTCAGTTACCTAGAAATAATCTTGGATATGTAATAAACCTCTGCACTACAGATGAATGAAAAGCACAATAATTTCTTATTTATTTTATTTAAGAATACAAATTTCAAGAGATTTATGAAATGGAAAATATTACCTTTCTCAGAAGGATCCTGATTACTATCATTTTGCAAATACATAAAGGAAATAAGAAAGGCTCCCTGTTTTACAGAAGAGAAACTAAGGCTCAAAACTTTTCACTAAATTTTCCTATTTATACAGATTTAAAATGAATGAGTGAGAATTTGAATTCAGTTCAGTCTTGCCCAAAGCCTTAACTCTTTCTATTATGTGCTGCTACTTCAATTGCTAAATGTAAATTTCCACTTATTCTAGCTAAAGTTACTTTTGAAAAACTAGAATGGGACTGACAATAATTTTCACCACTGAAGTTGAACCCCTAGATGCTTTAGGGCAGTGAACTGGCTAGTCTCATGATATGTTTCACTGTTGCCATCCTCCTTTATTAGGCTTTCTTCTATATTTATATTATTTCTGGAAACTTGTCAAATTTCTACCAAACTAGTCATTTCTGACATGAGTTCATAACCATATAAAAATCTGTAATTTAATGTAGTATCTTCTGGCAAATAACTCATGAGCTCCACAACGTCTTCAAAGTAAAGTAGTCATTATATGTTGCCTTTATCTTCATAGATCCCAATGTTATATTCTGTATACTATGGTCCACAAGTAAATATGTATTAACTGATTTCTTGTATTATATTCTTATTCACAACTTTCCCTTTATCATATTTCCTTGCAGACTGTCAGGACATTATCATTAAAGTTAGAGTCAACTTCTTTGATGCCTTTTTTCATTTGGACTATTGCTTCTTCTTCGTTCTTCTAATCATCTTAAATAAACTTCTCTATATTTTTACAGTAAAACTGTCTTCTCCATTAGATGAAGACATTAATCTCTTTAAGAACAGTCTAAGTTTTAGCCTTTCTGTAGTTTATATACTATTTCCAACAGTGCCAGATGAGGCAGAAAGGACAAAAAACAAGAGAAGACTGAAATAATTGGATTTTCCCAGAAGGAAATCTTACTGATCATAAAGAAAAGTCTTACCAGAGCAAAAAGAACAGGATGCAAATTGAAATGGTTTAATCAGGGAGTTAGTAGGTAGTAGGGAAGTGAAGGCAGTCACTAAAGGAAAGACTATCAACTTCAAAAAATGAATCAAAAAGTGGAAGAGGGATGAGAAAAAATTTTGTCAAACACATTTTAAAATAAGACATAATAATAGCAACACATATAATGGGGAGTCTCGCATATTTTAAGATAGTCGTAAAAGAGCGGGAGTGAAAATGAAATATGTGATATACTCAATCAGCAGGTTAGAATTCTCTGATTTACTCAGGTAATCGTTGTCAATGTTCTACTCCATTATTTTGCAACTATTGTACCTGTATCTTCATTTTGTTATTTAAGAACCACTGAGAAGCAATACTATAGCTTAGTATTAAGTAAGCTTAGTATATAAGCTTACTTAGTATACTTAGTATATAAGCTTACTTAGCATACTTAGTATACTAAGTATAGCTTAGTATATAAGCTATATTTGTATACTTAGTATATAAGCTTACTTAGTATACTTAGTACACTAAGTATAGCTTAGTGTATAAGCTTACTTAGTATACTTAGTACACTAAGTATAGCTTAGTGTATAAGCTTACTTAGTACACTAAGTATAGCTTAGTGTATAAGCTTACTTAGTATACTTAGTACACTAAGTATAGCTTAGTGTATAAGCTTACTTAGTATACTTAGTACACTAAGTATAGCTTAGTGTATAAGCTTACTTAGTACACTTAGTATACTAAGTATAGCTTAGTATAAGTGAGCACTTAGTTTTTCTCATCTTTATCATTTATCTGATCCACTTCTCATTAACATGTGAAAATCAGGAATGAATAGTGACTATATGATTTCTTTCTATCTTGTAGCTGTCTTCAATAATACATTTAATCTGTGGTCAAAACTTCATTGTTTCTTAAAAAGTATTTAACTAGTACGTTTTAAAGAATGCGTTATTCAGAGTAATTAGGTATATTGGTAGTAGGCAAAATCACACCACTATCTTTTGTGTAAATCACAACATCATGGCATGGCTCAAGTTGCACTGAGGCTGGTGTTCCGAACCTGCCCTTCTTTATGCTAATGTTGTTTTCCTTGTTCTAAATGTGAGGGCCCCAGTGACTCTTTATGAACAATCATGCCTTATTTGCCTGCTTTGGACTGGAGTCTTTTGCCATTTTCCTGTGAAACAGCTGCATAACTTGGGCCAGGACCAAATTGTTCCACTTGACACTACTATAGAAGCATTCTATTCTTTCCTTAAAAGAGAGATTACTGTACATGTCTGTCCATTGTTTTAATTTTAGTTTAAAGTGAAAACCGAGCTAATGCCAGCCACTTTTCTTTCAAGTCCCCAGAGTTTTTGCAACCCTCTTCTTTCTTTGGCTGAATTCCCAGACAGCTTTCAGGCAGCAGCATTCTCCATTTTAAAAGTAAACGAACACACACACACACACACACACACACACACACACACACGAAACCTTTATATTACATTAAAGTCATGACCTTAAATGTTGTGAGGTTGCCCCCAACATGCTGTAAATAGTGAGTCATATTCATTTTAATCGAATGTGTAATGCTGTTTAAATTCACCTCCAAAAAAGCGATGCGACATTTTCAGTGAGATAAATATGTATTTGGCATCTATTCTGTAAAAGAAAATAATTATAGGTATTGATAAATTTTCTATGTATCCAGCACAATGTTTATGTTGTACTTACTATTTTACTTTCTGGTAACCACAATTTTTTCTTTTGTTCTTGCCATAAATCTAGTATGCATAATTGCACAGCACGTAACATTCCAATTCTATAAAAGAAGAAAGAATTTAATCTTTAGGAAGACAGATCACATACTACATAGCAACTAGTGAGGTGTTTTAGAAAAATAATTACACACCTATTTTTGAAATGATCAGGAATTAAAGAACTCTGATATGTATATATTAATGTATTTTTCTGTTAGGATAATAGAGAATTTTTAACAACAACAACAACAACAACAAGAAACAGACAAAAGGCTGGGTGCTCACACCTGTAATCCCAGCACTTGGGGAGGTGGAGGCAGGAGGATCATCTGAGGTCAGGAGCTCGAGACCAGCCTGGGCAATATGGTGAAACCCCGTCTCTACTAAAAATACCAAAAAAAAAAAAAAAAAAAATAGCCAGGCAGGGTGGCGGGTGTCTGTAATCTCAGCTACTGGGGAGGCTGAGCAAGGAGAATTGCTTGAACCCGGGAGGTGGAAGTTGCAGTGAGCCGAGATCACACCACTGAACTCCAGACTGGGCAACAAGAGCAAAACTCCATCCAAAAAAAATTAAAGCAAAACAGTTTTATATAAAGTCAATTTTCTTAGCCTAACATGTACCTTTTTACAAATCACAGGTTATTTGCTAATCATTATACAATGCAATTACCATCGGAAGAAACGACAAAATAAACCACGAATCAAAGAAAGCAAGTTATCATCTAGAGTGAAATATTGTTTACCAAAATAAGATAAAATATGTACTTTAAAATAATATTAATCTATAATAGCAATGTTACATTATTTGACCTAATATATAGCAGTTGTTATTACAGAATATTTACCGCTCTCCTGCTATATAGAAAACCTCTAATTAATCATCGATATCTGTATGCTATTTTCAAATAGGATGCCTAAGGTGTCATACTTTGAGGCACAAAATGTTTGGAGGTATTGTAGAAAGAGAATGCAGACCTGGGTTTAAATTATAAATCTGCAGATATCGGTGGCCTCAGTAGTCCTGAGCAAATCACTTAACCACACTGAGTATTTTTTTTTCCCTTTTTTGAAATTGATGAACTTTATTTTTAGAACAGTTTTAGATTTACAGCAAAATTGAGCAGAAAGTACAAGATTTCTCCTATACCCCCTGCCCTCACCCACTCACAGCCTTCCTCAGTATTGACATGCTATACCAAAATGTTACATTTGTTATCATCAATGTACCTATACTGACCCATCATTACGACACCAAAGTCCAATGTTTACATTAGGGTTCACTCTTACACATCAAGTAGTTTTATCTCTAAAATGAAGAACACGAAATTTATCAAACAGATTGTTTTAATAATGACAGTGTATATGAAATGTCGGCCTCCAAGTAATTGTATAATACATCATAACAATGAGGATGATAAATAATTATTTGATCAAGGAGATACACACAGTGTATCTCAGCAAGTTTCCAACTCAGAAGTCTTAATTATATTTAATACACATGCTAATATTAGGCTATTATGGCAATTCTGACAACTGAGTTATCATCTCACATATATTCTCAGGCACTGGAATCCAAGATTTCAAGCAAAATAAACACATTTCAGGACAGTGGGTCTGTATTTTCAAAAACATATTTAAACAGCAAAGGAACCCAGATTGAAGTCATGGCAAAACTGGTATAGCAACTTCGATATTTTATTTGAAGTTAAATAATAATAGTTATAAATTAGAGAGAAGAGAGGCAGTGTCATGAACCTCAGTTGGAGTAAAATCCAAAATAGTTAAAACGAGACACTGGAAAATCCTGAGCCACAGGAAAAGCCCCTTCACTAATTTACCTTAATTTTAAGGTAGCACAAGTTTAGATCAATTTGCAAGGAATCGAAGGAATTAAGATTGAGTTTTAGTTTGATGTGTGTGGGAAAGGCTACACTCTGAAGCTGTTTTATTGGGATGAAAGGGACTAAGTAGTTAGCAAGTTTTGACAGAGAACAAATGCAGATCTGGAAGGCTTTAAACAACCCAAACTAAGTAGATGGCTTGGCTCAGGAGTGGTGAGGAATCCAGGGTCAGTGATGCATAAGACCTTGTTTTGGCATAGTTTTTCATAATTTTCTCTCATGCATAATAGTTTAATTTAAATCACACAACTATTACGTTGTAAAGGGTTTATAAAGACTGTGGTAATCATTTCAGTTTTTTAGATGAAGAAAAATAAGTCTTGTTCAAGTTATATGATCTTTCCCAGTAACACAGCTGATAAATGGTAGAACTGGGATTAGAAAGAAGCTGCCCTTTTATATTAACAACAATGATGGTTGTATTTTTTTGTTTGCCCCGTGTTTTTTAGCATTGATTTTTTCACAATAATTCAATAAAGTTGGCAAGCATTGAAGAGTTCTTATAAACTGCTGGGACAGCCCATATTTCAATCAAATATTTGTTAAAAAAAATACCACCAGGTCTGCCCTACAAGAGCTCCTGAAGGAAGCGCTAAACATGGAAAAGAACAACCGGTACCAGCCACTGCAAAAACATGCCAAATTGTAAAGACCATTGATGCTAGGCAGAAACTGCATCAACGAACGAGCAAAATAAACAGCTAACATCATAATAACAGGATCAAATTCACACATAACAATATTAACCTTAAATGTAAATGGGTTAAATGCTCCAATTAAAAGACACAGACTGGCAAATTGGATAAAGAGTCAAGACCTATCAGTGTGCTGTATTCAGGAAACCCATCTCATGTGCAGAGACACACATAGGCTCAAAATAAAGGGATGGGGGAAGATCTACCAAGCAAATGGAAAACAAAAAAACAGCAGGGGTTGCAATCCTAGTCTCTGATAAAACAGACTTTAAACCAACAAAGATCAAAAGAGACAAAGAAGGCCACTACATAATGGTAAAGGGATCAATTCAACAAGAAGAGCTAACTTTCCTAAATATATATGCACCCAATACAGGAGCACCCAGATTCATAAAGCAAGTCCTTAGAGACCTACAAAGAGACTTGGACTCCCACACAATAATAATGGGAGACTTTAACACCCCACTGTCAACATTAGACAGATCAACGAGACAGAAAGTTAACAAGGATATCCAGGAATTGAATTCAGCTCTACACTAAGCGGACTTAATAGGCATCTACAGAACTCTCCACCCCAAATCAACAGAATATACATTCTTCTCAGCACCACACCACACCTATTCCAAAACTGACCACATAGTTGGAAGTAAAACACTCCTCAGCAAAAGTAAAAGAACAGAAATTATAACAAACTGTCTCTCAGACCACAGTGCAATCAAACTAGAACTCAGAATTAAGAAACTCATTCGAAACCGCTCAACTACATGGATACTGAACAACCTGCTCCTGAATGACTAATGGGTACATAACAAAATGAAGGCAGAAATAAAGATGTTCTTTGAAACCAGCAAGAACAAAGACACAACATACCAGAATCTCTAGGACACATTTAAAGCAGTGTGTAGAGGGAAATTTATAGCGCTAAATGCCCATAAGAGAAAGCAGGAAAGATCTAAAAGGGACACCCTAACATCACAATTAAAATAACTAGAAAAGTAAGAGCAAACACACTCAAAAGCAAGCAGAATGCAAGAAATAACTAAGATCAGAGCAGAACTGAAGGAAATAGAGACACAAAAAATCCTTCAAAAAATAAATGAATCCAGGAGCTGGTTTTTTGAAAAGATCAACAAAATTGATAGACCACTAGCGAGACTGATTAAAGAAGAAAAGAGAGAAGAATCAGATAGACGCAATAAAAAATGATAAAGGGGATATCACCACCGAGCCCACAGAAATACGAACTACCATCAGAGAATACTACAAGCACCTCTACGCAAATAAACTAGAAAATCTAGAAGAAATGGATAAATTCCTCGACACATACACCCTCCCAAGACTAAACCAGGAAGAGGTTGAATCCCTGAATAGACCAATAACAGGCTCTGAAATTGAGGCAATAATTAATAGCTTACTAACCAAAAAAAGTCCAGGACCAGACAGATTCATAGCTGAATTCTACCAGAGGTCCAAGGAGGAGCTGGTACCATTCCTTCTGAAACTATTCCAATCAATAGAAAAAGAGGGAACCCTCCCTAACTCATTTCATGAGGCCAGCATCATCCTGATACCAAAGCCTAGCAGAGACACAACAAAAAAAGAGAATTTTAAACCAATATCCCTGACGAACATTGTTGCAAAAATCCTTAATAAAATACTGGCAAACCGAATCCTGCAACACATCAAAAAGCTTATCCGGCATGATCAAGTGGGCTTCATCCCTGGGATGCAAGGCAGGTTCAAATTATGCAAATCAATAAATGTAACCCAGCATATAAACAGAACCAAAGACAAAAACCACATGATTATCTCAATAGATGCAGAAAAGGCCTTCGACAAAATTCGACAGCCCTTCATGCTGAAAACTCTCAATAAATTAGACATTGATGGGACGTATCTAAGAATAATAAGAGCTATTTATGACAAATCCACAGCCAATGTCATACTGCATGGGCAAAAACTGGAACCATTCCCTTTAAAAACTGGCACAAGACAGGGATGCCCTCTCTCACCACTCCTATTCAACATAGTGTTGGAAGTTCTGGCCAGGGCAATAAGGCAGGAGAAAGAAATAAAGGGCATTGAATTAGGAAAAGAGGAAATCAAATTGTCCCTGTTTGCAGATGACATGATTGTATATCTAGAAAACCCCATCGTCTCAGCCCAAAATCTCCTTAAGCTGATAAGATACTTAAGCAAAGTCTCTGGATACAAAATCAATGTGCAAAAATCACAAGCATTCTTATGCACCAATAACAGACAAACAGAGAGCCAAATCATGAGTGAACTCCCATTCACAGTTGCTTCAAAGGGAATAAAATACCTAGGAATCCAACTTACAAGGGATATGAAGGACATCTTCAAGGACCACTACAAACCACTGCTCAACAAAATAAAAGAGGACACAAACAAATGAAAGAACACTCCATGCTAATGGACAGTAAGAATCAATATCGTGAAAATGGCCATACTACCCAAGGTAATTTATAGATTCAATGCCATCCCCATCAAGCTGTCAATGACTTTCTTCACAGAATTCGAAAAAAATACTTTAAAGTTCATATGGAACCAAAAAAGAGCCCGCATTGCCAAGTCAATACGAAGCCAGAAGAACAAAGCTGGAGGCATCATGCTACATGACTTCAAACTATACTGCAAGGCTACAGTAACCAAAACAGCATGGTACTGGTACCAAAACAGAGATACAGACCAATGGAACAGAACAGAGCCCTCAGAAATAATACCACATATCTTCAACTATCTGATCTTTGACAAACCTGACAAAAACAAGCAATGGGGAAAGGATCCCCTGTTTAACAAATGGTGCTGGGAAAACTGGCTAGCCATATGTGGAAAGCTGAAACTGGATCCCTTCCTTACACCTTATACAAAAATTAATTCAAGATGGATTAAAGACTTAAATGTTAGACCTAAAACCATAAAAACCCTAGAAGAAAACCTAGGCAATACCATTCAGGACATAGGCATGGGCAAGGACTTCATGTCTAAAACACCAAAAGCAATGGCAACAAAAGCCAAAATTGACAAACAGGATCCAATTAAACTAAAGAGCTTCTGCACAGCAAAAGAAACTACCATCAGAGTGAACAGACAACCTACAGAATGGGAGAAAATTTTTGCAATCTACTCATCTGACAAAGGGCTAATATCCAGAATCTACAATGAACTCAAACAAATTTACAAGAAAAAAACAAACAACCCCATCAGCAAGTGGGCAAAGGATATGAACAGACACTTCTCAAAAGAAGACATTTATGCAACCAACAGACACATGAAAAAATGCTCATCATCACTGGCCATCAGAGAAATGCAAATCAAAACCACAATGAGATAGCATCTCACACCAGTTAGAATGGTGATCATTAAAAAGTCAGGAAACAAAAGGTGCTGGGGAGGATGTGGAGAAATAGGAAGGCTTTTACACTGTTGTTGGGACTGTAAACTAGTTCAACCATTGTGGAAGACAGTGTGGCAACTCCTCAGGGATCTAGAACTAGAAATACCATTTGATCCAGCCATCCCATTACTGGGTATATACCCAAAGGGCTATAAATCATGCTGCTATAAAGACACATGCACACGTATGTTTATTGCAGCACTACTCACAATAGCAAAGACTTGGAAGCAACCCAAATGTCCACCAATGATAGACTGGATTAAGAAAAAGTGGCACATATACACCATGGAATACTATGCAGCCATAAAAACTGATGAGTTCATGTCCTTTGTAGGGGCATGGATGAAGCTGGAAACCATCATTCTCGGCAAACTATCACAAGGACAAAAAAACAAACACTGCATGTTCTCACTCATAGGTGGGAATGAACAATGAGAACACTTGGACACAGGAAAGGGAACATCACACACCGGGGCCTGTTGTGGGGTGGGGGTAGTGGGGAGGGATAGCATTAGGAGATATACCTAATGTAAACGACGAGTTACTGGGTGCAGCACACCAACATGGCACATGTATACATATGTAACAAACCTGCACGTTGTGCACATGTACCCTAGAACTTAAAGTATAATAAAAACAAATGTATATATATATATATATATATAAAACAGTTATGTAGGCTCAAACCTTTGTTAGCATATCTAAATATTAAAGAGTTTCTAAACAAACCTAAATATACCTAAATAGTTTCCGCCTTGATTTTATAATGAGACCAATATTCAATTTTTATAATATATGTATTTTGCAAAAGAATAGATTATATTGCATTCTTAATTTTATATAACTTTTAGAAGACTGCAGGTTACAACTACAATACAAAATTACTGCCAAAACAATATCAATGCAATGCAATACAATGGAAAGCCTGCAGCATAAATAAAATAAGCAGGATTTTAAAATAAAACACTCCTCAAGAGTATATCTTTCTTACTAAATGCTATGTATAAAATGTTACTAAAATAATTAGTGGGATAAACATAATGATCATCTCCTTATCATACAGATATTCTTATACCAGCAGTACTTGGATGATAAAGGATACAGAGCATTTAGATTGGGGTGTGCATGTGTGTGTGTGTATGTGTGTGTGTCTGTGTGTACGTTTTACTTTGTGTTCTGATATACAGAGAAATGCAAAATTGTCTCAATTAACTAATTAAAATTAAAAGTGATATAGTCAGTTTCTTCCAAAATGTCTTCTAAGATATAATATTGGAAAATTCGTTCTGAATTTTCAAAATTGAAAAAAAATTATGTGCAGTCCTTTCCATAATGAGTTTCCTTTCTGAGGTCCATATGGTCTTTCGCTTGTATTTTATGGTTTCAAAATTTAACCACACATTGACTCGCTGGAAACACACTAGTAGTTATCTTGGAAATGAGACCGAATATATTTGATTTTGTTTTTGAAACAAGAAGCTGACTCTCAGTAATCTCCACTGCTGTTATTTAGGCTGGGCATGGGTATCTGCGGTGTGTTGGGCACTCAATCATTTTCAATGAAATGTTCCAATGTCTTGTGAAAGTCCCATAAGAGCTTGCAGAACCACGATTATAGATCCATAGAGGAAATGTATGCACTCCTTGAACATTTCCAGGTAAGCAGTTTTCTTGCAACAAAAAGCCAATTATTTTGAGGGATTATGTAAATGTTCACTGGAAAACCCTACACCAAACATGTCTCTCGATACATTTAAGACACCGTTTTGGAATGGTACTGTCATATACGTTTAGTAGATTTTTCAGACATGCACTCTTTTGCTTATAGATTTAAAATTTGTATTTTTAAAAATACATTAATTTTTGAGATTACATTTAAGCATTTTACTCTTTAAAGTTTGGAAACATTGCATATGTGTTTATATAGCAAATTCAACAACATAGTAATTGTAGAAAGTTCACAGAAAAATAATCACTCAACATTTTAAAAATTGAAATACTAGAATTATTTATGTATTTTTAAAAGTCTGTTGCTCTAAAGCTATTCAATAAGATTCGCTTTGTCTTTTTGCATTTTTTTCATAACATGTATCATAAATTTGGAACTAATATCCCTCTAGTAGTCACCAGTACAACTTACTGAGAAATGGATTATTGTCCACCTATTATACCAGCTTTTAAATAACTTGACTATCATTTTTGCATAAATGTACAAAGGAAAATGTGAAAAATAGATTTAATTCAGAATCACTTTAGAGATGTGCTATTATTTTAATTAATAATGAAACTTGAAAAATTGTTATTCCTTAGCCACTTACTCAAGAAAATACATCCTAAAAGAAATTTTCTTGCATTACACACCTTTTTTACACATGATTTTACAGTATGTATGTAACCTCAATCCAGGCATACAAAACTCAAACATATAGAAGCTTCTAAATTTCAAAGCTAAATAAAATAAAATAAACAGCAAACAGTGCCAGTGTTTAAAACAGGCCGGGCACGGTGACTAATGCCTGTAATCCCAGCACTTTGGCAGGCCAAGGCGGGCGGATCACGAGGTCAGAAGATTGAGACCATCCTGGCTAACACGGTGAAACCCAGTCTCTACTAAAAAAAAAAAAAAAAATTAGCCGGGCGTGGTGTCCGGCGCCTGTAGTCCCAGCCACTCGGGAGGCTGAGGCAGGAGAATGGCGGGAACCCGGGAGGCGGAGCTTGCAGTGAGCCGAGATCGCGCCACTGCACTCCAGCCTGTGAGACAGAGCGAGACTCCGTCTCAAAAAAAAAAAAAAAAAAAGTATAGAAAATATGAACATTTACAAAAACCTCCAATTTGAATAGGCAGACTTTCTCAGTGATTGAGGAGGGCTCTAAAGCCCAAGTCTTGCAAATCCAGAGTACCAGAAGTGCTTCAAGGAAAAGAGAAAGGAAAGTAAAAGATAAGACTTTAAAAAGACGGAGAATAGAGCAGCACCTATGACAACGTGGGGCCAGGAGATGTCATGGAAATGTGAGGCATGGCGGACTTAAGCACCACCACTCAAAACTGCAAGGATGAAGATAGTGATGCAACCATGTAGAAGCAACATTGAAAATATAACAGCATTGAAGCGCAGGGACAAGAGAACTCCTGGGATACAGCACTCTCACTGTGGGTCACTAATGCAGTGTTTTTCAAATTGCAAGTTGTGGCTTATTAATGAGTTATAAAATCAATTTATATGACTTTTTTTTTAAAAAAAAAGAGAAAATAATAGAATAGAAAAGGAAAATGTAGACAAGAAGAAAGAGTAAAGAAAATGTCACAGAATATAAGAGAGAGCAAGCTATTATTTCTTGTATATATGTGTTTACATACTATGTATGGTTGTCAAATATATTTTTTATTGTATGTCACACCTTAAAGGGTTTGAAAATTGTTGCAATAAGCATACCAGCTATGAGAAAGCTGGGTACTGCAGAAATTTAGGGAGAAAAAAACATGTTAAGTCTTAATTCAGTTCCTATGAAACAACACTATATAAAAATGTGTGTTCAAACTAAAGATATCTTAGCTCTAGAAAACAAAGTTGAGTGTCACCAAAACTCTTCTGTTTAATAACAGAGAAGTTTGATCCTTTGAGAATGATTACATCTAAATGACTAAAAAAGTACCTTCAAAACTTTAAGTTTTAAGTTTCAATTATCTTCAAGCTTTACTTATTCAGAACATTTAATTTTTCAGCTATCAGATAAATGCTATGCACTTTACTATTACTTTCTGAAGGTCACTGGTTTTAATATTAGAAATGAAACAAATCATAAAGCAGAAGCAGTAGTATAATGATAACACAGTGTTTAATGTCAATATTAGATCTTGTAAGGTTAATGAGCACTATTTTATAGTAAAGGAAGTAATGGGTTGTAAAGTTACTCTTATATAAAAAATAGGACCCTGTCATTCCAAAATGTCCTTGAATTGAATGGTTTATAGGCTTCTGATTGATTAGGATGCTTATAGAAACATTTTATATAGTATCCCATTGTTCTTATGATGTACACAGGTTGATAAAATGGAAGATTCTGAGAAATGCACACTCATAATTTTTTCATTATGAAAACATGAAATTATTGCAAAGAGTTCTTTGGTCAAAATAAAATTTTCATAGTCAATAATTTTCAAATACGTTGAAAACTATTTTCTGAAGAATGATTATTGTTAAATATATTATAAAAATTTTATGCTTAATGTACATATACACAGTAGATGAGAGAATGAATGCTTACTCAAGATATTTTGCTCTTTTAACCAGGAATTAATATTCCATGTTTACCAACGAAAAGAAATGTTAAGTATAGATTAGGCATGGGTAATTGTTTTGCTTCAGCAGAAAGTCCTTAAGAGATTAGCTTAAGCATTTGTCACAGTTTTGAATATTTTTCTTTCAATGCAAAAATCTGTCACTCCTTCATGATCATAGCAATCTTATCTTTTCTAAGGATAATCTTTTATTTGTTGTGCCATAAATTGGCTGGAATTATACAGTTCGTAGTGTGATATGACTGCTTTATTTTTTAAAACTGTTAAAATAATCATCAATGAACACTACCTTATCAGTAAAAAGTAGTTCAGGATTTTACAGGCACTCTAAAAATGCCATTATTTTCAAGTCTTCTAAAGAGTACTTACCTCTTTCTTGCATAGGTTATTTCCTGTTTCAACTACAAGCTTCTAAGCTTGGAGGCAAGAAGTGCCTTAAAAAATAAGAATCAAGTAGCACATGCTGACATTAATCAGAATAGAAGTCCATTTTTTATTTGCTATCAAAGTCTAAAATCTACTGGTGAAATTAATATGCATGTTATTTTCCGCTGTAAAGCTAACCCATAATGTAATGAGACTCCTCCTACTCGACACTATACTAGTGTCATAATTGATTTTAAAAACTTGTATAAGTAGATAAACTTGGAATCAGCGTTTCAATTTACAGTTTAAGGGAGTAAGTAGGCTTGAGTTTTCGACTTCAAACTTCATTTATTACTGCATGAAAATGTCTTTGACCCTGTCAGACAGAAGTACTGATAGTGATGTTTGAGTAGAAACTTTTGTTGTTGAGACTTTTGCAACAGGAGTCTTTGGGATTCTGAAACTATAAATAGAAGAAAAAAAGTCTATTGCTTTTCATAAAATCAATTGTGCAGATATGGGCAATGCCATCTCAATACTGAGCAAACTCTAACTCATGATAATTGTGAGGATGAAATAAGAAACTGAAGAACATATCCAGAAATATTTAAAACAGAAGAGTTGAGGCCAATGAGAAGAAAAGCTAAGGAACCACCTTGTTCTTTCTCACACACAAATAGACAAAGACACATTAAATTAATCAATGCAAGTAACTGCAATAGGTGAAAAAACACAGTGGGAAATCTATAATTTAAAAGATAAGTTGTTTAAGAACTTACTTCATCTGGGTCATTTATTCAATCCTCTCCTTCCTTTTTCTCTGTACATTTATACTTCTGTTTCAGTACCAAATATCTGAAATGTTAAAACAAATCCAATTTAACAAATAAGGGTTCTAACTATATTAAGATACAAAGTTTTTCAACAATATCTATTTTCAATATTATGTTAAGCAGTTCTGGGACGGAGAAACGAGTATGTCTAATCAAACATTCTTAATGACATTAATGATAATACATTATGCATATTTCAACAGATTGGAAAACAACAGCAACAAAAAACCTCCAAGATACAGTAATGACATTTAGTTCGGCTTTAAAATTGCCTTTGTCCTTGTTCTTCATGTGCACACTTGCATGATGACTGCAAGGACAGTATTTAGTAAAACAAACATCATTTACCTTCTCCTCCTTTTTCTTTAGCTTGCTTTGATGTTGTGCTAAAGGCACAGAGAAGATGGAAAAGTTGGGTACATTAGGGCTGGGAGTTAACTAGATAATAATGAATGGAGAAAGGGAAAAAACAAAACAAAACAAATCTGATTGACTGGATCGTAAGACTGGCTAAGGAGAGAAGTGAAGGGGAGAGGGGCATTAAAGAATAAAGGAAAATAGTGGGCCCCTCAGTTAAGATTGGAGGTTTTGATGATATATAAGAGAATAGTGAACTGAACAAATAGAAGTTTGTAATTAGAGAAAAAATGAGACTTTTATGGAAGTAACAACGATGACAATGAAGTGTGTCATCATGGCAGAGGTGGAGCTGACAGAATCATTATTGGGCAGGAGAAAATCACAGAACTGAGAAATCAAGGCATTAGTGGGATTATAAAGATAAACATTCAGGACGATAAATTTTGAAAGAAAATTTTTCTTGCTCCTATGACTCTATTCTCTTGATTTTCTTTTTCTTAGAATTTTTGGACTGTATCGCCTTTTCTTATTTTCTTAGTAAGTGTATTCTAAGATGTTCAGTGATGTGCTATTTTGTTTTCATTCTTTAGCTTGGAAACATGGTTGGCACCCATCTCTGTAAAAATTCCAGTTCTGCCCTCTTCCCTGATTTCTAATTATTTATTTATTTAATTGCTGGTTCAAGATGTATTTCTTGGTTTTCTTATAACACTTGAATTCAGCATGTTCAAAATGGAAATCAACAGTTTTTCCCTCTTGGCTTTATTTCAATCTCTTTTTCATCTCCCTTTTGTTTAAGTGGTTCGTTGGTTAGTCTTTAAATTGTTGTTTTTCTTTTTGGCACTACGATTGCACCTGTTGTACAGACTAGACACTGTAAAGAGAATTTCTTTTATCTCTTCCTTAACACCATACACTGCCTAGCTTCAAAAAAGTTGTATTTATTTTTTCAGGGCTCTTTTATTGTTTATCATGTGCTTTCCTTTATTATTTCTCTCTCTTTATGTAGGAACTTGTTATCTGTCTTAATAACTGTATATATGGCCTCTTTATTGGATTTTCCCCAGACGTTTCACGTCAATTTTCTTAAAGGAAACTGATCAGGAGTACTCACTTCTCAAAAATCAAAATAAGATATTTCATTTTTAAAGAAAGTCTGGATTCTTCAGCTGGCACTCCAGGCCCGCTGTTTCTTACTTTAAATGTACAGATGTTTCCCCCACACCTGTACCCCAAACTTTTCTATTTCTTTGCTTCTGTTCATGTTGCTCCTGTTTATGACCAAAACTTTCCTTCCCACATTTCATTCTCTCTTCTATATTGGTGTAACCATCAGTTTTCTGGTCTTATACTAAAATAATACTTTTTCATGTTCTGCTTTTTGTCCTATAGGCTTTCTCTTGGACTAAGCTACTTATGAGCATACTTGTTCCTGATTCTTCATACACAACTTATAGTTTGCTTTTTGCTTTCATTACTCCCAACTCAGTTATCACATTAAGTGCTTTTAACCTTACCTTTTCTTAATTTGTAATTTTTTGCCAATAGCAATTTTACTTGGTAACCCTATTCTCATTTCTTTCCTGGCATTCCCAATATTTAATCTTTCCAACATTATGGCCTCTTGAGGGCAAGCATTCTACTCAGGGCTTAGACTCCTATTGAGTTGGTGTATTCTATTTCTACTTGTCAAAATTCTGCTATAATTAAACACCGTAATCAAGAGTTTTATTTTTCATAAAGCCTATTATAATGTCCGTAATGTAGGTGATGAATCTTTCTGATGTTTTATAACTCATTTATGCCACTTACTGTATGCTACCAAATATTATGGTTGATGACATATATGTTATAGAAACTACTAGAATATAATACCTCAGAGCAGATATTTATTTTAGTTTTTTATACCCCTCACAATCCCTGGTTCAAAAACTTGCACAGATTTGTTTATAGATAATTATTTGATAATTTCATGCATTTATCAAGTACCTATTAAAGAACATACAGCCATTTTTAACTAACAAAAAAGAAAATTCATTGATCTCTTATCTGTCTTAAGATATAAGTGTAGAATAGGACATTTTCTGTTAATTAAACCTGTGGAAATATATTGAAGACTACAATAAATAGTTCTGAAGTTTTGTTTTTGCTCATGCATATATGTATAAAGACTATCAGACACATAGATGTTTCATTTATTATATTTTAAAATGAGCCTAAATTTTAATAAGTAAAACACTCAAATTTAAGCTTGCTTGTACTAAAATTTATTTGACATTTAAAGAATTGCTCCCATAAAAGTATGAAATCAATACCAAGAATAAAAGAAAATCTAATTTCATTACAACTAAATTGCACAAAAATGAAATCTGAGGAGAAAACACAGCTTGATGTACACTGCAAGGACCTAAAGCAATATTTTTTCAATAATTAATATGACTTTACATATATGTGGGGAATGCTATTTATAAATAATGTTTAGAAATATTTACTTGATCTTAAATAACAAAAATCCTTAGTGTAGTTTTTAAATTTGTAAAGATCACTGCAATAAATAGACCCACAAGTAGTCCTTTTGTATTTCTTGCTGTTTTTCAACTACATCCTTAACTTCTGACAGAAAGTTATTAAAAATTATATTTTTAATCAGCTTCACAATTTTCAGAATACTGCTCTTTTAGATTGCTTTGTATTTACATTTTAATTTTTTAAAAACGCTACCAAGCAACCCCAGCTTCTAATATTTCTCCTCTTCTCCTTTTTTCCTCCTCCTCAATTATTTAGCAGTGTTTGGGCTTCGTTTAGAGATGTAATCTCAGTCTACCCAAAGGGGAAATGCCTAGGCTAAAGTTTGTTCAGGGTTCTTTTTTCCTGAACTCAATAAACTTTAAATCTTTTACTTGAACAATTTTTAAATCCACTTGTCAATTAATTTACATTTACTTATCCCTTCCTTTCTCTAAAAATATGATAACATAAACATTGGGCATATTAAGCATAGACTCTTACTATAATTTCTTAATCAGAAAGTCTTTGCTTAAAGCAGAAAAAGGATCAAGATGTTTTTGTAACTCCTACCACCTTATTTCACTTTTCAGTGAAAATATCACAGGAAATAGAGAGGTATTACGTTTTTAAAAAACTCCCTGGTTTTAAAACTTTAATAATATTTACCGCCCATCTGTGGAATTTCTAAACTGAAATAAAGCCAGTAGGCATCTTCCTATGGTGACATGGTACATAAGGCATAAAGTTACTGACTATATGATTCTGCTTTGTCTTAAAGGAAGTATAAGATATAAATATTTGAAATTTTTGTTCATTTTCCTTTAAGATAGAACAAGATGTCTTGAATGCGACTTTTTTTTTTTTCAAATAGGAAAGGTGACTTTTTTTTCACCTAGGAAAAGTAAGTTTAATTTTCATAGGATTAATTTTAGTGTTAGACCCCAACATATCCTGTCCTTATGAAAAAAAGGCAGTGCAGATCCCAAGGGGGATGTCACTGTTTAGAAAAAGGAGAGACTGGAGAATTTCAAATTTTGCATAGTGTTTAACTCCTGTCCCTTTCCACACCAGGAAGATTCTTTTCCTGTACATGATGGGACTCACTTCTCCATTACTGAACTTCTTGTTCTTTATTCCTGTTAGGAAGCACGAACCTGAAAGAGGGGATGTGAACAATTAAGGCAAAGAAAGTTTCCATTCTCAGTACCTAGGGAGTGAATAATCCCATAGTTTCTAATCACAGAAAAGATTAGAAGCACTGTTGCTGTGGTATAACTGCACAGAATAAATGCCCCAAATACAAATTAAAGAATTTCACTGAAAATTAGTAATCAGGTTTGTATCTGGTTCAAAATATTAAATAAATATCAACATCTGAGAGACTTGTGGCAATACCTTTCAACAGCAATTTATAAATTAGGAATTGTGCAACATACAGGTAATCTCTTATTAGATATGTAGAAAACAAAAGGCCGAGTTAATAGGTTTTCTAAAAAAAGTCTGTTCAGATTAAAAACAACTTCATCAATGAATGCCTCAGGATATTTGAGAATAAATGTATAAACATATTTTGTTTCTCTTTTTACTTTTAACTTTTCTGTTGCTCTAAGGAAGAAACTGCTGAAAAACTATCTTTAGATATAAGGAAAAATAAACATCTTTATAGTTTTATAGTATTGATAGAAACAAAATCAAAATTTTATCTCAAACATAAGTTTTCCAACTTTTTTAATTATTTGGGCTGGTTAAAGAGAAACGTTCTGGATGGACTAAGTATCTCATGTAGAGTGACGTAACGTTATCGTCTCACATCTGATGCTATTTTCACTGTCCTGTTACTCCTGGTGTCTAGCTCCTACTCTTTTTTCAGCCTTATCACATAGAAACTGTAGACTGGAACCACTTTTAAATGATCTCTTTGGATGCCTGAACAGCAGGGAAGATTGTTCTTCATTTGTAGCAAGAAACTCAATCATTTCTGGGTTCCAATTAGAGAAAGCCTAGGGGGCCCTCTTTATTAAGATGAAACACAAATTGTATCAAGACTTGCTAAACCACTTAATATTTTTATGGTGATATTAAGAAGCTTGAACATTTTAAATACTAATTGGGAATATGTATAGGCTATTTTTAATCTATGCATAAACTCTAACCTCTATTTCATTGAATTTGCATCTTATGGTGCTATTTTGCCACCTTGAAGATTTATCACAGAGCCTAGGATCAAGAATGCTTGAAGGATTTAGATCAGTGTCAGCAAAGACTTACACAACTACATCCTCCTGTTAACCAATTTTGTAGATGCTGTTGTTATTTCCTTTAAGGAAGTTTTTTTTTTTTGGAAAAAAATTTGTTTTAAAATACAGATTGGCAACTTGAATAATTTATCTAGATCTTTAATTGCATTTCTATGTAAACAATTTAAAAAGACATATCTGAATTTAACTACATATTTACAGAGCCATTTGCTTTAAGATGAGACAAAAAAGCTTATAAACAGAACTAGGAAAAAATCATGGCAGTTTAGATTTTGGGGGATAATTTTGAGTGTATGGAAGTGTATAAATACATGCATACAATTTTCTCTGTATGTTTAAAAGTTCAAACATCGAGAAAAGTTTGCCTCCTAAGATACTAAATTACTTCCTTTGAGTAGTATTATAAAGATGAATGTTCTAAACCCCAAAGTATCACCAGTATAACTGCTATTTTAATATGGGTTTTATGTAACTTTGTGAAAAGGACAAGATTTCTACATTGCTGCAAATCATAGTTTTATTTTATCATTTTTTTGCTGCTTCAAGAGATGTTAAGGATGTACATAGTACAAGACAATCCAGCCTGTTATAAGAATTGGTAAATTCAAATAGTTAAAAGATTTAGGATAAATGAAGCAAGTTGAGAACTATTAATAATTTGGCTTTTATTAAGGATACTAGGGGAGTGATTTGTCTATCTAATTGAATGATACATATTATTATATTTTTCCAATATTTTATATACCTAGTTTCTTCACTTGTTATCATATAATGCTCTTTCAGAATTTTCATGGATATAGATCTGATAAAATTATCCTCCCTTTTTGTTTTTTATCTTCCTGAAGATAGAAAAAAACAAACTGTTTACTACTTTCTACTTACACATTTACCACAACACTTCATCTCTGACCACCAAAATGTGTGTTACCAACAATCAGTTTCCTCCACCAACAATCAGTTTTCCTGAGACACTAACTGGGTGTCATGCAATTCAATTCACGTATACGTCAGACTGCAGATTGAGGTTTCAGTCCCACAAGATTGCCTCCCATTCCAGATGCCACTCACATGCACTAGGGTGTTACCTGTACTTCGGACCAACTGCCTACAAACCATGATTTCCGTGACTTCCTTCTTGGGTTTTGTTAATTTGGTAGGATAGCTCACAGAACTCAGGGAAACACTTTGCTTATATTCACTCATTAATTATAAAGAATATTACACAAAACTATCAAAACCCTAGGAGAAAACCTAGGCAATAACATTCAGGACATAGGCATGGTCAAAGAGTTCATGATGAAAACGCCAAAAGCAATTGCAACAAAAGCCAAAATTGACAATGGGATCTAATTAAACTAAAGAGCTTCTGCACAGCAAAAAAAACTATCATCAGAGTGAACAGGAAACCTACAGAATGGGAGAAAATTTTTGCAATCTACTCATCTGACAAAGGTCTAATATTTAGAGTCTACAAGAAGCTTAAACCCCAATTTACAAGATAAAAAACAACCCCATCAGAAAGTGGGCAAAGGATATGAACAGGCGCTTCTCAAAAGGAGACATTTATGCAGCCAACAAACATACGAAAAATAGTTCAACATCACTAATCATTAGAGAAATGAAAATCAAAACCACAATGAGGTACCATCTGACACCAGTCAGAATGGCGATTATTAAAAAGTCAAGAAGCAATAGATGCTGGCAAGGCTGCAGAGAAATAGGAACGCTTTTACACTGTTGGTGGGAATGTGAATTAGTTCAATCATTGTGGCAGGCAGTGCGGTGATTTCTCAAGAATCTAGAACCAGAAACACCACTTAACCCAGCAATCCCATTACTGGATATATACATAAAGGAATATAAATCATTCTAATATAAAGACACAAATTCCTCAAGCATCTATAACCAGAAATACCATTTGACCTAGCAATCCCATTATTGGGTATATACCCAAAGGAATATAAATCATTCCAATGTGAAGACACATGCACACATACGTTTATTGCAGCACTGTTTACGACAGAAAAGACTTGGAACCAACGCAAATGCCCATCAGTGATAGACTGGATGAGGAAAATGTGGCACATATACACCATGGAATACTATGCAGCCATAAAAAGGAGTGAGATCATGTCCTTTGCAGGAATATGAATAAAGCTGGAAGCCATCATCCTCAGCAAACTAATACAAGAACAGAAAACCAAACACTTCATGTTCTCACTCATAAGTGGGAGTTGAACAATGAGAACACATGGACACAGGAAAGGGAACCACACAAACTGGAGCCTGTTGCAGGGTTGGGGGTGAGGGGAGGGAACCTAGATGATGGGTTGATGGATGCAGGAAACCACCATGGTACAAGTATACCTACGTAAGAAGCCTGCATGTTCTACACATGTTTTGTGGAACTTAAATTAAAAAAAATATATATCTATATCTATATATCTGTATATCTGTATCTCTCTCTCTCTCTCTCTCTCTCTCCCTCTGTCTCTCTCTCTCTCTCACAAAGGCAACTGATGAACAGCGAGATGAGGAGGTGGATAGGGCAAGGTATGCGGGAAGAGGAGAGGAGCTTCCATGCCCTCTCCTGGCATGCCTCCATCTCGGACCTTCCGCATGCTCTGCAATACAGAAGCTCTCCAAACCCTGTCGTTTTAGGTTTTATGGGGGCTTCATTAGGTAGGCATAATTGGTTATATCACTGACCATTGATGATCATCTAACCTTCAGTCACCTCAGCTCCCTAGAGGTTGAAAGGAAAATGGGACTGAAAGTTCCAACCTGTAATTACCCAGTAAGCTGCCTAGGAGCCCACCAGAAACTTCTGATTAGAACATCTCATAGGAGAATCTCAGAGCAAAAGATTCTCCTATCACTCCCAAGGGACTTAGAAGCTCTGTGTCAGAGTCTACTATCACTCAGGAAATTACAGTCATGCACCACATAACAACACTTTGATCAATGATGCACCATATATAGGATAGTAATACCAAACTATTATAGTACTCTGTTTTTACTATATATTTTCCATGTCTACACACTCAAATACTTACCATTGTGTTACAATTTGTTCCAGTATTCAGAGCAGTAACATGATGTACAAGTTTATAGCATAATCAATAGGCTATAGCATAAAACCTAGGTGTATAGTAGGCTATGCCATCTAGGTTTATGTAAATGTAGTCTATGGTGTTTGTATAATGACAAAATCACTTAATAACACATTTCTCAGGCTATATCCTCATAGTTAAGTGGCATATGACTGTATAAAGGTCTTAGGAGTTTCTTGCCAGGAACTGGGGTCAAAAGTGAAATAGAACAAAAATTTCTGCTATCACCCCCATCTACTGGGGCTTCAGGAGCACTATGTTAGGTGCTGGGGGAGAAGACAAAATACATACTTCTTATATTACAAGATCACTCTCTCCAACTGTTTTCAGTACTTAAACACTTGATGATCAGTTCCTTTATCACAATGCCAATCTTCTTGTTTTGATATTGTTTATAATATTTGTTATTATTTTTCACAACTTTTATCCCTTCTACAAAATTTTGTTAGAATAGTATATATCCTTCCTCTTAGAAAGGATGCCATACCCATAGACATCACTTACTCAGTGCCTCTGTTCTAATTGTGTTCACAATAACATAAAATAAATTCAATATTTCTATCAAATTTAACAAAGCTTTTGAGAAAATGATTCCATGTGATAAAATTATGCTGAAATTAGAAAACTTTCCAAACTAAGTCTAGAAAAATATTCATCATGTTAGAAAGTAGGAGGTAGTAGATGAAGCATCAACTATAGAGGAAGACCAGGGTTTGAATACTTCTCTCATCTATATTCTTATATGCACTATATTTTAAAAAGTGATATTCATCAGTGTTCTTTTGAGAATTACAGAAAATAAATGTAAATTACCTAGGATAACAACTAGCAGATGGTAATAGATATTATTAACAACTAGTTCTATCATTAATTGTTACAGAAGACTGAAATTTTTAAAGAGGGGAATCTATGGTTCATTTATCCTTTTCTAAAAGCATATTTTGAGATAGGGCTCTTTTGCAGGAATTTTGTTAAAAGAAAACTCACAGTAAAAACCTCTAAAAGAATGAGAAAAGCAGCAGAGGTGAAATGGAAAAGATGCAGGTGGTTTCAAGCAAAGCTGTGCCGTAGGGGTGGCCCTAAGTGCAAAGATTTTTTTTTTATATTTATTTTATATTTATATTCTTATTTTATATTTATTTATATGTATGAATATAAATACTTATATATTTAGTATTATTTATTATAATATAATAAGTATTATTTAGTATTCATTATTTTATATATATTTATACTCATATTTTATATACATATTTATAAAAATTATATACATATAAATATAAATATTTATATTTACTTATATCCAAATACATCTGAGGAAGATTTGCCCCAATAGTCTAAGGGCAGTCTTCCAATGTGAGGTGTGAGCCATTAGCAGCAGAATCTGGGCCACAGGACTTGAGCAGGGGACCAGAAATGACTGCTACTGTGACTCAACAAATTAGTCTCTGAATGCATATCTGCTTAGTTAAATAGAATAGAAGCAGATTATATTTGCTATACCTCTGACTCTTTTGAGTGAGTGTGTGATGGTCCTTTTGGTATCTTATAGAAGTTAGCATATGGTTATGTACAAAATACATGTTAAATATTAAAAAAATGATTTACTAAATTTACACATATGTAACATTTCTTATTTTTACTATCTACATGCATGTTTCAATCCAACAGGCCAGAACCTGTTTTGTGGACAAAGGATGGTGGAGAATTACCAGATCCTGACCGAATGGTTGTGAGTGGTAGGGAGCTAAACATTCTTTTCCTGAACAAAACGGATAATGGTACATATCGATGTGAAGCCACAAACACCATTGGCCAAAGCAGCGCGGAGTATGTTCTCATTGTGCATGGTGAGTACCTTTTGGAAAACATTATATGTGAAAGGATGCATAACTTGAAAAACTGTTTAAATATATCAAAATTTTAAGTGCAGTAAACAAAATTACGTGGTTTCTTTTTATTTCAGGACATCTCATAAGTATCTCCAAGATTTAATATTAATGTATTCCCAGTCAGACTGATAAAATTGTAACATACATAAAAATTTTTTTTTGTAAAAAGCTTTCTTGATTATAAATATACTTCTTACATGTTGGCTCGTAAACTATATTAATGATTGTCTTTATTTTATTTTTTATTTTTTTTGGAGACAGAGTCTTGCTCTGTTGCCCAGGCTAGAGTGCAGTGGCATGATCTCAGCTCATTGCAGTCTCCGCCTCCCGGGTTCAAGCAATTCTCGTGCTTCACCTCCCGAGTAGCTGGGATTACAGGAACGCACCACTATATTTTTAGTAGAGATGGGCTTTCGCCATGTTCACCAGGCTTATCTCAAACTCCTGGCTTCAAGTTATCAGCCTCCCTTGGCTTCCCAAAGTGCTGGAATTACAGTTGTGAGCCATCACACCTGGCTGATTGTCTTTAAATTCTATAAATAAATGCGTTGACTTATAATCCAGAATCATGAAAATTACATTTCCTTTAAGCTAATTTTTATTGTATTATCATAAACATATACTTTATAACTTCTGTAATTTGGTTTCACGAAGAATGACAGTGTCATTGAAATGCAGCAAAAATGGGAGTGTACAATATTAGCAACAACTGCATCAATTTCATTGAACAATAATATAAAGTTCCTACAGACATTTTTCTTGACTATACTTATCTCACAATTTGAGTAAATATGACAAAATCACAGAAAGAAATACCAGTTTCTATGAGTGAATAAAATTTCTGTTTTTTCCAACTTTCAAGTGCCACAATGGGTTTTTCATAAGGTAGCTTCTTTTAGATATTGTTAGATGGAGATGAATTTTTATGAGATTGATGAATATTGCAATAAATTAGTCAGGTTTCTTTACTACAGTACTTCTCAGACTTTATTGCATATGTCAGGGTGCATTGTGAATCTGCACTAGGAAGAGCCATTAGCCAATGTAAGATTTTCATCCTATTTTGCCAAGAAAACTTTTCTGGGACTAGTATTATATTCAACATACTATTACAGTATACTAAATGAGTGTTGTATATAACACAGTGCTGTCATAAATCGTGGATCTTAGAAACTATGGACAAAATATATTTATTTTATATCCTTCCCTTGGATGCATTTATGGAATACTAAAAGACGCATGTGTTTGTTCCATACCTTTCCAAAAAGAATTTTGGGGGTCTAGTCTATTTCTTTGTAAAGAGATTAATTTAGGGAAAAATTAATTTAACGAGAGTTATTTTTCCCAGGTATTCATTTTGTTCATTTTGCCAAAGTTGGAAAAAATTAATATGTTCAGTCAATATACAGTTTTCCTACTTTCAAGTTGCATTATTGTATAAAATCTCTCAGTACTTAATACTGCTTTGCTATGGTAAGCAACGAAAGGCTCACAATGAATAGGCTATTTGTGTAAAACATCTAGAAAATAGTAGAACTAACAGTTGAATTTCTAGCACTTCATGAATTGTAAGAAATTCAACTTTGGAAAAATCAGCCTAATCCAATTAGACTGCTAAATTGTATTTAAATGTGGTAATCCCTGTAGACAGACCCTGCTGGCCTTTCTGCCAGACAGAGTGTTACAACCATTGGGTGTGTCAGGAAGGCAAGTGAGTTCCTTAGAGCAGGATCCAAGAGTAGATTTCAGTTGATGCTTCCTGGATGTTTAGATCATGCAGTCATGTAAGGAAAGTGTAGTCTATCTGATTCACCTTAATTTTCCAAGTGCTTCTCTCACCTAACAGTTTCTGAGAACCTGGGGACATGTTGTATAGCATGTCACATTGTGTCAAAAGCAATATGACATAAAATATTGAGAATTAGAAGAGAAGTGACAGAAAAAATAATATACCTAAATGAAAAGTATATCATTTTTTTAAAGTAGCTCGTCAGGAAAATTCATATGTTTTCTCAGTGCTTGCAAGCTAGCCAACAGCATGATTTCCTAAATAGCCAAGCTACCTTTAGGTAGTTGGCAGTTGATGTATTTCTAATAAATACTTCCCTAAGCACTTTGTGAGAAGTCATTTTTGGCTTTGCTTTTTGAACTACAATTAATCAAAAGCACCCCATAGATTAATGCTATTCATGCTGCTAGATAAATGCTGTGAAGTTCAACAGTGGTTTACCTAGGATTATTGACACAAGTAATCAGAGGCTCGATGAAACAGTGAAACCATATTATGCTGTGTTTAAAAGGGGCGCCAATTGGGTTCATGGCAAAATAAAGGTTTTTTTCCCCTTTGCACACTGGGTATAATGTTTCATTAGTCACTAGTTGTGTAAATATAAAAAGCTACTCTCTTCTGTTAATGGTTTGGCTGTTTCAAAACCTTACTAAATGATGAAATTTGAGTGGCATTTCGATCTATAATGAATGCTGTATGCATTTTTGGAATGGAGTGATAAGTGATCATTTGTGAGAACTTTACCCTTTTATCTTTTACACCAAGGTTGATTTTACATTAGTGGTGTTAATTTAATATAGCTCTAGTACAGAGGATTTTTCACTAGCTGAGACCCGTGTCTTTGACTCTACCACAATTGCTTAGATTCTATTGATTCTTAACTTGATGGAGGTCTGAGCACTTTCCTGTGAAATCATCTACTATCTGGATGCCGTCATAATAGTTAGATTTTATTGTTTGGGTGTCAATGGAAGTGCATTATTTAAATGCTACCGCATTTAATTGTTAAAACCACTGACATTTTGTGTTAGAGAGACTGGTGATTCCCCCACTCCCTCCTAATTACAACTTTAAAAATTTCAGCCTTAGGACCACATGTAGTAATTTAACTGCCAGTCTAAAATTTATCCTCAATGAAAGGCCTACCCAGAGTCACCGTACTAATACCTGTAAGATTAAACATCATGCTTAAGAAACATTTGCACTGTGGAGGTTCCATTAAGAAAGAAAGTAGCACATTTTATGAACAAGCTTGGCAATGGAAAAATTTATCTGTTAAATTGGTAGCCATAATTAGTATACTAATTAATTCCTATGAGCACAGTAGTTTCTATTTGCTTCTTTATAAAAATGTTGAAGTATATCTCTTGTGATTATTGTGGTCATACAATTTATTTATTTACAATGGATGATTATATCCATAGTTTTAATGGCTTTGAATATCTTGACCCATTGCTATTCTTAACATTTGAAGAACTAGGATCAAGAGAAAAATTAATTCACTCACCCAATAGATATTTAGTACTTATATACCAGGTACAAAGGAGCAAATATAAATAACAAACAAGAAGATTATAGTTTAATGTGGAAGATAAGCTAAGCATTTAGATAATTGTGACACAAAATAGAAGAGTTACAGGGAGCTATAGTAAGATGGTCATACAATGTGGTAGATGTTCACACTTTGTGTAGTTCCAACTGTATGGAATGTTTAAAAATAGTAACATATCACTATTGTTTATAAATATTATAAATATAAATAATTATAATAAGTATTTAAATATAAATATTATGATAAATATTATTACAAATTAATAAATTCATTTATAATATGACATACATTGTAAATGGAATTACTCAGCAAAGTGCCAGTTATTACTCAGCAAAGTGCCAGTTATACAGATATATAATAAATTAGACTATTCTTATTATTATATTTCTAGTAGTCTTATTATACCAAGGGCAATCAAACTCCAAGGCTCTGGTAAGAAACTTGCCCATGAGTTGCATACAGTTATTGCTCATAATCTTCCCTGAAAGCTACCCAGAACATAAATTAGGTTAACGCTATTGAAAAATGAGAAAACTCTTAATTTTTTTCTATGAGATAGAAAATGTCTTAAAAACTCAACAATACAACAAATTGACCATGCACAAAGCAAGACATAAGTTATAGTCACCCTTGTTCTCTCATGCAACGTGAAGTTCTGAAAATATAGGTTGAATATCTTGTCTTCTAGCAGAAACTACCCGGATGTGCATCCATTCATCTGCTAGAGAACATAGCAGATGAAACCATTTTATCATGCGAGGAATGGATATAGGGAATGACCAATGGTATTATGCTAATTCTATTTTGTGATTGGAAGCAATGCATGCTCTTCTATTTATCATCAATGATTAAAAATACACTCATAAATGTGTCAGAAATGTACAGGACCTGGGAAGCTTTGAGAAAGAACATCTATGGAAAGTGAGAAATGCAAATTACCACATACCCCAAACCCTAAACTTCTTCCCTCTTAACCTTCCCAGTGTCTCTTGTACCTCCCTTTAAACTCATTAGAGAAATTAATAACCACTCCTCAAAATACAAATGGGCAATGGACAGAGATGCTGCAACTCTTTAATATCACCCCCATGCTCAATTCCCCCAGGATCTGGGAAGAAATACAGTAATACAAGCAGAAAAATTAGTAACTAATTTCTCCTTCTGCCAATAGCTATACTATCAGTGGCAGGTCCAGATTGTAGACAAGGGTAGCAAGGATAATGATTAGAGCTTTGGAGGAGAACCCATGTTTTCTCACAGTTATAGCAGAGTTGAGATGCACTATTCCATAAAGTTTTTTGTAATATTCTCCCTTCCTTTTCAAATTTACTTTTCCTTTTACCGTAGTAACCCTATGTGAGTGTTAAAATTATTTTACCACTGTGCTAACTTATTTGCTTACTTCATTATTTTCTCCTTGTATGAATAAGTTTTATAATAATTCATCACTCCTTTATTATCTTAACTCTTGCTATCATTTAGAATGAAATTGCCCACTATGCACCTTTCCACAGATTTCGTTTTCTTTACATGTATGTATTTTGCTTTTCTAGCAAATTTTATCTTTACAACCATGTAAGATAAGTAAAATCTCTATAATTAGTATTATGATACTATATAGTAAGTTAGAATCAAGATTTGCTTATATTTCTGTCCTGCTAATCAGTTTATCACAATTTCTGATAATCTTAGTCTCTCTAAAATATCACTTGACTGTTACGGTTTGTTTGGTCTGTTTGTTCATGTGCCTATTAAACCGTGATGGAAATATGATACTGCTTTTTATGTTTCCAAGATAATTTACTTCAGAAGTAACATATATAGAGAATAGGATACATCGTATTTTATTGTTAGTTGGTAGGATTCATTATTTTAAAAAGAATATTCTGGAGTTTTAGAGAGTTTTAGAATTTTAATAGGGAATATTACTGCTAGAGATCTCTATGTGCCTTGATCTACTAAAAGGTATTAAGCTATTAAATGTGCCTGTCTAGCTCCTAAGAATCAATAAGATTGCTACTTTCATTTCACTCAGCTTTTATTGTTAATAATAAATGTCAAAAAACACTCAAAGACAGAAAATTGTACACATAGATATTATAGACTGCTGCATCAAGCCAAACGTCCAAGCTTTGTTGCTCATGTAGACACATACAGTTTTCAGAGACTGTAGGTAAACACAGGTTCCCTCTTCTATCCTGGGTAGTGATTCTCCATTTCAGTTAACTTGCTTACTATGGGAGAGGAAAAATTGAGTCATGGATGGTATCTTTTCTTTCACTTTAACAGACATTTCCAATCCATCTATCATCTTTTTCAAATATGTAACAGATGTGCAAAATATAAATTCATTTCCTTTAGAGTTATCAGTACTTGACCCTAAATTTAGCAAAATAATGTATATGTCAGTGAATGCAGTAATCATTAAGCAACAGATTAGGAACATCATAAAGTAATACCTTAAATTTGCTTTTAAAATTTTCTTGCCATAGAACTAAGCAAATATGATATAATAGTACATCCCTAATCTTACAGAGATATATATCTCATGTATACATGTCATGATTATCAATGATCTGAGAACTTTCGTCACAATACAATGAAAAATGTCCTTCTGTGCTTCACAGTAAATGTGTAACTAGGCCAGAAGGTTGCCAGCCCCTGCAACGTGCATTTACTATTAAATTATCCAGCAACAAAACATCTAGCATTATTGAGAGGCTACATGATTTTTTTAGGCAAGGTGATCTTTACAGGTCACACTGAGAACTAGGAGAGTACATCTTCTAGCTCACATGGGTGGCTGGGGAAGGAAAAAAAGAAGCCTGGATTATAGACAGATGTAAAGCCTAGCAAACATTAAAAAGGGATTCAACTAAAATCTGTTCTTTCACATGGAAACAGACCTACCAGTTGGTAAGTTAATTCTGTGTACTCGTAATGAGCATTTTTCCTTTGGAGCATTTTTCTTAGAAGCATAGATGGAAAATATACAGTGGAGGGAAAAAAGGATGGAAAAGACATCCATACCGAGCAACAAACAGTGTGCTAATGGAAGAGCCCTATGGTTGCTGCTCTCATCTCTGGTTGAGAGTTTCCAGGCAGTAACTAGTTGGATGATTCTTAAAACAGTATCTTCTTTAATCGCTGAGATAAAACGCTATCATTTCTGGACATGAATAAGCAGGGAGAGCTCTGATGCCTGTAGGAAAGGTGTACCTCTGACTGGATGAATATGCTGTTGAACTCTGCAGAGAGAAATGGAATGGCATAAAATAGTAGAGACAGGAGCACTGTTTTCATTACAAAACATTTTAAAAGGTGTATGTGTGTGGGCACACTCAACACAGAGTTAAGGCTTAATTATATGTCTCTGTTTTAAGATGAGCATAAAGTAGGTACATTAAGGTTTCTGCTTTTAGAGTAAAAATTCTGTTGAGAGATACCATTCTGAAATAAATATTTCTATGTGCTAGATGAATCACAGAATGAAATGTACATAGGAAAAAACCCTCATTCCTGCCTTCTATCACTAAACAATTTCATCATTAAAAAAATATTTTCTCGCCTTATTTACATACAATCTTTTCTCAGTTGCAGTGCAAAATAAGGTAAAGAGAAGGATAGAATCTGTGGCACTCAGTCCTTCTATACTTGTTTATGTGGAAATAAGGCCAGGCTGTAGCTTTACCAAAATGTACAGAGCTCTTCTACCCAAGTATATGTGTGTTAACTGGCTCATTTGTTAGAGATTTCAAGCAATATGCAATGGCCCATGGGAGGAAACGTTGGCATTAGTTTTCAGAAACAATGGCATTCCTAAATAGAAGATACAGATTTTTACGTAAAACCTGGTTTGTGGCTTCTTACAATATAGTTTTCACACATATTGTCACAACATATGTACTTGTTTTAGATTCTAAAATTTTTCCTTGATTCTGTTCTACCCTTCTCTCCAATTCGTCACGAAGTTCCATCAACGTTGCTTCCAAATCACATTCCCAACGTGGCCACTTCTCTCCATCATCCTCTCTGGCTTACACTACTAAGGTATATAGTCCAAGAGGCTCCCTGCTTCCACACTCCCACACCTTCAATCTCTTTCTCACATAGCTTCAATATATAAACGTTTTAAATGCATATCTCTTCATGTCGTTTCCCCATTTAAACTTACACAAAGGCATTTCATCATCCTTAGTATAAAACCCAAACCCTCATTGTCCTACTTTTCCAAGCCCTGCATTTTATGGCTGCTGCCTACGTCGGTGGCATCTCTCATCACTCTTCACACACCCACTTCTGTCTCTCTGGTCCTCTTTCAACTCCTCTAAGTTGTCAAGGTTGTTTTCTTTTTAGAAATTTTGCCTCTGCTTGGAATGCTTGTCCAGGATGCACAAGAAATGCTGCCAGAAATGCTGATCTTTGCAAGACTGATTTCTTATTCAGATCTCGGATTAAATGGGATTTCTCAGTGAGGCCTTTCTTGTCCATTACCATCTAAATTGTCCCCCAGTCACATATCACTTCAGTTAAATACTCTGCAAGGCATATATCATTATGTGATAGTTTAGCTATTTGTGCGTATGTACATGTTTGCGTGTGTATATATACATATGCATATATATGTACACATATATGTATGCATCTGTATATGTGAATATATTCTATGTTCTCACACTAGACTATGACCTCCTAGGAAACAGATATTTTATGCATCTTATTTATTTCTATACCGCTAGCTCTTAGAACAGTGCCTTCTAAATCGTAGGTGCTCAATAAATATTTATTTAATATTTAAATCTGTTTCTGTCTGTCCCGCTGTTTTCAAGAGAAGAAACTTTAGTGAAGCAATACATACACATATACACATATATACACATACATACCCATATCTACATATATACACACATACGTGAATATACAGTTGTGTGTGTATATATATACACACTCACACATACACACAAACAGCCTTGACTTCTGGATAAAATCAGGGAAATAATTGATATTCCTTGGTCACCAAAATAATAACCTTTTGTTTTTATCCCATATTGAAAAAAAAAAGACGTATTTACTTAGCAACCCAGGTGAAATGTGCCTTACTTATAGAATTAAGTAATTCAAAACATAAATAACTGTGCATAGATTAATTAATTTTTCTAATAAAAATCTTTGCAATTAAAGAGTTATGTAATTGATTCCAAGCATGTGTTTTCATCTTTTTGCAAAGTTAAATGACTTTGCTAACTGAAATCCAACCTTTTATAAGAGAGACCTGGCTGCTTATGAGAGCTCTGACCATTAGTAATACAGGCGATAGGAGTGGATGTTAAAAGTGAAGCTCAATAGATGTTTATTCACAATTATTCTTAACATCATTTAGTTTTATTCAGGGATTGTGTTCTAAGGATATGTCAAAGGGGACCTATTTATTAATATGCATGTGCAAAAATTACCTGTAGAAAGACATTCATAGTTTTCTTAAATTATAGGTTAGCAAGTTTATAATAACAATCTTTGAAACATTATTACCTTATCATTTAATTTTTATTTAACTAACCTTTTGTATTGCAATATAGAATACTGCATTTGGATTCACGTTATTACTTTTAAAAACTGGCAGCTAACAAACATTTATGTCAAAATTAGAATTCACTAAAATTAGTGCTGTGTGCACAGTACTCTCTTCACCCTCCAAATTGAAGCACAGTTTAGTTAACCCTCAAAAATGTTGGTTCAGGATTCTGGAAGCTACTTTAATCTTTGATGAAATTTATATATTAAATAAGAAGCAGTATCAAGATAAACCTAAAACATGTTTCAGGTAAGTTACATGGTGATAAATCTATAGAGTAACATAAAAATACAACCTAGTATGGGTTAAGCAACTACTTTACAGAATAAAAGATAAAAATGGAAAAAAAACTCATGCAAGAAATCTTAAAACAGTTTTTAATCATAAGGATATTATATTTAAATATGGGTGGCTTACTGCAAAAAGTGATTTTTGTATTCTGAAATGTTCACTGACATTAATATTTTAAAAATAACATTCATATTAAGATCATTTTTCTAGTATACATGAGATTATTTTTCAGTTGAGATAATTGGAGAATAGGAGGCAACACATGTATTTACTTCATTGCATTTTGAATCTGAACCGATGCCCTTATGACTCTCGTATGTCCTGACGTCATGTGCAAATGTTTTCTCATGTATCATTTTTTGAGTGAAGGTGTTTTGCTTTTAGAAGATCAACTCTGATCCATCACTGGTTAAAAACTTGATCTAAAAGGATTTATATAAATGACCAAGCCGAAAGTCTTCAGTTTTTAGATGAGGAAGCATAGATGCATAGAGGTTAAATTACATGCAAAATGGCTCTCAGCTACTTTATCACAGAGCCTACGTGAAAAACCAAAATATTTGGATTTCTCAGTCAGTATTTTTCCACTATATCACAGTTCTCCTTGTGCTTATTCATAGCTGATTTACGTTTTTCTTTTAATGGATGACAGTAATATTCTCTTACATTTTCACAGAACTTAAAGTATTGGACCAAATCATGTGATTTACTTTTAGGTAGAGTATTTTAAGGAAAGAGTAGGAAAGGGCTCACAATATTGAAGTAGGCGGAGCTAAACCATATAGGATAATCCACTTCAAATGCATTTTTTTCATACTTGAAATTTCACTTTACTTTTGTCAGTTTGGAATGTAAAAAAGTATTATAAAAGAAAAAATGCATACATTTTTTCAAATAATGCATTGATTTTATTCATGAAGTTTTCTTGTAATTACATAGAACTGACAGTTACCGCCTACAGTTTAAAATTGCAGTACTTTTCATTTTTTAAGAACAGCTTTTTTTTCTTGTATAAGCATTCCATTTAGTATGAGAAACCAGTGGAAGCTATCAGAGGGATGAAAAGGGATTTATTCAAATATAATTTTTAAAAGAGTTCCTTTTTATGAAGCAGATGGGGTTACTATATGACTGTTGAGGAGGAGGCATGTACTGGTGAGTTGGGACCTTCTCAACCTGGTGGTTATCATTTAAGTAAGAGCCTTGGTGCTTTTATCCACTTTTACGCTGTGATCCAAATAGGCTGCTGCATGTAGCTGAGCATAATGGGAGCAGATAAATGTCCTTCTTTTTTTGCACAGGCAAAAGCAAATACAGTAAACTTTCCTCTTACAATTGTTTCCAATGTCAGTCAGTGCAATTAGTAGTAAGGAAAACTACCCTATTATTTTTTAAGATAGGGAAACGTGAATATCTTTCACCAAAAAAGACACATCTTACCATAGTAATTCTAATGATATACCTCAAGTTCTAACACTTCTACATCTCCACTAATAACTCTTAGTTTTTATTTATTCTTTATCATCCTGGGACCACCCCTGGGGGAGGACATTAGTGACATAAAGCAGAAAGAAAGTAAACATATGGATTCCAGACTAAATGGTAACAATTTTTCTCCCTATTGAATACTAGTCCTTGGAGAGAAACAAGGAGTTTGGGCTTCTGGGACTCTTTAGACTTAATTTTGTTTCAAAAATCCATTCTGAATGCCATTTTTAAAAAGAGAAACTGCCAGAAAACAAAACAGGTTGACAAGTTAGAAATTATTGTACACTGCATTTGTAGAGAACAGAACATACCTTTAACCTGAAAAGCTCGTTACTGGAAAAAAGGTGCTGTACCACTCTTCAGTTTAT
Source organism: Pongo abelii (assembly GCF_028885655.2). Taxonomy (NCBI): domain Eukaryota; kingdom Metazoa; phylum Chordata; class Mammalia; order Primates; family Hominidae; genus Pongo; species Pongo abelii. Next base: position 61,927,490 of record NC_085928.1, read on the forward strand.
TGTATACAGCGCTTTGTTGAAAGTGATTTCATTTTGACAAGGTTATACAGGATCTGTTGTGCTCTAATAAGCTCCAATAACAAAATGTGGTGGCATTTAAAAAAAAAAAATCCTTCATTAGAATATAAAGAAAAGGACACTTTTCTGTTGTTTTTAATTGGATGATATGATTTAGAGCTCTAACACTTTTAAAAACACTGAAAACCTGCATTTAGAATATAGAACTGTTCTGTATGCTGCATTTTTATTTTTTTAATACTCCTTTAGACTGGAAGACTCTTAACAGGAATTACGAAAAATCACCTCACACATGATAAAGGGGAGAGCAACTTTTTTCAGGGATTAACCATGTATAAGCTTCTGTCACTGATTCATATTTTTAACAATGATACTATTGCCTATCTACTGGTATCATTATCATCAGGAGTGACGTTATTGATAAAGCACTTGCCATTTCTAGTGTCGTGGTACATCCCTGCAGTCCCAGCTACTCAGGATGCTGAGGCAGAAAGATTGTTTGAGTTTAGGAGTTCAGAACTGTAGTACACCATGGCCATGCCTGTGGTTAGCCACTGCATTCCAGCCTGGGCAACATAGCAAGACCCCATCTTTTAAAACAGACAAACAAAAAGCACCTACCACATTGAAAGCATAGAGCTAGGCACTCTGATGAAGCACAAAAGTTTACCATGAAGTTCATTTTCTCTATTATCTTATTCTCATTTGTTCATGAGAAAAAATGTAAGCAATATATGTTAAGTATCAAATGAATGTTACAGCTTCTCAATTTCCAACCCCAGATTTTATGAAGAGCTTTAAGTTATAATCAGTGTACTGCATACTTTATTATTAAAAAGAGCTAAAATAATAGAGTTTACAAATTGATTATGTAAACTAGAGCAAATTTGAAAGTGTTATTATAACATCGCACATTTTTAATTTGTGTTTTCTACTGAGGGACAGAAATGGATATGGAGCTAGTGGGACACACATAACTCTGGGTCCTCCCATAGTAGTATGTCATGAATGGAAGCATTATCGGTCATGGGGGTTTGGGTGGGACAAAGTGAAGGAAGCAGTAGATAACTCGAAAAGTACGATGGGTGGTGAAAGGAAATTAGGTGGGACTTAGTTGGTCAAGGAAGTCTTCACAAAGCAGGTAGGAGTCAGGCTGAGATGTGAGAGTAACATTTTGCTAGGCATCAAGAAAGGGTGGCTATTCTGAGATGAAAAGCTAATAAGGGATTGACCCAGTATATTTGTCTAAGACAAAGTGATATTTTAAAAGACAAGAACATGTTAATTTATAAGGCTGAGCCTACAGTTTATTGGGAGAGTTAAACACATAAATATAAACATGTATATGGGTGTCTGCAAAAATGCTTAAAAGCTCAGAGAAGGAAGATATTAACTCTTTGCAGAACTGGGCCATGCTTTCCATATGAGATCTTATTTGAACCAGGATTTAAAGGATGGACATGAAAGAGAAAACAAATGTGAAACAGGGTGTGCCTCTGAAAACCTACAGCACAAAGAACAAAAAGAGCTATGTCTAGCTCTGTCATGGGGGAAAGTACTTGTGTCAGAGGTAGATGTCTTCTTGTAGGCTAGACTTAAGCTTCTTTCTCTACATTAACTTGGCACTTGAAAAATTAAGAAAACAAACCAGACATGTATCCTATGAGGAACTCTAGCCCCTGTTGTAACAGGAAACCTCAACGTTATGGCTGCCTCAACACAATGGTGGGTGGTGCAGTTTTGGAGTTCCTATCAGAGTTACGCAGGTTGAGCAGGAGAGATGATGGACTGATGAATTTATCATATTCAAGTTTAGCCATGGTCCTGTAAACAGATTTTAGTTTCCTGATTTGGCAAATGTGTTGTTTTAGCTGAAATTATACTTCTGCATGTGACTAAGTTCTTATAGAAGTACTCAGATTATTTACATTGCATTTATTGGCAACCCAACGTTCACTCACATGAATAACTTTTGCAGCCTAGTTAGACTTTGTCTGCACAATTATGAAATTGTTCTATTGACTTGATTTAGGGGTTCTGTCTGTTATTGAAATACCCCCAAATTTTCCTTTTACATGAAAACAGTACTTTATATATGTTATAAGTGAAATGAAAAGTATAATTTATTATAATTCAAACTTTATGTGTAGGCAAAATTATAAGAAGATATTTTCATATCTTGGAATCTTTACTTTTCTCAGCTTCCTGTCAATAAAAAGGCTCACATTGCCTTTTAAATAAAACTTCTCAGATAGATAGATAGATAGATAGATAGATAGATAGATAGATAGACAGATAGAGGTCCAAGATTTATATAAAATGTGTACATATATAAAATATATGTATAAAGATATATTTAAAGTTTAGATCATGAACACTGGGTCTGTATGAATTCATTTCATATCCTATCTAAAACCATCAATTTATTTTAGTGAGTATTATTTATTTTAGTATACAGTGATATATGGTATTTAGTATGTGGTGAGAATAAATTGGCTAAATAAATTTAAAACACATAATTATGATTTCATAATTTCAGAGAAATTGTCATTACACATTCTATATATATTGTGATTAAAACTTTTAACAGCCTGAAAACTGTTATTAGATTAGATAGCAAACAAATTTCTTATTAATGAGAGTATTTTAAATTCTGATTTTGATGAACTTCATTGAAATTTATCTTGTTTGGATTTAAATTGTGTCTAAATAATTTATGTATAATTACTAATTTATCTGATCAGCTCTAGACAAAATTTAGTTACTTTCACTTAGTTCATTTTTCAAATACCTTTTTTATTAGCTACATATTTTATCAATTGCTGACTCTTCACTCTTTATACCTTAACATCTAAAAATACAAACTACAAATATATAATACAACACAATTAATTTCTTTTGTAAATTTGAAATGCTGAACCTATCATTTATAACTACATTTTTATTTCAGGCAAATGCATTTATAGTTGGTTAAATTAATACACTCTCCAAGGAACACACAAAAAAATGAGCTCATCTTTTGCAATGTTGAAATCAGAGATGAAATATACAAATCGAGCTGTGTATTGGATGGTTATCATTTCTAAATTCCAATATTCATAAATTATGCATCACATGCCATAAATTTGACCATGTTTTATTTATAGTTGTCTTGGTGTCTGTGTTCAAATATCATCTGATTAATCATAAGATGTTACCATATAAGGCATGTATTAAGATACTCTGACATTGCCATGTCATATTAAGCAAATTACTTACAATATTAGTATAACTGCAGATTATCTTGTCCTATGGAAAAAAATAATAAGTTAATGTTGAACCAGTATTTAATATTTTTATGATGTATGTGTGCATGTGTATAATTTCTCTGTGTATGAATTAGTATTTTTCAATATTGGGAAATATTTTAAGCGCTATCATTTTACAAGGGATAAAATGGGCTGCAGTTTCCACCCTGTACCATATTTGATGGAGTCTTCTTTTCAGTAACAGTGTAAGAGGTTTAAAAATGTACAGGATTCTAGGCAGAGCTCTTCTCTTGAAGACCTGATTGTCTAGTGGGACACTGAGTGCAGGAAAAGCAGAGTGGGTGGAAAGTTTAGGTAGAAGACAGACGTTTCATACAACTGTTCTGGTCTTTCAGAGAATTTCAACTAATTCAGTTGATCTTACATTGTTCAATTTTAGTTGCTTCCAATTAATATTCTGGTGCTGAATATTTAGGTTATTTTAACTTTTACTATTTCACAATATAGCTGAAATAATGGGGTGGTCTTTAACAAATAATGAAAGAACAGAATAAAACCCTCAAAATTATTAGAAAAACAAAAAGGTTTTAAATGTTTTAAAACACATAGAACAAAATGAAGCTAGTAGTAGTTAAAAACATGTCACAGTAACAGGCATCGGTTTCTTTATGACAAGTCATTTTTTAAACCCGATCGTCATTTTGGCACTTTCCACCAAATTACTTTCAGTCAATTTGTTTTTAGCCACATATGAAGTCAGAGAGGAGGATAAGAGAGGATGCTGAAGAGATTTAAAAAAAAAAACCAGGCTATGTGTAAATAGTAATTTGTAATGTTATCTATTTGTATATTTTAAAAGATTCTAAGGATGTTGTTTTGAAGTGGATTAACAATTATTAAAACTACTCCTCTTTTAAAGTTATTTGAGTATTAACCTATGGAAAAATGTATGCTTAATGCATTTTTACACTTGTAAGAAATAAAGATATGGTTTGCTTTATACAAGAATGCTCACAGTACTTGAAAATATATGGACTGTCTTTAAATCAGGATTTATTACTACCTATGTTTTTTGATGTGGAATAAGTGGGGCAAGGTTGGGGGGGGACTCCAATACTACAATAATAATAATAATAATAATAATAATAATAATAATTATTATTATTATTATAAACAAAACTAAACTAAAAACAAAGCCAAAATCCTGTTATTTGTATTCCTTCTCTTAATAATTCAATGATGGGGCTGATTTTGAAAGACTACTTTTCTTATTAGAATAAGATCCAATGCAATCGTATTTGAACTGACTATGTGGTAGGAAATAAGCCAACATGTTATATATCTGTGATAAATTTGGAAATAACAGATCATTTACATGGAGTTTTAAATGCCTAGTATTATTGTTTGTTCATACATTTGATATACTTGGAAGATATTGGCCTTTGTAGTTATTAAATGCATATATTTTGAGATCCTAATAAGCAAATAATTTTGCTAACAAAGAATGTATTATTTTCTATTTTAGATACGTATAAAAGTTAAAATTACACATTTTTTAAATTTAGAAAATGTTTTCATTTACCTCCAGTCTGCCTAAACTGTTTAAGAAATCTTACCTTGAAATAAGGAGTTATTATAACAATTAGTAAACAAGAAGCATCTTTGTCCATATACATAATCTTTCTTCATTTATAATGTCGTTAAAGTCAGTTCTACTTTATGATAATTGTAGATCACACTCCAGGCTTTACCCATTTTCCCTAGTGATTAATGCAGCACCACTGAGTTTTAAGAAGGTTGTTTTCTTAATTTGACTGGCCAGGAAGCATTTTCCCTGTCGAAAAACAGGTGTAAACATCAATATTCGAGATAAGAGAGCAATCTCATGCTGTTTTCTGGTGTATCCAGTGTAGAAAATTCAGCGGGTAGAGTCTACAGAGTGCGTAGGGCTATTTATCAACAGTAAAGTACTAGAAAATGTTTGGTGTGACTCAAAGACTTTAACTGAGAGAATGAGAGGAAACCTTTTAATACAAAATAATCTGTCAAACACTCGGAATATATGAGGGCTATGTGACAAACATGTGAAATCAAACCTCAGCACAGTAATTATTGGTAATTTGGAAACTGTTTCTAATTTCCTCACTGTGTAGATTACATGCCTATTCACTTTAGACAAGATTTGACTCTCTGAGGATCTCACTGAAGTTCTCATAGCTTGACACTGGCTGTATTGTTTCAATGTTCCCTGTGCTGCTCTTCGTATTTTCAGCTGATTTTTAGTGAAAGGAAAGAGGATTTGGGCATTAAACATTGTTCTTTCTGGGTTTTACTTTTTCTGTATTTGAAGCTACTCTTAACTTTTGGCAACTTAACTAATTATGGATTACAGGTTTAATATTACACTTCAAGTATATGTTCAGTAACCCCTCCTAGGTATGCCATATTAAAATAAATCATAAACCTTTCAGAATATTGGGTGCCATGCTAGTTGACTCAATACTTGCTAAAGACTCCTAGGTACTGCAAAATTATTAGAAGGCGTTACCAGCTAACCAGGGTAAGAATTGCAAGACTCTAAACTGTGCATTAACATCATTTGTGAGAACAGGAGAAGCAAAATAACAATAATAATAACAATTGGCTTCTTTTGTTTGTTTCTAAAGATTACTCTCATTTCCTATCATTAAGTCTTCCTAAAAGAAAAAAAATCAAAAAGCATTTAACATGCATTTACACATTCATCGTTAACATTTTGTTAATCTTATATGGTGGTATATGTGTTTATTTCTGTATGTGTCGTTCTGTTTACTTCTTTGACAAAGCATGTCGTTTTTTTTTTACCTACATGTTTTTTTGCTACTGCATGTCAAACTTTTTAAATGACTCAGTGAACAAATGAATTCTTGTCATTTTACATTTTACTCTAAGTATTGAAAATAACCTGCTTATTCTCAGACATTGCTCCAAGTCTTTGCTTTGTGTTGGAGCATGAAAAAGAAGTGAAAAAAAATGACAAGAATTGTGTGACACAGTCAGTTTTGTACCTGATATTCTGTTAAAGCTTGTTAAAGTTAAACCTCAATAAGTTATATGTATTTATAATTTGAATCATTTGTGTTTCTCTTTTGTTTGCATGATATGATTTTGTTCATATTTTTTTTCCACTCACCAGATGTTCCCAACACTTTGCTTCCCACTACTATCATCCCCTCCCTTACCACTGCAACAGTCACAACCACTGTAGCCATAACAACCAGCCCAACCACATCTGCAACAACCAGCAGCATCAGAGGTACAGTATGTTTCTTTGTTATAGCCTGGAAAGCACATTAACCGGAGCTTTGTAGAAGTTTCTAGAAAGGTTAAAAACATTGAGATTCAATTTTACTTAGTTATGAGAAGTAATTAAGTCACCTAAATTAGTATCAATTAGGGTTATTGGAATAGAATATGAGAAATGATGGTACATTTTATTTTTTTAGTGTTACTTAAGACTATTATCAAAATCTTGCAGAATATAGATTTAAAATATATGGGACTTTAAAATGTTGGTCAAATTTAAAATGTTAGCATGGGACACAGTTTTTGCCTGTCTTGAGAGGTAAACAAATAAATAAGATGTTCATGTGTGCAGAGGTAGCTTTTGCTTTTTAAAAATTCTAGTTTAATATTAATAACTTGCCACTCCTCTGCAACTATGTTAAAATATCTATAGTTTTGAAATTGTTCTAAAATTGACCTAGTCCATGGGGTCAGTATAAATTATTCTCCACATAGAACTTGCAAGTAAATATTCAAAATACATGTTATCCTAAAGTGATTTGCTGAGTGAAGCTACCTATTCTACTAATAGAATGTTCTAAAAGTAAATATCTGTTGTCCCAGATGGCTCCATGAGTAATTTCTGGTATCGTTATACACATAAGAATTTTATTTCAAAGAAAGCAACCTTAAAAAGGTGGGAGTATCCATAAAGGCAGAAGAAATAACTATGTTATGGTTGAGAAATATAAAAAGTATTCCTGAGCAGTCATTAAGTGGTTAGTAGCTGATGAGGAAATTAAAAAAAAATTGAAGCCATTATAGAAAAACGTGGTTTAAATTTAATTTCTACATAAGCAGTGCTCAGAGAGAATTTGTCGTATTTAAGTCTGTCTTTTTCTTATTTCTTATATATGTTTCATGTCACCTTGGCTCTACTAATATCTGTGAAATTTAACAATTTAACTTGAAATTAATGAGGACTTTATATTATTATATTTCATTCAGTTGTATGAAGGTTATGTTTAGCATTATTATTCATAATTATTAAAGGTTGTTCAGTTAGATGTTTTTCTTGGAATTTTAATTAATTCTAGATATTAAGTTGATTTGCCATCTTTGATTTAACAGTTATAATAGTCTTTCTTTTGTTTCAGAAAAATATTCTAATGTCTGATAATTTTCGATTTTTTAATAATGACATCAGCTATATTATACAATCTGCAAGATTGATGACTAAATAAGTTTAATGGTAGTAGCAATAAGAATTTCTCAGAAATAGCTAGGTATGTTTTTGTATGACTGAACTTTATTTAAGCTAAATCTGTAAGTGAGAAGAGTTTGAAGGTCTTTCTTGTAAAAAATTATATAAAAATGGGAAAAGAGACATAATGAAAATGAAGAAAAAGTTAGAAGTGCTTTATAATATTATGTAAAATGAAAGCTGTCTAAAGTTCTACTTTGCTTTAATTTGTGATGCTCTGTAAGGTTTTTCACAAACAGCAGCTTAAATAAAATGTAATCATTGCATACTAACACAATATCTGCGATACTATTAAGTTCTGCCTATATAAACAAATCACTTCACTGGGAAAAGAGGGAGATATATTGACTTTTTTTAAAAGGTCCATTTGTGACACAAAAATCTCATATTCAATTATGCCTTCTTCTTCAACAAATATTTATTGAATATATGCTATATGTATGGTGTTATGCCAGGACCTAAAATTATGACAACTACTGGCATCTAAAATCACTAGCAATCAAATGTATACATTTCTCCCCACCCCCAACAAACAGTTTTTGTGCTTAATCTTTATTGAAAAGTACTAGTGTTCTTTGTGGGAAAATATTACATGTGGTCTTCCGGTCTTTTGAAAAAAAAATCTATAGTATTTTGCTTCAAAGGACTATATATATGTATATATGTATAATTCTGTTTCAAAGGACTAAATATCTATCTATATGATTTCAAACCTACACACACACACACACACACACACACATAGTATTCTGCTTCAAAGGACTGAATATCTATCTATATAATTTCAAACCTACACACACGCATTTACACACACACAATTATAGACTATTATATGAGAAAAATATTTTATTTCAAAGTGAAGCTAACAACATTCTTTTATATTGGTTCACATGAATCTTAAGTGGGATTTGGTCTATTGCATTTTTTTTCCTTCCATCTTTTATTTCAGGTTCAGGAGTACATGTAGAAGTTTGTTACATTGGTAAACTAAATGTTGCTGGAATTTGGTATACAAATTATTTTGTTTCCCAAGTAGTAAGCATAGTATGTGATAGGTAGTTTTTTGATTCTCACCCTCCTGGACCCTCCCATCCTCAACTAGGTCCCAGTATCTATTGTTCCCATCCTTGTGTTCATGTGTCCTCAATATTTAGCTCTCACTTACAAGTGAGAATATGCAATATTTGGTTTTCTGTTCCTGCATTAATTTGCTTAGAATAATGGCCTGCAGCTGCATCTTTGCTGCTGCAAAGGACATGATCTCATTCTTTTTAATGGCTGCATAGTATTTCTAATGCATATGTACCACATTTTCTTCATCCAGTCCACCACTGATGGGCATCTAGGTTGATTCCATGTCTTTGATATTGTGAATAGTGCTGCAATGAACATATGTGTGTATGTGTCTTTATGGTAGAGCAATTTATATTCTTTTGGGTATATACTCAGTGATGGGATTGCTGGATCAAACAGTAGTTCTGTTTTAATTTCTCTGATAAATCTCCAGGCTGCTTTTCACAGTGACTGAACTAATTTATATTCCCACCAGCAGTATGCAAGCATTCCATTTCTCTGCCAACTTGCCTGCATCTGTTATTTTTGACTTTTTAATAACAGTCATTCTCACTGGTGTGAGAAGGTATTTCATTGTGGTTTTGATTTGTGTTTCTCTAATGATTAGTGATGTTGAGCATTTTTTCATATGCTTGTTAGCTACATGCATGTCTGCTTTTGAGAATTATCTGTTAATGTCCTTTGTCACTTAACTAAAATCAATGGTTTACTCTTTCTGGTAAATTCACTTTTTTTCAGGTTTCTTAACATGTTTTTGTAAACTTTACACCATGGATGCTTAAAGTGCTCAAATAATTTATTTTTCCCTTAAACACTCAACCAACCTCCAAGAAGACACACATGCGCACACACACAGAAAGATATGAACAAAAACCAATCCCTCTTTTTTAACTTAAAGTTTGAAAGGTAGCATTTTTAAAGAAATCACACAAAAATATTTTTTAAAAAAGTTTTTTTGTAAGCTGGGAAGTTCATATTATCTATTTTAAAAGAAAAAAAAAGTAGCATTGAATTTTAATGTTAGCCTAACGCCCATTTTTCCTTCTATCCTCATCAAACATCTGAGGACTGCATAAGTCACCAGACTCACCTGCATCATTAATATTCTAGTTCATAATTGAAAGTGTGGAGGATTCATTTAGTACGTAAACAATGTTATCAATTTTACACTGTATTCTTTCAAATTATGTGATGTTTCTTTGTGAATTACCTTTTAAATTAAAACTTTTAGATGCGATTATATTTGAAAATAATTCATTTATTTATAAGTTTGTGAAAGATGGTTCAAAATCATGATTAAAAAGGATTCATAATAAGCATATATTGCCTAAGAAAAGCTGAGAACTAAAGAGAAAGAATATTTTCAACTTGCAGCATTTCTTTTTGGTTTACTTATTTCATTCCTTTATCTTATTCAATAATTTGAAATCAACTAAATTCATTTGATTTTATTAGGTTTAAATTGTATTTCTTCAAATTTCATAAACTATAGCATTTATCTCCATATATTTAATAAATGATCACAAATAAATCTCTGTTAATATCTGCATTTACACTTTTACAACTCCTGCTATTGCTGGATTTTTCATCCTATGATATGTTAAACCAATTTAAAATAAATTTAAAGAATCACAGCTGTATCTATATTAAAAATCAAGATGAAATGGAATGAAAGAAACTACACTGGATTGTCAGTGTCATAACCTTGAGAATTTGCACAACTCTTCAGCTTGTAATTAAAATGTATTCCTATTTGGAGGAAGAAGAACTTCAACCACATGGAATAAAAACAGGCAATTAGTATCTTATTACAAATAAGGATGTTAAAACACAGAGAAATGAACCAACTTGGGCAGCCATGGGAAAGACATATAATAATTGAGCCCTGGATGCATCTTTGGATATGAGTTTCAGTTATTTTGTTCACAAGATGTTTGACCTTGGACAGTGCACCAAATTGAGCATCAATGTTTTCATCAGAAAAACATGAAGCACAGGTTTGACTTGAGAGTTATATAATATCTAAAGTTATGAAAACATAAGCCATACTCAATAAGTGACAGAATTATTTTTTCAGTTCATTTTAGTAAAGCAAACGTGTTTACCAGTAGTTGTATCATACCATTAATGAAATGGTAGATTTTCCCCTGTAACTACAGTTTTAATCTTGCAAAATTCTTTGGTGTTAATGCACTAATTACTTTTTCATTTCAATTCTATTTTTATTGATTGTGTGAAACGTACATTAGATGAAAATTATACTAGAGCATATGGTACCATTTATATCTACCTACCTTTCTATATTTCACCTATTGTTCATCTACCATCTGTCTGTCCTTTGAAGTATAACAGTTCATATACTTTTCATGAAGTTTAAAGTATTCTTAATCTATATCATTTTAGTTATTTCAGCTTTTGGAAATTGCATAATTTTTTACAGTGGCCTAACCAACCTTAAAATTCAGATTATATATATACATGTGTATATATATATGACACACATAATATAATATATTATACATATTATATATGCTCTATCTTATATTATGCATAATACAATGCTCTGTATTATATTATATATGATATATGCTTTATATTATATATGATATATACAATTATTCAGATTATATATAGTATATCATATGTGCACATATATGTACACATAACATATGTGCACATATATTATGTACACACACATATTGTACATGTTACTTTTTTAGGTCATTGTGTTTTTTTATTAATTTAATATAGTCATTTATAAAATAATTCCAAATGACTTTGATATGATTTCTAGTATTAATATAAGCGTTATTTTAGCATGGCATGTTTAATTTAATAACATTCTCATTTTTATCATATAATTTTAATTTCATAATAAACCATGTCATAATCTAGTAATCTTTAGTAGCATCCTCATTTTACAGATGATGTTAACTTATTGCAAATTCAGGAGACATATGAAACATAGTTATATATTTAAGTGGTTATATTTATCATAATTTTTAGATAAGAATTTATAGCTGAACTTTTATACTTAGGACAGAAAATTTTCTAAGCTAACAATTGATATTTGTTTTTACCTGTACAGGACAGTAAATGCACTAAATGTAAATATGAGCTGATAGATATGGAAAGATGTAAACCAGTTTACACTGTCCTATTACTAAGAGTGGATTCAAATACATCATACATTTCAATATACCAGATAGGGAAAGAAATCCAAAAAATGGTGATTAAAATGTTTATACAATCCATGTAAAACTTCGAATGAATTGTTGATTCAAATATAGATTTAGTTTTACATCTGTTTTTGAAATGGTAGAATTATAATTTTGTACTAACAAAAACTACATTATTTGTCTGGTAATCTCAACAAATTTATTAATTGTAATGAGAGATTCGTTGCAACAGAACCTTAGCTCGAAATGGTAGGGCACACACAAAAAAAGGATTTTTTTAAACTGATGAAATCAAACTGTCAAAATATCTAGAGCAAGAGTTATATTGACAAAACTCACAACATTTTAAGATGTGTACTCATTTCTTCACAATTTAATTGTACATTAGTTGCCTTGGTCTGTTCGGGGTGCTATAACGAAATATAACTCAGTGACTTACACATAACAAATATTTACTTCTCAAAGTTCTGGAGGCTGGGAAAGCCAAGATCGAGTCATGGGTATATTAGGTGCCTGTTAAGGGCCCGTTCCTCATAGATGATGACTTCTACCTGTCTTTCCATGTGTCCTCACATTGTGCAAGGGGCAGAGCAGCTCTCTGGAGCCTCTTTTATACACGTATATATCACGTTCATGAGGGCTCCACCTCATGATTTAATCACTTCCCCAGGCCCCACCTCTTAATATCATCACCTTGAGGGTTAGGAATTCAACATGTGAATTTTCAGGGGGACATTTGTGTCCTCAGGAGGACATATGGTCCAACAGACCATAGCACTACTGTTGTGACATACGTTTAAAAAGGTAACATTAACTAAAATACTCAAAATCATTCTCGAAGAATAGGATGATTTTTAGCATACGTCTGGAATGACTGTAAATCCAGTCTAGAAATTATAGACCCATAATTTTTACCCCATATAATGCCATTGTATTTTTAAATCATGTGCATCAAAAACTTAATTCTTTAAATGTAGATGAATTTAGGGATCTGTTTGTATCACTATAATCCTAAAACATTGCTTTCTGAAAGATCTTAATAAATAACTACTTTTTCCTTCTAAAGACATTGGAAACAATCTTAGTGACTAGTAAAAAAAAAAATCATATACACGAAGTTGAGCTATGTAAATTGAAAATAAAACAAAGTTAAGTACTTACTTTGGGCCATTGTTGAAAGGTTGAGATAAATTGTCAAATTCTACTCATATTTAATGTGGACATTTTAAATGAACTGCAGTTACCTAGAATGTGGACTATGAAAGAGTTTCATTTATATTTAGATTCTCTTACCTCAATTGTTTCATTTTTCTGACTTCAAAATAAAATAAGCTAAAGTAAACACCACATGACATATGTGCACTTCAAACTACTGTCTGAAGTGTTTATTTAATTAAACCAGGTTAAGAATCAATAATGTTCTATCCTGCCATTCTATTCTCTATGTCCTTTATATCAAAAGAAATCAAGTCTATCTTTACTTAATTTTTATTTGGTTTCATTACTGTGTCTCTCTTTTCTTTCTTGGTTTAAATGCTTTAAAAAAACAGAATACGAAGAAATAAAGGAACATCAGAATAAAAGAAAAAGCTTTCCAGCACTGAGAAAAAAAAATGAATGGAATAAAATCATTATAGCTCTGAGTTAGTCACTATAAATGTACTCACATAGAACATTTGGAATAGTAGAATATATCATCTTGACACAGTTAAATCCCAAAGTGTGCAAATCAAGAAGTTGTTTATGAGCTTTTATTATGAGTGTTTAGCTATTAAAAATCTTTTTTCGTTTTATTGGTGGTAATAAAACACAATTTGCACAATGTTGTGAGCTTTTAAAAATTAAGTGTCAATATGTTGGGGTTTCTTTTCTTGACAAAAATTAAGTAATTATTCAATATCCAGATGGTCCATATAGAGAAACCTGCTTATCTACAAAAAGACTGATTTCTATGTTTAGGGTACAAAAATAGTTTAATTTTCACTAGTCTTTTAAAAAAAAATCATGATTATGTTTAGTTGATTAAGTTTTAAAATTAAATATCTAAAATAGTTCACAGTGAAAATAAGGTAAAAATGCTTAAGGAACAAGCAACATATATGTTCTATAGGTGGAGGTACTTTCAACCTTGCTGCGAGTATCACGTCGTAAATTCTTATGGAGTGGCTGCAGGCAGGATGTGGGTAGAAATGCTGGCTTGGGGGTCCAGGATTTTTAGTTAGCCACAGACCTAAACATTTGAATAGTTGCAATGTATCAAGTTGTGTTATTTCAGGTTAGCATCGAATGCTAAAGTTTTTATTTATATTCTAATAGACCTTATTTGGTCTATTAGAATCAACATATGTAATATATCATTGGTTATATATAACCATTTCCAAAACTAAATTGAGCATTTCCGTCTGACTTGAATGAAGTTGAACTCTGACACAATTTGAAAATCTTTAAATATTTACTGACTTGTTTGCTGCATTTGGAAAATATCTGAGAAAATCTTGGATTTACATTTTCTTTCCACTATTACCTGTTAAAGGAAGCAGAACATTTATGCTCTCTTCTGTTTTCTAAGGGCACTCTTGTGACTTGCATAATTTAAAACATCAAACATTTTTTAAAGTTTAATTTTAAACTTATTTATTTCTTTGGCTTCCATGAATTTAAACAGAAATCTTCATTCTATTAGTTTTCATTTCTTTTAAATAAACAGGTCTGTTTATATAGCAATGAAAATATATTTTCACTGCTCTACATTTAGAAGTGTCTTAATTGATTTTATAGTAGTAACCCAAGATTTAATATAATCTAACAATATATACGTTTTCTGAAAAACAGTCCCTAAGAAAGAAAAAAAGTTCCCCAGTAGACACCATTAAAAAATTCATTTTTATATAATATACATGTTAAAATAAATAAAATTGTTATAATACATTATAATTACTATAATTAAATATTATAATAAAATAATATTATAATAAAAATAATATATAAATTTATATTTATATAATTTATAATATAAATTATTTATATTTATATAATTTATAATATAAATTATTTATATTTATATAATTTATAATATAAATAATTTATATTTATATAATTTATAATATAAATAATTTATATTTATATAATTTATAATATAAATAATTTATGTTTATATAATTTATAATATAAATAATTTGTGTTTATATAATTTATATAAGAAAATAATATAATAAAATAATATATATAAATAATTAAATATTATTATAATTTCAGAAAGTATGTTTCCTATGAAATATCGAGGCTAAAGTGAGTTATTGTTATTAATCTGTTTTATATTTAAGAAGCATGTTCTACATATATAAGTAAATGTATTTCTAGAACATCTATAAATTAAAAAAAAAATCATTAATAAACTGGTTGTATCTTTCTTACTAACCAGTGAATTAAATTTATGAGCTGTGCCTTTGAAGCTGAAAAGATTGCAGGCACTGCCCTTGCTTCTTTGACACTCCACATGAAACACAGTTAATAACCTCCTGTATAAGCTTGGTGAAACACCGAATTGATACTAATTATACCAACTTTGGGATAGAAGATGACCTTGACTTCAGCTGGAACTTTCTGCCAGGACAATACATAAGAGCAAATGCCACAAAGCATGACTTATGAGAAGGGTCTAATACAATCTACTAACTTTGGGGAGTTCATGCAATTCCAATAAGTGTTCAGATAATTGTAATATTTTAAAACATCTCTTGCTTCAATAATACAGTAGTTTCTAATTTCTCTAGACTTCAAATAATCCCCCATTAGTTTTCTATACTCATTTAAATTAAGCTATGGCCAGAAAATTAAAAGCTACTTGATGGAAAGTGTGTATAAGGTAACTACAAGACAAGGAAGCAGATTTTTCTGAATACCTTCTGAAATATGTACATAACATTTATACAGTTTTAGTATCAGAGCTGCTTTTAGTGAAGCTATGACAACACTGTTTCTTAAATAAAGAAATATCTCTATTAAATGATTGAGAAAAACGACTAAGAAAAAGCATTTGCCCCAGTGAGTCCACAGGTTTAAACTACTGAAAAAAACCTGTCAAGATCAATAACGTGTAGCTGTTTCACAGTTAAAATTTTGATTTTAGCAGAGTTAAAAAAGAAAGGGTCCATAAAACTACTATAAATGCTAACAGGTAAGAATAGAAATTAAACTCTCTTTACCAATATTGTTTAAAGAATTACGTTTGTGTCCAGAGAATTCTGTTCAAATGGTTCAGTTATAATAAATGAAAATACCTAGTTTAGGTCCACTTATTTTTCATTTTAGAAAAAAGAGATGGACTCAAATATGCCCAGAGCTGTTTTGTTACTGACTAGTAATCAAAGAGGGCCGAACAATGAGTGTTTACATGGGCAAAAGAGAAAGCAACTGTGAACTAACATGAAATTACATTAGAGTCATTGAGAAGCATGTGTTTTCAAAAACATTTAAACCAATTTTGATATTTAAAAAGCAGGTTCTATAATAAAGAAGGACAATGGTATTCCAGGGTAGTCTGGTTTACACTGGGTAAAGTACAATGCTCTTAGTACAATTTTTTTCTCTTAAAGTCATCTTTTAAAAATATTAATTATAAGCCCCATTCCTCCATTCTGTTACTCTGGATGTCAGCAGGAAACTAATGGCCATCTCAAAGGGGTGGAGCCAAAGTGTGTTAAATAACGAGACTTTTTAACAGAAGGACAGGCAGTTTTTGGAAACTAATAAAGTAGGAAAAGCACAGGAGAACTGTTGGCTACAGTAAGATGCTATTATCAGCACTAGGCCGGAAGAGCCAAAGGAAGTGAGTGAAGTTATCCTAACCAAAGAAAAACTGGAGCCATTTTTGGGTACCACTTAAAAGGAGCAGCAGTCAAGCAAAGACACAGCCAGTATCAGAACCTCAAGAAAATGAGGACACTGGGGGACAGGGGACCAAAATTCAGACCACTTTTTTCTCTTGCCTTTCAATAGGATATTCTGTTAATTGAATTCATCTGAAAATCAAGGTCATTGCAGAGAAGTCAGCCTTCTAGAGCACAGAACAGGGCAAAACAGGTCGAAGGATGGATTTGGAGACCAAATGGAGAAGGAAGAAAAGAGATACGTGTGCTCCAAATATGACACCCATCTTCTTTACTCAGAGCAGTTACATGTCAGATTATATGTTAGTTTTTCATTTCCCTTATAGGCATACATACTACAAGTCTATAATAGAAAACTAGTGGCCGGGCTCAGTGGCTCACGCCTGTAATCCCAGCACATTTGGAGGCTGAGGCAGGCGATCACCTGAGGTCAGGAGTTCAAGACCAGCCTGCCCAACATGGTGAAACCCCATCTCTACTAAAAATACAAAAAATTAGCTGGGCATGGTTGCGGGTGCCTGTAATCCCAGCTACTCGGGAGGCTAAGGCAGGAGAATCACATGACCTGGGAGGCAGAGGTTACAGTGAGCCAAAATCGCACCACTGCCCTCCAGCCTGGGCGACAAGAGAGAAACTCCACGTCAAAAAAAAAAAAAAAAGAAAAACCAATAATGGAGTTAGAAATGGTGGTAAATGGAAACACTTAAAAACTCCTAACAATTCACTTTAATACAGATGGTCTCCAACTTAGATAGTTTCATTTAAGATTTTTTTGTCTTCATGATGGCACAAAAGTGATGCTTTTCCCTTTCAGTCAGTATCCAATAAATTTCATGAAATATTCAATACTTTAATATAAGATAAGCTTTGGGTCAGTAGAATCCGTACTTTGAGTACCAATACAACCATTGTGTTTTTCCCTTTCAGTCAGTATCCAATAAATTTCATGAGATATTCAAGACTTTACTATAAGATAAGCTTTGGGTCAGTAGAATCCGTACTTTGAGTACCAATACAACCACTGTGTTTTTCCCTTTCAGTCAGTATCCAATAAATTTCATGAGATATTCAATACTTTACTATAAGATAAGCTTTGGGTCAGTAGAATCCGTACTTTGAGTACCAGTACCACCATTGTGTGTGTTTTTCCCTTTCAGTCAGTATCCAATAAATTACATGAAATATTCAATACTTTACTATAAGATAAGCTTTGGGTCAGTAGAATCCGTACTTTGAGTACCAATACCACCATTGTGTGTGTTTTTCCCTTTCAGTCAGTATCCAATAAATTTCATGAGATATTCAAGACTTTACTATAAGATAAGCTTTGGGTCAGTAGAATCCGTACTTTGAGTACCAATACCACCATTGTGTTTTTCCCTTTCAGTCAGTATCCAATAAATTTCATGAGATATTCAAGACTTTACTATAAGATCAGCTTTGGGTCAGTAGAATCCGTACTTTGAGTACCAATACAACCACTGTGTTTTTCCCTTTCAGTCAGTATCCAATAAATTTCATGAGATATTCAATACTTTACTATAAGATAAGCTTTGGGTCAGTAGAATCCGTACTTTGAGTACCAATACCACCATTGTGTGTGTTTTTCCCTTTCAGTCAGTATCCAATAAATTTCATGAAATATTCAATACTTTACTATAAGATAAGCTTTGGGTCAGTAGAATCCGTACTTTGAGTACCAATACCACCATTGTGTGTGTTTTTCCCTTTCAGTCAGTATCCAATAAATTTCATGAGATATTCAAGACTTTACTATAAGATAAGCTTTGGGTCAGTAGAATCCGTACTTTGAGTACCAATACAACCATTGTGTTTTTCCCTTTCAGTCAGTATCCAATAAATTTCATGAGATATTCAAGACTTTACTATAAGATAAGCTTTGGGTCAGTAGAATCCGTACTTTGAGTACCAATACCACCATTGTGTTTTTCCCTTTCAGTCAGTATCCAATAAATTTCATGAGATATTCAAGACTTTACTATAAGATAAGCTTTGGGTCAGTAGAATCCGTACTTTGAGTACCAATACAACCACTGTGTTTTTCCCTTTCAGTCAGTATCCAATAAATTTCATGAGATATTCAATACTTTACTATAAGATAAGCTTTGGGTCAGTAGAATCCGTACTTTGAGTACCAATACCACCATTGTGTGTGTTTTTCCCTTTCAGTCAGTATCCAATAAATTTCATGAAATATTCAATACTTTACTATAAGATAAGCTTTGGGTCAGTAGAATCCGTACTTTGAGTACCAATACCACCATTGTGTGTGTTTTTCCCTTTCAGTCAGTATCCAATAAATTTCATGAGATATTCAAGACTTTACTATAAGATAAGCTTTGGGTCAGTAGAATCCGTACTTTGAGTACCAATACAACCATTGTGTTTTTCCCTTTCAGTCAGTATCCAATAAATTTCATGAGATATTCAAGACTTTACTATAAGATAAGCTTTGGGTCAGTAGAATCCGTACTTTGAGTACCAATACAACCACTGTGTTTTTCCCTTTCAGTCAGTATCCAATAAATTTCATGAGATATTCAATACTTTACTATAAGATAAGCTTTGGGTCAGTAGAATCCGTACTTTGAGTACCAATACAACCATTGTGTTTTTCCCTTTCAGTCAGTATCCAATAAATTTCATGAGATATTCAAGACTTTACTATAAGATAAGCTTTGGGTCAGTAGAATCCGTACTTTGAGTACCAATACAACCATTGTGTTTTTCCCTTTCAGTCAGTATCCACTAAATTTCATGAGATATTCAAGACTTTACTATAAGATAAGCTTTGGGTCAGTAGAATCCGTACTTTGAGTACCAATACAACCATTGTGTTTTTCCCTTTCAGTCAGTATCCAATAAATTTCATGAGATATTCAAGACTTTACTCTAAGATAAGCTTTGGGTCAGTAGAATCCGTACTTTGAGTACCAATACAACCATTGTGTTTTTCCCTTTCAGTCAGTATCCAATAAATTTCATGAGATATTCAAGACTTTACTATAAGATAAGCTTTGGGTCAGTATAATCCGTACTTTGAGTAACAATACAACCATTGTGTTTTTCCCTTTCAGTCAGTATCCAATAAATTTCATGAGATATTCAAGACTTTACTATAAGATAAGCTTTGGGTCAGTAGAATCCGTACTTTGAGTACGGATATTTATGCATTTCACTTGCTTAAAACAATGGCTGGTTCACAATAAATAATAAGGTTTAGCTTTTATAATAATTATTCACAATTTTCTTAAAATTACCCATCCAAACAACAGAGGATAAAAATGACTTTTTTCTTTTGTGAATATCAATGAGATTATCTGGCAACTGCCAGGTGAAGGCTGAAATCTATTATAGATAGACCACCCTTTAAAGCCATGTGACGCTTCTTAGAAAACTAAAGTTATGAATATATCTCTCTTGATTTCAAGTAAATAGTTAAGTGTGGCACATTATGCCACCCCCCCCAAAAATGCCATTTTGCCATAAGGATTATTTTGAACTAAAGGCACTTGAGAACCACTAGGTAGAGAAAAGACACTGATCTCTCCCTTTTTCCCTTTAACAGGAGAAAAGGAACAATCTATCACCAGAGATGGGAGATAAACCCTGGTGAGAAAGATGCCAATCCCTGTAGCAGCATAAAAGAAACATTGTCACAGGGACTGGGAGTTAAGGCTAAGAAAAATCTGTACAAACACACCTTGTTAAAATAACTCTTATCTTCCTTATCCCCCCCACACATTTTAATTATTTTTGTACTATGGCCATCCTTTATTCAACCTACTGTATAATCACTTGAGTTTTCCCACTTCTTTGGCTCCTCATTTTCCGTGAGGACTTCCAAACACATGTAAAACAAATCTTTATTCTTTTGTTCTGTTTAGTTTGTTTTATGTCAACTTAATTCTCAGGCCCAATTGAAGACTAAGAAGGCAGAGGTAAAGTTTTGCCTCTTCTATAGTAGGATAAAACAGAATTGCATTGTAATTCTTAATTATTCAATTTAATCAGATCAGTTATCAAATAAATAAAAAACAATTTTTAACCAAAAGTAAGCCATTTATAAGTAATCTACCTTGCCAGATATTAACATAGCCATTACAATAATAAGTTAAGATAATGGTCTTTAGTATCAGAAATAATCTAGTTTAGATGCCAAGTGCATGATATGCAAGTTATAGTTTAAGATTTGGCTTCTCCAACTCTAATATTATTACGAGCATCAAAATAAGGACTACAGTTTTCAGTCATTATCATAATATGGCTGATATTCTAAATAAGAGAAGCTATTACTATAAAAATTTATTAAGGATATCGATTTAGCTTAAGGAATTTGGACTTATTAATATTAATTGATACCATTTTCATGTTAAAATATATTTCATTATCATTTGCTATCATTGATTTATAAAACTTACTATTCATCTTTGATATATTGACCTATGAAGTCACTTATTTGACTTAAAACAATCATTACTAAATCCAAGTGATTGAAATACACTAAAACTTTTTCAGTAAATTAAATAACTATGAAATGTTTGGGGTATTATCTAAACATATTCAAGATTAGGCAGAAAAGCCACATTAGTTAAATTTCAAAAAGTTTTAGCTTCTTAGTGTATTTTTCATTTTAAATAATTGTTCATCACAGAAAAATTAGCTTTTAAAATATTAAACAAAATAAAAAAGAGACTTCCTTATCCTGCACTATTGAAATAATCTGTTACATTTTGCAAATATTCTCATAGAGATTTTATTTTAAACATATGCATGTATATTGCTTATACAAAAAATTGATGTGTAATATTTTTACTTTGCATGCTTTTTATCATTTATGTCAGGATCATCTTAATATATCAATAATTGTAATTCTATATTAAGTTTTTAGTAAGTTTTAATGACCTTCCCCTGAATGTGAAAATATTAATATATGGAGTCATTTCATTTTTCTAAATTTATAAGAAAAATAATTTTACAGTATTTTTTGCATTTGTTGTTAGGTATAAAACTATAGTGAAACATTAGAATACAGATAAGTTTGAGTTTTCATGTGTATATTTAAAGTACAGGCATACTTTGGAGATATCACGGGTTCAGTTCCAGATCACCGCAATAAAGCACATATTACAATATCATGAGTCTCACACATTTTTGTTTGTTTCTTAGTGCATATAAAAGTTAACTATCCCATAGTCTATTCAGTGTGCAATAGCATCATGTCCATAAAAACAAAGTACATACCTTAATTTAAAGATGTTTTATTACTAAAAAATGCTAATGATCATCTGAGTCTTCAGCAAGCTGTAATTTCTTTGCTGCTGGAGCATTTTGCTTTGATGTCGATGTCTGCTGACCGATCATTGAGTGATTGCTGAAGGTCAGAGTGGTATGGCAATTTCTTAAAATAAAACAACAATAAGGTTTGACACATTGTTTGATTATTCTTTTCCTGAAAATTTCTGTGCGATTTCTGTTTGATGAAATTTTATCCACAGTGGAACTTCTTTCAAAATTAAAGTCAATCCTCTGATACACTTACAGTGCTTTATCAACTAAATTTATGTAATATTCTAAATCCTTTGTGATTATTTCAGCAATCTTCACAGGGCCAGGCACAGTGACTTATGCCTATAATCCCAGGACTTCAAGAGGCCAAAGTGTGAGGATTGCTTGAGGCCAGGAGTTCAAGACCACCCTGGGCAACATAGCAAGACCTTGATTCTGCAAAAAATTCAAAACAAACAAAAAATAAAAACAAAAGAAAAACATTTGTCACTGTATGTTCACCAGGAGTAGATTTCAGCTTAAGAAATCATTTTATTTGCTCCACCGTAAGAATCAACTCCCCATCCATTAAGTTTGATGATGAGGTTACAGTGATTCACTCACATCTTTAGGCTCTACTTATAGTTATCTTGCTATTTTTACCACATCTGCACTTACTTCCACCACTGAAGTCTTGAATGTCTCAAAGTCATCTATAAAGATTGGAATAAGCTTCTTCTAAACTCCTGCCAGTGTTGATATTTTGACTTTCTCCCAGGAATCACAAATTATCGTAATGACATCTAGAATGGTGAATCATTTCCAGTAGGTTTTTAATTTACTTTGCCCAGATTCATCAGAAGAATCACTGTCTTGGCAGCTACAGCTTTAAAAAATGTATCTCTTAAATGACAAAATTTGAAAGTTAAAATTATTCCTTGATCCATGGGCTACAGAATGGATGTTGTGTTAACAGGCATGAAAACAACATTAATGATCTTATACATCTCCTTTAGAGCTCTTGGGTAACTAGATGCACCGTCAATGAGCAGTAATATCTTGAAAGGAATCTTTTTTTTTTTTCTTTTTCTGAGCAGTAGGTCTCAGTCTCAACATTAAGCTTAAAATATTCAATAAAACATGCTATAAATAGATGTGCTAACACCCAGGCTTTGTTATAACATTTATGGAGCACAGATTAGATATAGTATATTTATTAAAGGCCTTAGGATTTTCAGAATGGTAAATGAACATTGGCCTCAACTTAAAATCACCAGCTGCATTAGCCCCTAACAAGCAAGTCAATCTGTTCTTAAAAGCTTTGAAGTCAGGCACTGGCTTCTATTCTTTACCTGTGAAAGTTATAAATGGCACCTTCTTCCAATAGAGGACTGTTTCATCTACATTTAAATGCTGTTGCTTAGTGCAGCTGCCTTCATTAGTGATCTTAGGTAGATGTTCTGGATAACATGCTATAGCTTCTCCGTCAGCCCTTGTTGCTTCACCTTGCACTTTTATGTTCTGAGGATGACTTATTTTCTTAAGCCTTATGAACCAACCTCCACTAGCTTCAGACTTTTTTTCTGCAGCTCCTTCACATCTTTCAACCTTCACAGAATTGAAGAGAGTTAGGGCCTTGGTCTGGATTAGGCTTTGGTTTAAGAGAATGCTGTGGCAGATTCGGTCTTAATCAAGACCACTTAAACTTTCTCTATATCCGCAATAAGGCTGTTTTGCTGTCTTATAATCTACATGTCCACCGGAGTAGCACTTTTCATCTCCTTCAAGAACTTTTTGTTTGCATTCACAACTTGACTGGAACAAGAGGTGTAGCTTTCAGCCTCTCGTGGCTTTCAGCACGCCTTCCTCACTGAGCTTCATCATTTCTAGCTTCTGATTCAAAGTTAGAAATGTGTGCCACATCTTTTCACTTGAATACTTAGAGATCGTTGTAGGATTCTTAATTGGCCTAATGTCAACATCTCAGGAACTAGGGAGCCCGGAGGAGAGGGAGAGGTGGGGAAAACAGCTAGTCTCAGGAAATTAGTCAGAAAAGACACATTTATCAATTGTGTTTGCCTTCTTATATGAGCATGGTTTGTGGAGTCCCAAAACAATTACAATGGAAACATCAAAGATTATTGATCACATATCACTGTAACAGATATAATAATGATGAAAGCTTGAAATATTGTCAAAATCCCCAAAATGTGACACAGACATTAAATGAGCACATGCTGTTGGAAAAATGGTGCAGGGTTGCCACAAACCTTCGATTTGTAAAAAAAAAAAAAAAAAAAATTCATTATCTGCAGAACACAACAAAGTGAAGCCCAATAAAATGAGATATGGCTACACAAACAGACAACAGCTGTTATAGTGTTTTAAGGTCTAAGACATTTATGAGAACAATGAACATTTTGGTAAAATAGTACTTTGCCTGTTTACTTAATGGAGTATTTTAACCAAAATTCCATATTTCTATAACATCTTAATATTTCAATAATGTATTATTTAATACATGACACAATATACAGATTTTGGAATGTTCTCTTTTTAAAAGTCACGTTAGTATTGATTTACAATTAAAGTGAGAGGTCTGCATTAAAATTATGGCAGAAAAACAGTATAAATGATTTTCTACATAATATGAAGTCACTCAATATAAAACTTTATTCTTAAGTGACACTCAAGATATGATGATATATTCATCATATGCTAAGTTTATTTGTCATAATACCCCTGAATAAATTTAAATTTATTTGGAAATTTTAAAATAGTATAACAGAATGAAAGAAGCAGCCTTCAAAGCCACTTAACCTACTTTCTGCATCATATTCTAAGTGAAGAAATGGAATCCCAGAGAAAATAAGATATTTACTTATGACCATGCACTATTTATTCCCATAAGAAGCCTAAAATAATATTCTACTGGATCATTCTTTCTTCCATAATGATTAGTGATAGGTATTCTTTTTTATATAGAAAGTCTTCAGTTGATATATTCTAATTTCATATGTAGTTCAAGTTGCAAGACTCAGAAAGAGGAGATGGAAGAAAGGAAGACTTTAAAAATAAAATATGGGGCGGGCACGGTGGCTCACGCCTGTAATCCCAGCACTTTGAGAGGCCAAGGCGGGTGGATCCTGAGGTCAGGAGATCGAGACCATCCTGGCTAACCAGGTGAAACCCCATCTCTATTAAAAATACAAAAAAAATTGGCTGGGCGTGGTGGCGGGTGCCTGTAGTCCCAGCTACTCGGGAGGCTAAGGCAGGAGAATGGCGTGAACCCAGGAGGAAGAGCTTGCAGTGAGCCGAGATCATGCCACTGCACTCCAGCCTGGGTGACAGAGCAAGACTCCATCTCAAAAAAAAGAAAAATAAATAAATAAAAATAAAAGTAAAATAAAATATAAGATTTTGTTCATTAATACTGTAAAACAAAAGCAGAGGGATCAAAATTTGAAGATTTATATTATTTCAATTTACTTTCAAACAATGCCACTAAGAATCAATACTTATTAAAGCCTGAAAGGCCTTGCCAAGTTAAAAGCTTCCATTTCTTCATTTACTTTTTTTTTTTTTTGAGACAGAGTCTCGCTCTGTCACCAGGCTGGAGTGCAGTGGTGTGATCTCAGCTTACTGCAACCTCTGCTCCCAGATTCAAGTGATTCTCCTGCCTTAGCATCCCGAGCAGCTGGGACTACAGGCGTATGCCACCTAGTTGCAAAACTGGAACTAAAATTCACATACAAATAATCCAATTTACTATTCTGTAAATCCTTCTTCATAATACAACAGTTAATTTAGAAAATCAAATTAAGAAAAACAATACGTATAATATTTTTGTGGACGCACCTGTAAATGTGCAGAGGTGTTACTAATATTATTTTAAGAATACATAGATAACACATTTGATCTAGTGAAAACTTTATTGTTCTGAAATATTCTGAGAAACTTTATAATTCTTCCTCATCAAATTCATCGGATGTATATTACACATTATTTAGTATACATCCCCACTCCAACCTTTTTGGAAACTTGTTTTTAATCTGAGAAGACAGTTATTGAGATTAGTTATTTTAATGGCTTTTCCTAAACATCTAGTTTTAGTGATTCTTTGACCAAGTCTTAGAACAAGATAAACAATCCCTATTTTGATGCCTTTGAAATTCCTGTTCTTACACTTCTTCATCATTCTTACCAGTCTAGTAACTTTCTCTTCTATCCCCGTTCTGGCCCTGAAAGCCTCATCTCATTATCAGAAGTGCTAAGTGATACATAGGTCAGTGTAGAGCTGTAATTGCTTTGTCTTCCATAAACTACTTCGCTAAAATCTATTCAAGGTCAAGGCTGTCACTTTCATCTCTCCGTGCAGTTTGGCTCTAAAATGAAAGTGTTTTGTTTAAATTATATCTGAAGGTTTAGGTGTTCAAAAACTAAAGGGAATCACTTCTCAAGTTTAATCTATGAGACACACCAAAAAAGCAACACAAACATAACTGCCTGAGCAACAGTCAAATTTAAGCCTGCAGAATAAAAGCCCTGTGTATTATTTGCATAACTATAACTTAATTTTATTAGAACCATGAATTTTAATACCGTGTCCTTCATTATTCATTCATAATCTATAAGCGGAGGAACATAATTATGGATGTGGAGCTGTTAGTGTATTGCAAATTACTACAAATATGTAGTAACCTCATCACTGTTTTATTTTAAAACTTTTCCTTGAACTACTACTGGCCACAAATCAATGATTTCTTTAACTGGGAAAATGGAAACATCACTATTATAAGACAATGTCAAATAAAAATAATAATTCATCTTTTTGGAAACAACCTGTCTTAAAATTTAGTAAAGTGAATTTTGTATCCCACTATGTTTGATGAATTTTAGATTTCATTGGGATACTTGTGTAATTGTGTTATAATAGTACAAAACAGGGAAAAGATGATGTTTTTGCATTCCGTACACAATTCATGTTTAGTTCTTTGTTTTTCATGCATTTCTAACTTGCTGTTAGAAGATGAAATGAACACGCCATCTAGAAATGCAAGCTGACTTTGCAGCAGGTTCTTTATAGGGACAGAACTTTAGAAGAGTCACCGAATTCCATGGTATGTCTTCGTTTTGGTCAGGAGAAAATTTACTATATCAATAAATTCAGTGAAATTAGGCTCTGAGAAGAACAAACGTATCATTTATCATCAATTCATTCTGTAATTTTTTTGAACTTTTATTTTGCATGGAACATTTAGTATGATCAATCCACGAAAAGATTTTCATTGAGAAAAACCACCTGACTTAGAAGGAGAGGTGGGGGAAGAGGGTATTTAAGGGAGGATTTTTTAATAGAGTAATCCCACCAGCCATAGACAGTGTTGGTAAAATTCAAATGCTGGGGCAGCGGGGTTGGGGGTAGGTGTAGAGAAGCATAGATACATAGATTTTGGATATAGCATGTGTATGTTTTTCATTTCTATTTTGAGTATTCATTTCCTATTTTGAAAAACTGTTTTCATACTGTGATATAACAACTCCATGACTGATACTTTATTTTTTCTGTAGTTAATTTTCTAAATTTTGACAGTTTTATGACATTTCTGGTAGTTATAATTCCGTCCTCTCTGGAAGCCTCAGGAATAATACGGCTTTCCTTGCTCCTAAAATACTATTTTTATTTGCAAGATACATGTCTTCAAACAGAAATAGGAATTAGATATGCAAAGGAAAAGGAGAGGACAGCAAAAATATATAAAGAGAGCACTACACATTTAGTTTGCCTAGAGTAAATCATAAAAGATAAGCAGTAGTGAAAATAAATATATATTCATCTATGCACTTATTGATTCAATATTCAGTATTATTCTATGGATAGAAAGAAGTAAATTATATGAAATATAGTAGGTCACACTCAAAAGTTTAGGGCTTATTCAGGAAGTGATGAGAAACAATTTAAATAAAATGATAAAACGGTACTTAGGCTTTTGAAGATCACTGTGATATAGTATGATGGATGGAAGATCGAGAAAGAAAGGAATGACAAGAAGCCATTGGAGAAGTTTAGATAATTAACAATGAGAGCTTAAAGAAAGACAATGGCCAAAGGCATGGTAAAAAGACAATTGTTCCAAGATATTATTTGAGAAAGTAAAATTAGGCCTGGCGCGGTGGCTCTCACCTGTAATCCCAGCACTTTGGGAGGCCGAGGTGGGAGGATCATGAGGTCAGGAGATCGAGACCATCCTGGCTAACACAGTGAAACCCCATCTGTACTAAAAATACAAAAAATTAGCCCGGCGTGGTGGCGGGCACCTGTAGTCCCGGCTACTCGGGAGGCTGAGGCAGGAGAATGGCGTGAACCCAGAAGGTGGAGCTGACAGTGAGCCGAGATTGCGCCACTGCATTCCACTCCAGCCTGGGTAACAGAGCGAGACTCTGTGTCAAAAAAAAAAAAAAAAAAAAGTAAAACTGACAGATTTTTAACTGATTAAGTAAGAAATTTTAGTTTAAAGAATGGGAGATATCAAAGAATGGCTGCTAGGATTTTTAGCTTTGGTCTCAGGGTGTTTGGTGCAATTTATCAAAGTAAGAAATATAAGGGGTAAGGGTTTTATGGAAAAAAAAAATAATGTGTTCCGTTTAAACATGTGGAGTTTTAAAAAGCTTTGCAGTAGCCAAGTGAAGATATCCAATTAACAAGTAGGATTGAGTCTAGGGAGGGAAATTCTTAGCAATTAGAGCAAGACTCATAGCACCAAATGTTTCAGAGAGGCCAAGTGTGATAACCTGAAAAATATTTATTTAATTTTGCCAGGCGTGGTGGCTCACACCTGTAATCCCATCACTTTGGGAGGCTGAGGGGTGTGGATCACTTGAGTTCAGGAGTTCAAGACCTGCCTGGTCAACATGGTGAAACCCCCATCTCTACTAAAACTGTCAAAAATTTTCAGGCATGGTGGTGTGTGCCTGTAGCCCTAGCTACTTGGGAGGCCAAGGCATTGGAATCGCTTGAACCCAGGAGGTGAAGCTTGCAGTGAGCCCGGATAGTGCCACTGCACTCCAGCTTGTGTGACTGAGCTAGACTCTGTCAATAAAAAGAAAAGAAAAAGAAAGGAAGAAAGGAAGGAAGGAAGGAAGTAAAAAGGAAGGAAGGAAGGAGGAAGGGAGGGAGGGAGGTAGGGGAGAGAGAGAAAGAAAGAAAGAGAGAAAGAAAGAAACTTATTTAATTTTTATACAGGGGGTGGTGATGAATTTAGAAAAATCAGTTTTAAGACGTGATTAGATAAAAGTCAGATTGTAGGACTTTAAAAATAGATGGGACATAAAATATAGAGAAAGTCATTGCACTCTATTACTTTAAGAATGTTGTCTGAGAAGAAAATGAGAGATATAAAACAGATGGAGGACAACATAAATTCAGTTAACACTTTCGAAGGATGGCATAAATTAAGCTTTTTTAAATGCTGTGAGAATGTTAGGGAGAAAAAAGAGATATTGAATATATTGTTTAAAAAAGAGATACGCTGACAAAATAAAGCCACAAAGGGTTCAAGATGTCATGGAATTCATTTTTTAAAATTCATACATTAGCCTTGAACACATGGCATCATTCCGTGTTTAATGAGTCTGAAGAGAGAAGATAAATTTAGACACCAGTTTGCCAGAAAAGGGGGAAGTATGTTCAGGGAAAGTGGGAAATTAACAGAGCTTTTACTCGATGACCTGTATTTTCTCTATAAATTAAGAGGGGATTGTTTTCTAAAAAGGATAGAAAATTAGCATGGAGGGTATCTTTAAAAAAGTGGTGAAGTTTTGAAATAATGGCTGTGCAAATGAAAAAGAGGGCTTAGTAGGAACTTACCATGTTTCCTGAAAAAGATTTTCTCATTCATTCCTTGAATAATTATTATCTATTTCTATCAGGCATTATTGTGAACTCTGGGGAAAGAATAAAGAGCAAGATGGATATAGTCAATGTTTTTATGGGAAGGTGAGAAGATAAGTAATCTTTAAAATATATAGAGTTCTCTGATTTGCTGTACAAGGTCGTCATAAAGGACCCTCCTAGGGAAGTGATATTTGCTAGATATGAGGGACCTGTGTAAGATGTGAAGTTGGGGAGTGGAGAGATGGGGAAGAGGAAGGAGTCTTTCACGGATAGGAAATAGCAAATGCAAAGTTCCTGAGCGTAACAAAAAGAAAAAAAAGAAAAAAGCTTAGCCTGCTCAAAAACCCTGAAAGAGCGCCAGTGAGGCTAGAATTCAGATTGTCACAAAAATGATATGAAAATATGTGGTAGTTGAATTAGATCCTGCAGAACTTTAAACAATTTATTTTAAGAATTTGAGTTTTTATCCTAGGAGTGATTAAGGAAGAGGGAAAGAAAGAGAGGAGAGATCCTAATTGGTTTTTAATAAAATAGAAAAATAGAATTCTGGTTACAGGGGAGCAAATATATAAGAAATGTACCAGAGGGGATAGTGGGAGAAAGTTTAGGGAGCTATTGAAATAATTCTGGTGAATGATGATAATGGTTTAGACTACAGTGTCAGAATTATAGACAGAAAGGTAGAATAATTAATAATAGCATGCAAAATTCACAGTTTTTGTGATTGTTTGACTATATGGATGAAAGAGCGAGAAGATATCACAAGCTTCCAGCCAACCAAACTTAATGGTGGGTGTTGCCATTCAGTGAGATAGGAAACACTGGTGATAGAATTATGAATTTGTTTTGAACATGTTGAGTTCGTTGGGTATTTGATATCTCCAAGTGAAAATTTAATATTGAATGGAGAGTTGGGTATACAGTTCTGGAACTCAGATCAAATAGTATTACATATAATTGATCCAAGGCAAGCTTGGGTTCATGCCAGAAGAATACACAAAGAGCAGAAAACGCAATCTTAAACTGAGGTTAGAGACCATGAACTTGTAGCAGTGCAAATTTTCAATGTTTAAATTATTTTTACAGTTCTCAGTAGTCCATATTTTAAATGGATATGTGTGCTTTGATTGAGAAGATATAGGATTATGATTAGGCAAGTACTCTAGAGAGTGATGGTCTTTCATCTGTAAAGGGGGATGATGGGCTGGCCAAACACAGATTAATTTAAAAAGATGAGCAGAACATGAAAGGAAAGAAGTGCACAGTAAACCAATAATTTGTTGCCAGATAAAGGAATACTAGAATTACAAATTCTGCAGTAGAAAACTAGGTGATCCAGAGAGTGGCCAGATGAGTGGTTAGCCAAATTGCTGTGAGGTTAAGAAAGGTTTTTAAATGATCAAATCATAGCTAAAATTTAATATTAAAGAGAAAAATATGCAAATCTGGAGCTATGAATTTGGAAGCCATTGCTGCATAATTGTAGATGTATAGATGTCTCTTTCATTTGGATACCGGAATTTCCCGGGGTCATTATGGGACTTGGTATGGAGGATAAAATTATGAACCTGATAGCAAAATTGGTCAAGAAAATTGGAAGATTCATCAGTGGATTGGGAACAGATGAGTGGATGACAGCACGAGCGACCAAGGAAAGGATGAATATAAAATATTGACGGAGCTTAGGTTACCGATTCAATCCAGGACACTTCCTTCATGATGTCAAAGCACCTGGGATTATTAATTATTAATTATAGGAACACAGATTCAAAGTAAGAAGATATATAAATAGAAGGGGTGTATTTTATCAAGCCTGCATTTGCCTGGTGAGCTGTCTATACCCTTCCAGATCTTGTACAGTGCAAATGAGGAATCCTTTGAATCCACGGGATCAATGTTACTCTTTGTTACAGTTCTGAATTCACATGCAAGATTATTATTCTTTGAGTTCCCCTTTCATTGATGCCATTTTGACAGTGCCATATATGTTAATATAGTATATTCCCTGAGTAGACAGATGTCCAGTTTTTTTCTTTCTTAATTACAGTCACAATTCTATTGTGCCACCCTAGGGTGATATACAAGTCACCTGGATTCAAGTCCAGTTGTGAAAGGTCTCATTCACCAACTTAGAGATTATCCTTCAGAACTGTGTAATTTTTAGTCTCTCTTCAAGTCTGCACATCAGGCTTACCTGGGAAACTTTCTAAAATTAAGTTCCCTAAGTTTAATTTTTATGCTCTCTCTAGAGATTCTGATACATAGGTCTAAGTTTGACTCATAGGATCGATGGTATTTATAGCTCTTTGGAACAGAAAGTTTTGAAAACTATTGGTTCAAAATCGGTTCATAAATGGTATAATTTTAAATTGTGTTTAAATGGTGTTTAATTTTATCTCAGAGTTTAGGTGTCCATGAAATTTTATGGATACCTCATTCTGACCCCTATCTATAACCTGTAACTGGTCCTCTAGTTAGGATTTATGATGGAATTTATCATGTTGTAAAATTATTCAGCGTGAGAAAACTGAAAAGTTATTTGAAAACAATAGGCTTAAAGCAATGCTATGTATTATTTTCTGTTTATCACTCCTCTCCATCTCAACCCATTGTGGAAAGGAAATTCTCCTTCCTCTTCAAGGATATGTTTAGTGAACAACCATAGAAAACAGAGATAGTATCCTCTTCCTTAACAGAGACCATGTTGACTGCTCAGTTTAATAAAGATGATGCTTTACTCTAGAGAAAATGGCAAATGATGGCAGGTTTTCTTGCTGTCCGTTATAAATATTAGGATTTCTAACTTCCAGGGTTCTTAAGCTGTGAAGAAAACTGACTACGTGTACCTGCAACCACCTGGCCCACTCCCCATTTTCCCCATGGGACTTGGGCCATAAGGGGAACCAATTCAAACTGATGCTCCTGCTAGTTGTAATAGAGTAATAAATCCTTTTGTCTCTAATCCACGACCCCCATGTCTTCTGCCAGCATCTATGAAACTGTGGAAGATCAGCTTTACTTGCAAGCAGGGTAAAATCTGACTATTCAAAGTTCTTGACGCATCTATAAATAAAAATTAAGAAAGCCTACCTCATAGAATTGCTGTGACTATAATAATATTGCTGTGAGCGTAATTAATAAATGTAGTGTTTAGAATAATGCCTATTATATATGGAATAATCTCAAAAAACTTATCTATTAGTATTACCAGTATTCATAACTGAGAAATATATCCACTGTCTGCATCACTCACAGATACAGATACATAGCATAGACAATAGTCACAGTAAAACTTCATACCTTTAAGAATTCATCCCTACATTAAAGTCTTTGTCACACTAAGTTAGAGGCAAACTCAAATGACTCCTGGGATCAAGTAAGTGAGTGGAAACTGTGCCAAAGTGGAGAATAAAGGTTACTTCAGAAGGGGCCCAAAGCATTTTCTGCTGATTATTACTATGTAGAAAAATTGTGGACCCAGTGTTGCCAAATTACCAGATTTTAAAAAGGAATTCGTAATATCACAAGAGGACTTTTCTAAAGGTTAAATATACTTTCATATGTACTTGGAGCCAATGGCTGCAAATAAATTAAGTCTGGGCCACATGCAGACCATGGATCCTTTGCTCTATTAAGAAAGATAAGGAGTATCGAAATTGTTTTATGACTCTACCACTGAGAAAGGAAGATAGTGGTTGCTGCATGAGGGATTGATGGAGGAGAATGATCTTGTTAAAAACAAAACAAAACAAAAAACAAAGAGTTTCTTTATACCTTTATTTTTTAATGCCAAAGTAAATAACATTCCAGTTATAATAGCATAATAGTTCCACATTGTTATCTCCGTGGTACTTGTGTTTTGTCACCGCAAGTTTAATTTTGTCCCTAAGTTAAACTTAGGGACAAAACTTAGGGACAAAATTGTTATCTCTGTGGTACTTGTGTTTTGTCACCGCAAACACCAAAATCTGAGATTAATGGCATCATTGGAAGGGATTTGGTGCAATCTAATGTTCAAACCCTGAACTATCACAGGATAGTAACTCATGTGAGGTTCAACACATGTCACTATGTCTTTGTCAAAATTTTAGAAGATCCTATGTCACTCTCGTGAGGTTACTGTGGTGCCGTGGGGTGCCTCAGCTCACAGCGAGGGCCCCAAACTCTGACACCATGCTGTATTCCTGTGTGCAGAGAACATAGCATGACAGGATGAATATTACGCCTCATCAAGAATTAAATATTTAACATTTCCCGGGCTTTTAGTCTTTACATTAATTTTGTCCTATTCATACGTTGGATCTAGTCCAATGCTTAGCAAAATGATAATAAATATAGAAGAAAAATTTTCCCTGCTGCTAGCTATTTCTGCAAAGCCACTTAACTTTTCTTCCTGATTCCATTTTTATTTCTTCTCTCCTACTCTCCATAGCAGCATGTGGAATGCATAAAATGCAAATCCAAGCAAAAGCTATCAATGTCTCGTGACCACCTTTGGACTGAAGTTCAGTGGTAACTTCCTACCTGGGCATTCTGTGCCACACAGTAATTGCCCTTTACTGACCATGCTATACACACCAGCTTTCCTGGCTCTTGATCTACAGAAGGCCTTTCAGTTTCTCCCTAAGGCCCCTCTCATATCTGGGCCACATGCTTTCCTGTGCCGGAACATTCTTTTCCCTCTCTCTTGTTAATTACCAGAAAAAGCAAGAGTCATCTCTTGCTCCATTTATTGTTATTGCTTTTCGCAGCACCACACTCAGAAGAGCACCTGCTGTACTTGTAGGTATAAGACTCTGGAGGCAGTTATAAATGGTTTTCTACTTGTGGCTCTGCTTTTAATACATTATGATTAATGCGTAGTTCAGCACCTAATGTTGAGTTCAGTAAAAAATCATGTAATCTCCAGGAATTATTTTATTTTATTTTGTAAATAATTTTGTGGCCGGGTGTGGTGGCTCACGCCTGTAATCCCAACACCTTGGGAGGCCTAGGCGGGTGGATCAACTGAGGTTAGGAGTTCGAGACCAGCCTGGCCAAAATGGTAAAACCCTATCCCTATTAAAAACACAAAAATTAGCAGAGCGTGGTGGCAGTCGCCTGTAATCTCAGCTACTCAGGAGGCTGAGGCAGGAGAATTGCTGGAACCCAGGAGGCAGAGATTGCAGTGAGCCGAGATCACGCCATTGCACTTTAGCCTGAGCGACAACAGCGAGACTCCGTCTCATAAAAAAAAAAAAAGTGAGTATATAATAGGTGTATATATTTATGTGGTGTATGAGATATTTTGATACAGGCATACAATGGGAAATAAGCACATCATGGGGAATGGGGTATCCATCCCCTCAAGCATTTGTCTTTTAAGTTAAAAACAATTCAATTATACACTTTATTTTAAACTGTACAGTTACTATTGAATATAGTCACACTATTGTGCTGTGAAATAGTAGGTCTTATTCTTTCTAACAATTTTTTGTACCCATTAACTACTCTCACCTCCCCCTCAACCCCCCGACAGGACCCTTCCCAGCCTCTGGTAACCATCCTTCTACTCTCTATCTCCATGAGTTCAATTGTTTTAATTTCTAGATTCAACAAATAAGTGAGAACATGCAATGTTTATCTTTCTGTGCCTGGCTTATTTCACTTAACATAATGATCTCCAGTTCCATCCATGTTGTTGCAAATGACTGGATCTCATTAGTTTTTATGGCTGAATGGTACTCCATTGTGTATATGTACCACATTTTTTAATCCATTCATCTGTTGATGGACATTGAGGTTGCTTCCAAATCTTAGCTATTGTAAACAGTGCTACAACAAACAAAGGACCAGGAATTATTTTACTACCCAATGTTTACTAATTTTTGTAAGCAGTATTTTTTGGAAAATGACCACATTTTCAAGGAATTAATATGGGATGTTCCTCTCTCGAAATGCAGTCTAGAGCTTTAACAGAAAGGTGTCATCCTTGATGACAGAACAGTCAACATGATGGCAGGATCTGGGCAGAGGGAGTTTAGAAGTACATATGTCCTGGTATTACATGGGCAATCCCTTCTCCACCAACAGATAAGCTGTGTGTGACCTGCTGAACGTGTGGAGCAGCACTCAACCTGTTGAAGGCTTTGATTTCTCTCTGTGCTGGAGGGTAATAAATGAAAACAAGATGAGACTTTGAAACCTCTAAGGCAGGCTTATCTTTAGTGTGAATTTTCTTTTCTCTATTAGGAATAAGCTGCCACATGTAACAAGTGAGGACTCTCTAGAGGTTCAGGTGCCCTTGCCTGGGAACTACTTTGACCTCCTTAGAGACATGAGTAGGGTGTTTTGAGGACCATTCTGCTCCACAAATTCCTTTCGTGGCATCTTTCTAGAGCACCAGGTCTTACTAATTTAAGTATATTGGCTGGGCGTGGTGGCTCACACCTGTAATCCCAGCACTTTGGGAGGCCGAGGTGGGCAGATCACCTGAGGTCAGGAGTTCGAGACAAGCCTGGCCAATATGCTGAAACCCCATCTCTACTTAAAATACAAAAATTACCTGGGCATGGTGATGGATGCCTGTAATCTCAGCTACTCGGGAGGCTGAGGCAAGAGAATTGCTTGAACTGGGGAGGTGAAAGTTGCAATGGGCCGAGATCACGCCATTGCACTACAGCCTGGGTGACAGAGTGAGACTCTGTCTCAAAAAATAAAAAATAAAAATAAACAAATAAATTAATTAATTAACAAACCTATTGACTTTTCTCCCACCCCCACCCCCCCACCATTATCTCTCTACTATAATCCCCATTCTCCTGAAATTCTTATGTCCTGGTAACTGCCCAGGAACAGGATGGTCTTTACTATATTCCAGATTTCAGCAATTTAATCACGTTTATGTAAAGTATGCCTCTATTCAAAGCAGATTTGATAAGGCTTATCAAAATACATATAGTAAAAAAGATCATAACAATAATGGTGATAAAAAAAAAAAAAACAGCAGCCAGTGAAGATGTACTTGGACAAAGAAAAGAAGGAAAGAAGAAACAATATGACACTGGGGAAAATGTTAATAGGTTGCTGTTAGCATGTTCTAATAATCTGTGCACTGATTGTCATGAAACATATAAACAGAACTTTCCAGCAGCCAAGGTAAATAAATAAATATAGAATTGCACGTGGGGATGGAGGAGCTTGCCAGGTTGTTCTACTGCAATAGCCTGTGAGGTACCAGGTTTACCTCTTTTTGCCTAATTCACACTAATCTTTTGCTAAGCAAATGCCATTTAAAAGACATGAGAACTTTCTTGAAAGGGCAAATAAAAGAGTATTTGGCAGATAATTAAGGTGTTGTGGCTGGTGATTGGGCCTCTCCAGCTTACACACCCTAAAGAGTGCAATACTATCAAGACCAAGGAAATGTTCAAATTACTACAGAGTTTCTGGCTTCTCTACGACTTTCAGTTTTAGTGTTCTGTTCAGTAAGTGTGGAAAAAAAAATAATGAAAGGCCATGGCATTTTTATAACAAACTATAAAGATGGTGTTTTTATGTTAAATTTCAGATGAGCAATGTCTTGTTCTTCGTTCTATTGAACATTTGCAAATTAATCTCAAACAGGTCAAAACAGAGCTAAGAGGAAAATTTTTTAAGTATAGCTAAGAATTTGAAAGCAAATTTTCCTAACGTGGCTAACCAGTTCATAATTTGGGAGTTCTAGATTCATTATGTCGTGAAATTCCAGTTAACCATAGCATTCTCAAATATCAAGTGCAAGCTAATTTGACATGTGAAAATAAATTTTGTTTTCCAAAGTTGAGGGTTATTCCAAAGGATAGTATTGCAAAATGTAAAACTGAGTATCTTTTCTAGTCAAGGAAAATCTTACCTTGTAGACTGGGAATGAAAGAGATGTGCAGCCTGTTTATTGCTTCATACCTGTAGCATAAAATACACTGGCTGCTGTCTTTAGCAGTTACATAACCAAACAAAAGAAAAACAGGGGGAGGAGCCAAGATGGCCGAATAGGAACAGCTCTGGTCTACAGCTCCCAGTGCAAGCGACACAGAAGACGGGTGATTTCTGCATTTCCATCTGAGGTACTGTGTTCATCTCACTAGGGAGTGCCAGACAGTGGGCGCAGGTCAGTGGGTGAGTGCACCGTGCGCCAGCCGAAGCAGGGGCGAGGCATTGCCTCACTCGGGAAGCTCAAGGGGTCAGGGAGTTCCCCTTCCAGGGGTGACAGACGGCACCTGGAAAATCGGGCCACTCCCACCCGAATACTGTGCTTTTCCGACGGGCTTAGGAAACGGTGCCCCAGGAGAGTATAGCCCACACCTGGCTCAGAGGATCCTATGCCCACGGAGTCTCGCTGATTGCTAGCACAGCAGTCTGAGATCAAACAGCGAGTGGGCAGCGAGGCTGGGGGAGGGGCGCCCACCATTGCCCAGGCTCGCTTAGGTAAACAAAGCAGCCTGGAAGCTTGAACTGGGTGGAGCCCACCACAGCTCAAGGAGGCCTGCCTGCCTCTGTAGGCTCCACCTCTGGTGGCAGGGCACAGACAAACAAAAAGAGCAGTAACCTCTGCAGACTTAAATGTCCCAGTCTGACAGCTTTCAGGAGAGCAGTGGTTCTCCCAGCACGCAGCTGGAGATCTGAGAACAGGCTGACTGCCTCCTCAAGTGGGTCCCTGACCCCTGACCCCCAAGCAGCCTAACTGGGAGGCACCCCCCAGCAGGGGCAGACTGACACCTCACACGGCCGGCCAGGTACTCCAACAGACCTGCAGCTGAGGGTCCTGTCTGTTAGAAGGAAAACTAAGAGAAAGGACATCCACACCAAAAACCCATCTGTACATCACCATCATCAAAGACCAAAAGTAGATAAAACCACAAAGATGGGGAAAAAACAGAGCAGAAAAACTGGAAACTCTAAAAACCAGAGTACTTCTCCTCCTCCAAAGGAACGCAGTTCCTCACCAGCAACGGAACAAAGCTGGATGGAGAATGACTTTGACGAGCTGAGAGAAGAAGGCTTCAGACGATCAAATTACTCCGAGCTACGGGAGGATATTCAAACCAAAGGCAAAGAAGTTGAAAACTTTGAAAAAAATTTAGAAGAATGTATAACTAGAATAACCAATACACAGAAGTGCTTAAAGGAGCTGATGGAGCTGAAAACCAAGGCTCGAGAACTACGTGAAGAATGCAGAAGCCTCAGGAGCCGATGCGATCAAATGGAAGAAAGAGTATCAGCCCTAGAAGATGAAATGAATGAAATGAAGCGAGAAGGGAAGTTTAGAGAAAAAAGAATAAAAAGAAATGAGCAAAGCCTCCAAGAAATGTGGGACTATGTGAAAAGACCAAATCTACGTCTGATTGGTGTACCGGAAAGTGACGGGGAGAATGGAAACAAGTTGGAAAACACTCTGCAGGATATTATCCAGGAAAACTTCCCCAATCTAGCAAGGCAGGCCAACATTCAGATTCAGGAAATACAGAGAACGACACAAAGATACTCCTCGAGAAGAGCAACTCCAAGACACATAATTGTCAGATTCACCAAAGTTGAAATGAAGGAAAAAATGTTAAGGGCAGCCAGAGAGAAAGGTCGGGTTACCATCAAAGGGAAGCCCATCAGACTAACAGCGGATCTCTCGGCAGAAACCCTACAAGCCAGAAGAGAGTGGGGGCCAATATTCAACATTCTAAAAGAAAAGAATTTTCAACCCAGAATTTCATATCCTGCCAAACTAAGCTTCATAAGTGAAGGAGAAATAAAATACTTTACAGACAAGCAAATGCTGAGAGATTTTGTCACCACCAGGCCTGCCCTAAAAGAGCTCCTGAAGGAAGCGCTAAACATGGAAAGGCACAACCGGTACCAGCCACTGCAAAATCATACCGAAATGTAAAGACCATGGAGACTAGGAAGAGACTGCATCAACTAACGAGCAAAATATCCAGCTAACATCATAATGACAGGATCAAATGCACACATAACAATATTAACTTTAAATGTAAATGGACTAAATGCTCCAATTAAAAGACACAGACTGGCAAATTGGATAAAGACTCAAGACCCATCAGTGTGCTGTATTCAGGAAACCCATCTCACGTGCAGAGACACACATAGGCTCAAAATAAAAGGATGGAGGAAGATCTACCAAGCAAATGGAAAACAAAAAAAGGCAGGGGTTGCAATCCTAGTCTCTGATAAAACAGACTTTAAACCAACAAAGATCCAAAGAGACAAAGAAGGCCATTACATAATGGTAAAGGGATTAATTCAACAAGAAGAGCTAACTATCCTAAATATATATGCACCCAATACAGGAGCACCCAGATTCATAAAGCAAGTCCTGAGTGACCTACAAAGAGACTTAGACTCCCACACATTAATAATGGGAGACTTTAACACCCCACTGTCAACATTAGACAGATCAACGAGACAGAAAGTCAACAAGGATACCCAGGAATTGAACTCAGCTCTGCACCAAGTGGACCTAATAGACATCTACAGAACTCTCCACCCCAAATCAACAGAATATACATTTTTTTCAGCACCACACCACACCTATTCCAAAATTGACCATATACTTGGAAGTAAAGCTCTCCTCAATAAATGTAAAAGAACAGAAATTGTAACAAACTGTCTCTCAGATCACAGTGCAATCAAGCTAGAACTCAGGATTAAGAATCTCGCTCAAAACTGCTCAACTACGTGGAAACTGAACAACCTGCTCCTGAATGACTACTGGGTACATAATGAAATGAAGGCAGAAATAAAGATGTTCTTTGAAACCAACGAGAACCAAGACACAACATACCAGAATCTCTGGGATGCATTCAAAGCAGTGTGTAGAGGGAAATTTATAGCACTAAAGGCCCACAAGAGAAAGCAGGAAAGATCCAAAATTGACACCCTAACATCACAATTAAAAGAACTAGAAAAGCAAGAGCAAACACATTCAAAAGCTAGCAGAAGGCAAGAAATAACTAAAATCAGAGCAGAACTGAAGGAAATAGAGACACAAAAAACCCTTCAAAAAATCAATGAATCCAGGAGCTGGTTTTTTGAAAGGATCAACAAAATTGATAGACCGCTAGCAAGATTAATAAAGAAAAAAAGAGAGAAGAATCAAATAGATGCAATAAAAAATGATAAAGGGGATATCACCACCGATCCCACAGAAATACAAACTACCATCAGAGAATATTACAAACACCTCTATGCAAATAAACTAGAAAATCTAGAAGAAATGGATAAATTCCTCAACACATACACCCTCCCAAGACTAAACCAGGAAGAAGTTGAATCTCTGAATAGACCAATAACAGGAGCTGAAATTGTGGCAATAATCAATAGCTTACCAACCAAAAAAAGTCCAGGACCAGATGGGTTCACAGCCGAATTCTACCAGAGGTACAAGGAGGAGCTGGTACCATTCCTTCTGAAACTATTCCAACCAATAGAAAAAGAGGGAATCCTCCCTAACTCATTTTATGAGGCCAGCATCATCCTGATACCAAAGCCTGGCAGAGACACAACAAAAAAAGACAATTTTAGACCAATATCCTTGATGAACATTGATGCAAACATCCTCAATAAAATACTGGCAAACAGAATCCAGCAGCACATCAAAAAGCTTATCCACCATGATCAAGTGGGCTTCATCCCTGGGATGCAAGGCTGGTTCAATATACGCAAATCAATAAATGTAATCCAGCATATAAACAGAACCAAAGACAAAAACCACATGATTATCTCAATAGATGCAGAAAAGGCCTTTGACAAAATTCAACAACCCTTCATGCTAAAAACTCTCAATAAATTAGGAATTGATGGGATGTATCTCAAAATAATAAGAGCTATTTATGACAAACCCACAGCCAATATCATACTGAATGGGCAAAAACTGGAAGCATTCCCTTTGAAAACTGGCACAAGACAGGGATGCCCTCTCTCACCACTTCTATTCAACATAGTGTTGGAAGTTCTGGCCAGGGCAATTAGGCAGGAGAAGGAAATCAAGGGTATTCAATTAGGAAAAGAGGAATTCAAATTGTCCCTGTTTGCAGATGACATGATAGTATATCTAGAAAACCCCATTGTCTCAGCCCAAAATCTCCTTAAGCTGATAAGCAACTTCAGCAAAGTCTCAGGATACAAAATCAATGTGCAAAAATCACAAGCATTCTTATACATCAATAACAGACAAACAGAGAGCCAAATCATGAGTGAACTCCCATTCACAATTGTTTCAAAGAGAATAAAATACCTAGGAATCCAACTTACAAGGGATGTGAAAGACCTCTTCAAGGAGAACTACAAACCACTGCTCAAGGAAATAAAAGAGGATACAAACAAATGGAAGAACATTCCATGCTCATGGGTAGGAAGAATCAATATCATGAAAATGGCCATCCTTCCCAAGGTAATTTACAGACTGAATGCCATCCCCATCAAGCTACCAATGACTTTCTTCACAGAATTGGAAAAAACTACTTTAAAGTTCATATGGAACCAAAAAAGAGCCCGCATCGCCAAGTCAATCCTAAGCCAAAAGAACAAAGGTGGAGGCATCACACTACCTGACTTCAAACTATACTACAAGGCTACAGTAACCAAAACAGCATGGTACTGGTACCAAAACAGAGATATAGATCAATGGAACAGAACAGAGCCGTCAGA
The DNA here is from genome assembly GCF_028885655.2 of Pongo abelii. Lineage (NCBI taxonomy): Eukaryota > Metazoa > Chordata > Mammalia > Primates > Hominidae > Pongo > Pongo abelii. Next base: position 61,970,287 of record NC_085928.1, read on the forward strand.
AATAATGCCACATATCTACAAGTATCTGATCTTTGACAAACCTGACAAAAACAAGAAATGGGGAAAGGATTCCCTATTTAATAAATGGTGCTGGGAAAACTGGCTAGCCATATGTAGAAAGCTGAAACTGGATCCCTTCCTTACACCGTATACAAAAATCAATTCAAGATGGATTAAAGACTTATATGTTAGACCTAAAACCATAAAAACCCTAGAAGAAAACCTAGGCATTACCATTCAGGACATAGGCATGGGCAAGGACTTCATGTCTAAAACACCAAAAGCAATGGCAACAAAAGCCAAAATTGACAACTGGGATCTAATTAAACTCAAGAGCTTCTGCACAGCAAAACAAACTACCATCAGAGTGAACAGGCAACCTACAAAATGGGAGAAAATTTTCACAACCTACTCATCTGACAAAGGGCTAATATCCAGAATCTACAATGAACTCCAACAAATTTACAAGAAAAAAACAAACAACCCCATCAAAAAGTGGGCGAAGGACATGAACAGACACTTCTCAGAAGAAGACATTTATGCAGCCAAAAAACACATGAAAAAATGCTCACCATCACTGGCCATCAGAGAAATGCAAATCAAAACCACAATGAGATACCATCTCACACCAGTTAGAATGGCAATCATTAAAAAGTCAGGAAACAACAGGTGCTGGAGAGGATGTGGAGAAATAGGAACACTTTTACACTGTTGGTGGGACTGTAAACTAGTTCAACCCTTGTGGAAGTCAATGTGGCGATTCCTCAGGGATCTAGAACTAGAAATTCCATTCGACCCAGCCATCCCATTACTGGGTATATATCCAAAGGACTATAAATCATGCTGCTATAAAGACACATGCACACGTATGTTTATTGCCGCATTATTCACAATAGCAAAGACTTGGAACCAACCCAAATGTCCAACAATGATAGACTGGATTAAGAAAATGTGGCACATATACACCATGGAATACTATGCAGCCATAAAAAATGATGAGTTCACGTCCTTTGTAGGGACATGGATGAAATTGGAAATCATCATTCTCAGTAAACTATCGCAAGAGCAAAAAACCAAACACCGCATATTCTCACTCATAGGTGGGAATTGAACAATGAGAACACATGGACACAGGAAGGGGAACATCACACTTCGGGGACTGTTGTGGGGTGGGGGGAGTGGGGAGGGATAGCATTGGGAGATATACCTAATGCTAGATGACGAGTTGGTGGGTGCAGCGCACCAGCATGGCACATGTATACATATGTAACTTACCTGCACATTGCGCACATGTACCATAAAACCTAAAGTATAATAATAATAATAATAAAAGAAAAAGAAAAAAAAAAGAAAAATAGGACACCAAATCTTTAGGTCATCTATATAGCACATTGACTATTATAACCATCTGATTGAAAAGTGTGAAAAAATATGTCAGTTTAGAATCATTCTAAATTATGTAATTTGAAAAAATGAAATTTGAACTCTTATCAAAACATTTTATTTGCATTTTATTTTGTTTATTTGCATAAACAAAAACACCAAACATTTATGATGCGTAATTCAATGCTGAGATGATGTAGAGGAAGGCAATACGTAATCTATGCAAACTGAAATGACAATTTCAAAGGATAGCAGAAAATCCAGTCACCAAAGAGGATTTAGAGGGCTAAATTTTAATTTGGAATCTTAACCTGTGCTAATTAAAAGGCAAAATGAACTACTGAATGCTTTTTTCTAGTTCAAAAATTATTTGGTTATGTATTTGACCCAGGTGAATTTTTTATAATTTTATTAATGGTTATCGTCTCTCAAATTATTGAGAAATATGCTTTTAAAATGCTATTAATTTTGATGATTTTTTTCCAGTTTTCAATTACATGGATTATCATCTATAAAAGTTAAATTAACAAGTATCTTCTCAATGCATTTGATGTAAAATGTTCTTTCTTTTCCCCAAATGTTCTCTTTTTCTATGAGAAAATAAAATTATTATAACAATGCAGGGTATTTGGCAGTGTAGCTCTCATTGAAAATAAACACATTTAGTGTTTAAATACCATTTAGGTATTTATTGCATACTGAAAGCTAAAGAGATTGAACCTTACAAGTTTAATAAATCCAGACTTGGTGTTATAGTGTGTGTGTGTGTATAAATATATACATATATGAATATATATGTATGAATATATATGTGTGTATGTGTATATATATATTCTTTCCAGTATTTAAGCAATCAAAAGCAAAATGGTATATACATACCTACGTTGATGACATTACCTATTTACACGAATTGTAAAAAATATTTGTTTCTCTGGAACCTGATCCTCAATTATTTCAGAATTTTAAGGGAGGAAAATCTGTTTGGAAGGCTTTGGAAAATTTATTTCATTGTTTTTTACTATTTTTTTAGGAAGAAGATCACTTATTTTTGGAGTGCCAGCACCCTCTACTTCAGATAGGATACTTTTAAATGAAGTGGTGAAATAGTATTTTGTTAAAACTTGAAACAATAGTTATACATATTTTGTAGGTTTTACTATGCCATTTTTATCTTATGAACTAGTTGACAATGTAACTATCTAATGACATAAACTGATACTTCTTTCTCAAAACATAAAAGCTTCTTTCTCTCCCATGGGCTGTTAAAAATTATTATTTTTTATAATCACATAAGGATTGTGAAACTAGTTTCTAATTGGATTTCATGTGTATATTCTTGAACTTTTAAAAATTATTTTTTAATTGACAAATAATATATATTTTAATTTATTTAAAAATTTTGTATATACAACATGATGTTTTGAAGTATATATACATTGAGAAATGGCTAAATCTATCTAGTAACAAATGCATTATGTCATATGATTATTTTTGGGACAAACGCAGCACAATTTTCGATACGTTGTGTTTAGGTAATACCCTAAATGATGCCTTTGTTACTCGAATTGTCTTGGTGAAATTTGCTGTTCCTTCTAGGCCTACCTGGAAAGTCCGACATTAACTCTGCTCTATTTAATCTTCTAATCATTTAATTTAAAGTAAATAGCAATGATGAAATAATATTTCATATTGATGACAGTATGAATTACAAAGATAGTTATTTGAAACCACATATGTAATATTACATATTGGAAAAACATATAGGGAATTACAATCCTGGACAGGTCAAATAATATTCATCTGAGTAAACTGAATAATAACAAAAACAAAGTAGATCTGATAGATAGATATACATACAATTCTGCTCTTCAAATAAAAAATATAGCTGTTTTTTCCCATGTAGGAGTAAACTTGTTTGTTTGTTTGTTTTTAAATCAATCATCTGTTGAGTAGTAAAGAAATAACCATCAGTAAAAGAAAATGTAAAAGAGTTATGCACACTATTTTCTCTGGCACTAATTTAATAATCCTATAATGATAATAGAAGAAAAAATTTTAATGGCAGTATAATGAATATTTAGGAATAAGCTCTTGAGACAAATATACAAAATCTTCAATTAAAAAATACCTAGAAATAACAGCTAACCTAATAAATATATAAGCTCTGTTTAAAACCTTATTTAAAAGAAAATTTATGTGTCAAACATCTTCACTGGTGCAAATAAATATTGAGAGAAAGAAACAAATATTAAGAAAAAATAATGAAAAATTTTAAAATAAATAGAACATAATAAAAATAAAATTAGAAATCAACAAATTGTAAAGCAGACTTTAGAATTTATAAAGTCAGTAAAATAATCGATAGCTTTAGAATCACTAGTTAATTCAACTAAGAAAAGAAAAATAAATTATTAATATGCACAAATAATCAAGAAATTAATTGCCAATAAGGATGAAATTAAAAGAATAGAAAGAAAATGCATTTTATAACTCTAGGCATAGATATTTGAAAATCTATATGAAATAAATACACTTCTCTGAAAATATAAATTATAAAAAGTATTTATTAGAAAATAGATAAATCACAGAGAATGTGAAAAAATACCATTTATCATATACCTACTTGTTGTATCAAAATGTAAAGAAACTGATCCATTTTAAAACTGATTCCAGGCATGGAAAAGAAGCAAAGCTTCCCATTACTTTGTATAATGTCACCACATCAGTAGCAAAGTCTTATAAAGACAACACAGAGAAAGAAAATTGCAGATCAATTTTACTGAAATATTAATCAATTTTACTGCAATATTAATGCAAAAATCCTAAATGAAATACTAGCAAATACTACACAGTCATATATTAAAATAATCACTAATCTTTACAAAGTAAGTTCATTCACAATAATTCAAATTTGGTTTAATATTAAGAAATCCATCTATATAACTAACCATTTTAATCAGTTAATTGACTTGTAATTATGTGCATCTTAGTAGATATTAAATAGATATCTGAAAATAGGAAAACTCCATTCAAGAAACAAAACAAAATCTGTATAAGAATGTGTATACCAAAGGCCAATGCCACAATTAGTGGCAACACCCTTGCAATCTACCTATTAAAATTGGTGGAGTTGGGGCGATAAGAAGAAAAAGGAGAAGCAGGAAAAGAAAGATGGGGAAGAAGAGAAGGAAGAGTCAGAGAAAGGAAGAGTAATAGGAACAGGGTCCTAAATTGTAGAAGCCCTTGCACAATTGGGACAGCCAATGCCAGTTGTATTGTACAAGAGGTGAATCTGTCATTCTTTCTTGTTGGTCTAATTGAAAATGAGACTGTCGAAGAGAAATGTGTAAAAAAAGAAAAATGCTAGAAATAGGTAGAGATTCAGTAAGGTGGAAACGTACAAACATAAATTTAAAATGTAATAGCTTAGAAACCATAATGGGAATATAAGTGATTTAATTGTAAGAAAAAATATATAAAAAACCTTAGAGAGAAATAATAATGTAGTATAAACTTTAGAGGAATTCAAGTATACAATTAAGTAATTAAGAAGATACATTTTAGTATTGGATACTATTAAATAAGAAGATTCATTCTAGTGTTTAATATTTTATGTGTTATAAAATATTATCATATATAAATATACTCATATGGAAATATTTATTATCCTTAATTTGTAACTCTGTAAGGGACATAGCCATCAGCATTCTGTTAAATACATATGCTTTCCACATAACTATAACTCATATTAAAACAATATATACAGCTGCCAAAATGTTTTCTATTTTAAAGTAATCGGTCTATCTCAATATGAAACATCTTCTCTCTTAAGCATTTATGTATGTATGGTAAATTTAGTACTAGTTATTTTAGTAAATCAGTACAATGCATATTATAATAGAATAACATATATGAAAAGGTCCTGGTCTCATCTTGTCAATATGCTTTGTTTCAATTCTAATTCATGCTCATGTTGCTTTATTGTCTTGCTGTCATGGTCACGCACAATAAATTCCAATAAAGTTGGGCTTCTCGCCCGCCCGCGCGCTGGCCCTGCAGAGCCGGCCGGCCTGGCTCTCCTCCGTGAGCCGGACCAGCGGGCGGACTGCCCTGAGCAGGCGGGGAGCGGAGGGCGGAACAGCCAGCGGGCGGGCGAAGATGCCGAACTTCTGCGCTGCGCCCAAGGGCACGTGAAGCGCACGCAGTCCAACCTGGCCTTCTTCAGGTTCCCGCGGGACCCGGCCAGATGCCAGGAGTGGGTGGAGAATTGCAGGAGAGCTGACTTAGAAGACAAAATACCTGATCGGCTGGGCGCGGTGGCTCACGCCTGTAATCCCAACACTTTGGGAGGCCGAGGAGGTCAGGAGATCGAGACCATCCTGGCTAACACAGTGAAACCCCATCTCTACTAAAAATACAAAAAATTAGCCGGGCGCGGTGGCGGCGCCTGTAGTCCCAGCTACTCGGGAGGCTGAGGCAGGAGAATGGCGGGAACCCGGGAGGTGGAGCTTGCAGTGAGCCAAGATCGCGCCACCGCACTCCAGCCTGGGCGAGAGCGAGACTCTGTCTCAAAAAAAAAAAAAAAACCTGATCAGCTAAATAAACATTATCGATTATGTGCCAAACATGAGACCTCTATGATCTGTAGAACTAGTCCTTATAGGACAGTTCTTCGAGATAATGCAATACCAACAATATTTAATCTTACAATCATTTGAACAAACCACATAAGTAGACACAGAAAACGAATAAAAGAACTGAGTGAAGACGAAATCAGGACTGAAATAGAAAGATACTGATGAAACTTCTGAGCAGGAACAAAAACATAAAGAAACCAACAATAGCAATGCTCAGAACCCCAGTGAAGAAGAGGGTGAAGGACAAGATGAGGACATTTTACCTCTATCCCTTGAAGAGAAGGAAAACAAAGAATACCTAAAATCTCTATTTGAATTATTGATTCTGATGGGAAAGCAAAATATACCTCTGGATGGACAGGAGGCCGAAGAAATCCCAGAAGGTCTCTTTACGCTAGATAACTTTCAAGCACTGCTGGAGTGCCAGATAAATTCTGGTGAAGAGGTCCTGAGAAACTGCTTTGAGACAACAGCAGTTAACACGTTGTTTTCTTCAAGAACACAGCGGAGGCAGATGGTAGAGATCTGTGAGAGCTGTATTCGAGAAGAAACTCTCAGGGAAGAGAGAGAATCACACCTCTTTTCCATTGTCACTGACGATGTAGTGGACATAGCAGGGGAAGAGCACCTACCTGTGTTGGTGACGTTTATTGAATGAATCTCATAGCCTAAGAGAGGAATTTATAGGTTTTCTTCCTTATGAAGCTGATGCAGAAATTTTGGCTGTGAAATTTCACACTATGATAACTGAGAAGTGGGGATTAAATATGGAGCATTGTCGTGGTCAGGCTTACATTGTGTCTAGTGGATTTTCTTCCAAAATGAAAGTTGTTGCTTCTAGACTTTTAGAAAAATATCCCCAAGCTATCTACACACTCTGTACTTCCTGTGCCTTAAATATGTGGTTGGCAAAATCAGTACCTGTTATGGGAGTATCTGTTGCATTAGGAACAATTGAGGAAGTTTGTTCTTTTTTCCCTCGATCACAACTGCTTTTAGAACTTGACAATGTAATTTCTGTTCTTTTTCACAACGGTAAAGAAAGGGGTAAAGAACTGAAGGAAGTCTGCCATTTTCAGTGGAGAGGCAGGCATGATGCTTTTGAAATTTTAGTGGAACTCCTGCAAGCACTTGTTTTAGGTTCAGATGGTATAAATAGTGACACAAATATTAGATGGAATAACTGTGTAGCTGGCAGAGCATTTGTACTCTGCAGTGCAGTACCAGATTTTGATTTCATTGTTACTATTGTTGTTCTTAAAAATGTCCTATCTTTTACAAGAGCCTTTGGGAAAAATCTCCAGGGGCAAACATCTGATGTCTTATTTGCAGCTGGTAGCTTGACTGTAGTACTGCATTTACTCAACGAAGTGCTGGAAAATATTGAAGTTTATCATGAATTTTGGTTTGGGGAAGCCACAAATTTGGTAACCAAACTTGATATTCAAATGAAACTCCCTGGAAAATTCCACAGCGCTCACCAGGATAACTTGGAATCTCAGCTAGCCTCTGAGAGTTACTATAAAGAAACCCTAAGTGTCCCAACAGTGGAGCACATTATTCAGGAAGTTAAAGATGTATTCTTGGAACAGCACCTCAAAGCTCTTAAATGCTTATCTCTGGTATGCTCAGTCATGGGACAACTCAAATTCAGTACGTCAGAGGACCACCATGCTGACATGTATAGAGGTGACTTACCCAATCCTGACATGCTCTCAGCCAAGCTTCATTGTTGGAGAATCAAATGGAAACACAGGGGGAAAGATATAGAGCTTCCATCCACCATCTATGAAGCCCTCCACCTGCCTGACATCAAGTTTTTTCCTAATGTGTATGCATTGCTGAAGGTCCTGTGTATTCTTCCTGTGATGAAGGTTGAGAATGAGCGGTATGAAAATGGACGAAAGCGTCTTAAAGCATATTTGAGGAACACTTTGACAGATCAAAGTTCGAGTAACTTGGCTTTGCTTAAAATGAATTGTGACATAAAACACAACCTGGATTTAATGGTGGACACATATGTTAAACTCTATACAAGTAAGTCAGAGCTTCCCACAGAGAATTCCGAAACCATCGAAAATACCTGAGACTTTTAAAAATAGGCCTTCTTATATTTGATATTTGAAAGAAAAGCCATAAGGTGTATGTAGACCTCTTAATCACTAAATGTCTTTGCCTATAGGACTCCACTGAATACATTAGCCATTGATAATCTACCTGTTTAAATGGCCCCTGTTTGAACTCTCAGGCTTTGAAGACTTACCTGTTCTTCCAGAAAAGAACATTGAAAGTGCCATGTTTCCTTCTGAGTGTTCTTTGCTGACGGCACTCTGGAGTTGTTTTATTTAGATCATTTTAGACATAGCATTTATTATCACTGTGGATCTCTACTTGTTGGGTGTTATGAATTCTTTGAAGAAATATGTTTTGAAGAGGTGTGGTAGGAAGGAATACATTTTATAAAATGTTACAGTGACGCCCACAGTTGACCTTTGACTAATAGGAGTTTTAAGTATGTTAAAAATCTCTCCTGGACAGTTACAAGAAATTACCGGAGAAAAGCTTGTGAGCTTGCCAGACAAGGATTTCAGTGTAGATTTTGTCTTTCTCTAACTTAAAGGAGCAAATGACCGTTAAAATGTGAATGGAAGAGCCTGGCGTTGTTCCACATCTCGTTGTTGCTGTTTACATTCCTTTGTGGAGCCTAAATCTTCCTAAGCTTTTTAGCAGGTGTATGTTGAACACTTGTGTTTCATGGTTAAATCAGAGGCCATGGGTACTGACAACTGACTTGTCTGTTTTCTTTCTGTCTTTTTCCGTAACTGTTACCTACTGCCTCATCTTGATTTATAAGCAAAACCCGGAAAACCTACAAAAATAAGGATTGTGGTTTATCTAGAAAACTGTGGAAAATATTGCTGTTATTTTTGATGAAGAAAATCCATTTTGTGTAGTTCATTTCAGTCAAAACAAAAGTGAATTTTGTTTAAAAATGGAAAAAAGAAACAATCGTTTTATTCACTAAAGGAAAAAATAATTTACGAGCTTCTTGGAATTTTACTATCATGTAATTAACTCATGTCAGTCTTTTGATATACTATTTTTTTTAGTACATTCTAATACTATACTGGTAAAGTACATAAATGGAAATTTATGTATATTAGGGTGAAAGAAGTAAACAGAGGGAAATAATATATAAAACATGTTATATAGCTACTACTTGGGAATGTATGCAAACATCTACCTATTTTTTTTTATATTTAATTACTAATAAGCATCTTACATATGATAAACTGTTAGAATTATTTCTTGTACCAATCCATCTCTTAAAAGTTTTCTAGATAAGAGAATAAGAGAAAATTGTGCTACATATTTTCTAACTGCTGAAATTATTTTGAGTTAGAGGTTAATGACAGGTAAGGAAAAAATTACGATGAAATAAGAGGAAAATATAATTAAATGATAGTAATGTGCTACCAGTTGTTTAACTTCCACCTCTTTTTTCCTTTAGGAGAAAGCTAGCACAAATTTTGTTAATCACAGGCCAACACATTATCCTTCTCTGCAGAAGTTTCAAAGGTGCGGGGAGGTGGAAAACTTAAGTTGACCCTTTCATTGCCTCTGAAAGTAATTTCTATAATCTTAACCTCCTGAATTCAGTCTCTGGCATTTTATGATAACGTTAACACTTAGGGAAATCATGTTTTATTCATATTTAATGATGATTAATATGTCGCTGCTATATAATCAAGATAAAATAGAGCAGTTTCCAAAAGTGTTCTTTTTTATAACAAAGAAAACAGAAATTACTAAGGATTCAATGAGTGGTTTAAAACAACTTTAAATTCAACATAAGAATTATTTTAAAACTTTCACTGATTTTTTTTTAAATCTGAACTTTGAGAATACTTAGATAGAAAAACAAAATTTCATTTGTTTCAAAAGAAGAAAATCAATCCAAGAGAAAAATATAATAATCATTTTCTAACCACTGTATATCAAACAGTTGTGCTTATTGCTTGAAGCTGTTACAGACCCATTTCTGTGCCATCAAGCTAATATGGGTTCATACTACTCTGGACAAGCTGGAAAAATGTGCATATATATATATATAATTTACACTATATAAATATGAGGCAATATGTTACAATAACATAAGTATGGGACAATCTAGAAAATATATCCCTTTGAGTCCTCAAGAATTCTATGATTTGGTCAAATAGATGTTATTCCTATGCTCCTAGACATGTTTTGCTAATTATTTACACAAGAGCTCAAAATTGTTTGATTTCTGGAGAAAAATTGTAAAATATTTTTAGTTGGTCATAAAAGAATTTAGCAAGTACTGTTAGGAAGAGAAGTATTTCTTGGCTGGTCATGGTGGCACATGCCTGTAATCCAGCATTTTGGGAGGCCAAGACCCGCAGATCGCTTGAGCCAGGAGTTGGAGACCAGACTGGGAAACTTGAGGAATCCGGCCTCTACAGAAAATGCAAAAATTAGCCGGGCTTGGTAGCCTGCACGTGTAGTCTCAGCTATTCGGGAAGCTGAGGTAAACTCACTTAAACCCAGAAGCAGAGGCTGCAGTAAGCTGAGACTGTGCCACTGCACTCCAGCCGGGGTGACACCGGGAGACCCTGTCTCCAAAAAAAAAGAAAGAAAAAGAAGAAAAAAAGCATTTCTTTTGTGTGTTAAATTGCAATTGGCTTAGGAAAAATTATGTTGTGTGTACCCTTAAAAACTACTTTTTTTCTTTTGAGACAGAGTCTTATTCTGTCACCCAGGTCACACAGGCTGGAGTGCAGTGACAAGATCTCGGCTCACTGCAACCTCCGCCTCCCAGGTTTAAGTGATTCTTGTGCCTCAGCCTCCTAAGTAGCTGGAATTACAGGCATCCGCCACCACGCCCAGCTAATTTTTGTATTTTTAGTAGAGATGGGGTTTCGCCATGTTGGCCAGGCTGGTCTCGAACTCCTGACCTCAAGTGATTTGCCTGCCTCAGCCTCCCAAAGTGCTGGGATTTCAGGCGTGAGTCACCGGGCCTGGCCAAAACTGCTTTTTTGTATCTATCCACTTCAATTCCCCTTTCAAACCCTTTAATGCCATTTAATTATGTTGCTTCCCGGAGGAATATATTTCCTTCTGTCCTATATCAGTGATGTACTTTAGCTTAAGATAGAAATTCATTAGTGTAGACATGGCTTAAGTAGTCTCTAATAATAATTTTTTAACAGATTATCTCATCACTTCTTATATCTACAAAAAGTCTGTGAAAAATATTTTTATTGGATCAATAAAGATCCCATTTAGCTTAATATATAGTTTCAAGTAAATGATGTGCTACTCACTGTAAAAATTTCTCACTTAAAAATATTGGATTATTCTTTCTGTAAGTATATTGTCCTCCAGGCTCATCCATGTTGGAGCAAATGGCAAGATCCTGTTCTTTTTGAGGGTTAAATAATACTTGATTGCATATATGTACCACAGAATGATCTCACTTCTATGTGGAGTTTTAAAAAATATTCAACTATACAAAGATAGAGAACAAAACAGCAGTTACCAGTGGCAGGGGATAGGGAAAGAAATGGAAAGATGTAAGTCAAAAGATAAAAGTAGCAGATATACAGGATGAGCAAGTCTAGAGATCTAATACACAACATGAGAACTATAGGCAATATAACTGTACTGTATATGGGATTCATGCTAAATGAGTAGATTTTAGCTGCTTTTGCCACACACTCAAAAAAGGGTAACTGAAATAATCAAAGTGTTCATTTGCTCACAGTACTATCTATATGCATTTTTACTGTCTATATGCTTATAATATCATGTTGTATACCTTAATTATGCAAAATATAATTTTTATGAAAATATATTGGATTATTTTTGAGAGAATGAATCTTTACAAATAAACATAATTGTCATTTTAGCTTTTTAATTATAAATACACATACACACAAGCATGCACTTAGAGAATGTTCTCATTTTCTGAACTACAGATGGTTCTTTAGTAAATGTAACCTAGGTGACTCAATAATAACATCATTTTAAATAACTATAAGCATCAGTTATTCCTTGTTCTCATTTAATTCAATTTTCATGTCTCCCACCATTAGCCTTTGTAATAGTTTAATAGTGCATTCTATCTCACTCCTTCTCTTTCAAACTTATTTTGTAATGACTCAAACTTTGGAGGACTTCTTGACAATGGATCAATGTCTGAAAAACTTGACAATTAGATAGCATTAACATTGACACAAAAGCTTAAACTTGTTTGTAATATTCAATTATTTTGTCTTTTTATCATTATAACCTTGCTTTTGTCAAAACCATAAATGATGACCTGTTTCTACAATTTGAGTAAAAACTGATACCTTTAAAAATATGCATAATAGTCATTTTAGTTTTTTTATTATAAATACACATACACACACATGCACTTAGAGAACGTCCTCATTTTCTGAACTACAAATAGTTATTTAGCAAATTCAACCTAGGTGATTCAATAATAATATGATTTAAAATAACTCCAGGCCTCAGTTATTCCTTGCCCTCGTTTAATTCAGCTTCCATGTCATTTTGGCTTACTTTTCACGGAAAATATGCATATGCATAAACGTTTGCAGAATCAAACATAATATGGACATTCTATTGTTACTTTTTTAGTTACACTGAATCATCCATATATAAGCGTCTTTTCATATACCTTCCCACTGAGTCTATACTTCAAAAAAATAAAATATATAGCAAAAAAACAAGAAAATTATTTCTCTGGTTGAGATCTTCAGGGTTCTAGCTTTTTATACTTCATTTCACCCAGTCCCCCTTTTCCCAGTTTGTGTGGCATGGCAAATAGTATAAAAAGGGAGGAAAAAGCAAATATCAAAAATGCAACGTGATACACACATTGAAAACAATACTAGCAGATATTAATTGAGAAAATTTTTTCTTTCAAATTCCAGTATGTATAAACACATGTAACACAAGTAAGTTTGCACACACTGCCCTGTAAGTTACATTACTTATCCTGTGGTCAGTTCTCTTACAGATTCTCACCTTAGAAAAATTCACAATTCAAAAACAGTTCTCCAGAATGAGGTTTTTGTTTGTTTGTTTGTTTTGTTTTGTTTTGTTTTGTTTTTTTGAGATGGAGTTTTGCTCTTGTTGCCCATGGCTCACTGTAACCTCCACCTCCCGGGTTCAAGCAGTTCTCCTCTCTTGGCCTCCCGAGTGCCTGGGATTACAGGCATGCGCCACCACACCCAGCTAATTTTGTGTTTTTAGTAGAGACGGGGTTTCTCCATGTTGGTGAGGTTGGTTTCAAACTCCCGACCTCAGGTGATCTGCCCGCCTTGGCCTCCCAAAGTGCTGGGATTACAGGTGTGAGCCACCACACCCGGCCTAGCTCGTTTTTAACCTTTGGGAGAAGGATACGTCTTTGCCTTACTCTTAAAACAAATACAATACCTATCTTCCATGGCTGTAGTTCTTTTGAAGTTCTATTTCTCACTGCAGATGACACTGTTTACCTGGAAATAGCTTCTTTTTAGACTGCCAACTCTGTCTTAACTTCAGCCCCAATCTTCACTTCATCACTTTGACATGGATCAGTATTAAGAAAAATTCTGAAGAATTCAAGGTTTGATTTAGCTCTTTGTTTCTATTTCCCACTAAATCTTGAATTACTGGAAGTAAATTTATTAAGCACTCTTCACATTCTGTCCACGCTCCCATTTCAAACAAAATTTACGTTGACTTTCCCCATTCACCTAGAGTTCTATTTCAAGCTTGCAAAAGAAATATTTAGAATTTGATCAACTGAATCACATTAATATGTAAATGTGGCAGTGTTCACCTTAAGATCTTCCTTCCCCCAAATAGCTTCAGTGAGATGTAGCCATTGGAAAGCAATGCCTCCTTTACATTGTCTATTTGACCCCACAATAGTAGGCTGACCCCTTTAACAGGCCTAAGCCATAAGTTCTGACCTACTTTTCATTGGCAAGGGACAGATCAGGTCTCTAATTTTATCATTTCAATGTATGCATATTCATATTCTGTAACTTGTAATTTTTTACTTATTCTCACTTAGAGCACAAGTAAGCGAGAATCTCTATTGCTGAGTTATACATTAGAATTTTCAAAGTGAGCAGTAAATAAAATGGAAGACAACTGTATTTCTACCAAGAGATACTTTATGGAGTATTAACATATCACATCTTCAGGTACAAGTTGAAATTATCTCACGCCTGAGGTCTGCTCAAATTAGTACGTTGTTAGTAATTTGGAGCAATTATATATGTAATGCTCTGCCATTAATACATTGAATCCACAATTATGCATGTTCTGTAAATGATACATCTATAAAAACAATAAAAACAAATTTGGCTTTGCTAGATACCAGCAAAACTTTTATCGCATTCCGAGCCTTTGGAAATATTTCTGTCATCAAGCATATTCAAGATTATTTCCAAGGTCTTGCAAAATTGACTACATATGCTGAAGACAGAATAAAAATGAAGGATGCTCTATTAGTGTCAGTTTTCTTAATAGTAGTATAGATTATTAACCTCCACTAGGATCTTACACATGTATGTTTACATTATTATTATTATTATTATTATTATTATATATTTTTTCTTTCTTGAGACAGAGTCTCACTCTATCGCCCTGGAGTGCAGTGGTGCAATCTTGGCTCATTGCACCTTCCACCTTAAGCGATTCTCATGCCTTGGCCTTCTGAGTAGCTGGGATTACAGGCATACGCCACTATGCCTGACCAGTTTTTTTTTTTTTTTTTTTTGGAAACAGAGTCTCTCTCTGTTGCCCAGGCTGAAGTGTAGTGGCATGATCTCGGCTCACTGCAACCTCTGTCTCCTGAGTTACAGTGAATCTCCTGCCTCAGCCTCCTGAGCAGCTGAAACTACAGGTGCCTGCCACCATGCCAGGCTAATTTTTTGTAGTTTTAGTAGAGCCGGGGTTTCACCATATTGGCCAGGCTGGTCTCGAACTCCTGATCTGAGGTGATCTGCCCACCTCAGCCTCCCAAAGTGCAGGGATTACAGGCGTGAGTGACTACGCCCAGCCCATTATTTGGCAAAATAGTTTTTTGAAAATACTCTTTTGTTATAAGGCTATGAACAAAGTAAATATCTACTAAGTACTTTTTTTTAAATTCCAAACTTGTAGTCACATGCAGTTTAAAGTGTTCTTATTTTTTAAAATCTTTATACAAATGATTATTCCATGTCTTTCATTTACATCTTCATCTGACAGCCACTTCCTTCATTGGTGAAGTTAAGATAAAATAAATTTTTATTACACTTGGCAGACCTTGGGATAAGGTGGCATATAGTGAGATAATCTGCTTATTAGGAGAAAGTAGGTAGATATTAGATTATAAATTCATAGAGTAATTTGTTATGTAAATTTAAAAATTAAATGTAACAAATATGACTTTTATTGCACAATCATTGTACGATAAGTATTTGTTTATTCCTCTGAAATGTATTTTATCTTAACTTTGTAATAATCTGGAACTAAACATCAGGAGTGCAGAAAAAAATATTTACTTGTTCCTGAGGAATTTAAAGGCTAATAATAGAAGGAAGAGTCAATTTAAACAGGTGAAGGCAATATAATGTGGCTTGAAGGAATCTTGAAAATGTTTTATAGCAGTCCAAAAGAGATTAATTGGCTCTCTTTGAATAATATGCTTAAGCTTATTATTTATATGCTTATATGAAAATGAATATATTAATACTGATAAATAAGAACAGCTATATTAATTTAATGTTTATTTTGTACTAGGGAATGTGCTGTTTTACACAATTTTAAGTCAGGGGGATGCTCTTCATTGTGTAGAATTAGAAACAGTTTTCAAGAAGTTAGGTAATAGGTTCAAGGTCTCACAACTTGGGCAAAATGCAATTCAAATTCAGGTATTTTGTTACATTTAACTGTGTTTGAATTTAAAACATGGAAAGATGGTACTAGGGGAGAACTCTGTTGTGGAGAGAGTGTCAGTGTGAGAGTCAGGAAACTCAAAGTTTTAGCCCCAACTATGCCATTTGTTTTTGTTTGTTTGTTTTTTTGGCCATATGACTTTAAGTCATAATTTACACTGAGTTTGATAAATTAGATATAATTATACTCACATCCTGTATCATGGCTTTTTTTGTAGCTGGTAGATGAAACCATGTTTAAGCAAGAAAGCACTATAGAAATTAAGGTATTTTACAACTTCAGCTAATATCACTCTCCAACAGATATTGTTTGTTCTCAATTTATTGGTCATACTATGCTTTGTTAAATGTAAATGCTACTATTGGGTATGTCTGCCTCTACCTTGCCATCTTATGCCTATTCATCCTTCAAAATCTCATGAACTTTCAAGATCCTCTGAAATGCCTCTTTCATTCTCATGTTGCATGTGCTCATTGTACTTGATACAAGAGGAGAATTATAGCACGTAACCACTCCGTGTTGGTGTGACTGCTATTGGTCTGCCAGATCTGCCACTAGACTGTGAGATGATTACTTTATCCCCAGTTGCTGGAAAATACTGAATACTTCATGAATTGGTGTAGACATAAAAATTAAGATTTCAAAATAAAATATATTGGTTCAAATATATGCATTCTTATGGTTAACTTGGTTAGGCAAGAACCTTGTATTACAGTCTGTAAACAGTGAGAATACCTTTCAAGAGGAGAAAATGGACTTTGATAGATTATTTTCAAAAGGATATTAGATTTATAATACTCAAGAAAAAAAGACAATTCAGAAGGAAGAATAAAGTTATTTTTGCTCTGAAAAAAGAGAGAATGAATTAACAATTCTAGTAACAGGGTTCATCATCATTTATTTTTAAGTTTGCTATTTGAAAACTTTTTAAAATTCGTTTAGTGTGGATTCCTTACCTCATTCCCCAAAATTTCATATTTCACTATTCTTTCCAAAGCATTAATTTATGCTCTTAGATTTTCCTGGATAACTCAGTATATATCACTTTCTGTTCAATTTAAAGCATATTTATTAACAACATTGCATGCCATATATTGGAAGGCAAAAGTATTTTCCCATTATGTAATGTTATTTATAAACCAAACTGAGGAAAACCTTCACAGCCTCAGTAGAGAGGAGATAATAGTTTTTTTAAATTCATTCTTTCTGTGTATTTTATCATAAATCATTTTAGGACACACCTTTTCAATGCACAGATGCTCTTAATTAGATCAGCATTGTCATAGAAACTATGCTCTCTTTTTGACTGTTGCCACCAGCAGCAAAACATCCGTTTCCTTATAATTGATTCTCAAGTTTATTTAAAATGTTCTATGAGGCATAGCCTATTGAAATGACTCATCATGTTTATGGGAATACTGGAGGATAAAAGTTATTTTTGAATGATTTTATCATATTAAATGTAGAATAGAAACATAAACTTTGAAAAATATTTAATAATAGTTTTTACTATATGGTTTCAATAACTTTTCAATTTTAAAAGTATTGCTCTTTATAACAATATGAGTAGTTAAATCCAAAAACACCACTGGGAGAGCCTCCATGAACTAAATATTGGACTGGGCTTTAGAAATACACAAATAAATGAAAACTTACCTGTTTTCTCAGGAACATCCCAAAGCAGATCAGTAAGTATCTGTATTGTCACATTACTTCACAGAAGTTCAAAAGATCCAGGATACAGGTACTCTCTTCTAACTTATTTAAGAACAATGAGAACACATGGACACAGGAAGGGGAACATCACACACCGGGGCCTATTGTGAGGTGGGGGGAGGGATAGCGTTAAGAGAACACATGGACACAGGAAGGGGAACATCACACACCGGGGCCTGTTGTGGGGTGGGGTGAGCGGGGAGGGATAGCATTAGGAGATATACCTAATGTTAAATGACGATTTCATGGGTGCAGCACACCAACATGGCACATGTATACATATGTAACTAACCTGCACGTTGTGCACATGTACCCTAAAATTTAAAGTATAATAAATAAATTAAAAAAAGAAGTCAAAAAGAAAAAAGAAAATTCTCATTTCACTATTCTTCGGGCAAAGAAATTGCAATTCCTATTGCAAAGGTAAATTCATTTATACACTTAACAAATATTTGGGTTTCCAGTAAATGAAAACACAAAAATGGGTTAAGGGGCTATTAATTATTTTCAATGCTTCCACTCTAATAAATAACAATGGCTAACAGTTGCTATAAAATAGCGTTTTAACATACCAAGAACCATACAAAAAAGTGTTTGCAAAATGAATAGATCATATGAGAGAGTTTCAAAAATGTTTTTTCAAAAATGTTTCCCCAAAATATATTTTCTTCTTTTACACTC
Source organism: Pongo abelii (assembly GCF_028885655.2). Classification (NCBI taxonomy): domain Eukaryota; kingdom Metazoa; phylum Chordata; class Mammalia; order Primates; family Hominidae; genus Pongo; species Pongo abelii. The sequence continues at coordinate 61,988,673 of NC_085928.1, forward strand.
CTCTCTTTTAGAGAAAATCTTCTCTTTGAAGCCAGAGTAGTGGATTTTACAATCTGTATATTTCACTTCTTTCTATCTTTTGCGCACCTAAATTACCTCCTGTTACTTTCAAGTCTGTTAAACAGATTGCAAACAACTGCTTTAAAGGAAAGGCCATCACCCTTGAAGCCTGACATGGCTGGATTAAGATCTTCACTTTTATTTTCTAGATGAATGAGTAACTTACATAACTTTCTTAATCCTCAGTATTCACATCTGTAAAATGAGGTTATAATGTCTGGTTTACCCTGGATTAAATTATGCAGTGCACTTATAGCACCTAGTAAAATGTCCCAGTACAGTAATGGTTGCCCTTTTATAGCATGATTTTCAAGTGGGACATTAAAAAGGGATTAATAAAGTAATTATAAGTACAATTGGACTAGATATGGCTGGATAGGGATACAATGAATTGTAAGTGCCACTGTGAAAAGCGTGAGAAAAGAGCCATAAAGTGAAATCTCTCTGCTCTAGTTTGATTGGAAAAGAAAAGCTGTGCTTTCAAGTGAGGGAAATAAGCCTGGAGAGCATAGTTTGGAACATTCTTGTGATGGGCCTTAAATGCCAGGCTGAGAAGTGACACTTACCTTCCTGGGCAATTGAAAGCTATTGAACATTTTCAGACACAGGAGTGACATGATCATAATTGTCCTTTAAGATTAAAATTGGGTTAGCCTATGAACGAAAGAGAATGGAGAGAGGCTGGAGGCTGAGAGGCAATTTAGGAGATGATTACTCAAGTCAAAGTTAATAAGAATCTGTCTTAGACTGGGGACATATCAGAGAAAAAGAGAAAGTTGATAGTACATGAATGATTAGAAGGATTTAATAGATCATTATTTGTGGGGAACAAAAGAAAAGGAATGGTTTTGGGGGGAAAAGGTGAGAAGAGGAGACAGTTTGGGTTAGAAAATAACAGGATTTGAGACTACATATTTAAACAGTGATTTGCATTTTTTTTCTGAGTATTTTTGTGTCTTTTCCTGGGCTTAGGATAATAATATCAAGGAAAGATCATTGTCTCAATGTATCGGAGTGCATAAAAGCTGAGAAGATAAGTGACTTACTCACCATCCCTCAGCTAATAACAGACTTTAAATTTCTGGCTCCTACATTACAACTGTATTCGCTACTCTGACAGATCAGGGAACATCTCAGGGGGAAATGCCCAGCCTTCTCCTGATATTTAAGACTGGCATTTTGAACTTTGGAGAGGTAAGTTGTTATATGAGTCATCACAATTGTTATATGAGTCATCAAGATGGAATCCACAGTCAGGGATAAAATTGTCAAAGGGATGAGTACTAAAAGAGAAGTAGTTTGGTGTGGAGCCCTTGAGGAACAGGTGCTTTCAGAAAGCAAGCAGAAGAGAAACAAACACAAACAGTTTAATCTGGATGATTAAAAGTGATTTCAAGTACGGCAGAAATGTGTAGGTTAAGGAAGGGGGATCTTTAAAAAAAGGAAATTAGTATAGAGAGGTTTAATGAAAGAAGCTTGAAAAAGACCACTTGACTTGACTAGAAAACTCCTGAAGACTTTAAAGAGAATGTTTTTGTTATACTAATGGGAGATAAAAGCAAAATTAAGGTCATATTGCAATGAAATCTAGAGACATAGAATACTTACCCTGTGAGTTATAGTAATATTTATTTGTATTCGAGTTGCTGTTTTAAGGCAACAGAGATTTGTATGATTTTTATATTATAAAGAAAGAAACAATGTCACTGTTGAAATCTCAGAAACACCAACAAAAATAACAAATTTCATTTTTTTTCTTTTTCCCAGAGAAATACCTGGAACTCTTAAGGATATTTATAGACCTGTAATTCAGTGTAAACTCTATTTCATATTGCAATATTTATGATTTATTATTATTTTCTGCCAAATAATTTCATATTTACTGTTCCTTAGGATATATGCCCATATCACAGAATGTGGTAATTAAATATGAATGTTAAATTGGTTTCGTGATTTTCAGATTTGCCCACACAGGTGAGCAAGAATTCAGTGACTGAACTCTTGCTTTGTAAGCTCAGAAACTCAATTTTATTACATTGTCTGCAGTTGGTAAAATTGATTATATAAGGTAAACGCTATAAGGGTTGAGACCATGTTTTCTTCAACTGTGAATCTAGTGCAAGGTCTTGTACATAGCAAGTGTTCATAAATGAACTGATAAAGAAAGAAAGGCATAGAATGTATACTAACTTATAATGTAATATACAAGGTAATAGTTTATTTTTGAAACTACTCTTTATAAATTTCAAATGCCAGTTACTTTCATCTGGCAAGGTATTCAATAAGAGTAATTTGTTTAAAACATTTTCTTCTGTGTGTGTTAGTCTGTTTAGGAATTCTGATTAAAATTTAGAAAGTAAGCAAGTATAGTTTAGGTAGATTTGGACGTTCTTTGACTTAATAATTTATAAATTATTTCTTAGGGTGGGCTCCCCTTGCATTATTGGTATCTGTATCATTCTAAAGATGAATAAACAGACTTAGGAAGGTTCAATAGCATGGATTAAATTACATAAGTAATATGAAATGTAGATTTAAAATGCCAAATACATGATTCCCGTGAGGCATTCATGCACTTGCCAAAAATGCCCTGGATGGGTTTAATTACAGATAATAAATGACCAAGATGAAAATTGATAACCAGGGTTGTTTCTTGATATCAACTAAATTAGAACCCCAAGACAAGTTCTGTCATTACTGAAAATTAACACTTCAAATTATAAACATTAAAATATGAACCATCTGAGCCTGAATGTGATTATCTGGCCTTTCAATAAAGCAAGATTGTGTATTTGCCGTGTTCTTAGATTTGGTGCTTGTTTCCATGGTGTTTTAAAATTCCCGCCAGTAGTTTCAACCAGATGTTTCAAACCTCGATTATATATGAACATACTATACTGATCCTTTTACATTAAAATTAAAGATGAACAAATTGAATGTATAATGTCAATTAATAAAACTATATAGGTTTATTTTTGTCTTTACAGAGTAAAATTTTAGTCATTCACTTATTTATCCTTATACAGGTACCTTACAAAAGAATAGCTCATAGGTATTTTATTTTTTGAATGAAAGGCAATTATATTGCTTGGGAATTACATGAAGAAACTAGTGCTTTGGATTTCAAATTTTTAAAAAATATATATTCAGTGAGATAGTCAACAAAGCAAGAGTTAGAGTATTGGTGTACCTGTCCTCTAGGGAATATTGAATAAAAATTATAAGAAAAACAACTTGAAAAGATACCCATAATTGAAACCAGGAAAATAATTAATTACCCTAAATTATAACAGGGAACTAATTGGGGACAATTTATTAAATGAGAAAGGAAGAAAATTGTAATGATAGTTGAAACCTGAGTGGGGAGGATGTTGGCTGATCAAGAGTAAATTAATTGAAACAATATTAACCAAGATATTTTTTTCTTCTGTATGTGTCAATAAACGATTTTTCCTTTACTTTTTTAATTCAATTTATAATTTAGGGAGGGACACTGATTTAATACACCAATTAAATGAGCAACATATAGACTCTTATCACAGTATGGTTTAAATACACTATACTATACAAAGAAAGCTCAAATTCCTTTCGTCCAATTAGAGATATACAATGCCTTGTTTTTCTGAGTAAAACTTCTGGTAATCTGTATGCCAGTTATCAAACAGGTACATAAAGTTTAAAAACCGCTGTTGTTTCAAAGGACATCTGTGTTATGGCTAGAATAGACATTGAGCATTTAGTAAACAATGCTATAAAATATAAACTAGGCCTTTAAAGGATAAAGGGTTCTTTTGTGTTTTACCAATTTCTGTAATAAAGTGTATCAGAGAGCAATAGCTAAAAGAAAACTTTTTAATGCATTTCAGATGTTTCATATGTAGTTATAACATACATTAGTAGTTTTGAAGAAATTAAAGTCAATGAATTATATAACTATCCTTGTAGTAAAAGCATAAGATGGAATTGACTTAAGTCTATACTTGTAACCATACTTAATACAGGTTTATTATTAGATAATTCAGATATGATCAAAAAAGATATTGTAATCAATTACTGCTTGAGAATTACACTTCGAAATGAAGCTCACAGACAATCAATTTTACATTTAGAACTTATAATTTGACAGAATTCTAACTGAGGAATTAAACCTCCTCAAATATTTGGTAAACTATTTGCATAGTTACCTAAATTTTGTATGAAATAGATAATTTTTTTCAAAATCCCTTTAAAACCAACCCTGCCTTTCTCATTCTCTACAGATCACTTTTCTTATTTTCCTGAAAATGTTGAAGTTCTTAGATGAGAGATTTCTTGATTTCCTTTGTATTTTAAGATCACTCTATAGCAACCTTTCTTTATCAATCTCTTTTCCTTTTTCTTATCTCTCATTTAACAATCAAAACTTTCCCCCAAATTTCCTCTTTTGACTCCTTCTTTCCCCACCTCATGCTGCCATCTAAACCTTTGGATAATTTAGTTTCACTCTCAGTTGCTGTACAGACATGATCATCTTCTGTCACTTCTGAATTCAGTGATTGAAGACAGACCTACACACCACTCCACAGGACCACCTCACTCATCACAGTCACCAACGACATCTGTGATTCTAAATTTCATGGTCTGTATCTTGCAATACTTGACAAACTTTTCTAATAATGTAAATACGTACACATGCATCGCGTTACTGTTCCTGTTCAGATGTAGGTTAAAAAATCCTGTTGTAAGAGAAAAACCTTTTTGAATACTTGATTTTGATTGAAATTTTATATATAAGATACCATTATTTCATCTCAATTGTTGGATTGATCAGTTGATGATCCAGGAAGACATTTTTTTCCCCAGCATCCTCTGTACAGTAGGTGGGTATGCATACATAGGTGTGGGGAGTTTTGTTTTAACTCAGTAACATCCTTAAATAGTCTTGAATTGTTCTACACTTGTGTTCTGTGAAAGAACACTGCTTTAGTTTTTTCCTTCCAATTTTTCTGGCCTCTCTTTTAGTCTTCCTTATGGGCTTCTGATCCACTTCATTTCAAGTTTATATATATATATATATGATAGTTATTTGTTTTATATATATATATGTATATATATATACTTGAAGTGGATCAGAAGCCCATAAAGAAATATATATATATACATTAATTATATATATTATACACTGCATATAGTATATATAATATACATAATTATATATATTTATATACTGAAGATAATTATATATTTATGTATAACAAATCCTTTAATTTTTCAAGTGTTTTAAAAAACAATTTTATACTTAAACCAGCCTTGAAGATAAGCACAAAATTTACCAGTCTACATTGTTTTTGAAACCATGGCAACTCTAGCACCCACTCTGTGTATAGCACGATTCTAGGTACAATACTAGGGAGTCCTAACCTTAGAAACATGATTTCACTTTCTGGAATTGCATTATTTCCGTTTACAGAGGTTAAAAATAATTACAATCACCATGCTTACTATTTACTTACTATCTGCCCCAGCCCCTTCTGATTCAAAGAAAGTCTCATTTTGGCCAAATTCTTCTTCTCATTTTACTACTTAGTGGTGAATTTCATCTAATTTAGTCATTTCAATGAGGATCTGATATGGACTGAGAATATGATATTTTGTGTTCTCGTAAAAATTTATGTGTTGAAAGCTCATTCCCTGTGATGGTATTAGAAGGTGAAGCCTTTGGGAAGTGATCAGGTCATGAAAGTGGTGCCCTCATGATAGAATTAGTGCTTGCATAAAGGGCTAAAGATAAGTTCTCACCTTCCACGGTATGAGAATACAGTGAAAAAAGTCCATCTGTGAATTAGGAAGTGAGTCTTCACCACACGCCAACTCTGTGAGCACCTTGATCTTGGACTTCGCAGCCCTCAGAACCGTGAGAAATAAATGTGTATTATTTATCAGCCACCAAATTTATGGTATGCTGCTGTAACAGACTAAATGGATTAAGACAGCATCCGTGTACTGATTACTTTAACCCTCTATGTTGAAGATAGAGAGGTAAACTCTTAGCTCTTAATTTTCTAGCTTTCAGCTGCAGCTTTGTGTTTTCAGTTTCCCAATGGAAATCTATGCTATTCTATATAAAGAAATATTTCACACTCAATATGTCCTAAATCAAACTCATTTATGCAGCCCCAAACTGATTCTACCTCCTGTATTGTCTCTGAATGAATAGTAACACCATTCACTCTATTAATCGGATACTAAATTTCTCAGTCTTTGTTCTTTAATATCTAGCCAATCTTTTACCTTCTCTCCACCCCTACTTCTCTGCTGCTTTGTTGCAGGCTTTCTTTATCTCTCACCTAGATGATTTCAAAAGCCTCCTAAATGGTCTCCCTGCCTCCAAGTTTATTTTTCCTCTACATGTAGTCTTCATGTTATAGACAGAATAGTCTTTAGATTGCAATTATAATTATTTGTATTGTCATGGAGTAAAATCCAGGCAATAAAATATTTAGCATGGCATACAAAATCATTTGCAACATGGCTTCTGTCCATTTTCTGTCACATCAGAACCACATTTTGTGTTGTTTTCTGAGCTCCCTGAACTCTTCCCCATAGGTCGTGATCTCTCTTGAACCTGAGACTTTTCACATGCAGCTCTCTCAGATATTAATCATCTTCATTCTCCATTTTCTACCTCTAGTATTCTATTTCTCAATTTTCAAAATTTAGCTTAAAATCCAAGAAATATTTCTTGATCTTTGTAGGCTGACCTAGATGTTTGTTCTACTGCTTCTGTTCATCATCTCATGGTAATTCCTTGTATATTGGTTTGTGTTCTCACCTTCAATGATCAGTTCTGAGATCACATTTTTCACCTCCCAAATAAAGATTTAAAAAACTACCTCACACAAATGTTGTAAATAAGAACGCATATGTAGTATACTTTGCACAGTGTTTGAAAAATATTTTTTCTAACATTAGGCTCAGGATCTCTGCTTCTGGTGGCATCCCATTAAGGTTTCTCTCAAATTCTTACCTTTTAATAATCCCATTTATAGCTCTTGATTTCCAGCTCTTCATAGTGACTAGCTTCTTTGCTGTTAGTCCCAAAATATTTTCCGATTTCTTGCATTCCCAAATGTCTAAGTCAACCCGGCAATCTTCCTAACTTACCATTCTGTGTTAGTAGCTCAAGTTACTTTAATAAAATATGATGGTGGTTTAAACAACAGACATTTGTTTCTTACAGTTTCAGAGGCTGAAAAGTTTAAGATCAACGTGCTGGCAGATTCAATTCTTGCTGAGAGCCATCTTCTGGCTTGCACAAGGCCATTTTCTTTTCACCCTATTCTAACATGACAGAGGGAGAAAACTCTGTGTCTCTTCTGTTTCTAAAAGCATGAATTCCATCATGGATGCTCCACCTTCATGATCTCATTGCAACCTAATTACCTTTTAACAATCTCACCTTCCAATACCATCGCTTTGGAGGTTAGGGATTCAATATATGAATTTGGGGGAACACAAACATTGATTCATAATACATCTAATCTGTGTCATGACCTTAAAAACCTTAATATATTAAGTCTCTGCCCACGGAAGAACTTATTTGTCACACATTCATTTTAACCTCCTTGTAATATACTTTGCATCCTTACTTCTCATCCTAGGTTCTCTGCTGAATCTATTGGTCCTTTTGCAGTTAATGCCTTTAACCATTCAGTATTATTTAATAACTTTTGCAATAACTTGTATTTTGTACCATTCTTCTGAGTTGTGTCCTAGGCATCTTCCTGGGTTTCTTTCTAAGGTTGACCTTTTTACTCCCCCTTGCTAAATCTCTTCTGCTTTTCTCTCTTCAGTCTGTCCCTTAATTCCAAATATCATGAAAATGGAAAATCATTTCTTTTTATAGACTATCTCTCTCTCCAAGGTGTTGGACTCAATTACCACATGTCTACCTGAAGGACCTCCAGGACTCCAAATTTGGCATGGCTAAAGTTGATGTCAAATTCTTCCTCCATCAACTAGATCCAATTTATAAATTCCCTTACTAGTTTTGTGATCATAGTCAAGCACTCAGCCTCCCAGTGCCTCTGTCTCCTCAACTGTAAAATGGGAATTAAAAAGTATCTACTTTCAAAGGCTGCTGTGCAAATTGAAGAAGTCACTTTATGTGCTATATGTGAACTGGTACCCTGGAAATAGAACAGATGGTGATGGTGGTATGTGCCTGTTTGTTATTTTTAGCATTCTTTTTTTCTTTTAAAGCTCAACACTTTTTATTTGATCACTGGCTTCAATATTTAGTTCTTTTTAACCTCAGTCTTCTTTATTTTATTATCTGCCAAAATCTTAGTTCTGGTGCTTTTATTCTCCATTTCATATTCTATTTCTATTAATGCTGTTAACTTGTCTCTTTGCTTTTAGCTTCTAATTTTTTGCCAAGACCCTTCTCACTTATCTATTTTATGTTTCTTATACATTCAATACACTGATTTGAAGTTGAGTATACAGTTGCTGTCTTGCTAATGTATTGCTTTTGCATTTTTTGGTATAATTAAATAAATATTTCTTGGTTTCTATTTTTTTCTACCAAGTGTTAGTTTCACTGAAATCACCTCCTTGCCCCCATACTTGCTACTTTGGTTAAGCACAAACGTGTTACTTTAATGTCAACACTTAACATAAAATAAGCACAGGAAGAAATGTTGGCAATATTTATTACAGCCTCCATTACGCATTGGTTGTTATGTATATGTAATGGGAAAAATAATAACAGTTTATCCACATGTACCATTTAACACTTCAGAGATGACAGCAGTGACTTTAAGAGAGGGGGGTGGGGCAAGCACTAAACTATAATGAAAGGAGAATGGAACTAGAATTATGGACACATTTTCTTGGGAAAAAGTAAGTTAACAAAAATATATTGAATAGGGCATTAAAAGAGCTGTATTTTCATTATATTCTGCAAAAAACACATCTATAACATATGAGCACACCTGAAAGGCTAGGTTTTAAATGAACAATCAATGATTGCAAAGTTCTTAAACATTTATTTTACTTATTTATTTTTAATATTTAAGAAACTACATTATTTACTGATACACCTTTAGGCAAAAATTAAAGTAAAATATACCATATACCAGCCATACACTTCCAAAAACTATTAGAAAATAATAACTTAGGGCTAAGAGTTCTGTTAAGTTGTGGATTTTTTTTAATTTTAATTTTTATTTTACTCTAAGTTCTGGAATACATGGGCAGAACATGCAGGTTTGTTGCATAAGTATACATGTGCCATGGCGGTTTGCTGCACCCGTCACTTAGGTTTTAAACCCTGCATACATTAGGTATTTGTCCTAATTATCTCCCTCCACTTGCCCCCAACCCCCTGACAGGCTGTGGTGTGTGATGTTCCTCTCCCTGTGCCCGTGTGTTCTCATTGTTCACCTCCCACTTATGAGTGAGAACATGCAGTGTTTGACTTTCTGTTCCTGTGTTACTTTGCTGAGCATGATAGTTTCCAGCTTGTTTTCCCTCTTGTTGATACAAAAAAAAAGGTTAGTTTTAGAAAAACAACAAAAAACAGAAAACAAAAACTACGTTGTTTTCTCAACTTCTTAACATGTGTTAAATCCACCAAGTTAGCTACCAGAGATTTTTAGAGAATGAAGACAATCAAGTGAGCATGGAACTCAGAAAATAAAGAGCTTTGTTTGCCTCTTAGAAGTTATTGGAGAGAATCCATGCCCAAGGAGATATATAGAGTATTTTTCTGCTTGTCTCCGAAGCTCTTGCTGAGTCAGTGACCCTTAGTCATCTGATTCAGAGGCTACCTTAACCTGGCTTTTTCAGACCTTGCCCTCTAAACTCCAATTAATCCACTTGTTTGCTAACTCCTTCGAAATGTGTCCTATTTTACTATAGCATGACTTCAATATAGTTCCTACACCTACTTCCCCTCACAGGCATGTGCATGGCCAGCAGTCTGGTGTCCAAACCATCTTCTCAATAATAAATTACTTATAATTCTACATTCTATTACATTTTTTCCCCTGATCTAGAGTAAGACAGTAGACCAAGATGGGTGACCCCTTTATATAAGTAAATTCAATTCACATATTTAATTGTCAAATAACTCTGCATTTTTCCTTTTCCAAGCTCATGAAGTAGGTGTCACTATTTTTATTTTACATGTAAGGGAACGTAAATCCAGATTTGTTAAACGATTTTCCTAGGAATATACTGTAAGTAGATTGCATAGGTAAGATTCAGTCCACACCTATATGAGATTCCATCGTACATTTCTGCCTCTAGTGACAGCTGTTTGAAAATCAGTCTTAGAATAAACATTTAGAAGGAGAATCTGGAAGGTAGAACAGCAATGTGAAAATTGTTCTTTGCTCTCCTCTCTATATGTCAGTACTCTTTTAGCCCCTGTTAGGGTCTTTCTATCATTTCATTAAGATAATGTAAGCAGAGGGGGTGGAGCCAAGATGGCCGAATAGGAACAGCTCCAGTCTACAGCTCCCAGCGTGAGCGATGCAGAAGATGGGTGATTTCTGCATGTCCAACTGTGGTACCAGGTTCATCTCACTGGGGAGTGTTGGAAAGTGGGTGCAAGACAGTGGGTGCAGTGCACAGAGCATGAGCCAAAGCAGGGTGAGGCATCACCTCACCTGGGAAGTGAAAGGGGTCAGGGAATTCCCTTTCCTAGTCAAAGAAAGGGGTGACAGACGGCACCTGGAAAATCGGGTCACTCCCACCCTAATACTGTGCTTTTCCAACAGTCTTAGCAAACGGCACACCAGGAGATTATATCCTCTGCCTGGCTCAGAGGGTCCCACACCCATGGAGCCTCGCTCATTGCTAGCACAGCAGTCTGAGATCAAACTGCAAGGTGGCAGTGAGGCTGGGGGAGGGGCGCCCACCATTGCCTAGGCTTGAGTAGGTAAAGAAAGCAACCTCCAAGCTCGAACTGGGTGGAGCCCACTGCAGCTCAAGGAGGCCTGCTGGCTTCTGTAGAATCCACCTCTGGGGAGAGGGCATAGCCAAACAAAAGGCAGCAGAATCCTCTGCAGACTTAAATGTCCTTGCCTGACAGCTTTGAAGAGTAGTGGTTCTCCCAGCACGTAGCTGGAGATCTGAGAACGGACAGACTGCCTCCTCAAGTGGGTCCCTGACCCCTGAGTAGCCTAACTGGGAGGCACCACCCAGTAGGGGCAGACTGACACCTGACACGGCCTGGTTCTCCTCTGAGACAAAACTTCCAGAGGAACGATCAGGCAGCAACATTTGCTGTTCACCAATATCCGCTGTTCTGCAGCCTCCACTACTGATACCCAGGAAAACAGGGTGTGGAGTGGACCTCCAGCAAACTCCAAGAGACCTGCAGCTGATGGTCCTGACTGTTAGAAGGAAAACTAACAAACAGAAAGGATATCCACACCAAAACCCCATCTGTATGTCACCATCATCAAAGACCAAAGGTAGATAAAACCACAAAGACGGGGAAAAAACAGAGCAGAAAAACTGGAAACTCTAAAAATCAGAGTGCCTCTCCTCCTCCAAAGGAACGTACCTTATCACCAGCAACGGAACAAAGCAGGACAGAGAATGACTTTGAAGAGTTGAGAGAAGAAGGCTTCAGATGATCAAACTACTCTGAGCTAAAGGAGGAAGTTCGAACCCATAGCAAAGAAGTTAAAAACCTTGAAAAAAAATTAGACGAATGGCTAACTAGAATAACCAATGCAGAGAAGTCCTTAAAGGACCTGATGGAGCTGAAAACTAAGGCACGAGAACGATGTGATGAATGCACAAGCCTCAGTAGCCAATTCAATCAACTGGAAGAAAGGGTATCAGTGACGGAAGATCAAATGAATGAAATGAAGTGAGAAGAGAAATTTAGAGAAAAAAGAATAAAAGAAACGAACAAAGCCTCCAAGAAATATGGGACTATGTGAAAAGACCAAATCTATGTCTGATTGGTGTACCTGAAAGTGACAGGGAGAATTGAACCAAGTTGGAAAACACTCTGCAGGATATTATCCAGGAGAACTTCCCCAATCTAGCAAGGCAGGCCAACATTCAGATTCAGGAAATATAGAGAACACCACAAAGATACTCCTCGAGAAAAGCAACTCCAAGACACATAATTGTCAGATTCACCAAAATTTAAATGAAGGAAAAAATATTAAGGGCAGCCGGAGAGAAAGGTGGGGTTACCCACAAAGGGAAGCCCATCAGACTAACAGCTGATCTCTCGGCAGAAACTCTACAAGCCAGAAGAGAGAGGGGGCCAATATTCAACATTCTTAAAGAAAAGAATTTTCAACCCAGAATATCATATCCAGCCAAATTAGCTTCATAAGTGAAGGAGAAATAAAATACTTTACAGACAAGCAAATGCTGAGAGATTTTGTCACCACCAGGCCTGCCCTAAAAGAGCTCCTGAAGGAAGCAGTAAACATGGAAAGGAACAACTGCTACCAGCCACTGCAAAAACATGCCAAATTGTAAAGACCATCGAGGCTAGGAAGAAACCGCATCAACTAACGAGCAAAATAACCAGCTGACATCATAATGACAGGATCAAATTCACTCACCACAATATTAACCTTAAATGTAAATGGGCTAAATGCTCCAATTAAAAGACACAGACTGGCAAATTGGATAAACAGTCAAGACCCATCAGTGTGCTGTATTCAGGAAACCCATCTCATGTGCAGAGACACACATAGGCTCAAAATAAAGGGATGGAAGATGATCTACGAAGCAAATGGAAAACAAAAAAGGCAGGGGTTGCAATCCTAGTCTCTGAAAAAACAGACTTTAAACCAACAAAGATAAAAAGAGACAAAGAAGGCCATTACATAATGATAAAGGGATCAATTCAACAAGAAGAGCTAACTATCTTAAATATATATGCATCCAATACAGGAGCACCCAGATTCATATAGCAAGTCCTGAGTGACCTACAAAGAGACTTAGACTCCCACACAATAATAATGGGAGACTTTAACACCCCACTGTAAACATTAGACAGATCAACAGACAGAAAGTTAACAAGGGTATCCAGGAGCTGAACTCAGCTCTGCACCAAGGGGACCTAATAGACATCTACAGAACTCTCCACCCCAAATCAACAGAATATACATTCCTTTCAGCACCACACCACACCTATTCCAAAATTGACCATAGTTGGAAGTAAAACACTCCTCAGCAAATGTAAAAGAAAAGAAATTATAACAAGCTGTCTCTCAGACCACAGTGCAATCAAACTAGAACTCAGGATTAAGAAACTCACTCAAAACCGCTCAACTACATGGAAAATGAACAACCTGCTCCTGAATGACTACTGGGTACATAACAAAATGAAGGCAGAAATAAAGATGTTCTTTGAAACCAACGAGAACAAAGACATAACATACCAAAATCTCTGGGACATATTCAAAGTAGTGTGTAGAAGGAAATGTATAGCACTAAATGCCCACAAGATAAAGCAGGAAAGATCCAAAATTGACACCCTAACATCAAAATTAAAAGAACTAGAGAAGCAAGAGCAAACATATTCAAAAGCTAGCAGAAGGCAAGAAATAACTAAGATCAGAGCAGAACTGAAGGAAATAGAGACACAAAAAACCCTTCAAAAAATCAATGAATCCAAGAGCTGGTTTTTTGAAAAGATCAACAAAATTGATAGACCACTAGCAAGACTAATAAAGAAGAAAAGAGAGAAGAATCAAATAGACACAATAAAAAATGATAAAGGGGATATCACCACCGATCCCACAGAAATACAAACTACCATCAGAGAATACTATAAATGCCTCTACGCAAATAAATTAGAAAATCTAGAAGAAATGGATAAATTCCTCGACACATACACTCTCCCAAGACTAAACCAGGAAGAAGTTGAATCTCTGAATAGACCAATAACAGGCTCTGAAATTGAGGCAATAATTAATAGCTTACCAACCAAAAAAAGGCCAAGACCAGGTGGATTCACAGCTGAATTCTACCAGAGGTACAAGGAGGAGCTGGTACCATTCCTTCTGAAACTATTCCAATCAATAGAAAAAGAGGGCATCCTCCCTAACTCATTTTATGAGGCCAGCATCATCCTGATACCAAAGCCGGGCAGAGACACAACAAAAAAAGACAATTTTAGACCAATATCCCTGATGACCATCAATGCAAAAATTCTCAATAAAATACTGGCAAACCGAATCCAGCAGCTCATCAAAAAGCTTATCCAGCATGATCAAGTGGGCTTCATCCCTGGGAGGAAAGGCTGGTTCAACATACGCAAATCACTAAACATAATCCAGCATATAAACAGAACCAAAGACAGAAACCACATGATTATCTCAACAGATGCAGAAAAGGCCTTTGACAAAATTCAATAACTCTTCCTGCTAAAAACTCTCAATAAATTAGGTATTGATGAGATGTATATCAAAATAAAAAGAGCTATCTATGACAAACTCACAGCCAATATCATACTGAATGGGCAAAAACTGGAAGCATTCCTTTGAAAACTGGCACAAGACAGGGATGCCCTCTCTCACCACTCCTATTCAACATAGTGTTGGAAGTTCTGGCCAGGGCAATCAGCCAGGAGAAGGAAATAAAGGATATTCAATTAGGAAAAGAGGAACTCAAATTGTCCCTGTTTGCAGATGACATGATAGTATATCTAGAAAACCCCATCGTCTCAGCCCCAAATCTCCTTAAGCTGATAGGCAACTTCAGCAAAGTCTCAGGATACAAAATCAATGTACAAAAATCACAAGCATTCTTATACGCCAATAAGAGAAAAACAGAGAGCCAAATCATGAGGGAACTCCCATTCACAATTGCTTCAAAGAGAATAAAATACCTACGAATCCAACTTACAAGGGACGTGAAGGAACTCTTCAAGGAGAACTACAAACCACTGCTCAAAAAAGAGGATACAAACAAATGGAAAAACATTCCATGCTCATGGGTAGGAAGAATCAATATCGTGAAAATGGCCATACTGCCCAAGGTAATTTGTAGATTCAGTGCCATCGCCATCAAGCTACCAATGACTTTCTTCACAGAATTGGAAAATACTACTTGGAAATTCGTGTGGAACCAAAAAAGAGCCCACCTTGCCAAGTCAATCCTAAGCCAAAAGAACAAAGCTGCAGGCATCACGCTACCTGACTTCAAACTATACTGCAAGGCTACAGTAACCAAAACAGCATGGTACTGGTACCAAAACAGAGATATAGATCAATGGAACAGAACAGAGCCCTCAGAAATAATGCTGCATGTCTACAACTGTCTGATCTTTGACAAACCTGAGAAAAACAAGCAATGGGGAAGGGATTCCCTATTTAATAAATGGTGCTGGGAAAACTGGCTAGCCATATGTAGAAAGCTGAAATTTGATCCCTTCTTTACACCTTATACAAAAATTAATTCAAGATGGATTAAAGACTTAAATGTTAGACCTAAAACCATAAAAACCCTAGAAGAAAACCTAGGCAATACCATTCAGGACATAGGCATGGGCAAGGACTTCATGTCTAAAACACCAAAAGCAATGGCAACAAAAGCCAAAATTGACAAATGGGATCTAATTAAACTAAAGAGCTTCTGCACAGCAAAAGAAACTACCATCGGAGTGAACAGGCAACCCACAGAATGGGAGAAAATTTTTGCAATCTACTCATCTGACAAAGGGCTAATATCCAGAATCTACAATGAACTCCAACAAATTTACAAGAAAAAACAAACAACCCCATCAACAAGTGGGCAAAGGATATGAACAGACACTTCTCAAAAGAAGACATTTATGCAGCCAAAAGACACATGAAAATATGCTCATCGTCACTGGCTATCAGAGATGCAAATCCAAACCACAACGAGATACCATCTCACACCAGTTAGAATGGCGATCATTAAAAAGTCAGGAAACAACAGGTGCTAGAGAAGATGTGGAGAAATAGGAACACTTTTACACTGTTGCTGGGACTATAAACTAGTTCAAGCATTGTGGAAGTCAGTGTGACGATTCCTCAGGGATCTAGAACTAGAAATACCGTTTGACCCAGCCATCCCATTACTGGGTATATACCCAAAGGATTATAAATCATGCTGCTGTAAAGACACATGCACACGTATGTTTATTGCGGCACTATTCACAATAGCAAAGACTTGGAACCAACCCAAACGTCCAACAATGATAGACTGGATTAAGAAAATATGGCACAGATACACCATGGAATACTATGCAGCCATAAAAAATGATGAGTTCATGTCCTTTGTAGGGACATGATGAAGCTCGAAACCATCATTCTCAGCAAACTATGTCAAGGACAAAAAACCAAACACTGTATGTTCTCACTCATAGGTGGGAATTGAACAATGAGAACACATGGACACAGGAAGGGGAACATCACACACCGGGGCCTGTTGTGGGGTGGGGGGAGGGGGAGGGATAGCATTAGAAGATATACCTAATGTTAAATGACGATTTCATGGGTGCAGCACACCAACATGGCACATATATACATGTGTAACTAACCTGCACCTTCTGCCCATGTACCCTAAAACTTAAAGTATAATAATAATAAAAAATAGGATAGTGTAAGCAAATATATAGGTACAGCAAATGTACCTGTTACCATAGGAACTGTCATTGAGCTTCTGTGCTTTTCTTGGTGATTTAAATTGAATGGCTGATTTGTTCTATCAGTCTTCCTGGAACTTGAAGGTAATCAGATGGGCCTATAATTTCTAGGATCATCCCTTTTCTTCCTCTTTTATAAAGGCAGGCATTACATTGGTTCTGTTCCACTTCCCAGGGACTCAGTTACTGAAAAGAGTTGATAAATGCACTCAGAATCTAATTCTCAACTACCCTGAAATATGTTACCATGTGCTGTGAAATTGAACCACATAAGCAGATGTTCCTTTAAACTGCCCTTCTCCCATTGTTTCAGAACTTGTTTTTAGCTGTTTCCACCCATCTATCAGAAAATAAACATTTTCTTAGACTTTCTTTTTTGATATGTCTAAGTGAAATTCTTTTCTCCATGTTGTTTTTTAGCTCAAGACTTTTATTTTGCATTTTCTCCCCAATAATAATAATAATAACAATAACAACACTAATACAAACACCGTTCTTCTAATGTGCTGGTCACTGTGTTAAGCCCTTTATATAGGCCAGTCTATTAAATCTTCACAGTAACCCTGTACGATAAATACCATTATCATTCTCATTTTACACTTAAGAAGTCTCAGGGACAGCAGACTCTTTTTTGTCCTCTGTCACAGCTTGAAAGTGACAATGTCAGATTCTAACAGAAAATCTTAGCCTAGCCTCATTTTTAACAATTATGACATTCTTTCCAGCCTCATTTTCTTCCACAAAGTCCAGTTTGATGCAAAGAATGTAGCTCAGTTCAATACTGAACTGAGATTGAACAAAATTTAGCTGAATTCAGAGAAGTTCAATAAAAATTTAAGGACTATTAAAGTTAGTAAGAAGCCAGTTTGATACCATAACGTGCTGTATTTTATATACCTAGTTAACCTAAATTATGTTTGTATTTTTTCATTTAGCTTCTTACATGCTTCCAGTTTGAATATTTTGTTTACATGTGCCGTTTATAAACATTTTTCTAAAATTTAGTAGTATTTTAATTGTAATCATTCATTTTAAAAACACATAGTATCTATATATGCCATTTTACACACATTAAGTGATTTGGATCTTAAAAGTTGATAATCTACCATATTATCCTTCTCATTCTCCATAGACTCTGCCCCTTTTAAGCATATTTGCCTAGATGATTGCTTCTGGACAGTCAGAGATTTGGCCCCCAAGAGACATGTGGCAATGTCTGGGGACAATTTTTATTGTAATCACTTGAGGGCTGGAGTACTGGTATCTAGTGGGTAGAGACCAAGGATGTTGTTAAACATCCTACAAGGAACAGGGCAGCACCGCACAGTAAAAAATCACCAAGCTCAAGAAATGTCAGTAGGGCCAAGACTGAGAAATCCTGAGTCCTAAACTATCCCTGGGGACATTATCAGCATGGACAATAGGACTGGGCTGTGCATTCTTCCTTTTAGGCGAATGTCATTGGTTTTATTGGCTTTATTTTTCCTCCATCTTAAACATCCCCAACCCCCCCTCATAGTGCTTATTAGTGTTTTAATTAGAAGTGAGTGTTAGCTTTTTCTTTTAAAACATAAATATGTTGATGATGACAGTAACTGACACAACATCTGTTAAATTTTTGACAAAAAAATTTGCTTAGTTCTCAGTGTTCTTGGAATGCTATTGATGTTTGCTGAAGTAAATTTCCAGACTCCATTCATTTATCAAAATTTGGGTATTCTATAATACAAGCAAACATTTATCTAGTATTGTAATTTGCAATCCCTTTAGATGTAAACTTCCATCATCAAAAGCAAGTTCTAGGCAGCTATGAAATTAAGTTCACTTCTTCAAATAGTTTGAGCACAATTGTCGTTTAGTAAAATAAACATAGCTCTATTATTTCTTAATGTCTTTCTTAACAAGTATAAGATTAGACTACTTCTCACAAACTCCCATTGGGCAGCACTTAAGAAGTGAGTAATATTTCTGTCTGTTTAACTCAAGCAATCCCAAATGGAAGTAATTTACGGGAAGGCATTGGGGACAGTTACAATAGACATATTGCAATATGCCACTGGAAATCAACATCTCCCCACATGTTTGATCAAGAGCCAGATGGAAGCTTTTATCATATTTATTTAATCTGAAATACACATGGTAATTACAGTGGACCTTTGATTCAAGGCCTTATTAACGTCTCCAGAGAAGTCAGGAAATGAGTTTGTCAGTTGCAAACTGATTTAGTCGTGACCCTCTGGCTAGAATTTACATCTATCACTGCCTAGATTAGAGTAGAGCTACAAGTCACTTTGTGCCTCAAGAAAGTGAAGTAAAGTAAAAGCTTAGTTAACGTGTGTAAGAGGAGTAAGAAGCTCCTGCTCTGTCCAAAATATTGTTTGTACTATTTTTCATTCATGCTACTCCAGAATGGCTTCCTCCTATGAGTGGTGTGTGAGTAAAGTAGAATATAAATTTTATGGCCAATATCTCACAAAGTAAAATTAACCAAAACACCAACAAAGGCACATTGAAGTGAAATACTCTCACATTTCTAGTGCCAAACCTGGGGTCTTAGACAACTTCTACATTTAAACTTAGCAGATGTTAATATACATGGGGTTTTCTTTGCATTAGTGATAGGAAGAGGAAGATACCACAAAGATCACCTTTCAAAATGTTACATTTAGGAAAATGTGAGTTAGCAAAACTTTAATGTTGAATGTTTACATTCTAACTTTTGAACTATGATGTTTTTACTTACTACAAAAACATGTATCAAAGATGACCAGTATTAATATGTATAAAAAACATTAAAATAATATACCTGTTAAGGTAGATGGAGCTTATTTATCTTTGGAGGATGGGTGTAACGGAAGACATCAACGAAATGTTACTTTTTTAATATTCAAAAATGTGCATTATGATTATGTTATTTTATTTTCAAAGTTAGAAAAACGAATATATATGTATTTGTTTAAAGATTTGTACATGTATATACTTGTGTATATGTATATGTATAGCCTTTTGAAAGTGGTCACAGAAAATATATCATTTTCTGATAGATTTTTGATGTTTTATAGGAGAAAAATATGAATTAAGTTTATTACCAAAGAATAACAATAGATTGCTATTAATATATGATGTATAACTAATGAGAAATATTCAGGTGAATCACATACATACTCTGAAATGACTTCCACAATTTTATTGCTTGATCAAAATGATATTAATGGCTATTACTGTTGTCCTAATAAACTTGCATAGAATTTTATTTCATTAAATTAAATTAAAAGGCTATTAAATTAAATCCTATTAAAATTTAAATGCTAATTAAAAACCATAAAATAATCCTATCAATAATTTATTTATTACACTAAGCCAATATGATATATACTACAGCTATCCTGTGGTTATCTCCCCTATTTCCATTAACAATGCTCTTAAGCTTGGTTACTTCTCTGTTTCCATTGACATAACTACTGTTATCTCAAATAAGTTTACATTGTACAAACAAGGAAAGCACATATTGAACATCTATTCTGCTGGATGCCCTACTAAGAATATTCTACATAAGATCCCATTTCATTTTCACAGTAAATTTTATAAGATAGGTGATCAACAAAGGCAACATTTTACAGAAAATAAAACAAGGCCTCTAACTATAAAAGACAATTAAAACTAGGATTCATAATCAGTGTCCCATTTTTATGGCAAGTCTTTTCCAAAAAAAGGTATATTTTAAAATTTTTCTTTAGTAAAGAATTGTTGTACCCTTGTTTTTTCCTGTTTTGTATTTATAACAAAAACCTTTCACGTAATGTAGTGATTAAAATGTCTTCCATATGCAAAGTTAAAAACAGTTATGATTCAGTGAACAAAATAGAGAACCAGATATTAACACTTCTGATTCTAACTGAGCTGTTGCTTTAGAATGTGACTGTGTTAGTCCATTCTCACATTGCTATACAGAAAGACTTAAGACTGGGTAATTTATTTTATTTTATTTTTTTTTGAGACAGAGTGTCGCTCTGTCGCCCAGGCTGGAGTGCAGTGGCGCGATCTTGGCTCACTGCAAGCTCCGCCTCCCGGGTTCACGCCATTCTCCTGCCTCAGCCTCCCGAGTAGCTGGGACTACAGGCTCCCGCCACCAGGCCCGGCTAATATTTTGGATTTTTAGTAGAGACGGGGTTTCACCGTGTTAGCCAGGATGGTCTCGATCTCCTGACCTCCTCGGCCTTCCAAAGTGCTGGGATTACAGGCGTGAGCCACCGTGCCCGGCCAAGACTGGGTAATTTATAATGAAAAGGGGTTTATTTGGCTCACCGTTCCGTGGGCTGTACAAGAAATGTGATGCTGGCATCTGCTCAGCTTCTGGGATGGGGGACAGGCATCAGAAAACTTAAATCATAGCAGAAGGCAAAGGGGGAAGGAGGAAGGTGAGGGTCGGTGCTACACACTTTTAAACAACCAGATCTCATGAGAACTCACTCACTATTATGAGAACAGCATCAAAGGGATGGTGCTAAACCATTCATGAGAAGCTGCTCCCATAATCTAATCGCCTCCCATCATGCCCCATTTTTAATTCTTGGGGTTACAATCCAACATGAAATTTGGTGGGGACACAGATCCATACCACATCATTCTGTGCCTGACCCTACAAATACGTCCCTCTCACATTGCAAAATACAATCATGCTTTTCCAGAAGTCCCCCAAACTTGTAACTTATTCCACCATTAACTCCAAAGTTCAAAGTCTCATCTGGGACTAGGCAAGTCTCTTCTGCCTATGAGCCTGTAAAATCAAAAACACGTTTGTTACTCTCAAGATACAACAGGGGTACAGGTGTTGGGTAAATACTCCCATTCCAAAAGGGAGAAATCAGCCAAAAGAAAGGGGCTACAGGCCCCAGGCAATTTGGAAACCGAGCAGGGCAGTCATTAAATCTTAAAGCTTCAAAATAATCTCCTTTGACTCCATGTCTCACATCCAGGGCACACTGGTTTGAGAGGTGGGCTACTAAGGCCTTGAGCAGCTCCATTCCTGTGACTTTGCAGAGTTCAGTCCCTATGGCTGCTCCTATGGGCTGGTGTTGAGTGCCTGAAGCTTTTCCAGGCACACAGTACAAGCTGTCAGTGGATCTACCATTCTGGGGTCTGGAGGACAGTGACTCTACTCCCAGAGCTCCACTAGGCAGTGCCCCAGTGGGGACTCTGTGTGGGGGCTCCAGCCTCTCATTTCCCACTTTGCACTGCCCTAGTAGGGATTCTTCATTATGGGTTGGCCACTGAAGCAGGCTTCTGCCTAGACATCCAGGCTTTTCCATACATCCTCTGGAATCTAGGTGAAAACTCCCAAGCCTCAAATCTTGCCCTCTGTGCACCCACAGGCTTAACACATGGAAACCACCAAGGCTTAAGGCTTGCACCCTCTGAATCAGTGACCCAAGCCATAGCTGGTCCCATTTGAGTCACAATTAGAGGTGGAGTGGCTGAGATGCAAGGAGCAGTGTTCCAAGGCTGCACAGAGTAGTTGGGCCCTGGGCCTGGCCCAGAAACCTAGGAGGACAGAACGAAGCCACCTGTCATGGAGGGCCTGCTGCAAAGGTCTCTGAAATGCCTTCAAGGCCTTTTCCCTATTGTCTTGGGTTTTCCACATTATCTTGGCTTTTTACTTATGCAAATTTCTGCAGCCTGCTTTAATTCCTCACCTAAAAATGGACTTTTTTTTTCTACCATATGGCCAGGTTGCAAATATTCCAAGCTTATATAGTCTGCTTTCTTTTTAAATATGAATTGCAGTTATTCATCCTTTCTTGGCTTACACATATGAGATAGTATGTTAGAAGCAGCCAGATCAAATCTTGAATGCTTTGCTACTTAGACATTTATTCTGCCAGATACCTTACATCAACACTCTCAAGTTCAAAGTTCCATGGATCCCTAGGGAAGGGACTCAATGCAGCCAGTTTCTTTGCTAACACGTAACTAACGTGACCTTTGCTCCAGTTCCCAGTAAGTTCTTTATCTGTATCTGAGACTTCCTCAGCCTGGAGTTCATTGTCCATATCACTATCAGCATTTTGGTCACAACCATTCAACAAGTCTATAGGAAGTTCCAAATTTCCACTCATCTTCTTGTCTTCTTCTGAGCCCTCCAAGCTTTTCCAACCTCGCCTATTACCAAGTTCCAAAGTTGCTTCCACATTTTTAGGTATTCTATAGAAATGTCTTACTCCTTGGTACCAATTTTCTGTATTCGTCTGTTCTAGCATTGCTATAAATACCTGAGACTGGGTAATTTATAAAGAAAATTGGCTCACAGTTCCACAGGCTGTACAGGAAGCATGATCCTGGCATCTGCGGGCTTCTGCAGGGGAGGAAGCCCAGGTAACTTACAATTATGGTGGAAGGTGAAGGGGGAGACAGAACTTCACATGGCAGGAGCAGGAGGAAGAGAGAGCCCAGGGACGTGCTACACACTTTGAAACAATCAGATCTCAGGAGAACTCACTCACTCACTATCATTAAAACAGCACCAAGGAGATAGTGCTAAACCATTCATGAGAAACCACTCCCACAATCCAGTCACCTCCTGTCATGCCCTGCCTCCAACACTGGGAATTACAATTTGACATGATATTTGGTGGGGACACAGATCTAAATTATATCAGTAACTTTCAAAAAAAAACTTTGTTATTTGTTATTTTCTTGTGTTACTTTGTAAGACAGTTCGAACCCTTGGTGAATGACAAATTCTAGAAAAAAGGAAAAAATGGATTTATTTGAAGGTAGGAGAAAAAAAAGAAGAGAATTAAATAAACACAATTTGTTATAGAAACATAAACAATTACACTAATTTAGAAGAATGATTATAACTGCATGAAGTTTTCAACTGTAATGAAAATATGATTTATTTTAGGTTATATATTTAATGATATCTATGAAAGACACAGTCTGTACCTGTAAATTGTATTTGTATTCCTTAAGTAGAGGAAGGCTATAGGGTTCTATCATTAAAATTCTGGTACATTCTTAAGTATTAGGTACGACTTTGAAAAGTTTTAAAATTTTACTTTTATTATTATAACATATAGTGTGGAATATAAAATACAGATATTTTAAGGTTGCCATTTAAATTTTTCTTCAGCACAGTTGAAATGACTGTAGTGAATGCATCTTAGAGCTTTCAGTTAAGTCTTTTCATTGGTATGCTTGGCCTGTAAGGTTCTGTGCAATAATTGTTAAAATGAATAATTATATTTTATGCGTAACAAGAATTTAAGTCCAGTGCTTTGTAACAATGATGTAGGACAAAATTTTACATATAATTATACTTCATATTAACTTGCAAGGGCAGAATTATTTTATAGTCATATTTGCCACTGATTAATATTTAAGTAAATTTCTTCTGAAGATTTTGTTATAGGCTTAGTTAGCTGCATTTTGCATACTGATTTCTCACATGTAAAAAATCACAATCTATTAATTCATAGAGTATGCAAATTTTCTGTATGCTTAATTAAAAAGCACTGTTGTAATTTAAGCATAGTATGTTTCTTACAAACTTTCTTTTTCTTTCTTTTTGGAAAACTAAAGTGTATTTTATACTCACAAACACGCACACAACTATTTCTGTCATTACATCAGTGTCTAGATCCATGACTATCTGATCACTACATTCTTAATGATAATAAGGTCATAGCAGCTCTTGATAGATATTAAATAAATAGCTTATATAAATAGCCAAATCTCCAAGGGTTAATTACACTGAAGTTTTATACCAGTATTTTCTTCTGAATTCATGTTATAAGAAACCAATAAGTTTGATAAAAACTTCTTCCAAAATTCTTCCTATAGTGGAGTAAATTAATGTACTTAACAGATCCAAAATTAAGTGACATTCTCAGTTGGTTTCTGTAATACAATATTTGAAATATCCTAGTGCATTTTTTATTATGTCCTATCAATTACATTAAGAGACTGGATTTTCCTTGTAAGTCAAACATTTGAACTCTAAACTTATTTTCTACATTACCTTTTGGGTCTAAATGCATTTTTTGCGTGTATACTTGCCAAAAACTTATCTGCCATTTATACTCTCGGTCATTTTGGAAAATAGATTCTGGATTGGGAGATGCAGAAGAAACCCAGTGATGTTTGGTCTTTGACTCTTTTCTTCCAATGTCCTCGTGGAATAGTTTCAAGAGAGAACACAGCACAGAGAACAAAGAATCTCAGGAAAGGAATCTTCTCTGCAATTTGGGAAAGTTGTTCACAAGAACATGTGTTCAGGCATCCATAAGCCAAACAATTACTTTTTAACACACAGTAATCATGGTCTATCCTCTCGATAGCAACTTTCCCTTATGAAAACTCTCTTATGCTGGTCTAATTCAGCTTGAGTCAGGTTCAGTTTTGCAGTTAGGAGCTTGGACAATAACATAATGATAAATATTTACTAAAAAATCTAAATTTGGTATGAAAATAGTAACTATGTTGCAAGACTGATTTGTGGTTCAAATGAGTTTATACTTATTTAATAAATTTAATAAAGTAATAAGAATAATGTTTTTAATAAATATTAACTATTATATTTTATGGGACAAGTATTGCACTAAAACTTTTGTATATATTATTTGTTCTGATATGCACAAGAATTTTATGTGTCACCTACTATTATTATCCTGTTTAATAGATGTGAAAACTAAGGTAGAGGGAGGTTAAGTAAGTAACATATTGGTCATATAGCTAGTGTATAAAGGACCAGTAACAGTAAGATGGGAGTGATTGAGTTACTTTCTATTTGAACATAACTTAGTAGATGAAAAAGTAGTTGGAAAACATCTATTTAAGGTTAATATTTTAATGTGTAAAAAAAGCATAATCCTTTTCCACTGGTATATGATGATCCTTTTTAATGATATATGGAAAAGACATATATTCATTATTATAACTGAGGAACTGGTTCAGTTATCATTTATAGTGGTTGTTAAAACTCATGAACATAGTTAATATAACTTATAATTATCACCAGAATAATCAATTCAAAAAATATATAACAGAATTGATTTGACTATAGTGACTAGTGTTATTATATACATTTTAGAACTGACTTATTTAAAAATATATTTTAGTAGAAATAGTATTGTGTGTCTAGTGTATTGCCTCATAAAAATTAATATGTTTCTAATAGGTGATGTTTCTTCCCCATTTAAGCGTTTATTTTTCCATCAGATGTATTTCTGCACATGGATAAACATCACAATCAATTGGTACAGCCTGAAATTTTAGAATAATGTGGAGTCTATAAATGATCTCATTGGCAAATATTTATTCTTTATTATACTAAGTATTTAAAAAATTAATCTATACTATTTTTGTTGTTTCCTCTGAAAGCATGCTTAATTTAATTATAATCAAGTCATGTGTCCTTTTTTTTTTTTTAGTTCAGCTTAAGAAGAAATGTGTTTACACTTATATTTTACTCTTAGGCAAAAATAATTGCATATAATATATTTAACCTCCATTCTGCTTAAACATACCTTAATTTACCTTTTTAGATTTTCACAGAATACATCGCCAAAATAGATATATGGCAATGTCATATTGAAGTCATTTATTTTTTTTCTTAATGATTGTTCCTATTTATTTATTTTATGTGTGTAGACAAAGAACAGTGATGTGTGAAGAGTTTGGTATTGTTGACATTGAAGACAGAACAGCTCCAAGAGAGAAAGATATGAAGCAACAGAATAAAAAACAGCAATTTATACAGATCACATAAAATAAACTAGGCACTGTGAAATGAATTTTAGTATATATTTTTTTCTGATAAAAGCAACCCCAAACTAGAAAATGCAGGCTTGTTGTACGATGTCTAACCTTATGAAGTTCATTGTTTTATTTGCATATTTATTGAACACCTTTTAGATGTGACATATGCACATGTTCTGTCTTAGTCCATTTGGTCTCCTATAACAAAATACCACCAATTGGGTAGTTTATAAACAATAGAAATTTATTTCTCACAGTTCTGGATGCTGAGAATTATGGTATCAACATGCAGGCAGATTCAGTGTCTGGTGAGGGCCTGCTTTTTGGTTCATAGTGTATTCTCTGTGTACTCACACGGTGAAAGGGGCAAAGCAATGCAACTCTCTGGGCACCCCCTCTTTTTTTTTTTTTTTTTTTTTTTTTTTTTTAGAGGGATTCTTGCTCTGTCGCCCAGGCTGGAATGCAGTAGCGTGATCTCAGCTCACTGCAAACTCTGCCTCCTGGGTTCCAGAGATACTCCTGCCTCAGCCTCCTGAGTAGCTGGGATTACAAGGGCATGCCACCATGCCTGGCTAATTTTTTTTTTATTTTAGGGCACTAATTCCATTAATGAGGGAAGAACTCTCACGACCTAATCACCTTCCAAAGGTTCCACCTCCTAATATCATCACATTGGTGATTAAGAGTTCAACACATGAATTTTGGAGGGACACAAACATTCAGACCTTAGCAGATTCATTATAAACTGATTTTTTAACAATGACTGTTTTGAGAAAAGCAGAGCAGGTACATATTCTCAGTTATAGACAGAGAAACTGAAACTCTACACTGGTCACATGGAAACTAGAGTGAAATACTATTTGAGATCTCTGAGCTTAAAAAAGAGACTACTATTTTATGAAGGAAAATTAGACTCTACTTTATGTGCCCAGTGGATAACTTAGCTGACTTTTCTCAGCAGCAAATGGCCCCATGGTAATCCATAGCAATCCAAAAACTTATTTTATTTTCCATTTGATCACCTAGATAGCCTTAAAAAACATCCTTTTCTTTCACCTCCCTCCTGTTATCACACAGGTAATGTCCTCATGGAAAGTTTTCTCACTTTATGAATGTCAGTGAGAAAGGAGGTGAAGCATTTTGTGAAGGACCCTTAGTTCTAATAGCTGCACTGCTCTGCTGGTTGAGAGTCCTCTCTGGAGTTGTTCAAATTCTTCAGAGCTAAAAAATTTCCTCACTTGAAATAGTCAAGGAAATACTAGCCTGCATTCACCAGCAAAAAAGATCACTGAAAGGAAGAGAACTATGCTAGAACCTACTTTTTCCAAAAATAGAAATACCATGTTCAGATACATTTTCCATTTAATTTTTGTTCTCAAGAACAAACAGGGTATCTTTTTCAATGACATATTTTATTTGTGCCCAGCACATTATTGATCATGTATAAATATAGATTAATAAAATTGTGAAATAACTAGGATGTCTGTAAATAATGAAGAAAGGATGAGCAGATCAGATCACGAAAGGGGACAATCTTCCCAGGAGGGAAGCTGCAGTCCAGTGCATGAAATTAGTGCACGGAGTGGCAACACTTTCCTTCTGCACTCCTGATAATCACATTGCACTTACTGAAACATTTTGTAAACTGATTGTATCTCTAAGCTAAACAGCCCTGGAACACTAAAAACAAACCAAACTAAAACAAAGAAAATGGTGATTTTATAATTAGTATGGCCCAAAACGTTGTGAAGAGGAAACTTATGTACTCTTACAGATATAAACATGTGGGGCCATTTGTTTTTTATTAGCTTCATGGGAAAACAAATTTATGTTACACTAAATACATTCTGAGGGGAAAGATTAAGTTTTGTGTTTGCTTGGGTTTGCTTTAACCCATCATTGAAAATCTGTTGTATGATGTAGCCTTAATTTAAAACTCATAAAGTTTCTACACGTATTATGTATAGTTAAAACTATGTGTAAATCACTGCACAAATATGAAGAATTATATATTTTCATGTTTTCTATCTCTTAGATAGTATACTTAAGCGTTTTTGTCAGAAACAGTAATTGTACATAAAATTAGGACACAATAGATGGCCCTTGAGTAAGTGCAGTGATGCATTTCTCTCCAGGGACTTTGCTAAGAACAGTTTATTTTTTCCCATAAATTATGTATAACTGTTTCTAATGTTGTACCATAGTGCCCCTCTTTCTGAAGAATTATTCTTTTTAAATAGGGGAAAGTGGGCCCTTAAGTACATGGAAAAAATTCTAATTTAATGTTAGAATCAAATTATAAAAAGCAGTAATTAAGTACATATCTGGATGAGTCATTTATACTTGATAGTAACAGTTTTATTATAATTTAGTATTATGAAGGGGCAGTGATCCATTGCTCAGCACAGCAAATTGGCATATAAAAAACAATCTCTGTTTGGAATTTAGCATAAGAATTTAATATTATTCATTCACTCAATTTGCTTAGCTTTAAGAACTGTGTAAAAGTGCTGTTACAGCTATATTACAAGTGTAAGAAACAACCTTTATCTTCAAGAAAACTTATATCTTTGGGGGAAGATAAAACTTAAACAAGTGAATTAATCTGGAGGGGTAAACTCCTGGATTAAATAATTCAAGGGTAATTGACACAGAGAGACTGATCACTGTTGTTTGGAATTTGCATGCCCAGAGGGAAAGAAGTATGTCTTACAGGATGAAGAAGCATAAATAACAGGAGATTATTTAGCACGGATGGGCATTGGATTCTCCATCGTAATAGAAAAAAAAAAAAGAATACAGACTATGCGGAAAAATAAAATGCTATAAATGACCTCAACCAGCTCTTGTTCCCAAAATAGGAGTCATCTTAGCCATATTAAAAACTGACTTCCATAGTTAATTTTAAAGCTTTTCCAAGATATTTCAAAACTAGTTTAAGCAAGCTGTTTCGAGATAACTATGATTTTTCTGAGTACACACTTTACATACATTGAATAAAATTGCAATGTATTACATAGAGCCTGACACAGATTAAATACTCAACAAATTATTCTCTTATTTAATCCTCACCCATCAGACTGCCACCAGATACTTTTTCCATCTAATCTCATGTTATACAAATCTTTCTGTATTAATATTTTCCCTAATCTTTCAAATAGACACTTAGAATGGTTCACAGTTTTCACATGGAGTAAATTAAAAGTCCTGAATGATTCTTTTAAAAGGCTGAAAAAGGAAACCTATATTTTTCCACATGGCAGCTTATACTTTACAACTCTCTTTTTTTTTTTCCCCTCATAAAGCTAACATTTGGATAGTGCTTCCTTTGTGTCAGACATTCTTCTAAGCCATTTAAGAGTATTGATACATTTAGTCACTGACAATGCTGGGAAATAAGTATTCACATTCTAAAGATGAGAAGTCACACAGATAGCAGTAAATGGTTTAAGACTTGGTGTAAACAATTTGTAAATCTAGAGTTTATAAGCAGTGTCTTCCACTTGAAAAATTTTCACTGAGTTTTCTGTTAATCAAAATTTGACTTTGAAAACATATTTATTTTAATATATAATAACAATTGAATAATAATCACTTTCTTTGTATAAAAATGTCCTTGGAACTTAATTTTAAAATATTTTAAATAAAATGATTTAAATTTTAATTATTTCCTACCATTATATTTATAACTGAAAATCAAATATAATAACTTCATAAAGTATTGTTTATAAACAAATTTTACATGGTCGGATGCAGTGGCTCACACCTGTAATCCTAGCACTTTGGGAGGCCTAAGCCGGTGGATCACCTGAGGTCAGGAGTTCAAGACCAGCCTGGTCAACATGGTGAAACCCTGTCTCCACTAAAAATACCAAAATTAGCCTGGCATGGTGACGCACGTCTATAATCTCAGCTATTTGGGAGGCTGAGGCAGGAGAATAGCTTGAACCCAGGAGGCGGAGGTTGCAGAGAGCTGAGATTGCACCCCTGCACTTCAACCTGGGTGACAGAGCAAGACTCCGTCTCAAAAAAAAAAAAAAATTCCAACACTAGAATGAAAAGCTATTTGCATTCATATTTTCTACATACTGTTATCTTAAAAGGCCAGAAATTCTTCATATTTGAGTTTGTACCTTGTATTTTAAGAACAGAAAACACGATAGACCAGACCCTTGATAGAAACCCCAGCAATGATTTCAGAGATAGAATTACATAACTTAGGATTTCTCCATATTAAGATTTTAAATAAAACTATAAATTAGTGTTATTTTTCACTCTTGTAAATATTTAAAATTACTGACCTTAGGTATTATAATTTGATGTAATTTTCTCTTTGGAGTCTTTACTAAGCATCAAATAACTCTAAATGAAAGTTGTTAAGTTCAGAAAGTTTTATGTTTGCAATATCTTTTGTGTTTTTTGCATTGTCAGGTAAAAGAGATTACTAATGTATTATCACATCTCCTGAAATTTACTGCGACAGTAACAGGCTAATGCCAACAGATCATGGGCTAATGCTTGAGAATGGAAAATGATCTTTAACAATACATGATGTATTTATCTGAATAACAATGTAGACATAGCTCTCTGTTAAGAAATTTCAGAAGGCTTTACTTCATCTTTTATTGCTATGAAATAGGAGGTAGATGTGAGAGGAAATATGAGAAATTTCCATTGAAATGTAGCCATTTAAATTATGTACTCTTCCTGCATCATTCAGGTAATACTTATCCTCAATCCCAAACATTTGTTTTAGTTGCTAAGAATAAAAACTTAAGGAGAGACTCTTAGTTCTAACAGTTATGGGGATTAAAAAAAAGCATAGCCAAAAATATTACTTTTAAAAAAATACACTTGTAGACATATAAAGTAACTTTTTTAATATCCATATTATCTTTAAAACCCTAAAATCCTATGAAAATATGTTGATTTACTTTGTCAATGAAATGAAAGATGAAAGTTGAAGTATTTCCTTTACAGATTATAAGAATGAATAGGATCAAATAAATATGTGTTATAAATTAATTTCTTCAAAAGTTATGTTAATCTATCTCTGAATGTATCTGAAACAAACTGAAAACAATAATGAACATGATAAATTTAAATTGATCTACAACAAATTTTAACAGGTCAAATCGTTTTAATGTCAAAAAAAAGGGAAAGGGAAAATGGCTTACATATATAATCTGAGATTCTACTGCAAGAATGAAGATTACACGCAAAAAAAATTAAATAAATCAACGAAACCATTCCCTAATAGTGACCTATATCCTAAGACACTACCTCCATTCCATTCACTAGGTACAGATGTCATATAATTCATATTTCTGTTGCAAAGATAGCTGTACCTGAATTGATCTACAGCATTAAGAATGAGCAGGAAATACCATCAGCATCAGAACAGAGAGTCTTTGTTCAAGTCATCCCAATACTAAGATTAAAAATGAGAAAAGAAAATTCAAGGATATGTAAAGATTATTTATTTATTTATTTTTGAGACAGGATCTCTGAGTCCCTTAAACCTCTTTTTCCTTATAAATTACCCAGTCCACAGGTATGGCTTTCTTAGCAGCATGAAAACAGACTAATACAGAAAGCATACAATTTAATTAAAAAATAATAACGGCCGGGTGCGGTGACTCACGCCTGTAATCCCAGCACTTTTGGAGGCTAAGGCAGGCGGATCATGAGGTCAGGAGTTCAAGACCAGACTCACCAATACGGTGAAACCCCATCTCTACTGGAAATACAGAAATTAGCCGGGCGTGGTGGTGCGCGTCTGTATTCCCAGCTGCTCGGGAGGCTGAGGCAGGAGAATCACTTGAACCCAGGAGGTGTAGGTTGCAGTGAGTCAAGATCGCACCACTGCACTCCAGCCTGGGCTACAGAGCAAGGCTATGTCTCAATAATAATAACAACAGCTTTGAATATTTTTAATGTCTTAATATTTAAACATTTTCAATGATTAAAAATTTTGTTTAAGAACAGAAAATAACATTAATGCAAACATATGATCCAATACCAGAAAACTACACAACTTACTAAAAGACACTGAATGTTTGAATTATTAAAGACTCATGCTGATTCTGGATAATACACTATATAAAACAAAATGTATTTATAAATTTATAAATCCCAATAAATAATCTGTTATATTTTGATTCTTCCAAAATTTTTCTGAACTTGATAGGGAGTGTCTTTTAGAAGTCCTTCGACTGATTTTTAAATCCATAATACTAGTGTAAGTTTGGGCATACAGATCACTCATATAGACTAGAATGTGCAGAAACATATAAAATATATAGACAATTATTTTATGGTAAGTTACATAAAATTATTAATTAAAGAAATTGTGTAGGGGACAGCTGGCTGTAATAACAGAAGTTATATTTTAACACTTTAGCCTCAAATCACAGACCACAATACATTTTAGAAGGATTAAGGTATAATAACAAAAGGGTTAGATGAGAATAAAGATTTACATGCATATAATCTTATTGCAAAAGTGTTTTAGTCCATGACCCACAAGCCACGTTTCATAACATAATAATTTAATGGATTTGATTACATAAAGTTGTAAGACTAATCTATCTGAAAATACCAAAAATGAAAAATAAAGAGAACTTGTTAAAAATTGTTAATCTTTAAAGAGAGCTGTTAAAGCAAAATTTAAATAGAAAAATGGACAAATTGCATAGACAGGCATTTCAAAAGTAATGAATTAAAATAGCTGAAAATATTTAGACATTATTATGTTAACTTGTAATTCCATTAATCTAAAACATTTAAATTTAGATGTTACTTTTCCACATCAGAATGGCAAAAATTTTTTAAATTATGTTTTGATGTTAATGCAATATGGAGAAAAGAATCCCTCAGGTACTGTTGATGGGGGGGGGGTTGAATTTGTACAATTTTTTGGCAATGTACATTGACAATATTTATCAAAAGCCTTTACAAAATATTTATACCATTGATCCAGAAATACCTTTTAGAATTTACCTTCAGCAAAAAAGACAGGTGCAGAGATGTATGAACAAAAATGATTTCTAAGTTCTCTAAAAGAGGGCCCGTTCTGCAAGATATTCAGCAAATAAAATGGATATGATTTATGACTGTCTGTATATGAAAACTTGAGCAAGAGGTGGGTTTTTGAACTGATTCCAAAGGATATCGCAAGTAATACGAATAGAGAATTCAGAAATATGACAGGTTTATTTTTTCCTCATTTTTGGAGATTCATGGGCAATGATAGAAATGTAGAGAAATACAAGAAATAGATATTAGAGAGCTAAAATTAACTAATAACTTTAATTTTAACGTTTAATGTTTTTAAAGTAAAGCTTCCCCCACCCCCTCACCCCGACCCGCAACAGGCATTTCAAAGCTGTATTGTTAGGCTGGGTGCAGTGGCTCACACCTGTAATCCCAGCACATTGGGAGGCCGAGGTGGGTGGATTTCTTCTTGAGGTCAGGAATTCGAGACTAGCCTGGCCAACATGATGAAACCCTGTCTCTACTAAAAAAATACAAAAATTAGCCGAGGCTAATTAGCTGTGGTAGCGGGCACCTGTAATCCCAGCTACTTGGAAGGCTGAGGCAGTAGAATCGCTTGTACCTGGGAGGTGGAGGTTGCAGTGAGCTGAGATCATGCCACTCACTGAACTCCAGCCTGGGCAAAACATAAAACAGAACGAAACAAAGCATGTATTGTTAATTTTTCTTTTTTCAGGCAGAGATTTAGTGACCAATAGCTTCACTTACTCCTTTGACTCTCTTATCTTCAACTTTCATCTCCTGAGATCACCCAGGAGGCTTACATGTGTGAGTTTTTTTTTATCGGCTGAGCCTTCATTTAGTTGTCTAGAATGCAAATCACTTTGTTTAATCAACTGTAACAGAGACTGGAAAATGCCTAGTTCTAACAACTGAAAGCAAAGAAAATGTTTGTTATCAGCTAGAAACCTCTGCCCCAATATACCCTTCTGATCGCCAAATATTTTTTCACCTCTTTTCCTTTACACAAACCACTACCACATCCCATCTAAAGAAACAACGTAAAGTTCCATCAAACCAACGTATCCAATTCAAAGCTCAAGATCCTCAGATATGCACAATTCTCTTCACCATATCTGGTGAAAAGAAGTGAAAAGAAGACAAGTTATTAATGCTCCTCTCCATAGCATACACAATACACATGATAGAGGAGAAGCACTTCATGATAATAAATACTCCCATTTGGAATTAAACCAAGAATGGTATACACAGGGTAATCAGGGATCTGTAGCAATTATAAAAACATGCCAGGCTGGCATTACAAGTCCCCTCTGTCTTGGCAAGGTTTGTTGTTCCCTGACGAACCTGGATTCTCCTCTATTCATTCTTTTTTGCTTTCCCAAATTCTACCTTCTGTTGAGTTCAACCTAGTTAGTCATAGTCCATGACTATATTTGAAGTAGGTGTCAGGGAGTATGTCCTCCATCAGGGATACATAGCTTTTATAGTCCACATTTTGCATTCAGCAAGTTTAGGTGTCTAGACGTTGTTTGAAGTTTCAAACAGTCAGATTTTTTGCTATCTAGACATATGATCCTTTGACACAGCAGTTACATTAAAAATACAGAAGACTCACAATCTATTTGTCAGATTAATGTTCCTATAATCCAGCTCTAGTTTTTGAAGGCATTCTTGCCAAGGCTAATTTATTTCGTTACTTTCACTCTCCTTTAAATAGATCTGTAAATTATAAATAGCTATCCTGAGGCTATCTGCAACAATGAACCTGGGAGAGCAGGAAGTACACTCAATCTGATCTTTGTCATAGGGCTGAGTCTTAGTGGATGTTATTGCCTAGGTCTTCACTCAGTTTCATCCTTCTATAAAGAGCTAATTTTCCAAACTTTTGAGTGCCCAAATGTCTGGGTATTCTTTTGACCTTTTCACTTCTTATATATATATATATATATATAATATATATATATATAATTTTTTTTTTTAATTATACTTTAAGTTCTAGGGTACATGTGCACAAAGTGCAGGTTTGTTACATATGTATACACGGGCCATGTTGGTGTGCTGCCCCCATTAACTCGTCATTTACATTAGGTATATCTCCTAATGCTATCCCTCCCCCCTCCCCCCACCCCACAACAGGCCCCGGTGTGTGATGTTCCCCTTCCTGTGCCCATGTGTTCTCATTGTTCACTTCCCACCTATGAGTGAGAACATGCGGTGTTTGGCCTTTTGTCCTTGTGATAGTTTGCTGAGAATGATGGTTTCCATCTTCATCCATGTCACTACAAAGGACATGGACTCATCTTTTTTTTATGACTGCATAGTATTCCATGGTGTATATGTGCCACATTTTCTTAATCCAGTCTATCATTGTTGGACATTTGGGTTGGTTCCAAGTCTTTGCTACTGTGAGTAGTGCCGCAATAAACATATGTGTGCACGTGTCTTTATAGCAGCATGATTTATATTCCTTTGGGTATATACCCAGTAATGGGATGGCTGGGTCAAATGGTATTTCTAGTTCTAGATCCCTGAGGAATCGCCACACTGTCTTCCACAATGAAAAAATGCTCATCATCACTGGCCATCAGAGAAATGCAAATCAAAACCACAATGAGACATCATCTCACACCAGTTAGAATGACGATCATTAAAATGACCTTTTCATTTCTTCTTGAAAACTGGCCATCCTTTTCTGGGCTGATCTCTTGCCTGTAAAATCCTAGTAAACGCAGAACATAAAAGTATATTATTAATTTATCTCTTTCCAATCACTTTCTCTAGAATCACAAGTTCCACCGGCATCTAAATCTTGATGCTGAGTATTTATCTTCCTCTTTCTATCAACAGCATTTAACAGTCTCAACCCCTGCTTTCCCGCCAAAATACATGCTTCTCTTTGATCAAGTAGTGTTTTCTCCAATATTGCTTCCTATCTGAATGTTATCTCCTTTTTAGTGTGCACAACTGGAAGTTCTTCCTCTTCCTGAATTTTAAACGTGGAAGTTTCCAGTGGTCAGTTCTCAGACCTCTTCTTTTCTCCATCTAGACACCAATGGGTGAATTAGTCAATTTCCATAGCTGTAAATAACATTTATATAATGATAAATTTCAAATTATCATTTTCGGCCCCAGGCTTTCTCCTGACATTATTTTAACTAGATAACAGTATAGTTGTGTTACTCACACCAAAGAAATATACAGGCATACACACACATTTTCAGATGGAGGTGAGGAGGAAGGAAAGGCCTATAGCTATACAAAATTGTATAAGTATATTTGCTTATCCAATCTTTTCCTTAAAATGTAAGCTCAAAGGCAATAGTGATTCATATATCAAATGTTATATCCCCGGATACCTTGTATATTATAATATTTGTTCACAGGATGACTGGTGTAACACACATTAATGTATTATTTAATAGAAATTGTGTTAATTTTCAAAATAACTCATTCTAATGCAGTTATGTATTCTATGACTAAATAACACATTAACTAGAACAATATTTTCTTGTCTTTTCCAGATCCTAATGCTTTGGCTGGCCAGAATGGCCCTGACCATGCTCTCATAGGAGGAATAGTGGCTGTAGTTGTATTTGTCACGCTGTGTTCTATCTTTCTGCTTGGTCGATATCTGGCAAGGCATAAAGGTATGTTATATTTAGTCAGAGTACTCAATGTTGGCAAAATATTCTAGACTAACTTCATTATAAAATATGATATCAGTGCATATATGTTTCTGTACGTGTGCATAGAATAGGGAGATAGAGAGAAATGCTAAATTATTTCAGCGAATTCTTAATTATTTTACTTAAATTTAAAGTTGGATTGGCTTAGCAAAATAATGTTTAGCCAATGGCCAGATGTCATAAAGTAAGCCACTGGCTCAGAAAAATAGAAAAAATATGGAAGAAAGTTTGTAATTTATATCTGGAACTGAAATCCAACTACAACTATTTGGTTGATGTTTTTGTTTGTCAGTTTGTGAACATCTGTGTAGCCATATTTAGTGAGGAAAATAAATATTGTGCAACGGGCCAGGTACCACTTTATTGCTATAACCTACTTTTAAAGAAGTTTACCAAAATAAACAGTGACAAGTTTGACATGACCACTTTTAAGATCTTAACAAAATGTAGTCCCAGCTACTCGGGAGGCTGAGGCAGGAGAATTGCTTGAACCCGGGAGGCGGAGCTTGCAGTGAGCCGAGATCGCACCACTGCACTTGCACTCCAGCCTGGGCGACAGAGCGAGACTCCGTCTCAAAAAAAAAAAAAAAAAAAAAAAAAAAAAAAAGACCCTGTTTGCTAAAGCTATAAGGTTCATATTGATTTTATCCATCATTAAAGAAGTCACAGTTACTTATTACCCATTTCAGTTTGGCTCTTGCCTGTAGTAAATCAAGCCATATCTGAAAACTGTAAGGCAAGAGTGCAACTTTAGAAGAGTCAATCGGGAGCGTATTAGGTCTCAAAAATCTGGCAAAAGTTTCTTCCTAAATAATGTAGTTTTAATGCTGGGTATTTTACCAGTCTCACAGAGCTAACATATTTTTCTTCCAATATACGCAGGAACGTATTTAACAAATGAAGCTAAAGGAGCTGAAGATGCACCAGATGCTGATACAGCCATTATCAATGCTGAAGGCAGCCAAGTCAATGCTGAAGAGAAAAAAGAGTATTTCATTTAAGATGCAGGCCAAGATTCTGAGTTTTACTACCAGGCTGAATGCTGGAGAAAACTGGCTATCATCTTTCAGAATTCATTTCTTCCATCGTCTGCTACCCTTATTAACTCCCATAC
Organism: Pongo abelii; assembly: GCF_028885655.2. Lineage (NCBI taxonomy): Eukaryota > Metazoa > Chordata > Mammalia > Primates > Hominidae > Pongo > Pongo abelii. The sequence goes on from NC_085928.1 coordinate 62,026,951, forward strand.
TGTACTGCTATCAGTAGCCAGTGTATACCAACAATCAGCTGTTGAAAGCATCATTCTTTAATTACTGTACCATCCATAATGCAGGACATTTCTTACTGCCTAAATTTCACACCATTGCTCTTTTAACATACAGTGCTTGAATATACAGCCTTAACAATGTTAATCATCTCCTTGGATCATGATATTGAGTGGTTTTTATACATTAAAAAATGTATGCAGAGGTTTTCCCCCATTTTTTCCCCTTTAAGTCATAGACCTTATCAGTTTGCCATTGGACAGCTTTCACAAGTAACAGGATTAGGGAAGGACGTAATGTACTTAAGAATAAGTGGAGGTTAGAGGTTTACAATTAATGTTTTCTACATGTCTGTCTTCAAAGACAACATGCTTTGGAAACATATGTCCTAGAAAACATAAAATTAAAAAAAACACTATAGTGTAGTTTTTGGAATGTTGGAGATTATACTGGTAAAGCTGTATCGATTTGCTATTGAAATATAGTATTTGATACAGGAGCCATGTGTACGAATTGCAGTCATGACGTGGTATCTTCTATAATTATATAGATCTTACTATTAGGATATTGTAGCTTCATTTACTAATAAATTATTCCAAATGATTTACTTCTTTTGGAATCACAAAGATTTAACTCATTTCTCTAATTTGATTCTATAATTTATTTGCTTCATAAAGATTCACCTGCCTAAACAATATTGAAGTATCCATAGGGCACAATTTTCAGACATTTTAGTATCTGTATATAGTGCATATAATAAATCCAATTAAACATTATTTGATACATATTTAACTTTTTTGGCTGTATGTAATTCAGTCATAAGTAAGCATTTTCTAACGTCCATTATATCCCTTTAGATATTACTTAAACCAATATTATAAGTAGATAACATGTATTAGTATTTTTGTCTGTATGTCCTAGCACTGTTCAACAACAAATTTTTCTAGTTCTTGTTAATTTTTATTTGTTATACAATGGAAGCACAATGTTATAAGGAAAGGTAATTTTAAGCTAACAACCAGTGCACAGCCTCAGGTTTTAAATTACAACCACAGTTGAATAATAACCTAAAAATAAATTTTAGTTTGCTAAAAATTTACAAATTTTCATTTTGCAGTTCCAGAGCTGCTTACCTATGTTGGTTTGCCAAAAAGAAGTGTTTAAGATATGTTTTCTGTGTAAATGAACTAATTCTTTATATTAAATTCCTGTCTATGCATTTTGTGAGGTACAAACTGATGAAACAGTGAGTGATAGAGAATTTCTGCCATGCTTTTAACTCCAAAGTGAAAGTCTCTTTCTCTGGATTATTTTAAGATTTTGGTGTATTTAACCATTAAGAAATGCTGTATTCTTAAATATGACACAGTTAATCTAAAGTCTTATTATTTCTTCTAGTAAAATAAAATATTGTTAGATTAGTTCTCATTAAATTTATTATATGCTAAAGAATAAAACTCCAGTTAGATTTAAAAAAAATCCCATTTACAAGCATTGCACCTTTAAGAAGGAAACAAATATGACAATATGGTAGCTATACTTGTGATGTCTGACGCATGATGGCCTATGGTTTTAAAAATAGTATTGTGGAATATATTTTTGGGGAATAAGAATGGTTGAGTACAACATCATGTATTAATATCAAATGAAAGACAAGGGTGCTGTATCTTTGATTATTTATCAAAAAAGTATAAATCTTTTAAGGAAAATGTTAGAATTTTCAAGTTTTTTTTGATTGTTGAAGCATTTATCTTGTTGATTTCTTATAAAAGAAAAAGGACGATGTCAGTCAAGCAGCACTTTTTCAGAATATACAGAACATAAATAATATGATGTGGTTGAGTGTTAACATAATAAATCATATACAGTATGACATTTTAAGGAAATAAGTCTGCATTAATGTGATTGCATGCTTGTTTTTACAGTTCACTCCATACCATCTGTGGAAAAATGCAATAATATGTTAATATAGTATGGTAGTTTGAGAGAATCAGGTAGGTGCTACTAGACACATTGAAACTAGAATAGGTTTATAAACTGTTCATATCTTTCAATGCATAATCTTTAGAAAGACTCCACAAAGCAAAATTCATCCTGTTAGTACAAAATGGAAAGGTTCTTATTACAGAAGTAAGTTGTATGAACTGCATCATCAATTACTATTTAAAGCCTAATTTCAGGATGCACTTACAAAATTGCTACTCTTCATCGATGCCGTATTTACATCCCTCTTCATTTCATCTATATTCTACTTGGCTCCAACAACTAAATTGTTGCCTAAATAACTCAATCGTTATTTATAGCACTGTAAAATTAGAAATCCAAAATTGGTTGCATTTCATGATTTTTGACTCTTTTAACCCTTCAGAGTAATATAAAATCTCATTAGAACTCTTATAAAACCAGTTAGCTAAAACAACTAGATTATTATACTAGTTATAAATGCTGGTATATTATAATTTGTGGGATCTAATTAAATGTTTGCCTGTTAAATATAGTTTGATTTAAATGAGACGCCATGTTCTGAACTGGAGAAAATAATATCAATGAAGTTATATTTTCATACCTTTAAACATTATTTAATTTTCAACCAAACAAAAAATAAATTGTAAAAATTATGCTCATTTCTATTCCAACAAATCAGAAAATAATGACGTAATATTTCTAAATGAGAATGATGTCAATTTCATTGTCTGGAACGTGCACACTTGTGTGCACATAGAGTCAATTTCTGTCTTTTCTAAGTGAGCACAGTAGGTAGGGAACTCAATGGAAGCAGTGTGCACACACACACACCCTTAGTAGAATATGGAGCATTATTCTTTACCAAAAGTAGCTATTCTCTGCCAGTGTACTGTTTACAGTGTAAATTGATTGTCCTCCATCAAAATCAAGTCTAAGCAGCATTTTTCTTTTCTTTTTTATTTTCCATTTTTGTGTGTTCTAGATAGGATTATTATCAAAAGTAGGAGGAAAAAGAAATGTTTGTGAGTGCAAGATTAAAGACAGAGCGCATGAGCAGAGTATTGATGGTGTGCATATTTGTGTGTGTGTGTATGTGTGTGTATAAGAGAGAAAGAGAAATCAAAAAGAGAGAGAAATTTCAACTTGTTTTCTTTTACCAGAGAATCCAAGAAGCAGTTTAAGGAACCTGATATTGGAGTTTAATCTAGAAACTGGATGATCTCATATTGATTCAAGATGCTTAATCTTTCATTGAAACTCCACAATTAAAATAACAAATAGAGAAAGAAAACTAACTTTCCTAAATATGGCAAAGAAACTAACACCTCGTCTATTTTTATTTCTTTGTAAAAATATAAATATCTCAATCAAAAGTACAGGCTCATTTGTAATTATGTACTCATGATTGTAACAGCATTGAGATTCCATATAGGCACATGTATAGCAGCTGTTTGAGAGTGATGGCTCTTCCATGTAACATAGCAGTTATCGTGTAATTTAGTGCCACTTATTGCAAAGTGTTACCAAGGGGAACATTTCAAATGCCTTTTGTTTTTCTTTGGACATCAAGATAATTTAGTGGACAACAAATATTAAATTTTACATTATGCTTTTTAATTGTGGAGAAAATGCAAAACCTCATGTCTTACCGCAACTTTCCCGTGGTATTGCTAATTACTTAGAGTCGCTAAAATTGCCCAATATTATTTCCCTTTGCAAATGGTAATTTCTGATAAAACAATACAAAACAAAAAATAACCAGTAATCACAGCCAAATGAATGAAACACCCAATGAGAATTACTGTTGAGTAATGCTTTTTATTAAGTGGCACAAAGTACACACTAAAAACTATGCAAAATATAGGTAACTACAGTGTACGTACATGTAAGTATCTTGTACTTGCTGTGTATGGATGTTGGAAACCCATGTAATTATAATATGCATTTTGAATATTGGGAAAGAGGAAATCTTAGTGTAGATAATAGAATTTGTTTTGAAATATACACTGGCAATATTGAAATATACTCAGTGCAATATCTGCAGTTCTATTGCTGGATACTTAATGCAAAGGGATTTTAAAGAATTCTTCAGCAAGATCCAAGAGGTTGCTAATCTTCACCTCTCACATACTAAGGCATTCATTAAAAATACAACTAATTCAAGGACAAGTTAAGTTTTTCTTATTAATGTGACACAGTAACGTTTTTATTTGGATTAGTTTTTGGTGTTATTGCAGAGAAAGAAATAACCTGAGTTTTAAATTTTGATTCATATCTCATTGAATTGGGAATTCTTCAATTTTGTTTGAAATGTGTGTGTGTTTTCATAGATTGTAGCACTTTTATTATAAGTACAAATGTATTCAATGAAAGAACATAGGGTAGTTTTAATAGTTAAAGTCACTGTATCTTAATGGGAATTTTTAAATATCTTTTCTTTTTCTATTCATTTTTTCCCTTTCTCTCTCTATTCTACCCCCAAACAAGCCCTTTGCACTCATACCCTTCCAAAGGCAATGGATTGAAAGTAGCAAGATAATAAAGAGAGTTAAAGGGGACGACATATAAGAATGGGTTCTAAAATCATCAGCATTTTTATGTATTGAGATTATTAATATTGAATGCAATAGTTATTGGATATAGCTGGTAAGTTCTCTGCCATGCATACTTACAATAATCCTTCTACCTCTCACTTTTAACATGGGCTATGATACTTCAATATAAATAGAGGAAATAATTATTTACCAGATATCCCAGGAAGCATTCTTATGGAACTATTATAACAGTGCACTCCCCACCCCCTGGGAAATCTCAAAAGCCAAGTTCTTCGGTGTATTCTATGGTGTATGAATCTGCATTTGTTTTTCCTTTTCTATCATTAGCTTTTCCTAAAGGCAAAATATTATAACTTTATAAGAATAATCCTTCTCATGCCTATTTAGTATTTCAATGTTAATATAATTGTATTGATTTTTAAAAATAGTTAAAATGGCAACACTTTGCGATCCAATCTGATATTTAATTTTTAAAATGTAACAATTTCTTATAAATTCGTGCTGTTTTAAGTAAAAATCATGTATATGAATTATTTTACCAAGTAGTATTATCTGTATGAGACAAATTTAAGTATTTTACAAATTTCTCCTCATTAATAAATAATCCTCATATAATGCACAGTATTGCCACAAATGCCCACTTCATTTTGTCTGCATAGACATGGTAAGAATTTTTCAATGATGTAATTTAGTTATTCTAAAAGAAATGACAGATTCTTCTGTAGGAAAAAATAAAAACATGAATATCTCAAATTATAATGGTGAATCTCTAAAATATGCTTAAAGTAAGATGTTTCTATGCTATGTGGTTATGTTATCAATAATATTTGGTTGATCTTCACATATTTTATATGCATATGTATATATCAAGAAGTCATATATATATAACTCAAGAAACTCAAGTTATATATATATATCTCAAGAAATGTATGATTATTTTGGAGAGAATGGGCCCAAATGTGAAAAAGATGTTAAAAAAAACAAAAACAAAACAAACAAAAAAACCCCCGCTATTTTCCCCTACGAAATATACTGTATATTTCAAAAGAAGAAAAGTTAAAAGATATTTGAAGATTGCAGGGGCAAAACAAAAACCTACCAGGGCTCAGCACTTAAGCACTTTTCCCACATCCAGGGTCAAAGCAGCAGTAACTACATGGAATTTTAAGTGCGGTATGAAATGCAACATTACACTTGCAAACAGTACTGTCAAACCTCAAAAGCTTTCTTTCTTCAAATGCTTTTTCGTGTACATGATACTAGTAGACACTTTTCTCTTTATATTTACTGATAGTGAAAATCATACGCAATAAAATATTGATGTTTGAAAGCAGTGGTCACCAATTGGTTAAAAAACTATGAAATGTAAACTGAATTGTTATATCTCTATCCTTTTTGCTTTTCTCTGTGTTTTTAATGTATTGAATAAATCTCATAAATAGAAAGAAAAATAATCTAGAAATTTTTCAAAGCTAGTACTCTTTCTCCTTATAAATGTACACAATTTTAATCTTTTTACAAATTTATTTAACTGTACCTACTGTACTTATTGTAGATTCAATGACGCAGTTAAGTCATCAACCAAGGATTTATGAATTTGAGATTACTGACCTGTTTTCTTCATATTGCATTCACATCAATATTTGTGAATTTGTTGTTTAGCTTTTCATTCAACCAAAAAATATTCCCTCAAGAAAGCTCCATTTTTATCATAAACATTTCAACATAACCAACATTAGAACAAGTCTGCCATGTTAAAAATAATTTAAAGACTTATCTCTGTAAATGGTATCCAGAAATGCAGGTGTTCCCGGTAATGTAGCTTCAAAAATAAAATGTGCTATTTATATGACATGAAATTCATAACTTTTGGAAGGGTATATTTATGACAGCATAAAAAATAAATTCTGTGCTATAAAGAAGATCCAACAAAATTAACCATATAAGCACAGAAAATAGAGAAACACAGTTATTGAATCTACTCTTATCATTAACATTTTCAAAAAACAAAATGCATATTGTAATATTTGGTACATGACACTTGCATGTTGATATGCCTATATACTTACAAAGTATTCAATGTGTACTTAGCGGCGCTTAAAATATGTCATGTACAACTCTTATAAACATTTTTACAGGGTTCCCATTTGCACTTCATCTTTCAGTAAAGTCTTGTCAGAAGAAAATTGTCTGATAAATATGGAAAAATAAAATTTGAATTTTAGTTATCTGTTGGACATTACTGAATTGTCTATTCATTTAGTACATTTTCTTAACCTTGAAAACAGACATTGAAAGATGGAACTTTCTTTTTTCCAGTGACAGGTCATTAAAACGATGGTACAAAACATACTTCTTTATGCCTAACACATTATTTTGAATACCTTTTTTTCAACTGCATACATCATCCATCCATTTTAGTTTTCCTCGATGATGCCCATTTTCCTTGTAAATTTCTAAGTGGAAGTTTTAAAAATTAATCATCAGTAAAATAAATGTTATCTTATTTGTACAACATTTAATCGTTATTCCTTGGAATATATGAACCTTGTAAAGTGATGACTAAGGGTAAAAAAAAAATGTTGCTGACTTAGGGAAATTTGCTTGAGATTGCCAAAATTTTAAAACTCTGTAAAGGTAATTTTACATTCTCTTATGTGTGTTTACTAATGTTGAGTAGGAACAGAAGCAAAAATACCTAAACCTATTTTTTTTTAACCTTCACACTCTAACCAGTATTATATATTTCAGCTACCTAAGATAATGCAATTAATCATATATCCAACCTAAGCTTCTGCCAATAAGGATTTCAGATAAGCTTTTAAATTTATGGAGGATTTTCTTTGTGTCTTTGGAAGTTGACTTACCATAAAGTATTTTATAGTCTACTTTAAATAACAGATTTTGTTATACAGGGTAAGCCAAAGGCTGTAAAAGATTTAGTGTCATTGGGTCTCATATTTGTGTTAGACCATGAAATATTCCATTAAAATTATCTGTAAATACAAGGCAAGATTTTGTATCTGGTTTATTTTATTAAATAACGTTTAATTTTGTTTTTAATTCACAATTTTTCCATTTAATATTAAAAAATGCCCTGCATTACAGGTTAGGAAATTTGACACTGTATCAAAGTTCAGATTCAGCACATCTGAAAGAAAATAATGGCATTTGAAGTAAAACATTCATCCACATGTGTTCTTTTTTTAAAAAAAAATTACCCAAAAAGCCCACTCTTATGCAGCTTTTCAACTGTATATAAATATGGAACCCGTGCTTGCTAGGTAAATCCACTCTGTTTTCATAATGGCAATTCTTAATTTGGTCAAATAATGTATAGAATTGAAGGCACACTAGAAATTCTGGTTCATACAATTCACTAAAGGATATTAAGTCTAAGTGTTATTAATAATTGGGTTTTGATGCCTAGGAAGGCCCTTCATTATATGATAATTCCAGGATATTGCTAATATATAACAGTATATACATTTAAACTAGGAAGTTCCAGGAAATGTATGGTTTTTTAAAAATTTCAAATCATACTTTATCTGTTTTGTAAAATTTAAGAATTTTTATCCTCTAGTGTTTTGAAACCTAGAAAACATACAAATGCATAGAGGAAAGATTAAAGGAGAAAAACAGTTTCTCAGTTTCATTTCAAATACCACTTAGGCTGCTCTGTGTTACATGTCATTTAATCAACACATCACTATAGGCTTAGGGTGAGGGTTAGGCTTAAGTTTAGGAAAAAAAGTAGCACAACTATTGAACACCTATATTGTCATCAGCTCAGCTCATGAACTTTACCAAGAACCTGAACACAGTATTTTGTGCCGATACCTCCATAACTTAGTTCTGTAATATAATTAAATTATCCTTCCAAGAATTGTTGTTTTCTTCATATTTAAGCATTCCTATGCCGAACAGAGGAATGGGGAAATTCAGTACTTTAAAAAAATTGTAATTATACAATGCATCTTATGATTTAAGCAAACAAAAAAAAATTACAAATGAATGAACTATCTTTCAACTACTGTTTATGATCTGAAGTTTGATATTTTTCTATGTTGATTAAAAAAAGGTCTGACTAATAAGCAAATACTTTACTGTTCTAGAATATATAGAAAATCAAATCATCTTCTTTTTTTTTTTTTTTTTGAGACTGAGTTTCATTTTGTTGCCCCGCAGCCACCTGGGTTCAAGCGATTCTCGGGCCCCAGCCTCCTCAGTAACTGGCATTACTGGCATGCGTCCCCATGCCTGGCTAATTTTTTGTATTTTTAGTAGAGACAGGGTTTCACTATATTGGCAGGCTAGTCTTGAACTCCTGGCCTCAAGTGATCGACCTCAGCCTCCCAAAGTGCTGGGATTACAGCTATGAGCCACCGCACCCGGCCAAATCACCTTCTGAAGATTGGCCCACACAATCATTAGAATGGGTACCTTAATGAGAGTCCTAAAAACACATGCCTTGTACATTCTACCAAAACCTTCATTAATTTTGTCTTTACTGATCAAAATCCTTACACAGATAGAGGATACATATAATATGAACATATGGGATATTTTACAAATACATTGTTATGGAAGTTAGTATACAATAATAATGTAATCTAGGCACCTTTAAACTAATGAAGTATTTCTGGAAAACATCATAACCTTAGAATACTGCAACCATTTACTGTAAAATTTAAAAACATTCAACTAAGTTATATTTCATAAACATGTCTTTTTACTTCAGAATTAAAAGAATATCAAGAAGTGAAAATTTTTTCAACCTATTGGGAGATCAAAAAGGAATTGGAAAATTCCTAAGGTAAGGTTTGTATGTTTGGTAATTTTGCCAAAGAACAGAACACATTCCAATATCCTGCCAGAGAATCAGACAAGCTTTAGGGAATGTGTTCTCAGATAGTTAACAAGTCCACAAACTCTGGTGGCTCTGTGATAGGAGGATTTAGGATCTAATGACTCCAATTGTTTTTTACTATATAGTCTACCAATTACATATTTATTTGCTTAAAAAAGTAACTTTTCAAAACTAGATTTGTTTCCATGAAAATATAAACCCATCAACCTTGTACCTCTTGCTATGAATTATTCACTCACCTGCTTCAGGCTATTTTCTGCTCCTAAGCAATGAATAAGATATCTATTGCCTCATATGACCCTGAAGTTCCTTCTATGGCCTGTAGGAACAGTACAAGTTATTGGCATTTAAAATCATATTTTGATTACTGGTTTTTCTGCTAATCTGGTAGAATCATAAAATGATTTGACATAAACACAGTACTTTGCTTAGAATTTGGGGCATATTTTAAGCCTAACCGTGAACCCTAGGCTAAGAAATTACCACCATGGCATTGTACCAAAAATCATTTCTCCCATTTCTAGAAACACTCCTCATCCATGTTTGTCCTTCTTTCACCAATCCTTCTTTCACCTACTTGTGGTCTTGGTGTTAAGATGTTGGAGTATTCCCACCATGTGACTCTTTGCTTCTCCCAAATATCTTTTATCTTCCCAGAGATATAAACAAAATACCATGTTTCCAATAAAAGACAATTTTGAATAAATCTTTTAAACTATCGCCACATTTTACAAAAAAGAAAATTCAGGCCAAAGGTCACATGGTTATTTAGAGAAAGACACATATTTAAGGTATAAAACTAACCACTGAAGTAAATTGTCCTTCTATTATGTAATTTTGTGTCACTGGGAATATAGTTGGATTCTTCCTTTTTAATATTATTCATAGAGCATTATTAGCATCTGTCAGTGGCATAATCTTTATTGCAGGGATCTTAGAGTCATCATTGTCAAAATTTGTAAGATTCTGAGCTTCTCTTGGTGTTCTCAGAAGTGAATGATTGAAATAAAATTGAGATATAAATTCTATTTAGTGAGTTATCTGGCAGTAGGTAGGAACTGAACTAGAAATTTATTTTTTTAATGAGGGTGTGTAGAGGAGAAAGAGACAGTTTGGAAACAAGGTAATTTATTGAGGTAGAACTGAAAAACTTTCCACTAAAGCACTCTTTGGATGCTCCAGGGAAGTGTAGGGATGTTAGGGAGTACATGGTAAAAATAAGCACATTTTCCCAATTTATTGTACAAATTGATCTGGAGCTTTGGAGGCGAAGCCACTGAAATGCCACTAGGAATAATCTTCTAGCATGCTACTGTTGGTGGTCAAACCCATTACTGGCAAACTGAAGGAATAATCACACTTTGGCAAATGTATAAACTTGAATCAGTCACACTGTTTCAAATGTGTAAAGATGAATTCATTTAAATCCAAATTTATATAGCTCATGGCTGGCTTATATCGATGATCTTAGGCAGTCCTGTTTCTTACATAGAATGACTTGTTAGTTGAGGCTGTAATCTTACACTTACCATGATGCCTGACTTAATGGGTAAATAACCATTGGAGTGACACAGGACCCTGAACTCTGAACTCTGAGTGGGACCTCATACCTGGGGCTTAATGCTCTCCAGTAGCCATCTTGAATTGCTTAAAAATTTTATCTTTGAGTTGGTTTTGTAAGCGAAGTCTGATGGGACAACAGAGCATGTGCTGGAGGCATCTGCTTATGTTAGTTTCTTTTACATATACCAATATATAGTTTCTTTCAGATATACCTATATATGTATATATGTGTGGTTCTGCCTCTCACCAATTTGCCACCCAGAATAGGTTCTTAGTGACCCTCTTCTCCACTCATACCCGAAGACCACTGTAGCCCAAAGCACTCAGCAGGGTTATAGGGAAATTTAGATCAGGATGTGCTTGCCCCAAGTGTGGATTTGCAGGGCATGCCTGTAATGGTCTGTACAAACTGAGTATCACTGTGCCCAGGAGAGTTCAACATTAAATAGCATATATTTATCATGCAAGAGAGAAAATAAATACCATACTACAAAATGTTTTTTTCTGATCTTTGAACAAAGAGTGTCACATTACATTTGGCACTGGGCCTACCTAGCTAATTATGCAGTTGGCCCTGCTTGCCATTGGAACAATGTAACAGCAATTTATTGTTTTCAAAATCTTTAGACTAACAATTGAATATCTTAGATGCCTTAATTTAATTGGCGTAGAGTAGCATATGGAATTGTAGTTTATTCCCTTTTTTTAGTTAAACATGTTGTAAATCTTTCCTTTTAGTATTTCAGAAGAGACACACAAGTTATAGTATGGTTCAAGATCCTAAGTCCAAAGTTACTAAGGAAATTAACATGCTCATTTTCTCTATGTTCCAACCTCTGTGAACAATAAAACAACTACAGTAATGAAAGATGGTAACATTCCTTTGAAAATAATCCAAACAACATAGATTAAAAAAAATGGCCAACTACTGTTTTATGTACCTCATAAAAGGGACTCTGCTAGTCATTTCAGTTAATTCCTTAAGGACATCAGTTTAATGTATTACAGTGTGGGGCTGGGGGTTGCTGAGGTGAAGTCAACAACATAGCATAAAATGAATAGAGTAACAAATTTACAAATAAACAGTAAAAAGTGATTTATTTGCTCCTTATGATTAAATTGAGAAGCAAGTGGAAATTTATTTTGATTCCATTTCATAGTCTTTGTGTTCTTATGAGATTCTCAGCAATGAAGAATTGAAACTATTATCACTGATTTTGTTGAAATGCAAATAGAATTTCACAAATTCCCACCATTAAAACACTTCAATACTTCTCACTACTGATTGAATTATATGTACACATGAATGTGTCAAATTTAATCCTGCCTTTCAATCCAATTTAGGCATATCATTTCCTTTACTTTCACCCTAGCATCTAGTTTTCTTAAAAATCATGCATTCTGCAAATCCTTCATGTTTCTTCACTTATTTCTTCATTCATTCAAGAATTTATATTTGCTGGATATCAAGCCAGTCCTGTGATCTGGAGATACAATATTCAGTAAATAGAACACTACCCTTCTTTTCTAGAATATATACTCTAGGGAAGGTAACAGATGTTAGCCAAATATTCTCAAAAGTTAATACATAATTACCAGTTCTAATTAATGCGATGGACATGTATAAAATACTGCAAAGGATGCAAATAAAAAGCCTCCCTTGTGGGTGTGGCACGGTCTGAGGAGGAAGTGCTTGAACTGATATTAGAATAAACCAGTAGGTGTTAACCAGGTGAACACAGGAAGAAAATACAATCAACACAGAGGAAGCAACAAATGTTAGGGGCTGAGGCTTGTTCTGAAAAACAGAAAGGATGCCAGAGCAGAACTACTCCATCTTTTATCTTATATATCTATCTCATGTCATGATTTCTTACATAATCAGCATTAAATATTTATTCACTGAAAACTATAAGCAATGACCTGTATTGTGGAATATGAATAAACTATGTAAAAGCAACTATTGACAGGGTCCACTAACAAAAACAGAAATCACTCTGAGTTTTTTTAAGTGTTAGTTATCTAGGTGAGAAAGCAAACATGGGTGGTTTACCAGAGATTAGCAACATTAGAAAACGGCTATCACTCTCTGGCTGGAAAGAGGAAGAGCCCAGAAGCCCTCAGAGCTTGTTTGCTTAGCATACCTAGTGTCTAGTACTAAGTTTAGCTTTTATGTATATGTGTGTATGTATGTGTGTGTGTATATAAACATATATACATAAACATGTATATACATATATACATAAATATGTATATGCATATATAAAATGTATATACATATATACATAAATATGTATATGCATATATAAAATGTATATACATATATAAACATATATACATAAACATGTATATGTTAGTTTCTTTTACATATACCTAATATATGTATACATAAAAATTCTCATGGTAACAAAGAGGAGAAAGCAGAAGGGAAAGATTCATTCATTTAACTTGTTTAATACAGATTTATGGAGCAGCAGCCTTTTGCTACACTCAGTACTTGATACTGGATATGTCAAGTGAACAAAATCCAGTTTCTGCTTTCAGGATGCTAATGAAAGAAAAAATGTAAGCAAGCAACCCCGGTTTACATTACTAAGGTGCATATTCAGGTTAAGTTTCGTATGAAATGATAATCACACAGCATCTTGAGAAAACAGTAATGTGACATCTAGACAGAGAACAAGAGGATGAGTAGGAGTTATCCAGGCGAAGAGAAGAAGAGAGGATGAAGAGGCGGGGGAGCATTCCAGGTAGATCGCACAGCACATTCAAGGACAGGGATAAAGCATAGAGAAGATCATGGAGATTTGGGGTTACCGTTTTCACTAAGAGTGCACTGATTACAAGAAGGATGAAGAGATGAATTCAGAACAGTAAGCAGTGGCTGGATCATGCATTCTTCTCTAAGTCCTGTTAAGAATTTGATACTTTGCCCTTAGAAAAATATGTCACTGAAGTATTTCAAGGGTTAGGAGCAGCAAGGACAATTAGTATCATTGTTTTTCCTTTAACGACAGGGTCCTCCACATCTGCTGAGGAATTTCAAGATTTCAGAAGTGAAAGTATTTGAGTTCTCTACAATTTTGTTGCTTTTACCCTAAGCCAAAGCTAACTCCACGCAAAACACAGATGGAGAAATGTCCCCTCATCAAATTCTGTTTGCCTACTACTCATCAAGATAATTTTATCTTCAGAATATTAGTTTATTTTCTTCAACCACTTATATTTACATAAGTCAATTTTAGCCCCTTTTTGACAAAAACCAAAACCCGTTACAGAAATTATCTTTGCTTAAGTCTGAGAGCATACTTACTAATCCTCAATATTCTTTGTTGAAATGGTTAAAAATTCCATAAATTGTTAATGTATTTTTATTTAATAGAGTATGGTAGAGTATAGGGATGTAGCATAAACTGAGATTTCCATTTAAAAGCAGAGATTCTGAATTCCTAAAAATTTAGACGTTCAATAAATATTTGTTGAATGGATGAATTGTCCTTTCCAACTTTTTTTTTTATTTCTTAAGGAATGTGCATTAATTCATTAATTTAACAAGTGTTTATGTCGTGCTAATCATATGTCAGAAATGCTTTTAGCACTGATATAATTGTAAATAAAAAAGGAAAATAAACCTTGATTTCATGGTATTCTTTTATTGGAGGCGAAATGAATAAAAGATAAAGTAAAAATACCTGTTATCAGATTACGATAAAATTACAGAAAAAATAAAACTGAAAAGTTTGCAGAAGTGTAGGGATTCAGTTTTTAATAGGTGGGTATTAAGGGCTTTACTGAGAAGATAATATTTTGACAAAGACCTAAAGGAGAAGAAAGAGTGAAGTGTGTGGTGTTCTGGGGAGAGATTATTTCAAGCTGAGGGAGCAGCAATGCAAAAACCTCAGAAGTAGGAGTATCCCAGTATGTATGAAGAAAATCAATGAGTTACTTGGGAGAAGAATGAAGAGGAAATAGAAATAAGAACTGAGAAGTAATGGAATGAGAGAGGGAATAACTTTTTTGGATACTATGACTTTTTTATAAGTAAAATTAAAATCATAGAATATTTTGAGCAGATGAAGAGTATGCTCTAACATGTTTTAACAGAATCACCCTAGATTCAGTAGTAAGAATAGACTGTGAACAGGGAAAAACGGAAGCAAGAACACTGATGAAAAGATTATTACAATCATTCTGCTCAAACATGATATTGATTTACCAAAGTAATAAAAGAGGAGATAGTGTATTAGTCGATTTTGAGTTTCTATAAAGGAGTACCTGAGGCTGGGTAATTTTAATACAAAGAAAAGAAGTTTATTTTTGTATTTTTGACTCATTGTCCTATAGACTATAAGAAGCATAGTGATGGCATCCACTTCTAGTGAGGGCTTCAGGAAGCTTCTGCTTATGACAGAAGGTGAAGGGAGAGCAAGTGTGTCACGTGGTGAGCAAGGAAGCAAGAAAGAGAGAGGGAGTTCCTAGACTATTTTTAACAATGAGATCTCCCATAAATTCATTACAACAGGGAAGGAACCAAGCCGTTCATGAGGGATCTACCTCCATGACCCAAACTCTTCCCGCTAGGCCTCACCTCCAAAATTGGGAATCGCATTTCAACATGAGACATGGAAGGGACAAATATCCAAACTATATAACCGATGGTAACTAGTCAGAGGATATTGGATACATTTTGAAGGAAGAGCTGCATATTTATTTATAACACAGGAGAGGGAGGAGAAATTTGAGGGAAATATAACTTTGATTAGATAAGAATGACAGGAGCTAATGCTTTTACAGTTTTTACTTAAGGGCTTCATTGTAATTAAAACTTTTGCTGTTTGAAAGACACTGTAAAAGAAATAACAATAAGTGTTACAATTTGGGAAAACTACTTGAAGAACTACTGATAAAGTTCTTTCTTCTTACTTCTCAATAATAAAAAGACAAACAATTAAAAATTGACAAAAGATGAACATACTTTTCTCTCGAGAAGATATACAAAAAGTAAATAAGCACAAAAAAAGTGCTCAAAATCACCGATCTTGAGAAAAAGCAAAATGAAATTATAATGAAATACTATTATACAACCACTAGATAATATCCCACCCCAAAACAGAAAGTACAATGTTGAGAATATAAACAAACTAGAACCCTAACCTATTGCTGGTGGACCACTTTAGGAAACAATTTGGGAATTTCTTAGAAAATTAAGCATGAGCTTGTGGTATGACTCAGGAAACCCAAGGCAAAAATCTACCCTCTCTCAATGAAAACATCTATCTACACAAACACTTATTTATGAATATTTACTGTATTAGTCCATTTTCATGCTGCTGATGAAGACACACCCAAGAATGGGAAGAAAAAGAGGTTTAATTGGACTTACACTTCCACATGGCTGGAAAGGCTTCAGAATTATAGTGGGAGGGGAATCATTACATGGCGGTGGCAAGAAAAAATGAGGAGGAAGCAGAAGTGGAAACCCCTGATAAACCCATCAAATCTTGTGAGACTTCTTCAGTATCACAAGAATAGCACAGGAAAGAGCAGCCCACATGATTCAAATACCTCCCCCTGGGTCCCTCCCACGACACTTGGGAATTCTGGGAGATAAAATTTGAGTTGAGATTTGGGTGGGGACACAGTCAAACCATATAAATCCACCTCTGGCTCCTCCAAATCTCTTATCCTCACATTTCAAAACCAATCATGCCTTCCCAATGGTCTCCCAAAGTCTTAACTCATTTCAGCGTTAACCCAAAAATACAAAGTCCAAAGTTTCACCTGAGACAATACAAATTCCTTCTGCCTATGGGC
This sequence comes from Pongo abelii, assembly GCF_028885655.2. Classification (NCBI taxonomy): domain Eukaryota; kingdom Metazoa; phylum Chordata; class Mammalia; order Primates; family Hominidae; genus Pongo; species Pongo abelii. Next base: position 62,043,734 of record NC_085928.1, read on the forward strand.
CTGTAAAATCAAAATCAAGCTAGTTACTTTCTATATACAATGGAGGTACAGGTACTGGGTAAATACAGCCACTCCAAATGGGAGAAATTGCCAAAACAAAGCGGTTGCCGGGCCTATGCGAGTCCAAAATCCAGTTGGGCAGTCAAATTTTAAAGCTCCGTAATTATCATCTCGTTTGACGCCAGGTCTCATATCTGGGTCATGCTGATGTAAGGGGTGGATTCCCATGGTCTTGGGCAGCTCTGCCCCTGTGGCTTTGCAGGATACAGCCTCCCTCCTGGCTGCTTTCACAACGTGGTGTTGAGTGTCTGTGGCTTTTCCAGGCTCATGGTGCAAGCTATGAGTGGATCTACTATTCTGGGTTCTGAGGATGGTGGCCCTCCACTAGACAGTGCCTCAGTAAGGACTCTGCGTTGGGGCTCTGACCCCACGTTTCCCTTCTGGACTACCCTAGCAGAGGTTCTCCATGAAGGACTCACCCCTGCAGCAAACTTTTGGCTGGGCATCCAGGTGTTTCCATCCATCTTCTGAAATCTAGGTGTAGGTTCTCAAACCTCAGTTCTTGACTTCTGTGCACCCACATGCTCAATACCACATGAAAGTTGCCAAGGCTTGGGGCTTCCACTCTCTAAAGCCACAGCCCAAGCTGTACATTGGCCCCTTTCGGCCACGACTGGAGCAGCTGAGACACAGGACACCAAGTCCCTTGGCTGCACACAACAGAGGGACTCTGGGCCTGGTCCACGAAACCATATTTTCTTCCTGGGCCTTGGGGCCTGTGATGGGAGGGCCTGCTGTGAAGGTCTCTGACATGGCCTGGATATGTTGTGCTCTTGGTCTTGGGGATTAACAACAGACTCCTTGCTACTTACGCAAATTTCTGCAGCTGGCTTGAATTTCTCCCCAGAAAATGGGTTTTTTTTTCCTATTGCATAGTCAGGATGTAAATTTTCCAAACTTTTATGCTCTGCTCCCCTTATAAAACTGAATGCTTTTAACAGTACTTAAGTCACCTTCTGATTGCTTGGCTGCTTAGACATTTCTTCTGCCAGATCATCTTCTGCTAAATCATCTTTCTGAAGTTCAAAGTTCCACAAATCTCTAGGGTAGGGGAAAAATGCTGCCAGTCTCTTTGATAAAACATAACAAGAATTACCTTTGTTCCAGTTCCCAACAAGTTCCTCATCTCTATCTGAGACCAACACAGCCTTGACTTTATTGTCCATATCACTGTCAGCATTTCGGGAAAAGCTATTCAACAAGTCTGAAGGAAGTTCCAAACTTTCCCACATTTTTCTGTCTTCTTCTGAGCCCTTCAAACTGTTTCAAACTGCCTGTTAACCGGTTCCCGAGTTGCTTGCACATTTTCAGGTAAGTTTTCAGCAGTGTCCCACTCTACTGGTACCAATTTACTGTATTAGTCCATTTCCATGCTGCTAATAAAGACAAACCTGAGAGTGGAGAGAAAAAGAAGTTTAATAGCACTTACACTTACAGATGTCTGGGGAGGCTTCAGAATCATGGCAGGAGGCAAGAGGCACTTCTTACATGGCAGCAAGTAAAGAAAATGAGGAGGAAGCAAAAGTAGAAACCCTTGATAAACCCATCAGATCTTGTGAGACTTGTTCACAATCACAAGAATAGCACGGGAAAGACCAGCCCACTTGATTCAATTACCTCCCCCTGGGTCCCTCCCACAACATTTGGGAATCCTGGGAGATACTATTCAAGTTGGGAGTTGGGTGGGGACACAGTCAAACCATATCAATTTATAATATCAGCTTTATTCATAATAGTTAGCAATGGGATATAACTCAAATGTTCAACTGATAAATGCTTGAAAAAATATATATATATAATGCTTATGTATTATATATAAGCAATATATAATATACACAATGCTTAAAAATATTTTTTTTATATATATATACAATCAAAACTACTCAATGATAACTCAATTAAGACAAAGAAATGAACTGCTGGTACAGAGAAAAAACATAGATAGGTGGGTATCAGCAGATTTATGTTAAGTATAAGGAGCAGAACTATATGATACCCATTTTATTATTTTATTTATGTGCATTTCTAAAAGAGAGAAAAACCACAAACAGAACACCAGTCACTGCTTTCTCAGGGATGAGGCTGAGGAGAGGAATCACTAAAAGTGGCATAGGGGAACTTTTGGGGGTTATATATACGGTTTGTATTATAAGTTTTCTTATAGGTACATAACCAATTGCATTTGTCAATACTTGCACATTGCACATATAAAATTGATGAACTTTATTATGATGTAAGTTACGTCTCAATGAAGCTGGGCAAAAATATCAGTGATAGGATAGATTATATGATTAATTGTGCTCAGATGATTTTTGTCCATATGGAAAAATGCAGCTGTTTTACTTCACTCCATATTCAGAAAATAAATTTGGGATGGATTAAAGAGGAGGGGATAATCCTACTGTGGAGACAAAACAGGAAGGTTCTTCTATAATGTTTTATCGAACAGGATGAAGAGCTGAAAGAGTGAAAGTGAGAGAGAAAGAAAGGAAATAAAAGCTCTGAAGAAAATATGACGACTATATTATTGACACCCTGAGAGCCAATCCGATAGTTATATATTATAGAATCTTTTGCTCTTTTTGTACCTAAAAATAATAAAACATAAATAAATAAAACATTTATTATCAAAGGATAATTGTTAGGGGATAATCAATAATTATGGAATGTTATGCTACTATAAGTAACTATATATTTGTGCAAATTTCTGAGAAAAAGTAGACGTACTGGGACAGATTGGATTTTTCAGCAATGACAACAGCAGTATTTTCAGTCGAATAATGCATTTCCTTTCAGAGAGAAATGAGATCTATATTTTCTCCTTTTGAATTTGAGAAGGGGCTTGTGACTGGTCCAACCCACAGAGTATGAACAAACCCATACTGTGTGAATTTCAAGGCTGAGTGATATCAAATTCCTCTTGGTACTCTATCTCCTGGAAAACGTGCTTTAGAGTCTGGGGATTCATTTAACTGTGCCATCTACCTTGAAGCTGCTATGCTGGGAAACCCACGTAGAAATAAAGAGAGATGCCTAGGGACTCCTAGCCATTCCAGTGTCCAGACAAGTCTTCTCCATCCGGGTACTAGCTTGTGAATAAATGAGATTTCAGATGATTCTGGACCATCGGCCTCAAGCTGCCCTGGGTGACAGAGAGGAGAAGAAACAAGCTGGCCCTCTCAGGCACCAGCCCAGACAACAGATTTGTGCACAAAACATGTTTTATACCACTAAGTTTTGGAGTTTTCTATACAGCACTAGGTATCTAGGACATATGTCTGAAAATAGAAGATAGATAGAAAATTGAAAAGGGATAAACAATCTGTCAAATGAAACAGAATAAGCTTAGTTTTGACACCAGATTCACACAACGTGGACATTTCATGTCTGTATCTTTAGACAAGGTGTAGAATGCTGCAAAGGCACCTGGAAAAGAGATCTGGAGGAGTTTTAAATTTTGAAGACACAGCTCAAAAATTATTTCTCTCATGGAGCCATATATGCTCATATATGGAGGAGGCATATATGGAGGAGGCATATATGCAGGCATATATGCTACACCTTTGTGTTTTCAAGGCTCTGATCACTCACTCTTGACTAAGTTCCAGGTCATTAGGACAGAGAATCAAACAGAAGTCATAGAGGTTTTTCTTTCCATTTAAAAAATTCTATTTTCTATCATCATCTACTTACTCTCTCAAGTGCATGTCAGTAACACTGTTGTAGGTAAATTTTATTTAGTCTCTGTAACCTCAGAGTAATTATAGTGATGAAATTTAAATTGATACTTGATGCAACAGCATTCCTTTTGTTTTTTTCTCTTTTTCTGCTACCAAAATAGAAGTTGTTTAAAACAACGTTTGTAAAAAAATTAATTTGGAAAATGTAATTCAACAAGTAATTGCTGAAGTCCTGCTAGAACAGAAGCTATCCTGTAAACATTCATGAGAAATAAAAAGATGCTTTCCCTATAGACATAAATATCTTGTAGAGAAGGTAAGACACTTCAACATAAAAAATGGCATTCTTTAAATACACAAATTATGGAAAATTACATGGTAAATGGCACAATAACATAAAAATTCAAAATGATAATATTTGGCTGTTGAGTAAATGGAAGAGAATTTTCCATGATATCAGGCTATATATATTGACACTTTGTTGATCGACCAAAATGATATTTTAGATTAAAATAAACAGCCTGGACACAAGCATAAACTTGAAGAAGCACAGAGTATAACTGGAGACATTATGTAATTTAATTTACTTAGATAAATACATACATTGCAAGGTGAGAATATTGGATTTTATCTTTTAACAAAATTGCTTTTGATAGTTTGAGGATAGATTTGGTATGGTAAAACATTATATTTTAGAAAGTTATACTTTTATATTAAGTATAAATCAATCTGAAATTTGGAAAATAAATTCAGTAGTAATATATGTATTTTTATGAATATAGGTAGTATGTGATATCCTTTGGTTTAAGACGGTGGTGCAATCATGTTGTCATTTCTTAACTGGAACCAGTAACAATAAAAACAACAATAAGTAGAAATAACAATAAAAAACGCTTAAGAAAACAAACTTTATTTTAGCCAGAATAGGGAGGCACCTATACTTCCAACCTCAATAGGTGAACAGATAGATGTGTTGAAAGAGTATGGCAGACTTTGGCCAGATGCAATAAGGAACTAGATTTACTAAACTATATGCCACAGACCAAAAAGTAAAACCAACTTATTTTGAACAAGCAGATCAGAGTATAAAAGCTGGTTGTAGTAACCTCCTGAACTTTGATTGACAATAGTTGTGTTAAAGCAGAGGCTGGAAATTATGCAGACATTCCATCACAGCAAAAGCTACTCTGTCGTTTGACAGGTTAGAGGAGAAACTATGGATTGCAAACAGCCTTGCTGCTGCCAATATTTGTCAGCTGAAGTTAAGTAAAGTAATTTAATTATATCACACACACACAGACAACACATACGCGCGCACACACACATGCGCGCGCACACACACACACGTATCCTCACCCTGGGGAGTCATTTTGCCTTTCTAAACATATATTTACTTTGTTCCTTGTAATGATACTCTGCTTTTTGTTTTGTCTTGTTTTTTGTCTTTGTTTTTCATTTATATTCTCTGTTTCCCAGGTAAAACTGATTAACTCTTGGTTTCATAGGTAAGAACGAGAGTCTAGTTCCCCCAACCCCTATCTCCTATGCATAGTTATTTGTTTAGGAATGAAATTGAACGAGTAAGACTGAATTTTAGAAATTTTGGAAGTAAAAGCTAATAAGTGAAATACTTTCCCTTTCTTTTCTTTCCTCTTTTTAAAATTTGTGAGTTTGAATTTTTATGATTTCCACATATCAGACATTCAACTTCTGACTCTTAATAAAACAAGACTTATTTTTCTCTTGTAACCACTATAACAATGAAGAAAGCAAGGCCAGAGCAGACACAGTCATTAAAAGACACAGGAACCCAGGCATTCATTCTCTGTTTTTCCTGTTATGCAGTCATACCTTCAAAATGGCTGCTCCCCTGCTGGCAAAAACAGGTTGAAGGGTAAGGAGCTATGGCACTGGACCGCTCAATATTTCAGTTATTTTGGAAAAATAATATTGTATTAGTCTGCTTTTATGCTGCTAATAAAGACATACCTGAGACTGGGTAATTTATAAGAAAAAGGAGGTTTAATGGACTCAGTTACACATAGTTGGAGAGGCCTCACGGTCGTAACAGAAAGCAAAGGAGAAGCTAAGTCACATCTTACGTGGTGGCAGGCAAGAGAACATGTGCAGGGGAACTCCCCTTCATAAAAACCTTTGAATATCATGAGACTTATTCAATATCACTAGAACAGCATGATAAAGGCCAACCCCCAGGATTCAGTTACCTCCCACCAGGTCATACCCATGACATATAGGGATTATGGGAGCTACAATTTAAGATGAGATTTGGGTGGGGAAACAGCCTAACCATATTATTCCTCCCCTGCCCCCTCCTAAATCTCATGTCCTCACATTTCAAAACCAATCATGCCTTCCTGACAGTCCCTCAAAGTCTTAACTCATTTCAACATTGACTCAAAAGCCCACAGTCCATGTCTCATCTGAGGCAGGGCCAGTCCCTTCTGCCTATGAGCCTGTAAAATCAAAAGCAAGTTAGTTACTTTCTAGATACAATAGGGGTACGGGCATTGGGTAAATACACCCCTTCCAAATGGGAGAAATTGGCCAAAACAAAAGGGCTAAAGGCCTCATGCAAGTCCAAAATCCAGGAGGGCAGTCATATCTGAAAGCTCCAAAATGATCTTCTTTGACTCCATGTCTTACATCCAGGTCACACTGATGCAGTAGTTGGGTTCCCATAGTCTTGGCCAGCTCTGCCCCTGTGGCTTTGCAGGGTAAAGCCCTTTCCCTCGCTGCTTTCATGTGCTGGTGTTAAATGTCTACAGCTTTTCCAGGCACACAGTGCAAGCTGTCAGTGGATATACTATTCTGGGGTCTGGAGGACTGTGGTCCTCTTCACACAGCTTTACTAGGCAGTGCTTCCAGACTCTGTGTGGGGGCTCCCACTGCACAGTTCCCTTCTGCACTGCCCTAGCAGAGGTTCTCCATGAGGGTTCTGCCCCTGCAGCACACCTCTGCCTGGACATCCAAGCGTTTCTATACACCCTTTGAAATCTAAGTGGAGGTTTCCAAACCTCAATTCTTGACTTCTGTGCACCCACAGGACCAGTACCACATGTAAGCCACCAAGGCTTGAGGCTTGCACCCTCTGAAACTATGGCCTGAGCTCTAACTTGCCCTCTTTTAGCCATATCTGGAGCACCTGGAATGCAGGGCACTGAGTCCCTAGGCTGCACAGACCAGAGGGGCCCTGGGCCCAGCCCATGAAACCATTTTTTCCTCCTAGGCTTCCAGGCCTATGATGGGAAGGGCTGCTGTGAAGGTCTTTGACATGTCCTGGAGATATTTTCCCCATTGTTTTGGTGATTAACATTTGGTTTGTTCAAATTTCTGCACCCTCTTGAATTTGTTCTCAGAAAATGAGGTTTTCTTTTCTATTGCATTATCAGGCTGCAAATTTTTTGAATTTTTATGTTCTGTTTCCCTTTCAAACATAAGTTCCAATTCTAAAATGTATCTTTGTGAAAACATAAAACTGAATGCTTTTGACAGCCTCCAAGTCACCTCTTGAAGGCTTTGCTGCTTAGAAATTTCTTCTGCCAGATACCCTAAATTATCTCTCTCCAGCTCAAAGTTCCATAAATCTCTAGGGTAGGGGAAAAATGTCATCAATCTCTTTGCTAAAACATAGCAAGAGTCACCTTTATTCCAGTTCCCAACAAGTTACTTATCCCCATCTGAGATCACCTCAACCTGGACTTCATTGTCCATATCACTATCAGCATTTTGGTTGAAACCATTCAACAAGTCTCCAGGAAGGCCCAAATTTTCCCACGTCTTTCTACTCTCTTCTGAGTCCTCCAAACTTTTCCAATCTCTGCCTGTCACCCAGCTCCAAAGTCACTTCCACATTTCCAGTTATCTTTACAGCAGAATCCCACTACCTGGCACTAATTTACTGTACTAGTTCGTTTTCACACTGCTAATAAAAACATATCTTAGAGTGGAAAATTTATAAAGAAAAAAAGATTTAATGGACTCACAGTTCCACATGTTTGGGGGAAGGCCTCACAATCATGGCAGAAGGTGAAAGAGGAGCTAAGTCACATCTTACATAGTGGCAGGCAAGAGACCATGTTCAGGGGAACTGTCCTTTATAAAACCATCAGATCTCGTGAAACTTATTTACTATCACTAGAACAGCATGGGAAAGACCCATCCCCAGGATTACGTCCCACCCAGCCCCTCCCACAACAGGTGAGAATTATTGGAGCTACAATTCGAGATGAGATCTGGGTGGGGACACAGCCAAACCATATCAAGTATCATTCCTGGATCACATCCAGTAGATAACTTTTTTACTTTATTTCAAGAACTGGCTGATATTTTCACCCATCCCTTATGGCACATGGAAGTCCTAAATCAAACCATCTTCTGTTAGTAAAGAAGATAAAGAAAAATAGATATTAGATAGTTAACTAGCATTGTCTGCCAAATTTAATGAGAGGAGTGTAAAAGTCTAGAGTAACCCAAAATAGAAAGCACACAGAGGCAAACAGGGCCAAGGTTCCTCCAACTTCAAACAAGTTCTGATGATATTGTGTAAAATTCTGGCTCCTGTGTGATGGTGAGATCTATCCTGAAATTTTTGGAATATAGATAAAAATAATTCAGATAAGCCCTCAACCTAGTCTGAGTGTATGTATGTGTGTTTGTGATATGTTTCCACTCAAATATCATCTTGAATTGCAATATCTATAATTCCCATTTGTTGAGGGAGGGTCCTGGTGGGAAGTGATTGGAACATGAGAGCAGGTTCTGCCATGCTGTTCTGGTGATAGTGAGTGAGTTCTCATGAGATATGATGGTTTTATAAATGTCTGGCATTTCCCCTGCTTGCACTTCTCTCTCCTGCTGCCACATGAAGAAGGTCCTTGCTGGCCGGGCGCAGTGGTTCATGCCTGTAATCCCAGCACTTTGGGAGTCCAGGGCAGGAGGATCATGAGGTCAGTAGATCGAGACTATCCTGGTTAACATGGTGAAACCCCATCTCACTAAAAATACAAAAAATTTGCTGGGCATGGTGGCGAGTGCCTATAGTCCCAGCTACTTGGGAGGCTGAGGCAGGAGAATGGCATGAACCCAGGAGGTGGAGCTTGCACTGAGCCGAGATCATGCCACTGCACTCCAGCCTGGGTGACAGAGCAAGACTCCGTCTCAAAAAAAAAAAAAAAAGAAGAAGTCCTTGCTTCCCCTCCTAGCATGATTGTAAGTTTTCTGAGACTTTCCCAGCCATGTGGAACCATGAGTCAGTTAAATCTCTTTTATTTATAAATTATGCAGTCTTGGTCAGTTCTCTGTAGCCATGTGAGAATGAACTAAAACAGTGTGTGTGTCTTTTTGCAAATGAAAAGGCCCAAAAACCAGAGGTGGAACTGCTTTGACACTTCTGGCTACCTAAGAGTGGCATCATAACATAGGGGAGATGCTCATGAGAAAACGACAGCAGATTAAAATTTAAATTGCCTATTCCTTAATCTGTTCATTACCATAACTCACTATTCTACTTTCTTCTTTAAACTACACACGAAACTTTGGCAACAAGCTTACCTAGGAAAAGTTTTCAGGTTTAAATAAAAAAATACAAAGTGAAATATAATGGGCCCTAGTCAAATACATTGAAAATGTGAAAATGGGCTTAGCTCATGAAGGATATTTTGCAAACCATACTGGAAACCTCCTAAAGAGATTATAGCATAAAATAAGTGAAATATGTAGTTAAGTGAATTGTAGTTAAGTGAAATTTGTAGTTTGTATTATATCAAATAAATGGAAAACAAATTATCTCTAAGAAGTAATGTAGCAGGACGAGCCACAGACAAAACCTCTCAGACACCGAGTTGTAGAAGGAAGGGCTTTATTCAGCTGGGAGCATTAGCAAGCTACTGCCTTAAAATCCGAGTTCTCCAAGTGCAAAATTTCTGTCCCTTTTAAGGGCTCACAACACTAAAGATTTCACATGAAAGGGTTGTGATTGATATGAGCAAGCAAGGGGTACGTGACAGGGCCTGCATGCACTGGTGGTCAGAGAGAAACAGAACAGGGCAGGGAGTTTCACAATGTTCTTCTATACAACGTCTGGAATCTAGGAATAACATCGGTCTCTAAGTCATGAGTTGATTTTTAACTACTAGCTTTAGGCTAGGCAGGCCCAGGTCCAGTTTTGGGCCTGGCGCCAGGCTGCCTGTCTTTGATTTCACTTCCCTGTTTTTTTTTGTTTGTTTGTTTTGTTTTTTTTAAAAACAGATACTGAGTATAAAACAATATGAGAGGGTCTCTCTCTTCCCTCAGTAAGATAGCGGATTAAAGACTCAGGGAAAAGTGGGACAGTGGAAAGAAATAAAAATTTATGTGGCAAACTTCAGTATATACACAAAGGACAAAAATAATATCATTATAAAAATAAGTGTTTCAATGGCAATAGATTAAAAATACACTTATAAAATAGTGACATAGAAGGAAAAATTAAGGCAATTGAGCAAAGTGAAATATAAAAGAAAATGAATAAAAAAGGTTTGAAAGAAAATAATGAGTTTGAGTGAAAAAGATTATTAATGGGAGGTGGTTCCAAGATGGCCAAATAGGAACAGCTCCAGTCTACAGCATCTAGTGTGAGCGATGCAGAAGATGGGTGATTACTAATATCCAACTGAGGTACTGGGTTCATCTCACAGGTGCTTGTCTGACAGTGCGGGCAGGACAGTAGGGGCAGCCAACCAAGTGTGAGCCAAAGCAGGGTGAGGCATCACCTCACCCGGGAAGCACAAGGGGTTAGGGAATTCCCTTTCCTAGCCAAGGGAAGAGGTGACAGATGGCACCTGGAAAATCGGGTCACCCTAATACTGAACTTTTCCAATGGTCTTAGCAAACGGCACACCAGGAGATTGTATCCTGCACCTGGCTCAGAGGGTCCTACACCCACAGAGCCTCACTCATTGCTAGCACAGCAGTCTGAGATTAAACTGCAAGGTGGCAGCCAGGCTGGAGGAGGAGCGCCTGCTATTGCTGTGGCTTGAGTAGGTAAACAAAGCGACCTCGAAGCTCGAACTGGGTGGAGCCCACCGCAGTTCAAGGAGGCCTGCCTGCCTCTGTAGACTCCACCTCTGGGGGACAGGGCATAGCCAAACAAAACGCAGCAGAAACCTCTGCAGACTTAAATCTCTCTGTCTGACAGCTTTGAAGAGAGTAGTGGTTCTCCCAGCACGAAGTTTGAGATCTGAGAATGGATAGACTGCCTCCTCAAGTGGGTCCCTGACCCCAGAGTAGCCTAAGTGGGAGGCACCCCCCAGTAGGGGCAGACTGACACCTCACATGGCCGGGTACGCCTCTGAGATGAAGCTTCCAGAGGAACAATCAGGCAGGAACATTTGCTGTTCAGCAATATTCGCTGTTCTGCAGCCTCCACTGCTGATACCCAGGTAAAAAGGGTGTGGAGTGGACCTCCAGCAAACTCCAACAGACCTGCAGCTGACGGTCCTGACTGTTAGAAGGAAAACTAACAAACAGAAAGGACATCCACACCAAAATCCCATCTGTACGTCACCATCATCAAAGACCAAAGGTAGATAAAACCACAAAGATGAGGAAAAAACAGAGCAGAAAAACTGGAAACTCTAAAAATCAGAGCACCTCTCCTCCTCAAATGAACACAGCGCCTCACCAGCAACAGAACAAAGCTGGACGGAGAATGACTTTGACTAGTTGAGAGAAGGCTTCAGACAATCAAACTTCTCCAAGCTAAAGGAGGAAGTTCAAACTCATGACAAAGAAGCTAAAAACCTTGAAAAAAGATTAGATGAATGGCTAACTAGAATAACCAGTGTAGAGAATTCATTAAATGACCTGATGGAGCTGAAAACCATGGCACGAGAACTATGTGACGAAGGCACAAGCCTCAGTAGCTGATTCGATCAACTGGAAGAAAGGGTATCAGTGATTAAAGATCAAATGAATGAAATGAAGTGAGAAGAAAAGTTTAGAGAAAAAAGAATAAAAAGAAACAAACAAAGCCTCCAAGAAATATGGGACTATGTGAAAAGACCAAATCTACGTCTGATTGGTGTAGCTGAAAGTGACAGGGAGAATGGAACCAAGTTGGAAAACACTCTGCAGGATATTATCCAGGAGAACATCCCCAGCCTAGCAAGGCAGGCCAAGATTCAAATTCAGGAAATACAGAGAATGCCAAAAAGATACTCCTCGAGAAGAGCAACTCCAAGACACCTAATTGTCAGATTCACCAAAATTGAAATGAAGGAAAAAATGTTAAGGGCAGCCAGAGAGAAAGGTTGGGTTACCCACAGAGGGAAACCCATCAGACTAACAGCTGATCTCTTGGCAGAAACTCTACAAACCAGAAGAGAGTGGGGGCCAATATTCAACATTCTTGAAGAAATGAATTTTCAACCCAGAATTTCATATCCAGCCAAACTAAGCTTCATAAGTGAAGGAGAAATAAAATCCTTTACAGACAAGCAAATACTGAGAGATTTTGTCACCACCAGATCTGCCCTACAAGAGCTCCTGAAGGAAGCACTAAACATGGAAAGGAACAACTGGCACCAGCCACTGCAAAAACAAGCCAAATTGTAAAGACCAACGAATCTAGGAAGAAATTGCATTGACTAACAAGCAAAATAACCAGCTAACATCTTAATGACAGGATCAAATTCACACACAACAATATTAACCTTAAATGTAAATGGACTAAATGCTCCAATTAAAAGATACAGACTGGCAAATTGGATAGAGTCAAGACCCATCAGTGTGCTGTATTCAGGAGACACATCTCATGCACAGAGACACACATAGGCTCAAAATAAAGGGATGGAGGAAGATCTACCAAGCAAATGGAAAACAAAAAAAGAAGGGGTTGCAATCTTAGTGTCTGACAAAACAGACTTTAAACCAACAAAATTCAAAAGGGACAAAGAACGCCATTACATAATGGAAAAGGGATCAATTCAACAAGAAGAGCTAACTATCTTAAATATATATGCACCCAATACGGGAGCACCCAGATTCATAAAGCAAGTCCTTAGAGATCTACAAAGAGACTTACACTCCCACACAATAATAATGGGAGATTTTAACACCCCACTGTCAACACTAGAGAGATCCAAGAGACAGAAAATTAACAAGGATATCCAGAAATTGAAATCAGCTCTGCACCAAGCAGACCTAATAGACATCTACAGAACTCTCCACCCCAAATCAACAGAATATACATTCTTCTCAGCACCACACCACACTTAATACAAAATTGACCACAGAGTTGGAAGTAAAGCTCTCCTCAGCAAATGCAAAAGAACAGAAATTATAACAAACTGTCTCTCAGACCACAGTGCAATCAAACTAGAACTCAGGATTAAGAAACTCACTCAAAACCACTCAACTACATGGAAACTGAACAACCTCCTCCTGAATGACTACTGGGTACATAACGAAATGAAGGCAGAAATAAAGATGTTCTTTGAAACCAGTGAGTACAAAAACACAACATACCAGAATCTCTGGGACACATTTAAAGCAGTGTGTAGAGGGAAATGTATAGCACTAAATGCCCACAAGAGAAAGCAGGAAAGATCTAAAATTGATACTCTAATATCACAATTAAAAGAACGAGAGAAGCAAGAGCAAACATATTCAAAAGCTAGCAGAAGGCAAGAAATAACTAAGATCAGAGCAGAACTGAAGGAGATAGAGACACAAAAAACCCTTCAAAAAATCAATGAATCCAGGAGCTGGTTTTTTTGAAAAGATCAACAAAATCGATAGACCACTAGCAAGACTGATTAAAGAAGAAAAGAGAGAAGAATCAAGTAGATGCAATAAAAAATGATAAAGGGGATATCACCACCGATCCCACAGAAATACAAACTACCATCAGAGAATACTATAAATACCTCTACACAAATAAACTAGAAAATCTAAAAGAAATGGATAAATTCCTGGACACATACACTCTCCCAAAACTAAACCAGGAAGAAGTTGAATCCCTGAATAGACCAATAAGAGGTTCTGAAATTGAGGCAATAATTAATAGCTTACCAACCAACAATAGTCCAGGGCCAGATGGATTCACAGCTGAATTCTACCAGAGGAACAAGGAAGAGCTGGTGCCATTCCTTCTGAAACTATTCCAATCAATAGAAAAAGAGGGAATCCTCCCTAACTCATTTTATGAGGCCAGCATCATCCTGACACCAAAGCCTGGCAGAAACACAACAAAAAAAGAGAATTTTAGACCAATATCCCCAATGGACATCGATGCAAAAATCCTCAATGAAATATTGGCAAACCGAATCCAGCAGCACATCAAAAAGCTTATCCACCATGATCAAGTGGGCTTCATCCCTGGATGCAAGGCTGGTTCAACATATGCAAATCAATAAACGTAATCCAGCATATAAACAGAACCAAAGACAAAAATCACATGATTATCTCAATAGATGCAGAAAAGGGTTTTGACAAAATTCAATAGCGCTTCATGCTAAAAACTCTCAATAAATTAGGTATTGATGGAACGTATCTCAAAATAATAAGAGCTGTTTATGACAAACCCACAGCCAATATCATACTGAATGGGCAAAACCTGGAAGCATTCCCTTTGAAAACTGGCACAACACAGGGATACCCTCTCTCACTACTCCTATTCAACAAAGTGTTGGAATTTCTGGCCAGGGCAATCAGGCAGGAGAAAGAAATGAAGGGTATTCAATTAGGAAAAGAGGAAGTCAAACTGTCCCTGTTAGCAGATGACATGATTGTATATCTAGAAAACCCCATCGTCTCAGCCCAAAATCTCCTTAAGCTGATAAACAACTTCAGTAATGTCTCAGGATACAAAATCAATGTGCAACAATCACAAGCATTCTTATACACCAATAACAGACAAACAGAGAGCCAAATCATGAGCGAGCTCCCATTCACAATTGCTTCAAAGAGAATAAAATACCTAGGAATCCAACTTACAAGGGATGTGAAGGACCTCTTCAAGAAGAACTGCAAACCACTGCTCGATGAAATAAAAGAGGATACAAACAAATGGAAGAACATTCCATGCTCATGGATAGGCAGAATCAATATTGTGAAAATGGCCATACTGCCCAAGGTAATGTATAGATTCAATACCATCCCCATCAAGCTACCAATGACTTTCTTCGCAGAATTGGAAAAAACTACTTTAAAGTTCATATGGAACCAAAAAAGAGCCCGCATTGCCAGGACAATCCTAAGCCAAAATAACAAAGCTGGAGGCATCATGCTACCTGATTTCAAACTATACTACAAGGCTACAGTAACCAGAACAGCATGGTACTGGTACCAAAACAGAGATATAGATCAATGGAACAGAACAGAGCCCTCAGAAATAATACCACACATCTACAACTATCTGATCTTTGACAAACCTGAGAAAAACAAGCAATGGGGAAGGGATTCCCTGTTTAATAAATGGTGCTGGGAAAACTGGCTAGCCATACGTAGAAAGCTGAAACTGGATCCCTTCTTTACACTTTATACAAAAATTAATTCAAATGGATTAAAGACTGAAATATTAGACCTAAAGCCATAAAAACCCTAGAAGAAAACCTAGGCAATACCATTCGGGACATAGACATGTGCCAGGACTTCATGTCTAAAACACCAAAAGCAATGGCAACAAAAGCCAAAATTGACAAATGGGGTCTAATTACACTAAAGAGCTTCTGCACAGCAAAAGAAACTACCATCAGAGTGAACAGGCAACCTACAAAATGCGAGAAAATTTTTGCAATCTACTTATCTGACAAAGGGCTAATAACAAATTTACAAGAAAAAACAAACAACCCCATCAGCAAGTGGGCGAAGGATATGAACAGATACTTCTCAAAAGAAGACATTTTTGCAGCCAACAAACACATGAAAAAATCCTCATCATCACTGGCCATCAGAAAAATGCAAATCAAAACCACAATGAGATACCATCTCACACCAGTTAGAATGGCGATCATTAAAAAGTCAGGAAACAACAGGTGCTGGAGAGGATGTGGAGAAATAGGAACACTTTTACACTGTTGGTGGGACTGTCAACTAGTTCAACCATTGTGGAGGACAGTGTGGCGATTTCTCAAGGATCTAGAACTAGAAATACCATTTGACCCAGCCATCCCATTACTGGGTATATAACCAAAGGATTAAAAACATGCTGCTATAAAAGCACATGTACATGTATGTTTATTGCGGCACTATTCACAATAGCAAAGACTTGGAACCAACCCAAATGTCCAACGATGATACACTGGATTAAGAAAATGTGGCACATATACACCATGGAGTACTATGCAGTCATAAAAAGGATGAGTTCATGTCCTTTGTAGGGACATGGATAAACCTGGAAACCATCATTCTCAGCAAACTATTGCAAGAACAACCAAACACCCCATGTTCTCCCTCATAGGTGGGAATTGAACAATGAAAACAGTTGGACACAGGAACGGGAACATCACACACTGGGGCCTGTTGTGGAGTGGGAGGAGGGGGGAAGGAAAGCATTAGGAGATATACCCAATGTAAATGATGAGTTAATGGGTGCAGCACACCAACATGGCACATGCATACATATGTAACAAACCTGCACATTGTGTACATGTACCCTAGAACTTGAAGTATAATAAAAAAGATTATTAATATATGCATTATTGTTGTGCCTTTTAAAGAAAGCAAAGCAAATGAAATAGAATACATGGAAGCAGAAATAAATAAAAAAGTGTTTTAAGGAGATAATTCAAAAATACATATAAATTTAATAACCCTTTGAATATACACACTAAAGTCATAACTGATGTTTAGAAATAAATTGATGTGGGTCAGTTAGCATAAGTGTACATCAAGAAAAAAGCTCTATGGCTCTAGGAGGATAATTCAATATATCTATAAGTTGGAAAAAATAAGGCTGGGTTCAGAATCAGACTATAATAACATGAAAATCAGAAAACGAAGAAGCATTGTTTCAAAATCATCTGGGAAGTAATGTGTATTTCAAGAATTTTAGATCAAGCTAAACTCTTATTCAACCTCGAGTTCAATAGAGAAATATATGACGTCAGAAAACATGACCCTAATATGCCAATTTAGAGGAAATCTTTAGAAAGAGATGAATGGGACAACTTGGCAAAACTAGTGAGTTTTTAAATATTTGTAAATGCCAATTAAGTTACACAACTTTCACAGGAGGTAAGAGAATACAAAATGAAAACAATTGCTATACATTTTAGCGATAAATAATAAAAATACAAATCAATAAAATTCAGGAGTTTTAGAATATAAAGAAGAGTAATGATGATATGATGCCATGGAGACCACGGAAAAGGTGGATGAAAGAAAAAGAATATAGAGGCATCTTAACATAGTGGTTAAACTTAGCTCTGGTGTCCAACTGTTTTGAGTTGAAAGCCTGGCTCTGCCTTTTGTTAGCTCTGACCTTGGATTAGTTGTTTATCCTCCTTGTGCTTGCTACTTTGCAACTGCATAAAGGTATGTTGGAGTTTTCCTATCTCATATGTTTGTTAGGAACATTAGACTAAGAGACTTAGTATTTCTAGATTACAACAGTGATTCACACATGTTAACCACTGGAAAAGTATTCTTTAAAAACATAGCGTTTCACAGCCCTGTCTTTAATACTACCTGGATTTAACCGTTGGATACAGGCTTTAGAAAGGAGAGCCTAGAATTCTAGGTTTATCTTCTCTCCTATCCCCTTGGTTTCTCTGAAAGGAAAATAGACTTAAATTTCCTCATCAATATGAATTATGTTTCCACACAATTTAAAATAAAGAAAGGGCTACAATAATTCTTTCTTAAACTGCATGTATCTTAAATACACTGCCTAAGTGTGTTTCTGCTTTTCTGTTTTTGTGTCTTAAAATTTTTAAGATATAAATATATTTGCCTTGTATTGCCTTAAAACTCCCCACCTCCCATTTATTACGTTCTGTGTTTCTTGCAGTCTCATATAATGTTCTTCTGGATGTATTATAATTTGTTTTATCAATATCTTGTTTTGAGACCTTCAGTTTGTTTATTTGCGATTGTAAAGAATGCTGTTATGAGTAATCTTTTAGTGATACCTTTAAATTCGTTGATTCTTATTTTTAAGTATATTCTTAGAAGTGGTACTGATGACTCAAAGCGGTTGTTTTACAATTTATAATTATTTAAAAAATATTACTCATAAAACAAGTTTTGTTTCCATCAGCACTGACAGTTCGTGTTTATACCTCTGCTAACAACTGATAGCAACATCCATTTTAATCATTGCCAGTTTTTAAAGCATCAGTCACCTTATTGCTTAATTTTGCATATCCTTTGTTACTAGTGACAGAATAAGTGTTAAACGTAGCATTTGAGAGTCAAAGTTTTACACTCAAATCCTAAATTTTCTAAATTCTGTAAGCCTGTCCTTATGCAAGTTAATCTCACTGAGACTCAGTTTCTTCATCTGTGAAACAGGAAAAATTCTGGTGTCTCGCTTGAAGTTTTTTTGGAATTTTTTAAAAATTTAATTTAATTTAATGTTAAGTTCTGGGATACCTGGGCAAGATGTGCAAGTCTGTTATGTAAACGTGTGATATGGTGGTTTGCTGCACCTATCAACCCATCACCTAGCTATTAAGCCCCACATGCATTAGCTGTTTATCCTGATGATCTCCTTCCCCTTGGCCCCCTGACAGGCCCCAGTGTGTGTTGTTCCCCTCCCTGTGTCAATTGTTCTCATTGTTCAGCTTCCACTTATAAATGAGAACATGTGGTGCTTGGTTTTCTATTCTGCATTAGTTTGCCAAGGATAATGGCTTCCAGCTCCATCCATGTCCCTGCAAAGGACATGACTTTGTTCCTTTTTTATGGCTGCATAGTATTCCATAGTGAATACGTAGCACATTTTCTTGACCCAGTCTATCATTGGTGAGCATTTGAGTTGATTCCATCTCTTTGCTATTGTGAATAGTGCCGTAATGAACATACAAATACATGTATCTATATAATAGAATGATTTATATTGCTTTGGGTATATCCCCAGTAATGGGATTGTTGGGTCAAATGGTATTTCTTGTTCTAGGACTTTGAGGAATAACCACACTGTCTTCCACAGTGTTTGAACTAATTTACATTCCCACCAATAGTGTAAAAGCATTTCTATTTCTCCACAGCCTCACCAGCATCTGTTTTTCCTTGACATTTTAATAATCACCATTCTGACTGGCATTAGATGGTATCTCACTGTGGTTTTGATTTGCATTTCTCTAATGATCAGTGATGTTGAGCTTTTTTTTCTTTCCATGTTTATCGGCCACATAAATGTCTTCTTTTGAGAAGTGTCTGCTCATGTCCTTTGCCCACTTTTTAATGGAATTTTTTGTTTTTTTTCTTGTAAATTTTTTAAAGTTCCTTGTAGATTCTGGATATTAGACCTTAGACAGGTGGATAGATTGCAAAAATTTTCTCCCATTCTGCAGGTTGTCTGTTAACTCTGATGATAGTTTCTTTTGCTGTGCAGAAGCTCTTTAGTTTAATTAGATTCCATTTGTCCATTTGGGCTCTTGTTGCAATTGCTTTTTACGATTTCATCATGAAATCTTTGTCTATGCCCATGTCCTGAATGGTATTGCCTAGATTTTCTTCTAAGATTTTTATAGTTTTGGGTTTTACATTTAAGTCTTTAATCCATCTTGTATTTGTACATTTGTATAAGGTGTAAGGAAGGGGTCCAGTTTCAATTTTCTGCATATGGCTAGCCAGTTTTCCCAGCACTATTTATTAAATAGGGGATCCTTTCCCCATTGCTTGTTTTTATCAGGTTTGTCAAAGATCAGGTGGTTGTAGACATGTGATCTTATTTCTTAGATGTCTATTCTGTTCCATTGGTCTACATGACTGTTTTTGTGCCAGTACCATGCTGTTTTAGTTATTGTAGACTTGTAATATAGTTTGAAGTCAGGCAGCGTGATGCCTCCAGCTTTGTTCTTTTTGCTTAGGATTGTCTTGGCTATATGGGCTCTTTTTTGGTTCTATATAAATTTTAAAGTAGTTTTTTTTTTCTAATTCTGTGGCAAATGCCAATGATAGTTTAATGGGAATAGTATTAAATCTATAAATTACTTTGGGAAGTATGGCCATTTTCACCATATTGATTCTTCCTATCCATGAGCATGGAATGTTTTTCCACTTGTTTGTGTCCTCTCTTATTTCCTTGAGAAGTGGTTTGTAATTCTCCTTGAAGAGGTCCTTCACTTCCTTTGTTAGCTGCATTCCTAGGTATTTTATTCTCTTTGTAGCAATTGTGAATGGGAGTTCATTCATGATTTGGTTCTTTGCTTGACTATTGTTAGTGTGTAGAAATGCTTGTGATTCTTGCTCATCGATTTTGTATCCTGAGATTTTGCCGAAGTTGCTTATCAGCTTAATAAACTTTTGTACTGAGATGATGGGGTTTTCTAGATATAGGATAATGTTATCTGCAAACAGAGATAGTTTGACTTCCTCTCTTCCTGTTCTGAATACCCCATATTTATTTATCTTGCCTGATTACCTTGGCCAGAACTTCCAACACTATGTTGAATAGGAGTGGTGAGAGAGGGCATCCTTGTCTTGTGCCAGTTTTCAAGGGGAAAGCTTCCAGGTTTTGCCCATTTAGTGTGATATTGGCTGTGGGTTTGTCATAAATGGCTCTTAACATTTTGAGTTATGCTCCATCAGTACATAGTTTACTGAGAGTTTTTAATCATGAAGGGATGTTGAATTTTACTGAAGGACTTTTCTGCATCTATTGAGATAATCATGTGGGTTTTGTCCTTAGTTCTGTTCATGTGATAAATTATGTTTATTGATTTGCATATATTGAACCACCCTTGCATCCCAGGAATGAAGCTGACTTGATTGTGGTGGATAAGCTTTTTGATGTTCCGCTGGATTGGGTTTGCCAGTACGTTATTGATGATTTTTGCATCGATGTTCATCAGGGATATTGGTGTGAAGTTTTTTTTTTTATTTTTTCCCTGCCAGGTTTTTGTATCAGGATGATGCTGGCATCATAAAATGAGTTAGGGAGAAGTCCCTTCTTTTCAATTCTTTGGAACAGTTAAAGAAGAAATGGTAACAACTCCTCTTTGTACTTCTGGTAGAATTCAGCTGTAAATCCATCTGTTCTTAGGCTTTTATTGGTTGGTAGGCTACTTGTTACTGTCTCAGCTGGAGAACTTGTTATTAGTCTGTTCAGGGATTAAACTTATTCCTGGTTCAGTCTCGGGAGGGTGTATGTGTCCAGGAATTTATTCATTTCTTCTAGACTTTATGGTGTATTTGCATAGAGGTGTTTATAGTATCCTTGATGGTTGTTTGTATTTTTGTGGTGTTAGTGGTGATATCCCCTTTGCAATTTTTTATTGTGTGTATTTGATTCTTCTCTCTTTTCTTCTTTATTAGTCTAGCTAGTGGTCTACCTATTTTATTAATTTTTTCAAAAAATCAGCTCATGGATTCATTGATTTTTTGAAGGGTTTTTTGTGTCTCTGTCTTCTTCAGTTCCTCTCCTACCTTGGTTATTTCTTGTCTTCTCCTAGCTTTGAGGTTTGTTTGCTCTTGGTTCTCTATTTCTTTTAGTTGAGATATTAGGATGTCTATTTGAGATCTTTCTAGCTGCTTGAAGTTTTTCAGAGGGTTTAATTAATATATTGCCTGTAGAGCTGCTCTCACATGGCATATGATTAATAATTGATGTCTATCAAAAATGCATCCTTCACATGTTTGTTAGTGACGTATATTTTTAGGTGGAGCATCTTCATGTTCTTTGCATGTTTGTACTGAGTATTTGTTAAAAACCTCTTCCGTCTTTTTATTAGTGGGAGGGCTGTCGCATGCAAATTGGCCCCTAGGAGATTGGTATGCTGCTTGCCAGCTTTCAGCTTGTGGTAGCTGTCCTTGCCTTGTGGCTCCCAGAAAAGCTGCTTTAGAAAACTACTGATTCTAATGCCAAATAGTGGTTGTAATTGCCTCATTTGTGCCTAGCCTACTCTTTTCTTCTTTTTCCACAAGTCCACAATCTCTGATTTCTCCCTATAATTCAATTGTAAGGCTGGCCTTGCTGTTCCCATTTTCTCTGGTCCCATCTGTACTGTAGCTAACAGAAATTAATCCACATTCCTGTCATTGTATGTAGTTATTTTCCAGTTTATAGTTCTGATGCACATGTCTCATTTCCAGGACTGATTCTTGAAAAACTTGTGTTCATTTCCCTACTTTACTCAAAGTTAATACAGGAAACATATTCAGACAATCAATATTTATAGATGTTGGCTTTGTCAACTTTTTTATGTGGATTTTTTCCCCATCTGAGAAACAATTAATATAACCTTCATTCTTCAAATGTTCTTTGTTGGCTTCCAGGTGCCTAAAAATCAGTAAAAATACGAAAAATCATGTTTAATCTTATACCATCTTTGAACCTGCTTACATGTCTCCTGTTTGAACGTTGTATTGAATGTAAATCTTTCACTGTTTTTGTTTTTCTTTGTCAGAACCAAAAAAGAATGTTCTCGTCTTTTTAGAGATTTATTCTCTACTCTAAAGTACTACCAACTGTGGGAACAGTACATTCTGAAACACAGCATGGTTTCTAACAAATTGCTAATTAAGATCTGTTACTGTATATTGGTGTGACTGGTGGGAAATAAAAGAACTGAAAATCTTATTCAAATATTAAGATTACCTTATTATATAGGTAATATAAATTATTTCTATTTAACTTTGTTTTCATCCTTTTGGTTATACTGTTCTGGAAACTAGGTATCTTTATATAAAAGCAAAAATGAAGAACATCTTCAAATGTAGAAAAAAACTAAAAATGTAAGCTTTGGAGGAAATATGTATATATAAACATAGTGTGCTTGCATCTCTAGAAGCTCAAAATGCTTCCCTGATCCTGCTTACCAAATCAAAGTGCTTGTCAAAGCTAACCATCTACCACGATCCATCTCTATCAAGGTGGAATAAGAATAACCTACTGTTAACTAGTACAATACTGTTACCCATATTTTTGCTTAATTTGTTTGAATTTGGGTCTGTGAAAATATGTAAGAATTGTATACAGTTTCTCCACTAAAGAGGAAGATTTACTACAAGTGCATCCTTACATAAATTTTAATTCCTGTTACCATGACCTACTTCAATGGACCTTAAAGTTTCCTACCCTTTTCTATCTCTCAAATCTCTTGAATTCTATGCTAACTCTTCTTTTCTTATTTACTAGTTACTAAATTAATTCAAGCACTTTACAGTCTTGCTATATAAGTGTTATCCCTGAATTAATTACAGTGTTGTAACTGGGAGTTTTTATAAATGCAGAATTCCATTCTATATTCCAGACTGAGGCAAAATGTGTGTTTTAAAGTGATGAAAATATGCCCATCAAAGTTTGAAGTCTGGGTGCAGTGGCTGATGCTTGTAATCCCAGCACCTTAGGAGACTGAGGCAGGTGGATCACTTGAGCTCAGGAGTTCAAGACCAGCCCGGGCAACATGATGAAAAAAATATATACAAAAATAGCCAGGCGTGGTGTCTCACACCTGTAGTCCCAACTACCTGGGGGGCTGAGGCGGGAGGATCACTTGAGCCTAGGAGGTCAAAGTTGCAGTGAGCTGTGTGCACTGCACTCTAGAGTGTACCACTGCACTCTAGCCTGGGTTACAGAGCAAGTCTCTGTCTCAAAAAATAAAAATAAAAATAAAAAATAAATAAAATTTGAAAAACAATATCAATAACTGGACCCTTGTCAGCCATTTTCTCTTTAACTTCTTGTTTGATTTATGTGGTACCAAAAATTCCCTAATAATCAAATCAGTTTATGCCACACATCAACTTTTCTTCTAGCCTTTTTTCAGTGTATTCCAATGTTGGCCAATATTCCTTTCTAAAGTTTCCTGGCCTGAGTCTTCTATAGCATTTGTGAGACTTCCCCTTCTTCTCTTGGAAATGCACCTTTGTCCCTGTTCTCTTTCTTCCAACAATAATGATAGGGACACTCCAATGTTCTGGATTCTGCCATTACTTCTTTCTTTTTTATTCCTTGATGAAATTATATGTTTTCTTAAAACTTGAATGATTACTTTGAAGTACCTTTGACTTTCAAAGCTTTGTTTATGGCCCACACTGCATTTATCCACTCAGATATCTTTCACCTTGAACTGCCTTTTAAGCATCTTGATTTGGACATCCTCAAAATCAATGTGTTCAAACCGAACTTAGAGTTTTTCTTTCAAAACTAGAATATTTTTATTTCTCTTAGGCTATTATGCAAAATATTATGGTTTATTTCTTACCAGTGTAAAATCTTTAAAGTTGTGGATCAATTTAACCTATTATCACCTTTCAATGAACGTGAACCCAAAAAAGAAAACAGTTTACTGTATAGGGTTACACAGCAAACCAAATTCTTGAATTTAAATGTCCATTTTGTTCTATTCTATTGAAATAGTTCTTTGGCATATGTAATGGAGTTCTCTAAATCAGCATTATTATAATAACATAGGAAAGGGATAGTTGAGGAAGTGAAACAATCCTACAGAATGAAGCATACAAAAAATGGCAAATAGCTGTCTCGAGTGCATGCAAATTACACATACCAATATTTCTATGTTTATCTATCTGTCAGAAAAAGGAAAATTCAAAAGAAATTATTAACAGTGACCCACCATGGCTACAGTCAGGCACGTGGATAATAAACCCTAGGTCTACAAACTAAAGCTGACCTCTTGCGTGTGTAATTGGTGTTTTTAAGATATTTCATGGAGAGATATTGGTCATAAACCTCCTTATCAGATGTAGAAGAAAGACAGGATAGAAATAGTCACCTTCCTCCAGACCTTCCATTAGTCACTAAGATGCCTAAATGTTTTCCCTAACACTCAATCACATATTTACCTAATCTTGTGTATAAAGTCACTGAGCACCAATCAAAATCACAAGAATGTTGCTTTACGACCTATTTCTCCCACTTTCTGTGCCACATATATCTCCCTGTTGGAAAATGTTTATGTACTCTACCACAAGTAATCTACTTTGGGACACACTTTTGGTTTATATTGAGTCTGTGTTTCTGGTTTTAAACCCTCAAACTTGGCTCAGAATAAATCTTACCTTTATTTCTCTAAGTTCTGTTACCTGTGTTTGTGTTTTCTTTTTCTGTCGCCCATGCTGGAGTGCAATGTCGTGATCTCGGCTCACTGCAAGCTCTGCCTCCCTGGTTCACACCATTCTCCTGCCTCAGCCTCCGAGTAGCTGGGACTACAGGCACCTGCCGCCACACCTGGCTAATTTTTTGTAGTTTTAGTAGAGACGGGGTTTCACCATGTTAGCCAGAATGGTCTCGATCATCATGACTTCGTGATCCACCTGCCTCTGCCTCCCAAAGTGCTGGGATTACAGGCGTGAGCCACTGTGCCCAGCCTATGTTTTATTTTTCTACCAACATACCTGTGGGTACAAGAGTGACTTTATTTTAAATGCTAATCCACAGACTAATCTCAGCTCAGGGAATGCCTCCAAAACTTCTAGTTGATGTATTACTCTTTATATAGGAACACCTATTCACTATAAGTTTCATCCAAAGCAACCCATGATGCCGTTGCAGAAATCATAGTCTGTGACACTCATAGCCACCTACAAATTCCTTCCAGAGCACATATATTTTTCTGTAGGATATAAGTTCTTGGACTGGGGGCTTGTGGTACAGAGATCTACCTGATTTGAGGCTTCTCAAGACCACACTTCTGTCTGTAAGTCCCTCCTAACAAGTCACCCTACACCCACAAACAGAATTTGTCTGCCTCCTTCTTTGGTTTCATGGTTCCTTTGGCATTTGGGGGCCTCTTTGCATGTATGGCCCTTTCATGATCAAATAGCGATCAAACTAGGAGGAGTCAGGAAATCAAAGTTGTGGAGGAGAAAGAAACGTCCATGAGGGAAATCCCAAGGGGCCCTCCTCATCTGTATGTTTCTGTGTTGCCCATTTGCTAGAAGACTGTTAACCACCACATGAATATAGGGATGTTCTGAAAATGCCAGAGGGTGTGGAACATTTGCTAGTAAAAAGCTGTGGTGAAAAGGGTTGCCAAGTGATGGCAACAGGGAGGTGGCCATTATTATGGTTTTGTAAGCATTGGAAGCACATGCAGTGGCTGAGATGAGCGAGAGTACAAAAGTTAGAAGAATTACAGTTAGAAACTGATACGAGGACTTCCATGTCTGCGTTACTGTTACACGCGTCCATGTGAAGAGAACACCAAACAGGCTTTGTGTGAACAATAAAGCTTTTTATTCACCTGGGTGCAGGCAGACTGAGTCTGAAAAAGGAGTTCACAAAGGGAGATAGGGGTGGGGCAGTTTTATAGGATTTGGGTAGGTAGTGGAAAATTACAGTCAAAGGGGTTGTTCTCTTGTGGGCAGGGGCGGGGGTCACAAGGTGCTTGGTGGGGAGCTTCTGACACTTATTGTCCAGGAGAAGGAATGTCACAAGGTCAATTGATCAGTTAGGGTGGGGCAGGAACAAATCACAACAGTGGAATGTCATCAGTGAAGGCAGGAACTGCCTATTTTCACTTCTTTTGTGGTTCTTCAGTTGCTTCAGGTCATCTGGATGTATACGTTCAGATCACAGGGGATGTGATGGCTTAGCTTGGGCTCAGAGGCGTGACAGTGTCTTATCTGGCTGATAAGCTTGAAATTCAGGAAGCACAACTAGAAACCCTAGCCAGCCACTGTTCACAGCTGGGAGAGAGGAATCTGCACTGGCTGAAAATGAGGGCTGTCCTTGCCAAAGCAGATTGGGATGCAAATATCTGGAAGCCTTGGGAAGCACCTAGTGAATCAGATGAAGACACAGATCTTGAAGGAGGAGGATAATTATCCTTCTCTTTTGAGAGCAAGACTACACATGCAGCAGAAAGCAAAATCCCAATGCATGTAGCCAGGCAATAAAGAACAGCCTTTCAGGAAATCTTCACTGCCTGGAAGTGCTCATCAGAAGAATTACTGGACAATGCAAAAACTTTTAAACAGCTGCCTACAGAAAGTTTAGCCACATGGATTGTGTGGCTATGGGAAACTGGTGAGGATGGCATTTTCCTAGCAGGAAATGAAGCTGAAAAAACGAGTAATATAACCACTTATGCAACTTTGAGACAATATTTGCACAGTTTTAGAACTGTCCAGGGTAATCATAGCCTTATGGATTGAATTATCAAGGCCATGAGAGAGTCACTGCTAAATGAAGGAAACTTCCGTGAACACAGCTCACCATGACAGTCTTTGGAAGAACTGCAGTCCCCTATAAGAGTTATGCCTGTGCCAGGGTATATAAGCCCAACAATTTAAAGGACCAGATAATGCTGTGTTTACTGTAGATATGAAAAACATATCTTTACAGAATGCTTGCCAGGAATGGCATAGGCATCTCATATTCCTCTTGATCCCCCTTGTGGGATAAGATGTATATGATGTGGGGAAGCTATTCTTGGAGAAACTGAAAAGGGAAGAGATAAAGTCTGGCTGCTTATTTAAAGAAAAGAGGGAAAAGGAGATGCTAACTCGACTGGACTGAAAAAGGGAGATCAAGTTGAAATTACTAAGAAATAAATGTTGTTTGATCTCATTTCAGCCAAGGTAGACCAAAAGAAAACAGACTGGCAACCAAATTGCAATTGGTGGGCCTTTGGAAAGACCTGACTCTCAAGAAGACCCCTCCTTAGTTCCCTACCCTGAGGGAGAAGGAGAAAAGAAATTCCACATAAAAGAACCACAATATCTGTGTTCCTGGGGTGGACTTCTTCCCAGCTTAGAGACTGGGCCAAGGTTACCTCTGCATACGAGCAATAGGGGGTGGTCAGAGGCCCCATTTGGAGTTCCCTGTTTTATTAGAGTCCAAAAAATTAACAAAGAACCTTGACTTTAGTGCAGAATGCACTTTAATATATAAAAAATCCAGAGATACACCCTAGTTAATGGGCAGCTGTAGATGGTTACAAGGGGTGAACAATCCCAGTGAAACAAATTCGTCTCCACATTGGTATTTGGCATTCTCCCCATTTACTATACTGCCTTTATCCTTCCAATTCCAGAAAACATTTTGGGTGTGGATGTCCAGTTAGGATGCACATTGCAAACATCTGTGGGCAAATTTCACCTATGGG
This sequence comes from Pongo abelii, assembly GCF_028885655.2. NCBI lineage: Eukaryota > Metazoa > Chordata > Mammalia > Primates > Hominidae > Pongo > Pongo abelii. The sequence goes on from NC_085928.1 coordinate 62,071,716, forward strand.
TTTGGGCAGTAAAGTCAATTTTAAGAAGGGAAGAAAAATGGGAACCTATATACCTTCCTCCCCCAGGCATGTTATTCATGTGAAACTATACCATCTTCTTGGTGGGGTAGAAAAAGTCACAGCCACCGTAAAGAAACTGGCTAATGTTAATATTTTGCAGCCAGCCCACAGTCCATTCAACAGTCCTGTATGACCAGTAAGGAAACCTGATGGCAACTGGTGCATGAAAGTAGATTACCAGGAACTAAATAAGATGGTTCCTGAGATGAATGCTGCTATGCCCAGTATAACGCAAGTGATAAAACAAATAGTACAAAACATAGGCACATATCGCGTTGTATGGGATTTGGCTAATGACTTCTTTAGCATTCCTTTACACCCTGACTCACAGGACCAATTTGTTTTTATTTGGAATAGCCAGCAATGAACATTTCAAGGGTTGCCCCACAATTATCTACATAGTCCCACCACTTTTCATCGTATGATTGCTAGAGATCTAACTCTCTGTCCTTTCACTCTCTGTACACTGACACTTGCTCTTAAATAGTTCATTACTGATATGGTTTGGCTATGTCCCCATCCAAATCTCATCTTGAACTGTAGCTCCCATAAATCCCACATGTTGTGGGAGGGAACCAGTGGGAGACAATTGAATCATGGGGGCAGTTCCCCCATACTGTTCTCCTGGTAGTGAATAAGTTTCACAAGATCTGATGGTTTTATAAGGGGATTCCCCTTTCACTTGGCTCTCATTATCTCTTATCTGCCACCATGTAAGACATGACTTTCACCTTCTGCCATGATTGTGAGGCCTCACCAACCATGTGGAACTGTGAGTGCATTAAATCTCTTTTTCTTTTTTATTTTCTTTTTTTTTTTGAGGTGGAGTTTTGTTCTTGTTGCCCAGATTGGAGTGCAATGGCATGGTCTTGGCTCACTGCAACCTCTGCCTCCCAGGTTCAAACTATCATCCTGCCTCAGCCTCCTAAGCAGCTGGGATTACAGGCACCCACCACATGTCTGGTTAATTTTTTTTTTTTTGTATTTTTAATAGAGATGGGGTTTCATCAGGTTGGTCAGGATGGTCTTGAACTCCTGACCTCAGGTAATCTGCTCACCTTGGCCTCTCAAAGTGCTGGCATTACAGGAATGAGTCGCCACACCTGGCCAAAACTCTTTTTCTTTATAAATTACCCAGTCACAGATATATCTTTATCAGCAGTATGAAAATGAACTAATACAGAAAATTGGTACCAGTAGAGTGGACCATTGCTCTAAAGATACCCAAAAATGTGGAAGCAACTTTGGAACTGGGTAACAATAGAAGTTTGAACAGTTTGGAGGGCTCAGAAGAAGACAGGACAATGTGGGAAAGTTTGGAACTTCCTAGAGACTTGTTGAGTGGTTTTGACCAAAAGCCTGATAGTGATACGGACAATGAAATCCAGGCTGAGGTGGTCTCAGATGGAGATGAGGAACTTGTTGGGAACTGTAGTAAAGATGACTCTTGTTATGTTTTAGCAAAGAGACTGGTGGCAATTTGCCCCGCCCTAGAAATTTGCAGAAATATGTACTTGAGGGAGATAATTTAGGGTACCTGGCAGAAGAAATTTCTAAGCAGCAAATGATTCCAGAGGTGACTTAGGTGCTGTTTAAAGCATTCAGTTTTAAAAGGGAAGCAGAGCATAAAAGTTTGAAGATTTTGCAGCCTAATGATGTAGTAGAAAAGAAAAACCCGTTTTTCTGAGAGAAATTCAAGCCAGCTGAAGAAATTTGCATAAGTATGAGAAGCCAGATGTCAATTACCAAGACAATTGGAAAAATGTTTTCAGGGCATGTCAGAGACCTTTGCAGCAGCCCCTCTCATCACAGGCCCGGAGGTCTAGGAGGAAAAAAATGGTTTTGTGGGCTGGGCCCAGGGTCTCTCTGCTGTGTGCAGCCTAGGGACTTGGTGACCTGCATCCCAGCTGCTCTAGCCATGGCTAAAAGAGGCCAAGGTACAGCTCAGGCCATGGCTTCAGAGGGTGCAAACTTTGGCAGCTTCCATGTGATGTTGAACCTGTGGGTGCACAGAAGTCAAGAATTGAGGTTTGGAAACCTCCATCTAGATTTCAGAAGGTGTATGGAAATGCCTGCACATCAGACAGAAGTTTGCTGCTGGGGTGAGGCCCTCATGGAGAACCTCTGCTAAGGCAGTGTGGAAGGGAAATGTAGGGTTGGAGCCCCCACACAGAGTCCCCACTGGGGCACTGCATGGTGGAGCTGTGAGAAGAGGGCCACCGTCTTTCAGATCCCAGAATGGTAGATCTACCGACAGCTTGCACCATGCACATGGAAAAGCTGCAGATACTCAATGCCAGCCTATGAAAGCAGCCGGGAGGGGAGCTGTACCCTACAAAGCCACAGGAGTGGAGCTGCCCAAGGCCATGGGAGTCCACCTCTCACATCAGTGCACCTTAGATATGAGACACGAAGTCAAAGGAAATCATCTTGTAGCTTTAAGATTTGACTGCCCCACTGGATTTTGGACTTACATGGGGCCCATAGCCCCTTTGCTTTGGCCAATTTCTCCCGTTTGGAATGGCTGTATTTACCCAATGTATGTAATCCATTGTATCTACTAAGTAACTAGGTTGCTTTTGATTTTACTGACTGTTAGGTGAAAGGACTTGCCTTATCTCAGATGATACTTTGGACTTTGGACTTTTCAATTGATGCTGAAATGAGTTAAGGCTTTGGGGAACTGTTGGGAAGACATGATTGGTTTTGAAATGTGAGGACATAAGATTTGGGAGGAGCCAGGAGTGGAATGATATAGTTTGGATGTTTCCCCCACCCAAATCTCATCTTGAATTGTAGCTCCCATAATTTCCATATGTTGTGAAAGGGAACTAGGGAATAGATAAATGAATCATGGGGGTGGTTTTTTTCCCATACTGTTCTCACGGTAGTGAATAAGTCTCACAAGATCTGATGGTTTTATAAGGGTTTTCCTCTTTCCCTTGGCTTTCATTCTCTCTTGCTTGCAGCCATGTAACATGTGACTTTCACCTTTCGCCATGATTGTGAGGCCTCCCCAGCCACATGGAACTGTGAGTCCATTAAACCTCTTTTTCCTTATAAATTGTCCAGACTTAGGTATGTCTTTATCAGAAGCATGAAAACGGAGTAATACAATTACATTGATGATATTTTTGTAACCCTTGAAAACTTGTCTTCGCTGTAGCAACACCTTAATGCTTTGTGCATCCTTCTCCAATCCAGAGGATGGGCCACCAACCTGGAGAAGATACAAGGCTCAGGACCAGTTGTAAAGTTTAAAGGTTATAGGGGTCACTTGGTTGGGTAAGACATGCCTTATTCTAGGTATGGCAATTAAAACAATATACAATTTTCCATGCTTACGACAGTTATGCAGTTACATATTTTCCTGGCCCTTTTGGGATACTGATGGGCTTTTATTACACATGTAGCTCAACGTTTATATCTCTTATACCAACTAGTAAAGAAGGGATCTCATTGATGCTGGGATAAAGAAGAAGAGTAAGCATTTGAGACAGCTAAAATAGTAGTGGCTCAGGCACAAGCCTTAGATTTTTTCCCCTTCCTGGGATACCAATGTCTTTAGATGTGACCATAAGCCCTGAGGGGACCTATTGAGCCCACTGGCAAGTCCAACCTGGGAAAGTAGTTCCCTGAGGATTCTAGTCACAACTGTGGAATGATGCTAAACCCTGCTTTTCCCCAGTTGAACAACAGGTTCAAGGGGCCTTGCAGTAAGTTGAACCCATAACTGTTGCTAGGCTGGTAACAATAAGAACAGGCCTCTCTACCAAGGGCTGGATAGAGGGGTTGTTTGCCAGGCCTGCCTCAGCTTTAGCCCTGACCTCCACTTTACAAAAATGGGATCGATAACAGCAACAGCATAGTAGCCACTCCACAAGTCCTTTGGGAAACAAACTGCATACTATCTTAGGGCCAGGACACTTTGAGACCAGTGTTGCCTGTATTGTGCCGTCCCCATAGAAGATACCTCCAATGGTACATGAAGGCAAGGCCCCTATTCCTGAAAATGCTTGGTATTCAGATGGGCCAAGCCAAGGTATCCTGTGCATAGCAGTAGCTGTCCATCCACAGATAGACACCATCTGGTTTGATATGGGAATGCAGAAAAGGAGTCAGTGAGCAGAACACCAAGCTGGATGGTTGGTTGTACCCACAAGCCATAGACTATCATTCTCTGTATAGGCAGTTGAGCAGAATCTTTTTTTTTTTTGAGATGGAGTCTCGCTCTGTCACCAGGCTGGAGTACAGTGGTGCGATCTTGGCTCACTGCAACTTCTGCCTCCTGGGTTCAAGTGATTCTCTTGCCTCAGCCTCCCAGGTAGCTGGGACTACAGGCGTGCACCACCATGCGCAGCTAAGTTTTGTATTTTTAGTAGAGATGGGGTTTCATCGTGTTGGCCAAGAGGGTCTCAATCTCTTGACCTCGTGATCCACCACCTCAGCCTCCCAAAGTGCTGGGATTACAGGCGTGAGCCACCACACACGGCTGTTGAGAAGTATTCAAGAGTCTTAAAACTTGGCTTTCCCAATGGGCTCAGAATGACTGGCATATGCTAAAAAAACAAACAAACAAATTAACAACAACAACAACAAAAAACCCCTTATGGTGAGCTTCTATGTAGAAAGACATTTGGGAAACGCTACAAAAACACATCATGAGCCTAATTGTGTATTATGTTTCAGCACACAGGTCAGATCACCTTCCAGTAACACAGAGGCTGATACCCTAGCAAAAAATAATGCTGGCTCTCCTACAGTAATCTGATCTGGTACATAAACATAGGGGGCATAGCTGTGCATGAGTGGGCTGGCAAACAATCAAGGGAGGAGGATTGCCTGTCTCCTATGCAGGTGTAATTATGGCAGTAACAAACTGTTTAATTTGTTCCTGTCTGGGCCATATTACACATTTTCATAAGAAAGCTGCCTCTGCGAGAGATTGGTAAGTAGACTACCTTGGAACCCTGCCAGTAAGCTTGGGACAAAAGTAAGCACTACCATGTGCAGTCATTGCCATGGGATTGTTGCAGGCCTTGTCTTGTGAAAGGGCAAACCAAACAGGTACCATTAAAGTTTTGGAACAACTCAGTGTCATTTATGAATACCCTCAATGCACTGATAGTGACCAAGGCACACATTTCACTGGATATAAAGTCCAAGACTGGGCACATAAAAAGGGCATAGACTTAAGATTTAACTTACCATATAATCTCCAATCAACAGGGTTAATGTAAAGGAAAAATGACAGGTTGTTGGCATAGCCGTGAGCTCCTATACAATCCAGTACCCTGCATGGGTATGTGAAGGTTTTGCCTCATGCCATTAGAAATCTTAATTCTGTTGGAAAAAATATGAAGCTGACACCATACCAACTTCTCAAAACTTCCAACAAGATGGGTCCATTAACCATAGTTGTAAAGAAAGTCCGACCAGAGGCAGTTCTACAGGAGCTGACAAAAGTCAATGGGGCTGGGAGTAGTGGTTCATGCTTGTGATCCCAGCACTTTAAGAGCCCCAGGTGGAAGGATTGCTTGAGGTCAGGAGTTCATGAACAACCTGAGGAACACAGCAAGACCCCATCTCTACAAAAATTTTTTAGAAAAGAAATTAGTTGGCACATGCACTTGTAGCCCACTACTTGGAAGGCTAAGGTAGGAGCATCCCTTGAGCCCAGAGTTTCAAGTCTGTAGTGACGTATGACCACACCATGCACTCCAGACTTGATAGTGTGAGACCTGGTCTCTGAAAATTAGTTAATTATAATAACTAATAATCAATAAATTAATTTTTAAATGGCCAGTGGCAAATATTATTTAGGACTCCTGAGGACACTGAGCCAGGGAAGTGGACACTTTGGGGTTTGTGCTGACAACTTCACCAGATTGAATGGATAAATTTTGCCAGAGAATAAGAAATTCCCCATCCAGCTCAAATGTCTACGTTGATCCTGTTGGAGTCTGGGCCAGGACATTCAACATACAAGTACACTGGAACATGGACCCTTTTAAAAGGTACGCTGGTTGGCTATTTGACATAGTACTTTACTGCCCCTGTAACCTTATACATAATATTGGCATCTTTGCCCTTTGGACAACATGTTTGGTATGCACCTCTCAGCCCACAATCCTTGAACTGCCTATGTCCAAACTGGTAGAGATAAAGGTACCACAATCATTCTGCTTGATGGATTTTTGGGAAAGAATTCCCTTGCAAGTACATTTGTGTTCTATCCACAGTCTTTGGTTCCTGTCAATGCTCCGCCCTACAAATGGAGAAATGAATCTCTTCCTACAATGGGTTCAACATTGTGCCAAGGGGTTACAAAAGGATGCTTGCTGAGTTTGACGTTTCTTGCTTTTTTCCAACATCTCTGGTCTGCCTTGGTGGGTATCACCTATGCCAGAGGGGAAATGACTGACAACATTTACAAACACTCATTACAGCTCTTTAACAGTGGAGTTGTGTATTAGTTGGTGTGACAGGAGGTGGTGTAATTATTCAACCCTACAAGACACGCATAAACGAGTAATCATGATATCTCACCCTATTTTTTCCTTCTCTCAATGGTTTTCTTCTTAGGTTAGTTCTGGCGGTCCATGGTGGCAAAACGTGCTATTAATTCTTAGTATTGTTCTTGTCATAGGTATCACTTGTTGTTGTTTATATTGCTTTTGTGGTCTTTTCTTACAACTGAAAACTACAGTTGTACAATATCTGGCACCAGACAGCCCCCTGTAAAGGCTGAAGGACCATCGTGGAGGACGTGGGCACATGACAATGTAAGAGCTTGATTAGACAGGGGAAGTGTGAGGATGAGTGACTTTATTTTAAATGCTAATCCAGTGATTAACCTCAAGTCCAGGAATGCATCCACAATGTCTACTTAATGTACTATTCTTTATGTAGAAAAACTGACTGTATTTCCTGCAAACAACCTTTGATGCTGTTGCAGAAATCATAGCCTGTGATGCTCATAGCCACCTACACATTTTTTCCACACCATGTATACTTTTCTCTAAGAGATAAGCCCTGGGTCTCTGGGATGGAGATCTACCTGTCTTGAGGCTCTGTCTATAGGTTCTCCTAATAAACCACCCTATACTGACAAACTGAATATGTCTGCCTCCTTATTTGGTTTCACAGTTCTGTCAGCATTTGGGGGCCTCTTTGATATATGTCCCTTTCATGGAACTATATTAATTTGCCTATTTCTCTAATAATAGATACTAGTAACAGGTCAATGTGATTATAATAATATCTTCTTTGAGGAATTGGTGGGAACATTTACTGAAAATGGTAGGTGATATCTCTATACGTTGTTGTACAGATCCCTTTCTTGATTTACCGTACCAGAACTTCCTTGTTTAATTACCTTAAGTATTACTTTTATATCTTCCAGGTTGAAATAAGTTGGTTGTATCACATCTTTTTGACCAAACCTGTTTGTTTACGGGGCGGTGTGGGCCCATCGAGACATTTTCAGTGTATTGCTTTGAATAAAATAAGCTGTTGATATATGCAATCTGCAGAAATTTCTTGATTTCTTTAATAGCTTCAAATTAGAAGTAAATCCAGATAATTCAATAGCTGTATTTCTGTACCTCTTTCTATTTGTTAAAGTGTGTGTTTACTAGTACAGCTACTACACATGTCTTACAGAATAAGGGGCCTAAAATACAGTGAAAGCTGGGGTCCATGGAAAAATAGAGCTGATTTTGGACTTGATTTAAAATCTGTGCTCTGTTAGTTATCTGTGTGGCCTGGACAAGTAAGTTAAACTTTCTAAGATTCCATTTCTTTAGCCATAAAATGTAATTATAGATACTTTATGTGGTGTTTCAAAGAATGATAATGATATTATACAGTAGTTAATAGCACAGGCCTTAAGAATTGTTTAGACTTTTGGTGGAAATCCCGGCTCTAATGGCTACTAACTATATAATCCTATGTGGTTTATAGAGCTTCTGAACACTTCAGTTTCCTCATCACTAAAGCAGTGATAATAATCCCTATCTCATAGCGTTATTAAAACTGCTAAACAAGGCAATGCATATTCAATATAAAGAAAATTTATCTCTTTGTCAGTAATTAAAAGTATTTACAATTATATTAACCTCTAAATGGTGTTCAGTTTATACTATTTTTTTCCTTTCACCATTTCATAATCATTTCCTTGCGCTTGTTGGGCTATAGAGATTGGGTCCAGAAGCTCTGATTTCAGGTGCTTTTTCTGATCATTTCTGGCTATATGTCAATACTATCTCTGAGCTTTACTTTTTCATTTATGGAATTGGGGTTGTAGCTGAAAATCAACTGACAAAAGACAGATTCATAGCTAAAATAACAAAGACCTCAAGAAAAGCCAAGATGGTTGATGCATTTATACCATTTTGAGGTTACAGAAAAAATGGGGGCTTAAAGTTTGGCAAAAAAAAATTATAGTGGTGAAACAAGTTATGAGACAGAGAGCACAGGAGACCTGGCTGGAAAAGGTGGTCTTGTTATGTAGATGAAACCTTACAGACAGCGGTCCTTGGAGAGAATAGTTGGTAAATATTTCTTTCAGACATTAAAGCTATCAGACTCTCAGTTAATCTTTCCTAGATCAGGACAAGAGACAGCCTCAGAGAAAGCCTGGCTGCCTCAATGCACACTTTCTCTACCAAGGCAAATCTCCCCCAAAAAAGACAGCTTTTCAGCTACTTTTACATTTCGATCCTTTCTAAATAGTCATCTTGAAATATGTTAGAAAAAGTAGATTTTGAGTGAAATATTTTGGTTTCCTTAAAGATCATAATTCTTACGTGAGATAAACCATGTAAAAGTGCTGCAACACCTCTAAAATAATATATAATAAGAATTATTAAATTAAATTGCAGATGATATTGTTCATCCACAAATACACTCAAGAAACATTTACTGAACGTGCAACATATTCAAGACTCTGTGCTGGATACTCAGGAATAATACTAGCTCTGCTTTTAAGGGATTCACAAATTAATAGACAACACAATCATACATATAGCAGTTACAGTAGTGTGGTGTGAGGTCTTTGTGATATACAAAGGTATAGATGCGTAAAGATGGCCTTTCGCTGAGTAAAAACAAAATTTGTTTGCCTATTTTCACATAAGAATATTGTGGTTGAAGGTTTAAATTATTAACTCCTATTTCCTGTCTGTAACGATTAATTTTATGGGTCAACTTGACTAGGCCATGGGATGCCTGGACACTTGGCTAAACATTTTTTGGGGTGTGTCTGTGAGAGTTTCTGGATGAGATTAATATTTGAATTGTTAGACTGAGTAAAGGGTATTATCCTCCCTAATGTGGATGGACCTGTTCCAATCATTTGTAGACCTGCATAGAACAAAAAGGCTAAGGAAGAAAGACCTCACGACCAATTGTTGAAGCTAGGATATTATCTTTTCCAGCCTTTGCACTTGAACTGAAACATTGGCTCTTTTTGGGTCTCAATCCTGCCAGCCTTCAGACTGGAACTTACACTATCAGCTGTCCTAATTCTCAGCTTTCAGACTCAGCCTGAAACTATACAGTGGCACTCCCTGGACTCCAGCTTGTTGACTGGAGAGTTTTGAGACTTCTCACTCTCCATAATCATGTCATTCAATCTGTATAATAAATCTCTCTTTCTCTCTTTCTTTCTCTCTCCTTATGATTCTGTTTCTCTGGAGAACCCATATATCTTATTATGTCTTCTATCCAACTCCCCTACACTTCCATCTGGGGTCAGATTGTATTATATGACTGAATAAAAATTAAATATTCACAGTTCAGAAAAAAATTAAAGTATATTACTTAGCAGGTGAGAGAGTTTTAAAAAGAATGTGAGAAAAAATAATGTGAGTACCAGCTATTGAGCATGTTTGTCTGTTTGATTTCTTTTCCAATAAAATAATTTGAGGCCCTATGTCATTCTCAGCTCTACTGCTGTATTAGTCTGTTCTCATGTTGCTGATAAAGACATACCCAAGACTGGGTAGTTTATAAAGGAAACAGGTGTTATTGACTCACAGTTCCACATGGCTGGGGAGGACTCACAATCATGGTGGAAGGCAAACTGGGGGCAAAGGCACGTCTAACTTGGTAGCAGGCAAGAGTGCATGCAGGAAAACTGCCCTTTACAAAACCTTCAGATCTCGTGAGGCTTGTTAACTGTCACGGGAATAGCATGGAAAAAACCCACCGCCCTAATTCAATTACCTCCCACCAGGTCCCTACTACAACATGTAGGGATTATGGGAGCTACAATTCAAGATGGGGTTGGGGACACAGCCAAACCATATCAACTGATATCTTATAAACGAACCTGTCATTTGTACTTTTAGAAGAAATGATAACCTTTTATCTTTAACTTCAAAAGACATATACACATTCCTAATTTAGCTACCCTCAGGCAAAAATTACGGAGAATCTGCTAAACTAACACTGATGTGAGAAACCCTGATAAAACTTGTTAGTTTCGTAGTCATATTCTTTTCTTATTATGTTTGTATTCACGGTTCAAAAGATGACAAATGCAAAGTTTACAGCAGTGCCTGATGGAGAGATTCTTTGCCATTAGCAAAATAGTTTTAGTGGGTTGTAAAATCTTCATGGTCAAATTGAATTCAGAAAAATTTTGACTTGCTCCTAGAAGCAATGATTAATTTTATTAGGGTGTGGGAAATGCTCCCAAGTTAGTCTGTTAGTCACAATGTCTAATTTCATTGAAAGACTTAAAACCTTATAAGATATAAAAGCTTGGTTCAATGTGAATTATCAAATAATAATTAATGGCAACAAAACAAAAACAATAAATTGTTGACTGTATATGGTGGGAAAGGTTAGGAAATACAGTTGTATCTAAAAAAATATCGCCTAGAGTTAACCACTAAGCAGAATTTTCAAAGGGTTCTTTCTCCCTGGGGGCTAATATCTGCAGAATTACATTCAACACACATCTTTCTTGAATAATATATGATGCTTTTGAGCATTAACTGAACTTAGAATTTAAAATTGCTGTCAAAAAATGAGAAGAGTAAATCATATAAAACTGAAGTTGCGAGAGAGAGAGAGAGAGTGAGAGAGTGTGGGATATCAGTGAAACCTTTATTAAAAGGAGTACTTCATTTATGCTTAATTCCTGCCTTGTTAATCATTAAAAGAGAGAGAATGTGTGTGTGTGTGTATGTGTGTGTGTGTGTTCATTATGCAAAGAAAACAATAAGTATTGGACTGAAAATGTCTGAGTGACCTCAGTCACTGAAAATGAGAGCTTTGGCTAGACAATATCAATAGCTCTGGGAGCTCCAGAATTCTAATGGTCTGTCAGTCTTCATTAATGTTAGACTTAATTAATACAGAAATGCCAGTCTTTGCAGTTTTTTGCTTATAAACTTCAAATAATTATATGGACAACAAAGTTTATTCTTTAAAAAAGCCAAGAAGATTACTGTCTATAAGATAGGTAATTATTAGCTGTTGGCTTAGTATATGTTAACATGTCATCATTTTATTAATAAATACATTTTTATGTCAACTGATATAATGCTATTTGCAAATGCTAAAATTACATATGATTGTAAGACATTATGACTTTTAAGTATTCAGGGGAATATCTTAAAGGGTTATATGGCATTGAATCACATTTATCTGTCTTCCAGGGTCTGATATTAAATGTAATTGAGAATATTTAGTGATTGTGGTTAGTCAACATACAAGAAAGAGTGTGAGATAAGTGGGAAGGTCTTTTTTCAATCCCACACTTTAGGTACTAAATATTTTATCTAACAATTTTAAAAACATATATACATGTATGTCTGGAACAACTTATAGTTACATACTATTTCTATTAGTGTAGGAAATGTGATGGATTAGGAATTAAAAAGAGCAAGAAATTTCGTTTCTAAAAAAATCTGTTTTATTTTTGCTTGATTTTAAAGTCATGGTGGCATTTTTGCTAAAATCGGGAAGTGTGAGTTCTTCAACATTTTTCTTTTTCAAGATTGTTGTAATTATTCAGATTCCCTTGTATTTTTGTGTTATTTTTAGGATCAGGTTGACAGTTTATGCAATGACTGGTCACAGGATTTTGAAAGAGAATACATTGAATTTCTATAATAATATGAGGAATATTGCTTTCTTTAAAATATTAAGTCACCTAACCCATGAACAGGGATGGTTTTCTTCTAATATTTAGGCCTTCTTTAAATTTTTCAATGATGATTTGTCATTTTTTTCAGGGTATAAAACTTGCACTTTGAAGGAGCACGGAGAACTTCACCTTAAAACATGAGTCCCTGGTAAAATAAGCTTTTCAAATTAAAGGCCCTTAGAGATCAACAGAAGCTGGAAGAGACTTTTCCCTATCTATATAAAGACTGCTCTCCAACAATTATTGAATTATCTATTTCTACATTCAACTCTGTCACTTTTATTTTACATTTTTGAGGACCTTTATTTTGTACATATGTGTTTATAATTTTTACACTTTCAGGATGAATTGACCCTTTTTTACTTCAAAATATCCTTCTTGTGTCTAGAAGACATTTTAAGTCTATTTTGCATGATTATACCATAGCCGCCTCAGCTCTGTTTTGAGCACTGTTTACATGGTATATCTTTTTACATCTCTTTCGTTCAATTGATTGTGGCATTGAATTTCAATTCCATCTTTTGTAATAATAGTCATATATTGGGCTGCTTTTTAAATTGACTCGGTCATCTTAGAATTGGAGGCTGAGTATGGTGGCTCACACCTATAATTCCAGCACTTTAAGAGGCCGAGGCAGGCGGATCACCTGAGGTCTGGAGTTCGAGACCAGCCTGGCCAACATGGTGAAATCCCGTCTCTACTAAAAATACAAAAATTAGCCAGGTATGGTGGTGCACGCCTGTAATCCCAGTTACTTGGGAGGCTGAGGCAGGAGAATCTCTTGAACCTGGGAGGTGGAGGTTTCAGTGAGCTGAGACCACACCGTTGCACTGCAGCCTGGGCAACAAGAGTGAGACTGTCTCACACACACACACACACACACACACACACACACACACACAAAAGAAGTGGTCAGTCCATTTACAGAATGTAGTTACTGAGTTACTGATAAGATAAGATTTAAGTCAGCCAGTTGCTGTTTACTGTATATGTTTTATGTATTCTGCTCCTCTTTTTTTTTTTTTTTGACAAAGTCTCGCTCTGTCGCCCAGGCTGGAGTGCAGTGGCGCGATCTCGGCTCACTGCAAGCTGCGCCTCCTGGGTTCACTCCATTCTCCTGCCTCAGCCTCCCGAGTAGCTGGGACTACAGGAGCCCACCACCACGCCCGGCTAATATTTTGTATTTTTAGTAGAGATGGGGTTTCGCCGTGTTAGCCAGGATGGTCTCGATCTCCTGACCTCGTAATCCGCCCGCCTCGGCCTCCCAAAGTACTGAGATTACAGGCGTGAGCCAACGCGCCTGCCGCACCCGGCCTTGCTCCTCTTTTTATTACTGCCTCTTTTGTGTTGAATAGATATTTTCTAATATAGTTCTTTTTTTTTTTAACTGAATATTTTAACATCATATTATTGATATCTGCTATAGGAATTACAATTGGCATCTTAATTTACAAACACAGCAAAACAAAAAATTTTGATTTTTAATTTTTTAAATAATTTAATGTGGCAACTTAGAAAGTCAAACACCACTACCACCCAAGATATGTTGGGCTTTGCTGCTTCTTCTTCTTGTCGATTCTGTTTACTTCTTTAGTGACTTTCCTGCACTACTTCTGTGAAGTCTGTATCCTATGTCATTTGAGGCCACTGAAATCTCTGCTTGGTTAGTTTTGTTATTTGGCTAGTAATTAAACAGAGATTTTATTAAATGCCATTAGCCACTAAATCTCCCAGTCTTTGCCTAGGAGTTCCGTGTGTGTGTTGGATTATATTAGCGTCAACCGGTAATGCCATCTCAGGCAGTATCAGTGTTAAACAATTGGCCCTGGTTGTTTGCCACAAATTCCTTGAGGCTAGGGCTATTTCCCCAGAGTGAGCTCCTAGAGTCAGCTCAAATAATAGAGTTTTTCAGCAATCTACCAGTCAGGTCAAATAGTGACAATTCCTTGGGGGTTAGGCTTTCGTGGAGCTTCAAATCTTTTATTCATCCCCTAGTAGCTGCTATAATATTGGTTTTCATAGCTACCATAGTTGTGAGGCTATTGGTTTTCAAAGCCACTGATGAGCTGGAGAGAGCAGAATGGGATTAGGGAAAGTTAAAATATGTAACACTCACTCTTTTTACTGAGATTCGGCAGTCTTTGTTTGTTTCTTTACATACCTTTCAGATGGTTTCAAACATATAGCAATTTTCAGTGTTCTAAAAATGTTAATTTTGACAGTTTTTGTTAGTGTTCTTATTGTTTTTATGAAAAAGCAAATTTCAAATGTCTTTGCTCCACCATTCCAGATCATTCTTTAATTTTTGCAGTTTTTGTTATCAAGCTCATTAAATTTCTTGGCCCAAAAATATAGGTAAGTAGCAACTAAATATAGAGTAAAAAATGTTACGATAATGAGTAAAATGTTCAACTATTCCAAATGGGCTGAGTGAAAATAGGTTTTCTGAGCGTCCATTTACATTGGCCAGGCATAGTGGCTCATGCCTATAATTCCAGCATTTGGGAGGCTGAGGCAGGAGGATCATTAAAGGACTAGAGTTAAAGACAAGCCTGGGCAACATGGTGAGACCCCTATCTCTAAAAAAAATTTAAAAATTAGCTGGCCATGGTGAAATGTACCTGGAATTGCAGCTACTCAGGAGGCTGAAGTGGGAGGATTGCTTAAGCCCGGGAGTTTGCAGCCGCAGTGAGCTGTGATTGCACCACTGCACTTCAGCCTGGGCAGTGACCCCAGGCTCTAAAATACAGAAAGACCCCAGGCTTGCTTTTAGAGCAAGACCCCATCTATAAAATAAAGAAAAAAAATGGTAGAAAAATATCAGAGTTGGTGGAAGGTAGAAAAATATCAGAGTTGGTGGAAAAAGGGACTCAGAGAGATGCAAATGTACACTTAAAATCTGTGCATTTCCTTGTATGTAAATCTTATATCTAAATATTGAAATCTAGTAATGCTATGTGTTCTAAAGTAATTAGATAAAATATATTAGTGTCTGCAGTGTACTTGAAATATGTTCAAAATCAGGTGGATTCACAGATACGCAAAGGAATTGATAGGTATGAAAACACAAAAACAACAAAATAACAAGCTTAGTAAAGTTAATAGTACACAGGTATTCACTGTAAAATCTCGTAAATTGGTATTATTTTTGAAAAATAACTTAATATAATGTTGCGAGTAAAAACCTCTCTTCAGACAGATATTAGTTTGAAACATAATTTTAAAAAAACAGCATCACAATAGAAATGACTAGTATTTTTCCAAAGGTAAGAAACTTTAGAAACATTGATAGAGAGCTAAAAAGATAAAAGCCAATCTTTGTCAAAGGGGCGCAGCTAAAATCCTTCAGGAATTGAGGAAATGTTTTTTTTTTTTTTAAAAAAAGCTACATCTCTCTTAATCTGCGAGAAAAGAAATTAGTACCATTTACAGCTTTATATAGGTGACATTTTAAAGGTTTCTCTGTAATAGAATGAAAACATGAAACACTGCTTTCCATTTTTAGTACCATTTCTGTAAACATAAGAGAAGTAGTAGATGAATCAGATACCAAACTTCTATGAGACCAGTGAATACAATGGCTTAGTTCAAAACTATGTAAAGATAAAATTGGTTCGTAGGAATTCTGTGAGGTGAAAATTGTACATAACAGCATCAAAATGCAATCCCATCAGTGTACACTGAGAGCATCTTCTTTCTCCTAGAAACTTAACTAGCCCACAGTTTAAAATTTAACATAAAATATAAAGTCTTTTCATCCAGACCAGATTATTTGCCTATCTTGTGCAGAACTGCTAGATTGTTATTTAATGTGATTGCATGACACAAAGCCTGGATATACATGCTAAAACATGTATCAGCAGTCGCCACTACAGCAGAATCTATTACATAATTGGAAGCACAAAGTAGAGCCTTTAGAGTTGAGAGGAAGAAACTGAATAGCTGGCTCGTCACGCTGTTTAACAAAGAAGGAATCAAGACTGTAGGCAGTAACACACTGACATCACAGGTCATCCAAACTGTGTGGATCTCTATACCTGAAAGAGTAAATGGAGCCCAGATACACAAGGCAGTTTGAGTGCTATTTAATCACCTTAGGAGATGTCGGTACTGTGTTTATCTTGCTCTCTTTTATGGACAAATAGGAACTCTTAGCGCAATAAATGTGCTGAATCTCTACCGATAGAGGAGACAGGAAAAAAAAAAAAAAAGAACTTTGTGATAACCGGAAAAGACATGTTAATACCCAGTATCCAGTACAGAACCAGGCATATAGTGGTGACTCAGGCATGTTTGCTAATTAAATAAAGACATAAATGAATTAATGTGTTTTATAAGCACACTTTTATGGAATAGAGATTATTTGGAAAAGCTCTATGCTGGATTGTATTCAGAATGCAAAACTTCATGATGGTAGGTCTCAAGAAGCCTGCAGTCTACCAGGGAAGATGAAATATTAGAAGTCTCTATACTGCAGTCAGAAATGGTAGGAACTATGTGAGAGATATAATTTGAGTGCTACTAAAGCATCAGAGAAGCTGTGGTCATCTTGGCAAACTTTGTGGATTCATTTGCATTTGGAAGAATGCTAAAATATTAGTAAGAGGAAATAAAGATAGGAAATTTAGGATGTGAGCAGTAAATTTAGGTGAAAGAATAGGAATGGAATGAACTTAAAACATGATTTTTAAAATGACTTTATATGATTTACATGTAAAAGTCAATAGTTCAATGAAGTTTGATATGCTTATACAGTCATATTTCCACCACCACAATCATGATACAGATAATTTTCATCACTTGTAATAGTTTCCTTGTGCTCCATATTATTATTCTATTGCCACAAAAACAGATTACTACAAAATAGGTGGCTTCACGCACAAATATATTATCTTATATTTCTAGAGATCAGAAATTAAAACTCAGTCTTATGGGAACGAAATCAAAGTGTTGCAAGGCTGGTTTCTTCTGAAGACTTCAGGGGGAAATCTGCGGCCTCCCTATTGCAGTTTCTAGAATTTATCAGCATTCTTAAGTTTGTGGCCACAGCACTAGCACTGGTAGTTGCCACTACAGCAGAACCTTTAAATGAGAGAAAGTTGGGTCACCTTGAGAAAGGACCAGAGTACACTACCAAAAATCTTTACTGTTAACCTTTCTCCCAGCCTTTCCCAAAAGACCTATGGCTTTTTATCAGGATAGCTATGCACTGGGGAAAAGGAAAAATCAAACCTTTGAAGGACTGCTGGATATTGACTCTAAATTGACATTGATTTTAGGAGATTCTAGGAGCCATCTGTGGCCCACCAGTCAAGACAGGCTTATGAGTGTCACATTATCAATGGAGTTTTAGCTCAGGTCAATTGCACAGGTGTCCAGTGGGTTGCTGAAACCATCCGATGGTTGTTTCTCCAGTTCTGTAATGCATAATCAGAATGGATATACACAGCAGCTTGCGAAATTCTTACATTGGTTCCCTGACTGGTGGAGTGAGGGTATTATGGTGAAAATGAAGTGAAAGCCACTAGAACTGCCTCTCGCTAGGGAAATAGTAAATCAAAAGCAATAATACAGTTTGGAGGGATTACAGAGATTAGTGCTACCATGAGAAGTTTGAAGGATGCAGGAGTGGTGATTCCCACTATATCCCCATTCAGTTTGGTTATTTAGCCTCCACAGAAGACAGAGAGATCTTTGGAAGTAACAGTGGATTGTTGTGAGTGTATACAGAACGTGGCTACAATTGCAGTCACTGTGCCAGATGTAGTTTCATTTCTTGAGCAAATTAATACATCCCGTGGTACCTCGTATACAGCTATTAATCTGGCAAATTCCTTTTTCTCTATCACTGTCAATAATGCCCACCAGAGGCAGCTTGCTTTCAGCTGGCAAGGGCAGCAACATACCTTCACTGTTCCACCTCAGGGGTGTATCAATTCTCCAGCCTTATGTTGTCACTTAGTTTGCAAGGGTTTTTATTGCCTTTCCTTCCACAAGATCTCACACTGGTATGTTAAACTGATGACATTATGCTGATTGGATACAGTGAATAAAAAGTAGTGACTACTCTAGGACAATTGTATGTCAAAAAGTAAGAAGTATATGTGAATAAAATTTAGGAGCAGTCTACCTAATTAAATTTCTATGGGCCCAGTGATGTGGGGCATGTTGTGATATCTCTTCTAAGGTAAAAGATAAGTTATTGCATCTGGCCCCTGCTACAACCAAAAATGAGGAACAATGCCTAGAAGGTCTCTTTGGATTTTGGAGGTAATATAATTCCTATTTAGCTATGTTTCTCTGGCCCATTTACCAAGTGACTCAAAACTAGTAGCTTTTTGGGTACAGAATATGAAAAGGCTCTGCCACAGGTCCAGACTCCTGTGCAAACTGCTGTGCTGTTTGGGCTATATGACCCAGCAGATCCAACAGTACTTGAAGCATCAGTGGCATATTGAGGTGCTACTTGGGGCCTTTGGTATCTTCCACATGTGAGTAGAAGTGAAGACCCCTAGGATTTTGGATTAATACCCTGCTGTCTTCTTCAGATTACTATACTATTAAGAAGCTGATTTTGGTCTCCTCTTTGGCCTTAATAGAGCCTGAATACTTAACCATGGGTCATCAAGTTACTACCCATCATGAACTGGGTATTATCTGACAAACCACTTAGTTAAACATGCACAGAAGCATGCCGTCATCAAACAAAAGTGGTATATACATGACCTGGGCTCAAGCAGGCCCTGAAAGTACAAGTAGGTTACATCATGTGGTCCAAATGCCCATGGTCTTCATTCCTCCTATATTGCCCTCCCTCTTAGCCTGCACCTATGGCCTCTTGGGGAGTTTCTCAAGAGTTCACACACAAATGTGTTCTCATATTTCTAGAGGTTAGAAATCCAAAGTCAGCCTTATCAGAATAAAATCAAAATGTTGCAGGGCTGTTTTCTTCTGAAGACTTCAGGGGAAATCAGTTAGTCAACAGAGGCAGAGAAGATTTGGGCTTGCTGAACAGATGATACTGCATGATATACAGGCACCATAAAGTAGACAGCTGCAGCGCAAAAGCCCTTTCTGGGATATTCCTGAAGGACAGTGGTAAATAAAAATCCTCTCAGCAATCAGAACCTCAAACATTGCACCTGGTTGTTCACTTTGCCTAGAAATAGAAATGGCCAGACATGCAATTAGACTCTGATTCATAAGCTATGGCCAATAATTTGGGTGGATGGCCAGGGACTTGGAAGAAACATAATTGGGAAATTGGTGATAAGCAAATTTATGAAGAAGTATGAGGATAACCTTTCTGAAAGGGGAAAAAATAAAGATATTTTTGTCTCATGTGAATATTCACAAAATAATAACCTCACCATCCTGAATTAGTTTTTGTATAAGGTATAAGGAAGGGATCCAGTTTCAGCTTTCTACATATGGCTAGCCAGTTTTCCCAGCACCATTTATTAAATAGGGAATCCTTTCCCCATTTCTTCTTTTTGTCAGGTTTGTCAAAGATCAGATGGTTGTAGATGTGTGGTATTATTTCTGAGGGCTCTGTTCTGTTCCATTGGTCTATATCTGTTTTGGTACCAGTACCATACTGTTTTGGTTACTGTAGCCGTGTAGTACAGTTTGAAGTCAGGTAGCATGATGCCTCCAGCTTTGTTCTTTTGGCTTAGGATTGCCTTGGCAATGCAGGCTCTTTTTTGGTTCCATATGAACTTTAGTTTTTTTCCAATTTTGTGAAGAAAGTCATTGGTAGCTTGTTGGGGATGGCATTGAATCTATAAATTACCTTGGGTAGTATGACCATTTTCACCATATTGATTCTTCCTATCCATGAGCATGGAATGTTCCTCTATTTGTTTGTGTCCTCTTTTATTTTGTTGAGCAGTGGTTTGTAGTTCTCTTTGAAGAGGTCCTTCACATCTCTTGTAAGTTGGAATCCTAGGTACTTTATCCTCTTTGAAGCAATTGTGAATGGGAGCTCACTCATGATTTGGCTCTCTGTCCATTATTGGTGTATAAGAATGCTTGTGATTTTTGCAAGTTGATTTTGTATCCTGAGACTTTGCTGAAGTTGCTTATCAGCTTAAGGAGATTTTTGGGCCGAGACTATGGGGTTTTCTAGATATACAATCATGTCATCTGCAAACAGGGACAATTTGACTTCCTCTTTTCCTAATTGAATACCATTTATTTCTTTCTCCTGCCTGATTGCCCTGGCCAGAACTTCCAATACTATGTTGAATAGTATCGGGGAACCTGCCCCGATAGTCACGTAGGTTCTTTTCTATTTTCCCTAAGAGTCAGCTGGTTTGAGAAATAAAGGGACAGAGTACAAAAGAGAGAAATTTTAAAGCTGGGCATCTGGGGGAGACATCACATGTCGGTAGGTTCCATGATGCCCCACAAGCCGCAAAACCAGCAAGTTTTTATTAGGGACTTTCAAAAAGGGAGGGAGTGTGCGAATAGGGTGTGGGTCACAAAGATCACGTGCTTCACAAGGTAATAGAATATCAGAAGGCAAATGGAGGCAGGGCGAGATCACAGGACCACAGGACCAGGGCAAAATTAAAATTGCTAATGAAGTTTCAGGCACCATTGTCATTGATAACATCTTATCAGGAGACAGGGTTTAAGAACAACCAGTCTGACCAAAATTTATTAGGCGGGAATTTCCTCTTCCTAATAAGCCTGGGAGTGCTATGGGAGACTGGGGTTTATTTCATCCCTACAGTTTTGACAATAGAAGACGGCCACACCCAAGGGGGCCATTTTAGAGACCCACCCTCAGGGGCGTATTCTCTTTCTCAGGGATGTTCCTTGCTGAGAAAAAGAATTTAGCGATATTTCTCCCATTTGCTTTTGAAAGAAGAGAAATATGGCTCTGTTCCGCCCAGCTCACTGGTGGTCAGTGTTTAAGGTTATCTCTGTTATTCCCTGAACATTTGCTGTTATCCTGTTCTTTTTTCAAGGTGCCCAGATTTCATATTGTTCAAACACACATGCTTTATAATTTGTGCAGTTAACGCAATAATCACAGGGTCCTGAGGCGACATACATCCTCCTCAGCTGACAGGATTAAGAGATTAAAGTAAAGACAGGTCTAGGAAATCACAAGCATATTGATTGGGGAAGAGATAAGTGTCCATGAAATCTTCACAATATGTGTTTAGAGATTGCAGTAAAGACAGTCATAAGAAATTATAAAAGTGTTAATTTGGGGAACTAATAAATGTCCATGAAATCTTCACAATCCATGTTCTTCTGCCATGGCTTCAGCCAGTCCCTCCATTTGGGGTCCCTGACTTCCCGCAACAGAATAGGAGTGGTGAGAGAGGGCCTCCTGGTCTTTTGCCAGTTTTCAAAGGGAGCACTTCCAGTATTTGCCCATTCAGTATGATATTGGCAGTGGGTTTGTCATAAATAGATCTTACTATTTTGAGATACATCCCATCAATACCTAATTTATTGAGAGTTTTCAGCATGCAGGGCTGTTGAATTTTGTCGAAGGCCTTTTCTGCATCTATTGAGATAATCATGTGGTTTTTGTCTTTGGTTCTGTTTATATGCTGGATTACATTTATTGATTTGCATATGTTGAACCAACCTTTCATCCCAGGGATAAAGCCCTCTTGATCATGGTGGATAAGCTTTTTGATGTGCTGCTAGATTCAAGATGGATTAAAGACTTAAATGTTAGACCTAAAACCATAAAAACCCTAGAAGAAAACCTAGGCAATACCATTCAGGACATAGGCATGGGCAAGGACTTCATGTCTAAAATACCAAAAGCAATGGTGACAAAAGCCACAATTGATAAATGGGATCTAATTAATCTAAAGAGCTTCTGCACAGCAAAAGAAACTACCATCAAAGTGAACAGGCAACCTACAGAATGAGAGAAAATTTTTGCAATCTGTTCATCTGACAAAGGGCTAATATCCGGAATCTACAAAGAACTCAAACAAATTTACAAGAAAAAAACAAACAACCCCATCAAAAAGTGGGCAAAGGATATGAACAGACACTTCTCAAAAGAAGACATTTGTGCAGCCAACAGACAAGTGAAAAAATCCTCATCATCACTGGCCATCAGAGAAATGCAAATCAAAACCACAATGAGATACCATCTCACACCACTTAGAATGGCAATCATTAAAAAGTCAGGAAACAACAGGTGCTGGAGAGGATGTGGAGAAATAGGAATAGTTTTATACTGTTGGTGGGACTGTAAACTAGTTCAACCATTGTGGAAGACAGTGTGGCAATTCCTCAAGGACCTAGAACTAGAAATACCATTCGACCCAGCCATCCCATTACTGGGTATATGCCCAAAGGATTATAAATCATGCTGCTATAAAGACACATAAACACGTATGTTTATTGTGGCACTATTCACAATAGCAAAGACTTGGAACCAACCCAAATGTCCAACAATGATAGACTGGATTAAGAAAATGTGGCACATATACACCATGGAATACTATGCAGCCATAAAAAATGATGAGTTCATGTCCTTTGTAGGGACATGGATAAAGCTGGAAACTATCATTCTCAGCAAACTATCACAAGGACAAAAAACCAAACCCTGCATGTTCTCACTCATAGGTGGGAATTGAACAATGAGAACACTTGGACACAGGAAGGGGAACATCACACACTGGGGCCAGTCGTGGGGTGAGGGAAGGGGGCAGGGATAGCTTTAGGAGATATACCTAATGTAAATGACAAGTTAATGGGTGCAGCACACCAACATGGCACATGTATACCTGTGTAACAAACCTGCACATTGTGTACATGTACCCTAGAACTTAAAGTATAATAAAAAAAATAAATAAATAATCTCACCAGAGGGGAGTTTTTTAAATGAAAGTGATAGAATGAATGACTCATTTTGTGCATAGCAGTCAAACTCTTTCACTAGACACTTTTGTCATTGCCTATTGGACTCACAAAGTGATTATCATGGCAAGTATCTTTGTCATGCATGGGCCCAGTCAAACAGACTCCCACTCACCAAGGCTTTCCTTGTGTTCCAAAACTGCCAGAAGCAGCAAAACCCAACACTTAGTCTCCAGCATGTTGATATTCCCAATGGTGATAGACCAGCTACTTGGTGACAGGTAAGCTATATTAGACATCTTTCATTATGTAAGGGGTGCATTTTGTTCTTAATGGAGTAGATACAGTCATGTATCACTTAATGTAGGGCATACACTCTGAGAAATGGGTCATTAAGCAATTTCACTGTTTTGTGAACACAAACCTAGGTAGTATAGCCTACACTCCTATTCTACAGGGTATAGCCTATTGCTTCTATGCTACAATCTTGTACAGCACATCACTGTAGTGAATACTGTAGGCAAATGTAACACAGTGTTAACTATCTATGTGTCTAAACATAGAAAATATGCAAAAAAATATGGTATACAGATTTTAAAAATGGTGCACCAATTTAAGACCCTTACTATGAATGGAGCTTGCAGGACTGGAAGTTTCCTGGATGTGTCAGTGAGCAATGAGTGAATGTGAAGGCCTCAGACATTACTATATAACCACTGTAGACTTTAAAAACACTGTACACACAGGCTACACTAAATGTATTAATACTTTTTCTTCAATAATATATTAACCATATCTTACTATATCTTTTTCATCTAATACATTTTTAAATTTTTTAAATTTTGTGACTCCTTTTGTAACAACACCTCAGACACAAAAACATTGTACAGCTGTACAAAAATATCTTATTTCTTTACAGTCTTATTCTATGAGCTGTTTACTATTTTAAAAATATATACTTTTTTTACTTTTTTGCTAAAAACACACACAGTGTCTAGGCCAACACAGGGTCAGGATCATCAATATTACTGTCCTCCACCTCCACATCTTGTCCCACTAGAAGATCTTCAGAGACAATAACACACATGTAGCTATCATCTCCTATGATAATAACGCCTTCTGGAATGCCTTTTGAAGAAAGTGCCTGGGGCTTTTTTTGAAGTAGGAGTGTAGTCTAAAGTAGAGATAAAAATACAGTACAGTAAATACATAAACCAATAATATAGTCTTTATCAAGTATTATGCACTGTACATAACTGTACATGCTATGCTTTCATATGACTGGCAGCACAGTAGGTTTGTTTACACCAGCATCGCCCAACATGTGACTAGTACATGGAGCTATGATATTATAATGGCTACAATGTCACTAGACAGTAGGAATTTTTAAGCTTCATATAATCTTATGGGACCACCATTGTATATGCAGTCTGTCATTGATTGAAACATTGTTCTACAGTACATGACTCACTTTCTCCTTCTCTCTCCATACACACACACACACACCCCTAGCATAAATATATATATAGCATACATTTCTAGCATATATACATCTAGAATGTATATATTATGTATCTTGAATGCACAATAAATATATTTCTCATTGACTTCATGCAGAGTTAAAAGGAATAGTGTTCAGTGTTGGTAGGGTGATAAAAACACAAAACAATATCAGAAGATGGGTTGGGGAAGGAAAACAAACATCTGATAGGAAGTCCAGATTCCAAAGGACTTTGGACATGTCTTTGCACATGTATTTTTTTTTGCATGTATTTACCATTTTATTGTCTATATATATAGAAGACCACATAGGAAATTGATATTTATGATAGTGGATTTGTTAATAATACTGTTTACATGACATTAATATTTAACTTGTAAACAGATTGTTCCCTCAGGATTAGTTTGAAAAATAATCTGAATTGTTATCTTAACATCCATATATGGCAGCCATTGATATCTTCAATAATATATTAACCTTATCTTACTATATCTTTTTCATCTTATACATTTCTTAATTTTTGTGTCCTGCTGTAAAAATTATTATTCTCTAAAAAGAAAAAAGGTTTATGGTGGCAAATGATATTTATTTTATTTTATATAAAAAAAAGTACTATGCACTTTTGTGTAAACACTGAAAAATCTCTGGTCATCTCTGAGAATTAAATTAGAACTGTTTTCTATAGTGCTGTCACCTTGGGCAATGGGCAATTACAGGAATTTGTGTTTGTTTCCTTTGCAGTCTTTTTTTCTTCCCCCTTGTTCCTAATAGAAAAACAAAATAAAAAAAGGCCACCCACGTCTGGTCTCATTTCCGTTGCAGTGAAACTTCAAGTTGCGCAGACTTTGCATGCCAACTACGCTAACTCTGTGTATTGCCTGTGCCTGTGTTTCTCATCTCTTTTTTGTTTTTTTAATTTGTGCTTCACTACTGTGGGAGAGAATAACTGTAAACAGCTTTAATTAAATCATACTTATAAAAAGCTATTTTTCTATATTCCACTTTATGGTTTTAGTTTGTTGATGTTTAAAAATTAAATGGTCTTTGATAATGAATCTATTTTGCATTGCCTTATTAAGACCAAATACATCTTGTAATCCCATTCTTTATCCTCTTTTTTCATGGAATTGTTGTCATTAATTAAAACTTTTTTAAACATTAAAACAAACGCATATATAGCTAGAGATATGTATATCTCTCGAATATATGTTTATCTAGTGATATATATATAGCATATCTAGCGTGTTTATCTATTTGCTATTTTGACTCCTGCACAATCAAAATTTTATTAGAAGGTCTCATTTCTAGTAGTTTTCTAACACCTCTTTTCTTGATCTCATGATTATTATATTTTTATTTGTTGTAATGTTTTAGATCATGCTATATGTATCTATATATACACATAGATATATATGTTAAATATATATACCTAAATATGTAGACTTTTAAATAAATATATAAATATTTGTATAAATATAGAGAGCATGTATACAGATATGTATATATATATGCTAGATCTGTAAATATATATATATATATGCACACACACACATACGTGTGTGTGTGTGTGTGTGTTTATATTAGGTCTGTATATATGAAGAAACAGAGAGAGAGAGAGTGAGAGAAAGAAATTTATTATCAGGAATCAGCTTACATGATTATGGAGACTGAGGAATTCCTCAGTATGCCATCTGGAAGTTGGAGATCCAGGAAGGTCAGTGGTATGGTTCAGTGAAAGTCCACAGACCTGAAATTGGGATAGTCAATAGAATTTCTGGAATTTCTATTTGTCAGATAAAGAAACTCCTAACTTCACTCTTTGTGTTTTCTCTCTATTTAACTCAATTTCTAAGAAATTTCATTGCCTTTATCTTCCTTCTCTTTTACTGCATCTTAAAATTAATTTCTTACATCATAATTTTAATTTTCACTAGTCTTCTTATGAATGTTAATTGTCAGAGGGGAGAGTTGTATTAACTTGTGGGTTTTGCATTTAAGGAAATTGTGCAGAGACTGGAGTACAGTTTATGCCCAACATGGATAACATGATAATTTTGCCATTATCATTAAATTAATCCTTTCTGGAAACTTCTAATCTCTTGTCTGGCAGAAAGATGCCATAAAGCTGTCAGGGCATGGAAAATCGTTCTTCTTATAATTAGACATTTAAATAATTCTGATTCTCAACCCCTAGTCATGACTCTTCTGTTATCCAGCATTCCTTACATTGCTGAGTTTTAAGCCTTCGGGATTTCAGGAGAAAATACAACTCCTTCTTATTCATACCCACATCTGAAAGCACATTAGTCTGCAATTTATTCTATTTATTATTTTCTAATCCTCCTGCACAGTCAAAATTTTATTGAACATCTCATTTCTAGGAGCTTTCTAACATCTATATTCTTGATCTTATCATGATTATGTTTTTATTTTTTGCAATGTTTTAGATCGTTTTATTTTTATCTCAAAATAGAAGGCCAATTAATGGATTTGTTATTGTCTTCTGTAATTCTACAAAAACTCTTACTGTGAATCAATGAGAGCAAATGTTGTTTTGAGGGTTAAAACAATCTAAAATCACAAATTATAAATGACAATCACACTCCTATCCTTATAGTTATCCAGTTTATATTATTTTACAGTTTCCAAAAATTCTAGCTCATTTAAGCTTTTGGAAATAGCACATTTCTAAAAAGTCATAGTGTCACTTTAAGTACTTTTAAACTTTCAGTTATTGAAAACTAAAACTCCCATTCAGAAGACTGAATGAAAGTAGAGGAAATACAGTTACAAACTGAATCATGAGTAATGCATAATGATTTTTAAAATTTCTTTTAAAATAGGAAAATACAGAAAGGAATAAACCACAATTTACATAAGAATTATATACTTTTGGAATCTTCACAGCAATAGAAGAAATGAGCAAAATTAATTAATTTAAAAAATTATATATAATTATTCTACCTGTTACCTATTCAGTTATTCATGCATACTTGACTCTCATGTGATGAGGGAAATATAATGATTGATCTTGACTCTTGCATATTTAATTGTAGATGAGGTCTGTGACCTATGGCAGTATATCTGCTAGTATAATTTTATGAGTAAATTTGCAGATACATTAAGGCAAAGAAAAAAATGACACATTTACACAATTCCAAACCTAATTCCAGAGAGAGAAAGAAAAACTTTCATTCTGATGCAGATTCTACAAAGAGTAAACCAGTCTGTGACAACATATTAGTGCTGTAAAATCTGCTAAAATTTGGTAATATGCACACTTGAGTGTCTCATAACATTTTGTCAAAAATAAATTTATTCCCTAAATACAGAATGTTTAAAACCACTTTTCACAATATTGGATTTCTCAAAATATAGCTTCTAATTTTCTTATCTAAATAAACTTAAAAGACTTTTAAAATTGAATGCATATTGTCTTCAAAAAATATGCTTGAAGGTAATAAGTTGTGCCTCCTATTATGCATTTGAACTCACAGTTTCCTATATATTACCTGAGGTAATGAGACATATTCAGAAAGTGTATGGCAAGCTTTAGTTCATATTTCATAATAATTTTTAAAGTGGATCTTTACATGACTTATACACTGAAATTCTAAATTTGAGAAGGAAAGAACTAGAATACATAATAACAAAATTTGAAATGTCAGCTGTATTTTGGTGGGATAGAATACTTTACTTAATATTCCACGGTTTCTCCTACTAGAATTTCTTCCTATTTCCTACTCTCTAGACTCACATGGTCTACTGCCTCTGTAGTTCTCTGCATACCTAACCCATCCCCACCCCCACCCCAAGCCCCCCTCATTCCTTAGTTTTTATGTCTGGAATACACTCCATTCATTTAAGAGACTGGCTTTCTCTCTGTTCAATTTCCTATCTCAGGAGATAATCTTAGTAGCCCCACCGCTGTTGAGTGTCCTTTCTTGGTACCATCAACTCTGCATAGGCACCTCACATAAAGAGGGCTGCTGAGGTGACTTACTGTGGAGTGGCAGCTGGTAGCTGATAAGTGAGCAGTGAATAGTTGTAGTTATTAGAGAAAGAGAAAGAACACTTATCAGAGAACATGATTCTGTAGCAGAAATAAACAGAACTGGAAGATGGATCCTATGTTTAATTATTAACAAGTGATTTAATAACTTCTTACTTTTTTTTAAGAATTTGATCAGTGCTATTTGGCACTTTTTCCAACAAGCTTTCAAATGCACAGATTATTTTGGCTTACCCACTGATATGATTAGGCTTTGTGTCCCCACCCAAATCTCACCTTGAATTATAATCCCCATAATCCCCACATGTCCAAGGGAGAGACCAGATAGAGGTAATTGGATCATGAGGACAGTTTTCCCCATGCTGTTCTCATGACAGTGAGTTCCCACAACATCTGATGGTTTTATATATAAGGGGCTCTTCCCCCTTCACTCAGCACTTCTCCTTCCTATTGCCTTGTGAAGAAGGTGTCTTGCTTACACTTTGCCTTCCACTAAGATTGTAAGTTTCCTGAGGCCTCGCCAGCCATTCTGAACTGTGAGTCAATTAAACCTCCTTCCTTTATAAATTACCCAGTCTCAGGCAGTTCTTTATAGCAATATGAAAATGGACTAATACACCTACTATAAAAAAATTACTCTAAGGCCGGGCACAGTGGCTCACTCCTGTAATCCCAGCACTTTGGGAGGCCGAGGCAGGCGGATCAGCTGAGGTCAGGAATTCGAGACCAGCCTGGCCAACACAGTGAAACCTCGTCTCTACTAAAAATACAAAATTAGCCGGCTGTGGTGGTACACACCTGTAATCCCAGCTACTTGGAAGGCTGAGGCAGGAGAATGACTTGAACTCAGGAGGCAGAGGTTGCACTCCAGCCTGGGCAAAAAGAGCAAAACTCCCCTTAAAAAAAAAAAAAAAAAAATGCTCCAATATTGAATTGTTCTGGTATCTTAAAGAGATCATCTGAAATTGACTCTGATTATTTTGAATTTTTAAATTTTCATATTAAATGAGGTTGAATTCAAGTTAAAACAATAATGAATCAAGAGTGAACCACATGCTTTCATGCTAGGTAATGAAAGTAATTACCAAGGTCGTATTAGGAGTAGCTTTTGATAATGTTAATCACCCTCTTGTAGTATAGTTATTACCCTAGCTAGGAAAGGAAGAGCAAAGACATAAAATTATAATAATATACTAAACTCTCATCAGTGTTGGGCTTGAAGGATTTAGGTGGGGCTTACACAAAATCAGCCTGTAGACAGTTATGAGGTTGGAAAATACAATACTATGTATGAATGAGATGTTACAGAAGCAAAGAACATTTGAACAACAGACGTGCTGGACTTCAGGAATACTGCACAAAGAAATAAAAACCCTAAATCTGGATTTTTTAAAACTTGGATATTTGACTAAGGGCCTGTAGACTTCAATTAATATGCAAGGTTTCAGTAAATTATCCATAAGATGGATGATATAAAAATATTACTCCAATAGAATTTTTAGAAATTATTTTTCAAATAAGCTAATCACAAATGGGTTAACTTTCGGTCAAGGCTTACTATTTAGGGATAAATCCATATAGTGTAGGCATAAAGTTGGCCTTCTGGCATTTTGAATTTGATCAATACATGCTACTTTAGTAATCTTCCTGTTACAGGGACCAGTGGTTGTGAATTTCAATGTTAAAGCATCTATTATAGAGTTCATATTAGAGTTTTCACTAAGAGACTATCATCAAATATTTTCAGTGTAAAATATTGGGATACCTCGTTTTTAAAAAACAGATGTATCTGAATGCTAAAGGTATCAGTATCAGAGACAGTGTTAATGTAAGAGACATTTCTTTTGTGATCTCCTGGGTTGTTGTAACCCTTGATTCTTTTGGAGGAATACTTTTCCCTCTTTGAGCCTTGAATACTTTTACGTGCCTTTTTTACATATTGCAACAGAAAATGCTTTCACATATTGTACAATGGTGATTTGATAGTCTGTTTTCTCCCCTAACTGCTGACTTACCTTTGACAAAACATGCCTAGTATAGCATGCCAGGAAGTGAAATGAAACAGACTATGCACGCTCAGGGTTTCATGGTTGAATAAGTGAATTAATCAATGACTGCTACCTGCTCTTATCCAAATTTTTGTGCTTTCCCAAAATTACTGTGTTAAAACCCTACCCTCCAAGGTGATGGTGTTAAGAAGTGAGGCCTTTGGCAGGTAATTAGATTGAGGGTGCGGCCCTCATAAATGGCATTAATGATTGTATAAAAGATGCCCAGGAAACTTGTTCACCTCTTCCATCATGTGAGTACACTGCAAGAAAATGCCATCTATGAATCAGAATATGGGCCCTTTCCAGAACACTGAATCTGCTCCTGCCTTGATCTTGAACTTCTCAACCTGCAGAGCTGTGGTAAATAATTTTCTGTTTTAGAAACTACCTAGTCTAAGGTATTTTGCTATAGCATCCTGAATAAACTAAGATAGCCCTCATATCACTACCAGAAAAAGCAGTTACAATAAAAAAAATTATATATGATAACTAATATAATAGAAAAAATAAAAATATATACATTGTGATATGGGTTTCGATATTTATCTTTTGTTTCATGACTTCACATTATGAAATTCAATAACATAGAACTCCCTCATGGAATTCCACCATAGGAGCTTGTCCTTTGCCATGGTAGCACCAACCAGCTGCACAGAGCAATAGATGGGCGTTGTCTGGAGCTCCTGCAATAGCAGGCTTAGGAACATCCACTGGATTTTTCCTTTCTCTAACATTTTTTTCTTTACATGTTTTATAGTATTTGAAATCAAAGGGATATAAAAATAATGTATTTTTTTAAACAAAAGCACAAAATAGCAATCTTAGCATAACTGAGCAAAGAGTACAAGATCATACAGCTAGTAAGAGGGTGGAGCTGGAATTAGAACTCATGCCTGACTTAGAGCTTGTGATCTCAATTGTTCTGTAATACGCATACCAATTTACAATGCCTACTACAGATGAAAGTGATGTTCAAAGGGAAGAGAGCCCACGGGCAGGGAAGAAAAAAAGATTTCTGTGAAACCTGTTAAAGTCATCTTCACAGTTCCTAATAAGTTATCATGAGTTTGTTGTCTAAAGCCTATGAATTGAAGGAATTTAGGTAAGCAACTCATGATAGCAGCATGGTCCATGGATTTTGAAAGTCAGTAACAGTAGCTACTCATAGGACAAGTACTGGGAGACTGGGTGCTTCAAATGGAAATAGGTAGTAGTTTCCTATGTAATTTACAAGAGAGCATTTAGTGGAGTGTAGGAACCTCAATGAAACCAATTACTAGAATTCTGAAATTGTGAGTTTCTTCATGTTTTACATACGGGTCAAGTGAGGAGGACTGACCAGGGATTCTCAGTCCACATGCTTAATGTTAGAATGTTTATTTGTCTTAATCAAATTTCTTAATAAAACAAAATATAGCTCATCTATTTCATGGATGTCCAAGGTTACTTGGAGACAGAAATATAACGTGGATATGATTCCACCCAACTAATTAGTGGAAAAATCCATGGAAATTTTCAAGAGTTACTGAGATACATAATCAAACAACTATTTTACATTCAATGGCAACTTGGTGAAAGAACTTGTACTGGGGGCTAAAAAAGATGACACACAAAACCTGACCTCAGAAGGGATTTAAATTTACCAGTCAGGATAAGATACGTGTAAAAATAACTTTGATGCAAAGCATTTAAATTGGTAAATTAGATTACCGTTACAGACAGAATAAATATTTTTAGTAATAAGAAGGAAAAAATTTAATGAAATGAGAATTCAGTTGTTCAAGGTTAGAGAGGCAAAACTGATTATTAAGGCATTTCAGCAACATTATGTTTAGTAGGATAATTCAGTTTTGCACCAAGATCAATTTGACCTTACAGAAATTAAAATCTCGTCTCTTAACAAGACAGAAAATATCAGATGAGAAATGAGCAATTACCAGTCGATGCCCACTCTCTGACAACTCTAATGTTTACATCAAAAGCGCATCCTCTAATGCAGTGCAGGAGCATTTTTGTCAGACAATAATGCTTGGAGGCATTAAAAAGCACCTGCTGCTTTAAAAAGTTGTGCCTTGGCAGACAGGCATCAAACTGCAAATTATGGCTACAAATTTCTGTTTTTTGAAAACCTGCTCATTAGCGTAGAATAATAACAAGTGCTACTTACGGCTTACTGTCTGATGTATAGTCAATAGCTCTCTCTCTCTTTCTCTCTCTCTTTTAAATATGTGTTACTGTTACTATGTTTAATATCATATAGATCGTACTCATGAATGTATATGTGTGGGTTTGTATGTATATAAAGCAGCTTAGTATATTATGCTCTCTAAGGAAAGTGTTTTTTCCTTAGAGAAAAACGAAAAGGGTGTCAAGTTCTTCTGGCACCAAGAATCGTTTCATCTTTTTCCACTTCTAAGAGTACATAATTTAAACATAATTATAATCTACAGAATGACTGAGTGTACAGTTTTTATTTCTGCTATTGTATGCTATTGCTGCAAAACAGATTACCACAAATTTAGTGGCTGATAACGCAAATATGTTATCTCATGTTTTATACATCAAAAGTGTGGTAAGCTCAACTGGTTTCTCTATGCTGGGTTTCACAAGACCAAAATTAAGTGTTCTGCAGGCCTGCGTTTCTTTCTGGAGGTTCTGGAGATGATTCTGCTTCTAGGCTTTTTTTGAGTGGTTGGCAGAATTCAGTTCCATGCAGCTTTAAGACTGAACTTCCCATTTGCTTTTTGGCTGTCAGTCAAGGGTTACTTCTACCTGCTAGAAGCTGCCCATATTCCTTAACTTATGGCTCCGTTCTTCCGTCTTAAGTCAGTTAGGGCCAGTAGAGTCCTCCCATTTTCATCCATCCCTTCTCTGCCTCTCTCTTCGGCCATATTTCTCTGACTCCACCTGTGAAATTTCTCTGCTGTTAAGGCTCAGGTGATTAGACTGGGCCCATCTGGATAATACAGGAAGCTCTCCCTATATTTGACTGTTGATTAATCACTTCATTTATCTGCAAAGTCCCCTTCTGGCAATACCTAGATTCGTTTTGATTGACTAACAAGAAAATGGGAATCTTGAAGGAAATATTTTATAATTCTGCCTGCCACAGTCATTACTGGTCATCTGGTTACTTCGAAAACTATAAGGTATAATTTAAATACAGTTGTCCCTTGGTATCCATGGGGGATTGTTTCCAGGATCTCCACAAATAACAAAGTCCACAGATGCCCAAGTTTATTGCATAAAATGGCACAGTATTTTCATATAACCTGCAACAGGTACTCTCATATACCTTAAATTATCTCTAGATTACTTATAATTTCTAATGCAATGTAAATGCTATATAAATAGTTGTTATAATGTTTTTATTTGTATTATTTTTTGTTACTTTTCCCTACTCTGTGTGATCCATGATTGGTTGAATTCAGAGACAGGAATACGGAGGGCTAACTGTACTACAATTTAATTAACTGTGCTCTTTTTTCTTTTTTTTCTTTTTTTTTCTTTTTTTTCTTTTATTATTATTATTAGTATTATTATTATTATACTTTAGGTTTTATGGTACATGTGCGAAATGTGCAGGTAAGTTACATATGTATACATGTGCCATGCTGGTGCGCTGCACCCACCAACTCGTCATCTAGCATTAGGTATATCTCCCAATGCTATCCCTCCCCCCTCCCCCCACCCCACAACAGTCCCCGAAGTGTGATGTTCCCCTTCCTGTGTCCATGTGTTCTCATTGTTCAATTCCCACCTATGAGTGAGAATATGCGGTGTTTGGTTTTTTGTTCTTGCGATAGTTTACTGAGAATGATGATTTCCAATTTCATCCATGTCCCCACAAAGGACATGAACTCATCATTTTTTATGGCTGCATAGTATTCCATGGTGTATATGTGCCACATTTTCTTAATCCAGTCTATCATTGTTGGACTTTTGGGTTGGTTCCAAGTCTTTGCTATTGTGAATAATGCGGCAATAAACATACGTGTGCATGTGTCTTTATAGCAGCATGATTTATAGTCCTTCGGGTATATACCCAGTAATGGGATGGCTGGGTCGAATGGAATTTCTAGTTCTAGATCCCTGAGGAATCGCCACACTGACTTCCACAAGGGTTGAACTAGTTTACAGTCCCACCAACAGTGTAAAAGTGTTCCTATTTCTCCACATCCTCTCCAGCACCTGTTGTTTCCTGACTTTTTAATGATTGCCATTCTAACTGGTATGAGATGGTATCTCATTGTGGTTTTGATTTGCATTTCTCTGATGGCCAGTGATGGTGAGCATTTTTTCATGTGTTTTTTGGCTGCATAAATGTCTTCTTTTGAGAAGTGTCTGTTCATGTCCTTCGCCCACTTTTTGATGGGGTTGTTTGCTTTTTTCTTGTAAATTTGTTGGAGTTCATTGTAGATTCTGGATATTAGCCCTTTGTCAGATGAGTAGGTTGCAAACATTTTCTCCCATTTTGTAGGTTGCCTGTTCACTCTGATGGTAGTTTCTTTTGCTGTGCAGAAGCTCTTTAGTTTAATTAGATCCCATTTGTCAATTTTGGCTTTTGTTGCCATTGCTTTTGGTGTTTTAGACATGAAGTCCTTGCCCATGCCTATGTCCTGAATGGTAATGCCTAGGTTTTCTTCTAGGGTTTTTATGGTTTTAGGTCTAACATTTAAGTCTTTAATCCATCTTGAATTGATTTTTGTATAAAGTGTAAGGAAGGGATCCAGTTTCAGCTTTCTACATATGGCTAGCCAGTTTTCCCAGCACCATTTATTAAATAGGGAATCCTTTCCCCATTTCTTGTTTTTGTCAGGTTTGTCAAAGATCAGATACTTGTAGATATGTGGCATTATTTCTGAGGGCTCTGTTCTGTTCCATTGATCTATATCTCTGTTTTGGTACCAGTACCATGCTGTTTTGGTTACTGTAGCCTTGTAGTATAGTTTGAAGTCAGGTAGTGTGATGCCTCCAGCTTTGTTCTTTTGGCTTAGGATTGACTTGGCGATGCGGGCTCTTTTTTGGTTCCATATGAACTTTAAAGTAGTTTTTTCCAATTCTGTGAAGAAAGTCATTGGTAGCTTGATGGGGATGGCATTGAATCTGTAAATTACCTTGGGAAGGATGGCCATTTTCATGATATTGATTCTTCCTACCCATGAGCATGGAATGTTCTTCCATTTGTTTGTATCCTCTTTTATTTCCTTGAGCAGTGGTTTGTAGTTCTCCTTGAAGAGGTCCTTCACATCCCTTGTAAGTTGGATTCCTAGGTATTTTATTCTCTTTGAAGCAATTGTGAATGGGAGTTCACTCATGATTTGGCTCTCTGTCTGTTATTGATGTATAAGAATGCTTGTGATTTTTGCACATTGATTTTGTATCCTGAGACTTTGCTGAAGTTGCTTATCAGCTTAAGGAGATTTTGGGCTGAGACAATGGGGTTTTCTAGATATACTATCATGTCATCTGCAAACAGGGACAATTTGAATTCCTCTTTTCCTAATTGAATACCCTTGATTTCCTTCTCCTGCATAATTGCCCTGGCCAGAACTTCCAACACTATGTTGAATAGAAGTGGTGAGAGAGGGCATCCCTGTCTTGTGCCAGTTTTCAAAGGGAATGCTTCCAGTTTTTGCCCATTCAGTATGATATTGGCTGTGGGTTTGTCATAAATAGCTCTTATTATTTTGAGATACGTCCCATCAATTCCTAATTTATAGAGAGTTTTTAGCATGAAGGGTTGTTGAATTTTGTCAAAGGCCTTTTCTGCATCTATTGAGATAATCATGTAGTTTTTGTCTTTGGTTCTGTTTATATGCTGGATTACATTTATTGATTTGCGTATATTGAACCAGCCTTGCATCCCAGGGATGAAGCCCACTTGATCATGGTGGATAAGCTTTTTGATGTGCTGCTGGATACTGTTTGCCAGTATTTTATTCAGGATTTTTGCATCAATGTTCATCAAGGATATTGGTCTAAAATTCTCTTTTTTTGTTGTGTCTCTGCCAGGCTTTGGTATCAGGATGATGCTGGCCTCATAAAATGAGTTAGGGAGGATTCCCTCTTTTTCTATTGATTGGAATAGTTTCAGAAGGAATGGTACCAGCTCCTCCTTGTACCTCTGGTAGAATTCGGCTGTGAACCCATCTGGTCCTGGACTTTTTTTGGTTGGTAAGCTACTGATTATTGCCACAATTTCAGCTCCTGTTATTGGTCTATTCAGAGATTCAACTTCTTCCTGGTTTAGTCTTGGGAGGGTGTATGTGTCGAGGAATTTATCCATTTCTTCTAGATTTTCTAGTTTATTTGCGTAGAGGTGTTTGTAATATTCTCT
Source organism: Pongo abelii (assembly GCF_028885655.2). Taxonomy (NCBI): domain Eukaryota; kingdom Metazoa; phylum Chordata; class Mammalia; order Primates; family Hominidae; genus Pongo; species Pongo abelii. Next base: position 62,108,688 of record NC_085928.1, read on the forward strand.
GATGGTAGTTTGTATTTCTGTGGGATCGGTGGTGATATCCCCTTTATCATTTCTTATTGCATCTATTTGATTCTTCTCTCTTTTTTTCTTTATTAATCTTGCTAGCGGTCTATCAATTTTGTTGATCCTTTCAAAAAACCAGCTCCTGGATTCATTTATTTTTTGAAGGGTTTTTTGTGTCTCTATTTCCTTCAGTTCTGCTCTGATTTTAGTTATTTCTTGCCTTCTGCTAGCTTTTGAATGTGTTTGCTCTTGCTTTTCTAGTTCTTTTAATTGTGATGTTAGGGTGTCAATTTTGGATCTTTCCTGCTTTCTCTTGTGGGCATTTAGTGCTATCAATTTCCCTCTACACACTGCTTTGAATGCATCCCAGAGATTCTGGTATGTTGTGTCTTGGTTCTCATTGGTTTCAAAGAACATCTTTATTTCTGCCTTCATTTCGTTATGTACCCAGTAGTCATTCAGGAGCAGGTTGTTCAGTTTCCATGTAGTTGAGCGGTTTTGAGTGAGATTCTTAATCCTGAGTTCTAGCTTGATTGCACTGTGATCTGAGAGACAGTTTGTTACAATTTCTGTTCTTTTACATTTATTGAGGAGAGCTTTACTTCCAAGTATATGGTCAATTTTGGAATAGGTGTGGTGTGGTGCTGAAAAAAATGTATATTCTGTTGATTTGGGGTGGAGAGTTCTGTAGATGTCTATTAGGTCCGCTTGGTGCAGAGCTGAGTTCAATTCCTGGGTATCCTTGTTGACTTTCTGTCTCGTTGATCTGTCTAATGTTGACAGTGGGGTGTTAAAGTCTCCCATTATTAATGTGTGGGAGTCTAAGTCTCTTTGTAGGTCACTCAGGACTTGCTTTATGAATCTGGGTGCTCCTGTATTGGGTGCATGTATATTTAGGATAGTTAGCTCTTCTTGTTGAATTAATCCCTTTACCATTATGTAATGGCCTTCTTTGTCTCTTTTGATCTTTGTTGGTTTAAAGTCTGTTTTATCAGAGACTAGGATTGCAACCCCTGCCTTTTTTTGTTTTCCATTTGCTTGGTAGATCTTCCTCCATCCTTTTATTTTGAGCCTATGTGTGTCTCTGCACATGAGATGGGTTTCCTGAATACAGCACACTGATGGGTCTTGAGTCTTTATCCAATTTGCCAGTCTGTGTCTTTTAATTGGAGCATTTAGTCCATTTACATTTAAAGTTAATATTGTTATGTGTGGATTTGATCCTGTCATTATGATGTTAGCTGGATATTTTGCTCGTTAGTTGATGCAGTCTCTTCCTAGTCTCAATGGCCTTTACATTTCGGTATGATTTTGCAGTGGCTGGTACTGGTTGTGCCTTTCCATGTTTAGCGCTTCCTTTAGGAGCTCTTTTAGGGCAGGCCTGGTGGTGACAAAATCTCTCAGCATTTGCTTGTCTGTAAAGTATTTTATTTCTCCTTCACTTATGAAGCTTAGTTTGGCAGGATATGAAATTCTGGGTTGAAAATTCTTTTCTTTTAGAATGTTGAATATTGGCCCCCACTCTCTTCTGGCTTGTAGGGTTTCTGCCGAGAGATCCGCTGTTAGTCTGATGGGCTTACCTTTGATGGTAACCCGACCTTTCTCTCTGGCTGCCCTCAACATTTTTTCCTTCATTTCAACTTTGGTGAATCTGACAATTATGTGTCTTGGAGTTGCTCTTCTCGAGGAGTATCTTTGTGGCGTTCTCTGTATTTCCTGAATCTGAATGTTGGCCTGCCTTGCTAGATTGGGGAAGTTCTCCTGGATAATATCCTGCAGAGTGTTTTCCAAGTTGGTTCCATTCTCCCCGTCACTTTCAGGTACACCAATCAGACGTACATTTGGTCTTTTCACATAGTCCCACATTTCTTGGAGGCTTTGCTCATTTCTTTTTATTCTTTTTTCTCTAAACTTCTCTTCTCGCTTCATTTCATTCATTTCATCTTCCAGGGCTGATACCCTTTCTTCCATTTGATCGCATCGGCTCCTGAGGCTTCTGCCTTCTTCACGTAGTTCTCGAGCCTTGGTTTTCAGCTCCATCAGCTCCTTTAAGCACTTCTCTGTATTGGTTATTCTAGTTATACATTCTTCTAAATTTTTTTCAAAGTTTTCGACTTCTTTGCTGTTGGTTTGAATATCCTCCCGTAGCTCGGAGTAATTTGATCGTCTGAAGCCTTCTTCTCTCAGCTCGTCAAAGTCATTCTCCGTCCAGCTTTGTTCCGTTGCTGGTGAGGAACTGCGTTCCTTTGGAGGAGGAGAGGTACTCTGCTTTTTAGAGTTTCCAGTTTTTCTGCTCTGTTTTTTCCCCATCTTTGTGGTTTTATCTATTTTTGGTCTTTGATGATGGTGATGTACAGATGGGTTTTTGGTGTGGATGTCCTTTCTGTTAGTTTTCCTTCTAACAGAAAGGACCCTCAGCTGCAGGTCTGTTGGAGTACCTGGCCAGCCGTGTGAGGTGTCAGTCTGCCCCTGCTGGGGGGTGCCTCCCAGTTAGGCTGCTCGGGGGTCAGGGGTCAGGGACCCACTTGAGGAGGCAGTCAGCCCGTTCTCAGATCTCCAGCTGCATGCTGGGAGAACCACTGCTCTCCTCAAAGCTATCAGACAGGCACATTTAAGTCTGCAAAGGTTACTGCTGTCTTTTTGTTTGTCTGTGCCCTGCCCCCAGAGGTGGAGCCTACAGAGGCAGGCAGGCCTCCTTGAGCTGTGGTGGGCTCCACCCAGTTCAAGCTTCCAGGCTGCTTTGTTTACCTAAGCGAGCCTGGGCAATGGCGGGCGCCCCTCCCCCAGCCTCGCTGCCGACTTGCTGTTTGATCTCAGACTGCTGTGCTAGCAATCAGCGAGACTCCGTGGGCGTAGGACCCTCTGAGCCAGGTGCGGGCTATACTCTCCTGGGGCACCGTTTCCTAAGCCCGTCGGAAAAGCACAGTATTCGGGTGGGAGTGGCCCGATTTTCCAGGTGTCACTCCTGGAAAGGGAACTCCCTGACCCCTTGCGCTTCCCGAGTGAGGCAATGCCTCGCCCCTGCTTCGGCTGGCGCACGGTGCACTCACCCACTGACCTGCGCCCACTGTCTGGCACTCCCTAGTGAGATGAACACGGTACCTCAGATGGAAATGCAGAAATCACCCGTCTTCTGCGTCGCTCGCGCTGGGAGCTGTAGACCGCAGCTGTTCCTATTCGGCCATCTTGGCTCCTCCCCTAACTGTGCTCTTATACTTAAAAACTAACTACTTTAACATAAGCTAATTATGAATATCTTTCTTCCATGAAAAATGAATCTTCTTAAAACTTCTCTTGCCAGTATTTGAAAATCATGGCCTTGATAAAGAGTGAAATACCATTTAGGCCCATGTACTTGTAAGAAAATAATGTATTTTCCCAATTCAACCTCATGAAAGTGGTATTTAAGTGAGTGTAATATCCCTCTTTTATGTTCACTCTACTATCTTCACTAAAAACATCAATCAACTCTAAACTTTATCTGGTTTTAAGGAAGTCACAGAACTTCAATATGTAACTTTCTTTGTATTTACTGATTGTTTCACCAAAATTCTTCATGCTAAAACTCAGAAAAGCTAAATGATTTGTCTAAGGTCAAATGACTGTTACTTAGAAGCTAGGTTATATCTTTACTTATAAAAAATATTTCTTGGTATGCATTTTTTGTTACTATACACAGAAAATATAATTTTTCTTTATCATTCAACCTACTCAAAATATTGTTGGGTTAGCCTTATTGTCACTTTTTAAAAGTTTTTAAGATATTAAATATAATTGTACCATATGCTTATAGTCACCTATTTACTAGGCTCAGATAATGTTAAAATTTACTGAGGTTTTTATTCGGTCATCAAGGTCACTGTACCATATTAAATCTGACAATGATCAATTAATAACTCTGAGGATAACCTTATGACTAGTTATATAACCTGATAAAAGTGATAGATTTACTATGTTACACATCAGTTATGAGTTTAATAAGAAGAGAAAAAGAATTAGTTTTGTTAGTACAAAGCTTCATCAACTCTTTCTCGTCCTTGAAGTTCAAAGCTTGTTTTTTAAAAAAGTTCTAAAAAGTGCTGTATGGGCTGTTCTATATAGTTGTGCTTTTACTTTTATCTGAATCTGTTAAAAAATTAATTATATAATCATAATCTTTTCGATATTTTACACACATTTTAGCTCTTATATAACATTAACTTATTGCAGCTATTACAAACTGAAATATTCAAGTATTAAATCATTTCATATTCAAATCATTTGTAACTTTTGTTTTTTCTTTAAAAAGTCAGATTGCATTACTTCACACTCATTGTAGCTCGTTCACTTATTTATCTGGTATTTATTGCTCTGTGGTACTCTTTTAAGTGTTGGGGCCAAAGAATAAAAAAATACAAAATTCAGGTCTTTAGGGCATTTACATTCTAACACGGAGACAGACTATAAAGAAGAAGCAGATTTTTAAAAAATTCAAGGCTTCAAGTATGATTGTGCCCCTTGCACACCAGTCTTGGTGACAGAGCAAAACCCTGTCTCAAAAAAACAAAAACAAAAACAAAACAAAACAAAAAAAAAACCTTAAGGTTTCAGAACATTTTAAGTGCTTTGGACCCTGAAAGTAGAGTAAGCAAAAAGAGATCAAAGGGGATGGGACAGGTGTGCTATTTTATATAGGATGACTGGTAAGGAACTCTGCGAAGGGGAAATTAGGCAGAGACATGAATCGTGTGGAGACCTGAGCCAAAAGTGCCAGGGAAAGAGCTTTACAGGCAGAAGTCAGCAAATGAGAGTCCCTGGAGCAGGAATGAACTTGAACGCACGAGGGAACAGGCAAGTTGAAGTTGCTGGGGCAGGAAAGGTGAGTGAATGCTGAGATGAGCAGAACTACTCCTAACTGTTCAGAACTGAGACAAGAGTCCAACAGAGGTTAAACATCATATTTAATTTTTCTAATTTTTAATTTTAAAAACAACTTTATTGATATTTAATTCACATATCATGGAATTCACCTATTTAAAGTGTACAGTCCAGTGGCTCTTAGTATGTTCACAGAATTGTGTGGTCATCACAACCTCGCCATCAATTTTAGAATATACAGAAAAGAAGCTGAATAAAAATGAACAGTCATTTTCCATTTCTCCACTCCTCCCAACCCCATCCAGCCCCAGTCATCATTCATGTATCTACTTTCTGCCTCTATATATTTGCCTATTCTGGACTCATTTTAAAAATATTCTTCCTATCTAACTGTGATTATGTATCCTTTGACCAACATTGCCCCTTCTTTCCACTCCATAACCACCCAAGCCTCTGGTAACCACCGTTCTACTCTCTCCTTCTATGAGACAGACAAAACATGTAATCTATAGTTTTGTTTGGCTAAGGAGATGGTTCACTTCAAAACAATTAGAGAAGATTTGTTACTTTTCTTGAAATAGGGTGAAAAACTATAATTCAGTATTTTGATAATGCTAAGAAAACTAGAACTACTGTATGATCCAGAAATCTCACTATCGGGTATATATCCAAAGGAAACATCTAAAAACTTAAAAGCTACAAAGCAAGCTATACTCATGGCCTGGCCAACATTCCCACTTCAAGGCCTAGCAGTGAAAGGGGCCTGTTCACCCCTCTTTGGCCAGGACTGGCATCTGTAGGTCTGAACTGAGAGCGCTGATCTGTTGAGCTGGGTAGGAGCAAGGCTGGATCTATGCCAAAAACTCCTGATGGCGATTGGACCCACCTAAACCCAAAGTAGAGTCTTACCTGCTCCAGCTCCCCAGAGAGCTGAAATGGGGTAGATTTTCCTGTTGATGTCTACTTTTCTAATTTGAGATTTTCAGACTTCTTGAAACTCTTTCCAAGACTGCACCACTCCACCAGAAGAGGCAGCAGAGTTACCTGAAGTACTTGTCCTGTTGAATGCCTTGGGAAGCCCCAACTTTAAACAAATGTAGCCATTATTCTCCTCAGTCCTATGTCCTCACCTGGAATGCCCTCTCCTATAATCCCTGTTTTATCAGTTACCAAACTTTCAAAACTCTTTCAAAAGAGGCCATAAAATGTGTTTGGGTGTTGTTTGTAAAATATATCACTTGCTAATGTGCAGGAGTGTCCAAGGGCAGTATTAAAGAGGATGGAGAAGTCATCAGGGCCATGCCTTATGGCAATTTCAAGGCTGCATAGGACTCTCAAATATTAATATGTTTGCAGTGCATTATTTGTGGGAATTGGATCCAGACTTAAATTGAAAGTGTATCATAAAGTCCCTACTATCAAAATATTTCTTCATTGTGAGTTAGTTGTCAAATTATATATTTTTTTCTCTAGCAATCTCAACTTTATTCATAGTAACTTGCTGCATTGTGATTTTGGTGACTTTAGGTTGTGAACTCTTTATATGTAAGACTTCAGCTATGGAAATGCCGTGACACTGCTTATGACATTTTATACAGTTTTTAAATTTCTCTTTATTTTGAAACAACCTTAAACCTAAGAATAAGTCAGAAATAAGTGCAAATAAAACCCTTCGTTTTTCCCCAACCATTTGATAGTACATTGCCAAAATTAAGCTCCATATATTCCAAATACTTTATTTCCTACAAATAAGACTATTATCTTATGCAATCATAAAATGACTGTCAGATTAGGAAATTAACGTTTCTTTTTTTGTTGTTTGCTTTTGTTTTTGTTTTGTTTTTTGTTTTTTGCAACTTAAAACAAATTTTTATTGTGTTTGACAGCAATCTTTTAGTAATAAAATCAGCTATAAGAATATATTGGGTAGTATCACACAGACTAGGTTTTATTTTTTTTATTTATTTTTTTGTTTGTTTTTTTGATTTTTTTAAATTATTATACTTTAAGTTTTAGGGTACATGTGCACAATGTGCAGGTCAGTTACATATGTATACACGTGCCATGCTGGTGTGCTGCACCCATTAACTCGTCATTTAGCATTAGGTATATCTCCTAATGCTTTCCTTCCCTCCTCCCCCCACCCCACAACAGTCCCCAGAGTGTGATGTTCCCCTTCCTGTGTCCATGTGTTCTCATTGTTCAATTCCCATCTATGAGTGAGAACATGCAGTGTTTGGTTTTTTGTCCTTGCGATAGTTTACTGAGAATCATGATTTCCAATTTCATCCACGTCCCTACAAAAGACATGAACTCATCACTTTTTATGGCTGCATAGTATTCCATGGTGTATATGTGCCACATTTTCTTAATCCAGTCTATCATTGTTGGACATTTGGGTTGTTTCCAAGTCTTTACTATTGTGAATAGTGCCACAATAAACATACGTGTGCATGTGTCTTTATAGCAGCATGATTTATAGTCCTTTGGGTATATACCCAATAATGGGATGGCTGGGTCAAATGGTATTTCTAGTTCTAGATCCCTGAGGAATCGGCACACTGACTTCCACAATGGTTGAACTAGTTTACAGTCCCACCAACAGTGTAAAAGTGTTCCTATTGCTCCACATCCTCTCCAGCACCTGTTGTTTCCTGACTTTTTAATGATTGCCATTCTAACTGGTGTGAGATGCTATCTCATTGTGGTTTTGATTTGCATTTCTCTGATGGCCAGTGATGATGAGCATTTTTTCATGTGTCTGTCGGCTGCATAAATGTCTTCTTTAGAGAAGTGTCTGTTCATATCCTTTGCCCACTTTTTGATGGGGTTGTTTGTTTTTTTCTTGTAAATTTATTTAAGTTCATTGTAGATTCTGGATACTAGCCCTTTGTCAGATGAGTAGGTTGCAAAAATTTTCTCCCATTCTGTAGGTTGCCTGTTCACTCTGATGGTAGTTTCTTTTGCTGTGCAGAAGCTCTTTAGTTTAATTAGATCCCATTTCTCAATTTTGGCTTTTGTTGCCATTGCTTTTGGTGTTTTAGACATGAAGTCCTTGCCCATGTCTATGTCCTGAATGGTATTGCCTAGGTTTTCTTCTAGGGTTTTTATGGTTTTAGATCTAACATTTAAGTCTTTAATCCATCTTGAATTAATTTTTGTATAAAGTGTAAGGAAGGGATCCAGTTTCAGCTTTCTACATATGGCTAGCCAGTTTTCCCAGCACCATTTACTAAATAGGGAATCCTTTCCCCATTGCTTGTTTTTCTCAGGTTTGTCAAAGATCAGATAGTTGTAGATATGTGGCATTATTTCTGAGGGCTCTGTTCTGTTCCATTGATCTATATCTCTGTTTTGGTACCAGTACCATGCTGTTTTGGTTACTGTAGCCTTGTAGTATAGTTTGAAGTCAGGTAGCGTGATGCCTCCAGCTTTGTTCTTTTGGCTTAGGATTGACTTGGCGTTGCGGGCTCTTTTTTGGTTCCATATGAACTTTAAAGTAGTTTTTTCCAATTCTGTGAAGAAAGTCATTGGTAGCTTGATGGGGATGGCATTGAATCTATAAATTACCTTGGGCAGTATGACCATTTTCACGATATTGATTCTTCCTACCCATGAGCACGGAATGTTCTTCCATTTGTTTTTGTCCTCTTTTATTTCACTGAGCAGTGGTTTGTAGTTCTCTTTGAAGAGGTCCTTCACGAGGAAATTAACATTTCTACAATACTATTATTAATACTCAGAGAGAGAATGTATGAAATTGAGATTTTACAATTTTTAATTCCATGTCTTTTTAATGGAAAAGACATGGAATCAACTTACATCCCCATCAATAGTAGACTGGATAGAAAAAATGTGGTACATATACACCATAGAATACTGCATAGCCATAAAAAAGAACAAAATCATGTCCTTTGCAGCAACATGGATAGAGATGGAGGCAATTATCTCAAGCAAACTAATGCAGGAACAGAAAACCAAGCACTGCATGACCTCATTTAAAAGTCGGAACTAAACACTGAGAACACATGGACAAAAAAAAAAGAAAAGGAATGACAGACACTGGGGCCTACTTGAAGGTGGAGAATGGGGGGAGGGAGAGGATCGAAAAACTACCTATTGGGTAGTAGGCTTATTAGCTGGGTGATGAAATAATCTGTACACCACACCCCATGACACACAATTTACCTATATAACAAACCTGCACATGTATTCCTCAATCTAAAATACAGAGTAAAAAGTCCGGGAATGGTGTCTCACACCTGTAATCCCAGCACTTGGGGTGGCCGAGTTGGGCACATAACTTGAGGTCAGAAGCTCGAGACCAGCCTGGCCAACATGGTGAAACCCATCTCTACTAAAAATACAAAAATTAGCTGGATGTGGTGATGCGCACCTGTAGTCCCAGCTACTCAGGAGGCTGAGGCAGGAGAATCATTTGAACCTGGAAGGTGAAGGTTGCAGTGTCCCAAGATCATGCCACAGTACTCCAGCCTGGCGACAGAGATTCCGTCACAAAAAAAAAAAAAAGAGAGATTATAGATTATGGAAAGGTATCAGTTACTTGTAAAGATAAAGATTATTAGTACCCTTTGGAGTTAGTAGCTGAAATATAGTAGAGGAAAAGACTACTGGAGAAGAACTAATGAAACGAATAGACCAGTGTATGAAAGGACTGTCTACATTTGTATTGAAATCACCAATACTTATGACAGATAATCATAATTAAGCAAAAATAATGGAGAAATAAGAAGAAATGATCTAGAAGTAGGTAGAATAAAAATAATTATATGGTACTTATAACATCATATGAAATTTAAACTTATTATAAAAAACTTATTATATATAAAATTTAAGCTTTATTGTTGTTGTTAGAGACAAAGAAAAAAATGTTCTAAAAGTCTGTAAAGGGACACCATGGACAGCTACCTCACATCTACATCCAGAGGAGCAGGGCTATGGGGTGAAAACATGGCCATTGCTTGACAGGGCTACAAGGCAGAGCAAGGCCTTCAAGAGATAGTCAGATTTCTTTGGGGGTAAAAAAACGACAAAAAGAAAAATCATGTATTTGTTTATGTGTTGTTGTTTTTTTGCCTCCTTAAATTGTACCTGTTATTTCAGTCCCCACTATGCTTTTAACATTATATTCATTATATTCTATTCAAAAATTTTGTATTTTGACTAAGATTTTTGGACATCTATAATACTTTGTCTTCAGAAGTTTTCTGCACTTTTGATCCATCAATCACATCAATTGATAGATAGATAGACAGATAAATTTATGAGAGATATCAAAAAGTAGAACTGCAATTTAGTAAAAGCTCTTAAGGTCACTGTATATTTGTGATATGAAATCACTCTTGATTTTTTCTTACTTCCTTTATGTCCAAACTGCCAGAATATCAAGTCTTGTATTTTCTATCTCAAAATATATTGAGCCTTCTTGCCATCTCTTACCTAAGCCACCACCTTAATCTAACCACGTTACCACTTTCATTCTTATTGACTGTTATAGTCTGGATCTGTGTCCCCACCAAATCTCATGTTGAATTATAGTCCCCAGTGTTGCAGGTGAGGCCTGGTGGGAGGTGATTGGACCAGGGGAGTGGATTTCTCACCAATTTTAGCACCACCACCTTGGTGCTATTCTTGTGATAGAGCATGAGTTCTCATGAGTTGTGGTTGTTCAAAGTGTGCACACCTCCCCACTTGCTCCCTCTTACTCTTGCTCCTGCCATATGAGATGCTTCTTTCCCCTTTTCCTCTGCCATGATTGGAAGCCTCCTTGAGGTCTCCGCAGTCACTATGCTTCCTGCGCAGCCTGCAGAGTTGTGAGCCAATTAAACCTATTTTCTTTATAAATTGGCAGTCTTGCACTTCTTTATAGTAGTGTGAGAACAGACTAATACATTGCTTTTCCTAATTCCAATTTTAATGTCCATTTATTCTCCAAATATAAGCCAGCTGAATAAAAACACATCACATTTTGTCGTTTATTAAACTTAAATCCTTCAACTTATTCCAATTGTTCTCTGGAAAAGTTGAAAACTTTACTATGAATATTAAATTCTTACATTAAATTCCTGCTAATTTCTCCAATGTCATTCCCCACCAATTTTCCCTACACTCACAAAATTCAGTAACACGGGGTAACTGCCAGCTGTTAACATAGGCCAAACTCTCCACAGTACAGATATTGTCATATATTCAATTTCTCTCTTGGCCCCTTATTCACTCCAACACAGGCACACATGTTCATCCTTATTCTATTCATGGCTAATTCCTTTATGTACTTCTGTGTCTTTTCTTGTATGGCACATACTTTGAGAGGTCTTTCCTTACTATTAATTCTCTCCGTTATTCAATTATTCTTCATCTCTGTATTCGATGTGTTTTCTTCATAACACATGTCCCACACACAGGCAGATACATGCATACTACTTGGTTTAGTTATTTTTTACTTCTCATATAAAAGAGTTAGCTTGCAAAAATCAGAATCCATATATGTTTTATTAATTAACGAATGCCTGGTGTCATGTCATTGGTACTTAATAGATGCCTACTGAATGATTGAATGAATTCAATCATCTGGGTGGGAGATAATTAAGAAGTGAAAGTGGTTTTAGAAAGTAGAACAGTACTAGGTGTAATAAAAGAAAATTTGTATCTGGATTTCTAATTTTAGAGATTCGAAGTCTAAATCCAAAACTGGAAGAAAATCAGTGATATTTTCATAGAGAGAAATAAGGATGAAATCTTATGGAAGACTAATATTATTCATTAGCCAGGAGAATCTATCAAGCAAAAAGAGGTATTTTATTTTATTTTATATGTATATATAATATATATATAATGTATAAGTATGTATATAATAATACATAAACACGTATTTGTCTTATATTTGTAAATACAACTAGAACCAATGTACATCAGTCATGATTATTGACTGAAGCAAAGAAATGGAAAAATAAAATAAAACAACAAAAATGTGCTCTGGTTAAATTCAGAAGAAAATAAATCATTGGAAAGTTATTGGATGGCCAACTTAATTGACTAGAAACCTAGAGAACCTGGATTAGAAAATTGAGAACAACTAAATGAGCCTAGGTCCTTGAGAGCAAGCCAGGGTCATGGAGCCAGCTACTGGGCTATCCCCACTGGTGACCTCACTCTTAGAGGTCCACTCTGCTATATCACTGTAAGCTTAGCCACTCCTTCAATCTCCCTTGAACATTTCTGTTTGTTTTTTTTTTTCACCGTTGTAAGATTTAGTCACTCAAGCTGCTTCTTTTGTGATAGGCCTACTTGCTCCTCTTCCAACAGTTTATTTAGTTAGAAGAAGGGTTTTCTAGACTCTCATGCGCTCAGTAACACACTAAGTGACTCCCCCCAAAATGGAAACGTTTTTGAGAATCTCAAATGACAATTGTCAACTGCACCCACATATGGTATATTTCTGCATTTTTGATCAGTAAAAGTGCAACAAATACAAAATTAGTAGACTTGTATTTACATGTTGACACTAATCAGCTTCATGTGAGTGTGGAAATTTGTAGCCAGTATTTACCAGGCATAGATTCTCACCCTTAAGTATTTAAGACATCAGCTGTCAGGATACCAAGTCCTCAGGCTTTTATTGAGTTATTCTACCCATTGCACCCCGTGTTAAATATCTGCTAATCTTATACTTAACTTTCTTCAACAAATATTTAGAACAGCTACAACATGCCTAATTCTAAAAATTCCCTAATTGGTCAAAATCACTGACTGATGATCTACTCATTTAGAGTACTAATTGTTCAAAGTCTTGTTGAAATTATAGCCCAAGTTGGACACACAAGCCCAGCTTTGATGACAGCCAAATGGATAAAAAAGATTATAATGATATCTAAGCATCTGTTAAAACTAACTGTATCAATGATCTGTGAACCAAGCCAGGCTTTTGTGATGGATTATTACCACTTCAGAGACATAATTATGGACTATGAGGTCAAACAGTTACTTTTATAAAAGAGCACCTAAGTATGAAATTATACATTGCCCTATATCATTTTAGGATGCTACCAAGTAGAACTATAGCCTCTTCAAATACAAAAATAAATGGGAACATATGTGACTCAAAAGGCATTTAGTAGGTGGTACTTCTCTGTAGCATAAAAGAAGTTACAATTTTTATTGGATTTGCACTTTGCAAATCTTGCTTCTTAATAAAGCATAACAACTATTTGTTTCAGGTCTGAATGAACCACATAATAGGCATAAATCAGATAAATACTCTTTTACCCTGGGGCCCTCTTCAGGGGATACCTATTGATGGAGATCTGCGACAATGGACACTCTCCAGTAGCTCATGCATCTTATCTGCTAAATATAGTAGGCAACAGAGTCAAAGATCAATAAAAAGATTAATGGTTTTAATTACTCCTATGTAGCCAGTTGTGGGTAAAATTTTACTTGCTACTTCCACTGAGGGTAGCACACCACAGTCAACTTTTCAGTAAAGCTAATTTTACTTTCTGCTTGGTAAATTGCTCATTGACAATCCTGTAATGAGTCTGCTCTGTGTGTGACTGAACAGTGGGCATGCTTTCACTTTCTAAACTCAAGAAAAAAGGGCCATAAAACTGATGAATTACACATAAACAATTTCTGTATAAAAAATACTAGGAAAAAGACAATTTCCAGGCAAAAAGTTCCCCTACTTGAGCCATATGGAGCAAGCAAAAAGAGTATCAAACGAATGTTGTTATTTATGGAACTGCATGAGCTATGCTAATAAACACTGACAAGCATCTTCTGAGGATATATGGAGTAACTGACAAAGGAAATTATTTTCGTTTCGACAAAAGAAGGCTGAAGACAAGCTCCTCAAGCTATATGATTTGCTTGAGGCTCTGAAAGGTTTCTAGCAGTTCTTCTTAACTTACGCCCTGGTGTACTATCAGCTTTATCATGAGTCAATTCCTAGGTTAGTCCTTCTATACAAGGAATCAAGATACTAAATCATAACCTCAAAGAAGAATGACTAAAATCATAGGCATTACATTTTGTTAGTTTTTATTTTAGTTTTGGTGGTGCAAAGGGTGAATATTGCCATGGTTAAAAAAAAAGTCATCTTAAAATTATTTACCTTACCATATTAGTCTGATTATCTTATTTGCATTAGTTGTCCCCTTCTCAGTTAACATTATTGGAGTGTTTTTAAAATGCTACTAAATTAGGCTGTGACTGTCAAATGTTAATAAGCTATTGCACATAAATACCCAGGAATGTCTGCACTGAGGGTATAAGTTCAGAGGGCCATTCAGTCTACCAGCAATGAAAGTGTAGGGAATTATATTAGGCAGATTTAAGATTGTACAATCTTAAAGCAAAATAAAGACATTCTACAGAGCAATTCAATTATTTCCAAACTGAACAATGTTAGTTTATTTGCTCAATGACTTTGCACACAGTATGGGATACAAACTGGCCACTCTAAAACTGTCCTTGATTATCCGAGAACAAGAAACAAGTATTGGGACTGCCACATTTGAATGTTTACATGCAGTTTGGGGTGCGAGGTATTTACTAGGGTTAAATTCCACTAAAGGAAGGAAGAAGAAGCACAATTAGCAAGAGAAAGATGTCAAATGACAATAGAGGCCAAATCACACTCATTCACACTGGTGGGGAGATTTGGAGTAAACGTTTTCTGTTATAGTTTCCTGGCTTTCATCCCCTGGTTTGTCTTGGTCATCAAATATATGCTGCCTGAAGAAGTACATGCCCTTGGGTGAGTTCTGTAGCTCAAACTCACCTTGGGTGAGTTCTTGTAGCTCAAACTCACCTTGGGTGAGTTCTGTAGCTTCAAATTCTGAGGCAGAATTTGAAGAAGCTAAGCGTGATGATGGTCTCCTGATTACACTTTTTAAAGCTGGGCAACAAGTCCTTACATAAAGGAGTATCTGCATGACACACCTCTGTTACAGTCCACCCTTCAGGCTGCCCAGATGCATTTTAGGAAAGAAGGATTCTAGTGGACTTCTGATCCTGAAAAGAAGCTCAAAAGAGGGCGGTCAGTGGAACAGATTATAGCCTTCACTACTGCAGTTAATCGTCATGCTGCGATTGATTTTCTTTGTTTTCCTTTGCCACTGTTCATTCTAGATTCTCTCTTACCTTCACCTACCACCTCTGCCTTTTTTGTCTGTTTCGTGGCTTACTTGATACATGCACACACACACGTGCACACGTGTGTGCATGTGCACGTGTGTGTCTGCATGTCAGAGACAGACTGAGAGAGTGAAAGACTTATTATGGGAATTGGCTCACATAGTTACGGAGGCTGAGAATTTCCACCACCTGCCATCTGTAAGATGGAAAACAGAAAAACCATGGGTTATTTCATGTCCAAAGACCCAAACAACCGGGAGCTCCAATGTCTGAGAGCAGGAAAAGATGGTTGTCCTAGCTCAAGAGGCAAGAGAGAGAGAATTTGTCTATCTTTTGCCTTTTCGTTCTAATCAGCCCTTCAATGGATTAGATGTTGCTTACCCACATGACTGAGAGTAGACCTTCTTTACTCAATGTACCAATTACGTGCTAATCTCACCCTTACAGACACACCCAAAAATAATGTTTTAGCAGGTATGTGGGCATCCCTTGTCCCAGTCTAATTTACACGTAAAATTCACCATTATTTCATTTGGTGATATAATGTCGCAGTGTGGCAAGAAGGTACCAAAGGTTTTTCACACATACTGCTTCCCTTGTGTAGCAGCCATCCTACTCCCTGCTGAGGATCTGGGTCAATCAATTCTGCAAAAATAATGACCCTTTACTTGTCTCCAGGCCCCTGGAAGCAAGAAACATAAAGGGCTTCAATGGCATCAGTAGCTATATTTTATTGGGTCATTTCCTATGTTCCCAGAAAAAATGTACTTCTCTGAGAGACTATGACCTCTAACACCTGAGCACAGAGTGTGCAGACATGAAGCATGAAGCACCATGAGGAAACATCGGGAGTGATGATAAGTAAGGCAAGTCCTGTTTCTGCTTCTTGGATTCAAGACTCATTATTCCTCCTATTGGAAGTCCAATAGCATCAAAAGGACTTTTCATCAATGAGTATACAACATCCTGGAGAAGAGTATTGCCTCCTCCAGAGTATTGCCTGCATGTGGGCTCTTCAGCTATGCTCTCAGCAGGTCATTTTACTGCTCAATATGACCAGCAATTTCTGGGAAGTGCAGTAGGTAACATAACCAGTGGACCCTGTGTTTAGGGACCTTCTCTAGGACCTCCTTTGCTCTAAATTAGGTCTCTAGTTACTTTGATAGTATATGGGATTACATACCATTGAAAGAAACCTTCTGTAAGTTCTTGCAAAATGATGTTTACTGAGGCCTTGTAGGCAGTAAAGGCAAAACCCTTACCTAGATTGCATGTCCATTTCTGTCAGAATAATATTTACACTTTCCAAAATGGAAAGGTCTCGATGTTAATTTACCACAATTTAGCCAGTTGGTTTTCTGAGGAAATGGTGCATAAAACAATCGTAATAATTTTGGGTACAAAGAAAGAAAACAGAACAACTAAAATAAAGTTCAAACATAACATATGTTTTAGTATCATAGTATAGACACAAGAAGGAAAGATAATTTTAGACTTTGTTATGGGTGCATATTAATATGTGTTGGCAATCACTAAAAACTGAATACCTCCTCCACACAAAAACAAAATAGTGATTAGAAAATCACATTTTTGATAGATCATCTAAGAGACAACAATGGAATTCAGCAGAGAAATGACAAGAAACACCTAAAACAAGGAAGGAGAGAGGAATGAACATTGTTAGAATGACAATACTACCAAGTGTGATCTAAAGATTCAGGGTAATCTCTATCAAAATGCCAGTGTAATTTTTGACAGAAAAAAAGCAGTTCTAAAATTTGTATGGAACCAAAAAAGAGCCCAAATAGCCAAAGCAATCCTGAGTAAAAAGATATGAGCTGGAGGCATAACACTACCTCACTTCAAAATATATTACAAGGTTATAGTAACTAAAACAGCCTGCTATTGGTATAAAAACAGATGCACAGACCAGTGGAACAGAATAAAGAACTCAGAAATAAATCCATGTATTTACAGCTAACTGATTTTCAACAAAGGCACCAAAAACATACGTTGGAGAAAGAATATCCTCTTCCATAAATGGAATAAATGGTGTAGGAAAAATTGGATATTCTTATGCAGAAGAACAAACTGATCCCTTGCCTCAAATACAAAAATCAAATCAATTTGAATAAAAGACTTAAATGTAAGACCAGAAACTGTAAAACTACTCAAAGAAAATGTAGGGGAAACACTTCAGGACATTGGTCTAGGCAAAGATTTAAGGCTAAGACCTCAAAACCACAGGCAACAGAAGAAACATTAAGCAAATAAGGCTATATTAAACTAAAAAGCTTCTGCACAGCAAGGGATCAATAAACAGAGTAAAGAAACAACTTACTGAATGAGAAAAAAAATCTCCCCTCCCCTCCCCTCCCCTCCCCTCCCCTCTCCTCTCCTTTTCTTTTCTTTGTCTTCTTTTACTTTAAGTCCCAGGATACATGTGTAGAACATGCAGGTCGGTTACATAGTGTGCCACGGTGGTTTGCTTCACCTATTGACCCATCATATAGGTCCCTCCCACTCACCTGCCACTCCCCAAAAGGCCTCAGTGTGTGCTGTTCCCCTCCCTGTGTCCATGTGTTCTCATTGTTCAGCTCCCACTTATGAGTGAGAACTTGCGGTGTTTGGTTTTCTGTTCCCGTGTTAGTTTGCTGAGGATGATGGCTTCCAGCTTCATCCATATCCCTGCAAAGGACACGATCTCATTCCTTTTTAAGGCTGCATAGTATTCCATGGTGTATATGTACCACAATTACTTGATCCATTCTATCATTGATGGGCATTTGGGTTGGTTCCATGTCTTTGCTATTGTAAACAGTGTGGCAATGAACATATGTGTGCATGTGTCTTTATAGTAGAATGACTTATGTTACTTTTGGTATATACCCAGTAATGGGACTGCTGGGTCAAATGGTATTTCTGGTTCTAGATCCTGGAGGATCCTAGATTGCTACACTGTCTTCCACAATGGTTGAATTAATTTGCATTCCCACCAACAGTGTAAAAGCATTGGTATTTCTCCACAGCCTCACCAACATCTATTGTTTCCTGACTTTTTAATAATCGCTATTCTGACTGGCATTAGATGGTTTCTCATTATGGTTTTGATTTGCATTTCTCTAATGATCAGTGATGCTGAGTTTTTTCATATGTTTTTTGGCCGCATAAATGTCTTCTTTTGAGAAGTGTCTGTTTATATCCTTTGCCCACTTTTTCATATGGTCGTTTGTTTTTTCTTGTAAATTTTTAAAAATCATTTGTAGATTCTGGATATTAGACCTTGTCAGATGGATAGATTGCAAAAATTTTCTCCCATTCTTTTGGTTGCCTTAAAAATATTTTCAAAGTATTCATGCAACAGGGACTAATATCCAGAATATATAAAATATTCAAATAACTCAGCAGTGAAAATATTCAACCAATCCCATTTTAAAAGTGGGAAAAGGATATGCGTTAAATTTGTCAAAAGAAGACATACAGATTGCCAACAGATATATGAAAAAATGCTCATCATTACCAATCATCAAGGAAATACAAATCAAAACCACAATGAGATATTTTCTTAACCCAGTTAGAATGGCTATGATACAAACAACAACAAATAACAGATGCTAGTGAGGATGAGGAGACAAGGGAATTCTTCTCATGTACTGTTGGTGGGAGTACACTCACACTATGAACAGCCACTATGGAAAACAGTATAGAGAGTTCTTCAAAAAGTTAAAATAGAACTACCATATCATCCAGCAATCCTGCTACTGGGTATTAATGCAAAGGAAAGGAAATCAGTATATCAAAGTAATGCCTTCACCCCCATGTTTATTGCAGCACTATTCACAATAGCAAAGATACAGAATCAACTTAAGTGTCTATCAGTGGATGAATGGATAAAGAATATGTGATATACATACACAATGGAATACTATTTACCCATAAGGAGGCATACAATAATGTCATTTGCATCAACATGGATGCAATTAGAGGCTGTTATCTTAAGTAAAATAAGCTCAGCACAAAAAAACAAAAATATAACATGTTCTCATTCATATGTAGTAGCTAAAAGTGGGATCACATGGAGGTAGACAGTGAAAACATAGAAACTTTCTGGGAAGAGTGAGTGGAGGAGGAGGGCGAATGATGAATAGACATTGGTTAAAGGGTACAAGCACATAGTAAGATTTAAAAAAATAAATTCCATGTTTTATAGCAGAATAGGGTGACTATACTTAACAAAAATGTATTGTATTTAGGTAATGGACACCATAAATGCCTTGACTTGATCACTATATATTATATATATGTAACAAAATTTTACATGTATCTCATAAATTAGTACAAATTAAAGGAATATGTTTTAAATAACTTCATGATATTTCTCCATCATGTTCTCCTTTAGGCAAATAGGTGAATAAACACAATTTAATTAAAACTCAACAGTAAGGAGCATGAAAAGCAAGCCATGAACTGCAGAAAATATTTGCAATTCACGAATAAGAGTAATACTGAAAAGACACATAGAAATTCTTTAAATAATTGATAAGAAAAAGGCAACTGAAATGGAAAAAAAATCAGTAAAATATATTACTGAAGAATTTATAGACCTTAGTGTATTCATTCTGACAAATATACATGGAGATCAACCTCAGTAATAATCAGGCAAAGCAAAAGAAAATAGCTACTTAAATTTTGTAATACAATGGATTGATAGAAAAGATGGAGGCTAAACATAGTAAGTGTTGCTGAATGAGCAAAACATAAATTGGTAAAACTAACATGGAAAAAATTTGTCATTATTTAGTAAATTTGAAGCTATATGTACTATATTAAAAGTGTCACAGACTGCATAGCTTGAATAACCGAAATTTATTTTCACATATTTTTGGAGGTTAGATGTGCAACATCAAGGTTCCCACAGGGTTGGCTGCGTTTGAGGCTTCTCTTTGGCTTGCAGATGATTGTCTTCTCCTAGTATCTTCACATGATATTTCCTCTATGTTCTGTGTTGTAATTTCTTCTTTTAAGGACACTAGTCATATTGGATTAGGGTCCACCCAAATTACCTTATTTTACCTTAATTATTTCTTTAAAGACTCTATCTCCAAATACCATCTCATTCTGAGGTACTGGGGGTTAGAACTTAGAACATATGAATTTTGTAGGGATACAATCTCCCTATGACACATACCGTTTGAACCATAAATTTCATATACAGCCTAAAGTAATGTTTGAACTCACAAAACTTATATATAAATGTGTATGGCAATATTGTTGTAAAAAATGGAAATGGCAAAAATATCATCTTTCCTAATTAGATGGCTAGTGTAAACAAAACAGTCACATTTTATAAGAATTAGAGACTTGATACTAAGAAATTCTCATTTGAACCAGGTGAAGATGGATGAAACTTATATTTGGTATAGGCAGATTGTGTGAATCTCTTATTAGAATGCTTAATATCTAAATCATAGAATTCTTTCTTTGTAATTGGTATGAACCAAAATATGATTGAGTTACTGGAGATCATTCTTATTTACTGCTTATTTTGTTAAATAGAAACTATACGCCATTGAGAATAGGATTAACTTGTAGTGTGTACTTTATTTCTACTACTGACTTGTAGATAGATCAAAGAAAAACATTTAGTTTGGGAGGCCCTGATACCCCATTTGCAAAATCAAATTTCTGATCTGATCTTTCTCTTGAAGAGACTGTGAATTATGATTTTTCATTCATGAGAGATGATTGATTTTTCTACTTTGTCATAGGGTGCCATATCATTTCACTTCTAATCAGGAGAAAGATTCTATCTGTAAATAACAAGATATTTTACCTCGAATTTTCTAGCATTTAAAACCCAAATGGTACATGAAACTTTCTGTAGTAGTGGATAATTTATCACTCGGGATCTGTCATTAATCTGTTTTTCACATACATTATCTCCCTAAAGTGAGCATTTCTCAAATTCCATACTGCTCTTCAAATTATTTACTGGCACCTGTGGATGAAACCAAAGGTGTGTACGTATCTGTATTTTTCATGTCATATTCACAGTTTCGTGGTATACATTTTTTATTGGGAAGATGAATAATTACATGCTTACTGCTCCATCCAATTTATTTCCTGGAAAATCAGTCAAAACGCTGTTTTGTATAGCGTTTACAATATATTATGTCCTATGAGGTTAAGCTGTTTTTTCTGTTTGTTTGGGAAGAAAATGCATTCTTGAACAACAAAAAAACTTTTAAACATTATTTTTTCTAAAAAAAGGGTAAAGCAAAGTTATTTGAATTGAAATGCTCTGGTTTAAAAGCAACTGCAACATGTTTTGAGATAAAGACAAGAATATTAAAGCATTAAAAATAATAAAACAGAGCCAGGAGTGGTGGCTCATGCCTGTAATCCCAGCGCTTTGAGAGGCTGAGATGGGAGGATCATTTGAGGCCAGGTTTGAGAGCAGCCTGGTCAACATAGCAAGACCACTTCTCTAAAAATAAAAATAAAAAATTTTCCTGACTCTACTAAAAAATACAAAAAATTAGATGGGCTTCGTGGTGGGTGCCTGTAATCCCAGCACTTTGGGAGGCCAAGGCTGGCGGATCACGAGGTCAGGAGATGGAGACCATCCTGGCTAACACGGTGAAACCACGTCTCTACTAAAAATACAAAAAAAAATATTAGCCAGGCGTGGCGGCAGGCGCCTGTAGTCCCATTTACTGGGGAGGCTGAGGCAGGAGAACGGCGTGAACCCGGGAGGCGGAGCTTGCAGTGAGCCCAGATGGTGCCACTGCACTCCAGCCTCGGTGACAGAGAGAGACACCGCCTCAAAAAAAAAAAAATATTAAAAATTAAATAATAATAATTAAAAAACACAATAGAGTTTCTGAGTGTAGAAACTTCCAAATTGTTTGGAGTGAGAGATACTATTGTATGGCGGGTAACTGATATCCAAAGGGACTGACTCAGTTGTGGGCAGAATGAAGCATTGTGATGATAACTCATGCATCTAAAATAAACTTTGCTCTGATACATGAAGCAAACTATTGAAAGGCAGACAAGTAAATTTCTCTCAGATTGTATGAAACATCTATTTTGATATAATTTTAATGTATATTATCAAAATATCCTAGGAAACATCCCCAGAATAAACAAACATAGCTATGTAAAGGTATCACTTAGAACTACGTTTCGTTAGTTCTGTTAGTTAGCCAGCTAGCTAGTGTAGTCTAAAATGAGACTTTCCTTACCTGATAACAACAGACTTGTCCTCCACGAGGAAGTTTTATGCTTCCTTTTCAGTATTTTATATCACCTGGTTAAAATATAACTTAATAGACTTGTCTGTCAAATAAAGCATTTTGATCACAGACCGAGTGCCAAAGATTTGCATCTGCTTGAGGCACATTTGGAGAGGAATCTCAGGGGTCAGTGACCAAGGCCAAAGAAAGAAAAAGATAGTAGATGATCTCTGTTCACTGCCACTTGCGTGATATTAAACATTGTAAGTGACAAAGAACTGAGTTCTTAAATATTTACTGAAAATATGCTAAATATTTTCTAGCTGTATAACATTCCAAGATTCTTGAGGAAAATGTTTCTTTGTCAGTTTGTGTTTAAAGGAAAGCTGTATAGGGAAGAAAAAGACCATTAGAGTTGTGGGTACAAACTTCAGCGGCCCTCTCGCCCACAAAAATTGTTAATTTCAGATTATATGGCATCTGAATTATATAACACTAAAATTTTCTAGAGGTGCTATGAGTATTATAGTAATTACTGATGATTATGTCATATTGATGATAGTAATAGAAGTATAAAGTAGAACATATTAGAATGATCAACTATTTCAATGAATAGGATTAAATGTGAGGATAACTAGTATAGTTTGTATCTATGTTTAGCCATCAGTGGCGAATGATCATATGCATGCATTCTGAGGAATCTGTATTGGGAAGTTCAGAAGAATATTAAAAAATAAAGGGAATAGATATTTAACATCACCGCTTCAGAAAAGGCACTTGATGAAAAGACTAAAATTGTCCCATTGTAATGGTAGTCCTACTGAGAAGAGTGAGAAATAAATTTATAAGATGCTTTCCACGAAAAGGGAAATAACTGGTGAAATGGCAAGAATTTCTATCAAGAATTAATATTCCGGACTAGTAAACTAAATTATTACTAAGATTTTAAAAAATTTTTTAAAATTCCACTTAAATATTTTTGGATAGTGGAATTAAAATGCATTTATATTTTTTCAAATATTTTTTCTGTATTATTCAAATTGTGCATAATTATATTACTTAATAAAATAATCATTTTAAAGAAAACTTTTAGTTACTTATTCCTTATATTAACTCTATTTTTACATCTGTTAACTGATTTCTCTTTGTTACCGCCGCTCCACTCCCCTCTCTGGTAACCACCATTTTACTTTCTACTTCCATAATATCCACATTTTTAACTCCTATCTATGAGTGAGAACATGTGATATCTATTTTTCTGTGCCTGGCTTATTTCAACATAATGATCTTCAATTCTATGCATGTTGCTGCAAATGACAAGGTTTCATTTATATGGCTGAATAATATCCCATTGTATTTGATAGTACAGTAGGGGAGATTATAGTAAATAATAATTTATTGTACATTTCAAAATAGCCAGAAGAGAAGACTGCAATGGTGTCAACACAAAGTAAAGATACATGTTTGTGGTGATGGATATCTCAATCACCCTGATTTGATCCTTACACATCATATGCATGAATCAAAACATCTCATATACCCCCAACATATGCACAACTAGTGTGTCAATAAAAACCATAAACAATAATTATATACAAAAACTGTTAATACAATGAATATTTATATAGTATACTAAGATTTTTTATCTCAGGCTCATGAAAGAAAGCTTCTGAGGGGACTATCAGCAAAACTATAAGACAAATTTTGACCTACTACTCCTGTACCTTGGCTGTTGCTTCTGTTAAGCTCAATAACCTGGAGGTTTGAATAGATATATTGCTGTGTAAGTACCCATAGGATTTGGGATGAAATGTACAAAGGAGAAAGTAGAAAATAAGGGAGCTAGAGGATTGTCTTAAGTCAGATTCCCTCTAGGCACATGCTAAGGCAAAGATGTGGGTGAAAGAGATTCATTGAGGGAGGAAATGTTCTCAGGAGATGGAGAGTAATGGAAGAAGGTTAGGGCAGGGAAATAAAAGCAGGCAAAGATAAGACACTTTTTTTTTCATCTAGAGATGAACTTCTGCCTTACCCTACAGAAGACTTTGGAGGATGGGCTGCACCACAGAGATCATCTCAACTTGAAACATCCACATTATAGCATATGTCAGTCAGCCACTGAATTCACACTGCCTCCTTCAGATAGAAGATTCCTTCAGAGGATTAGTGGAGAGTTAGTGTACTCACTTAGTTAAGGAGATACTGGTGGAGCACCAACAGTATTCACTGTAAGGCTTTTAATTTTTGGAAACTTTTTGTTTTGTTAAAACAAAAGGAAAAGTGGTAGGATTTTATAAAGTAAACAACATAGACTTTTGAATCATACCTGGATAATGTATTACAAACCATCTCACTCTAGCCTTTGTGAATGTTATTAACCTTTGCTGAACTTCAGTTTCCTCAATTATAATGTGGGCATAATGATGCCTATTTTACAGATGGTCAGTGTCAATTAGATGTATTTTGAAACTATCCTGGAAGTGCCTGGAACATCCTAGATGCTCAATAAGTGGTTATTACTTGCCTTATGAACCATTACTTGTGTTATATTCCTTAACATTGGCTTATATTTATAGAGTGCTTGAAAGTTTGCTAAGTTCTCCTGTACACATTAATGTATATAAACTGTCATAGCCAAATAAAATATAGAGGCAAATCTCTGAAATTAAAATGTTTTATTTGGAAGAAAATAATTGCAATTCTGGGCATATACATACACCAGCCGGTCTTCTATATGTCCAAAGAACAAAGAGAAGATGAGAGATTTTATAAAAAAGGATAAATGTTATGTATTTCTCTTTGAAAAAATTTCATTGGCACTGGAAAGGCCTTGAGGAACTGGCAAGTTCTGATTAGTGAGTGACAGCAGTGGGCAAACTAGTCTTAGAGTTGCAGCAGGTCTTTTCAGTAGCCAATACATCAAACTACTTTTAGGTTATATCAGGCAGTTTCAGTTGCCAGGCTGAACATTTTGGAGCAATGTTTTGTGTCCTGAACGTTTTTTGCCCTGGCCTGTCAACTTGGTTTCTGCACCTATGACAGGAATGACCCAATTCATATGACAAACTTTTGCAAAACTTTAACAAGATCTTTGAGGTCAGTAGGACTTGAATTATTTGACGTCTTTTACAGGTCAGCAAATGCAGGTTCAGAGAAGAAGTATGGGAGATCAACTATACTGTTTATCTACTGCTGGATAACAAATGACTTTTAAATATAGAAGCTTAAAATTCTACACATGTATTATCTCACAATTTCTGTGGGTCAGGAATTAGAATATAGCTTTACTAGGTTCTTTGCTTCGGAGTTCCTTAGAAGACTGAAATCAAGGTGTTGGCTCAGGCTTCTCACAGGCTGCAGTTAGATGTTGGTAGGAGGCACAGTTATCTCAAGGTTCAACTGGAGCTAAAGCCACTTCCAAGTTCACTCAGCAGTTGTTGGTAGGATTTTGTTCCTCATGAACTTGTGGACAGAGAGCCTCCGTTCCCTGACATGTGGATCTTGCCAACATTATCAAAATGAGCAAGTGAAGGAGGCAAAGGAGAGGCAGAGTGCCAGTAAGAAAGAAAATTCTAGCAAGAGATAAATTATAGCCCTTGTAACCTTATCATTGTGGTGACATCTCATTATTGTTATTGTATTTTATCCTTAAACATATGTCACTTGGTTCAGTCCACATTCAATGTGAGGGAACAATACAAGAGTATGAATACCATGAGATGAGATCATTGTGAACCATGTCAGAAGCAGCTGACGACAGGAACCAAGGTTTTTTGTTATTGTTGTTTTGTTTTTTGTTTTTTTTTGCTATGTCAGAAGTTGTGCTCGTATGTTATGTAATATAAACCATACAACAACCTTGGTAGGTAGAAATTACTATTTTCTTTTTACTTTTGGCAAAATGGGGGCTTTGAGTAACCAACCTGCATGGTCACATTGCTAGTAAGTAGCAAATCTGTGCCCAGATTATATGATGTAAATAGAATGCAAATGATCTGACTTCTATTAGATTTCAGGAACAACATTTGATCCATTTCTGTGCCTTGCAGAGTACCTTGTTTTATAAAGTCTGACTTCAAAAAATATTTGAATAGACACCCCAAAATGCTAACCAAAGGAATATTTTTTGTATTTTCTTCATTAATCTTGTTAAAATTCTAAAGTAAATTTTTCCAGATACGTGCAGAAAGTGGATAAAATAAAGATAATTCTGTTAAAGGATGAATAGTCTCTTCAATGCCCCTTCTCACTCTTCAGCATGTGGTGGGAATTATTTTCCTTGTAAAAGTGGAGTAAATTGAATTCTGCCCAATTTGTCAATGCTTATGATTGCATTATTATGCAGTCCTAGATCACTCATAGCTTATCAGATTTTAAATTACCATATGAATTTTCATAGTTAGACAATATAGGAAACATTAGTTTAAGAGCATCTAATCTTATTTCCAAAGTTAGATAAGAAATAATCAACGCTTTAGAATGAAAGTGATACCCCTAAGCTGGAAAGTGAAAGCCTAACAATATTATCGAGATTAATCACCATTAGCTATCACAATCATAATACTTGCAAATAGAAACACTGGTTTAATTAATTGTAACACCTGCAGGGTGAAAGGATCCTGAATCTACCGCTCTGTGGAGAAGTGGAGGCTGGCAGAACAATCCCAGAGTTCATTTAACAAATCTATAAATTAACCTAAAAACACATAATAGAATGAATTCAAATGCCATTGTGATGGTGAATTCTATTCATATGTCTATTCTTATGGTAACAAATGAGTCTTTTTTTTTTTTTTTTTACACATTCACCTACCTTTTTTCAAATAACTTTGACATCATTTCAAATTCAATCTTTTCATCAACCTATTCATTTCACCACAGGTGGCCTGATAGGATTCATTAGCATCAAAGACAGCAATAAGGTAAAATAAATTAAAGTACAAAGTAAATTTTATGTCCCATTTGAAATTTTGTGCTTGGCTAATTTCATATTCCCTTCACAGCCTTGATTATGCTTGGCTGCACATGTATCTTTCCACCTACTAGATGGTCAACTACTTGAAAGTAGGGAACGAGGCATATTCATTTGTTTCTCTCACTGCGTCTGACATAAAGTCTTGTATTTAAGTCAGGACTCAGGAAGTGTTAAATAATATATATTCTGTCATAAATAAAAATGGACATTGTCTATAAGACTCTCAGCATTTCAATAATAAATTGAATCCAATTAGATAAAAGGGCATAATAAAAGGTCTTCAAAGATTCAGCTATTATATAAAGCACAGCCATAAGAAAATGATATTATACAGAATACAAACCTTAAGTAAAAATGTTGATCTACGAAAATGCTTTTGCATAAAAAGCGTATCATCAGAATTCAGCTCATACTTCTATAAACGTTTCTCTGTAGCTTGCAGAATCATTAATTATTCAGTTGCATTGGCTAATGAACATTTAAAAATATTCAACCTCACTAATAATTAAAGAAATGAAAATTAAGGTAATAAAATTTGATTTTCACCAATAAAATTAACATTTTTTAACTGCAACAATGCAGTGCTAAAGTATGTAGAGAAATCTCACACAAGTACATATCCCACACTGTGCATACAGACATTAAGGTTAAAATAACCGAAATGCTCAGTAGTAAAGGAATAAACAAAATAATTATTATATACTCATATTGTAACAAAATCATTAAAATGAAGGCTTTTAATTATATGAAAAAATGCTTCATATCTGTTGAAAAAGCAAGATAAAAAGTTTATCAATGTGGTTTTAACTTTTTAAATTATATGCACATAAGGAGAAAAAACTCAGTACAATATTATCAGGTATTATCTCCAGATGATAATATGAAAATCTGTTGTCTGTCTATACCTTTATCAATTTATGACATGTAACTGTTTATAATCAGAAATAACCTTAATATTAGAAAATAGAAGTATAATGTGAGAGACAAACTCTTTAGACAGTATATAATTATATTAAAATGTTATTCATATCAAGTGCTGAATTAAATTTAGATATAACATTTTTTATTTTCTTCCTATAAAATCTTAGAGAATGGGAGAAATTGGAAGGAAGCAAATTTTCAGATATTTTAAAGGTGAATTTTACATGCAAAACTCAATACTTATGATGAATTGAAAGGTGTCTGGGAAGTATGATGGAAAGTAAATATGGGAATGTAGATAACAGGGAGCGGATGACTCTATTTCTAGTCTGAATATCATTCTCCACAATGAAAAAATTATATAGAGCTACCAGTGGCAAAATTCAGCTGCTACAACCTCCTTCAAGTCTTGCAAGAAGCTTTGTTAGGACAGCGTAGCTATTGAAACTTTTTAGAAAGTTTCTTTAGAAAATTACTGCTTTTCAGCCAACTTTTAAAATACTGTTTATTTGTTGGAATTTTTATAATGCTATAATTTATTAAGCAAGTCATCTCAAAGAAATATTAAAGTGCTTTTCATTAAATGGAATGTTTTAGTCAATTTTTTCTAATGCCTATAAGTGAAGGGGTTCAAGGTATTATTCATTTAATCTATTATTTTTATACATATATCTAAAAGCTCTAACCTTGGAAATAAGCAGAAAGCATGGAAACATTGGACAAGCAATAAGAAAAAAGAAAATTTGAAAAAAAAGAATAGAAAACAGAATTGTACATTACAAGTACCTTTGTGAGTCTAGGGTTTCTTTAAGGAAACACTGTCTTTTATTCTCAGTCAGCATTTCTGGCTGCGGTTGGCCTACTACCAGATACGGACATGTAACCCAAGTTTGCAAAATCAGATTATTCCACTCTCCATCTTTTAATCAATTATTTAGTCCAGGTCTTGAAATGAAACAGTTACATAAGCAGAGCTACTCTGAGTTGTGTATTTTTTTTCCCCAAATAAAATGGTCAGTGAGCAGAGAAGGCATTTTCTTTTTACACTGTCTAGAGCATCAGATGTTGATCTGTGCACCATGTGAGGAGCTTTCTTAAGAATGAAGCAACACAGAGGAAACTATAATACATAAAGAGAGAGAGAAAGTTACAGAGGGAAGTAATTCTGATGACCTAAGTGGAAACTAGTATCTATCTAGACATTTCCGAGTTCTCAGTTGCATGAACTGCTATATTGGCATTGAACTAGCTTAAACTAGCTTTATCTTGAAACCACAAGGAGTTCCATATTCAGGACTACAGTCTATCTATCACAAAAACCACAATAGCAACAAAACAATCTACAATTTTCTTTTGCCACTACCATCTTCAGGTGGACTCAACTCTCCATGACAGTAGTAAAATTCATGTAGAAAAAAATAAATAAATAGCCATCTCTACAATCATGTTTCTCAGCCAAATGTCATCAGATCCTAAGAAGAAATAGTTCCATCATTTTATAGTCTACATTAGAGGTTCCTCCAAGTAGTGATACCTATAAGAAAAAAAATAGGTGGAAAAACGTGAATTTATACAAACTCTTTTTTTATGCAGGTTGTAAAAGTCAATGGGCATAACACATGGGGCATGAACAGTCAGTCTCATTGCAGTGCCTTCTATTTACAGCCAAAGTCTCAACATTTATCTGTTGCCTACAGCCAAGGTTCTTCTCAGATCTCCCCTTACAATAGAATTAGATAATACACATATTACCACATTTCTTATTTCTGTTTCCTACCTTTGCCTCTGGCTGTTTGTATTTCCATCTAGGTAGTGTTAGACAAGGTCATCACAACCAGGGCAGCTAAAAGTTAGGCTGGTACAGAGTTCTTGGACATTCTCACTTTTGTGTGAAATTCTTCCTCCTTATCCTTTTTCTGCTAGCTTTTTATAAAAGTACCTTCTCCTTAATATGCTGATCAGGACAATTCAGTATAGCAACAAAGAGCTCATGTCAATATTTTTCCTTAGCCCTTGGTCTTTACCTATATGTAACATAGCAGTTAAGAACATGATTGGTAGAGTCAAACTGTGGGGTTGGATTTCTGGCCCTACCAATTACTAACCTTATGATTATGAGCAAATTACTAAATCAGTTTACGCCTCAATTTTCTCATATTTAAAAATGGGAGAATAAGAATACCTAAATCATAAAGTCATGATTAAATTATACTTTTATTATTTACTTAAGCTATAATTTTATTATTATAAAATATAATTATTATTGCTACTATCATTATTATTACCATATTTTTGGTAGTTTGCATACATATTATGTGAGAGATCTTTAATTCTTTAATAAAATATGTTCTTCATTTTTAGATTGCATGAAGGGCTTTAGAGAACATGTATTTTTAAAACTTTAATTTATATTAGAGAAACTGAAGAAAGTTGATAAAGGCACAGAGAAGTTAATAAGCTGGACTAAGGTCACTCAGGTAGAAAGTGGTGAAAATGGATTTAAATGTAGTTATTTAATTCTTTACATATAGGTATTTGACTCTTAATGTTAACTATTACACTATATTTATGCCATCTTCATATTATATGTAAAATATATTCATGCTTTCAAGATTATCTAAAATGAACTCAATTATTTATCTATATGCACATTCTATTTTCTCCTCTACCATGAGACAGTTTTCAAATTGGTAAAGGGGATTTTTATTGCAATAAAAAGTTTGTGATTATCAAATTAAAACTGTAAGTCTTTTGTAGCACATGAGTTAGGAAGCTTTCCTTTAAATAAAAGGATTTTTTCTTTAGTTCTAAGCAGTATTTCTCACATATATTTTTGTGGTTAAAAAACATTTGCTGTGTCTCAGAAATCAAACTTAACAAAGTGTTTTGATCAATTATATGATAATATAATGATGAGTAACTCTTTCACATGAAGATTTAACTCCATAAAAACCAAGGTTTGCTTCTTAAATAGGAACTTGAAATATTCTATTTGAAAAATTACTAATTAGAAACATGATGATTATTTGAATAAACAAAGCTAAGTGTTTAATTCTATTAGTTGCTGAGCCTATCTATTTCAACTTTGCATTGTAGCAATGGGAAAGTGGACACAGACGCAGACCAAAACTCCATTTATCACCTGACATCCAAAGAACAGCCTGTTCTGGGTGCCCAGAAACTACCATCGCTTCAGACTCAGTATCTAATAACCTCATTTCTTTTTGTCAGTACAGTTGCAAGGTAAATGATTTCAGGTCCTTTAAGGAAGGTATCTGGAAATATGTACTTGTGGTATTGTCACAGGGTCTTTCCTCAAGGTGACAAAGCCCCATTTAAAAAGGTACTCCTGTCCAGGGGCGGTGGCTCACGCATTTTGGGAGGCCAAGGCAGGCAGATCACAAGGTCAAGAGATCGAGACCATCCTGGCCGACATGGTGAAACCTTGTCTCTCCTAAAAATATAAAAAATTAGCTGGGCATGGTGGTGTGTGCTTGTAGTCCCAGCTACTGGGGAGGCTGAGTCAGGAGAGTCACTGGAACCCAGGAAGCAGAGGTTACAGTGAGCCAAGATTGCCACTGCACTCCAGTTTGGGCAACAAAGTGAGACTGTCTGAAAAAAAAAAGGACTCCCAGGACCTAGCCAACATGGTGAAGCCCCGTCTCTACAAAAATAAAAAAAATTAGTCCAGCATGGTGGCATGTGCCTGTAATCCCAGCTACTCGGGAGGCTGAGGTGGAGAAATCGCTTGAACCCGGGAAGCAGTGGTTGCAGTGAGCAGAGATCTCGCCACTGCACTCCAGCCTTGGCAGCAGAGTGAGACTCCATCTCAAAAAAAAAAAAAAAAAAAAAAAAGGGACTCCTAGGGCCTGGTGCAATGGCTCATGCCTACAATCCCAGCACTTTGGGATGCCAAGGCAAGAGGATTGCTTGAGGTCAGGAGTTCCAGACTAGCCTGAACAACATAGCAAGACACTGTTTCTCTCTCTCTCTCTATATATATATCTCTATATATCTATATATAGAGATATATAGAGATATATCTATATATCTCTATATATCTCTCTCTATATATAGATATATCTATATATATCTATATATCTATATATATATCTATATATATCTATATATCTATATATATATCTATATATATCTATATATCTATATATATATCTATATATATCTATATATATCTATATATATCTATATATATATCTATATATATCTATATATATCTATATATATCTATATATATCTATATATATATCTATATATCTATATATATCTATATATATATCTATATATCTATATATCTATATATATATCTATATATATATCTATATATATCTATATATATATCTATATATATATCTATATATATCTATATATATCTATATATATCTATATATATCTATATATATCTATATATATATCTATATATATATCTATATATATCTATATATATATATAGAGAGAGAGAGAGAGTACATATGTATATATGGGGATTCCTAGTGTATAGACTGGTTCATATTTGGGCATTGGGTGAAAAACTATGTCTACTTATTGTGGTGATTCATGTCAGGCTTTTGCTCATCAGACTTATGACTTTTGTTTGTTTTATTTTGTTTGTTTGTGTGTGTGTGTGTAGTTACACATATCAAGCTGGATTTTTAGTCAATTTCCAATCTATTCCAGTCCTCGGTATACCAAGATCAGTAAGCTACTACAGAAAGTGTCTAATGGTCATATCATTCTGATCACTGTTCAAGTCTCTCGGCCCTATGGTAACCATCTCCACCCTATGGTAACCATTTCAAGGCCTCTACTAAAATCAAGGGTTCCCAGTGGTTTCTTTAACAATCATTCAAACATTTACATTACTTGAAATTATGTTTGAACACTATTGGTAAATCTTTTCCTGTTGTTTTCTAAATTTAATCATTATCTTTTTAGTACATATGAATTTCTGCACAGCACCGGTGGCTGCAGAGTGCTCTGCAAGTGAGTACAACATAGACCTTCTCCAGCTATGTGCTCACTGACTTCTCAGTTAGTCAGATTGCCTCTGCAGTATACACAATATTGATTATCAATGAAGTTCTTTGATTCATGTGTGAATATAGAGTACAAGCACATAACCCCATTTTTTTCCCAATTCTGTAACGGCAAACTATGAAAAACAATGCATTCTTTCCCCCTAAGTTTGGCACCAAGTCACAGTTGGTAGCTAACCTTGAACTAATGTTAACATTGATAGTATTATTTACACTAGTATAAATGTTGAGAAACGCTAATGTACAAAATCACAGAGTATTGATGGAGATGTTACATAATATATGATATACACAGACACTTATTGACTTCAAATGTTTCTGATAAAAAATTAGGGCTGGGCACGGTAGTTCACCACTGTAATCCCAGCACTTTGGGAAGCCAAGGCAGGCGGATCACTTGAGGTTAGGAGTTCGAGACCAGTCTAGCCAACATGGTGAAACTCCATCTCTACTAAAAATACAAAAATTATCTGGGTGTGGTGGTGTGTGGCTGTAATCCCAGGTATTTGGGAGGCTGAGGCAAGAGAATTGCTTGAACCCAGGAGGCGAAGGCTGTAGTGAGCCAAGATCGTGCCACTGTACTCCAGCCTGGGTGACAGAGTGAGACTGTCTCAAAAAACAAACAAACAAACAGAAGATTATATACCTTCAGAATGTTTCTTTCTTGATTTAAATTTGATTATTATTTCCCTATTTTTCACCTACCCTAAAAGGTATGCATATTTATTATTTGCAAAGAATTTTTGTGAAATAAAACCACATGATTTTGTTCATCTTCTAATTTTCTACTTTTGGTGGCTGACTGATTTATTAATTCTTATGAGACTTTTTTTTTGAGACTTATTTTTTTGAAGAAATTGTCAAAAAATCTTTATTTTTAGAGTAATGAATATAGTTAATTTGTTGATAATGAACCATATTTTGCCATTCAGGATTTTGACTATTAAATAAGAAATTATTTTAGTACTTTGCATTTTGTTTATCTTATGGTTACATTTTAAAACTTGTATACGGTTTGCTTTAAAGCATTTTTAAGAACATAAATGATCTCTTTTCTGTTTTTTGTGGGTTTTTTTGTAAGAATCAATTAATTTTTGTAAGAAACTGAAGCCATAAGGCCTACAGTCTTTTTAAGTAATTTATTTTCAACAATTTTTTGAATAATTATGTTCCGTAATTGTTTTCTCCTGGCTGAAAGTCTTATTTGTCACTGGAAATCATATCATTTTTTTTTTCACATTCAAACTAAGCCAACTGTGCTAGCATCTTTATAAAAATACTCAGTGATTAGGCCCAATATTTTGTCTTCAGGAAATTTGGTTCTCCATACTAGGCCACAGTTAATCAATCTAACGTGGAATAAGAATGGAATAAATGTATTTTTCCTATTTGAAAACACTGTCACCTCTGGTTCTTCTCTGATCTTTCCCAAGGAACAGTTACAGCCAGCAGTATCCCTGCTGCTGTCACTTCTGAGCTGTGGGGCTGTGGGGTCCTCCTGTGGACGGTGTCTGTGGACAGTGCCACTGAGGAGTGTGGATGCTACCCCGTGTTCTCTGCATGACTTCCACCTCATGGTCTCTTAGGACTAAACTATGAGCTTAGGCAATGGAATCCTCCTCTGTCACCTCGCTCCACCTTCCTGCTCCTGCCTGTGAAAGTTCTCATAGGCTTCCTGATGTTTTCTTTCACATTTGACAAACAAGAAAATTGTGGAATTAATGCCAGGGTGTGACATATCTTGCAGTGAAATCTGAAGGAAGTCAATCCTATCTCATCTCTATCCCAAGACTTCTTCTTCCGTGAGGGGTATAGACACTGCATCCATAGTGGTGAAGGGCTATTTCTTTCTACCCTCTGAAGGTTTGAGATCTGGAATAAACTTGACAGAAGACAGACCAACAGGAGACTAGACATACAGATTTATTACACGTTTATTTACCGCGGTTCCACGAAGTATGAGACTTTAAGAAGGATCAGATGATTGAAGCTTACGTAGCATTTTAAGCTACAAGGGAAAAAAAAATCAGTGCTTTAAGTCTCCTGGAGGGTGGTGGCAACAGCTACAGGAGGGTGAGGAGAGGACCTGCACTGCTAACAAAGATTGTCTTATTATGTAGATTAAGTCTGTCAGATTAGAGCCCTCAGAATAGGCAAAAAGTTTGTCCTGGCGTGATGAGCCCATCACAAGTGTATTGAGAACTTCAATCTCCCTTCCTGTGATACAAATTAACCTTTTCTGGTTCATATAGATTCCAGGGAGGAGTATCATTAAAACTGCATTCTTTCTGGAGGAACTTCCCTTAGTCAGATAAAGAAACTTCAGAGAAAGCACCAACCTGTGCTTTGGGAGAGGGAGATAGTGAGCAATGGTGGGGAAGGGGGGGGAAGGGGACAGGAGAAGCTCAGACGTCTAAACCTTGGTTCTCTGGCTACTTCTTTAGTGCAAAGTGCTCAGCATGTCAAAGTGACATACTTTGGGGTATTGCTTTATGCACCCCACCAGGTCTCAGGACATCTCTCTTCCTTCTCTTTTGGGAAAGATGGTAATGCAAGGTAAGTAACAGAAGATTGAGCTCAATCTTCTGTATATTATTTCATTATAGCAATTTTTGTCATGACCCATCTAATATGTAGTGGGTAAAGAAGTGATGGGCTTTCAACCAATATTCATGCTGTCTTGATCCCCAAACTTTTCTCTAAATAATGAGCACATTAATTTCCCAACCCTGCAAATGACTACTTTTTCTAGGGAGGGAGAATTTCATCTTGCTCAGCAGCTTAAAGGGCATATTAAAGAGCACTTTTTGTTACGCCCCCTCACTGTCCTACTGTAGGGTCCCCCAGGTTTCCCCTGCTTTCTTTCCGTGTCCTGACAAAATCACAGAATGCCTTGGCTGTTCTGTGACCCAGCCAGAGGCAAGTTTTTCCCAGCAGGCTTGAACTCAAATAGGGCTTTTGAACATTCCCAGGCACTGATAAAAAGCATGGAGGTTTACCACTAAGGAACTGGCCCTGGCTCTGAGCAAATTCCTTAAACCTTCCTATAAATTCCATCCCTTGATGCTTTTGCTACAGACGTGGGTAGATCAAACATCCTTTTTCTCTCCTTGTCCTGCTGAAGGACTGCTGCAGCCCACTCTGCACCTCAGTTTTCCAAATAAATGCTTTGAACTGATTAGCCTGGTATTTAGTGTTTCTTTCTTTGGAACCCCAACTGGTCCCATCTTGGGATGGTTTGGGGCACTTGTTTGTAAGCATTCCCGTGCTGCTGATTTTGGAGCGCCGCCAGCCTCAGGTTTTGCAGGAGAAAACACCAGTCACCCTGTGCTTTGTCACAAAGCAGCCATTTTATCCTACAGACAGCAGTACTTTCAGGTTTTACAAGCTCTCTGAGTTTTGTTTGTTTTCAGTCTCTGGCTTATAATTATACATACACACACACATGTTTGTGTGTGTGCATATGTGTGTGTGTGTTCTATAAAAAGGTCTGCATCAAATAAAAACTTTTCTGTCTCAAAAGCTTTACGCTACTTCCTGTTATTGTTCTTCATCTTTAAGCACCTGTTATCAAGCAAGTAATGCAAGCAGAGAGACATTGAACACACAGCAGTTTAAGTGTTTATTTGTTTTCTCATTTAAAAGCAAGACTGCATGGGGTAAAGCACAGAATGGCCACAGCTCTTGCTGTCCAACATTCAAGAGGTGTGAGCCAATGTGCTTCTGTTGAACTCAATTGCATAACGCTGTAACATTTCACAGTGTTTAGGGTTGTGTTAAGTATCTTTAATTCAAAGTAGAGAGGGGCTGACCCTAGAAACAGAGTGGATGCTGTGCAAGGAGCCATCAGTCTGTGACCTAGATTTCAGAGTCAGGGGGCCTCCTGCCACACACAGTCTGTTAACAGTGCCCACAGGGAAAATACAAACAAGAAACACCTGAGGTTCAAACACAAGCACTAAATGGAGACACTTACATCCCAGACTTCTTCATTTTAAAAAGATCTTTTAATTGTGAGAATTACAGGTAAACGTACTGGGGCCTGAACAAGAGAGGGCCAATTTAGCGCTTCCAAAGGGACATCAGCCCTGATGGAAAGAAGAAAACACAGAATGAAGTGTTCTCCGCAGGATTTCTTAATGGGTCACCGGTCTGTGAGGTCACAACTACATAGGAAAAAACTTACATTTTCTCACTAATGTAAGAAGCAAAGAAGAGGCAAAAAAGGGAAAAGAGTTGGTTGATTTTCTGGTT
This sequence comes from Pongo abelii, assembly GCF_028885655.2. NCBI lineage: Eukaryota > Metazoa > Chordata > Mammalia > Primates > Hominidae > Pongo > Pongo abelii. Next base: position 62,146,148 of record NC_085928.1, read on the forward strand.
GGAATTGACTTTGCTGCTTCTGTGAGAACATGATGAGGAAGGCAGTAGGATGTATAATAAATCTAACCCTGCTCCACCGGCTGGGAGACAATATTGCTATGCTAAGAGTTCTGGGGGCATAATCCCATAATTCAGTGGTTTCACTCCAATGCATGTTCCACATCTTTTCCCACTGTGCTCATTTACAGTCCCAAACAGTTTCTTCCTGTCACTTCCCATTTGCGTCGCCTATTTCCATGTTTTTTCTTTCCTTTAGAGATAGGCCCTGTCACAACCCATCTTACTTCTGACTCATTGTCATCTTTCCTTGAGCTGTTCCAACTCCTTTTTTCTGCTGTCTCACTCAGTTGCCGTTACCTAAAGGTTAATGAGGCAGACCTTCTCCTGGGTGAAAATGCTCTATAGGGACTTTCTACAGCTTGGGAATCACGACCGTCATCTTTTTTCTGTGTTTATGGCACACTTCAATTCCAGGGATTGTGAGCTGTTTAAGTTTTTTTTAAAGTTATAGGAATCAAAAGGATGAAACTAGCCTTTTAAAAATCTAAAATATTCAGAGACTCTCTGTGAACTGCCTCTTTTATTTCCCTTTGCTCCTTTGCTGTAATAATATTGGTGGTAGTCTGTGTGTTCTTGTGTATGCAGGAGGGCCAAAAGGTTGGAAGGATGACTAGAGGCTGTAGTTGCTCCTGTCATAATCATTTAACATGTGTTAAGGAATATTTTAGGAAAGAGTCAACATCATAGATTTTAGTTAACTCTGCATTTGAGTTTGAAATCCAAAGTTTCCAAATCCTGATTTGTTCTCTATCAACTAGGTTTTTAATGAAAGTCATTAAAATTGTCTGCTCATGACTATGGACACAGGATTGTAGTTAATGTTACAGGGTAGTTAGTGTTATATACTCTGTCCCTGGAAGCTTATAATGCTTATCATAGAATAATTTCACTTAAGATACATTCCCCCAAATCCGAACTGATCAAATTTATTTTACAATTGAAAATTTCTAAATGCATACACTCAAAAAAAAACCTTATGTATTAGTTGTTGTTTGTGGATTTATTGTTACCATTAAGAAATTTCAATGTGTGTCTGTGGGTGTCTGTGTCATGTAAGTATACAGTATCAACAATATATTTTTTAAAATATGTGAACTAACATTGTTTTAGAATGCAACATAGAAGTTATATACTACTTACTACAATTATTTTCTCCTACTAAAGTCTTAGGATTCCTTGGGTGGTTATCCTGTTTATCCAACATTATATTAAAAACTCAGCTATTTATAGTATTATTTCATTTATACAGACATCCAGATATTTTATTATAAGGGCTACTGTTATTAAGAGTGTGGATATTGAACCTAGATTTTTCTGGGCTCAAATCCTGGTTTCTCCACTTATTAGCTGTGTTACCTTATCACATTGCTCAATTTCCCTTTGCTTTAGTTTTCTAATCTTAAAACAAAACAGATAAAATTTATATTTGCCTCTTAGAGTTTTTACAAAATTTAAATGTGTTAACACATGTTAAATAACTAAGGGTAAATTTTCCATAAGTGCTAGGTATTATTATTATTTTTACTATTACAGCCTCTATATGTAAGCCTAATTTGTATTTTCAAGGTCTCATTTATTTTTTCTTGTAGCTCTTGCATGAGGCTACATATTTTCTTTCGTCTGGTATTTAGTTAAACACAGAGATACTATTGCCATTTATTATGAAATCAATGTCATGGCTTTGAAGTGATATTTAATTTCCCATAGTCTTTCCTTTTAACATAAGATGTTTACATCTCATATAATCTTCCCATATAGCTTTCGACATCCATTGCCATATCTGATGGCAAAGTTTTCCGAACGTGGTGTTACAATTATTGTACCCTCTATCCATAGAGTTTAAGTAATTTATTTATTTATCAATATCATTTAATTATTTCTTTATATTTTAAAATTGTAATTAATTATTTTATTTATATATTATTTATGCATTGCTATTCTTTAATATTACTTATTTATTAATAATTGTCTAATAATATAAATAGTGATGATTGATGCCCCTGAAGCAAAGTAGAGTACTGGCCAGAAAGAAAGGAAAGGTTCCTTACCTCAGTGAAAGAATGGTATCTCCCCTCACGGTGTTTACAAGCTAATTCTATGCTAGTATTATTATTTTTAAGTAGATGAAGCTAATTTTGAAAGTTTGGGTTTTAAAATGTTATTGAGGCTTCAGAGAAGATCTGTAATGGAAAGAGGCTAAGAGGAAAGGAATTTCATTTTCCAATAATAGCTTTTGTTTATTCATGTCTCTATCCCTGCCTTTTCTAATCTTTTAAAAATAAGTCTTAGAAAAAAAAAAAGTTGGAGGCACATGGAAATAGACTTTATAATTTTGCCTTTTTATAATTCTGAAGCTACAACTGACCCTCCTCAATATGGTCTTCCTTTTTAACATTAATTACCTTGTTATCTGAGAGATGTAGCAGCTCTCCCCTGTCTGCTTAGGAAGAGTGCCAGCAGGGCAACAGTTGGAAGTGAATTACCATGATTGTTTGGGGCTTTAGAAAGCCCTCTCCGCTGTCTATTCTTCTTAAACTCCTGCTAGAGTCACTTGGGTATGTTTTTTAATTCAGTATTCCTGTGTCCACTGTCCAGTAAACGTATGTTTATGCTGTGTGTATATAACCAATTATACTGTGGCTAGGGGCACTGTCTCTTCTGGATTCTTCACATGCCAATGATTAGAAAACCTGGTGTAGGACTCCCGGGCATGCCCTCAGTCAAGAGGTGAGGGGAAAGGTATATTCCATTTGCCTACATATTTTGCTCTTTCAGATGATTGTTTATGACCACTGGGGTGAGCAGGCATTTTGCTTTGTGTTCCTCAACATTAATGTGTTTTCTACTCAGCAGAGACTAGTGCTTATGAGCAAGAAAGTTAAGATTCAGGACCATTATAAGGGTATTGAAGTGAACACATCCAGTCTATTTACTTAGTTTGATTATTTTGACTGCATCCATTTGTCACTTCAGCTTAAGGCCAGTTTGGCCAATTTGATTAAATTGACTGGTTCTTTCACTGAAGTGACCAGTCAATGCTAACAAATTGGTTGTGTTTGTAGAAACTCATTAGGTTTTATCTCTTGCATTGTGTCTGCAATAGATACGGAATCAAGAATTTGACACAGACTTTGCTTTTAGTTCTTATGGCAAAGGGTGTGGAGAAAGGATCGTGTCTGGAATTTTATACATTTGAGATGGGAAAAATACCATTATTGATTTAGGCTACGAGCTAGCTCCCAGGTATTAATTACTATCAAGGGACTCATGTTGTGATTACATTGTGCTTTCTTGAAAAGTTTTTTTTTTTTTTTTTTTAATAAACACTTGGTGTTACTCTCTCCTTACTCTGAGTACCCAGGTAGTCAAAGGAAAGTAATATCTCCAGCAAGTGTCATGCAAATTGTTTCTTGGAAAAGAAGAAAGTGCTTTCTTGCCAAGAGGAACAGTGCTGACCATCAACATGATTCTGGTATTTGAGTTTCATTTATTTCAAGCTTCTTGTTTGCTATCCCAAGGGCCACATATCTTCAAGGCTTCTGCATGTCAGCTGTGTAATTGCTGTAATAATAATCTGGTGTAAAAGTCAGTAGCTTTCTACTGTCCAGCAAAATAATTTTCTGGCATTTTTGTTTGTGACCAAGCAACAGTTTTAGCTACTAGTTGCATTAATCACAAAAAAATTATGAGAATAAATTAGAAGATGAGTCTGTTACCATCTTTTTGTGCTATTTTTATTTGAAATAAAATATATTCTTTTCAATGCTCGTTGCCTGGCACCATAAGGCATGCTCTGAGACCAAGGAATGCAACGGGAGCCTGTAGGAGAATCCGTGGTATATCTACTAGGAATCTCTGACTGCAGACAAGGGAATCTAAAGCCGACTAATTTAACCAATGGGAAATTTGGTGCATTAATTTATGGTGCTCACGGCAATAATGGGATGCCGAGTAAACAAGGCAGGAAGCAGGGCAGATTCCATTCCTCATTTTTATATGTCCACCTCCTTAAAAATTAAGAAGACATTACCTTTGTATATGAAAAAGAAAGTTTCAATTGGATTTTACCCTGACCCATAATCTTAGTCTCAGGAGAGTAATCTCAAGGCCCTGAACGTGGTTTCTTAGAACATCAACCCCTATTGAATCTGGGCTTTTAAGTGACAGCAAGATTGTTCTGCTATCTATCTTCAAGATCCTAGTACTGTTTATCTGATTGAATATGTCCACCTTTAGAGAAGCATGTCTGTAATACATGATATTACCTAGGAATTGCATTTGTTAGCATCTGTCTATTGGGTTTCTGAACATTCTATTCACTGAGAAAAACAAACAAACAAACAAACAAACAAACAAACAACAAAAAAAAGTAGATTCTAGCCCCCAAAAAAGAACACACTGTTAACTGGCAACTTTCAAACATAAATGATAGGATTACCAACAAAATGGTCAACTCCTATTGTTGCAGTAGCATGCATTAGCAGGAGGGTGGCATGAGTGTGAAGCTTTGGTTGATCTTGGGCAAAGCTGTGAGGATATGAGTAAGAATGCTGGTAGAAGAATAAAAGCTGACTCCAGCCTTTGACTTAGGCTGCAGGGTGGATGGTGACGACTACATGAGGGAGAGAAGGATTGGGAAAGAAGAGGCTGACTACCATTCAAGGTCACCCAGAGTGACCCTTCCTTACTTTTAATAAACTCTCTTAATAACTAATCATCATCAAGTATTCTGACTCCTCTGACAATTCTGGTTTTGTCTTAAATGTCTTGTTTTTGTTTATTGCTGCATTCAGTCTTAAATATTTTATATTTCTGTTGGGGTTTGTCCTATTTTCTTCTCAGGGTGAGGTGTCAGCAGCAAACCAGATCTCACCAACACCCCTGTGTTTCCACTGCACTGTGGCTGCTGCTTCCATCACACCAGGATATCACAGTGTCCTAGTTTAGAATTCACATATTTAATGATACATTTTGGCAGTGCTGCATCGTATTTTTTTGTATTCAGGTATAGAAATACAAATAAATGCTTGACAAGGGCTGAAAAAGTCTGCTTAACATTAAAACCAATGTAATTAGAGAAACAAAGTTTTTTGAAGAAAACTAGTGTTAATTAAATCTGGTTTCATTTTTAGAACATGTTCTACATTCAAAATGCTTGTAAAAAAACAAGACTGTTTTTCAGTATAAATGAATTTTTATGCTAGTTTTCCCTTTTCCTTCTTTTTCTTGTTCTGAATCAATTGTCAATGCCTTTAAGGCATAGTTTGCCTCATAGAAGATCAGAGACAAGTATATTCATCCATTTCTGTATTCACTAAAAAGAAAATTTCATTCAAAATGAGGTGTCAGTAACCTATTTCTGTATGGCTGTGTTTGTTTCAGAGAGGCCTCCAAAATCACCACAGAGATGTAGTTAACTAATAATATTGATTGGTTATTCTCTTATCTGCCTGCTGAATTAAGAATTTATCTGATCTATCCACTAGTGTTTGTTGAGTTTCTACATACCCAACACTGAACTAGATACTATAGAAGAATGAATGGAGAAATCAGACTTAACTCTGGTCATTGAATGATTCACAAGTCTCACCTGCTGGATCTTCCAACACAATATTCTTCATTAATAGAAAGTTTTTTCACTGGTGGCATGGGCTGCAGGGTCTGAGTTTCTTCATTTCCATTCTGAGTCATTTTATCAGAGTCAAAATTAGTTACTTAAAATTAAGGGATAAAAGATGAACCCTTTTAGATTCTTGTAGGTAGAGCAATCACAGAATTTATCTTGGAAACCAGGACACTGAGAATAAAAAAGGCAATAATAAAACCTATCCCATAAAAAGTAGCCATAAACTAGGATTATCCTAGGCAAACAAGGACATATGGTGACCTGACTTGTACATGGCATATATTTTTAAAAACCTGGATAAGGTATTTTTCAAAACCTAATACAGTTTACTATACCTAAACATTGTACCAGTATTGTTCATTCTAAAAAAATTGGTAAGGAGTAAGTCCTATGAGTATCCAGATATTGTCCAGTTGGTCAATGTAAAGCAAAGTTCCTTCAAATGTACAATGGTCTTTTACAACTATTGTTAATTACCTACTCGTTTCTCCATCTAGCTAGACATCATTATGCCACCCTGTGTAAGCCTGTGCATGACCAAGAGTACTCTTTATTTTGTACTTTTAGTAACTGTAAGTCTTCATTCGAAACTTGGAAATTCTTTGTTGTAAAAAATATATATATACCAGGAAGCGAACAGCAACTTTTTCACTTGTAATTACATTAATCATGCATGTAATTACATGCAAGAGCAGTGACTGGTATTAGGTATTTTTGTGAACTATGGTTCGTATTCTGGAATATTAACATAATACCAATCCTCTGCTGCCTAATGGCCCCTGACTCTGACATAATCACTCTAGTGCAGGCTTCTAAACCCCTATCAATAAATTCTAGCTATCTTTAGCTAAAGTGATGTCATGGCCTTGCTCTCTCAGGCAGATTTGATGCTTATTTCTCAAAGTTTGACTTCTTTGAAAAACAGATTTTTCTCCCAATGGTGTGGAACCCACCAGAATCCTGCAGCCACATATTGGTTCTTTGGTCAGGTGCTTCAGATTTTCATTTTACAAAATACACATAACACCAATAAAATTTAATTAATTAAAAGCATGGTTTTCCTGTAACTTTAATCTGAAATTATAAAAGGAAATTGAATTACAATAAAGCCCACAATATTTGAAAATGTGTTCTAAAGCCAAGATAGCCAACTGCATACAGCCAGGAAGAGCATCTTCCACCAAGAGACTAGAAAATCAGGAAGACTGTCACACTCTGAGCGGATCTTTGGAAGGGGGACATTGAGAGTGGATGGGGGGAGAATGCAGACCCTGGGCTGAAGGAGAAGGAAACTGGGAACCCTGCATGGGGCTGCTGAGCAACAGGACTCATTTGTGGCTCCCAGTGACTCCTGGGCAAGAAGTGAGTTAAATAGGAGTGGCTGCCTCTTGCCACGCACCTCCAAAATCCTGCCTCCAGAATCCTAACTGCATGAGACTCCATGATCCCCAAGGACATTTGAGGTGACAGAGAGAGCTGTTTAGAGAGGTAGCAGGGACAGGATTCCAGCCTGTTCTGAGCCCCGATGGTTTGGTGTGGGAAGGGCTGCAGTGGAGCATGGACAGGGCGCCCAACCCCCAAGGCTTACCATGCTCCTCTAGGTGTCTTTGGCCCTTGATGACTGTCAGACCTGGAGAGAGCAAGGTGGTCTGGTCCTGAGATAGGGACAGTCAGATCTGCGAGCACCCCTGTCTGCTGTTCTCTCCCTGTCCCTTCCTGGACACATATGCTTGCAGTGCAACCTCTCAGATGCCCAATCAAGATGCCTCCTAGTGGCCACCACCATAGCTCCTTCAGTGAAAGATGACACCTAACCCTTCAAGAGCTTCTGCAGATGGGCCCCAACCTATGTGTACCCACTGACTCACAACCAATTCACACCACAGCCTCCACCCACAACTTTGCTATCATGTACTCACTGACAGCCCACACTGCTTTGCTAGTGTTTATGCATGGGTGGACCTCACCACCTTTCCTCCACCAGCACACATGCTCCTGCCATGAACAGAACTAGCAGACACTGCCACCTCACCTCTGCTGGTGCACACACACACTTGTGGAAACTGCCTCCCTGTCCCTACAAATATCCTGCCACTGCCAATGTGCATGCACCCCATCATGCTGCCACTGCTCCTAGTAGGTGTGCACAAGTGTAGACCCCAATGCCACTACCTCAGTTAAGGGCTTCGGCCTACACCCCTAATTGGAGTGTTGTTGTCAGTAGACTGCAAACAATTTGTCCCCATCCAGCACAACACGTACTTAACTTCAGGGGCCAGAGAGCAAAGTCTTGGGCTTGATACCAGGCCCCCAGGTTAGAGCATGCAACCCAGCAGTGCTTAGCTAAGCCTTGGCTCCCTGAAAACTTCCAGAAATGAGGCCAGTTGAATGAATTCACCTTATACAACAGTCAAACCCTCAAGAACATCAAAGAATATAAAAGCAAAAAACCACAAAGGACAGAAACTTCAAAGATTAAAGGAACACCAGCACAGATAGATGAGAAATGACCAGCATGAGAACTCTGGCAACTCAAAAAGACAGAGTATCTTCTTACCTCCAAACAACAACACTAGTTTCTTAGCAATGGCTTTTAACCAGACTGAAATGGCTGAAATAACAGACATAGAATTCAGAATCTGGATTGGAACAAAGATCATCAATATTCAGGGGAAAGTCAAAACCCAATTCAAACAATCTAAGGAATCGAATAAAATAGCGCAAGAGCTGAAAGATGAAACAATAGTTTTAAGAAAGAATCAATCTGAGCAGATAGAGGTGAAAAACTCACTGCAAGAATTTCACAATACAATCAGAAGTATCAACAGCAGAATCCTCCAACCTCAGGAAAGAATCTCAGAGCCCAAAGACCAGTTCTCCAAAATTACTGTCAGACAAAAAATAAAGAAAAAAAAATTAAAAAGAACAACAAAAACTTCTGAGAAATATGGGATAATGTAAAGAGAACAAACCTATAACCCTATAACTCATTGGTGTCCCTGAAAGAAAGGGAGAGAAAGCAACTTGGAAATAATATCTGAGAATATCATCTATGAAAATTTCCTCAACCTTGCTTGAGAAATTGACATTCAAATTTAGAAAATACAGAGAACTCCTGTGAGATACTATACAAGATGACCATCCCCAAGACACATAGAAATCAGAATCTCCGAAGTCAATGTGAAAGAGAATATATTAAATGTAGCTAGAAAGAAAGGGCAGGCCACCTACAAAGGGAACCCTATACAGCGAATAGCATATCTTTTCATAGAAACCCTACAAGTCAGAAAAGACTAGGGGCCTATACTTAACATCATTTAAAAAAAAGAAATTTCAACCAAAAATTAAAATTCAACCAAACTAAGCTTCCTAAACAAAGGAGAAATGAGATCCTTTTCAGACAAGCAAATGTTACGGGAATTTGTTACCACTACACATGTCTTCCTAGAGGTCCTTATGGGAGTGATAAATGTGGAAATGAAAGACCATTACTGGCCATCACAAAAACACACTTAAGTAAGTAAATGATTGACACTGAAGCAAAGGCAGAAACAAGTCTGCAAAACAACCAGCTAACAACACAATCATGGGATCAAATCTACACATATGAATATTAATCTTGAACATAAACAGGCTAAATGACCCACTTAAAATGCACAGAGTGGCAAATGGGATAAAGAAGCAAGACCCAACTGTATGATGTCATTCACGAAACTCATCTCACATGCAATCACACCTATAGGCTAGAAGTAAAGGGATAGCAAAAAATCTACCAAGCAAATGGAAAACAAAAAAGAGGGGGGTTGCTATTCTGATTTCAGATTAAACAGACTTTAAACCAACAATGATCAAAAAAGAAAATGAAGGGCATTACATAATGATAATGGGTTCAATTAAAAAAAAAAAGACTTAGCTATTCTAAATATATATGCATCCAACACTGGAGCACAAGGTTTACAAAGCAAGTTTTTAGAGGCCTATGAAGAGACTTAGATAATCACACAATAATAGTGGGAGACTTCAACACCCCACTGACATTACTGGACATATTATTGAGGCAGAATTATAACAGAGGTATTTGGGACCTAAACTCAACACTTGACTAAACGGACTTAACAGACACTTATAGAACAGTTCGCCTAATCAAAATAGACTGTACATTCTTTCCATCTGCACACAGCACGTAATCTAAAATTGAACACGTGCTCACTCATAAAGCAATTCTCAACACATTTTAAAAAGCAAAATCAAACCAACCACATTGTCAGACCACCGTGCAATAAAAATAGGACTCAATACCAAGAAGATATTTCAAAATAATACAATTACATAGAAATGAAACAACCTGCTCCTGAATGATTTTGGGGCAAGTAATGAATTAAGGCAAAATCAAAAATGTCTTTGAAACCAATGGAAACAAAGATACAAAATACCAGAATCTCTAGAACACAGCTAAAACAGTGTTAAGAGTAAAGTTGATGGTGCTAAAAACCTACATCGAAAAGCTGGAAAAATTTCAAATTAATAACCTAACATCTCACCAGAGGAAAGTGAGAACCAAGCCCAAAGATAGCAGAAAAAAAGAGATAACAAAAATCAGAGTTGAACTGAATGAAGTTAAGATGCAATAAACCATACAAAAGATCAACAAAACCAAATGTTTTTATTTGAAAGAATAAGATTGATAAGATCGCAATAAACACAATCTAAAATGAGAAAGGAGATATTACTTCTGACCACACAGAAATATAAATAACCGTCAAAGACTATTATGGACACCTCCATCCACACAAACTAAAAAACCTAGAAGAAATGAATAAATTCCTGGAAACAACCTTCAAAGATTGAACCAGAAAGAAATTGAATTCCTGAACACACCAATAATGAGTTCTGAAATTGGATCAGTAAAGAAAAGGCTAACAACTAGAAAAAGTCCTGGAACAAACAGATTCACAGCTGAATCCTACCAGACATATAAGGAAGAGCTGATACCAATCCTACTGAAACTATTCCAAAAAAAATTGAAGAGGAGTGTCTGTTCATATCCTTTGCCCACTTTTTGATGGGGTTGTTTGTTTTCTTCTTGTACATTTGTTTAAGTTCCTTGCAGATTCTAGATATTAGCCCTTTGTCAGATGGATATATTGCAAAAATTTGCTCCCATTATACAGCCAACAAACATATGAAAAAAAGCTCATCATCACTGGTCATTAGAGAAATGCAAATCAAAACCACAATAAGACACCATCTCATACCAGAATGGTATGGCAATCATTCAAAAGTCAGGAAACAACAGATGCTGGGGAGGATGTGAAGAAATAGGAACGCTTTTACACTGTTGATGGGAGTGTAAATTAGCTTAACTATTGTGGAAGACAGTGTGGCAATCCCTCAAGGATCTAGAACCAGAAATACCATTTGACCCAGTCATCCCATTACTGGGTATATACCCAAAGGATTATAAATCATTCTACTCTAAAGACACATGCACAAGTATGTTTACTGCAGCACCATTCACAATAGCAAAGACTTGGAACCAACCCAAATGCCCATCAATGATAGACTGAATAAAGAAAATGCTGCACATACACACCATGGAATACTATTGAGCCGTAAAAAAGGATGAGTTCATGTTCTTTGTAGGGACATGGATGAAGCTGGAAACCATCATTCTCGGCAAACTAACACAGGAACAGAAAACCAAACACCACATGTCACTCATAAGTGGGAGTTGAACAATGAGAACACAAGGACACAGGGAGGGGAACACCACACATCCGGGCCTGTCAGGGGCCAGGGGTTAGGGAAGGGATAGCATTAGGAGAAATACCTAATGTGGATGACGGGTTGATAAGTGCAGCAAACCACCATGGCACGTGTATACCTATGTAACAAACCTGCACTTTCTGCCCATATATCCCAGAACTTAAAGTATAATAATAAAAAAAATTTTTTTTGAAGAGGAGGAACTTTTTCCTATCTCATTCTATGAGGCCTGCATCATTCTGGTACCAAAATCTGGCAGAGACACAATAAAAAATAAAATTTCAGGCCAATATTCTTGATGGACATTGATGCAAACATCCTCAACAAAATACTAGCAAGCTGAATCTAGCAGCATATTAAAAAAGCTAATCCACCACAGTCAGATAGCATTTATTCTTGGGATGCAAGTTTTGTTCAACATATACAAATCAACAAATGTGATTCATCAGGTAAACAGAAGTGACAACAAAAACAGAACAATCTTTTTTTTTTTTTTGAGATGGAGTCTCGCTCTGTTGCCCACGCGGGAGTCCAGTGGTGCGATCTCGGCTCACTGCAAGCTCCGCCTCCTGGGTTCACGCCATTCTCCTGCCTCAGACTCCAGAGTAGCTGGGACTACAGGCGCCTGCCGCCACGCTTGGCTAATTTTCTTGTATTTTAGTAGAGACGGGGTTTCACTGTGTTAGCCAGGATGGTCTCGATCTCCTGACCTCATGATCCTCACACCTTGGCCTCCCAAAGTGCTGGGATTACAGGCGTAAGCCACCGCGCCCAGCCAAAGCAACACAATCTTAATAGACAAAGAAAAGACTTTTGATAAAATTAAATATCTCTTCATGTTAAAACCCCCCAACAAATTAGGCATTGAAGCAACATACCTCAGAATAATAAGAGCCATCTATGACAAACCCACAGCCAACATCTAACTGAATGGGCAAAAGCTGGAATCACTTCCCTTGAAAACCAGAACAAGACATTGATGCCCACTCTCACCACTCCTATTCAATATAGTAGTGAAAGTCCTAGCCCGAGCAGTCAGGAAAGAGAAAGAAATAAAATGGATCCAAATAAGAAGAGAGGAAGTCAAACTATCTGTCTTTGCAGCTGATGTAATTTTATTCCTCGAAAACCCCACAGTCCTGTCCCAAAAGCTCCTGTATCTGATAAACAACTTCAGCAGAGTTTCACAATAGAAAATCAACGTACAAAAATTAGTAGCATTTCTATAGACTGAGAATGTCCAACCTGACAACCAAGTCAATAGTGTGGTTCCATTCACAATAGCCACATAAAGAATAAAATACCTGGGATTATCATTAACGAGGGAGGTGAAAGGTCTTAAAAACAAGAATTAAAAAAACACTGCTGCAAGAAATCAGAGATGACACAGACAAATGGAAAAACATTCTCTGCTCATGGATAAAATCAATATTGTTAAAATGGTCATGCTGCCCAAAGCAATGTATGTATTTAATGCTATTCCTATCAAACTATCAAGAATGTTTTCCACAGAATTAGAAAAAAATATTCTAAAACTCATTTGGACCAAAAAAGAGCCTGAATAGTAACAGCAATCTGAAGCAAAAAGAGCAAAACTGGAGGCAATACAGTACTCAATTTCAAACTATACCTCAAATGTGTAGTAACTAAAACCAACAGCATGGTACTGATACAAAAACAGACACATAGGCCAATGGAAGAGTTTCAAGTACTCAGAAATAAAGCTGCACACCTATGACCATCTGATGTTCAACAAAGCTGACAAAAACAAACAATGGGGAAAGCACTCTCCACTCAATAAATGCTCCTGGGATAATTGGCTAGCCATATGCAGAAGACTGAAACCAGACCCCACCTTTCACCATATACAAAAATAAACTCAAAATGAGTGAAGGACTTAAATGTAAACCTAAAACTATAAAAACCCTAGAAGAAAATCTGGGACATCGGCCCAGGCAAAGACTTCATAATGAAGACTCCAAAAGCAATTGCAACAAAAACAAAAATTGACTGATGGGACCTAATTAGACTGAAGAGTTTCTGCACAGCAAAAGAAACTTTCAGTAGAGTGAAATGACAACCTCCAATATGGGACAATATTTGCAAACTATGCATCCTACAAGGGTCTAATATCAAAACTCTACAAGAAACTCAAATCAACAAGCAACAAACAATCTCATTGCAAAATGATGCAGAGAACAGGAGCAGACATTTCTCAGAAGAAGCCATACATGTGGTCAACAAGCAAGTGAAAAAATACTCAGTGTCACTTATGATTAGGGAAATGCAAATCAAAAGCACAATAAAATATCATCTCACATGAGTCAGAATGGCTACTATCAAAAAGTCCAAAAATAACAGAAGCTGGCAAGGTTGTGGAGAAAAATGAATGTTTATACACTGCTGATGGGGATGTAAATTAGTTTAGCCACTATGAAAAGCAATTCGGAGATTTCTCAGAAATAGAACTATCATTTATACCATCAGTTCCATTACTAGGGATATACTCAAAAGAATATAAATAATTCTACTTTAAAGACACATGCACTGATATGTTCATCATAGCACTATTCACCATAGTAAAGACATAGACTCAACCTAGATTCCCATTGGCAGTAATTGGATAAAGAAAATGTGGTACATATACACCATGGAATACTAAAAAGCTATTAAAAAAAAAAAGACATCATGGTCTTTGCAGCCACAGACATTGAACTGGAGACCATAATCCTAAACGAATTAATGCAAGAACAGAAAACCAAATACCACATTTTTACTTATAAGTGAGAGCTAAACATTGAGTACACATGGATACAATGAAGTGAACAATAAACACTGAGGCCTTCTTGAAGGTGGAGGGTGGAGGGGGGATAAGGCTTGCAAATCTGCCTATCAGGTACTATGCTTATTACCTGAGTGATGAAATAATCTGTACAACAAACCCTTGTGACATGCAATTTACCTGCACATGTACCTCCTGAACCTAAAATAAAACTTGGGAAGAAAACAATGAAAATGTATTCTAACTATATATTTTTAAAACCATGTGATTTTAGCCAGATATATTAACAAAAATATTTCCATAAACCTATTTAATTAGAAAAGGCTAAGAAAGTAAAGGTCACAAACCAAGAATGCAATAATTAAGAAGCTGGCATTAAGTTCAGGGTTTCGAACATCTATTGCAAGCTTATGGAAGCCGATTTGGATGACACACTTTTTAAAAAGCATGCCTGTTACTGCCCTAAAGAGTACCTATAATGAATACATTCAACTTTTATTATAAATTATTTAAATGTATCCCTGGGAATGCTTTTGGGCTCCTTTGAACTCAAACTTTTGGGGTTTCTTTTTAGGAAGTATTATCTATTTGCCAGGATTGATATTTCATGACATTCTTTTTAAAACACTTCCCAATTAACAAAGAGAATTACATTTTTAAAATACTAAAACTCATTTCATCTTTCTGTTGCCCTGTTGTCGTTTGGGCCCTTTTATAAATAAAATATACATTATGGAAACTTGGTGATCCACTTTTCCTATATCTTGAAATATTTTGCCATTTCATTACCTTGGATTACATCATTACTTATTCATTTTTATAAGTTATTCTAACAAAGATGAAAATAATAAAGAAAGGGAATACTGGGAGTATTCTCTCATAGGATGACACAAGAGTGAAATAAATGATCAACTTGGAATTATTCTTCAAGTTTTTACTATATTGTCCAAAATATTTTAATATTCTTTGAAAAGGTCTAAGAGAAGTCTGGTGCCACTTGCTTTTTAGTGTATTTGTTTGTTTATTTGTGTGTTTTAAGTTTTCATTGAAAATAGTTTTTTTTTTTTAAATTTCTACCTATAATGGCACTGAGTAGAACACTGACAAAAGAATACATTTAAAGGTTATTAGACAAATGAGATGAATGCTGAGTAAGACAGTAGCACTCAAGAGTCTAATGATGATGGTAAAGTTGAAATTGAAATCTCAGACTATGTACCTTCAGACGACTGCAAATTACATGACTTTTTTCAGACTCCATGGTAAATTAGTTAACAATAATTTCTAATCACAAAAAAATATGATTTTCTCATGCAGTGTTTCATTCAACAGAAAGTACTTCATCAGGCAGGTTTTAGAATAAGGACTTGATGTGTGCTTTTTAGCTTAAAGGACATGTGACAATATATTTTATTTTTGGGGATGTCTGTTTATCACAACATATGTATGTTTCATAAGTTAACAAAAGCTGAGGCTGATGTACATGCAATGATGATTGAAAGGAAATTGATGAAATTGAAATGGAAAATAATTCATTCGCTTTGTTAATTCTAATTAGTGATCATAAATCTAAAAATTAAAATGTTTTACAATTATGAAGCATAGTTGATCACCATTTTCTCTTTTAAAAATTAAAAGCTGTCAAAATATTCAAAGGTCCTATATTTTGATAAATACAAGAAGAAAAACAAGAGCAATGACAAACTAGAGCTCTTTGAGATACATTTAAAACTTGGAATCAGTATTTACAAGATTGGCATGTTCAATGTTAATGCATATGAGTCGGTGAATGGTTAGATGCATTCAAAGGATGTTGTGCATTTTGAGTATACACCTTCAAAATCGGAAAAAATATGAACTTGAAACCATTATTTGCTATGTTTAAAATCTTATTAAAGTTTCTACAAAACCTTTTAACTTGTTTTTCACTATACCTTTATACTTATATTTATAAAGTATTCAAAATGAACTAAAATATATTTATTATTAGAAGTTGTTAATTGAACTCAGAGGGTAAGTGATGATGATTGATTATTCTGGCATACTAGTGTTACCTTGCTTTAAGCAGGCCCATAATGCTTGAGCATGTATGTTTTTGATGATAAATCTCTGTAATTTTTATTCTCCTGCTTTTTTCTCCCCCTCCCAGAAAATATTAAATAAGGAAACATGATTATAATGTTCAGGCACTGTGGGTTGTGTGTACTAGTATATTTTGAGAGTTCAAATAACGTGACAGGGCATTCACTGTACGGACTTAGTAACTTGAAAGGGGCAGGAAATTCCTCCTTGGCGAATTAAACAATTATTGAATATTTGCATCATTTAGTGTGATTGTGATTATGGCAGTGACTAAGGCTAAAATGTTTGGCACTGATACACGTATATATGGTAAAGTCTTGAGATATATGTCAGTAGCAATATTTGAGTTAACTAAATCAATCTGAGTCTGAACTAACACGTATCTTGCAGTATGCAGTCTATAGCTCTCATTCTTTTCATTCTTACAGCAAGAACAGCTTTTGAGAGAAGCTGCTTATGTAAGGGTCCATTAAACATTCTGGCAGGATTTACTATGAAATGAAGACAGCATAGGAAAATGGGAAACTGGATTCTTATTTTTTTCACTCTACCAGTAGTGATATGTGTGAACAAATCAATCCCTCTCTCTCTTTTTTCTTTTTTCGGTCATCTGTAAGATGAAGGACTGTAATATGACCTCTGAATTCCCTTCCATCTCAGATATCTCTATATCAGTATCTTAGATGACGTTTGGACCACCCAGGGATTCAATTTGGATTCCCGTTCCTTTCTGGTTCAAATCTGACCTAAATGGTACTTAATAATTACAGAAATCCCTGGAGTTGGCTGCTCTACAACTTGAGCAGCTTCTCTCATACTTTCTCTATTCCAATTCCTTTCACTTTTCTTTCTATAAAATGACTGATTAATGTGAGTCTTTTCCCTTAATGTGTACAAATAGAACGAAATCAGATCGGTTCACTGCTATAACTCTAGAGGCTAGTACAACTTCAAGCATACAATGAAGATAATAAATATTGATCAAATAAAGAACATGATTTAAGGAACAAATAAATGTAGCAAGAGAATATTTGACCTTTTATTTTATCTTGTTTTCTTCTGTGCCAGGGGAAAAAAAGTTCCTAGAAATTCAGGTAGCACAGTAAAATATCAACTTCTAGGGATTTTTGACAACTTATAAATATTATTCCCTTTTCCCTGCAAACTAAATCTGTTTCTCATGCTTGCTTGCTTGCTTGCTTGCTTTCAAACCCACACACAAACAATCGGATTTTCTTGATTTCCGACTCCAATAGAATCAGGTCAGCAGTGAGGATGGAGGCAATAAATCTCTTTATCACTGTTGACTTTTATGGAACTGACATCTCTTAAAATATTTTTCTTGACTTTGGTGCTTTTTTATGACTGATTAGGCAGTAGGGCATGACAGTCAATTGAATCTCCCCGAATCTAATATTAAAAGCAAAAAAAGGAAAGACCCGAGGGGCAACAGAATAAGTGAAAAGTACTAAAGGAGGTCCAATAATTCCTTTCCAAAAAATCAGAAATTGCATATAAGTGTTAGCTTTTCTGTCTGCCCAAGTGACTGTTGTTGTGGCTCTGACCTTCTCTGTTTTTCATCAAGACAGCATTCCGCTGTTTCAGGTTAGTAAGAGATTCAGTTCCTAAGAATTGATTGTTGATAAACGTCTTACAAAGTAAAATGTATGTATCTAATGCCAAGTAGGAAAGAAAACATTTCTCCATTGTGGTGGAATAGACAAGTTATCTAAGATAATGGAAAGTGTAGAACAAAAATGTAAGCTCCAGAAAACTTTATTTGTGTTTATGGGTAAAGTTTTTTATTTGGGCATACTGACATTCGCCAAAATGAATCATGAGTAAAACCTGCAACATTAAACTACAGAAGAATATCACAAGTACTGTTTCTTTCAACTCCTAGTAAGAATATAGATGACACCAAGGACAGTAATTGAAATTATATCCACATGCTTGAAGATGTAATTAAAATGTAAAAAGCCATACAGAGATTTTTGCTAAAGCATCCTGTCACTTAGCTATCTTTTAATAAATAATTTCCCAAGTAGCTTTATTTAAATCCCTTGGGCAATATGAGGAGCAAAACCAAAACAAAACAATACAAAAGCCAACAACAACAATGAAAACTCCACTTCTCCCACAATAAAATAAATATCCTCTCTTATCTTAAGAGCCAGTTAATATTTGTACAATAATATAAATACTGTGTAGTATAAGAAAGCATGTCATATCTTACTGGGAGACGATATTTAAGAGCCTCTAATTTCTTCTCCTATTCATGCAGTCCTTCACTCTGCAGCTCTTACAGAGGGCTTACGTTGGAGCCTCTTACAACACGTAATAGCTTCTTGTTTATTTGCCCTTAAATGCCCAAAAAGCCTTAGAGAAGAATTATTAAATTTCAATTTCTGTGATTTTACAGCAACAGCTTTCCAGAAATAACCAGTAGATAACATGAAGAGAGGTCATCAAGAAACATGACTGCAGGATGAAAACAAAAATTAATTAGTCTTTTATTTTTATTCTGTAAGATTTTCAATATTGCAAGATTTACACAGTTTACATTTACTTGAAGAACTGCAAAGGTTAAAGTAACATAAAAGATTCCATGCAAACATAGTCAAAATAAAATACAACAATAGCTCTCTAGGTTTGTCATTCTACTTAGTTTTAGACAAGTTGTCATAGAAATGGGTCTAGCTGGTAGAATATTTTCACGCTCAGTTATTTTGATAGATATTTAATATTTGATAATTCCCACAGTAATGAGAATTTGGTGATGAAAATTGTATTTTTCTGATGTTTGAGCCACTTACATCTGGGTCAATTTTGTGATATGGCTCCATAATTGGTATAGAAATACGTAAAGGAAGAATTTTGCATAGAGGACCTCAGGATGCAAGTGGTCCATGAAGACACATCCAGGCTTATGTTTGTCCTTCTTTGTGCTCAGCGATGCTTTCGGGTGGAACTTAAATCATCTCAAGGATCCCAGTTTGTACTGTATTCTAATTTGCTTTGACATAGATTCAATTCCCTACTTTTCTACCAGAAACCTTGAAACAAGTTTTTAATCTCATAAACCTTGCTTAATTCACAAATAAAAAGAGAGATTTAGAATGGAGAATCTTCACTTTCACTTTCTGTTCCAAAAATTATTAGATTCTTTGACTGTATCTATGTATGTGACCTAGAACTTGGAGTACTGACACAAAAGTTAAACAGAGAACTACAGTTAAAAGACTGTGCGGGCTCCTGCCACCCTTTTCTCATCCCGTTTTCCCTCAAGTTGTAATAAAGAAACGAGATTAGAAACAGGCAATATGCAAAATTCTAAACTGGTCAATATTTGATTGCAAAATCCAGCAGCAAAAATACAGAAATTATTTGAAATCCAGACTATTATCTGAAAATCAATTTTTTAAAAGATTTCTCTGTTTACTCAGTCTCCACTTTTCAACTTTTCTGTTCTTTCAATCATATATTACTATCCCAATTTTTAGATTATTTATAAACAATGGCGTATGATAAAATAACAGTGATATTACATGTGGGCAACCATTATAATGAGCTCTATCACCGCTTTTTGAGCATTTATTTGCATTTATATTTCCTTCAAAAATGCCAGGTCATATGAGAAACAATGGCAGCATTTGCCAAATTATGAACTATAATCTTGGGAGAGGAAGGTCTGTACAGTTTAAATTGCTAATGTTGACTTTTTTTTTCTTAACTCATAATACAGATGTTAATGTTGAGATACAGGTAAGTAATATTACATTTGCTTCCAAAGTAGTTTTGAAGATCAGCAGATAAATATAAATAGTAAATTATGTTTAGGAAACATATTAATCCAGTGAAAATAACAACTATTGTTATTGGATTAATATGTTCCCTAGACATAGTTGTTAACAGTTACTATAACAACTTTTATTAATGCTCTTAGAACTATAGAATTTTATAAAGTTGCATAATGCTAAAGTGATTCTTAAATATTCCTCTTCCTTTTTTTGATAGATGAACTATTTTCTGCCAGGTTCTTCCCCTAGCATTGCTCATGATTTTGTTAATTTTAGCCTGGTGGCAATTAAGAATCCTGGTTTTTCACCATCTGCAGAAGAATTATTCATTAGGTAGGACACCATGAGGAACAGATAAGTGTCTAAGGATAGATAATTGAAAGTCACTGCAATTCCCCTCAAATACTTTGCCCACCTGTCAGGCTCTTTGGCATAACAAAATTATTTTTCTGTCAATTTTTAGTTTTTCAATAGCTCAAGAGATTCTGAGAGAAGATCAACCTTTTTAATTGTTGTAAAAGAAGTCTCAGAACATCAGAGCTTTCTATTTCTCAGGGCAAATGATTAGTTTGCTAAATATAAATAAAAACCCAATTTGCCTGACACTTTGGAATATCTTAAAGTAAATATGCAAATTGGAAAATCTACTTCACCAGAGTTGCATTTTAAATTAGGCCAAGCTAAAAAGAAAAATTATAAAAAAACAAGAGGCAGTGAACCTAAAGTCATTTTAATAAGTTCTTTTTGCTCTGGCCTTCCTCGTATTCATATCAACCCTCTCTTTGCTTTCCTTTCTCCCCTTCAACCTTTCTCTTTTTGAAGTTAACAGCTTTGAAACACACTATTATTATCTTATCTCTTATCTTTCCTTTCCTGCAGCTTCTTTCTATTACCTTTTTGTTAGCTATCTAGGGGAAGGTGTGTTTGTGGGTGACCTCTGAGTGGTTTTTGACTTCAGGAATATACTTTTGTTTTCTTAGTCTGGTGATCCTGGGAAGAGGACTTGAAAACTTGGTAAATGAATATTAATAAACTTTGGGTTCATAGACATTTTTGTCTCTTTTGATATATGTGCCAGAATATGTGTATATTATTCTCCTATGATCTCTTATAACTGATAATGCTTTCCCACTCTTTCACTTAGAATTATGTGTAAAATAAAAAACACAGAAATAAAGCCTTAAACTACTATTTCAAAATTCCAGCCTAACATTTTATTCAAAAAATATATATATTGTGTGGCCGGGCGCGGTGGTTCACGCCTGTAATTCCAGCACTTTGGGAGGCCAAGGCGGGCGGATCACGAGGTCAGGAGATTGAGATCATCCTGGCCAACATGGTGAAACCCCGTCTCTACTAAAAATACAAAAAAAAAAAAAAAAATTAGCCAGGTGTGGTGGCGGCGCCTGTAGTCCCAGCTACTCGGGAGGCTGAGACAGGAGAATGGCGTGAACCCGGGAGGCGGAGCTTGCAGTGAGCCGAGATGGCGCCACTGCACTCCAGCCTGGGCGACAGAGCGAGACTCCTTCTAAAAAAAAAAAAAAAAAGTCTGTATATATATATATATGCTGTGTTTGTCCTTTCTTCTAACTTCTCTCACTTTAAACCAAGTAAGATCTTTTACCTAGTCAGATTGTTCACATAGTCTTCTCTGGACATTCAGAACAGAGGAGAAGCCTCTAAAAGTGGCCAGAGCAGCTTGGCGCAGCAGTGTGCCTCACCGTCTTGCTTCAGTGATCCGGGCCCTACGCTTTGATCACATTAACTTTATAGCACTGAAGTTTCATATTAACTTTGTGGCTAAATATGTATATTTTTCCAGGTATGCCCATACTGTATTTGCACAACTGATTACTTAACTGAATTTAAATTCAACTTAAACTAAATGTACTTGTAATATTCTTGTTAAATTTAATCTTGTTTTGTTGGACTAAGATTTCTAGCCTATTGAGATAGATTTGCATCTGATACTTTCATTTATCATCTCTCCCAACTATATGTCATTAAAAATGTGATGATTACACCTCTGTGCCTTATTCTAGTCATTAAACTATTTTGTACAGATCAGGACCAATGACAGAATCTTTCATCAAACTATCAGGTCTCTAGTGAAGTTGACATCAATCAGTATACTCTGTGTACTCGTCTACCAGTTATAAATTTATTCCTGATCCTCAAGGATATTAAGAAAGTGTGTAAAATACCTCACCAAAGTTAAAATATACTATATGATATTTTCCAAATCAATAATACCGGCAAATCTGCTAAACAGCAAGTCAGTCAATTTTGATGCCACTTGTTGGTGATAAATCCTTGCTGATTTCCAATTATTTTAATTTTATTTTTTAAACGTCCATAACTTTGTTTAATAATTCTTCCTTTTTCATCATTTCATGTGACTATCATTTTAATCACTTTCACATTAGAGATGTTTAACACAGTCTGTTACAACCTAGTTTTACAAGGAAAGAAATCTCCAGTCTTATAACAGCAGGCACTAGGAAAAGGAAACCATATTATAACTAGATTTCTTGAAGTGCATCTATTCTGTTAAGTGAAGATGAATGAACAAGTTTATTACAATGCACTAGGTATTTTAAAAATTGTTAGGTTTTTTTCCCTTAGAATGATGAAATCAGTCAAATGACTGCTAGCTCCTCAATGCTGTACAGTAGAGAATGCAAATCAAAAGTATGGCTTCTATACATAAAAGTATAAGAGATGTAAAATCTAGATAACAAAACCAAAATGGCATATTAACAATAAGAATGCATATGTGAAGAATGTTTTACATTTTTGCTGTTTATTTGGTGGGGGATAAAAATGAAAGCTGTAATAAGGAAATTAAGTAATTCCCTGTCTAGTAACTTGTAACTTGTTCAAATTACTAAACAAGTTAGTTTAGTAATTTAAAAATTATATCCATGCTCTTTATCTCATTTGATCAAAAAGATTTATTGGGAACACAAGAGATACTTGTGGTATAAGGCCTAAAATAGAGGTCCAGTATTATGTACTCTCTTGATACCTGGAGGACCTCAAAAGGCAAGTTCTGTTCTCTACTCTGCTCCTGCATAGATAGAGGTACCTTAGCCAAGCAAACTTCCTTATCAAACAGATGAGGTAAATTTCTTGCTTATTACAAAGTAGCAGGTTCATTTCCCTGCCAGCCCATGGAAACATTCTTCTCCAGGAACCAGGAAACATCTCACCTTCTTGATACTACAGTGCTGGCCTTTTTCAGCCTCTGGTTGTTCACCCTGTTTCTGAGTACAGCCCCTGTGTGTCCCTGCCTGGTGTGTGATCTCCTCCCCCAGGCTGGAAGTATATGACTAGGAAACTTCTGCCAATATCATCTGTCCAAGTTGGCTATTGTGTGTTCAGCCATTCCCACAACCCTAGGGTAGGACTCTTCCCTCACTAATGGGTAAATAGGAGGTATTTGATATGGTTTGGCTGAGACCCCACCCAAATCTTGAATTGTAGCTCCCATAATTCTCATGTGTCATGAGAGGGACCCAGGGAAAGGTAATTGAGCCATGGGGGCGGGCCTTTGCCATGCTGTTCTCATGATAGTGAGTAAGTCTCACTAGATCTGATGGTTTTAAAAAGAGCAGCTTCCCTGCGCTCAGCTCTGTCACGTAAGACATGGCTTTGCTTCTCCTTTGCCTTCTGCCGTGGTTGTGAGGCCTCCCCAGCCACGTGGAACTGTGAGTTCATTAAACTTTTTTTTCTTTATCAATTACCCAGTCTCAGGTATGTCTTCATTAGCAGCCTGAGAACAGACTAATACAGTATTTAAAACTCAAAAGCAGTTCTTAAAGAATGCAGGAATTAGCCAAAACAAAATAATAAGAAGGCATTTAAACTGAAAAGAAATAAAAAAACAAAAAACAAAAAACAAAGAATGGAGGTAGGTAGACATTACTATGGTGTATTTGGGGAACAAGGCTGTTCCAGCTAAAGGAGAAAGCGTTTTTGAGAGATAATACATTTAAATAGAGGTCATGAGCTATATCAATCATTCAAAGGAACTTGATTCAATATGGTTTAAAGTAATGAGCTTGTGCAAAAGAAGTGTTCTGATGGAAGTGGTATTTGAGGAAGATTAGAAACCAGAAAGTCATAAATCTTAGGGTTAGTAGAAATTATAGTCCAGTGCAGCTTTCAATGCCTGGGTCTCCTCTCCCAGATTTCTGCCAAGGGATCCTCAGTATCAGCTTAAGGTGGGTATGTACCCTGACTGCTTCTTGAGACAACCCATACCATCTTTGGTTACCTGTGGTGGTTAATACTGAGTGTCAACTTGATTGGATTAAATGATGGAAAGTATTATTCCTGGGTGTGTCTGTGAGGGTGTTGCCAAAGGAGATTAACATTTCAGTCAGTGGGCTGGGAAAGGCAGACCCACCCTTAATGTGTGTGGGCACAATCTAATAAGCTGCCAGTATGGCCAGAATAAAAGCAGGTAGAAAAACATGAAAAGACTACACTGGCTTAGCCTCCAAGCCTACATCTTTCTTCTGTTCTGGATGCTTCCTACCCTTGAACATCAGACTCCAAGTTCTTCAGCTTTGGGACTTGGACTGGCTTTCTTGTTCCTCAGCTTACAGATGGCCTAGTGTGGGACCCCACCTTGTGACAGTGTGAATCAATATTCCTTAATAAACTCCCCTTTATATATACATCTATCCTATTAATTCTGTCCCTCTAGAGAACGCTGACTAATTCAGTACCTCTACCTTGCAGAAAATTTTGACCCAATAATCCCATTACTGGGTATGTACCCAAAGGATTATAAATCATTCTACTCTAAAGACACATGCATACGTATGTTTACTGCAGCACTATTCACAATAGCAAAGACTTGGAACCAACCAAATGCCCATCAATGATAGAATGGATAAAGAAAATGTGACACATATACACCATGGAATACTATGCAACCATAAGAAAGGATGAGTTCGTGTCCTTTGGAGGGACATGGATTTAGCTGAAAACCATTATTCTCAGCAAACTAACACAGGAACAGAAAACCAAACACCACATGTTCTCACTCATAAGTGAGAGTTGAGCAATAAGAACACATGGGCACAGGGAGGGGAACATCACACACTGGGGCCTGTCTGGTGGGTGGGGGATTAGGGGAGTGATACCATTAGGAAAAATACTTAATGTAGATGACAGGTTGATGGGTGCCACAAACCACCATGGCATGTGTATACCTATGTAACAAACCTGCACGTTCTGCACATGTATTCCAGAACTTAAAGTAAAATAATAATAATTAAAAAATGATGTTTGTACATGTTAGTTCTGTCATAACAATTGAAATCCAGAGACACACGTTTAAATATCTTCCTTCCCATAGGATTTTATTATTATTATTATTATTATTATTTTATTATTATTATTATTATTATTATACTTTAGGTTTTATGGTACATGTGTGCAATGTGCAGGTTAGTTACATATGTATGCATGTGCCATGCTTGTGCGCTGCACCCACTAACTTGTCATCTAGCATTAGGTATATCTCCCAATGCTATCCCTCCCCCCTCCCCCCACCCCACAACAGTCCCCGAAGTGTGACGTTCCCCTTCCTGTGTCCAGGTGTTCTCATTGATATTTTTAAAAGAAATTGTTTCTGTACTGCAACTGAGACTGCGATTGGCCAACTAGATTGCCTAGTATCATTGAGCAGTAAGCTGCAAAGCAGATTTCAAACTCAGTTTCTCAAATTAGATTATTTCCACAACACTATTGCTGTCATTGACAAATACAGGGAAGTTAAAATGTGTATCTATGTATTATTTTACCTTTTGCAATTGAGAAATCATGATTTAAGTATATGATGGGAAGCTTTAAATAAAATGACTGTACACAGTGGCTCTTTTACATACTCATGTTCAGATTGTTTTCTTGTTTTTAGAGCTGTTAGATTTTAACAACTTGAACATGAGTACAATAATAAAAGTAAATAGCTGCTTTTTAAATGCAATTAAAGAAAGTTTCTTTCCTTTTTCTTTTGAAATAATTATTATGGAAAGTCCTCTGAAAAGATGGGTATTCTTAATCAAAGGGAATTTACTAGTAATAATTACTCCATAAAGTACTCTGGTATTAGTTAAGTGCTCACATGGACTATGTGTATTCAAAAGTTTCCAAGTACTTTAGATTCCTGAACTATAGAAACTGATGCTTTATAATTGTTTTCTAATTAGAGATCAGTGTAATTATAAAAAGATACAGATAAAAATCAGGAGCTGTCACTGTAGCACATGAGACGTGTTGGTGGTGGTACATTTTTGTGGGATGTTTTTTGTTGGTGTTATTTTGGTATGAGTAAACATAGACATTGTCATAAATCAGCCTCCCCCAACATATGAAAAGACATATACCCTTTTTGTTTTCATTTGAAAAATTACTTTAAAGGTTGAAGTGTCGAATATATTTTGGTATGTATTCAAGTGTAATTTATCTGTTTTCTTTCTGTCTATACTAGAATCATAAAGTTGAATATCACATGAAAGTCTGCATTAGTTATTCAGGTGATATTATTTCTTTTTTATACAGAAATGCCCCAAAGCATTAAATCTTCTCTGTATTCATTCTGGTAACTAGAAAAAGAACTTTGTAGTGGTTGCTTGAAAATGAAAACTGCTGGGAACGGAGGGAGAGGAGATGTATGCACTTCTTTGTCCTTAGTCTCAGCTTGTGGGGCACACAATTCTACCACGAAGAATGAGTTCTGTGGGATTTTTGTGCCTTTATTATAGAAAATAGAAGTTTGAACTTGGGGATATTTTCCCCCTTTTTTTTATGACATTGTAATGTTCTGAACAGATAAATTCCAAACTCTAAGGAGCAATCTAAAACCTTTGAAACATAAAGACTGAAAGTAACAATAAGTTACAAACAAAAGGAGCTTTGTAAACTCGACAGTAGGAAGTCAGTTCATCACATTACCTTTCATATTTCTCTTCAAAGCAGGCAAACCTTCCAAGTCTGAGAATATTGTTAATAAAATATAGCAGCAATTCCCCTGACATTGTATTGAACTATACTTGCCTTCTGTTATTACCAAAAGACTTTTCAAGAAACCTCAAGCTCAGGTGCAACGTGCCCATAGCAGAGGGGGTTCAAGTGGGGGACTTGACATAAAGGGAAATATGTGGGATCTGAATGAAAGCTCTGAGCAAGGACAGAGGGAAGGGATAAATAGTATCACAGCATTGGAAAGGAGGCTGCAATTAACAATTATCAATAACCTTAGAAATGACTAGAAAGTATCTTTGGCAATGCCTCTGCATTCAAACGGTGCTTATGATCATGATGAAGATAAGGCTTATTGAAGTGGTTTGACTGGTGATGAATACCAGCAATGCAGCTAAAGCAGGAAAGGAGACCAGAGACAACATCTACACGTGACAGATTTTAACCTAATGTGTGAGGAATAGAAGGCATACATTTTTGAACTCCAAAATTTAACATAATCAGATTTACATTTAAAGTATCACAGTAGTTTAGATTATAAGGCTGCAAGAATAGGAGGGAGACGAGTCAGAAGTCTACTCCAATATTCATTTGAAGAATGTGGTGGCATGAATTAGAGGGGTTGCTGTGGATGAAGTCAAGCAAACAGATTTAGGATAAATTTGAAGGTATAGTGAACATGATTATCTGATGGATGGACATGGGATGTGAGAAAAAGAGAGGGGCCAATGTAATTTCAACGTTTTTATCTATGCAGCTGGGTAAGTGGAAGCATCTCATATGAAATTGGGAATCAGTGAGAGAGGATTTGAGTTAGGAGGAAGAAAACTAAAACATTTTGTTTTAGATATGTAAAGTTTGAGATGTAAATTGGAAATCCAAGAGAAGATGTAAGCAGGTAGAAATATGAATATTGTATTATTCAATAAGTAGAAACTAGAAAGAAAAATCTAGGTTTTATCAACAGAAAGATCTTTAGGATAATAAGACCGTATGATAGCAGCTAGAGAGTGAGTATGGAGAGAGACAGAGTAAGAGAGAGAGACAGAGTAAGAGAGAGAGACAGAAACAGAGAGAGAGAGAGAGAGAAATGGAGAGAGAGAGTCTGTGCATATATTGGGGGAGATGGTCTCAAGAGTAAGCCCTTAACATAGAAAACATTTATGTTAAAGACTTTCCATATGAGTCAAAATCCTACCATAAAAATCCTACCATAAAAAATCTTGCCACAACCATGAACATTGTTACATTTCCCTAGTACCAGGCTGATAACCCTACTGCTCCTATCTCCTAACCTTCAGTGGTACATTTTGTTTTCTTAACTAAAGCAAATTTTACTCAACAGTTAGTCCAAGGATTTTTTTTTCTGAAAAAAAAAAAAAACCCAAAAACAAACAGCTAGCTCTTGCTCAAGCAAAGCTTCATAAACAAAAGTTGACTATTTGTATGTACAGACTTGGTAAACTAAGTATATGGCCTTCCTAAGACACAACCGTGTTGAACCAATTCACCCAACTTTAGACCTCGAGGCATCTGGTGTTTCTCCTAAACAAGGAAATGTTATAGGAGCTTCAGTAACATCCAGGGCCCTGTTTGACTTCAGAAACAATGAGCTGCTTAATATTATTTACTTGTTACCCACTCTGTATGAGAAGGTTGGGGAGAACGGGAAATGAAAAAACAATGTCTCTTCCACTACCTTGATGTGTACAGAAATAATGGATTTCATGTGAGTGGTTGACAGAATTACTCTCTTTTCAGCCTCTGAATAGCTTTACCTGTGTGCCCCATATCGAGAAGCCTTTTGCGAGCAATGTCAGTGATTGCACCTGCCCAGTGTGCTGTTTGGCCTTCAAAATCTACTTCCCAGAGGAAGTGCTCTAGAAATCTGATCATGAAAGATAAGAATATTTTGCTTCAAGACTTTTGCCACTTTCCTATTGTGAAGTATATTTTGTGGTAGTGCACTTCTGTGTTTTAGGAACTCCTAGGAAATTTTTCTGGTTTTCTAATCCTATATCACAAAATGCCACAAAATCTAGCTACTTAAATAACAACCATTTTATTAAATTCTGCAGACTTGAAGTTCAGGAATTTGGGAAGGCTTTTCTAGGTGGTGCTTTTCTCCATACGGCATAAATAGGTGTCATGGGGCTAGTCTGAATAGTCACCGGGCACAGGTTGAGAGACACTGAACAAAGAGTGAGAGCTGATTTTAACGATGAGGATTCTATACTTCAAGCTGATGTTATAATGGAATGAGACGTCTGAGAACCTTGAGAGGAGTTATTTCACATTTGGGAGGGAAATAAAAAATCATTAGAGGCCAGAGGGTGAACTTTGATAGTCATTTAATATCACTTCCAATGATCCCTATCTCCTGATATTCCTGCCTCTTTTCTAATAAGCAGAATATAGCAAAGTTGTGGAATGTCATTTTCCACGATTAGGTTTTAAAAGACTTCTGTCTTGCTAGTAGGCTCTCTCTATTGCCTTCTCAGCATGTGTGTTTTTGCCTTGCTGGAGAAGCCCATGTTGCAATAAACCGGGAGCAGCCTGTGGCCAATCGCAAATAATTGAGGTCTTCAGTTCAATGACTTGTGAAGAACGGAATCCTGCCATTAACTGTGTGATATTGGAAGCAAATCTTTACCCAGTTGAGATTTTAGATGGCCAAAACCCAGCCAACAACTTGCTTGCAGCCTGTGAGACACCCTGAAGAAGAGGTCCAAGATAAATTTGCCAGATTCTTGATACAGAGGAACTACAAATAACAAATGTGTTTTTTTAACTTAAGATTTGAGGTAATTTGTTACTCATCTAAAGAAAACTAATGAAGAACAATTACTGTCTTTCATTTTTCTTCTCTCTGACTAGTGGTTTAATTTTTATTGTAGCTTGGCTTCTTCATAAGGTGGAGGTCATGGTCTTTAACTGCTTTACATCTTACAGCTTTTGACATCAGAGAAAGAAATTCTTTCCCTAACTGACTAGAATAAGCGTTTAAATAGGGACATGGATGAGGCTAGAAACCATCATTCTCAGCAAACTATCGCAAGGACAAAAAACCAAACATGGCATGTTCTCACTCATAGGTGGGAACTGAACAATGAGAACACTTGGACACAGGAAGGAGAACATCACACACGGGGGCCTGTCGTGGGGTGGGGGGAGGGGGGAGGGATAGCATTAGGAGAAATACCTAATGTAAATGACGAGTTAATGGGTGCAGCACACCAACATGGCACATGTATATATATGTAACAAACCCGAACGTTGTGCACATGTACCCTAGAACATAAAGTATAATAAAAATAAATAAATACATAAATAAATACATAGGTAAATCAAGTCACATCATTGACCTTCTTAAACTTCTCACTTTCAATGGCTTCTCATTATACTTAGAATAACATACAAACTTTCCACAGATAAAGACCTTAGATGAGTTATTGCTTCTTTCAACCCCCCATACTTTATTTGGTTTACTGCCCTCCCTCACACAAACTCTCTCCTGATCACTTTCTGTCCACTCTTGTATTTTTTTTTTTTTTTTCTGAGCATGCACACTCAGCTATGTTCTGCTCCACTAGGCCACTTGAACTTCTACATCTTAGCTTCAGTTGTTCTTCTCTCTGGTCTTTGCTTTCCTGGATCTTTTCATCCTTTTAGTTATGCCAGAAACATTGCCTCCTTAAAGAGCTGTTACCACATTCAAGCTAGAGAAGAACCAAGTTTCATGACAACTTGTATACATTTGTCTGATTAATTTTCTACATAAAGTTTAATTGCTATGTCACATCATCTTAGCTGCACATAGAACTACTAATAATTTCCCTCCCACTAGACTATAAATTGCATGAGACTGGGGCCTGATCTTCTATATTTCATTGCTATAAATTAAGGATTTGTTAAACAAATAATCAGTTACCCATTAATTAATTATAAGTGATATTTACACACAATGTTATACAATGTTATATGTTATACTTACAACACAGGGGATTATTTCTTTTTTTTTGCAGACAAGGCTTTTTGAGAAACCAATATAAGATTGGTGGTGGCTTGGAATAGAGATTTGTTAAAAGGAATTTGATAGAATTAGTTTTTTAAATATAACTTTCATGGAGCTTATAGGAATTGCATTTGTGTTGGATACAGTTTCTTTTGAATAATGCTAGGGACATACCAGCTGAATGTCATTTTGCAATTTATGTCCAAGGAAGAAGATCATAAGTTTACTTTTGGACAGTGAACACCAAAGGGCCTTGGAGACATCTACATTATATAACAAATGAAGGTTAGATATTAGATTTCTCATACACAGAAGAGTGGTTTGGTATAATGTAACATCCTTCTGTGTTTTATGTAGGGAATAAAACTGAAACCATGGAATGTATTGGGTCTCCTAAAGAGAGAGTATAGGGAAAGCAAAAATAGATTAGGAATAAACTTTGATGTACTCCATTATGTAAAGTCCTGGGGATAGGAGAGTAGTCAACAAAGGAGATGGAAGAAAGGTCAGACATATTGGAGGCAAATCATAAGCAAATACTAAACGAAATAATATTTCCAGAAGAAGATAGCAGCAACATATACCCACAGTTAAGGTGTCAGATAAGGTAAGGATAAAATTTGTCATTCATTTTAAAGGCATCAAGATCATTAAAAACTTAATGGAAGAACTTTCTGTGAAATGGGAGGCTAAAGCCAAACTGCAGTGAGTTGAAGAAAGAACAGAAAAGTCAGAACTAAAATTGTAGACCTGAAAAAAAAATTGAAGAAAGCTGAGATCCATTTGGTGGTGATGACAATGTTATTGACATGATTCATATGAGCCTTTTGCATCTCCTTTCCAGGAGAAGGAAAGTCTGGACATTTTGTCTAATCTCCACATGGTGAAAGCCAATTCAGCCTTTGATGTATATTTTCATCTGAATTATTTTCTTCGGTTGCATTTATTAGTCTTTGTTTCCCAACATCTGTTTCCTCTTCTTTATTCTTTAATAATAGGCCAAGAGTAATGGAAATCATCCAGGAACTGACACTGAATTGAAATAAACCTGGAAGTGACACTCCACCTTCAGCTTTTACAACATCTATTGTGTCCCTCTGAAGAAGTTACTTAACTGTTTAATAAGCTGGTTTTACAAACTCTCTAAGCATTCTTCAATTCCCCGAATTCCATGTGACTATTTGAAGCCTACATTTTACTTACAGCTGTTGTGAGTAATTTGCATTTTTAGTTGTGAAATATGGGCATAGATAAACAATTAACCAAACTTCCAGGGAGCTTTTTCATTTAATTATTAGAAGTCTACCCATCATTTGTCTTCAACAGAAAAATAATTAACATGTTATATTTTCTACATAGATTTTAATGTTCTGCAAATAAGTTGACATTCTATCTAGGTAAACACCACAAGCATATAAAAATGATTAATTCAAATTAAACCAAAAAAGGTCATATTGCCTTTTATAATAAATATTATACAGTGGTTATTGTATTTTAATGTATACAAGCCTCTCAGTTCCTATGTCCAGAATACTATAAAAGCTGCCATTTTATTTTCCAGATACAAAAAATCCCATAATGTTACCCTACATTGAGCTAGGGAATTTAGCCTTAATTATTAGTTTCATAACAAAATGATTTTTCCCTGTGAAATGTAGACAAAGAAAGACTTTTGTGAAAATACAGTTTGTTCTTTTTTTTGGCAAACTACAATTTGAATTTTCCACCAGCATTTCAAAATAAGTTTTTCAGTATGAGAGAAGAAAGACAATGCAGCCGCCCACTCTCCCTGATCCCTGCTGTGCTTCCCAAATGATGCTTTTGGCATTTGTACTTTGCTGTAGCAAAGAAATAAACTAAAACTAAAGTTCAGGCAAGGTCTAATTCTGTAATACTATCTGTAACTGTTAAGTGAGCAACATAAGGCTGAGACACATCTAAATTAATCTTTTGGCACCTGTCTTATAATTTCTCCGTTAAACTCAGTGATCTTATGTAGATGGTATACTTTAGAATAGGTATTATTGTTAAATTTATGAACACAAATACAGGTTCACACATATGAATTCTGAAGAAAATAAGATGCTTTAAAAAAACAAACAAAAAACAAGAAAACACACTAACCAAATAAATATGGATGATGTTATCTATATAGCAACCCTAAAAAATCATTTTTGGTATACCAGTGCTATAGCAGACTTGTTATAATTCAATAATTTATTATGAGAAAGGCAAAGTATACCTTTGGTGAATATTTACCCATGCTACCTAATTTTACCAACATAGCCTGAATAATTTTAATAACTTACTTACGACCACACAGTTTTCTTGGAGCAAGCACATCCAGGACTAGCTTCAAATCTGACTCTTCACTCATCACTATCATGTAACATATATCAATACTAATTGACCATCTGAATCCCATTTTTATCCCTCAGAATACAAATGCCAGAAGACCAGTCTCTTGCATTCTATTCAGTAGGCCTGGGGAGTCACAAAGTCATATCTGAGTATGATACACAGACAATTTGGGAAAGAACTGTTTAATATTCAAAACTT
This sequence comes from Pongo abelii, assembly GCF_028885655.2. Classification (NCBI taxonomy): domain Eukaryota; kingdom Metazoa; phylum Chordata; class Mammalia; order Primates; family Hominidae; genus Pongo; species Pongo abelii. The sequence continues at coordinate 62,179,834 of NC_085928.1, forward strand.
GTTTAATGTGGTCACAATAGGTCACAAGATGTTAATCTTATTTGGTGAAATAGATTTTGTTTAGAATAGTTCCATCCAGATTTGGATAGGTAGCATCCTTAGGGCATGTTATACATAGCATAGAATTCTCATTTCATCACTTGACAGCCAATATTTTCCTGTTCTTACAGCTTTTTCTCAGCACACATATTGCTGCTAAGAATTTTGATTCTCATTAGAAAACATTACTGTGTAATAAGATACATTTAATGTAAATATGTGTGTTTACCTTTTCCTGAGTACTAGTGTTTCCACTGAGTAAAGCATTTAACATGTCTTGCTGATCTTTTCCTAATAGCCCAAACTATAGATGCCTAAGCCTCTTTTCATAGAAAGTAGAAGGTGAAAATGTCCTTTTTGCTTTGCCTTTATTTGTCTCTATCAAACGACCCAATTCTAGTTGTGGTTCAATGTTTAATAATTTCCTAGACCCTGTGTAGGAAAATAGCAGGCATAAAGATACATTGTTGGTTTTATAAAAGTATTAATATATTTTTACTACTAATAAACATATTTATATGAATATAATTATATGAATGTTTGTGTCCCACCAAAAATTGATAAGCTAAAAACTAGTTGCCAACGTTGTTGTGATGATGTTAGCAGATGGGTCATTTGGGAGGTGATCCGGTCACCTCAGATGATTGGGTGACCTAAAGGTGGAACTTTCATATATATGGGGTTAGTGCCCTTATAAATTTACCAAGTGAAGATGTAGCTAGAAGGTTTCATCTATGAACCATGAAATGGCCTCTTGTCAGACACCAAATCTGCCAGCACCTTGATGCTGGAATCCTCAACCTATAGAGCTGAAAGAAATGTGTGTGTGTGTGTGCGTGTGTGTGTGTGTGTGTGTGTATATATATACAGGCAAACAAACAATCGATATGAAATATGTATTTATATACAAATGTGTATATATACATATATTGATATATAAACATATATATATGAAATATATATAGTTTGTTTATTTGCTTGTTTACAAGGTACCTACTCAATGGTATTTTTACAGCAGTTTTGTTATAGCAAGAAAGGGCAAGGCAGCTCTAAACATGACCTTGTGTGTGTGTGCACACGTGTGTGTAATTATTTAAGAGCACAGTTTTTATGTCACAGAGCCATAGGCTTGTATCCTGTCTCTGCTAGTGTCTAGTTTGATTTTTTACTCGTTACTTAGATTCTCTAAAGTTTTCATTTCCCAATCTGTAAAATTATAATATTTATTTTACACATTGTTGCAAATATTAAATGTGAGGAAGTATGTGAAATTTTTAACGTACTTCTCAGGATATATGTTTGGTTGTAACGATTATTAATTGATCAATGATATTTCATTATTGTATGAATCAGTCTAATAACTGAGGATAAATGAATATGTTAGAAGAACACTTTGATAAAGAAATAAAGGGAAGGAGAAAGCTATGGAGAAAAGCATAGGAATCATGGAATCCATAGACTTTTCTTAATATCTTCCACAAAAATGATAATCTCTTTTGAAAATTTCATCTGCCTTTTATCCACATGTTATTCTGATGAAGATTCAATTTTCTGAGAGGAAGAGTATGATTGGTCTACTTGGGTTACATGCACTCTGCAAGGGAAAAGGGAAGGAGCACGCAGAGTGGTAAATCTCTGATGTACAGTTCCATAAATAACACAGGGATTACGAAAATTACTCCACAAAGGAAAAGAAGAAATTTTTTTTTAAAGAACAGGGATATGAGAGACTGGTTGGAACCACAGATATCTATTATATCCACCCCTTGTTTGTTTACAATTAGAAAATACACTCACACACAAATAACTCTTTTCCTCACTACAGTTTTAAAATTTTAAAATGCTCCCACTCTCCCCAATTTATATAATTGTTTTATTGTGCCTGCATGTATACACACACCCACACATGCACTCTGCTTATCTTAATTCTACAGGGTGATAGCCTAAATCCATTGACAATCCCTTCACCTTGGGTGATGCCTTGGGTGATTTTCTTATGGTATGCTGTAATGCAATGTAATAGTCTATAAACTGTAGACATAAATTTATCTACCTAAAATACACTTTATATATTAGTAGAAATAAGACAGTTGAAAATCAGTGACATGCATAATTAAAAATATATTTGGATTATGAAGTGAAGGTATGAGTCTTTTTTCTGCAACTGGTTCCCAAGCTATAATTGATTTTTTTCATATGGTATAGATCAATATATTCATTAAGCCACTTTTGGGTGTTAGCTTCCTCCAGAGTCTGAAAAAAAAACAACCCACCCAACAAACATTCAAACAACCAACTAACAAACCAAATTCACTTCTCAGATGACCTTGTAACTAGGTTTTGGGTTATGATTTAATTTCCACCAATTGTAGCACTTGTGTGAAATGCCAATCTTGCATGAAGTTTAAAAGGTAAAATTGAGTTGGAAATGCCTTTCTACTGGTTCTCCTGACATGCTGTTCATGTCAGTCATGGAGATGCTGTGTTTTCTAGTGTCAGCATGCAAAGGGGAGGTTCATGTGTTCCTTGATTGATTACCCTCACAGATTCAGCAGTTGACATTGTTGTTGCACCAACAATTGCAGGAATGATAGCAGTTTCTGTTTATCTAAATTGAAGTTAAGGGAATTGAACAATGAGAACACTTGGACACAGGAAGGGGAACATCACACACAGGGGCTTGTCGTGGGATAGGGGGAGCGGGGAGGGAAAGCATTAGGAGATATACCTAATGTAAATGATGAGTTAATGGGAGCAGCACACCAACATGGCCATGTATACACATGTAACAAACCTGCACATTGTGCACATGTACCCTAGAACTTTTAAAGTATAATTAAAAAAAAAAAAAGAATCCTATGTTCCTGAATACAATCATCTCAAATGCTGTTTCTTGATTTCCCCACCTCACTGATTGTGGCAGAGGTAACAACTTTCTGAACCAGGTCTATAAGGTTATTTATGCTTTTTCACTGAGAGTGTGAACCAAACCTTTTCAAAGTAATCTTTGTAATCTAACTATAACATTGGATATTGTACAGAAAAGACAGCATCACAGTCACCTGGGTTCCAACTGTACTTTTCTAGGTTTCTACCTAATAGTTGTTATCTTACTGTTCTTTATTACTGTTTCATTACTACAAAATACTCCAACTGTATTAGTTCATTCTTATGCTGCTAATAAAAACATACCCGAGACTGGGTAATTTACAAAGGAAAGAGGTTCAATTGACTCACAGTTCAGCATGGCTGGGAGGCCTCAGGAAACTTACAAGCATGACAAAAGGGGGAGCAAACATGTCTTTCTTGACGTGGTGGCAGCAAGGAGAAGAAGAATGAGACTCCAGTGAAGGGGGAAGCCCCTTATAAAACCATCAGATCTCATGGGGACAAATTCACTATGACAGGAACAGGATGGGAGAACTGCCCCATGATTTAATTGTCTCCACTTATAAGAACTACAATTCAAGATGAGATTTGGGTGGGGACACAGCCAAACCATATCACCAACCAACACTGAAATATCTTTTTCTCCCTATTATTTAGTGTTGCGCATAGCACGTAGTGACCAGCTCTTAGATCCCTAACCATTGGAGCTATTGTTGGGTCCACTAGTAGAAAGAGTTTATGTCTTGGACAATAAAAATCTAAAAATCTGTAGAATCTGAGGTCCTTGGAAAAATTAAAAATATTATGGAGGTATATATTTGAGTATAAACCTGAAGTCACCACCAACCCCAAACATTGGTTCTGGGACCCATTCATTCTATCTATAGGAAAAACTGTGTTGTTAATTGTCATTTGATTCAAATCACAATTGATAAATTTGTGTCATTACACAATTCAGTAAAATTAACATATGGTTTGGCTGTGTCCCCACCCAAATCTCATCTTGAATTGTAGCTCCCATAATCCCGTGTCATGGGAGGGTAATTGAATCATGGGGCAGTTACTCCTATCCTACTCTTCTTGTGATAGTGAGTTCTCACAAGATCTGATGGTTTTATAAGGGGCTTTTCCTCCTTTTGCTTGGAGCTTCTCCTTGCTTCAGCCATACGAAGAAGGATGTGTTTGCTTCCCCTTTCACCATGAATGTAAGTTTCCTGAGGTCTCCCCAGCCATGATGAACTGTGAGTCAATTAAACTTCTTTTCTTTTTAAATTACCCAGTCTTGGGTATGTTTTATTTAGCAGTGTTAGAACAGACTAATACATTAATTAATACATCTAATTTATTTAGATGATAAAGTAGACAGTACTAGAGAATCCAAAGGGGATAAGAGTGTTTCTTCAGTTTTTCCATTGGAAAATCTATCTGAGTGAAGTCAAAATTATATAAGAGAACAGGAGAGCATACGAGGTAACTGGTAAACTCATTAGTAGAGGTGCCGACAAAAGCATTTAGAGGCAGATGAAGCACATCATTGCCAGAATAAGGTCTATTTTAGGAAAGAAAACTAACTTCAACTTTTAATATAAAAGGTATTAATACTTAGGATAGTAGCTTGCCTTCAGAATGGTCTCTTAAAGACATGGTGCCATATTGAGACTATAAGTTTTTTTTTAACTTATTTTTCACTGCTGGAAATATACACTGTAAATCAGAGTAGTCAGTTCAGTCCCAGTAAGTAGAAATCCCTTAAAAACCCTCATCTCTGCCGTCTTGGACACTTTTAAGAGCCCATAAAACATGCGCTGAGCTGGATGGCAACAGTACTGATTCTTCATTTATGGAGTAGATCATTTTATCCATTGGATTGTTAAGAATCTCTAATAAAGAGGGGATTTAAAAATAAGCTTTTAAAAGGAATATGAATATCCTTATTCTCTGAGCCCATTCCAAAGGGGTACATTTCTCATCCACTCCTTCTTCTGGCAAGCAAAATGAGGCCCAGTACAATAATAAATTGTTTACACTCCACTTGTGCTTATCTGCTTATTCTAGATAAGTTAAATGCCAAGAAGTTTAGGAGAGTGAGATTCTATAATTGGGAATCAGCTTGGATTTCTCAAAGTGTGAATTGGGCCACAAACATTTTTGAGGTTCTGTTTGACCTGAAATGTAAGTATGTAGAAACGGAAATTCTAGCTAAATAAGTAAGGATGAAATATAAGCACAACAATCTCAACGACAGACTTATATCTCATTAACTTTGGTGGAGATAGATTTCCTCATAGCTTTCTTTATTTAATTCATAGTTTCACAAGACATCTTAAGGAGATATTTCTTTTGCAATGCAGACATTAATTCTAGAAGGGGTAAGGGTGGAGAGATAAGCTACTCAACTGAAATTTTTATTATAGGTTTAAAAAATAATAATTATATTCACACAAAGAAACTCACAAAACCCAAGTGACAGATGGTTAAAAAAAAAAAGAATTAAAGCAGCACAGTAACTAGATCTATTTCAAGGATTTATAGAATGTATTTTTAACACATTTTGATGAAATGTATATAAAATTGGTGACATAATTTTAAATAGACTTCCACTTACCTTGGAAAATATAACAAACATGTACAATTGACCCTCTGCATCCACTGGTTGTGAATTCTCAGATTCAACCAACTGTGGATCAAAAATACTTTAAAAATAAAATTAAAAACCATAAAAATAATATAAATAAGAAACAATATAGTATAACAATTATTTACGTAAATTTACATTAAATTCGGTATCATGAGTTTGTAGAGATAATTTAAAATACATATATGGGAGGATGTTTGTAGGTTATATTCAAATATGATGCCATTTTATATAAGGGACTTCAGCATCTATGGATTTTGGTATCTGTTGGGGGTTCCTGGAATCAATCCCCCTCAGATACTGAGGAACTACTGTAGTGTGAAATCTGTTGGATTTAGCAGTAAATAACTCTCCATTTGAACTTAGTGCACATTCTTGGTTCTGATCATGTTAATATGTCAGTTTGACAGGGAATTTTAGAAGAGCTTAGAGTGTTTCTTTATTCTTAAAAATGAAAGTCTGTTTATTCCCTTCAAAGGAAAACTTTTCTTGCTACCTAGCCAGTGGAAGAAAATATTTATAAATCAATGTGTTTCTTATATTTTTAAGGAGGTATTTCTGCAGGATCCATAAGATCTTTAGCGGGAGAGGATTTTATAACCATGATGTATAAATGTTTGTCGTTGAGGGTTGTATAACTTGCAGCATAACTTAAATCTCTTGAGGTCTTTGTCTGAAGCCTACACAGTGGGCTTTCAGAATTTGTCTGAAAGTCACACAATGACTTTGTTTTGTTTGGCCATTTGAAGCGTATTTTCATTGACCCAATATGTCCTTGATTGTAAGTCAGTATGTTATATCACTCCAATCAAGCCTTACATTTAACAGGGAAGCGGGGAGGCCAAATATGAACATTGGCCTGTCCAAACTTTGATCCTTAGGCTTACTTTTTTTCGTTTTCAGCAGCAATACACACTTGGCTGTCGTCTTACATGTTGGGTACTGACTGAGGTACTTTCCAACTAGTAAGGTAGCATTTGTCACTATAAATTAAATAGTTGAAATGAATAAAGTACATCAAATCTATTATATATACTTTGTTATTCTTATGAATTGTTTTAAGGTTGGGAGTTAGCACACAGAAAACACTTTGCAAACTCTTTAACTTCTAATGAAGGAGACTTCTGATGGGATACTGAGTAGAATCGAGAACATGCCCCCATCCCTACCAAGTTTCATACTTAAAACTTCAAACATACATCATTGAAATTAAAATATATGTCAAAGAGAAGACACAACTGAAAAAAAGAGAAAAGGAAAGGAGAAGGAGAAATCTTCAGCACTTAAAGGGATTCCTAGCTGTGGCAGTAAAATGGAGTTGAAACTGTATGGCCCACAGGGGAACAGGGGCCAGTACGGACCTGAGAGCCTGCGATATTAATGTTCTTGAGGGATCCAGAGTTGTAATTTGAAGCCTTGCTATGACAGAACTGTATCTGGTCTCCCTTAATAAAGTCAACAGCTTAGGAAGCAATGCATACTCACTGAAATTTCCAACTGCTGGTTAAATTGTACCTATGAGAAAAATTGGACCTGAGGTATAACCAACCATTCAGGAGAGTGAGTTTTAGTTTCACAATATCTGTGTAAATGACTTGAAACTCTTTGGTCAGATGGGATGGATTCATCACTCATGCATGTGGATTGTTTGTTTCTTTGGGTATTTTATCTTTATTTACAGCTTCCTCTTTGTTTTAAACCTAAATAACACTGATGAGCAATGCAAGGGGACTACCCTGGAAAAACATACCACTCAAAATACAATGAGAGTAATGATCATCGCTAAGTAGAGCAAGATCTCTGCCTGCTCTGAAACCATCTTCTCATAGAAATCTTTCCTTGCTGCCCTATATAACACAATGCACAGCCACATTACCATGTGTTATTTTTCTGTTTATCCCTCATATACACCTGATATATCAAACATTTGTATATTTGTTGTCTGTTTTTTTAATATTCTACTGAATATAAGCTTTGTCTTTATCTATCAGGGTTATTTGTACACTGCTGCATATCCAGAATGCAGAAACTATTTCTAGCAACTAGAATGCACTTAATAAATCTTTGCTAAAATTATTGAAGGCAAGTTTGATCTTAATTTGACAATAAATATAATAAATACTGCCTATCAATTTAAATATGAATAATTTGAGTCTCAGGACAAGATAATACTGAACATTTATAGCTCAATATAGTGTTTTCTACATAACTTATTTTATGTTCTTTGGTAACCAGAAAATGACAAGACTCAGACAGAGAATGGAACTGAAAAATTACAAAAAGTTTAAAATGCTGGCCATTGTTTAGTATTCACTACCAAGTATGAATTTTCATGTCAAGCTGAGAGTTGAGAATGGTCAAGAAATGCAGGTGAGAAGATTTTGCTAACGAAAGAATATCCTAGGTGCCAATGTCCAAAATTACATCACAGCTTGCTAAGGGCAGAGCATACGTATCTGTTGGTGACATCCAATTTTAAGCCCAGTCCACCTGATGATGGCATCCATGTTTGGAGTCAATTTATCAAGCTTATATCTTGGTAGATGTCTACCTAACTCACCTCACTGATGTATTAAGGCAGTATGTAAAGTAGCTAAAGATGGTATGATACAGCAGCAAAATTTCATAATTAAAAAACCAGTATTTTTTTCTACCAATATATTGTAATGTAGAGGAGAATCCAGAAAATCAGAAGAAACAACAAAACATCTCAAATACAAAGAACAACAAAAATTGGACACTAATTATTATTGTGATCACTCTTTACATTGTACCTAACTTTACAAGAACACAAATAATTGGTCGGAAACACCATGAAGCTTTTCACATTTTTTGTTGCTTGTAACTGTGTATTGCTCTCTTCTGATCTTCTAAACTATACCCACTAAGAATATATTATCACCTTGCCACAAGACATTTTACTAGCTCCCAGTCTTTTCCATGAATGTGTTGCTCAGTTTATACTTGAAAACAATGTGATTAGTCATAATGTACATAATTTTTATAGGCTTGATTAGGCTTAAGATACAAGGTTAAAAAGATTTCTCTAAATTTTTCATCATATAATGAATTTTTAGTAACAACTTATACAGTATTTGAGTTCTTAATACTTGTATTTACCAATTACTTTAATTTTTTTCTTAGTTATACTGACTTCACATTATTCCTTTATTTATTTTTATTTATTTGTTGGTTTGAGATGGAGTCTTGCTCTGTCGCCCAGGTTGGAGTGCAGTGGCGCGATCTCGGCTCACTCCAAGCTCTGCCTCCAGTATTCACTTCATTCTCCTGCCTCAGCCTCCCAAGTAGCTGGGACTACAGGTACCCACCGCCACGCCTGGCTAATTTTTTGTATTTTTAGTAGAGACGGGTTTCCACCGTGTTAGCCAGGATGGTCTTGATCTCCTGAACTCGTGATCTGCCTGCCTTGGTCTCTCAAAGTGCTGGGATTACAGGGGTGAGCCACCAAGCCCGGCCTGCTCCTTTTTTAATTGTTGCTTTTGTTTAATTTTGACATCTATTTTATGTCATTATCCCTAGTGGATATTTCCATGGCTACGTTCACATCTAATGATGATTCTTCTGAGGTTGCTTCTTCCTTTTCTTCCTCCTCTTCTTCTTTGCTTCAAAGCATCCATATTATTCAGATGCATAACCCACTTAGTTTTTGCAAGCCAACCTTCTACATAACACTTGTTTGAAGTACCTATATTTTTATTGAGTTCAACTTAAGGTTCATGATCAATTATCTTTGTTTTTATACAAAATATTATGCAAGACTGAACTATAATGAAAGAAAGATCAAAGTATTATCTCTAAATAATTTTTCCCAGGTTTCTCTGAATCCTGAACCTGAAGTTTTATATCCCAGAATCGTTGAGTCTCAGAGTCTCCACACCAGAATCATCCGACAAATCTCTTTGACCACAAAGTGTCCTGGGCCTTATCATTGGCCTGCTGATTTGATCTCTGGAGAAAGGGGCCTACATCTATCTTTTCAAAAGTTCCTACAGTGATTTTAATGCACACTATATTTTGAGAACCAATGAGTCCAGGAGCTCTAGAAACTTCATATACAGAAGAACATGTGAAAAGATAATGACCATTTGTATTATGGTTATAATTAGATTTTTTATTTGCCTTTTAAGGGTCTTTAATAAAAGTAAAATTGAGTAAAGAGGTACATGTTTAGCCTTCACAGTCTACCATAGTAGGACAATAATTCAAGTCCCAACTAGGTATGTAGATACCACATAACACAAGCTGAAACTCACTATCTTATGACAAGAAGATTCTTAGTTTTAGATAAATATATACCAATTAATTCTGTTGGTAGAGGAGCTAAAAATTGTATTTTCTATAAGCCTGGCATAAGAGAGCTGTATTACGATTTACTGATACAATATTTCTAGATATTATACAGAGTATTATATTTCTAGATAATATACAATAATTCTAGATATTACAAGTAGTATCACTAAGAATAGGAAGCATTCATGGACAGTAATTTATTGTTAGTAAGTATTTCCTTTGTAAATAATTGTTTCAGTATATTTAAATCTCACAAGAAAACTTTTATGAATGGAATAAATATTCCACAGAGGAAAACAGTGTGTAGCAAAGTTCTGAGTTTTAAATTTTTACACATTTCATTGATTCAATATTTCTGTCTTTTTGGGAGGGTGGTGTGGAAGAATTAAAAACATCAAGATTTGACTTTGGAAATGAGAGGATATTGTTATTTATTCATAACTGAAGGAATCCCACAAATTATGATCATTGAAAGTGGCTTTTAAATGTGCCTTGGAAGTTTAACTCCCTTTTAGAGGAATTAATTCCTTATTCTTTCACACAGGACTGTGGGGGCATGAAATTTAGCCATTCATTTTGAGGCTATTCATTAAATGTGTGTGTTGTCATGACATTATATGATGGAGGTGGTTGAATTTATAAACTTTCTTATCTGCATATGATTTTCAGAATGTCAAGAAGGATTATTCTGAGGATGTGCCTGTGGTCTTAGCCACTAACCAAATGTGGGAGAAGTGTGGGTACAAACTCTAAATGCATAAGCATATTTCTTGAGAACCCTCAAATACTCAATTTAAGATAAGTATAGAAAATATTTTATGTCTCTTGTTATAGGTTTACCATAATGTGAAGGCTTTTGAAGAGGAGCAGGAAGAATGGATGGCAGAGCATTATTTTAGCCTTTGCCTCCTATTAAAATATATATTGACTCTCTGAATAGTGCTTGTATAATATACAAATCAAATAACTTTTTTGAACCTTAGTAAACACATTTTTGATGAACAGGTATGAAATATATCATGCAAATCTAAAATGTGTAGTGTACTAGTCAGAAAGGCACTTATTGAAAAGTCAAAAAATAATAGATGTTAGAGAGGTTGTAGAGAAAATGGAACACGTATCCACTGTTAGTGAGAAGTAAATTAGTTCAACTATTGTGGAACGCAGTTTGGAGATTTATCAAAGATCTTAAAAAAGAACCAGCAATCTCACTAGTGGTTATATACCCAAAGAAAAACAAATTATCATACCAAAAGACACATGCACTCATATGCTAATTGCCGCATTATTCACAATAGCAAAGATATGGAATCAACCTAGATGTCCATCAATGGTGGACTAGATAAAGAAAATGTGGTATAGGTACATCATAGAATACTATGCAGCCATAAAAGAGAAGAAAATCACATCTTTTATAACAACACGGATGCAGCTGGAGGCCGTAATCTAAGCAAATTACTGCAGGAACAGAAATCCAAGTACTACCTGTTCTCACTTATAAGTGGGAACAAAATATTGAGTACACATAGACACAAAGATGAGAACAGGCACTGGGGACTACCAGATGGGGGAGGATGAAAGGAGGGCAAGGGTTGAAAAACTAACTATTTGGTACTATGCCCACTCCATGGGTGATGGGATCACGTATACAACAAATCTCAGTAACATGCAATTTATCCATGTAACAATCCTGCACAAATACATCCGGACCTAAAATAAAAATCAAAAGAAAAATAAACGTGCAGTGTGAAGACCAGGAAAAGTCTAAAGTAACTTAAAACATGTAAATTGGAGAATCAAAGTCTAACCAAAGATGGAAATTACACTGTAGTTGAGTGAAAGAAATACATAAGATCCTGGCACTTTGCAAATGTCAGTAAGGGCATTGGATGTGGGATGACTGACATCAGAGTTACACTATCAAAAATGTTAATAACCTTGCTATTTAATAATTTTAGTCATACAGACTTGAAATAAATTATTTTATGACATGTAAACTTTATAAATTATTTTACAACAGATATGCATAACCATTTACAAGAGATATAGATGTTTTTATAATAAACAAGTAGCAAACATACACTAAAGCCAACATTCTGCTACTCAGGACTTTAAATTTAACCTCTCCCTTATTTTAAATGCACTGTTACCACGCACAATGAATTTCATAGAAAAAATATGGTACATGTACATCTTGGAATACTATGCAGCCATGAGGAGGAACAAAAGCATGTCCTTTGTAGCAACATGGATGCAGTTGTGAGGGCCAAATGTTTTAGTAAGAGAACTTGAGGTTTACAAGAATGAGATACTCATGTGATCTGTAAAATTAATCAATCATACCTTGGTCTCATTTGCACTGATGGTTGGGAATTATCTGACTAGCTCATATTTTGAGCACGGGGTACAGGAGTCTCTTAAGCACACACAGAGAAATTAAAATTGCAGTCAAGGGAGATAATGAAGGCATTGCTCTGCACAATTTAAGCATGTGTTGAGAGAGCAAATTCAATTCACTGTCTTGAATAATTTCCAGTGTCCTGTGTGCCTGCTTTATTCTTGTCACTAGCATTTAAAAATATTACATTCATCTAATAATCTAAGGTAAGTCTCTTAAGGTAACCTATGTGTCCACGATTTTTTAATTAATAACATTATTTTATATACTGCAAACTTATCCCTTTACTTTTATAATTTATTTGTGTTTAATCTTTGGGGCACTTTTATACCATGACTGACTTTTTTTTGTTTCTTTTAAACACAATTTGTTCTCTTTTACTCTGAAAGAAAAAAATCACTCTCATGAACTGTCCACTATTCTAAAATTTCTGTTTAACCTCCAAGTAGAGCATGCATTAAAAGACCAAATAGCTAAAATCAAATCATTATTTAGCATTCTGAATTTATTTTATGTTACAGAAAAATTAAGCCATGAGTGTCACAATGATAAAAGACTTTCCATAGAATTCATATAATTGAGTAAAAATGAACTTCAATAATATATTTTAAATGCTGTTTTTTAAAGTTTCCTCTCATGAAGGAACCATTTAAAATAAGGATTAATTGATATATGTAGCTATGCAAGAAACATAAAATCTTAAAAAGATGCATGTGCTGCCAGACGTGGGGATGGACTTTTTATTCTCAGCTGCTTGGAAGGTAGGATGATTGCTTGAGCTCACAAGTTCAAGTTCAGATGGGGCAACATAGGAAGACTCCACCTCCAAAAAATAAGACAAAAACAAACGCATGTACTCTTATGTCTAGAAAAAATGGAGGGATAAAAAATGTTGAATATTTAAAATGTAGTTCTTATGTTTAACTGAATGTTTATTCCTTTCATTTTAGAAATACTTATTAGATATATGTAGGAGGTCAACTATTGAAATGAAAGGAAAATAAAGCTGTCACTCACTACTTATTTACTTTTAGGTTTTAGATATTTTAAATCTTGTTTTGTCTTTTAAAATACAAAGAAAACAAGAAGAAATAACTGTAACCAAATTTGTTATTTATTAGAGATTGTGCTGGAAGTTTTGAAATATATGTGTCATTAAATCTGTAAAATAATCAAATATGGTGAAGACACATTTCTAATTTAAAATAATGAGGTTTCAAAGAATTATATGTCTTTGAAGACACATAGCAAGAGTGTGATAAATTTAGAAGAGCATATAGGATATATATAATACAGAAGAATAATAAACATGATGACTCAAATGAAATAATGCATATAACATTTTTAGTAGTCCTTGTCACAGACTAGTCACATAAAAATATATTCCCTTGCTGTGGTTCTAATACAAAAGTACATAAAGCAGAAGGCAAATTTTCTAGAAGCAAATTTTGGTTTGGCTGAATTCATAGCTTACTTTGTTTACTAGCTAAACAAATTATTCATAAAAGTATATACAAAGAAGTAGAAAATAGGAATAGACTTATAACTAGTAACTAGATTGAATCAGTAATCAGAAGTTTCCTTAGAAAGAGCCCTGGATCAGATAGCTTCAGTGAATTTTATGAAATATCTCAAGAACAATTAACAACAACACTTCTCATACCATTCTAAAAAAACTGAAGAGGAGGGAATACTTTCTAATTCATTCTATGAAATTACACTGGTACCTAGGCCAGATGAGGACACCGAACAAACAAACAAGAGCAACCACAGACCAATATCTCATAAATATCGATGGAGACATCTTCAGCAAAATATTAACAAACCAATTCAGCAGAATTTCTTAACATAATAAATGTTATACACGAGAAAAGCCCACAGCTAATAACATATACCATGGTGAAGGACTGAAACCTTTTCCTCTATGACCAAGAATAATACAAGAATGCCTGCTTTCTTCATTTCTATATAATCTAGTATTGGAAGTTCTAGCCAGACCAATTAAACAAGAAAAAGAAATAAAAGACATCCAAATTGGACAGAAAGAAGTAAAATTATCTATGCTGGAAGGTGATGTAATCATATATATATATATAACCCTAATAATTTCACAAAAAAACCTACTGAAACTAACACATAAATTCAGCCAAGCAGCAGGATATTAAGTGAATACATAAACATCAGGTGTATTTCTATACATTAACAATAAACAATTCATAAAGGAGATTAAGAAAACAATTACATTTACAATAGCATCAAAAAGAACAAAACTCAGGAATGTACTTAGACAAGAAGGTAAATGATTGGTACATTGTGAACTACAAAATATTGCTGAAAGAATTTTTTTAAACCATGAATACATGGAAAGATGTTTTGTGTTCATAGACTGAAAAAATTAATAGTTAAGATGCCAATACTACCCAAAGTGATCTACAAATCAATGCAACCCCTTTCAAAGTCCAAATTTATTTTTGCTGAAATAGAAAAAACACTATCCTAAAATTCATATGGAATCTCATATAAATTTAAATAATCAAATACAATCTTAGGAATAAAAAAGAACATTTGGAAGACTCTCATGCCCTGATTCTAAAACTTACTTTAAATCTGCAAAATCAAAACAATGTAGTATTTGCATAAAGATAAACATAGACCAACAGAATAGAATAGAGAGCCAAGAAATAAACTCTTATATATATAGTCAAATGATCTTTGACAATGACAAGACAATTCAAAAGGGAAAACATAGTGTTGTCAAAAAATGGTTCTGGGGGAACTGGATTTCCACATGGAAATTAATGAAGTTGAACACTTACCTTATACTATATAAAAAATTAACTCAAAATGGAGCAAAAATCTAAACATAAGAGATTTAATTCCAAAACTATTAGAAGAATATATAAGGTAAAATCTTCATGATGTTGGATTTGGCAATGATTTATTGGATATGGGATCAAAAGCACAGACAACAAAGAAGAGATAAAAAATAAAATAGACTTCATCAAAATGAAAAGCTTTTGTACCATCAGGCACAAAACCCATAATAATAATAAGAGTGAAAAGACAACTCACAAAAAAGAAAATATTTGTGTACAATAAATCTGAAAACAGATTAATATCTAGACTATATAAAGAACTCCTAAAACTCAACAACCAAAAATAAAATAACCCAATTAAAAATAGGCAAAAGACTTAAATATAGATTTCTCCAAATAAGATATACGAATGGCCAATAGACACATAAAAAGACCCACATCACTAATTAACGTCACGAGTTATTAGGGAAATGCCAGTCAAAAGCATAGTGAGATACTACTTAATACCGATTGGAATGGCTATTATTCAAACAGAAAAATATGTTGGCAAGGATATGGAAATACTGGAACGTTTGCACCTTGTTGGTGGGATTTTAAAGTGGTGAAACTGCTGTGAAAAATCATATGGCGTTTTTTCCAAAGATTAAACCTGGAATTACCATATGATTCAGCAATTTCACTTCTAGGTAAATATCCAAAATAATTTAAAGCAAGGTCTCCAACAAATGTTTGTATACCCATGTGTATAGCAGCATTTTTCATAATACTCAAAAGATGGAAACAACCCAAATATCTACGCAAAAATGAATGGATAAACAAGAGGTGTTAAGGACATACAATGGAATATTATTGAGCTTTTTAAAAGAATTCAATTCTAATACATCCTACAACATGAGTGAACCTTTCAAATGTTCTTTTAAGAAAAATATGCCAAACAGAAAAAGACAAATGTTTATTATTCCACTTACATAAGATGTATAAAATAATCAAATTCATAGAAATAGAAAATTGCATAGTGTTTACCAGGGATTGTAGGGAGATAAATTACTGTTTAATGGGAAGAATTACAATTTGGAATGATGTTAAAGTTTTGAGATTGATGGGGTCATAGTTGCAAAATAATGTGAATATACTTAATGCTAATTAAATGTACACATAAAAATTGTATCTTAGTAAATTTTGTTACGTATATTTAGCAAAACTTTTTGAGAAAAAAATATGGGGAAAATAATATAATGTTTATCCGCAGTTTTGATAAAGGAAGCAGAAACATTTGCTAATATTTGTTGAGATACCTAGATACTGCCTGTGTTATTATATAACTTTTTTCATATAATTCCCATAATAATCTATACCATATATTTTGACTACATTTTAGAGTAAGATGATGTTATGACTCATACTTTGACCCACAGTTACATTTTATGTAATTAGCAAATTCAAGATTTAATAAAATGTTTCTCTGTCTCCAATATTCATGTTCATTTTAAGCACACTTTGTCAACTTTAAAGGGATATATATTTTACCACATTCAAACCTTTAACTAAACTCTGTTCCTTTTGCAGATAAAAGGGTTATGGTCATAATAAATTAGTTATTATGACCCACTTAATTGTCACAAGCAAAGAGATGATCACAGTTTATTTATGTTTTCAGTTTTATGTCTATTACATGTACTAAGTAATTTTACAAAATTTTACAAAATTTCTCAATTACTAAACTAAAATAAAATGAACATACTTTATTTTAATTGCATGCATTCAAAGGTCATTGTTATTGTAACAGATATAAGAATACTATAGGTAATACAAGTAATTTAATTTAGCACTTTGTGTCTCCTAGAAGCATAAACAATACCAAGCTTAGAAAGTTACAGGGGAAAGCATTTTTGATTAACGTATTATTTGTATAAACGGGTACTATCAGTTAACCAATTGAATACATAAACAGGGATTGAGCAAAGACTCGTCACTTTTAATTCTTAAATGTATCACAAATTATAATCTACTGGCAAATACGTATTTACTAAATGTAGATTAACATGGATTTCTAAGTGGAGATGTTAGAGCATGATCCACATATAAAGCTATTGAGGCCTTTATATTTTCATTGTAAATTACTTTCTAATAAATTTACTTAGTATGAACAACCTGTTTCCTTAGAAGGTCATGTCAAAATAGGATATCAGGGAAGAGAGGAAATTTCTTAAAAGGTAACCTAGAAGCTGACATTTAAGAAGTATTTTCTTTAGGAAATGATGTTTTCCGTCTCTACCAGGACCTTTGATTTTCAAATGTGTATGATCCAATATTGCTCTCAAATTGGCAAGTGGATCAGACAGATATTTGCTTCATATTTTTATTTTTCACACAAGGGATTAAGTAATACATAAGGATTATGGCTCCTTTTGAAAATAAGTAAAAATAATCTCTATAACAAGTTTCTCAATGTTCCATACTTTTAAATTATATGTTACTTTTTATTTTCAAGTGTACTTTGAACATAACTAAATATGCATTCTCACATAACAGCTGCTGAAAAAAGTTTCATAACAACTTAAGATCAATATTAATTACTTATATTCATCAAAACCACCATCAAGCAACCAATAGATCAACAGAACAAAAGTGTCCTTCCCTTTAGTTTTAAACTACAGTAAATAATAAAAACAAAATGAAAGCAGATCATTTCAATTACTCCCTCCAGAGCCACAATAGTGCAATTCTTGTTTTGTTACCTCATCGTCCTGGAGACTAGGTCTTCATTTAAATGCTAAATTAGTTGTTTCTGGTTAGAAAATATTGAAATAATATTTCAATTGAAATAATATAGAAATAAGTGAAAACAACAATCAAAAATTTCATTTAGATACAAAGCGTAAATTTAATGGATTAGATGACGAGAAACATATTTAGATATCACAGACTATTTTTTCCTCCTTAGCAGAGAGGTTCTCTTAACAAAATACTGATATTACAAAGATTTATTATTAGATAAATTATTACACAAAATCTCTTCACTAGACAATGGTTTTCTTTTTACAACTTAGGTCTTTTGACAATTCAAATATTGTTCACATGTAGAATTGGTTCTTTATATAATTTGAAATTTTGTAATAAAAGAAAGATGTCAAATGAATTTAGCGAGGAACAAAGGGACATAAAAGAACAAAGCAGCTGGTAAATGCAAGGGCCGCAGAGTATCTTTCCTGGGAAGCAGAGAAGACAAAGTACGTGAGAAGTAGAAGGCAATGAGGGATACAGGCTGTGATAACGTAGCTCATTAATGGCTAACAAGGAGGTCACCAGTAAATACAAAATAAATGAGATGGATGACACAATATGTAGGGTGGTAAGGAAAATAAAATCTTGCTTATATACTGATTGTATTATTCAACTGCTAAATTTTAAACTGCTACTTTAAAGTGTATGCTGTGATACTTGAGCAAATGTGAGCAGTTTAAAGTGGTGTTTGTATCAGGCACATCACAAAATGGCATCTCTGTGTCAAATAGTATATCACCACCCTATTTCTTGTAAGTATACCAACCCTCTTTTACAATTGCTGAAATAATTTTTTATAAAACCATAAATAAATATTGTCCCTTTTGTAAATACTATAGCTATTGCTACCAGAATAAGAGCACTAACAGCAGAGAAATAAATTATGCTTCTTTTTTCACAGTCTATATTCTTCCTAGATTGATATGTAAACTATGTAAACGTTTTTCCACAACTAAAGCTACTCAAAACATGCCTGTTGTGTGCTTATATTTACATAAATTCATAAAGCATCAGATTGATTAAAAATGTTGTCATTGGTCGGTTGGTTTTAATAAAAGTCATTGCACATGCTACTAGCCTTGGGGATAGAAGCTGAAGTGCATTGGTGAACTCTTGGTGAGTCTTTCCTTCATTTTACACATTGCTACAGTTGTTTTGAATCATTAATTTTACAACAAAGGCAACATATGTGTGTTCAATATGTAATAGTTTTAAGAGTTTGATACCTTTGCTTAATATAAAGAAGTTAAGGGATCAGAATGTGTGATATATATCCAGGATATACCTAGTGATGTCTGTGCATCTCTGTCATTCCTGGTCAGAGGCAAATAATAAGACGTGGGGAAATTGCTGTAATCCTTTCTGAGGTTGCGATATGGCACATTTACAGGTCTGCATGAACAGTTGGATGCTTTCTCAGTTCATCATTCATGAGTTGTTTCACCAGCCCTGTCAACAGTTATTCCTCTAAGGAGCAATCATCCACATCTTGCAATCCTTGAGGGCTACAAAGTCATCTTGAACTAGCAGTTAGATTGACGCTGCTGACTTGAGCCTCAAAATGGCACTTGTTTTATAACACAGCAGTTGCCAGACAAAAATAGGGGCCAGTAGTAATTGGGGAGCTCCAAATGTTTGGCATAGTAGTAGTCTCTAGCTTAAGCACTTGCCGTATGGCATTTTCCCTGGATTTTTTGAATATTAATGCTTATCATGAAGCATAAAAGATATACATCTTAATGAGCAAAACTGAAGAAGTATTCTAATATTCTTGAACTGACAAGCTGGAGACTGAGCTGGGCTCCACACAGATGACATTTTTTTTTTTAAATGGGAATATAATAGCCTCTGGAGATACTGATCAGAACAGATAGATGTTTCTTCAGGTCTACTTAGACACTAGAGATTTATGATATGAATCTATTAGAATATATGTCATCTGCTCCTTAAATCTGGAACAAAGAAGTGCCCTTGATTTGAAGAGGAAAGTTTTAAAAAGCACATCAATGTGAAATAGATGGTTTGGACATTTTGCTGACACTCAGGAAATTTTTGTTTGGAAAGAAGCATTCTTCTTGCTTCTAACTTGATAGCCAGACTTCGATCAAATGACATGGGATATTAACTTAGGAAATATAATTTGAATCTAAAATTTAATTTCAAAGCCCTCATGTACTCTCTTTTTTTCCTTTATGTAAGTGTATTATTAATTTTAACTAAAGTCTTTATTTTAATTCACACAAAGTAGATGAACTATCATCAATTATTGATGGCACAGGAAAGAAAAATCATTAAAATATTTCCATAGTTATGATTTTGTAACTACACCTTGGTAATTAAGCTCTGTCATTTTTACAAAAAATACAAGTAGCTGTAATTGGTATCAGCAGTATTTTGCATTTGCTCATCCTAGAACAATTATGCAATATTTGAAACAAAAATATATGTAACAAATTTATAAATTACAACACATAATAAAAATAGATATTAATAAAATCAAAATTATTACTGATTTCCCATTTCATTGCCATGCCTCTCATTGTAGTTGAAACTAATCTGAATTTTTTTAAATTCAGAATTTTATTTGTATGGCTTTGTGTATGTAATTACTATATGTATGCATTCTTATACAATGTATTATTAATTGTACTTCTTTTGAGCTTTTAAAAGTATTTTCATACTTTATGTAGTTTTGATACTTTTATTTTATATTTAATTATTCAACATTCTTAAGTTTCATCCATGTTATTGCTGTGACTTTTTTTTACTTAATGCCAATATCTTACAATGCGTTATGTTTATTTGTGTTTTCCAATACTTTGGGATTTTTTCCAATTTTTTGCTAATGCAAATGATGCTGCTGTAAATATTGTGGTACATGTTTTCTAGTGCAAATTTGCATAAATTTATCTAATCCTATAAGTGCAGTTGCTAGCCTAAGAATTTGCATGTATGACTTTATAAAATAATGACATTTGTTTCTTATGTAATTTATCCAACTAGCAGTATACATAGTTTTCTATTTCTATCATGTGTGGAATTGTTAAATATTGGCAGTCTTATGAATGTAAACTCTTCATTATACTCTTACTTTGCATATACCTAATTAGTAATGCAGTGTCAGCATTTATTCGTTTGGTTTTCTTGTTTGGTTGTTGTTTAGAGACATTCTGTAAAACATAATGTTTCGTATATTGAAAAATATACTGGATAATAATACCTTTTCAACTATATGTGCTGCAAATGTCTTCTCGAAATTTTTTTTTCCTTTTTCACACTTTAAAGAGTTTTTTGGTGAACATATGTTTAAATTTTAATATGGTTCAATTAGTAAATACTTATTGTTGTGGGATATTATTTTTACCCCAAAGCCAATAAGAAATTCTTTTATCTCATCTTTTAAAGGTTTTATTATTACCATTATTATTATTATTTGAAGTAGATTGCTGTGGAACTTGTGAGCTAGGGACCCAATTTTATTTTCTTTTTTTTCTTGTTTTGTGTTTTTCTTTTTAATGCCTAATCAATTGTCTCAGTGTCACTAGTTAAACAGTCTCTCTTTTTCAACAATCATTTACTAATGACTGCAGTGATTCTTCTATAATATGTTAAATGACCTTTAATTCATGGAGTTATGGATTCATTTTGGAGTCGTTTTGTCTATTCCTAATCTAACACAATATTAATTTAAATATTTTAGTCTTTTAAAACATCTTGATAGTTGATAAAAGAAGATCCCTTAAACTTGCTTCTCTTCCTCGGGAGTCTCTTGGCTAATCCGGTGCCTTGCAATTCCAAAAAGTTTTACAAATATCTGCTGAAAATGTTTGAGTAATTTCACTGAACTTATAGTAAATTTGGAGAGACATGACTGCATAGACCCTTGCGATCCACAAACACTATATATTTTTATTTGTGTCTTCTTAAATGTCTTACAATCAATTTTAAATTTTTGCAATCATATATTACTATAATTTAGGTTATCCAGAGATGACATTGTAACTACCATGGTGAATGATGTCCAATATTTTTCTTTAGAATACATTTTCCAAGTATTATTTTAGTTCTCCAGAAATGCAATCAATATTTTTACATTAATATTACATTCAGCAACTTTCTTAATATCTGTTTTTATGCCAATACTTTTAATGAATATTATTTTAGATTTTCTTTGCAACCATATAATCCCTGCATAACGAGGATTTTATTTCTTTTACTTTAATCCATATAAATTTTATTTATTTCTCATGTCTTACTGTATTGGATGTGTCTACAAAGAATTTCAAAAAATAACCCAGGCACAGTGGTGGATTCCTGTAATCCTAGCTATTTAGGAGACTGGGGCAGGAGGATCACTTGAGACTAGGGTTTGGAGGCTGCAGTGAGCTATGATAGTGCCACTGCACTCCAGCCTGGGTGGCAGAGTGAGGCCCTGACTCTATTTTTAAAAATTGAATTAAGAATTAAATAAACCTGCATTTATTAAATTAATTATTCCTTTGGTCTTTTAATATGATAATGTACTTACTTCTTTTTAAAATTTTAGTTAGAAAGCACAGTTGCAATTCTGTGATAAACCAAGCATAGACAAGATGTAGTACATTTTCATGCACTGCTGGATTCAGTTAACTAAAATTTTGTTTGGAATTTTTGCATCTATATTTAGAAGGAGAACTGATCTTTAGTTTACCCTTCTCATTATATCCTTCTCTGGCATTGATAACAAGGTTACACTAACTTCACATAATGACTTGCATCATATTCCTTCATTTTAGTTCTTTAGTAAAATTTATGTAAGACTTAAATGATCTCTTTTTAAGGTTATAATTTCAGAAAACATTTTGGTCCAAGAATTCACTTTTTGGAATATTTTAAAAAACTGATTCAGTCGGTTTGTTTTCAGGAATATTTGAGCTTCATTTTTTTTTAATTGTGATATCATTGAATTTCTAAGAATTTCCATTTTTTAAAAATAGCAGAACTGTTTTCACTTTGTTTATCAAGGAAGGCCTGAAACACACACACACACATACTTATTTAAAATTTTCTATTTCTTTTTGATCTATTAAATATTAATCTTTAGAAGACAATTTCTAAGTGTATGCATTTACACATATATAATTATCTAAAAATTTCTATAGAATTTTTGATCTATTAAATATTAATATTTAGAAGGCACAAATTCTAGGTATATGCATTTACATTATTGATACATTTAATTACTACATAATTTATTTAAATTTTATTCATGATCTAATTGACACAGACTTTTTGAAATTTTGTTAATATCTATCCCATTCATAACCTAGTATTTGACCAACTTTGTGAGGGTACTCTATTCTTGAGGAAACACATTTTTCAAGAGTTTCAGAGTGCTACATATATATATATATATATATATATCTTTTGATCTAGCATGATAATTATTATATACAAATGTATATAACTACCATGCTAGATAATTATATATATATAAAATACTGTGTATATAGTATAATACTGTGTATATAGTATTATATACATACTAATGTTTTTGTGATTTTAGCTTCTCAGTGTTTGAGAGAGGAAAGTTGAAATCTTTCACTACGGTAGTAGTTTTCAGTTTTTCCCTGCAGTTCTATCAACTTTTGCTTTATATATTTTGAGATTATTTAAGCAGAGGCTGCTGGTTGTACCCCCCCACCCAGCCTGTTGTCTACTTCAATATTATAGGAGCTGTACAGATTACCATTGTCAGCCTCCTTTGCACCTATACATGATGTTATCACTAAGATACAGCTAATGGCTAATGGAATATAAGCAGTGTAATATGGTACCTTTTGAAAATTGTTAAAAGATACTTGGCAGAAACCTTTTGTTTTCTTTATGGTCCCTTCTAGTTGACAGCATAGGACACGAAATTCTACCTTCTTGGACAAAGATGATGAAAACTATACCTAAGTGTGACCAACAAATGAGGTAGAAGAAGTCTAATCCCTGAGGAATTGAGGCACAAAATTCTCTCACCAGCACTGGAGAGTTTGCTGTTCTACTTTAGATAAATAAGAGGAAAATAAACTACTTAGCCATTACTATTTCAATTTTAGAACACATGGCTTTACCTAATCCTAACACTGCTATTTTAATAGCTGTAAACAAATATAGAACTGCCATAGGGTTCCATTTAATTGAACATTTATCATTATGTAGTGACCTGCACCTCACCTTCATTTGTATGTATTTGTTCTAGAGTCTTATTTTCTGATATTAATATATCCACTCGGGTTTCTTGTTCTAATCTGCATTTAAACAATTTTTATTGTCTTTATGTTTTCTGTATACTGCTCGTAAACAGTATTGTGAAATGTTGTTTGATTTTCCACAATCTATGCTTTTGTTTAATTGACAAGTATAGTCATTTTGATGCTTGATACATTTTGACATACCTCTATTTTATTTAGGGTTTTATGCGTTTTCTACCTTTTTACGACCTGATTTCCTCCGTTGTTTCCTTTTATATATCAACTGAAATATTTCTTTTTTTCCACTATTTTTCATTGATTTGTACTTTGTAAACTACGAAAGTTTTGAGTTCTGGCTCTTATTTTCAATTCATTCTTTAATATTGACCTCAATCACCATATGAATGATTAAAAGACCTTAGAACTCTTTCAACCTGATCAACCCTAGTCCGTTTCACAAACAGACTAGATTTCATGATTTTAGTTCCTTCCTCTTAGCCAAACATATTTTATATTATTTTTATTTTATCATTGCATAAAAATAACTTATTTTGATTTTCATACATTTATGTATTTTTTCGTGGCTTAAGCAACATAAATCTCTTATCTCACAATCAGAACTTAGAAGTCTGAAATCAGGTGTCAGCAAGCTGTTTCCTTCTAAGGCCTGTTGGGGAAAAATCTGCTCTAGGCCTCTAGGTTTGTAGATGGCATTTTCATGTTCACCTCAAACTCCTGTATTTTCACGTCTTTACTATACTACTGTTTTTTCACTATTATTTCTTGCAACACAGACTACTCGGGATTTCTTTTTCTTCCTGAAATATATAATTTAGAAATTTCTTTTGGTAGGAAATAGTAGTAAAATCAAGCCTAGTTCATTGCAAAATATCATTATTTTACTTTCAGTATTAGTAGATAGTTTTGTTGTGCCAGTGAATCTAGGTTGAGAGCTGTTTTTTCTGTCATTCTGAAGAAATCACTCTACTGTCTTCTGGCTTCCATTGTTGCCGTTGACAGCTTTTCTGCAGATCTGTTTGTCTATCATGTCGTCTTTATCGCTGCTACTGGGCTCTTCTTTTCATCAAATGTCTCTTGTAATTTTAATATTTATTATAATGTTTCATAGAGATGATGGCCTCACCAAGTTTATATCTCATCAATTCTAGGATTCAATTTAAAAGGTTTTCATAGACAATAAGTTTTAGTCAGTATTACTGAAATCTCAATACTACAAAAAAGCAAATTTTCTAAAGAAGGAGGATTTCCTCTCACAAAAAAAGAGGCCTACTGCTCACTTCAACAGTACATATATTAAAATTGGAATGACACAAAGATTAGTATGGCCCCTCTGCAAAGATGACATGCAAATTCATGAAGCATCCTGTATGTTTGATATATTTAAAATTTATTAAAGGAGTAGATAGATATTAAGTGTTCTCAGCCAAAAAATAAGCAATAAATAAATAAATAAATAAATAAATAAATAAAAACTACCCACCCCCCCCCCCCCGCACCAAAAATCTGTGTCAAGTGATGTAGATGTTAATTACTTTTATTTTGGGAATCATTATACAAGATATACTTATATCAAAATACTGTATTGTGCACCTTAAATAATTAAGTCTTTTGTCAATCACACCTGAACAAAGCTGAAAACAAACAAAGCTGAAAAAGTATCTAAAACGTTTTTTAAAAAATATATGTGTCATATTGGTACTGGGTAAAAGAAAATCTGTGTGGAATTTCTGTGGCATTTATGTAAAACAGGGAAATCATTTTGGAGAAAACAGAGACAATTTTGCATAAGAATAATGTTTTTCCCTTTTTAGTCTTCTAAATTAAATATTAATGAACTCTTTCTCAAGTTTGAGCAGGTGCTAGGCCATTTTACTTTGCAAGCAAGATAGGAGTAACAAAATATAAAGAGAGATTACTGCTTTTCCTGTGAGCCTGCAGGAGGTGTTTCTGGCTTATTAGTTCTAACTTAATTATTACTTCTCCTACTTTGGGGAAACAGGTAAGATTAATGTTACAGAAATAAATATTTAAGTGATCAAATCAAATTATTCATAGATTTGTAGTTAAAATTTCACCTTGAAAATAACATCTCCATTTCAAAACATTGTCTTAAAAATCTAGGACCGGTTCATGCATTCATTTATTTATTCAGCAAGTGAGTGTTCATCACATGATGTAGACTATAAATCTATGGCTGCTTTCTTGGATTTTTTTTTTTCGACACCTACTGAAGAGATGAGCCACAAATAGAGAACCAATTTCAATTAAGAAAAAAAAATTATAGTCATTACATGACTATAATATAAAGCAATTATTTGGAAAATACCTACAGTGGGGAAAATAGTTGTAAATGTATATATAATTGTATTCTATGTTTTTGAACTCTTACATATTTAGATATTTTTCAGAAACCAGAAGTAGGCTAAGTAGAATTCAATGCCTTCCTTGAAATATTGATCTGGTAGTTGCAAATTACTGCAAAGTTAAACCTTATCCGAAGTCATTTTTGATACTGCTTATAGGTTCATGTCAGGCTTCATCTCTATTGTACTAAGCTCAGAAATAACCCAACTTCCTACTGAGAATCCTTTATAATGAGAGCAATTTTAATCCTCAGCCTCCCACTGTAAGCTGTTCTTACTGTGAATTTGTTTCATTGATAATATTTTAGCTTATCTTTTTAAAAAGTAACACATTTCATCTTTTGAAATATCTTTGATATTTTTGAAGGATTGCACTAAGCAAAGCAATGACTCATAATTTTCTTTTTTGCATTGAAAATTGTAAACCATCATGGCGAATGGTATTTAATACTCTTATGTATTAGTATTTTGAAGTTGAATTAAATAGCATAAAGTTACTGTGCAAATAGTGTAAAAATACTTATTACATATTAATATTCATTCAGGATATCAGAGTTTAACTCAGAAATCAATGTATCTAATTCCACTGCTGGTTAATGAAGGGATGTAACTGTGAGCTACAGAGAATAAATACAATTATTTTTATTGACCATTTTTGTTTTAAAATAAGGATCTATGTCCACAGGGCCAGAAAATCCTTAAACTAGTTTACTGAAAAGAACAAATTTTCACTTTCAAAGTTTGGCTTTTCGTGTTGCACAGAATCACTTTCAAATCTCACCCCTACTTGCCAAGCCTTTGGGTAAATTTTCTCATCTCTGTAAGCCTCAGTCTCCCTATCTCCCCCAAGATTTTCTTTTTATAACATGTAGTTAATGATATCATTCCTAGCACAGCCCCTGGCACATGTCTTGGCTACTTTGAAAGATTTCATTCCCCCCACCTCTTTATTTCAGACAAGAATATTTTAGAGACTGGTAAATTGGAGTGGTGAGTTAAAAATAGGTGAAAACAGTCAGAAAGTCACCCCAGGCTGATTTTACTTTGCTTCTGTGTGGCATGAAAATTGGGGATACTTATCTTTTTTTATTTTAAGTTGTATTTATCTTTCTCTATCTTCTTTCCCTGGAATAAGTCTTCAAGCAAATACATGCATTCAAGTGAGAGGGCTCCTCGAAACTTAAGGCTGTCATTTCACTCAAGCTATGATATGTTAAGAATCACATGGATTTGATTTTGAATCATAGTTTTCCTCCGAGAACTTATGGGTTCTGCTTTTTTATACCACAAATTAGGATAGCAATATCTAAATTATGAGGTCATTGTGAAGATTAAATTACAAAATACATAAACATTTCCAGACAAAAGGAAACAATGCAAGAGATGCCAACAATTTTTAGTGTATATTATAGTTGAAAGTAAGGTAAAGAGATTATACCTGTGTATATGCAGGGGAAAAAATAAACTGCCCTCTACCGTTCTGAGTTTTTATCTGGGACCCCTATAATAAAGGACAGATTAACAAGAGAAAAACAAACAAGACTTTTATTGACATTAATTTCTTATATATATGGGAGATACCCAGACAATAAGCAATTCTCAAAGATTTAGAACATCAGCTTATATGTCATCTTCAACAAAAAGCAGTTCAATTTTAGAGATGTGACAAGACAAAGGCAAAGGACCTTAAGCTTTTAGGGGCAACAAATTGCGGCAAGGCAAATACAAGGGGAACTAATGGTAGATAAAGGATAATAAAGTTTGTTACATAGAGTCCTCTGGATAAATAAGTCTTCAGGATAATAAGGAGACAGTCTAAGGTTGTCTTTGCTGTTCAACTTTTGTCCTTCCCAGTATAAAGGGGAGAAGGGACACCTTTGTAAATTTATGCCTTGCTTTTAGGCAAATGGGGTTGGGGGGAGAAGAGGTTTTTTTAGTATCAGCTTCTTTTCAAATTGTCTTCAGCTCAAAGTAATCCTTATGCCAAACGATATACTTTGGTTGGCATATTCTGCTACTCTTTATTCAGAAGTGGCTTTAAGATAAACATTTATTTTCATGATTTATAAACAACTAGAAATAAAAACTAAGTTACAATAATTGATATTCATTTTTAGAATCTATTACTCTTTGTAGAGGAAAAATATTCATCAAATACTAAGGTTGTGTTGAAATATACAAATAAATACATATTTTATGATGAAATGTACAATAATTTGCATGATTGTCCTTACACAATATATTTCATTGTCTGTATTAGTCAGTTTTCACACTGCTCATAAAGAAAGATATTCCCAACACTGGGCAATTTACAAAAGTAGAGGTTTAATGGACTAACAGTTCCGCGTGGTTGGGGAAGCCTCACAATCATGGCAGACGGCGAAAGGCACCTCTCACATGGCGGGAAGCAAGAGAAGAGAGCTTGTGAGGTAATTCTCCTTTTTAAAACCATCAGATCTTGTAAGACTTATTCGCTGTCACAAGAACAGCATAGGAAAGACCTGCCCCCGTGCTTCAATGACCTCCCACTAGGTCCCTCTCATAATGCATGTTAATTTAAGATGAGATTTTGGTGTTTGAAGATGAATTAATATTTTCATAATTTTCAGCAAAAGTGGGAATTACATAGTAATAGGGCTAATGCTTATTGAGTGCTGACTATGCTTATCAGTTCAAAATAACATACATGTACTGTCTGATTTAATTTAAATGACACACATACATGTTAGACAAAAATAAGGATAAAGAAGCTAGAGAAACTGAGGGACAGAGAGTTTAATTAAATTGCCCATGATTGAAGGCAAGAAAATAGAAGTGAGAAGATAAATGCAGGCAGTTTGTTTCGGAGCTGGTAGTCCATTTTAATACTGCTAAGTTTTCTAAAAATATTGATAGAAAAATAGTGAATAATTCTCCTTATAACTAGGTAATGTCAGCATTCAAACTTGAATTCTCTTTATCATTTATCTACATTAACTAATTATTGCAAATATCTGATTAACCTTTTTCTTTGTATACCTTAAATTATATGACCTTAGAAATAGTCTTTAAAAATAAATCTTTTTTTCCCCTGGGTTAAAGCAAAACAAAAAACATTAAACATTAACTTTGCCTTACTTTTAGAATACTTGGTAAAAATTACATACCTGAATGACAAATAGAAAACAGGTTATGAAATATATGTGGAATTTTAATATAAATAGTAGCTGGGATAAATGGTCAGTTGTAATTTCAACTCACTATGTGATTGGACAGTGAGGAGAATAACAGTTAAATCTCCAGGGGAACATTTCAGTTCACTCTTTTAAGCTGTATTTAGATCTACAGCAATTATAGTTTTAAACATTCTTTATATTTTTTAATAAGAATGAATGTGTCAAGTAAGTTTCAGAAATTATACATTTGATAAGAAAATGCACTATTTGAGATGTTTTTCAGTAGACGAGTAAGGAATGAAGGAAAAAGGATCATTACTATTAAAGAAAATAAACCTTATTAGAACATAAGTAGCACTGGTTGTATTCTTTATGCTTAGAAGAAAAAACTCCATGGCCTTCTTTGGATTTGCAACATGCTTTACTAATTAGCATATAAATAAATTACAATCTTATTTTGTGTAATACATTTCCTTTTAGGAATTAGACCTATTTTCTTCCTATTAAAGATTCTTCCAATTTAACCACAGAACCTGAGCTTACAACAGAAACTACACAACTCCAGTTTTGGACAGGATCCAAAACCCTTTAGAGTCACTCAGTCCATTTAACACTTGAAAAGTAAACCTGATTGAAGTCACCATGTGGCCATGTTCTCAGTAAATAACATTCTCTCTATGGACATGCATAATTCTCTCTGGGTTTAATACCAGTTATGACTTTGCCTCAATAGAATTCCCCAGGGCATAGATGCATGGTAACTGTAATCACACTTACTGTTAAAATATTACTATATATGAAATAAGCCTCAATATATGCAAATGAATAATAATGAGAATGTCACAGATTCAAAAGGAGGGCAAAACAAAACAAAACTCTTGGTAGATAAAGCATTTCCATTAGGAACCAAAGAACCTGCTGGCTCAAAACCAGTAGTAAAAAGGATGATTTTCTTTAGCATCATAAAATAGTTTGAGTGCAGAGGTCACGAAGAAGGACATAAAATTCAATCAGCTGCTTCTTAGTTACACAGCACACAGGAACATAAGACTGTTCGTCCAGTAAAGAGGAGATTTTGTGCAAACGTAAGTACTTTGTTGAATTCAGTTCTTCAGCAGGAGCCCTATTTGGGTTTGTATGTGGCTTCACTATAATTTTTTTCAAAGTTTTAGGAAAATCAAGATTAAGTAATCTTGGTTTTTTAACTGTTATACTGCTAGAATTCTGCACAAAATGTAATAAACATTTAAAACTGATTGAAGTATATATGCAGGAAAATTAGGATGAAAACTTTCTTAAAAAACTTTATTTTAAATAATAGATTTAGGGGGTACAAGTGCAGTTTTGTTACATGGATATATTGTGTATACATGAAGCTTGGGCTTTAATGTAGCCGCCACCCAAATAGTGTACATTGTACCCATTAAGTAATTTCTGATCCCTGCCACCTACCCACCTTTTTAAGTTGGCAATGTTTATTATTCTAATTTCTATGTTCATTAGGTTGACAGTGTTTTAAGGAACACTTTCCTGATAGCATACATACATAGACAGCATTTCAGTGGACCAGTGGGTCTCAGTCAGGGACCATTTACTTCCTGGAAGATATTTGCTTCCCTGGAGACGTGTTTGATAGCCACAACTCATTGGGAGGGGTTGACAGTAACATCTAGAGGCCAAGGATGTTGCTAATCATTCTACAATACTCAGGACACTTCACACCAAAAAATTATCCAGCCCAATAAGTCAACAGTGTTGACATTGAGAAATCCAGCAGAAGACTATTTTATAAGCATACAAGTTACTTTTATAACTTAAACCACTTAATTATTTGAGGTTATTATATATCCATACCTTTAGTATGTAATGTAT
The DNA here is from genome assembly GCF_028885655.2 of Pongo abelii. Taxonomy (NCBI): domain Eukaryota; kingdom Metazoa; phylum Chordata; class Mammalia; order Primates; family Hominidae; genus Pongo; species Pongo abelii. The sequence goes on from NC_085928.1 coordinate 62,211,338, forward strand.
ATATGTTGAGAACTAGTAACTCATATAGATTTGAGTTAGAAGGCTTCAAAATATCAAAAAGCATTGCTTTTTAAATAAATAATTTCATAAGTGACTTTCTTTTCTGAGAAGATGGAGAATTCATTCACACTTCTAGGTAATTGATGTATGTAGCTTAACTAAACCTATAGTTTATTTATTTTTCATTTAAAATATGACATAATCACATCCAAGAGTGCTGACTGAGAAAGAAGAATAATATTTTGAGTGCATTCTTTCTGTGTTTTTAGGAAAGCAAACACAGAGTGTTCATGCCACAGGGGCCTTTAGAGATCGCCTATTCTAATCCTCATGTTTTACAGATAGGGATAATAATACTCAAAAGGCGGAAGCGTCAATCCATGACTGTACAACCAGTCAGTAGCAAAACCAGGTCTGCAGTTACTTTATATAATATCACTATCAAAATGAGGTCACGATTTGATGACTTCATAAAATTGATTCTATGTAGATTGAGGTGTTATATTGAGATGATTTATAATGGAATTTTGCTCAGCTGCTATAGTTTGGAATTGTCCTTCATGACTGACATGACCTCTTTTGCCATCTAGATAAGATGGATCTTACTACATAATGATTTTTTTTCCTTCTCCAAAATGTACTTTCTTTGTGCTAGCATTACATTCCTACTGGAAACATCATTTTCAAGTCACAATGTGCCATATGCAATATTCTACTTTAAACCATGTTATGCTTTTAAAATTGTACAAGTGTGTGCCTGTATGTCAGAGAGATTAGGAAGAGAGTCTGTAGAATTTCTTTCCTATCCATAAACACATTAATCTTTTACATTTGTAAGGGAAAAAAGTCTGTTTTCTATCCTTGAACAATAGTCTGCAATATAGACATGCAGGGTTTTTTTTTTTTCCTTATTGTTGAGCTAATTCTTTTGAGTTTTGTGACTTAATATAATAGGGCCATAAGACCAATTTTTTGCCAGTTTTAATTTTTACTTAAAATTCAAGACTATTGGTGCTATCTTTAAGTAGAGATTGTAAAATTATTCAGAACTACCCATTTTTCTCTAGAGGAGATTGTAAGATAATATAGCATATCAGTTTGAAGTGAAAGACATTACAGAAGTTTGACCTAATTATTATAAAATTATACTTCTAATTGTGCTGAGAGTATCATCCTAATTTATCACTACTTTATATAATCTTAAATAATATTGTTTTATCAATGCTTTCATTGAAGCTTTTTAGTAAATTAAAGCCTCATATGCAGGAAGCCACAGTATGATATCTTTTGACAAAATGAATTCTTCTATTTGCATAGCCTAAACTGAAATATATTATCAAAAATTCATTTCATGATCTAGTAACCAAAATTTATTAGAAAAGATTCAACATGTTAATGTTACATTGGCCTAATAAGAAGGCCTTAACATTTAAATGGCTGCTTCACCAAGGAAAATATTGTCATATCATCAGCTGAGTGTACTGTTATTTTACAACTATCTTCTGGTTAAAGATAATTTTAGAAGACACTACTAGTTAGATAATATGATAGATAATATGTAAATTTTCTCTGATATAATGTTCTCATTTTTAGTAAACCAAAATGAGTTATTTCAAGCAAAGTATTTCAAAGTTGATACCATACTTAACAGCAGAGCTGTTATCAGAATGTCTTCAAGCTATCTAGGGATTGAGGGTGTCAGTCGATTCATAGCACTTATTTCCTTCCTTCCTAAATTAAAGGCTAATTGAGAAATAAGACACAAGAGACAGTTAGATGGATATAAATGTATAAACACAAAAATGTATAGGTCACTTTAGATTTCTGTTTAAGAGGGTTTTTTTGGTGTTATTCTTTCCTTTTCCTACATTATCCCCATTTTCTATACTTGTGAATATCTTGGAACAACCCATCTATCTGAGGAAAAGACTGTATCTGCAAAGCAACTTGAGTTTTCAAGACAGCTGCCTCTTCTGGCTGAGGTGGAAAAAAAGAAGCAAATGTTCTGTAATTGAAAACTTTCAATGCTTTAATTCTACAAATTCAAGAAATATGAACCCGTCAGTGAATGACAGTGTCTTGTTATCACCCAGTCAGGTAATCAGTGAATACAGAAATAAAAGCTGGTGAGCGTCATAAGGGTAGCATTCTAACACAAGTACTTTCATATGAAATCAGAGAGAGGGAGTGTTCCCACCAACACAATATATTCCAATAAAATTTATTTCACTTAATTGATTGGCTATTCCCAGATAAGATACTTTTATCCTCCTGGTAGTAACTCATAAATTTTTTATCCCCTCAAAATGAGGAAAAAATGTCAATGTGTCTTCAGGGATTCTACAGCTCTGCTGTTCAAAACTGGTTATGTGCTTGTGAGGGATATGGAATTACACAGACAAGAGAAATTAGCAAAAAATTGAGTTGATTATGATGTGGAAAATATTTACATGAAAGCACTGATTTTTCTCTCTGTTTAACATTTATAAAAAGAATCAAGAGTGTCTTGATTAAAGGCTTACTTTTGTTTAGATCTTAAAACATTTTCTGTTAACTTCTGTGCTATTCAATTATGCTAATGTAAATGCCCATTATGAGGTGCTTTTGGATTTTTGGAATCTTATGCTCATTTGTCTAATGAGTCTCACTGAGGTAAATTCAGACAGACTGTATAAGTGTACAAGCCACGTCCTATATATTTTCCCCTAAATTAGTGAAGCTACATACAGGGAGATAAAGAGAATAAAAGTGAGAGGATGAATTTAAGTATTTGTGGTTTATTTGGAGTAATTTCAGTAGAATACTAGTTAACTATTTCATCATCTTTTTTATTTCTGTGATGATACAGAATTATAATATTGTTAAACTATCTTAAAGGAAAATATTTGATAACAAATAATTATTATAGAATATGGGATCCATGGTTTATAATAATGTTTTCCCATTCATGCATAATTGGTAAAATAATGCCTACATTTATTTATCCGGTTAATTGACAGCGTCAGACATAACACAAAGAAGCAACATTTAGACTAATGAAATGTATGTTTTTTCAATTGATCTCAATTATTTATTTGTAGTACTTTGAAGATATAAAAAGATTGAAGGTGCTTTATGTTTCTGTGCATGACTACAGGAGTATATGTAATTTAGATTTCAAGGCATTAACTAAAATACTCCGCTTCACAGGATAAAGAAAAAATATAAAAAGAAGCTAGCCATCAGATCTTAACGATTCTAAACCAGAATATTCTGGCATGCTGAGGAGTAGTCTCTGCATTTACCTACAAGAACTAAAAAGCACACAGAAGGAGACCTTGTAAATTGCCGTCCATTCCAGGAGTGATCCCAGGCCTTCCTTTTGGCACCAGACACATATTTACTTGTTCAAGTGGAGCTCTGTGTAAGATTTCATGACCAGAGTTTAGGCGTGGGGTGGGGAGATTTCTGCTCTGAATCATGGAAGATGGCAGTCAAGTATAAAAATGTATATTCTTCTTCAGTTTTGAAAACAGATATAAAATAAATTAACATTTTTATATTTATCTATATTTGCTCAGTAAGTAAACTTCCGGTGAAGCTCAATATGATTCCTAGGAGAAACAGAATTAGATGCATAGAGAACATCCATCCTCTGTGTGTGTGTGTGTCTCTCTCTCCCCTCTCCTTGGCAAAGAGCTCTCTGTCATGCTTCTGCACAGGACAGTGAAAGCTCTGACCAGGCTAAACAAGTGTGAGTTGGCAAGCCCATGATCTTATTAGAAAAGCCTCTCTCTGAAGTCTCAAACGACACTAATACCAACGTTGAATTTGCCTGAGCCTGTCCTTTCTGATTTCCCCCAACACATTACACAGGAGCTCTCTGTCAAATTTGGTGCTGCCGATAATGAGCTAGTCTCTCAGACTTTTGTATTAAACGCAAGTTCTCCAGGAAACTTTTGAAAGTGCACAGGAAAAATACAGAGAAAATTGAAGACTAAAGGGAATACGTTTTTGTTCTACAGCAATACATTTACCATGCAAAGCAATGTGTTTATCTATACTTATGCTTTTTGCTTCTATTCTATATTAACCTCATCTGATTTCTGCTAATTTTTGCCCAAGATGACAACAGAAGCAGAGAGTTATAGTCACACAGAGTATTTCCTTTACTATTACTCCACCTGCTGGAATTGCCATTCACTGACCACAGATTCCTAGGACTGAGATTTGAAAAATGTGAAGAGAAAAGGAATTAGAATTATTTATATGCATGGACAAAACTGTTTTCTTAATATTGTTTTATTTAATAGGTTAGTAATTTGACAAGAAATGAATAATTTTACAGTTTGAGACTGCTCAGTAACAAGATAGACTGTTTTTATTATTTTATATTCTTAGATTCTGAGTCCTAGTTGCATCATGTAAAGTCTTATTTTGATATTAAAATGCTGAATTATGCATTATACAATATGTATCATTTGCTTATCAAACAGGTATGCATGCTTTTGTTATCATAAAAATAAAATGGAAATATAATGTGTATTCGCTGATGTTTTAGAAACGTATTTACATAAAAAATTCTGGAGGAACACAATATTTTACGCAGACTAGTCCTATATATCAAGGTAATTAAAAAACTTTTTGTTATGAATATAATATAGGAAATTTTGAAGTACTGCAAAGTATAGATTCTAACTTAACAGGCTTTCTAGTTTATTTAGATTATATCATGCAAACCCTCACCTATATACATATTTGCATTTATTTTTAGAAGCAGTTTACCTAATTTTCAATCTTGGGGTATCTGAAGAACACAATATAATTTTATTGCATTTAATTAGAATTTAATTGGAGTTAGTCTCAAATATGATGTGTGTATGGAGCACCTAATTGAGCAGGTAATTTGTCCATAGTCATACATATTTAAAATTGTATCTTAAAATAACATGGTGAGGTAAAATATTCTGAGATATTGCCAGTTGTTTAGCTGACTCTACTTTACATTTTATTTATAAATGAATCAAAGTCAGCTGAATTTATGTATAAAGTCAATTTGAAAGTGACATCTCTTTTCAATAATGTGGAAACAAATTGATACTTAACTAATGCTGAATGGTGTGTGTGTACCTGTACGTGTGTGTGTTTATATATGTGAACTCATATGTCGTCAATTTCCACATTTTCATTATCTTTTCTTGAACGCACATAAATAAAAATAACAGGACAGATGACTTTATAATAGGATATAATGTCATTTTGGGCATCTTTCAACATATTCGTCTAATCAATAACTTAAGGAAGAGGCTGTTAATTTGATATTTTAAATTACTAAATAATAAAACAGATTAAAGACATATTTTATATTCTAGTAAGGAAAAATGTTTATTTCAAATTAGCTGTGGACTAGCGTAAAAGATGCAAATAATGTGATTGTTCATTGCTGTCATAAGAAGTGTGGCAAAAATAAAAGATGGTCCTGTGTTGTTTTTGACTTAAAAAGTACCCTTGTTTGAGCACATAATAAAATTAAGTTCTTTTTCTCTGCAACCCAATAAAACATGTACCAAATGCAAGTGAATCAACACAGCTGGTTGCTAGCATTATGATTAGGGATGCACTAGTTTGGATAAAATAAGAACTGGCCTGAATCTCTGCCCAAAACTTGAACTAAAATGACATACACACACACACAAAAAATTAAAATCGTTTCAGAAACTCATTTTTTTCTTCTAATTTCATATGCCCTGTTTTTACATGACAATTAGGGGACATCTTGTTACTTGATTAAATAGGAAGTACTAAAAAAATCAAATAAAACATATACCAAAATTTAATAATCCAAACTTAAAACCCTAAGTTGGATGAGTGTTACTGTTTTAAGTCAATTCATTTTGGGGTCTTTTTCTCTTTTTCTCAAGTAAACATTAAAAAAAAGAAAGAAAAAAACTTTTATTTAAAGACAAAAAAAACCTTAAACATTCAAGTTTTCAACAAAATTTTTGGGGAGGAGTATTGGATATTTTATTGCATGCCAATGTACATTTTGTGTTATTTCCCATTTCAGTGATCGTTACAGCATTGTTTAGATGAGTCATGTTCCGAGTAGACTGAATAAATACGCAGCTGCCTGTTCTGCAACATGGATTAAAGTAGGGGTAAGGATCTCAATGAAAAGAAATGTGATTCAAGGTTGTACATTAGTATCAGAAACTCGGTTGCCAAAAGAAGAATTAATACAGATCAGTCAGTAATCTAGAGGAATTCGCCTCACAGATTTAATTATTAAGGTTCTAACACTGCCACTTGTACTATCATTCTCTTAAACTGGGACTCAGTAATAAATTATGAACCAGGTCATAACACTTCAGTCTTCTTCCACCTACTGACCAATATCTGAAAATAAGGTCACATGAATTAAGGCCAGTCAGCAGTTACTGGAAATCTAGATTTTTAAACAGAGCATGTAGAGAACCTCTGAGAAGCATATTACTCCTTGGACCAGAACAGGCTGAAAAGGTCAAACACAACTCTCCCTTTTTTATGGGAGGTGGTCAGCAATGTTCTGGAAAAGAGAATGAAGAAAATGAGAAAATTAAAAAAAAAAAAGAAAAAGAAAAAAAAAAAAAAAAAGGAGGAGGCCAGGCGCGGTGGCTCACGCCTGTAATTTCAGCACTTTGGGAGGCCGAGGCAGGCGGATCACAAGGTCCGGGGATCGAGACCATCCTGGCCAACATTGTGAAACCCCTTCTCTACTAAAACTACAAAAAAAAAATTAGCCAGGCGAAGTGGCGGCGCCTGTAGTCCCAGCTACTCGGGAGGATGAGGCAGGCGAATGGCGTGAACCCGGGAGGCGGAGCTTGCAGTGAGCTGAGATCTCGCCACTGCACTCCAGCCTGGGGACAGAGCGAGACTCCATTTCAGAAAAAAAAAAAAAAAGTGGGGTGTGAAGCAAAAAAGAAGGGAGAAGAAAGAGCAAGTGAAGCTCAAGGAGAAACGAAGGAGGAAAAATAGTAAAATAGTAGCGGTTTCTCCAGTTTCTTTGATTTTTAGTTAAATATCTGTCCAAGGCTGTGAGACAAACCTGACCTGAGAGAGGTCTCCCTCCACCTCCTAATCTGGACCCCAGCTTCTAGAGTGAGCTTTCTCTCAGAGCCCTCCTCATTGCCCACAGCCACAGATCTGCTGCCTGTGGAGATGCTTTCTACGGTGTCTTCAAAACGAATGTCTACCATTCTTTTATCTCTTCTAAGTACTTGCTTACAAATGAATTTGAATGTTGAGGAAATTATTATGATTGCAAATAACTGCTTAACAAACATTAACTCAAGTTCTATGCTTAGGTCAGAAGATAATTTTGTACAAACCATGTATACAAGGTACTGTCTGATCCTCACTGTGTTGCCCCTTGAGGAACTTGGGCATGGGGTATCAGAGCTAAGATTGTTACATGAGGAAATAATTGGAATTTTTCTAATCCAGAAAACTTGTATTTTCTGTCAGGGTAAATAAATAAATATTGATATTAAAACAGTATGCATTTCTTCAAGTCCTATCATTTTCAACTCTCAATTACTTTCCACTTATTCGTTTTGTCATATCTATTCTAAAAATCTATTCAGCTAAAATATCTTTGTCCCATGAACACTTCTGGAAAAGACCTCAAGAATGTGCTTATTGTTGCCACTGAGAAACTATGGCCTGCAACCTCAAGTGGATACTTAGCACCATTTTGTGGTCATTCCAAAATTCTCTAGGCTGAGCTTTCTCCAAAGTTCCTAACAATTGCTGTTCTAAATGTTTACTCCGTGTTACGGACTGAATACTTGCTTCCCCCAAAAATGTATGTGTTGAAGCCCTAATCCCCAATGTGATAATATTAGAAGTGGACACTTGGAGTGGTAATTCAGTTTAGAGGAAGCCATGATATGGGCTCCCCCATGGATCTGTGTCCTTAGAAGAGTAAGAGATCAGAGCTCTTTCTGTATCTCTGCCATGTAAGGACATAGTAAAAAGGCAGCCATTGGAAAGCTAGGAAGGTAGTTCTCATAGGAACCAAATTGGCTAACCCCTTGATCTTGCACTTCCAACCCTCCAGAACTGTGAGATACAAATTTCTGTTGTTTCAGCCACCCAGGCTACGATATTTTGTTATAGCAGACTGAGCTAAGACACCCTGTTCCACCAGATCCTCCATGTCTCAAAACACGACTTCACTTTCTAATTTTCATGTAAAATAGAGATAATGTTTCCTGCCTTTCATATCTATAAATGTATCTTTTATATACAAATAGAAGCATACAAGCACCTCAAAAGGTGAGACTCACCTTTTGATGAGTCATCCTTCAAGTTCCACATCCAATTCACTTTAATGCCATGTTGACTCTATCCTCTAAATATATCATAAATAATTTTTTTCCCTTTGAAGCATCTTGGCTACTGCTCTTGACTTAGTGAAGCCCCACATTACTGTTGGATAGCATTAGTGAATCACACACTTTAAAATAAAATTGGATTAGACCAGGTGCAGTGGCTCATGCCTGTAATTTCAGATCTTTGGGAGGCTGAGGCAGGAGGGTTTCTTGAACCTAGGAGTTTGAGACTAGACTGGGCCACAGAGCAAGACCATTTCTCTACAAAATATTTAAAAAATTAGCCAGGTATGGTGGTGTGTGCTTGTAGTCCCAGCTACTTGGGACGCTGAAGTGGGAGGATCATTTTAGCTAAGGAAGTTGAGGCTTCAGGGAGCCGTGTTCATGCCACTGCACTCCATCCAGGGTGAGAGTGAGACCCTGTATCTCAAAATTCAATAACAAAAATAAAATTGAGTTAATTCTGATGCTCAACAGAATGGAGTGAAATTACAAATTGCTTTAAATATATATACACATATACATTTTTCTTGACAGCAATTACTTTGCAATAGAATAACAGATGTTTAATTTCGTCTGAATAAATGTTAAATTTATCTGTTCTAAATATATAGTTAACACTAAGTGGAGGTAATCAAAGTATTTATTTGTTCTTTTAAATTCTTGATTATTTTATGTTGAACCTGAAAACTTATTTATGTGTTGAGGTTCTAGAATTTTTTATGCCAATTACTTTATGAAAATAGCTACTGTTTTATCCCGTTACCGATTCACTTACCAAAATTTGCTTACTATTTAGTAGTACATTTGCCAGTTGGCAAAAACTTTAAATACTTTGCAGACTGATAGAAAATCTAAATCTGGGATAGTTCACATTTATCCCATAAAACATTAAATTGAATATAGCAATTAGTTTTAGAATCCAGGAAAAGAATATAAAAATTTACAGTATTCTTTCTAGACAATTGTTTTTACAAATGCTGAATTCATTTCAAAGTTTTAAATTCAACAACAACAAAAGGATAATATTAGCTACCCCATGTTCTATGTGTTGTAGAGTACAAAACCTCCTATTCTGAAACAGGAGTGTGTGCATCCAGTAAATGATGATTAGAGATACATAAAAGATCTTTCTATTCTTTGCATTCTCTTGATAGTTATGACACATCTGAGCTGAGCTTGAAAGTAAGTTCAGGAATTATAACTAAATGTCTAAAAAAGTCAAAGAAAATACCTGGATGTTTAAGAGTGAAAGGAAGAAGAAAATAGTTTTAGAGAGAAGGGATACGAGGAGCAAGAAAGAAAAAAGATACACGATTGGGACTCTATGTGGGGAAAAATTTAAATATATGTATATATATTCCAATGTTGGAATACCTAAAAAGATGTTTAAGTGGGTATTTCTGATTTTTCTTTTAAAGCTGTTTTATTTTTGTATTCTAAACTCATTTCATTTATCTAAGACCCAAACGAGATCTATTACAAGCACAAGTGCTTTGTGTGATTTTGTGTGTTTTTTTTTTTTTTTGAAATTTAGGAAATGGAGTAAATTCCATGTATAGACAAAATGAGGAATAGAAATAGCATTAATAGAAAGGAGAGGCAGTGTTAAGTGAGATAATGCAAAGCAGAACATCAAAAATTTAGGCAACATGAGAATTCATATCTCTAATAAAGAGGGTTGTAAACTTTTTCAGATTTAGCCTAACTTTCAGAGATCTGAAGGGCAAAGATAACCCAGTAGACATCAGAGTTATACATCAATATAAAGTATACACTTTCAGCTGTAAATATTTGTTCATTTAAAATAATAATTAATAATTCATTCAACAAATGTCTACCGAACATTTGCTGTGTGCTAAAGCCTGTGAATGAAAAGCTAATGAAAACAATACCCTATCTTCAACATCTCGACAGGGAAGAAGCATGTAGAAAGAGTGACAGTTGTGAGAGGTGCTGAATTACAGACATGCATAAGGGTTAGAGGAGCTCTGAAAATTTCTAACTTGGAAAAAATCAGAGTTTTCATTAAGATATTACCTTTTGAGTTAGGTAATGAAGAATTAGCAGGGCTTCTTTAAAAATAGAAGATATGAGGGCCAGTGCAAAAACACAGAGGAATGAAAATAAAACACAATGGTATGCTCAAGATGACCTAAAGTTTGCTGTAACTGGAGTAAGGTGCACATTTGACACAGAGGCTGGAGATAACTGTAAGCAATGCTGCCCAATTGAAATGTAACACAAGCCACACAGGTATATGTTTTCTAGAAGCCACATTTAGAAGGTAAAAATTACTAGTAAATTAATTTTAAGAATATATTTTATTCACCCAATATTCCCAAAACATTATCATTTCAACATAGAGTCAATATGCAAATTATTAATTAAACAAATTGCACTTTTTAAAATTCAGTCTTTGAAACTTGATTGTAGTTGCTATTTACAGCACATCTCGATTCTGCCTAGCCATATTTCAATGCCTTTCAGATATGGTGTTAGTGATTCCTCACTGGACAGTTCTGTTAATAGTACATGACATAGTTCCTTAATTAAGGTAATATGGAGATCCGTTTTAACAGAAAAAAGCATCACATACATGTAACAAAATTTCTCATGTACCTTATAAATGTGTACAAGTTTTTAAATAAATAAAAAAAGAAAAATATTCTCAGGAGTTCCCTACTTGGACAAATTATTTTTATTTCTGATTAATTTTATATACACAATTAAATATGTGCAAGCATAAACCTAGTTGAACATTTCTCAAGCTTACAGCTCTTATAGGTTTATAGGGATCCACACAAATGTACATTTGTATAAAAACACTTACATGACTATAATCAACATAAATTTGATATGATGAATATGTTTTGCTTAAACTTAACCAATGCTTGAAGCATGCATAAAAACTTGGCATCTTTGAGCGTGTTCTTTTTAGCTCAACATCTGTCACATACTGATTTAAACTACTACATGGTTGCTAGTAAACCACGTAGTGATATAATTTGTTCTTTCTAGGCAAGAATGGATTTTTTTCTATATGGAGTCACTGCTTTTCTTTTATTGGTTAATCTGCAAGCTATAATAGTTCAATAAGGCGTCAGTGTGATTTTAACAAACTCAAGCAATGAACTTCTTTGTCGGTTGGTTTTTGGTTGTATGAGCAATCATTCAGAAGATCCAGACATATTAAATCTTGTAGATTACATCAAAATGAAAACAGAATATTTGTAAAATATGATACAGAAGCCTTGAATTCCCTGTGATTTACTTTGCAGATGCCCCTGCTTGGGAAATTCTGCTGCACACTACACTAGACTCTTTCTATGATATCTGAGTGGTAACAGGGAATCATTTAAAGTCCTTGGAGATTTACAATGTCATCTTTTAGTTTTAAGAAGAGAAATGCCTGTGAATGTAGATAGAGGTTGTACATATATGCAAGAAACATAATTCCAAACTCATGATATGTCTGACTGAGGGCTACAACATAATTTAAATATCCAAGTAGGTGTTAGCTTACTCACTGTGGGAGAGTAGCACTGTTAAAATACTATTATTCAAGCCACATTTTTACATCCTTTTGGGGGGAATTGCCTTTAAAGTGGCTTAGAGTTGTGAGAGAAAGTAAATTCCATTGTTTGTAATCTCCAAACTTTTACTACCAAATTATCTTCAAAAAATGAAAACTCTTCACTACGAGCATGCTTAGCAGAGCAGTGAAATTTGAAGGAGTCTATGGTCAGCCTGGGCTACTATTTTGAGAAAACAATATTCATTTGAATATATATGACTGGGAGAACTTTTTATCCATGTTAAACACAGTTTTTTTTTTTTTTTAGGTGGAGTATCATTCTTGTTGCCCAGGCTGGAGTGCAGTGGCCAGATCTCGGCTCACTGCAACCTCTGCCTCCTGGGTTCAAGCGATTCTCCTGCCTCAGCCTCCTGAGACATGCGTTCACCATGCCCGGCTAATTTTTGTATTTTTAGTAGAAATGGGGTTTCTCCATGTTGGTCAGGCTGGTCTCAAACTCCCGACCTCGGGTGATCCACCCGCCTCAGCTTCCCAAAGTGCTGGGATTACAGGCGTGAGCCACTGCGCCCGACTAAACACAGTTTTTTAGCCAAGATTTGAGTAGCTCGTTTTTCAAATTTCTGATTCTTGCTGAGTACTTAAAAAATTGGTGATCAACTCTACCCTCAGTAAAATTAATAAATTTATTTAATTTGATTATATATAGTTTATTTGCTTGTGAAAAAAGAGGTCTAGAAAACTATTCAGTACCAGCTCCTAGATAGACTTCTCTTGCTAAATATTGATATATTGTTTGTCTGCAGATATACGCGAGCATAAATTTGACTTGATGCACATCCACTCAGAAATGATATATTAACTTTGTTTTGCTTGTAAAAAGTTATTCAGAAACTGTTTTATATGTTACTGAAAACAAGAGCTCCCTGACCCCACTTGCAGGTCGTGCGACAGGGGTATGGCTCTTCTGTTAGGCCACTGTGTGTGCTCAAACCCCTTATGGGACGGGGAGCACACAGATGGGCAGGCGCAGGAGCCCAGGGTCTGGGGTTTATATGGGTACAAGATAACGGGGCGTGGCGGGCCAAAAGGCAACTTCGGGGCAAGAAAACAGGAATGCCTGTTCCCATTTAGGCATTTCAGGGCTGAGTTTCCAGGCTTGAGGGTGGGGCCTCTGCCAGAGAAGTGCCCTCTTCTATCCACTATTTCCCTGTTTCGTGTCCATATCACTATTAAATAGCATATTGTCAAATTCACAGTCTCCGTGATAAGATGCTAAATATTACAAAAATTATGATTCCCTAAATACGATATTGATGACACATTCTGCTCTAAAATAATTTTCTCATACATCTATTTCTTGAATTTTATATTGAATACAAAATTCTCAAAGTACCAAACAAATCAATAATATATCTATGTATGTTCAATAGACTTTTAAGTCCGTGATATATCAATTTGCTTTAGGAAAGTAAAAAAGTTCCGGGTTCAAATGATTTGAGGAAATTGTGAATTAAACCCCATTAAATAGATTAATACTGAATACCTTTATTCTCATATTATAATAATTTATTTTGTGTCTTTTGGATAGGAGTCTATATCCTGCAGAGCTTTACAATGTTTTGACCAAGCTACCGCTTTATTTTTCTACAGGATCACATATCAAGACCATTACAAAAAAAATAATAATTCCTATTTTTTTAACTTATAATATTACCATCTGATGCTAATATGGATATTTACTGCATAGGTAGGAGATTTTCTCAATGTTCATATAAAAAGTTTTTATGCTCACACCAAGGACCAACATAAAATTAAATAATAATATGTTTGTAATGTATCTGGTTTTATGTCATTGTATAAATTAATGTTATAACTATCATTAAATGACCTAAAAATAAATATTAGATCCTCAGCAGAACATGAAGTCCTAATGATAAAATAAGTCTGCTTATCATTGATTAAGAAAATTAATGCTTTGGAATTTAAACTGTTTATATTAATAAAAAAATAGCATCTTTTAATAACTAAGATTATTTTATTACATATACAAGTATCTGTGATTGGGTTTATATTTTTCTTTAGGTTGGTTGTCTAAAAAAATAGTTAATTACCTTCTTTGTTTGCCCTTTAATGACTTGAAAATATTTGTCTCGGATCTGCTATAACTGGATCAATTCATCCATTATTCAAGAAGTATTTATTAAAAATCTACTATTTCCAAGCATTTCCTAAATGCTGAGCATAGAATGGGAAATAAAATCAAGTCATTATATTATGAAGCGGGTTTTTTTGCATACTATGGTCGATAAGGAAGTAAACCAATAACTCTAACATTTCTAATATTGACAAATGCTTTGGAAAAAGACAAAGCAGAGAAGAGGACAAGGAAGTGCCAGGGTAGGGGGTAGGGTTACAATGTTAAGTAAGATTGCTGGGGAAGTTGTCAATTAGAAGGTAGAATTTGAGCAAAGTGCTGGAATAGATAAGAAAACAAGCATTTATGTGTCTCTGTAGTGGAAGAATATTTCAGACAGAAGATAAGAAAGGACAAAGTCACCCAGGAGGAAATTTGTCTAGTGTTCTCAATAAGCAGCAGGTATGAACTGAGTAAGGGGAAGAATAGTTGGGGAAGAGGTCAGAAAAGTAATAAAAAGGAAAATAGATCATGTAGGGCCCTGTAGGGTATTGAAAAAAAAAACTTGGCTTTTACTGTAAGTGAGATGGGAAGCCATTGGAGGGTTTTGGGTAGAGAAATAACATTATCTGACTTAAATAAGAAAACAGTTTGAACATTATTGGGACTAGGCAGTAGGGGAGAAAAGAGGACTGGAAAGACAAGTTGGAATCAATTTCAGTCATCCAGATAAGCAGTAACAACGGTGGGAACCAGGGTGTTCCTGGTAGAGACAATGTAAATGGTCAGTTTCTGAGCATGTTCGAAAATAGAGACAATAGTATTTTCTGACAGAACTGGCTGTGGGTATGGCAAAAATATTTTAGCTTCATCTCTTAGAACGATCTAGTTTCCATTTATAAAAAATAAACACACACACCAAAAACAAAGACTGGAGAAGGTGGAAGGACCATGGGAGATGACTATGAGACTTCCGAATGGAAATACTGAATTGATAACTGGAACTCAATATAGAGTTAAGAAGAGAAGTCTGAAGTAATCATACGGGTATGGGGGTTGTCAGCATGGAGTAGGTCTTAAGGAAATGAGACTGAATAAAATTACCAAGCGAGTGAAGACAGAGAATTAAAGAAGAGAAAGGATTAATCCTTAAAGCCCTCCAGTGGCAAGACGAGGGAATAAAGAATTGCTCAAGAAGAAAACGAAATAGCCGGGGAGGTAGAAGAAAACTATAAGAGTGATCTGGAAGCAAAGTCAAGAGTATGTTAAGATAGGCCAAGTCATAGGAGAACTGAGAACTGGTGATTTGTAGCTGACTTTCATTAAGAATAATCTCAAATGAAGTGATACAGACAACAGGCTGAACACAATGAATTCCAGAGAAAATGGAAGAAAGAAAATTAGAGAACCAATAAAGGGAACTAAACGTTGAAAGTTTTTGCTA
Organism: Pongo abelii; assembly: GCF_028885655.2. Lineage (NCBI taxonomy): Eukaryota > Metazoa > Chordata > Mammalia > Primates > Hominidae > Pongo > Pongo abelii. The sequence continues at coordinate 62,226,805 of NC_085928.1, forward strand.
TAAAAATAGAGCAGGGAAATGGAGTATTGTCAGAAAGACATATGGAGCCAAGAAGTTTGTATTTTAATTTTATTTTTTTAAATAGGGAGAATTACAGATAATTGATATGCTGTTGGAGGTAATTCAGTAGAGATTAATTAATAATGATGTACCAGAATGAGAAAAGATTACTAACGTCATGCCTTTTTGTGGATGAAAAAGAATAGGGTGAAATGCATATGGGAAGGATTGATCCCAGAACATAATTCATTCATAATAACAGAAGGGAAGGGGCATGGAGTGGGTAGATTGGTTGCCACTGGTGGAAATTCTTTCCTGATTGCTTTTTTCCTGCTCAGTGAAATAGGAAAGAAGGTTATCAGCTGGGAGTGGTAACTCGGGAGACAGAGCTAGAAGTCTGGAGAGAAAAAAGGAAAACAATAGCTTTCTGAAGAGCATGGGGTATTAATTGGATTTAGGAAAAAGTAGTTTGATTGTTTAGCACCACTAAAGGGCACACAGGAAGTTTAGTGATTATGAATTTAAAGTGTGCCCAGTACCATGGTTGGCTATTTTTCTCCAAGCATATTCAGCTGTATTGATACAGACATAGAATAAGCAAGGAGTTGTATTTAACCAGAGGTGGAGTTTTGCTAAATTTGTATGATGAGTAATAACAGGAGTAGAGAGTGAAAGGTCAGTGATCAATTTCCCACATGTATAACTTATCCACCTAGTACTGCTCATTCTAATATCATTATTCTTTAAATAATATTAGTAGCGAAATTCAACACTATAAAGGGGTATAAGGTAGAATAAACAAATTCACACTAAAACTCATTCTAATTCCAGGTTTCAGAGGTAGCCACTATAAATAGTTTTGTGTCTATCCTTCTAGACATTTTCTATGAATACATAAATAGGTAGCTTTTTTAAGCAAAATATTGCTTCTCACTATTCATATGGTTCTAGTACTTACTTTTTTTCACTCAGCAATAAATCACAGGCAGACTTCCATGCTGGTACTTAAAGATCTATCTCATTCTACAGTGACATAATATGCTATTGTTTTTGTGAGGCATAATTTATTTAAATAATCACTTTCTGATTTAGGTTATTTCCAGTTTTTGCTATTATGGGTAATGCAAAAGTGAACATCCTTATTCACAGAAGTTTATTTGTCCTTGTATTATTTCTCTAATGCAGATTACTTGAGGAAGGATTGCTTCGTCAAAGATTATGTACTATTTCATAGTTTTTACTAAATGAGAGGTCGAAAAGCATAACAATTTATTCTCTTCCACATTCTCATCAACACTAGATATTTAAAAAAAGATAATTCATTTAAGTACATATTTATTGTTCTAAAGAGTTTGAGCACCACTTTTTGTTTTACATTTTTAAAACTATGAAACATTTTAAATATACAAAAAATTATGTAAAATACATGTAGGTACTGATAAGTTTGAAATGATTTTAATAGTTGACCATTGCTGTTTCAGGTCTCTAGTTTTTTTGTTTTTTTTTTTTTTCAATTCATGTCCTTTGAAAAATAGAATTTCCATATGCAGTTTAATTCTCACCCTGTATTTTCTCCTTTCTTTTCCCCACTTCAGGTAAACATTATCCTGAAGAATTTTTTTCTGTTTAACGTATTATATTTCTTACAGTTATCTTTTTGTCTTCATTCTCCACTAGTACGTAAGCAACATCATGGCAGTGATTCGTGTTCACTTTGAATCCCCAGTCCCTAGGATAAAATGGCATATTTTAGGTACTCAATAAATAAATGTCAAAAGAATAATGAATGATTTAATAGGAGTATGTATTCACACTCATGTTTTACTTTTACCACAAACATATGTATCTGTAACAATATTTTGTATATTCTGCAAAAAATTATAAATGTAATCATAATGTATATTTACTTTTGAAAATGTTTTTGACTTAACATTAGGTTTTTGAAACCTAGTCATGTTAATACTTTTTGACATAATTCATTCATACGAAACTTTTGGTACTATTACAATACTTATTCTCATTAGAATGGTTTTTTCATTTCCATACTTTGGAGCAGTTAGGTAATTCTATTTAGGTTGTTTCTTACTTTTTCACTTACAAATGAGATAGCCAAAAAACAATTGCCCGGCCATAGAGTAATTATACTAGTATTGATCATTCTTCTTTAAAGTTTTTGTATTAATTTATATCCTTCCAGAATTTGAATGTGTCTACATCTTCGCCAACTCTTTTTACACAAATTGTGCCAAACTAGTGAGACTAAATTGCACATAATTATTATTGTTTTATTACACATTTGCTTAATTCACTATCTGATTGAGGATCTTTCCAATTTTATTGGTTATTTGGATACACTGGGTTTTTTTAGGGGCCTGTTTATATTTCTTTTTTCCCCACATCATTTCCTCTTCCTTACTAATTGAAAATATATCACATATAGTAAATATATGTATATACGTGTGTGTGTATGTGTTTGTGTGTATTGGATACTATTCCTCTACCCAGAAATAGTCTTTTTTTGGTGATAGCACTTTTGATGCAAAATGACCATTTTTCAGAATTTTCTCTTTTCCTTTATAAAGCTATTTTTTATTTTTTCTTACCCAAGGACATAAATGTTCTGTTTTATTTTCATCTAAAAAGTTTTATATGCTTGCAATAAACCCTTATTATTGATAAATGTACATCTCCCTTAATTTTTATAAACAAAATGAAGAGGTATCTGGAGAAGACGAAGATCTGAAGGTATCTTCACCTGTCCTAGAATGCTCACTGATCAGTTCATCCTTTGTTATTTGACCTGTAATGTTCACAAGATTATATACAAAGCACCCACATATTTCTGTATTAGTTACTTATTGATGTGGTAACAGAATACCACAAATTTCAGGCTTTTAAAGAATGCACATTGATTGTCTTAAAGCTCCAAAAATAGAATTTCTAAATCAGTTTTACCATCTAAAGTCAAAGTAATGGCAAGCTGGTTTCTCTTGGACGCTTTGGTAGGAGAATCCATTTCCTTGCCTTTCTTTTAGCTTTCTGTGGCTGCCTGCATTCTTTGGCTTGTGGCCTCTTCCTCCACCGCCAAAACACAACATTCCAATTGCTACTTTCATCATCATATCACTTTCTCTTTTATGGTAATAAAGCCCTCTGCTTCCCTCTTACAAGGATACTTCTGTTTACATTTAAGACCCACTTTATGATCCGGATAATCTCCCCATCTTGAAATGTGTGATTTAATCACTTCTGAGAAGTTCTTTCTTCCATAAAAGGTATAATTCATAGATTCCAGAAATTACAATGCAAATATATTTAGAACCATTATTTAGCCTACCACAATTACTTTTATAAAATATTTTTCTTTAATCAAGAAGAAACGTTGACTACTATAAAATAGAAAGAGATGTCCTTCTCTAATGAGTTGATAGTACTCTTTGTCTCTTAAATATTTTAAATATAAAATCATGTATTCCTCAAATAATTTTGACTTAGTGATGATTTGCTAATATTTTATTCGTTTAAATTATATTCGTACAAAAATTTACACTTGTATTTTTATTTGAAACTTACCTACAATTTTTCTTAAAATGTCCTTATCTAGTTTTCATACCAAAGCAAGAATTAGTTGGGTATATTTCCTTTTGTTTTCTAATGTCTAAGTTTGAATAAGACAAATATCTTTTTCTAAAAGACTTTCAGATACTTCATTGTAGAATGGCTGGATTTAGATATTTTTGAAATATTTATTGTAGAAGATGGGTAAGAAAGGATGAAGAATTGTAATTAATGAGTCGAGTTTCTTAATGGCACAGGGCTGCTGAGATTTTCCTATAGCTTTTTAAGTAAGTTGTGAATAATTATATTTTGTCCAAAAGATCATTGACTTATGCTATTTCCAACATGATTTGTACTTGCTTTGTACAAACCCTATTTTATTTATATTTATAAACCATTTGGTTTCAGGCCAATATTATTTCTGGACCATTCCCACAATGGCTTTCTATGTATTCTTTATTTGCATTTTACAGGCATTGACGTGTAGAGATTTCATGGTGGAGTTCTGAATATTTTTAACATACATTTTAAGATAAGTTCCCATAGAATGATTTAGCATTATTACTATTATTGTTATTGATTTCTTCATTTTTCTGGAGTCAGATAATTAGGTCTGTTTGACTACTCTTTGCCATTTATTGAGACGTGGGTTTTAGTGGTCAATTTTTATTACTTTTAACTGGCATACTTGATTTAGCAAAGAATAAACTTAAAATCTCTAAAATTAACTCAAAAATACAAGGATATGATAATGACGTTAAAGTAAATTTTCTTCTATCTTACATGTTACTTTTGACCAGTGTTTTAATTCCATCTTCTTTTTATAATTGAAATATTTGTTGTCATAATATTCCAGCTTTATTCCGTCAGTTATGGATTCATTTTTAACTAAATGCTAGACAATTTATATAATTAATTTTTTTCTCCTGTCTCATTCTGTTATTTAGATAGAGGCCATCACAAGATTTGGTGCATCAGCAGATTTCCAACTGATATGGAATTATTTCAGTATTCTAACAGCTAATACAACTTTTCTGGTGTATATCTGTTGAATAGCAGGCCAGGGTCCAGAAACAGCAACTATTACGCAGTCACCATTTGAAACTCCATTTCAACCTCAGTTTTTAGTGGGTTTCTCAAAGTATAGACATCTAGATTTATATATTTTTTCACTTAGTAAGTTGAAGATTGTTTTTTGTCTTCATCTTTTAATGCTATGATTGAGGTTCAAGTTTGAATCTAAGTGAGATTTTTTTTTTTCAAAAAAGTGTTTTTTTTCTCCAGTGGCTTCAATAGCATTTTGTATGTTTTATTATTATGTAGTTTCACTGTGGTGTAACAAAGAATACACTATGTAATAAGAAATTTGTGTGCCATTGTGTTATCTTCGCATTTGGCATCTTTTTCATACTTTCCTTAAGAAATTAAGTGTTTTGTTAGATTATCTCATTTTAGCCCCAATGTCTTTTTGTCTTTTCACTTTTCTGTGGTATTTTCCATCTTTCTCTGTTGCATTCTAGCTAATTAGTGCAGTGACCCAGTTATCCAATTCTCTTTGGACTATTTATAATTTACATATTACAAACATAAATTTAATTTTGTTTTTTTTTTTTAAATTTCATTGTCTGTCTATTTTTATTTTAATTGTTCTATTTGTGTCTTTCTCAAATCTTCCTGGTAGTTTTTCTTCCTCTTAAGCATTCAAGTATGTTTTTTATGACTGTAATAATATTAAATGTAATTATTTTATGTTCGACTTCAGATTACTATAATATTACGTACAGTATATTACCACGTTACTGATGTTATCCATATTTAAAAGCACCTTTTTTTCTTATCGGCATTTTTTTTTTTTTTTTGGAAGTGTGAGCAGAATTTTTTAGAGAACATTTTTGTCATTATTGTTTGGTTTTTTGTTTTTTTCTGAGGGTCCATGGCTTAGATAATCACTTCAGAGTGATTTTGCATATTTTTCCCAGTATTTCCAAATGTATCACCTGTTGTATTAGTCAAGTTCTCCTGAGAAACAGAGCCAATAGGACATGTATATATAGAGAAATTTATTTTAAGGAATTGACTAATATGATTGTGGAGGTTGGAAAGTGCGTAATCTGCAGGGTAGGCTAGCAGGCTGGAGCACAGGCTAAGGAGGAAGAGTGGCACTTCAAGTCCAAAGCAGTCTCTAGGGAGAATTCCCTCTTTTTTGAGGCAGATTGGGCTTTTTCTTAAGGCCTTCAGCTAATTAGGTGAGACCTATCTACATTATGGAAGGCAACTGACTTTACTCAAAGTCTACTATTTTACATATTAATTCCATTAAAAAAAAACCTTTACAAACACATTGTGGAGTTTGACCAAATATCTTGATTTCATGACTTAGCCAAGATGACTCATAAAATTAACTATCACACCTGCTAGAACAAAATTTTACATTGATTTCTTGAGGATTTCTAGACCTTGAAAGTTACTGTAAAGTTTCATGCCCTGCCTGTGGGTGTCACTGGCACAGCTACACGTCAAATTCTCAACAAAAAGATACAAGGTTCTTTGGTATTTCCCTCCCCCGTGGGTATTGTTATTGTTGTTTTTGCTTTTTCTCATCAAGCCATCTACGTATTTGTAAGCTCTTCAAAGGTTGGTCACATTTCTGCTTCTCATCCTTTACAGATTTATGGCCATTCACCTACCTGTATAAAGTCAAAACTAATCCTTTAGCTTCCCTAGGGCAATATATGCTTCCCTGGGTAATGAGAGTATCTGCTTACATTCTTACCATTCTACTTTTGTGTTTCCTTTCTCTTTCTTATTTCCTCCTCCTCCTCCTCCTCTTGCCCTTCTTTATGAATTAAATTATGATTCTAAAATAATTTTATCTCCAATTCCCAGATGCTTTTAGTGGGCAAAAGTTTTGCCAAATGATTTATATTTAAAAGACAGAGAAGCATCTTTTAAACATCTTATTCATTTTTAAAATATACTTAAATATATTTTAATAGATTTCTTTCACTTCTTGTTGTCTTTATCTAACTGCTACTAATATTGTGCTCATTTTTTACAGTTTAAAATTTTGATCACTGATTTTAAGAGCATTTGACATATTAAGGACATTAGATGCTTATTGCTCATTTTATTTTCTGTATATTTAATTTAATTTATTGTTTGTCCTTTAAAATTGTACACATTTTTTTAAAGGATTTTTTACAAGTTTTGTGGTCACATTTATCAAATACTTTTTTTCTATGTAGCTTTTGGGTTCTCATCATGGGTATAAAGGATTTCCTCAACTCTAAAATATGCATATATAATAACCAAAGTAAAATAATTTTACTTTATGGTTTTGTATTTAAATTTAAATCTTTAAGCACAAGGGATTTATTTTGGTTTAAGGCGTTTTGTATCCATGTTTATTTTCTCACAAATAATTAGGTAGTCATCTTCAAACTCATTTTAAGTAATCTATCTTTTTCCCTCTCAACACACTAATTTTACAGATGAAGGAGCTCAGCCAGAGTATGACTTACCTACTGTTATAGGTAATTAATAATTAAAATGGGATTTAAACTGAGCTCTGTATACAAAATTCAGTTCTTTAACAACTTAACTATTCTTTATTTTCTGTTAGCATAGTAAAAATTATATTATCACTCATAAGATTTCTGATATTACTATTCAATATTTTTGGTAAAGGATTCAAGTTTGTTAAAGGATACAAGTACCAGTACTAGTACAGAATCTTTAAGTGTGTATTTGTGTGTGTTTGAAAATTAATTCTCTCAATTAAGGATATCATAAAAATTAATAAGAACAAGACCTTTATTAAGCAGCAGCAGAGTAATGGCCACAATAGCAAGTGAGTGTAGATTGTAGTAAAGCAAATGACATTAAAAATATGTTGGATATATGTAGGGAAAATTTAACTGGTGTATGTTCATAACATGAAGTTTATATCCTCTTAAGAATGTGAGTTTACAGTAATGGGATGTAAAAATTTAACTTGTTGAATTATTTGTTGTATACTTGTTGTCTGTTGTAATATAATTAATATACATACTCAATTACAAAAATGCATGCTGATGTAAACATAGCGGAAGGTGTTGTCTTAAATGTTTTTTTCCATTAATTGGTTATAATATCCCTGAAAATGAATAAAGAAAATATTTATAAATATAAATATGAATAACAGAATTTGTGCTCAATAAACGATTATTGCATTAAGGCAAATGAATCTGTGCATATGGATATGTTCATTATGCTGCCATGTCTTTTTAAAATAAATTGATTAGCACATTTTTGGGGTAATGTGTAAGGAAACATAAGACATTGCTTCTGTTCTTAAATAATTTAATACTTGTCTAGGAACTTAACATACTAACACACAGAGATTAATAATGCACATATATGTTATGACTCAAATTTATAGCAAAGAAAGCTATGGGCATTGAAAGAAGAAAGGGTTGTGTGATCAAAAAATAATGGCTGAAAATGAGATCTGTATGATTATTTTGCCTTTTTAAATAACTTAATATTCCAGTTGATGCATGACTAAGTGAAATAAATATGATGTTTTAAAATTAAACGAAGTGAGGGAGACATATAAATCTGAAATAGAAGAGCCAGGAGTTTATGGGCCTCCATTCAAGCACAAATAGGTGCTAATAATAAAAGATTAAATTTAATCTCATTAGAAAAAGATGAAAATCAAAATGAGGTAACGTGCAGACAGAATAGAAATGGTAAAGCCAGAAGCATCCTCAAGGCAGTTAAATAGCAAAGTGCCTGTTACCTAACAATGAAGATATAGGACCCAGTGCAATGCCCACTTTATGTAATGAGAAGCTTCAGTTTTTGTTTTTTGAGAAGAGGGTAAATTACCTTTTATACTTTAATCTTAAAAAGCATAAATTTATATGTATACTCAATGAATTTAGTGTTTAAAAGATTGTAAATAACAAGTACAAATATTTTGTAGAGAATTATCTTGACCAGTTTACTGTTATACTACAATATTCAAACCAAAAGGATTTAATATACTGAAATTTAAATGCAAAGACCATTTTTAACATGTCAATAGGATGTATGAACATTTAATACATTTAGTGACATTCATTAGCATATTTTATTTATAACAGAATTATGCTATACTATAATAAAATAGTAGCAAGTATCTATAGCTAAAATAAATAACTTCTTAAAGTTGATGACATCAAATTGCACCCATTAAAAAAAATGAATGACTAATTCCCATGTTTTTATATTGGTCTTCGGGTTGAGGTTCATTTTTCTAATGCCTTTGAACCTTGATATTTACAGTTTTTTCAGTAGCACATTAAGAAAGACTTTTGCTTCTTCAAAATAGGACTGGATTCTTATTTTGAATTTCGAATTTATGCTTTTTCTTATTCATAGGTATTTAATAGGACGACCTGATACTATTAGTGCCAACTGCCAGGATTATCATGCAACAATATAAAAACATCACATTGTTTTCTAGTCTTGTAAATGTCATATCAGCAGTCAAAGTGTCCATATATTTTACTGAAACACCTTGTTTCTTTCTACACCACTGCTTCCTAATAACAGGAGATGTGACTATCTGAGACTTTTCAGAGCCATTTAGCACAAAGTATGGCTATGAATTTCAAACTTATTTTTAGTCTGATTTGTAAAAATATAGTAAAAGTACTACATTTAAACATTAGGTATTGCATCTTCTACCACTTCTTGATTTTTTCTACATTATTATCATGATATATATATATATATACATAATATATACATTTATATTTTTACACTTACATTTTTTTTCTCCTGTATCTCAGTTGTCTAAAGAGCAGACGGATCACGAGGTCAAGAGATCGAGACCATCCTGGCCAACTTGGTGAAACCCTGTCTCTACTAAAAGTACAAAAATTAGCTGGGGTGGTGGTGGGCACCTGTAATCCCAGCTATTCAGGAGGCTGAGGTAGAAGAATCGCTTGAACCTGGGAGGCAGAGGTTGGAGTGAGCTGAGATCACACCACTCTACTCCAGCCTGGCGAGAGAACAAGACTCTGTCTCCAAAAAAAAAAAAAAAAAAAAAAAAAAAAGGCAACTGATACAGAGTACATGATGATGCAATATTAATTACAATATTACGTTCTCAGTGAAGTTTTCTCTGGCCAAGGACATCCTCCTTGACCATTTTCTGTAATAATATAACCCCTTCCCTTACTTTATTTATGTTAATCCCTTCCCTTACTTTATTTTTCTCCTTAACCTGTATCATCAGACATTATACATTTTCCTTCGTAACTCCTATTTCCTCTGAGTAGAAAGTAAGCTCCATGAAAGCAAACATATTTTCATCTTGTTTTTTAATGTTTATCTCTAATTCCAATGTATGGCAACTTGTAGCCACTAATAATTGCTTTTTCAGTGAATAAATGGAAAAGTAGATGGAGCTAGAAAACTTATGAAAGAGCAGGTACTGCTGTTAAGAAGATGCAATTTTAAAAATTTACCTACTGTAAAATTTACCGATTTTGTGTAGTTTTATAAATTCTGATAAGTACATAGTGTTATGTAATCACAACTATAATAAAAATACAGAACAGCACCATCAACCCAAGACTTTTTCTTGTGTGGTTTCTTTGTAGTTGATCAGTCTCCCTACTCTTAACTCCTAGCAACCATAGAACTGTGCATTCTTAGAGTTCTACCTTTTTCTAGAATGGCATAAAAATGGACTCATATGGTTTGTAGTCAAGTTAGTCTAGCATAATTTTACTTATAATGTATTTGTGGTAATAATAATTTATTCTTTTTTATTGTGGACTAGTGTTTTATCACACGAATATGCCATAAAGTGTTTATTTTTTCACCAGCTGAAGAAAGACTGAGTAGTACCCAATTTTGGGCAATTAAGAATAAAGCCATTTTAAACATTCACTTGGAGCTTATCATTTCTCTAGGGCGTACGTACACAGGCAAAATTACTGAGTATATAGATAGTATATGTTTAACTTTATAAGAAACTACTGAAACTGCTGTACTATTTGGCATTCTCACTAAGAATGTATGAAAGTTTGAGTTGCTCTGCATCTTCACCCACATTTGTGTTGTCAGTTTTGCTATTACTATTTGTGTTACTTAATTTTTTGATATTTACTTGTTTGTTTTGATAGAAATAGATATGAAATCGATAAATTTCTAATTTATCAATTTTGGGGTAATGAGTCATGCTTTTGTGTGACATCTAAGATTATTTTGCTTACAACTGGTCAGAAATATTTTCTCCTATGTTTACCCTAAAAAGTTTCAGGTTTTAAATTTAGGTCTATGATATATTTTAAGTTAATTTTTGCATAAAGCTTGAGGTACAGGTAGAGGTTCAATTTATTGTACACCGAGGTCCAATTGTTCCAAGCACATTTGTTGAAAAGACTGTCCTTTTACCATTAAGTTACCATTTCACCTTTCTGAAACAAAAATTGTTCTTACCTGTTGAGTCTATTTATGAACTCTCCATTCTGTTCCATTTATCTGTATGCCTATTCTTTTGATAAAACCACACAGTCCTGGTTACTGTAGGTAACAGTAAATCTCAAAATCAGACAGTGTGAATCCTGTAACTGTTTTTCTGATACATGTTTTGGAATCTTTTTGATATCAATAGAAAAAGTACACTGGGAATAGGACTTGGATTACATTGATATATAGGGAAATTGGGGGTGTAAAATATAATATTCCTGAGACTTCCAATCATAAACTTAGTGTATCTCTTCATTTATTTATGTTTTCTCTGATTTTGTTCATCAGTGTTTTATGGCTTTTAGTATTTCAATCTAGGCCATATCGTGTAAGGTTTACATCTAAGTACTTTTTTTGTGTGCTCTTGTAAATGATACTGTTTTTAAATTTTGATTTCCAAATGTTCAATGTTATTATTTAGAAACACAATAAATTTTTTAGAACCGACCTTGTATACTGCCATGTTGCTAAACTCATCTATCAGTTACAGGAGACTTTCGTGTTGATTTCATATGAAAATTACCGTCTAGATGTTTATGTTGTAAAGAGAGACAGTTTTATTCCCTCTTGCCCGTGCGCTATTGTGTTAATTTCCTTTTATTTCTTTGCTGCACAGTCTAGGATTTCCAGCATGATATTGAATAAGAGTTTGAGAGCCCAATTTGTTATATTTCAATCTTTCATTTTCTATGTTTAAGATTGCATAATTTCTACTAATCTATCTTCAGGTATACTAATTCTTTCTTTTGTCATCTCTATTCTGCTACTGAGGCCACCTAGTATTTTTAAAATTTCAGATGTCATGTATTTACTTTCTAAATATTCATTTAGATGTTTTCCATTATTCTGATTTATCTTCTATAAAACTACTTTTCATTTCTTTTAAGAGTATTCATCTTTACCTCATGGGGTATGTATTATAAAGGTTTCTACAGAGTCTTTGTGTGATAAACCCATCATCAAGGCAATCTTGAAGTTATTTTTTCCTAATTATTTATCAGCTTCTTTTTTATGGTATGTTATTATTTTGGATTGTACTCAGGACATTTTGAATATTATGTCATGAAATTCTGGACCCTGATCAAATCCTATGGGGAATGTTTGTTGTAACATTGTTATTGTTGTTTTAGAAGGTAATTGACATGGATGGGTTAGACTGAAACTTCTATCTCACCTTCTGTGAGCACTAGCTACAATGTCAGTGCACCTTCAGACTTTGCTCTGCCATTTGTGTATTGCCTGTTCTTGAGTCACTCAGGAGTTCATCTGGGAACAATTTGGTTGGTAGTTTATAGTACAGTTCAATTCTCAAATATTTTGCTCTGCCTTATTTGCTGTGCTCCATGTGTGCTGACCCTGAGAGTGAGCCCATGTTCACGTGTTTGTTTATACACAAGATTCGGGATCTGCTCCTCTAGTGCTGTCTTTGTCTATATTTTCTCCACAATCTCCAGTTCTGAGGTGCCTAATTTCCCAGATCCTATAGATGGCAAAATAGCTTCTCAGAATTTTAGCCCCTGTTCTGTCATACAATTCCACAAGACTAAGTCTATCTTTGGGGCAAGATGTCAAATAAAAAGAGAGAAAAAAAAATAGTGGGAATTTCTGGCATACACTTTAGACTTTTGTCTTTCCAGTGTCTATGGCTAATGATAAAGGTTGTTTCTCTTTACGGTTTTAGGAGCCCATGCCACTGCTAGCACCATAGCAGCACAGCTTTGAGATTGGGTCTGGCCTCAGAGCAGGCGAGACAGGAAAAATCTAAAACAAAAAACGAAAAAGAATTTCTCTCACATCCCTGGGATCTAAAAATTCCTCTTTTCTACCCTTCTGGCCAGACAGAGGGGTTTTCCCCAAGAGATTTTGCTGTCTTTTCACTGTGCAGTTCTGCAATTCATCTAGTAAAAGCCGAGTAATAAAGAAAGAAAACAACAAGAGGAACCTGACTACCCTTCCAGTCATTCCTTAGGTTTTGATTTTTCAATCTGTCTGCTATTGTTTACTTTTCAGAGTCCTTGTGGAGTTACTTTTTCTAGTCTATCCAGACTTTTTGTTGCAATCAGTGGAGGGAAATGGATTATAGTGGGTTTGCTGCATTTTAGTCAGCACCAGAAGTCAGAAAATGCAGACTTAACTCCACACTGGCAATCTCAAATACTTTTGGGGACTTTATGATGCACATATTAATGTTATTAACGATTTACATATTTAACTTTATGATTCACATATTAATATTATTAATAAGCCATGAATACTGCCCTTATAAAGCTCATACTGTAATATAGAAGGGGAATTTGCAAATCAACACACAATTACAAGACAGTGTGATTAGTGCTATGGCAAAGTTAAGTGTAAATCTCAGAAGCAGCACACAATGGCAACATTTCTCTCTCCCTGAAGAGGGAAAGTTAGAGAAAATTTTACTAAGACTTGGCCCTTAAACAATGAGAATGAAAACAGATATGAAACAGGAAGGTCCAGAAGGCACAACAGCATGAAAGAGAAAATAAAGGACCAACTTTATTTCTATTCTCATAGCAAGAAGGGATAAATGAGCAGATTGTATTATCAAAATGGATTGTTACGACATTATCTGTGTTAGGCCCAGAATGGCAATACCTTATGATAAATTTAATAGGCTTTTAAAGCTAAAACGGCACCATAATCGCTCATCTGAACTCCTTTTTAATTAAAAATTGGTTTAAAATCTAAACTTTATATACTTGTCTGACCATCATGGAAATTTCAAATGTAGAAGTCAGATGTCCTCTCTCCCAGCCCAGAACTTCCTCTGCTACATGCTTTTAGTTTTTGGCCATTTTTAACTGCCAAACAGAAAGTCAAAAATAACCTAAGGATTATTATCATGTTAATCAATACATTTATTTATACTTTGAAGGTGAAATATGGTCAGGTTCAATTTTCATTTGAAGGGTCTGACAGGATTTGCTAGTGCTATTGCCTTGAATATGAAATCAAATGCTTATCCTTCAATCCTAGGGAGTGAAAACTGTGACTAAAGGATTTAACTAGCTATTTCCAATGGAATTAATAGATACCTCATCAGAATAAATATGCTTAGGTTTTAATATAAAGGCTCCATTTTTATAATCCTCTATAGTTTTGAAAATTCTAACTTAGCTTTCTTCTCTTTCTTGTTAGGCAGCTGGCTGTGTATTTACCCCCTTAAAAATCCTTGGCCATTTCCCTGAAGGGGATAGAGTCAGTGGACTGAATAGGATTAGCATCAAAAGTCACCACTGCTTTCCCAAGCAGAGTTTAAAAATACGATCATTGAATAATAAGGGATTTAAGTCTCAACCGAGCAGGGTGTAGAAGGAAATTATTTGGATTTAGACCAATAGAGATTAGAGTGTGATTAGAGACTACCATGTCCTTTATATCAGATTGAGGGACTTGAAAGAGAAGACTTGCAGGGAAAAAAAAAGTCAGGTCACAAAATATTCTACTTGCTTCCCTAAATCAATCAAAGAAAGATTGCTCTTTCCCTATACATTTCTGAGGCTGAGAGTACTGACCGAAATGAACACAAAGAGGTGAAGGTCTAGCAGTGTCACAGTGTATGGTTTAATGAAAATTACCTTTGGGAAATAGTATAGGAATCAAGGAACCAAGACAGGTAACCAATACTAATAACTTCTATATAGATCTTTTATCTTAAAGAATCCCAAAACAATTTCCAAGAAAGAAAATGCTTCATACTCAGCTGAAATCCATCCACTCCTAAAGTATGGTATTTATATTTAATATAGAATTCTTGCCAAAAACAAGAGAGAAAGTTTTTTCTTCAATATAAGGCTAGTTTACATTGCTTAATCAAAGCTTGGATAAAAGAAATTGTTCCTCTTTGGTATTGCTGAAATATTTTGGAGGAGGAAAGTGTCTATACAAAATCACTTTAAAATTTTTTCCCAATCAAATTGAAGCAGATGTCTATATATTTTATTAATATAATTTATTAAGAAGGCAATTAGTGATGAGGCCAAATCAGGTGACATACACCATTTAAGTCTCAGCAAGTGTTTGCAGGAAAAAGCTTATTTTAAAATTGCAAAACACTTTACTTATGTAAGTTTATAACCTCGAAATAATGCTGGACATGTATTTTGTAGAATCGATTTGTTTTCTTTATGAAGATAGTAATGGTTCTTTGAAGAGAACCTATTAAAATCTATTTGAACAAAGTAGGACATGAATAATTCTTGTACGTCTTAAAAACTTACAAGTGAAACTGACATTAGAACATTTTTTTCTACCGAAAATGTCATTTATTTGTAAATCTGTAGAAAAGTTTCAGAGCAGCAAGAATACAAACCTTTAACACATAGTTAAAAATTCCAATGTGGCTGGGTGTCTGTCAGGTTTTTGTTGCTGTAGTTATCTGTCTTTATTTTAGTGAATTTCAGATTTAATTTTTAGTTGAGAATTGGAATAGAGAATATGATTTAGAATGCTATACACATCAACTTTTATGTAAAGTCAAGAACAAATGATAGATCTTTTCCTTCCATAGGAGTATTTAGTTTGTGTGTACTGCATCACAAATAGGTTGAGTTTCTACCATAGACTGAAAGCATTAACAAATATAATTGATAAGAATTTACTAAAATATAGTGAGGTAACTCATGTTTTTCTGAAATTAACCTGGAGTCTAGGTATTGTGAGATCTATTAGCATAATCACATCTATCACAATGAATGTATGACTTAAAAAAAAAAAAACACTAGATTGACTGGTCATGTACCCAGACATGGGTAATTGGGTACTGTATACACACACATGTGTATGTGTACATGTGGGTGTGATTATATATGTAAGTGTGTTTAACTGTGTGTGTATATACATACAAATATATATATGTTCTATTAATCAGAGATCACTTAGTTATGTAGTTAGATCCAGAGTTCATGAGAATCTTTAATAGCTGTCTTAAAACATGATGTTGTCACAGCCTGACCAGCTTTCTGCTTTGTTTACAAATTTTAATACTACTTATTATTTTAATAATTCAGTAAGTAGTTCTAAATATGAATCACTACTCTACACTGTCAATCTTTCAGAGAAGACAATTTCACTCTGAGAAAAAAAAAATATTTTCATCATGATCTGTTATATGTCCTAAAATTAAAGAGGATGGTTTAACATGACATAAAAATCCAAGACTACTTTGAAAATATTTGTTCAACTTTAACCTATTATTTAATTGGATAACAGCTTAGTATAATAGAAAGAAAACCGTGCTTAGAAAAGGACCTCAAACATAATAAAATCCCAGTAAACATTATTTTCCTATTCATCTTAAGGTGTTTTTTTTTTCTTTTTCATCATCAAATTAGGGATAATAATAGTTCCTTGGATGTCTTTTGGAACAAATGTGTTATAGAGTTTTGAGGTAAGAGGCTGGACTCAACTTTGGAAGCAGGGCTTGGACATTAGACCAAATTTAGGACTAGCTAAAACAGGGCCTGGGCAGTAGTTTTCCATGAGACACACCCATCAGCTTGCCATGCCAGTTTATCATTGCCATGGCAACACCTGGAAGATACTGCTCCTTTCCATGGCAACAACCCAGCGACCCAAAAGTTACCACCGTTTTCCTAGAAATTTCTGCATAATCAACCCTTAATTTGCATGTAATTACAAGTGAGTATACATGTGACTGCAGAACTGCCTTTGAGCTGCTACTCTGGGCACACTGCCTAAGGGGTAGCTCTGCTCTGCAAGGAGAAGTACCTCTGTTGCTGCTGTACACTGGTGTTCCAATAAACATTGCTGTTTAACACTACCAGCGTGCCCTTGAATTCTTTCCTGGGCAAAGCCAAGAACCCTCCCAGGCTAAGTAAGCCCCAGCTTGGGGGCTCTCATGCCCTGCATCAGTTTGATAAAAACCTACCTTATTGTTATCATTATGGATGGAGGAAGACATTATTTTGCTTGAGTCATTTTTAGTGAGACTTTTATGGATGCTTTAGATGTGACCATTATGTAAGGAATTGGGATAACGTGTGATATGGAAGGTATATGCCAACAAAGCCTTGGAATGGGTATTTGGAGCACAGGAAGAGGTTTTCAGTGCTGACAGAAAATTATGATTTAAGAAAACATTAAATTTGCTGTAAAAACAGATAATAAGATTAAGAAAAAATTATGTAAATTCGTAAGAGTCAGATAGCAGTTTGGGTTTTTCTACATCTTGCTTAAATTCTATTTTGTGGAAGATGAACTTTCTTTTTGTAAAATGCTACCTTTTGGCTTAGAAATAAAATGTTCAAATGTTTTGAAGTTTGAATTGATCAAAAGAAAAGTCACCACAGTGACGTGAAGGCTCTAAAGATTATAAAGAAAAGGACAATCTCTAAAACAAAAAAGCTTAGGTTCTCTATTGGTCACGAGCCTTATATACTGTGCAAACCATTTCATTTGTGTTTGTTTACCAACTAGAGTTTTACATTTACAGCAAGAAAGAATAAATGCATTTTAAAACAGAGATTTAGTAGGTTGCTCGTAATCAAATCAGCTACCACATATTTTAAAATGCTTCAAACACAGGTCTTATTAGAAAAATAAAAGAATTATTGCTTGTCAGACGTTGCACACACACACACAAGTGTACCAAAAACTTTTGCCT
Organism: Pongo abelii; assembly: GCF_028885655.2. Taxonomy (NCBI): domain Eukaryota; kingdom Metazoa; phylum Chordata; class Mammalia; order Primates; family Hominidae; genus Pongo; species Pongo abelii. The sequence goes on from NC_085928.1 coordinate 62,244,521, forward strand.
ACTTGAGATATTTTGCTTCTCCTAAATTCTTGGGCTGGTTATTTTGATTAATGTTGAGAAGCTGTGGAAATGACTTCCCTAGAAATCTTGACTAGGTTAGAAGCCCATCTGTCTTACATGGCTTAGTTGTAGTCCTGCCTGGAGGCAAAAGATAGATAACCTGAAATAGAATAAGAGGCCCAAAGGAGAGGATTAAGTCACTAGATTAGTGGTGACCATATGCTCTTTAGAAGGGTCCTGAAATTGCTCATTTCCATGGGAAAAATATGTTTTTCTCATTGGCCTTGAATTTTAATGAAGGAACAGTGCTACCAGTTTCCTTTGAAATGCTTATTATCAAATCATCATTCAAGAACATTTTTGTTCCATATATAAAAATGCAAAATTATTGTTAAGAAAACTCTCTCCCCTCCTCTCTTTCCCTTGTCTCCACTGCTTGCTTCCTTACCCTCTCTTTTCCCTTTTCTCCCTTTCTTCTTCCTTTCTCTCTTCCACTTTCTACCTGCCTCCTTTTCTTAGTTCTTCTTTCCTACTCTGCTCCCTCTCTCCCTTCCTTTCTTCCCTCCCTCCCTGCTTCCTTCCCAAATGTTTAGAAGTGCTTCACTAATATTGTGTTTCAGATGCTGTTTTATTAGATTACTGAACAGTAAGAGAATAACCTAAAAAAAACCCTTTGAATTCAAAACACACAATTGTGTTTACATTGATTCTTACTTTTTTACTGTTAGTAGCAAAAGGTTTCAAGCGTGAAACAAAATGGATAAAACTAATTGTTAATTTTCTACAAGTCATCCTATACTGCTATAAAATACTGCACTGCACTGTACTGCACAGGTAGAAAACGATTTCTGAACTTATTTGAAGTCTTCTCTTGTGTTGAACCTATAATATAGAACTTTTCTTTATTCTTGCTGAAAATGCATTTTTTTGTGAGAGCCCATTAACTCAAAAGATAACAATTTATTGTAAACTGGGAAAGGTCTAACTTAAGTGTTTCGTGTTTTCTTCTTCATGTTTTAATTAGGACTTTAATTCTATTAAAGTGTACTATAAGTTAATATTCAGAATAAAAGAAAAAATAGAAATTCATTAGTTGTAGTTATGTTTAAATATTTCTATTATCCAAGATAATTTATTTGCTAATTTACTTTAATGTCACTCAAGAGAATCAAATGCCACCAAATTTCTCTGGCCTTCACATCACTTATCTTTTTCTCTGCTTCTCCTTAGATTATTCCTCTTGCCTGGAATGTTCATCTCTCTTTATCTTATCTATCTTTTATTTCCCAACTGAAAATGCCAGCTGTCTTATGTATGATGCTTTCTTTGATACCTCCCCCAACTACTTCCCTGTTGAATGTGAAAGTCTCAAATTCCAAAATACTTTATCACGAAGTTTCTTTTCACTACGGAATATACATGCTTGTGATAAATCTCTCCTCATCTACAGACAGTAAACTCCATGAGGGCAGGGCCAGTTTCATATTTATGTAGGTATGGCTGAGAACATAAGGCCCAGTGTCAGTATATTGGTGTATCATGAATATTTGTTAGATGAGTGTCCAAAATGCCTTAATTTCAGATCTGAAACATAGAGGGTTTACCTCTTGTTATAAAGCCTCCATTTATTATTGTAAAGAAAGTCTTAAAAGATGTACTTTTCTTCTTCCCATTGTTTTATTGTGAAAGGAAGTAATAGGCATATTTTAATGATATATGTTTAGTTCAATAAAATTTCCTTTTGTCCAAGCAATCCACGTTAAAACAAAACAAAGCTAAAAACTTCAGCGTAACTTGTGAAAGTCATAACCTAAACATGGAACTTTGCTAGGTATGAAAAATTCTAGTTTCCTCTTTAGTCACATAATTTTAAAAGCTTTAAAAAAGTAATAACAACTAATTATGATATGAAGCTAGAACTTGTATAGCACTAATATGTGCCAGGCATTGTTCTATGTACTTTGTATATACAACACATCTACCCTCACAAAACCTGTGTGAAGAAACCTAGTCACAAAAAGCTCATTTTACTTATCCAATATCTCACGATTACAAGTATCAGAGACTGGAACTGGACCTAGTTAATGTGGCCCTCAAATCCATACTCTTAACCACCATACTATATTGCTTTCTAATTGGTAGCACAAGTACAAAATAAAAAGTTCCAGTATAACGTACATAATTTATTAACAAAATTATTAAGCATCTATTAGGCACCAATATGTTAGATGTAATTTAGATGCAGTGTAACATAAATGTAATCTAGATATTATATTAAATTAATATAAATTAAATATCTTTTTAAAATATTCAGTTTTCTTTTATTACAGTGTTGTGATTTTAAAATACATGCTCAGGTTAAGATGAAGATATCTGAACATTTTATAAGCCAAGGTTTGCTAATGTTTTCTTCATTCATCTCTCCTTTTTATTGCATCCTGAATCACATTCTTATTTTTCTGACCATGTCTTTTGTAATAAAACTTTAGAATGGTAAATAAAATATTTATCATTGAAATGTTTTATAATTATTAAATATGCATTTATATGTCTTTGTGGAATACTAAGTATATATTAAATATATTACCATTTGGTAAGTTTTTATGTAAGAATTTTTAGACTGTAAAATACACATGCTTTGGGGATAGTGAAAGTGGAGTTTCTCAAACATAGCTCCCTAATTTTCGAGCCAAGGCTGAGATGAGAAGAGGCTAAGATCTTGTCCAAGGTCACACAGCAGTAAGTGACATGATGATTAAGTGAAGTCATTCAAAGCAACCTTTTAACAGAATGATACAAAATAATTAATCTAGGCTGACTCTCTTATGAATATCTACTTTCCCTAGTTTATCTGAGTTTCTCTGACTCGCATGTTAAATAAAGTTTCTTTTCTTTGTTACAAACATATAAACACACTATTCAAATATTTTGTGGATACCATGCAGACATATATTATGCTTACAAATTTATTATTTTCCTGAAAAGTTTTTCAAACTGTCATTTCATTTTATGAAACAGTCTGATAAATATATATGAATACATCAATATATGCACAGTTAATTATTGATGTGAACATTAAAGAAATGTTCACATCAATATGACAATATAAAACAAATATAGATAAATGTATATATGTATATAAGTATATTGACAGGATTCAGGACATGGTATCCCAACATAACAGCACCTGGGCATTTAAGAAAACAGTAAACACAGGAAGGTCTCTCAGACATTTTCTCGCCATTCTCCCCAAAGTAAGCCATTAAAAAGTTATCTGACCAGCCTCTAAAGTAGGTCATAGGACCCTCATTCCCATTTGGGTGCTCCCTATACTTGGAGGAAAGGAAGGCAGACACAAAAGATGCCAAGAAGAACCTGAACAGGCCTTGCTAAGTTTCTCCCAATATGTTACCATTAGATCATACCTTTTATCGCCCAGTCATACTTCTGTACAACTGTCCATAAAAACACACAAGTTTCTCTGTTTCTTTGGGTCTTTATATCTGAAGGCTCCCATGTTGTGTAAAACTTATATTAAATGAATGTGAATAACTGTCTCTTGTTAATCTGTCTTTTTCTATAGTAGTCTTAGCAATAAATCTAGCAATGGGAAAAGAGATATGATTATTATGTCTATATAATAGAGTACAGAAAATACAAAGGTTATGTACCTTTGTACTTAAACTTGAATTTAAGAGACTGATATTCTGTAAATTCAAATTAAAACTACCAAAAGCCCACAGTGACAAACTGAAAACTATGCTGCTTTTTCATTAAGCTATTTGCTAACATCCTGTTAGAAAGCAATTCCAATAGACAATGTGCTCAGAATAATACTCACTTGAAGAGCAGTACCTAAACCTTCTCAAGAAGTAAAAATTTAAAGCCTAAAAACAAGAATTGTTCATAGAAGAGATTTTACCTTAAAACATATTTTAAGAAAAAAAAAAAAGCATACTAAATCCTATGTTAAAGGATGGAAAACAATGTAATATAATATTATGTGTAATTTGTCAGGAAAAGAGATGGATTAGTGAAACATGAATACTCTCATCAAAATTATACATTTCTGCTATTTGGACAAGAAAGCCTTTTTATTAATGAACCATTAGAAGACATAACTAAAGCGAAGACTTATGCAGGCATGACTTTTAAGTTAAAGTCAGAAAAGCTCTCTAATAACGGAACTACCAATATTGGATATTTGTGTAGAAGGCTCTTCTGCACTGAGAGGAAATAGACTTATTCAAATCAAGAGTCCCTTCTTGCTTGGACTGTAGGATTCTAGATCCGATTGATAATCTCTCTATATATACTCTCTCTTTATCTCTCCCCGCCACCCCCACCCATTCTCTTAACATGTATGGGTCAAAATATATTGTCCTCATGCTCAGTCATGTCTCCATACTGCTTTTCATGGTTTAAACCTGCTTATTAGTGATGTAAGTTTTCTTCGTGGATGCCATGGTATGGTTTTTTCCTGCTTGAAGTGATTTTAATACCCACTGGCCTGTGACATTTACAAATGACTACTGTTCAGCTGCCTGCAGTGTCTTATGGTTATTATAGTTGTTTAACCACACATACAAAGGTTTTTACACAAATAACTGTATACCTACCACTTGAATAAATGCTGTTTTCCCCCAAACCCCTAGATTTTAAAGCAGAGTGCTTTATTCTGCTTGGAAGCATGAACAAATTTAAGTTCATCTTAAATGAAAACACCACAGTTGTTCCTTTTGCATTTGCATTTTCAATGAACGGTGCCTGGAACTGGTTGCACATTACTATTTCACACAGATTGATGGACAGGCGTTTTCATAATCAAGGTTGTACAAAAGATACAATATGAAAGTGACAAAATGCATTCAATAAACTAAATAGAGACATTAACAGTGCCCTCCTGTTTTAATAAAGAAATCTTTAATGTCTATTTATTCCTTTACTTATTGACAGCCGTCAGACCTCTTCTTCTACTACAAATTAAGTTACAAAACTTGTTATGATAGTAAATATCTCATGCTACCCAAACCCTTACAATGTGAATATAATCATACGCTAAGCCAATTGAAAGGTTAATTAAGGTTCTTGCCCTCAAGGAGTTTATAATCCATAAGAGAGCTAAATATTTTTGTTATTATGGATGGACTTATTCATTCTGATTATTACTTTAAGCAAAGAGCAGTTAAAAGAAACTATTTTTTTATAATAACTTGAATGCTTCCTTAATTGAAGAGAACTTTTTTCTCTTCACTTCTCCTCTTCAAGAATCCTTCCTTCTGGCCATAATTAAAAAGTCAAAAAACAATTGATGATGGCGTGGATGTGGTGAAAAAGGTGCACTTTTACACTGTTGTTGGGAGTGTAAATTAGTACGACCATTATTGAAAGCAGTACGGAGATTCCTTAAAGAACTAAAAGTAGAACTACCATTTTATCCAACAATCCCACTACTGGATTTCCACCCAAAAGAAAGAAGTCGTTATATGAAAAAGATTCATGCACACATATGTTTATAGCAGTACAATGTGTAATTGCAATTACAAATATATGGAACCAACCTAAGTGCTCATCCACCAACGAATGAAGAAGATGTGGTATATATATATACCATAGAATACTACTCTGTCATGAAAAGGAATGAAATAATGTCTTTTGCAACAACTTAGATGGAGGCTATTATTCTAAGTGAAATAACTCAGGAATGGGAAACTAAGTATTGTATGTTCTCACCTCTAAATTGGAGCTACGCTATGAGGATGTAGAAGCATAAGAATAATATAATGGACTTTGGGGACTCGGCAGGAAGGGAGGGAGAGGGATAAGAGATTAAAAAAAAAAACTACATATTGGGTACAGTGTACACTGCTTGAATGATAGGTGCACCAAAATCTCACAGATCACCACTAAAGAACTTATTGATGTAACCAAAAACCACTTGTAGCTCCAAAACTATTAAAATTAAAATTAAAAAATAATCCTCCATTCTTTTTAAACTAAATTCTTTTCTGGCCTTTGCAGCCCCTTTCCCAAAACCACTCACGACTGTGCAAAACATCCTACCCCATTATCATTCTCCTTTCTCTTGTCTTCTCTCTTCTCATACGTTTTCCTTCTGTCTTTCAACTGCCAATTAAGTTATAGTAAATCCACACCTAAAGTACTCTTTTCTTTTTCTCACCAATTGTCTACCTAATAGCTGCTTTCAACCAAGAGGTACAGCAATCTTTTCCTCCTCATCACTTCTATGTTCCTTTGCTTTCTTCCTGATAGTTTGCATATCTCCTGTTCTTTATTTTTCAATATAAATTTATCCAGGGTAAAAAACCCTATGCTCAACAGTCTCAAGATCCTGAACATCACGTGTTAAACAGCTAAAACAGTCAGGGGGTAAAACCTACAATAAACATTTAAAATAGGAGATAATGAATAAAGGTACTGTTTGGAACTAATCAAATTACACTCAGTGGATTCATGAAGCTACACTATTATCATCTGTGACTTTTCAGGGATGGAGATGGATAAAGAAAATCAACAATTTAAAGGAAATATATTAAATATATACTTAATGCAAGAGAAAATAGTCATTCTGGGAATACAGTCCTAGAGTTGAAAATCGATTCCTCACTAAGCACGGCAACTAAGTAAAATTGTTACCTCTTACTGTTTTGTTTCTCTTGAATTAGTATCTTCCTTATTTCTGGTAGAAATTATTTTTATCCTTCTCACAGTGGCACTATGCTTTCTCTCTTCTGCTGCTCATATTGAGAGGTGACAGCATGCTGGCAGCCCTCACAGCCCTCGCTTGCTCTTGGTGCCTCCTCGGCCTGGGCGCCCACTCTCTCTGCGCTTCAGGAGCCCTTCAGCCCACGGCTGCACTGTGAGAACCCCTTCCTGGGATGCCCAAGGCCAGAGCCGGCTCCCTCAGCCTGTGGGGAGGTGTGGAGGGAGAGGCACCGGGAAACGGGTCTCCCAGGTGCTTGAGGGCCAGCTAGAGTTCCGGGTGGGCATGGGCTTGGCGGCCCCGCACTGGGAGCGGCCAGCCGGCCTGACGCCCGGGCAGTGAGGGGCTTAGCACTGGGGCCAGCAGCTGTCGACGGTGCGCCGGGTCCCCCAGCAGTGCTGGCCCCCCAGCGCTGCGCTCGATTTTTCTCCGGGCCTTAGCTGCCTCCCAGCAGGGCAGGGCTGGGGACCTGCAGCCCACCATGCCTGAGCCTCCCCCCACTCCCTCTGCCATGGGCTCCTGCACAGCCGGAGCCTCCTGGATGAGCGCTGCCCCCTGCTACAGGCGCCTGGTCCCATCCACCGCCCGAGGGCTGAGGAGTGCAGGCGCCCAGAGCTGGACTGGCAGTCAGCTCTACCTGGGGCCCCACTGCGGGATCCACTGGGTGAAGCCAGCTGTGCTCCTGAGTCTAGCGGGGCCTGGGAGAACCTTTATGTCTAGCTAAGGGATTGTAAATACACCAATCACCACTCTGTATCTAGCTCAAGGTTTGCAAACACATCAGTTAGCGCCCTGTGTCTAGCTCAGTGTTTGTGGATGCACAATGGGCACTCTGTATCTAGCTAATCTGGTGGGGACTTGGAGAATCTTTATGTCTAGCTAAGGGATTGTGAATACACCAATCAGCACTCTGTATCTAGCTCAAGGTTTGTAAATGCACCAATCAGCACTCTGTGCCTAGCTCCATGTTTGTAAATGCACCAATCTCCGCTCTGTGTCTAACTGATCTGGTGGGGACCTGGAGAACCTTCATGTCTAGCTAAGGGATTGTGAATACACCAATTGGCACTCTGTATCTAGCTCAAGGTTTGTAAATGCACCAATCAGCAATCAGTGTCTAGTTCAGAGTTTGTAAATACACCAATCAGCACTCTATCTAGCTAATCTAGTGGGGACTTGGAGACCTTTTGTGTCTAGCTCAGGGATTGTAAATGCACCAATCAGCACCCTGTCAAAACGGACCAATCAGCTCTCTGTAAAACAGACCAATCAGCTCTCTGTAAAATGGACCAATCAGCAGCATGTGGGTGGAGCCAGATAAGAGAATAAAAGCAGGCTGCCTGGCCCACAGTGGTAACCTGCTCTCTTCTTCTTCCACGGTGTAAGAGCTTTGTTGTTTTGCTCTTTGTAATAAATATTGCTGCGGCTCTTTCAGTCCACACTGTCTTTATGAGCTGTAAAACTCACTGCGAAAGTCTGCAGCTTCTCTCTTGAAGCCAGCGAGACTACGAACCCACTGGGAGGAACGAACAACTCCAGACGCACCACCTTAAGAGCTGTAGCACTCACCGCGAAGGTCTGCAGCTTCACTCCTGAGCGAGCAAGACCACGAACCTGCCAGAAGGAAGAAACTCCGAACATATCCGAACATCAGAAGGAACAAACTCTGGACACGCTGCCTTTAAGAATTGTAGCACTCACTGTGAGAGGCCACAGCTTCATTGTTGAAGTCAGTGAAACCAAGAACCCACCAATTTTGGACACAATATCATCAGATAATATGCCATGCACCATTGTATAGTATCTGTATCATTTTATAAAGCGTGACAGAGTATCGGAATGTAACTATACACACACAAAATGTACATTTTACACATACTGAAATGTGCATAAAGCATACATATCTCAAGGTAGTCGTTACATAACCTGACAAGAAAAAGAGCTAGACTTAACTGGGAAATGAAAAGTGTGCATCACATTGTTTGTTCTATTTGACTTGAGTATCTCTCTGAATAATTACTGTTTACTATAAAGGAAAAGAAAGTTATCACTGATTCAAAAACAATGCAAACTATATACATAAAAACTAAAATTCAGTAAAACCTGTTTGGAGGAAAAGAAGACAGAACAGTTATTTTACCAGGTCGATAACCACTGTATAGCCAAAGTTGTTCTTAATAACTTTACATCAATAAGTTTAGTTCCTTCATAAACTGTGAAAGGCAGAAAAGTAAAGGCTGTCATGTCTGATCATAGAGGAAGTCCTCTATATTATTATTGTTGCATTCTATTATGACTCAATTCTTTAACCTGTAGAAAAATCCTTAGTCACATCTTTAAATGGTTCAAATCTCTCTCAGCTAGTCTAGTACCTTTTTTTAGATAAATCAATATATTCTAATAAAATAATTTTGCCTAGCTCTTCAAGGTCATTGCTGAAATTAACATTGCTCATATTAGGATTATTTCATTTAGAATCTGTAGTCCCGATACATAGAGAATGTAATTACCTCAGACCGGCTTACCCAATGGTGAATTCCAATAATAAGCATTAGCAAAAAAATATCAGAACACAGGTTTCAGCTGGCAGTTTCTAGAGTCACATGAAACCACACAGGAAAAGTATATATGTTAGACAATAAAATTATCTATGCCTACAGGATAAATAAATAATCAAATTTATTTCTGACCGTGGTGTCTTTTATCTGATGAGAAGACCTGAGTTATACGTGTTATCTGATGTTTTCCATAATATTGGTTTGATATAACAACTATAACAATCAAAGCTCATGGGTAACAAGTGGAAAACATGAGTCGGACTCAATTTCTAGTGTTTTCATGGTGCCATTTAGAGATGGAAATAATGAGTTTTGGGTTCATTTTCTGAACTGCATTGATTAAACCTGTAGCTGTGAAAAATCTATTTCATCTAGGAATGACTCTACGTTTTGACATACATATCTAATGAAAATGCATTGTGAAAATAATTATATATTTTGTATTCTTAGGGAATTAAAATAATTTGGAGCAACATTGATAGCATTACTAAGTAAACATCCAAATAATCTATTGCATTGAAAATAATTATGTCATTTAGAAATATAGAGGTGTATTTAAATAATAAACACTCTCATGTGCTTACAAAATATACTTATTTATCTAACATATTCTAGGGAATTTTTTATTTCGTGATAAAATTTGTTTGTTATCAAGAGGAAAAAATGGTTGACTGGAATTCAGATTTTATTAAGCGTGTGATTTAATTCTTGCAAACCTAAATACTTTCAGATATCATAGGAACACTATACGGTGTTGAAATCTTCGCTCTTCATTAAACATATTTTATACGTTACGAGAAGTATGCGTTCTATGGGATTGCTAATGGGGTTGCTCACCATTTAATTATAGTAGGACTCCTATCTTGCATTTTCAAGTTTCATAGAGAAATAAAGCACAAGTAATCTAGAGAATATTATTGCACTCAATATTTGTAGTTATGGCAACCTTAAATTTTCTTATCTCTGAAAAATAATATGCCTGATAGCAAAAAGTTTTTCGCTAAACTGCTAATATGATTATGCACTATTTGTCGGGAGAAATAAATATATCATCCTGAAAATAACTATATCACAACTACAAATATTTCTAAATGATATTTCTGAGTAGCATGCTCCTGGTGATTTCAATTTTTTTTTTTTTTTTTTTTTTTTTAATTTGAGACGGAGTCCCACTCTGTCACCCAGGCTGGAGTGCAGTGGCGCTATCTCGGCTCACTGCAACTTCCGCCTCCCGGGTTCAAGTGATTCTCCTGCCTCAGCCAAGCAGAGTTGAAGCCAAACATTTGAGCTGCAGTTTAACAGTCCTATGAGATTACAAAAGATTTTTTTTTTCTCTTCTTATTTAATTTAGATAAGAATCTGCAGTACAGCCAAAGTAGTCTCCACTCAAAAGGAATTATTCTTTGGCATAATTAGGAAACAGAGATAAATATTAGGAATACCATCTAGGTTAATGTCTTCCTTAATAGTTTTTTTGTAAATAACTTTCTCTAAAGAAGAAAATAAAACTGAAAATAATATAGAGTCGTCTACCGTATTTTATGATTACTTTGCTATTAACCTAACGTTACATTTCCAAGAAAATGGAGGTAGAAGTTCACGACCAGGCAAGAAGTTACTGCAACAGAGTTGTGTTTCCTTTTAATAAAGAACACACACAAACACAAAAAAAGTCAAGAATTTGTGATCTCAAGAAAAAGCAAATACATATATTGATATAAGTCGAATCATGTTACCTCTCTGCTCAGAAACCTGCAAAAGCTCCCATCTTATTCAGCGTAAATTTCAAAGTCCTTACAAAGATCTTCAAAAGCCTTCACCCTTTACCCCCTACCCGTACTTACCAACATCCTCTTATCCCCTCCTCCTGACCACATTTATTACCTCTTGGTTAGCCCTTGAATCCCAAGTTTATATTCTGGTTGCTACAGCTGCATAACATAGTAACCCAAAATGAAATGGAAGAAAGCAGCTATATCTTAGTCCATGTGTGCTGCTATAACAAAATGCATGAGACTGGATTTATATGTATATAAATATCTCTGGAGGCTGGGAAGGAAGTCCAGATCAAGTCACCAGCAGTTTCTGCGTCTGGTGAAAGCTGGCCCTTTCTGCTTCCAAAATGGAACCTTGTTACCGTGTCTTCCCGTGTCAGAAAGTAGAAGAACAAAAAAGGGGATACGTTACCTTCTCCTAAAGTAACACTTCTTAAAACTATCACATTGGTTATTAAATTTCAACACATAAATTTTGGAGAAGACACATTCAAACCATAGCAAATTATGTTCACAGACCCTGAGGGTCATGATTTTGGAAAAAGTACTGCAGGGATGGCTTGTCACTCCTTCATGGACTGGAATCATCTAAAGGCTTATTCACTTACATATCTAGCAATTGATAATGACTATCAGCTGGGGACCTTGTTTCTGTTCACATGTTCTTCACGTGGTTTTAGCATGTGGGATAGTTTTGCATTCCTCACATAACGCTGATGAGTTTCAAAAGTGAGAGTCTCGAGAAAGAGAAGCAGGAAGAAAGCATATTTCGTATTGTGACTTATCTTTGGAAGTCATATAGCATTACTTCCTTCATATACTATTCATTAAAATAATCACAGCATCTAGATCAAGGAAAAAGGTAGGACAATGTTCTTGTCAAGGTCATAAATGACCTTCGTAAGATTTCTTTATCTTATTTTCTTATTTGAAGTGTCAGAAACATTAAGCACAATGGACCACTCTTTCCTTCTTGAAACAATACCTTCTCTTGAGTTCCATGACAGCACATGTTTAAAGTCTTACCTTTAATAAAGGCAGCTCCTTTTTAGTCTCTTTTATTTATTTACTTATTTTTTTTGAGATGGAGTCTCGCTGTGTCACCCAGCCTGGAGTGCAGTGGCCCGATCTCGGCTCACTGCAAGCTCCGCCTCCCGGGTTCCCACCATTCTCCTGCCTCAGCCTCCCGAGTAGCTGGGACTACAGGCGCCGCCACCACGCCCGGCTAATTTTTTTGTATTTTTAGTAGAGACGGAGTTTCACCGTGTTAGCCAGGATGGTCTCGATCTCCTGACCTCGTGATCCGCCCGCCTCGGCCTCCCAAAGTGCTGGAATTACAGGCATGAGCCACCGCGCCCGGCCCTTTAGTCTCTTTTAATGTCTTTACTTTTTTTTTTTTTTTTTTTGAGACGGTGTCTCACTCTGTTGCCCAGGATGGAGTGCAGTGGCCCTATCTCGGCTCACTGCAACCTCTGCCTCCTGGGTTCAAGCAATTCTCCTGCTTCAGCCTCTTCAGTAGCTGGGATTACAGCCACACACCACCATTTCTGGCTAATTTTTGTATTTTTAGTAGAGATGGGGTTTCACCATGTTGGCCAGGCTGGTCTCAAACTCCTGACTTCAAATGATCCACTTGCCTCGGCCTCCCCAAATGCTGGGATTACAGGTGTAAGCCACCGCGCCCAGCCTACCTTCTTTTTTGTCCTCCAAAATATCAGTAAACCCCTGGATATCAGGCTGACTTCTCTTTCTTTATCTGCTTATTTTCCCTAGAAAATCTTGTCTGTGGCTTTAAATATTAGCTCCATGCTAATATCTTCTAAGCGAATATATCCAGACCTTTACTGATATCTAGATATGTATTTAAATACTTTATATGTTTATATATATAAAGTATTTATATGTATATACTTTATATTTTCATTTGGGCATCTAAAAATCACCTCAAAATTAGTGGGTCAAAAATTAATTTATTCATTAATCCTCAACTCACCTTTTCATTTGTTTGTTTTTAAAACTTTTGCATATCAGTAAATAAATTTACCATCTACAGTATACCTCACATTTATTTATCAAATCTATTCATTTTATCTTTATAATATTATAAATCTATCCTTTCGTCTACCTCTTCTACTACTGTGTTAGCCTAAGTCATTAGATTCTCTAGCCTAGATTATTAAAATAGTCTCCTAAAATGTGTTTTATATGACAGAAACAACTTGCAGTCCACCAAATATTTAGGCTTCCTTTCCGTTGTGTAGAATTGTTGCATTAGCTACCCAGCTAGGTGCTACATTTTGAAACTCTTTGCATCAGCACAGAAGGAAATGATAAGACAATCTCTTGCCAATGGGTGATATGTTGAAACGAACAATGTTACTTCTGCCCCAACTGGCTTAGAAGCAAGTGACTTCTCTTAACGTATATTTGTTCACCCATTGGCTAAAAACAAATGATTGTGAAGTCCAAGAGATGGGGGAGTCAAGAGATGGAAGGAGCTAAGTCTCTGAACCACTGCCTTAAAAGGTGCCAGGCAAACATCCATATTGAGTCACATGTCATAAAAAAAATTATTGTGTTAAACCCCTCACGTTTTGCAGCATTATTTTCTATAACAGTCTCTGTCACCTAATTTAATACAATATGATTTCTAAGCCCTAAAGTAACCCCTAAGAAAGTAACTAAAAATAGTTAAAATTATTAAATGAGTTAAAATGCCATAATAGGAAAATATTCACTTCATAAAAATAAATTAGTAAAGAAGAAACAGAGGAACAAATTAGTAATGGCATATATAGACAAAAAAAGCATGACAGCAGACACAAATCTAATCATATCAATGATACCAAGACAACCATATTGTTCTGATAAAATAATTCAATCAGAAGACAGAGGTTGTCAAACTGGTTAAAAAAAAAAGAAACAGTATCTAACAATATGCTTTTTACAGGAGACAAAATTTAGATTCAAAAATATCAGGTACTATCTGTGTTCACTACTTGGGCAACAGGATCGTGAGAAACCCAAACCACAGCATCACACAACATATCCACGCAATAAACATGCAGCATGTATCCCTTGAGTCTAAAATTAAAAAAAAATCCCATGAAAAATAGACATATTTATACTGAAAATAAAATAAAAAACAAACACAAAAAAAAGATACAACAGGTTGAGAGTACACTTTGCTTTCAAACTCTACTCCCTTATTCCCATCCATTCTTTATTCAGTCTAATTCTTGAAATCACCTATGGCTTTCAATTACACTTAGAAACAATAAAATAAATTACAAAGTTTGCCTTATGTTTAAAGCCCTACAACATAGTTCCACAGGTGGATGTCCAGATTAGAAGCATCAGTATCACCTGGGAACTTGTAAAAAGTACAATCTGTTTCTGTAACACTCTCCAGTTTCGCTCAAGTTCAAAAACCACTCCCCTACATGACTAATTAACTGTCCAACTGTTCTGCCCTCATTTTATATCTCTATTTTTTATTGCCCTAGAGCCATAGTTATTTCGTCCTGTCTTTTTGAACAGGCTAAATCAGCTGCAGTTTAAGGCACTTGGAGTATTTGTTTCTTCTGGCTGAGGAAATCCTTCTTTGGTATTTCTATGGTTCCTCTCTCTTTTCATGTCTCCACTCAAATTTCTCTTCAAACATTTTTTTCCATACTCCAGTCTGAGCAACCTTGTTCCACTGCTTGCGTCTTTTCCTCTCACCTTGTTCCATTTATTTTCCTCGCAGTTGCTTACTATTTTCTGAAATTACCTTGAGCGCCCACTGGTTGACCATTTTTATGTATTGCCTTCCCCCCTTTAAAATATAAGGTTAAAGAAACAGGAACTTCTATATCAACAGTCCCTATAACAGTGCCAGACACATAGGAAATGGATATCTAAGTGTTCATAATTATATTTCAATACATTTTATGTATATATAGTTACATTAAAACTCAATTACAAATATCTTTCGACACCAAGCATCATTTAGAACACCCCATATTAAAGCCATCTTCTAGTAAAATTGAGAAACTAGGTGACCATTCCCAAATCAGATCTGTTGGCATTGTTGCTCTGACTTTCTTCCATTTGTTTTCTGTTCTTCCTTAGGCAATGTCTTCCTTTGTCCTCTTCAACTCATGAGCTGAAGTTCACAAGAGATACACCTCTGCAGCTTCTAAAAGGGCTTCCAAAATGCATTTCCTGGGGCTTTTTACAGGACAGGCTATCTTTTCTAGATTGCCCTTCACTTTTATTCACAGCATCCATATACTGCAGGTATTGATGTGCCATACTTTATTAATGAAAAAGAAAGTATTGCCACAAATGAGGTAAAGAGATTTTAAATGACACTATTTATATAGATTTTCATCTAATCTGAACAAAAACCTCAAGAAAATAAATAGTCCTGGAAGAGAACTTTATGGATGCACCCACTTCCTAAGCTAATTTCTTTGTCCTCAAGTTCACTGTCTTCTTTGCAACTGTTCATCTTTTATCTTTGTGCAAATTTCTAACAACACTTTGAGGAATCCCACAAGGGCTGAGTTTACCCCCAAGTGCAATTTCCTTCCCTAATCAGTGCATCCTACCAAGCGATCTCTAGTAGAATTTATTCTCCAAAGGAGACAAGGGCAGCATTTCTGAGCCTGCTTCCCTTCAAGGTCTCCCAACTAGACATTTTTTATTATTGTAATTGTTGCTGATATTGTTATACCTTAAGTGTTTCTGGTTTCTTTGAAGAAAGTATTAGACATGAAAATGGAGGTGGTCTTTGGCTGGCGGGCTTCAGTGCAGCAGCCACTGCTGGTGGGCCACATTTAGTTACAGAGCTGGAGAATTAATTTTCAGATCACAAATTTACATTGGCTTTCCATTTGAATATATTATTGCTATACATTTTTTTAAAAGTAAATCTTCCTTGACCACCAAGATATTATACTACAATGACAATTACTTAAATCATTTCTCTTACCAGAATATAATTTTTGTGTCCAGGTGGCTAAGATATCAGTAGTGAAAGGAATGTTTAGGTGGCCATTTTAGTCACTCCTTTTAGGGTTGAGAAACTGAAGCCCAGTGAGAATTTCAAAAACAATACATATATAGCACATTTTCCCATTGTTTGTATGGAAAAAATAACACCTGGAGGAGGTACATAGTCAGAGTTAACAGAAGGTTATAAGTTTCAATGATTAGAACATAAGATAAAGAGCAAAACAAATGTGTATATTACCCAATCCATCAATACATTTAGTAATTTTGTCTTACAAAAATACTCATAGAATTGCAGAAAATACCTTTAAGAATATTCATTGCAGCGTGATGGGCATATTGCAACATAGGAATAAACCACATAGCAATTAATAAAATAATGAGTAAATTATTGAATAAAGAAATATGGAATAATAAAACCCTCAAAAGAATATGTATAGATAATTTTACATGCAATGTATTGTTAGGTAAAAAGTAGATTGCATCACAGAACAAGATATATGGCATGATTACACTAAATAATGTGTGCATACATACAAACATGTAAGAGTTCATATGATCTATGTGTATGTGTACAGGAAACGATCTCGGAGAACATATGGGAGCACACAAATGCCATTATTTTCTTTTTAAAAGTGAATTTGTGTATGATGAAGTTTACAGTCTTCCATATTTTTTTAAAAAATATATTCCATTAGAATGTATTTGTTTTGTTATATATATATACATATATGTATATATATATATAGAGAGAGAGAGAAAACGTATGTACAGAAGTCTGTCCTTTGTTGGGGAGATATTAAAGGTAATAGATCATAATACTGATAAACAATGATTATACAGTGCCACGTATTAGCTTTAATGACTCTGGCCTAACTTAGAAATTTCTGCATTCCAGTTTTGCTAAAATGTCTTTGTTCAATATCAATTATTTAATGCTTTCTGTGAGCATATCAGTGCATTCATTAATAACTTGAAGTATAAACTATCATAGTTTGCATGCAGAAGTTCAATTTTTTGCTAAAGTGTTATACAACATATTTGGCCAGTTTGCTATAATCGTTTTAGCTGAGCATTTCCAATTCATGGCATTTTGTTTCCAATGGCAATTTCAAAAGTGTAATTGAAAACATATTAAAACATAACACTTATGAGTTCCTGTTAACAAAATACATTTTACATTTGGTATGCTTTCACATGAGTATCACATATACTTTTAAATATATTAAAAAATTATTTAAAATACATATTTATATGCAATTTATTTTAAATATATTTCTAAATGTTAAAAGGCTCTATTGCTTTTCTGCTTAAATTCTGAGACAGTAACAATAAAGAGAAATGATTGAAAATAGTAATTTAGAATAAAGAAACATAAAAGACCAAGGTCACTATAGAAATGCAACTCTTATAAAGAGTCTCAATAAATATTGTTTGTTAATAACACATATTGGGACTATGGTAATTTCATTACTTTATATCTGCATTTAAATGTGCTAAGCAGAGCCAGGAAAATTAAAACCTTGTGAAATTGGTATTTAAATGAAAATAAATGTGAAGATGAGAGTTGTCTATGTGTTATTTGAAAAGAAGTCTGAAGTCTTGCAATCTTCTTCCCTGGAGGGTTACTGAATGAGAAAAGAGTGATAAGAGAGAACTTAGCATGATCCCTTAAGTTAGTATTAAAAAACCCAACCAAGAGCACTTCGCTTCATGAATCTGTACAATGCAGTGAAGATATCCAAAGTGCCTGGCAGTACACAATAAACTTAAAAATAAATGTTGATAAATGTATTTATTTTTAAAATAGAATTTTTCTTCTTCCAACTCACATCCAATTCGCCTGCTGTAGATGATAACTGTGACACTATGGACCTCGGATTTGGTTGTTTATACAGACATTTATTTCTTGTATGGCTTTTTAACCTAAATTATTGTCAACCTATTTTTCCAAGCCATTTTCACCTATAGAATCTGTTCTCTGAATCTGTGAAATCAGTTCCTCTCAATTATTGACTAATTTATGACCAAGGCTTTCACAGACTTACATTTACCTATTACAAAGCCTCCAATTAGTCTTGGAGCTAGAAGCACGGTGTTTAGATCTAAAGTACTAACTTCTCGTAATAAATAAACAAAAACAGGAAAACATATACACATACTATAATTTTAAAATATTAAAAATAGGCCAGGCGCAGTGACTCATGCCTGTAATCCCAGCACTTTCGGAGGCTGAGGAGGGCGGATCACGAGGTCAGGAGATCAAGACCATCCTGGCTAACATGGTGAAACCCCGTCTTTACTAAAAATACAAAAAAAATTAGCTGGGCGTGGTGGCGGGTGTCTGTAGTCCCAGCTACTCGGGAGGCTGAGGCAGGAGAATGGCATGAACCTGGGAGGCAGAGCTCACAGTGAGCCGAGATCGCACCACTGCACTCCAGCCTGGGTGACAGAGCAAGAACCCATCTCAAAAGAAAAAAATATATATAAATAATATGTTTATAATGTTATAAATAATATTTTCATATGCAATGGTGTTTATGCCATGTTATTGTCTGTATATTTTTCTTTCTTAACTTCTAAATTCCAGGTGTTTTGACCTGAGTACTGACACATTATTAATTCCTCCTTTTTCTTTCTCTGCAGGGGTTAGACTTCAGCTTTCATATTTCTGGGTATTGAATTGTGGCTATCACTATCCTACTGCATATTGACTCCCCAGTTAAGAATCACATTTTTGTTCTAACTTACTAGAAGCAGAATCTACAACATCTTGGTGGGGCAAAAATGGTTGCGGTGCTCAACAGTGAAAGGTCCAATGCTTGGTTGGGTCCAGGCCTCAGACCTAAATTGGGTAAAAAACGTTGTACAAAGTATCCAGTAGCAGCAAACACCAGAGATTAAGAATTATGTGTAAACCTTGTCCTAGAGCACACTAGAAATTAAACTGGGGAAGGTAAACTCTTCTCTTAATTTCAAGGGATTTAAGGGGGACAAGAAGCCATTGAAATGAAGCCAACAGTGGCAAAAATAAACAAACAATAAATCAGATAATTTTCCAGTCATTTTTCTAGAAAAGAGTCTACAGAGCCTGAGACACCTTGATTGACCTTTAAATGACTTTATGCAGTTGGGCTGTGATAGAAGCTAAGCTTATTTTAGCTGCTCTTCAAGACAGATGAAAAGTACAGAGTGGCTGAAACATGTTAGAAATTTATTTCTTGTTCACCTAACACTACAAAGAATAGTATTTGTGCTTCACAGTCAATACAACCTAGTAATAATTCAAGGATTACTGTCTGTGCACCTAGGTAAAAGAATAAATGGGTGTGGTGAATTAGCTAGTCATTGTTATAAACACCCTAATTTAAAGACACATGACTGACATTGATCTATCTAGAGATCTGGGTTTAAATGTTCAATCTGCACCCCTTTTGATTGGTGATGACCTTGATCTGTACATATTTTTCATGTACTATAGATGGATTTGCTGTCTACTATTTCTCAAGTTTCCTTAAGGGTAATCTAGATTACCTATTCCTATTCTATCCCAACCCTGAAATCCTTTCCTTTTTTATCTGCAATTTCCTTTAAGGTCACTGAATACTCTCTGATAATGATTGTTTGAAATATGATTGTCAATGTGTTAAGGAGGCTAACATAATGAATATGACATCTGTTAGCAACCTACAACTTGGAGATAATTGTTACGCATTTCTAATGACACGTGAAAATGCTTTGAGAAAGCATGAGTTACTATGTAAGTGCAAGTTAATATTAAGGGAAACTACGCAGTACTGTGAGTCTACTTTATACCAGTACAAATGCTATCTCCCTTCTATCGTACTTTCCTGTGCTACTATGTACTCTAGGTATCCATTGTTTTGTGCTTTGTGGGAGAATAGACCCCTCAAGTGACCTCTGTGGACAAAATTTATAGATGACAGTGATGAAGTTTGAATGACTGCCTAGTCTCTAAAATATAGAAATGATCGGAACTTTTTAATACATGGCCTTGCAGGTTGCCTCAGTGTGGCCTCAATGGCCTTGGAACATCATTATGAGTATGAGATTATTTAGGAAACGATATCCTTATAGTTCTCTGTATAGCATTGTTTGCCCTATACCTTCTACCTCCCTACCCCAGCAATAATCGGCTTCATCAATATAGAGATGTTAAAAGTGTGGGAGAGAATAATTGAAATTTAAACTGAATCTTCATTTCCTTTCTTTCCTCTTTCCTTTCTTTCTACATCATTATGTAAACATCCAATTCAATAGATAAAATCACCTTTCGTTGATTTTGACTGGCTTCCTCTCAGTTGACGTCTACATTTTTGAGGTATATAAGATTCCTAAATGTGTGGAGTCACGTCACCTTCCCTCTTATCACCCTTATTAGTCTTCTGTGAGTTCAATGTTCCCTACGGAAGAAGAAGAAGAAGAAACACAGATTACAGGAAGTTTAGGTTGCTTTCCTACTGTTGTGTAAACAACTGCTTGTCCCTTGACTCAGATTTTATGATAAAAATATTGGAGCCCTCCTGTTCTCAGGTCTGATTTGTGTAAACATCACCTCAGAATGCACTCACAAGTCAGCACCAGAAGCCTGCCAAGCTAAAGTTAAGAAAATAGCTGGAATCAATTACTGGTGTTTTTATAGCCTAATTTCCTTGCATCTAAATGTGGATAAATAGAAAATCTAATTTTTATTATACCTTACCTACAACTTTTAATAAATATTAATGCACATGACTGTGGCTGACCTCCTCCTAGATTGAAAATCAATGGTTGTTGATTAAGGTCTTTTGGGCAACATTTCAAAGCTGAAGACTTGCTATTTATTCCCATT
The DNA here is from genome assembly GCF_028885655.2 of Pongo abelii. Lineage (NCBI taxonomy): Eukaryota > Metazoa > Chordata > Mammalia > Primates > Hominidae > Pongo > Pongo abelii. Next base: position 62,265,428 of record NC_085928.1, read on the forward strand.
GCCTATTCTCTGATCCCAAAACAGGTTAACAGTGAGCCTATTAAGAAGAGTAAAGTATTGGAGCACAATCTGGTCAGATAAGAATACCTGAACAGGAAGGATGTGAGCTGTGCCTTTTGAATCTGTATGGGTAATATAACATTTTTCATTCATTTTTATCACTTGTGATTTTATTTCTGATTTTTCCATTTTTAATGACCAGAATACCCTTTACAGTCTTTTTTTATCCATATGCAAGCCCACAGTAGCAAATTAAAGTATATATTTTTAATTTTATAATTTCTTATTTTTTTCTTGTTAATTTTAATCAAAATCCAAATTTATAAGAAATGGAACACATTCCAAGATGGCCGAACAGGAACAGCTCCCAGCATGAGCAACACAGAAGACAGGTGATTTCTTCATTTCCAACTGAGGTACCGAGTTAATCTCACTGGGGAGTGTCGGACAGTGGGTGTAGGACAGTGGGAGCAGCGCACCAAGCATGAGCTGAAGCAGGGTGAGGCATTGCCTCACCTGGGAAGCACAAGGGGTCAGGGAATTACCTTTCATAGCCAAACAAAGCTGTGACAGATGGCACCAGGAAAATTGTGTAACTCCCACCCTAACACTGCGCTTTTCCAATGGTCTTAGCAAATGGCACACCAGGAGATTATATCCCGCACCTGGCTCAGAGGGTCCCATGCCCACGGAGCCTCACTCATTGCTAGCACACGAGACTGAGATAGAACTGCAAGGCGGCAGCGAGGCTGGGGGAGGGGCGCACGCCATTGCTGAGGCTTGAGTAGGTAAACAAAATTACCAGGAAGCTCAAACTGGGTGGAGCCCACTGCAGCTCAAGGAGGCCTGCCTGCTTCTGTAGACTTCACCTCTGGGGGCAGGGCATAGCCGAACAAAATGCAGCAGAAACATCTGCAGACTTAAATGTCCCTGTCTGACAGCTTTGAAGAGAGTAGTGGTTCTCCCAGCACGGAGTTTGAGATCTGAGAATGGACTGACTGCCTCCTCAAGTGGGTCCCTGACTCCCGAGTAGCCTATCTGGGAGGCACCCCCCAGTAGGGGCAGACTGACACCTCACACAGCCGGGTACTCCTCTGAGATGAAACCTCCAGAGGAACAATCAGACAGCAACATTTGCTGTTCAGCAATATTCGCTGTTCTGCAGCCTCCACTGCTGATACCCAGGCAAACAGGGTCTGGAGTGGACCTCCAGCAAACTCCAACAGATGTGCAGCTGAGGGTCCTGACTGTTAAAAGGAAAACTAACAAACAGAAAGGACATCCACACCAAAACCCCACCTGTACGTCACCATCATCAAAGACCAAAGGTAGATAAAATCACAAAGATGGGGAAAAAACAAAACAGAAAAATTGGAAATACTAAAAATTAGAGCACCTCTCCTTCTCCAAAGGAACGCAGCTCCTCAACAGCAACGGAACAAAGCTGGACGGAGAATGACTTTGACGAGTTGAGAGAAGAAGGCTTCAGACGATCAAACTTCTCCAAGCTAAAGGAGGAAGTTTGAATCCATTGCAAAGAAGTTAAAAACCTTGAAAAAAGATTAGACAAATGGCTAACTAGAATAACCAATGGAGAGAAGTCCTTAAAGGACCTGATGGAGCTGAAAACCATGGCACAAGAACTATGTGACGAATGCACAAGCTTCAGTAGCCGATTCGATCAACTAGAAGAAAGGGTATCAGTGATTGAAGATCAAATAAATGAAATGAAGTGAGAAGAGAAGTTTAGAGAAAAAAAGAATAAAAAGAAATGAACAAAGCCTCCAAGAAATATGGGACTATGTGAAAAGAACAAATCTACGTCTGAGTGATGTACCTGAAAGTGATGGGGAGAATGGAATCAAGTCAGAAAGCACTCTGCAGGATATTATCCAGGAGAACTTCCCCAATCTAGCAAGGCAGGCCAACATTCAAATTCAGGAAATACAGAGAACACCACAAAGATACTACTCGAGAAGACCAACTCCAAGACACATAATTGTGAGATTCACCAAAGTTGAAATGAAGGAAAAAATGTTAAGGGCAGCCAGAGAGAAAAGTTGGGTTACCCACAAAGGGAAGCTCATCAGACTAACAGCTGATCTCTCGGCAGAAACTCTACAAGCCAGAAGACAGTGGGGGCCAATATTCAACATTCTCAAAGAAAAGAATTTTCAACCCAGAATTTCATATCCAGTCAAACTAAGCTTCATAAGTGAAGGAGAAATAAAATACTTTACAGACAAGCAAATGCTGAGAGATTTTGTCACCACCAGGCCTGCCCTACAAAAGTTCCTGAAGGAAGCACTAAACATGCAAAAGGAACAACCAGTACCAGCCACTGCAAAAACATGCCAAATTGTAAAGACCATCAAGGCTGGGAAGAAACTGCATCAACTAACGAGCAAAATAACCAGCTAACATCATAATGACAGGATCAAATTCACACATAACAATATTAACCCTAAATGTAAGTGGACTAAATGCTCCAATTAAAAGACACAGACTGGCAAATTGGATAAAGAGTCAATACCCATCAGTGTGCTGTATTCAGGAAACCTATCTCACATGCAGAGACACACATAGGCTCAAAATAAAGGGATGGAGGAAGATCAACCAAGCAAATGGAAAACAAAAAAAAGCAGGTTTTGCAATCCTAGTCTTTGATAAAACAGACTTTAAACCAACAAAGATCAAAAGAGACAAAGAAGGCCATTACATAATGGTAAAGGGATTAATTCAACAAGAAGAGCTAACTATCTTAAATATATATGCACCCAATACAGGAGCACCCAGATTCATAAAACAAATCCTTAGAGACCTACAAAGAGACTTAGACTCCCACACAATAATAATGGGAGATTTTAACACCCCACTGTCAACATTAGATAGATCAACGAGACAGAAAGTCAACAAGGATACCCAGGAACTGAACTCAGCTCTGCACCAAGCAGACCTAATAGACATCTACAGAACTCTCCACCCCAAATCAACAGAATATACATTCTTCTCAGCACCACACCATACCTATTCCAAAATTGACCATAGTTGGAAGTAAAGCACTCCTCAGCAAATGTAAAAGAACAGAAATTATAACAAACTCTCTCTCAGACCACAGTGCAATCAAACTAGAACTCAGGATTAAGAAACTCACTCAAAACCACTTAACTATATGGAAAATGAACAACCTGCTCCTGAATGACTACTGGGTACATAATGAAATGAAGGCAGAAATAAAGATGCTTTTTGAAACCAACGAGAACAAAGACACAACATACCAGAATCTCTGGGACACATTTAAAGCAGTGTGTAGAGGGAAATTTATAGCACTAAATGCCCACAAGAGAAAGCAGGAAAGATCTAAAATTGACACCCTAATATCACAATTAAAAGAACTAGAGAAACAATAGCAAACTCATTCAAAAGCTAGCAGAAGGCAAGAAATAACTAAGATCAGAGCAGAACTGAAGGAGATAGAGACACAAAAAAACCCTTCAAAAAATTAATGAATCCAGGAGCTGGTTTTTTTGAAAAGATCAACAAAATTGATAAACCACTAGCAAGACTAATAAAGAAGAAAAGAGACAAGAATCAAATAGGTGCAATAAAAAATGATAAAGAGGATATCACCACCGATCCCACAGAAATACAAGCTACCATCAGAGAATACTATAAACGCTTCTACGCAAATAAACTAGAAAATCTAGAAGAAATGGATCAATTCCTTGACACATACACCCTCCCAAGACTAAACCAGGAAAAAGTGGAATCTCTGAATAGACCAATAACAGGTTCTGAAATTGAGGCAATAATTAATAGCTTACCAACCAATAAAAGTCCAGGACCAGACGGATTCACAGCCAAATTCTACCAGAGGTACAAGGAAGGGCTGGTACTATTCCTTCTGAAACTATTCCAATCAATAGAAAAAGAGGGAATCCTCCCTAACTCACTTTACGAGGCCAGCATCATTCTGATACCAAAGCCTGGCAGAGACACAACAAATAAAGAGAATTTTAGACCAATATCCCTGATGAACGTTGTTGCAAAAATCCTCAATAAAATACTGGCAAACTGAATCCAGCAGCACATCAAGAAGCTTATCCACCATGATCAAGTGGGCTTCATCCCTGGGATGCAAGGCTGGTTCAACATATGCAAATCAATAAACATAATCCAGCATATAAACAGAACCAAAGACAAAAACCACATGATTATCTCAATAGATGCAGAAAAGGCCTTTGACAAAATTCAACAGCGCTTCATGCTAAAAACTCTCAATAAATAAGGTATTCATGGGATGTATCTCAAAATAATGAGAGCTATTTATGAAAAACCCACAGCCAGTATCATACTGAATGGGCAAAAACTGGAAGCATTCCCTTTGAAAACTGGCACAAGACAGGGATGCCCTCTCTCACCACTCCTATTCAACATAGTGTTGGAAGTTCTGGCCGGGGCAATCAGGCAGGAGAAAGAAATAAAGGGTATCCAATTAGGAAAAGAAGAAGTCAAATTGTCCCTATTTGTAGATGACATGACTGTATATCTAGAAAATCCCATCGTCTCAGCCGCAAATCTCCTTAAACTGATAAGCAAATTCAACAACGTCTCAGGACACAAAATCAATGTGCAAAAATCACAAGCATTCTTATATACCAATAACAGACAGAAAGCCAAATCCTGAGTGAACTCCCATTCACAATTGCTTCAAAGAGAATAAAATACCTAGGACTCCAACTTACAAGGAATGTGAAGGACCTCTTCAAGGAGAGCTACAAACCACTGCTCAATGACATAAAAGAGGACACAAACAAATGGAAGAATATTCCATGCTCATGGATAGGAAGAATCAATATCATGAAAATGGCCATACTGCCCAAGGTAATTTATAGATTCAATGCCATCCCCATCAAGCTACCAATGACTTTCTTCACAGAATTGGAAAAAACTACTTTAAAGTTCATATGGAACCAAAAAAGAGCCTGCAATGCCAAGTCAATTCTAAGCCAAAAGAACAAAGCTGGAGGCATCAAGCTACCTGACTTCAAGTTATACTACAAGGCTACAGTAACCAAACAGCATGGTACTGGTACCAAAACAGAGATATAGATCAATGGAACAGAACAGAGCCGTCAGAAATAATGCTACGTATCTACAACTATCTGATCTTTGACAAACCTGACAAAAACAAGAAATGGGGAAAGGATTCCCTATTTAATAAATGGTGCTGGGAAAACTGGCTAGCCATATGTAGAAAGCTGAAACTGGATCCCTTCCTTACACCTTATACAAAAATCAATTCAAGATGGATTAAAGACTTAAATGTTAGACCTAAAGCCATAAAAACCCTAGAAGAAAACCTAGGCATTACCATTCAGGACATAGGCATGGGCAAGGACTTCATGTCTAAAACACCAAAAGCAATGGCAACAAAAGCCAAAATTGACAAATGGGATCTAATTACACTAAAGAGCTTCTGCACAGCAGAAGAAACTACCATCAGAGTGAACAGGCAACCTACAGAATGGGAGAAAATTTTTGCAATCTACTTATTGACAAAGGGCTAATATCCAGAATCTACAAAGAACTCAAACAAATTTATAAGAAAAAAACAAACAATCCTATCAAAAAGTGGGGGAAGGATATGAACAGACACTTCTCAAAAGAAGATATTCATGCAGCCAAAAGACCCATGAAAAAATGCTCATCATCACTGGCCATCAGAGAAACGCAAATCAAAACCACAGTGAGATATCATCTCACACCAGTTAGAATGGCGATCATTAAAAAGTCAGGAAGCAACAGGTGCTGGAGAGGATGTGGAGAAATAGGAACACTTTTACACTGTTGGTGGGACTATATACTAGTTCAACCATTGTGGAAGACAGTGTGGCAATTTCCTCAGGGATCTAGAACTAGAAATACCATCTGACCCAGCCGTCCCATTACTGGGTATATACCCAAAGGAATATAAATCATGCTGCTATAAAGACACATGCACACATATATTTATTGCGGCACTACTCACAACAACAAAGACTTGAAACCAACCCAAATGTCCATCAATAATAGAGTGGATTAAGAAAATGTGGCATGTATACATCATGGAATACTATGCAGCCATAAAAAATGATGAGTTCATGTCCTTTGTAGGAACATGGATGAAGCTGGAAACCATTATTCTCAGCAAACTTTCGCAAGGACAAAAAACCAAACACCGCATGTTCTCACTCATAGGTGGGAATCGAACAATGAGAACACTTGGACAAAGGAAGGGAACATCACACACTGGGGCCTGTTGTGGGGTTGGGGGAGGGAGGAGGGATAGCATTAGGAGATATACCTAAAGTAAATGATGAGTTAATGGGTGCAGCACACCAACATGGCACATGTATACATATGTAACAAACTTGCATGTTGTGCACATGTACCCTAGAACTTAAAGTATAATAAAAATATATATATATATACATACAGTTTTATAGCCTTGGGTTCTATCTCTAATTTATAGGATGAATATATTTTAAAAATATTTTCTTATGTATATTTATTCTTTAAATAATCAATAATATCAGATACTGTGTTAGACACTGGAGACTCAAAGCAGAGAGTACAAAATTCCTGCCCTTATGGAGATTATGACAACAAGGAATGCGAGGGAGGCTAAATAATTGTGTTCAAATAGTAAAGAGTTAAACTATATGCCTACCTGGAGCAGAGAGTATGAAACTGGGAGTGTGAAATGCCAGTGTGTAAAATTACAACTTTATGAGTCTGAGGTTTCATAACTGCTTAGCCTCAAATGTGATCATCTAAAAGCATACGTATATATTCATCTATACAGCAATGTGAAACTACTTAAAATTAACAAGATCCCCCCAAGATAATGCAGATGATGAAAGAAAAGAATAGCATCAATCTCTGAAACCTGAGAAAGCATCTGGGAATAAGGGAAGATTTAGTAGATAAGATGTGAAATTAGGAAGTAAAGATTAAGATGATCAAGATGTGGGTGAAGTTTGGAAAATGCAGAAATTCAGAGAGATATCCGTCCCACTCCATCAGGAGGAAAGGCTAGTGGAAACTATTGAATGCTAAAGAGATCCAGCAATCAGGCTCACGGACAGACATCATTATTGTCTTCTTTATTGTTAATGAAGATCTTCTTAAAGAGAAGTTAATATTTTCTCTGTTTGCTCTTCCTTAAGCTGATGTATCATTTCAAGTATGCCTATACAGGTTAATTATGTAATTGGGTATAAATACTTGATCATACAAAGAAGTCTGTGATTTTTTAAAATGCCAAACTTAGTGGGCACCTAGTACCTGGCTTCTTTATACGCTTTCCTCACCAAAAACAGAGGATCCCTGGCAGGAATTTTGAATAATGTAAAGCTGCTGATCCTAGGCTAGGCACTGATCTCCCTACATTTATCCATCATCTATCTATCTATCTATCTGTCTATCTATCTATCTATCTATCTATCTATCTATCTATCTATCATCTATGTGTGTGTATGTACACACACACACATACATACATAAGGTTTCATTGAGCTCTGGAGTGGAGAGCACAAGAAATTTACTACTACTTGTAATATTATATTATGGGGAAAAATTCATCTGACATTCCGATATCTGATTTCCAAATCTTTGAGGCTCCCTGCATCTAAATTGAACACTTCCTGCAGTAGCTTGCAGAGTTTCAAAGCCACCTACTGACCCTATCAGTCATGAGATACTCAGGAATCTGTCCAGGATTTTTATACACATCATTCTTGCTGCTCCTACATTTACAGCATCTTGAATCTCTGGCAAGGTGCCTTCACTTTCCATGGCAGATTTAAAACACTGTGGTTTTTGCAATTTTCTGAAATGGTAAACAACAAATGCAACTGAGTATTATTTCCATCAAGCATGTATATTTCATTTGAAGCATGAGTTTAAAACTTCACAAAAATGCAAAGCCATAATCCACCCTTCAGGTAACAAACTGATTATATAATAGTTTTTGTACTTAATGGAGAATTAGAAACATTTCTGATAACCATGCTAAAATGTGGGATAAAAACGGGCACCTGTGAATTACAAAGCTTTGTTGCCATCAAGAGGCTTCTACTGACATGAAAATGCCTATGTGATTTATTTTAAAAAGGCTTTTTACTTTGTAATTGCTAGTTAGGAAATATTTTAATGTATTTCAAATATTTGTGAAAATTAAGAAATAGGAGTTGATTATTACATCTTGTGTGTGGTTTCTGTTTTCAATATATACGTATTTTATTACTTAGAAGGCTGATCTCTCAATTGTGGCTCTCAAAGAGAAAAAATGGGACCCAATAAAACCTTGTGTTCATTTTGTAATTTTAGATCTTGAGCATTGTATTTTTTCCATGATTTTTTTTCTTTTCAGAATCAACCCAAACAAAAGTTTTAAAGCAAAATTGGTTTCATATCCCCTCCCCTTCCTTCTTCTTCCATTTCATTTTCTGTAGTCTCTTGGTGACGCTACAACTTGGCCTCTTTTTTTGTGGACAGTGCCTCAATTTTCTATCCCAAAAAACAGAAAAACAACAACAACAACAACAACAAAATGCAAACACAAACCCATCACTTTATCATCTACACTTTTGTTGGTTATTGTGAATGGAAAAATGCCTACAAATAATTTCCAAGGAGCTCATAACTAATGCTATATATGTTAATTCTTCATTAGCAGTTTTAGAGATTAAAGACAATTATTCAAGACAAGTTTTGACATATTCAAATTACTTTGACAAGCATTAATAGAATGTATATTTTATGAAAAACATGATTTTAGATAATAGAGTGGTAAAAATGAATGATAAAAGAGGGTTGGGATCTAATATTTTATTGTTTTCATGTATTTTTTCATTTTCAAAGTAATGTAATATCATTCTTGTGTTTTTTCTTCAAATAAAGAAACTTAAGCTCAAAGTCCTAAATTATTTGCTCATGATGAAACAGTTTAAAAATGCAAAGCATACATTTGAATCCATGTCATCTGTTTCTGTGAAGCAGAATATGACAATAACATAAATAAGGCACAAATAAAGACTGGAAAGTGAGGAAAACTGGAAAGTGAGGCAAAGAAGGAAAAAGAGGTCTTAGCAGTCTGGGCAGATGAGAAAATACATGATAACGAAGATAATATTTGAGATTGGCTTAAAGTATATGTAAATAAAATTCGCTTACAAGGTAGGAGTATTACAGTTTTAAGATTCCAGCTTAATGATCAATGGCTTAATAAAAATGTACACTGTAATAGGTAAAAGAGATACATTCATTTAGAAGAATCAGGAAGCATCCACAGTGAAAAAGTGTGAGACGAGACCAGAAAAAAGTTAAATCATATCCCTAAAATCCAGGTATGTGTGATAGAAAAATTACAAGTTGTGTAGAAGATCTGGAGAGTCTTTGAAGACTTTTAAGGAAACAAACTAATTCAGCCTGCATTTTAGAGAGAATAATGTAGATACAGCATCTAATTTGGATTAAAAATGAAATTTGGAAGATTAGTCTAGATAAGAAGTTATAATGGTCTGTTTTAGATTGCTGCATAAGTAAAAAGATGGGTAAGAGACACACACTTCATTGAGATACAATTTATACTTGGCAACTAGTTGTCAATAAATGAAGATGTCAATATTTTTAGGATTTAGAACTTGGGTGAATTGGGTGATCATGATAATAATATCAACATAAATTAATAGTGGAGGAAGAAGTGCATACTGTAGGGTGATGAGTGATTATTTATTATTTAAGATTCCTGGAGAAAAGTTAAAGCCAGATAAGTAGAAGTTATCACAGAGCTCTAAAATTACTTCAGGTCATGCAGCAATGTTACAAGAGGATCTATGTCTAGGTTGTTCTTCCACTGTAACCAACAGCGCCTCCCCTACTGATTCACCGTTTCTGCACTCCTTTTCCTCCCTCACTCTCGGCAATCTAGCTTACCTTTTTCTTCATTTAAAAGACAGTATTCCAAAACTGAAAAAATCTGCTTTCAATACTACAAATTTGGCCGGGCGCAGTGGCTCACGCCTGTAATCCTAGCACTTTGGGAGGCCGAGGCGGGCGGATGATGAGGTCAGGAGATACAGACCATCCTGGCTAACACAGTGAAACCCGTCTCTACTAAAAACACAAAAAAAATTAGCCGGGCGTGGTGTCGGGCACCTGTGGTCCCAGCTACTCGGGAGACTGAGGCAGGAGAATGGCGTGAACCCCGGAGGCGGAGCTTGCAGTGAGCGGAGATTGTGCCACTGCACTCCAGCCTGGGCGACAGAGCTAGACTCCGTCTCAAAATAAATAAATAAAATAAATAAAAGACTAAAAATTTACAGTCATATTCACATAAACCCTAATTCTTTTTTAGTTTAATTCTACTATGGAGAAACTTTTCTTCTTCATTTTAAAGGTGAATAAAATGTATATCCCAACCATGTTACCTTCTCAAAAAACTGCAACCATTACTCACCTCTCATTGGCATCCTCAATCTATTTTTTCTTAGATTTGGGATTTCAATCAGCATTACATATTTACAATCTTTGATCTTAAGAAAGTGAGAACTACAACAAACTAAAATGAAAATAAAATGATTTCAGTTACCATCTTGTCTCTCTAGATTCTTTCAAAGTTTACCCTCCATATCCCTATTTCCCATTTATTCTTTAACTCACTCCAATTTGGAATCCATTCCCTTTGCACCAACAAAGCTGCCTCTATTGAAGTCTTTAATTATTTCAGTGTTGCAAAACTGCATAGAAACTCTGTCACATAGATTTATCGAGAACATTCAATATAAGTAACCATTTTTTTCTTCTTAAGATAATATTTTTTTCTTGAAATGCATGACACTATACCTTCTTAGATAATTCTTTCTTACATTTAAGGTCACCCTTTAGTCTTTTTTACAAAATTCAGCTCCTCAAAATATTTCTAAAACTGGACTGTTTTTCCCTCATCTTTTCTTCCTCCTTCCTCTTCCCCTCTTCCTCCTGCATCCATTTCTATGGCTTCAAATACATTCTATACACGAATGGATTCACATTGGGTATCTTCATGCCAGAGCTCTTTCTGGATGACAGATTTCTAAGCCCCAATGCTACTTCTAAGATTACTCTCTGGAATTTCAAGATCAAAATAGTTATAATTGAACACTCTGTCTTCCCCAGCCCTCTTTTAATCTTCTCCATCTCAGAAACAGGCCATACTTTTCCTCCTATTGATGAAGCCAGAATCCTAGGAGCCATCTTTTACACATTTCTCTTCTTCACCTAACTCCGTCAATTTAAGAAGTTTATCGTCCTCCTAACTGGTTTGTTAGCCTCTACTTTATTCTTCCCCACAGCCCACACACACTAATCCATTCTATTTTAACATAGTGTATACCATATTAAAATAGACCATATTAGTTTAGAAACTTAGAAAGCAAAATAATACAATAAATACTGTCAGCTGACGCCAAAATTAAGCAGTAGAATGTTACCAAAATTGATGCAACTACAGGTGGGCTCCACCTCATCCCACATCTTGCCTTCCCTCACTTCTCTAAGAGGTTATCATTACCCTGAATATTGAGTGAAACTGTACTTTGATACTTGAAATAATTTTCTACATTTGTATATATCTAAAAATATATTATTGTGGTGTTTTTAAATTTTGGATTTTTTTTTTTAGTATTCAAGAATTTTTAGTAGGATATTATACTATTTGTTGATTTCTGGGATTTTTTTTTGAATCAAGATGTTATTTCCAACATGCCTGGATTCCAATTGATGAATTACCTAACTCTTTTGCTAGTTATATAGAAAGCAGATTACATTATGTCATTCTTCTAATGCTCTTTGAATTATTCCCACATCAACTAGCATAACCTAGAAGGTTCTGACATTGCTCATTTTTTCCATGTCACTAGCTCCTTTATCTTCTGTATTATAACCTTCCTGAATTTTTTTTTTTTTTTTACTTCTTTTAATGTACCAAGTTCTTTTCCACTTCAGGTAATTGTATCAATGCTTTGTTTCTTCTGCCAGGAATACACTTTCCACTCTGCCCCAAAGTCTTCATCTAGTAAATTTCTGCAAATTTTCTTCAGAAAGTTTTCTGATTCTTGTCTCTTAATCTACTCTCTCCCCCCAAAATTTACTGCCTTTATGAAACCCATTACAACTTAAAAACATCAGTTCCTTCTTTTGTTTAATTTTGTTTGTTTTTTCATCCTTAATGTGAGGTGGGAGTGCTTATTAACTGTTCAGACTGTAATTTCCATGAGGGTAGTCACTGAGTGTCATTTAATACTACACACTTTTCCATAGTAGTAGGCTCATAATAGAAACTGAATAAAAGAATAGAAGAATGAAAATATTTTTCTCACAACCTATAGGACATACTGCTGAAGAGAACATGTAAGCTTCCCGCTATTTGTTTACAAGTTTTGAAATATATATTTATAGTGATATGATTAGTTTAATTAATTAAAAGAGTGAAAATGTGCACATTATATTTGTGGATTAAGTATCAAGGTAAAATTCTGCCAAAAAAAATCCTCATTCTAAATTTATTAATGTGCATCTTTTAGAAAACATAAGGATAATCAAGAGAAAACTAAGATAATGTGATAAATTTAAGTGCTGAATTATTATTCATTCATTGAGGGCAACTTCATCCTAAATTCCTTGAGAAACTTCTTTCTGAGCTGGTATTCTCTTCCATATTCTATGATCTTCTATTTGTTCCATCATTCTTTTTTTTAATTGAAACTTAAAACTGCATGTACTTATCATGTACAGCATATTGTTTTAAAGCATATATACATTAAGGAATGACTAAATCTAGCAAATTTACATATACATTACCTCACATAGTTATTTTCATAGTGAGAATACATCCATTCTCTTAGCATTTTTTTCAGAAATACAATATACTATCAGATATAGTCAACATGTGTACAATAGATCTCTTGAACATATTCCTCCTATTTAACTGAAATTTTGTATCCTTTGAAAGACACCTCCCCAACTACTCCAGACCCTGGTGAAAACCATCCTATTTCTAACTTTCCATGAAATCAACGTTCTTAGATTCTTCATATGAGTGAGAGCATGCAGCAGATGGCTTTCTGTCCCTGGCTTATTTCACTTAACATAATGGCTCCATATTGCAAATGACAATATTTTCTTTTTTATTATTGAATAGTTTATTGTGTATACATACCACATTCTTAAAGTCATTCATCCATTGATGAACACTTAGATTGATTTCATATCTTGACTCTTGTAAATACTGATGCAATAAACATGAAAGTGAAGATACCTGTTGACATATTGATTTCATTTTCTTGGAATATTCCTACTAATGGAATTGTTGCATCATGTGGTAGTTCTCTTTATAATTTTTTGAGGAACCTCTATAGTGTTTTTCATAATGTTTGTACTAATTTATATTTCCACCAACAGTGTAAGGGTTTTTTTTTTTTCTCCACATCCTTACTAACACTTATCTTTTGTCTTTTCTGTAATAGCCATTCTTACAGGAGTGAAGTGGTATCTCATTATGGTTTTAATCTGCATTTCCCTAATGATTAGTGACGTTAAGCATTTTTTCATATGCCTCTTGATTATTTGCGTGTCTTCTTTTGAGAGATGTCTATTAATGTATTTTGTCTATTTTAAAATTCAGGTTTTTTTCTTGCAATTGAGTGTTTTGAGTTTCTTATATAATTTGTATATTAACACCTTATCAGATGTATAGCTTGTATATATTTTCTCCGGTTCTGTATGTTGTCTCTTCATTCTGTTGACTGTCTCCTTTCTGTAAAGAAGCTTTTTAGTTTGATATAATCTTATTTGTCTATGTTTGCTTTTCTTGCTTGTGCTTTTGGGGTCATTTTAAAAAGTCATTGCCCAGACCAATGCCATGGAGTTTTTCTTCCATGTTTGCTTGTAGTATTTTCAGGTTTTGGTCTTACATTTAAGTCTTTCACCTATTTCATCCATTTTAAGCTGATGTTTATACAGTGTGCAAGCATAAGGTATAATTTAATTCTTCTGCATGTATATATTCAATTTTCTAACTGCCATTAATTGAAGAGATTATTATTTCTCCATTGCATGTTTTTAGAATCTTTGTTCAAAATCAGTCAGCAGTAAATGTGTGAACATATTCCTGAATTCTGTGTTCTCTTCCATTAGTTTATGTGTCTGTTTATGTTTATGTGTTTGTGGTTTATATGTCTATGCCAGTGGAATATTGTTTTGCTTCCTATAGCTTTGTAGTATATTTTGAAGTTAGGTAGTATGCGGCCGTCAGCTTTTTAAAATTATGATTGCTTTGACTATTTGTTTTTTTTTCTGATTTCATATGAATTTTAGAATTTTTTTCTATTTTTGTGAAGAATGTCATTGGTATTTACATAGGAATTGCAATGACTCTGTAGATTGCTTTGAATAGCATGGGAATTTTAACAATGTTAATTCTTACAGTCCATAATCATGGGTTATCTTTTCATTGATTTGTGTCTTCAGATTATGTCATCAGTGTTTTATGGTTTTCAGTGTACAGATATTTCACCTCCTTATTAAACTTTTTTCTAAGTATTTTATTTTTTGTAGCTTTATAAATGAAATTTTTAAAAAAATTTCCTTTTCAGGTAGTTTGCTCTTATGTATAGAAATACTACTGATTTTTGTATGCCAATTTTGTGTTCTTCAATTTTATTGGAATTCTGTATAAGTTCTAGAAGTTTTTTGGTGAAGTCTTCAGGGTTTTCTATATTATAAAATAATGTCATCTGCAAACAGACACAATTTAACTTCTTTATTTCTAATTTGGATACTTTTTTATTTCTCTCTTCGTTCAAATTACTCTGAATAGGACCTCCAGCATGGTATTGAATAGAAGTGCTGAGAATGGGCATTCTTGTCTTACTGTGAATCTTAGAGAAAAAGTTTCCAACTTTTTCCGTTGAGTGTGATGTTAGCTGCGTGTTTGTCATATATTGTTTTTATTGTGTTGTAGCACAATCCATCTTTACCTTATTTGTTGAAAGTTTTTATTATGAAAAAGTTAAAAATTGTCCAATACTCTTTCTACATATATTGAAATGACCATGTGGATTTTATCTTTAATTATGTTCATGTGATTTATTGATTTATGTATGTTGAAACATCTTCGCATTCTTTGGATGAATCTCACTTGATCACGTTGAATGATATTTTTAATGTACTACTGAACTCAATTTGCTAATATTTTGTTGAGAATTTTTGCATATATGTTATTTATGTTAATCAGGGTTATTGACCTGACCTGTAGTTTTCTTTCATTTATTTATTTTGTGTAGTGTCATCATCTCGCTTTGGTATAAGGGTGATGGCTGGCCTTGTAAAATAAGTTAAGAAGTATTCCCTCCTCTTCAGATTTGTGGAAGACTTTGAAAAGAGTTGACATCCGCTCTTCTTTAAATGTGTGATGGAACTCAACATTGAAGACATCAGATCATGGGCTTTTCTTTGAAGAGAGACGTTTTATTATTGATGCAATGTCCTTAATCATTTTTGGTTTGTTAAAATTTTACATTTCTTCATAATTCAGCCTTTTAAGATTGTACACATGAAGGAATTTATACATTCGTTGTAGGCTATCTAATTTATTTGTGTATAATTATTCACAACAGTTTCTTAGGATCCTTTGCATTCTTTTGTCATTCTTATTTCACTTATACTCATCTTTCTTGTGATTAATAACCCATCATCCCATAGCTTCAGACCTCTGCCTTAAAATCTTGACAAAATTTTACTTTTAGTTATTTAATTTCCCATTTTACTCTCTTTGGTTATTCTAGTAATTATGGGATTGGGCATGTGGCCAGGCCTGTATTAGCCTCTGATACGATTGAAGTTCAGGGTAATTAGTCTTCTCTATGAGACTGGTGCCTGGCAGAAAACTGAAGTATGATTTGTAGACAGGGCTAACCTAGTGGGTGACTGATTGATAAGCAGAAATTGTTTTCTTGATTTGTCCCAGAATCTGGCTGCTTGGAGATTAGGCTAAAAGTGGAGGTTAAATAATTTTAGCTATCCTGGTTGAAAGTCTGTGAGAGGAATAAGGCAGAAAACCTATTAAAATAACCTTATGAAATTTAGAACATTTAAAATGGAAATTGAGGAATTTTCTGCAAGAAAGACATAAATAATTGTAGCCTGAAGCAGTATGCTCAGCTGGCTAAAGACTGTTCTCATGTAGCCAAGGCCATAGATCTATACAAGGGCCAGTTAGCTTTGAACCAAAAAAAAATTCTCCTCGTCATAACGCTACTCATAATGTAGGTCTTTTGCCAATATGTCCTTTAGACTCATATTAGAAGCAGGGAAGAGAATGAAGCAGCTCAGAGCATGCATACATGGATCTGGGAAAAGTAATTCAAAGTACATATTCTACAAATAATAGATCTAATAATAGATCTGCAGTAGCATCGTGCATATGAAGTTAAGCTCATTTTCATAACTGTGAAGAAGAGTTGCAATATGTACAATGATTTTAACCTTGCCGTGTAAAATTAAAATTTATTAACCAGTATAAAAATAGATATTCACAGGATTTTAAGTAACGATCCTAGAATGGTCACCGTTGTGGATAGAAAGATATATTACATTCACTATTTTTTGAAACTTATCATCTTTAAAAAAGCGAAACTCTCGGATTGTGTATCAGCTAAATACCAAGAAGCTATTGGCCATAAAACTCATACCAGATAAAGTACTCTCTCTTCATTTAAATCCAGATATTTCTATAGCGTTTTTTCAAGGTGGATCTCTCTCAACTGTCAAAGGGAATAGTTCGAAAGCCATCACAAGGATAAGCCAGTATATGACTACAATTTGAATTTATCTAGTTTAGTTCTAAATTCCAAAGATTAACTGCTGATTAAAATGATCTAAAATTGATCTTAGAACATTTAAAAATGTATTATGATTTGATCTGAGTGAAATTATATCTTCTGCATTCATACATCACCCCAAGATACATGAAATCCCCTAGGGCAAAGGCTTTTTTATTCCAAAGCCATGATAATCATTACTGCTTCACCAATGATAAAATATATGATCAGAAGAATATATGCTAAGGGTATATTAAGGATGATAAAGGTTCCAGGTGACACATAAAAATTGTATCATTTGTAACAATAGCTAGTCCCTCAGGACAGCACAGCAATTTGTTTTTGTTTGTCCTGTATCAGTTGCTTTTGGCCTCTTTTCATGTGTTCTTTCATAGTTCTATTCAGATTGTTTACCCATCTATACCTACTTCAGTCTAACAAACATCTTGTTCTCCGTATCACAGAGAAAACAAAGGCTATCCAGTGTGAATTCCCTCCTCCAACCCCCAAACAATCCATCCTTCCCTTCCTACATAGACGTATGAGTACCTGTCTTTTCTAAGTACAAATCCCTCTTGCTTTCTTTATCCCACAGCCTCTCACCTAATCTTGTGGCTGTTTTCTGTATTTCTTTGGCACTGTAATATAGGATTAGAACTTTGTGCTTGACCCTTTTCTCTTCCTGTGCCATCCACAGTCTACGCACAGAGTCTGGAATGCTACATGTTGCCACGAACGCCTCAATCACAGTAACTTAACTTTCATCCACATTACACATTGTTTTAAATATTATTTAAATAAAAATTGTGGATTAAAAAGACAAAACAAAACCACATACACCATCACTTAGATGATTTAGTTCATTTTCATCATTTCAAATATACCAATTAAAAAACCCATACCTTCTCTCTCAGTTTTACTCCGGAGATAAGTCATTGGATAAAGAGACATCTTTTATTCAAATCCAAGTTTATCATATTCTTTCATATTACTATTTGACTGGTAGATGTTTCTACCCATGACAGTTTATTTATCTCTTCCCATTTTTCCTGCAGCTCAGCCCCAAGGCTGAACAAACGTGATCAGAGACTGTAAACACAGTGGTGCATGGTCCAGACAGGGGCAAAAAACAATAAAAGTGGTGGAAATTATGATGAACTAAGCAGACCAAACAGGCACATTTGTAGATAAGATTTTGCCCACTGACTGCCCATGTGAAGCCTCTCTCAGCTTTTCCAGTGCTGGTCCTCTCTCCCTTCATCCCAGTATTCGGTGTTGATCTCTGATTCTGTCCAGTGACAGGTATCTAATAAAGTTTGAAAAATTAGTGAATAAATTAAGTGACCAATAGTAAAAAAAGTCCACTCGGACTTTCTAAATGGTTTATTCTGTTCTGTTATGGAATAATGTCCATGTAAAGAAACACACACAATAATTATCAAATTCCTTGTTTTTTCATATTCTCTTGAGGGCTTTTAAAAGTACTCTTTAACTTACTAAAAATATATATTGTCATTATCTATTAAACAAACACTCAGGATTTTCCCAAAGAAAATGTCATTGATACTGCTCTTTCACTAGCTAATATCAGGCTAAGTTACAGTCATAATAGTAGAGTTCTATTTTGAAAGAAAATTTTTGTTCACTTGAAGTAAATTACTCCTTCAAGGATACAAGAAGGCTGACTATAATTTGGCACTATTAAGGTCCCAAGAACAGGTAATTTACAAAGATGAGAGGTTTATATCTAAGAAAGCATATTTTTCTAACATTCTCCTATCATAGGATTAGACTCAACATTATTTTTTATCATGTTGTGTGTAGTCTACTAAGTGAGGTATACAGCAAATTCAATATATGACCCTGTCTCTTGAAAAAGTAAAGTGAAAATTAAAATCGTATACCTGATGCTAGTAATTCTTATATTTTATAATATGCCATTAAGAGTTAAGAATAAATACTTTAAAACATGGAAGTGGCTGTGGAACTGGGTAATGAAAAAAGGATGAAAGAGTTTTGTGCTACATGCTAGAAATGTAGACATTAAGGTTGATTCCAGTGAGGACTCAAAAGAAAAGAGATGATCTAGAAATTAAGTCACTATTTTCTTAGAGAATACACAAATAATTATGAACAGAATGTTGGTAGAAACAGCAATGTTAAAGACCTTTCTAGTGAGGTTTCAGATGGAAATGAACAGCAGCTTGTTGAAAACTGGAGGAAAGGCAATACTGTTATAAAATGTCGGAGAGCCAGGCTAAATTGTGTTTAATGTTTTGTGGAAAGTAAAATTTGTGAGTAATGAAATTGGATATTTAACTGAGGACACTTTTAAAACAAAGTATTGAAGGAGTAGCTTGATTCCTCTTGACTGCTTATAGTAAAATGTAAGAGGAAAAGATGAATTGTGATGAGAAAAGACATGAAGTGAAGAAGGACTTGTTAAGCAAAAAGGAACCAGAACTTGAAGACTTGGGAAATTGTCAACCATCTATATTGCAAAATATTAATAAGCTTTGTTCTGAAGAGAAACTAAGGGTATGGGCTGAACAACCATTTGGTAAAGGAAATTAGTTTGGGTATAAATTGCAAATATAACAAGCCACCTCAGCAGAAGCCAGGAATAGAGATGAGATTATACCATCAGAAACACTGCCTGCTGGGACTAAATGAAACAGAATAGAAGAGAGGGAATGAAAGAAGACTGTTGGACTCCAAGAATTTTACAAAATGAGAAATTATGACTAGAGCTATCCATATGCAAACACGCTTTGCCCTTCATAAAACTGGAAGAATAATTTCAAAGGTGATTCAGAGATCTTGAAGGCTGTCACTCCCTCCACCAGTCCAGGGTACAAGACTGCTTTCTCCTTGGTTTCACATGGTAGGGCCCCAAAGAAGGCCTTGAAGCAGCATCTTGCAGTATCGTGGGTGTGGTACTACGGCCATGGTGAGGCTGGAGGGCACAGCATCAAATGAAAGCGAACTATGTTAGAGCTTTAAGATGTACTGAATTTTTTCTTTCTGGGTTTTGGACTTTCTTGAGACCTATCACTGTTTTCTTCTTTTCATTTCTCTTTTATGAAATGGAATGTCTATTTTATGCCTGTCTCACCATCATATTTTAAGGTGTATAACTTGTTTAGTTTCACAGGTTCACAGCTGGAGAGGAAATACGATGATTTAGATGAGACTGAACTTTTGACTTTAGAGTAGATGCTGG
Organism: Pongo abelii; assembly: GCF_028885655.2. Lineage (NCBI taxonomy): Eukaryota > Metazoa > Chordata > Mammalia > Primates > Hominidae > Pongo > Pongo abelii. The sequence continues at coordinate 62,285,555 of NC_085928.1, forward strand.
AATGAATTAAGGCTTTTGGAGTTGTTAGGATTGAATGAATGTATTTGGCATGGACTAAAAGCATGAATTTTGGGGAGCCAGGGGAGACCGATATGAACTGAATTTTGTTCCCCAGAACTCATATGTTGTCACCTTAACCTCAAATGTGAAAGGGACTATGTGGACATAGAGACTGCAAGGAGGTGATAAGGGTTAAATGAGGTTATAATTGTGGGACCCTAAACCGATAAAACTTGTGTCCTAATAAAAAGAAAAAGAGACACCAGAGCATGCTCCTGCACACATACACAGCAAAAAGGTCATGTGATAGCACAAATAGAAGGTGGCTGTCTACAAGCCCAGATGACAGCCCTCACCAGAAACTGACCCTACTGGACCTTGACCTTTGACTTCAAGCCTCCAGAACTGTGAGAAAATTAATTTCTGTTGTTTAAGGCTTCCAGTCTGTGGTATTTTTGTTATGGCAGCCTTATCTTCTTCACATTGTAGTAGATGCCAGCCACAGCATCTGTACCTAAAGTTTTAAATTATTCATATACATAACCTCCATCTGACCATCTGGCTATGCTGTACATAGCTCAATAATACTGTCTTATCAAATAAATTTGTCTCATTTTGCAACTAGATGGAAACTAGGACGTCTTGATTTTGAGGTATATATATTTTGGTCATTTTATTATTTTTTCTATGATCATATGAAGAAAGAAGGAGGAGGAGGAAAAGTTAAGGAGAAAAAAGAACAGCTCTTCCATGTGTCAACAACAACAAAAAGATTATTTGTCACACTGTCTGTCAATAGGTACATTTGAACGCAAACTGTATGCAGAATATACTGTGATTGAGAACCTGTTTATTTTTCATCAGAGTAGCAGAAAGTGATTTAAATAATCTGTTTTGTGCAAGATACTATGCACAATAATCTTCAAAAAGCATATTTGTTTTCCCCCAAATTTCTCATAGCACTGATGAGCCCTGGCTGGAGTAGATGAGAAGAGGCTGCCCTTTGATAAGCATCAATATTTTGGGACATTGCAGTATCCTCTCAGCAGCTCTTTCTGCTTCCTTTCTTTCTCTGTAATCCATTTATCACAGGAGTCAGAGTGGTTCCTTTAAAACATACATTTCAAAACATCACTCCTTTTCCTGAAACATTTAAAAGCTTTAGCATCCCTCACAGAAGTTGCCACCCTTACACCAGCTCCTGAAGTCCTACTTGCTAGTGCCTAGAATCTTTCTTCTAATTTATCCACTTTGCTGCTCCTAATCTGTTCTAGCCACACTGATTTTTGTCTTTTAGTACTTAAATTTACCAAGTTTATTCTCCATCTACTTTGAATGGAGCATATTACTCTTTGCAAAATTGGTTTATTCTTTTTTTGTAAATTCTTAGTACTCATCTTTTAGAGAGGAATCCTTTAACAACCTAAAGTTGTCACATTATTCCATCATTATATAGAATTTTCTACCTAGCTACCTTTACTGGGTAAAGGTCTTATATGTTTACTATGTTTCCTTCCACACAAAAAACCCCATGACAATAGAAAACTTCTTTCTCTTGCTCACAGCTGCATTCTTAAAAAGGACAACAAAAAATGAATTACCAGAGTGGATGATCAATAAAGATTTGTAGAGTGAATGAATGCCTGTGTATAATTTACTTACACTTAGACAATGGAGCAATGCAGCAAATTAATAAAAGCATACAAGTGCTTAGAAAGTAGTGAGCACTGCATTGAATGCATTACCTGTAATAACTAATTTAATCTACACCTATACATCATTATTCCCAACTTAGAGGTGAGAAAACTGAGCCTTACAAAATTGAACTTACTTTCAGTCCCACAGCTATTAAATACTGGAGCTGGAATGTACAACCAGGTCTTTCTGACTTCACATTTGGAAATCTAATACCACTAACTATACAATGTTATGCTAGACCCCCTCAAGGAAAGATTGATATTAGATTGGGTTGAAAATCAATGCTAGAATAGAGAGTGGGAAAATGCTGTGGACTGAACTGTGTTCTCCCAAAATTCATGGGTCAAAGCCCTGACCCCCAGTGAGACAGTTAGTAGGTATTTACAGTTAAATTAGTCTATAAGAGTAGAGTTTTTTAATCAGTTAGAATTCATGGTTTTGTAAAAAGAAAAAAGATGCACCCAGAAAATGCCATGTGAGGACACAGTGAGAAAGCAGCCACCTGTAAGCCAAGGAGAGAGCCCCCACTAGATCTGCACCGTGATCTTAGACTCCCCCAGCTACAGACTGTGAGGTAGTATGTTTCTGTTGTTTAAGCCACCTAGTTCATGATATTTTGTTATGGCAGCCCATGCAGGTTAAGACACAAACAAATATTGCAAGTTGTTTTATTACCTCTCAATAAAAAATTTAAAAAATTGGTGAAATCACTCTAGTCAAAATTTTTTCTGTATTATTTGTATAAGACACTTATGAAAGTTCCAGCTCCATGATATCTCCCCTCATTTACTCGCCTCTAAATCACTTCAGTTCAGTTCTAAGAAATCCAGATTTATAAATTTAAGTAAGATAACCTTTATATGTTCAGAAATTTGTGTTGTCAAAGAACAGAAATAGTAGAAAGGTGGAGCTTTAAATAATCGTCAATTGGTAAAAACTTGTTTTTTGCAGGCTTAATCTGGCAAATTTAATTTTGAAAACATGTTTTAGTTATAGCGTAAAAGATTTTCATGTTGATGGCACTTTCTCAGCACTCCTTCTTCTACTGCATAGTTTAACCACTGAGCAGAGCTCTCATTAATTCAAAAATATGAAATGGAAATAAAGAATTAAGTGGATGGGTAGGGAATTTTGGAAATGAACATCTCTGAATCTGAACAGAACGCAGCTGCTATGTAATGCACGCACAATTAAATAATTGAAATAATTATTAATATGTATTAGTATGGAGAAATACATTTTTAAGTGGAGGATGTATAAAGGTGTCTCCACTGATAGGAAACAATGACTTTATTTAAATAGATGTAGATTTTGCAGTTAGTATTTATTAGTGCTCAGGAAGCCTAGGCATAGTGTTTTATAAGTTCAGGAAATATTATTTTTCCTAGTTAAGTTTGGACAGAATAAAAATAGAGATTGGTTTATTGGTTCACACTAGCTTCTTATTAATAAAATAATTTTAAATCTTAATAATCAATTTTTCTGATCAAATGTGGTATTTTAAACCTGTATCCAAATTAAAAGCATCCTAAAAAGAACTAAAGTCAAAATGTTATGTCATAAAATTTCCAGAGGAAATGTGATAATAATAAGGGTTTTTGGTTTGGAAGTTTTCTCTAATAATCCTTTAATGGAAATTTAAAGGCTGTATATCATATTTTAAAATTCTTTCTATCATTCTTCCTCCTGTGGCCTAATTTTGCCACCAAACGAGCATCAGTTAAATAATAATTCAATTGGTTAATGTTATCTTAATGCTTAAGATTTCCTGAAAAACTAAGTTAAATTGTATTCAATCAACAACATGATAGTGTTGCTATTTTATAAACACGAGTGACTAGTTCTTCTCCAAAAGCACATTTCATTTTTTTATTTCTGATGCCAAACGTGCATAAGCAGTTATATGATTCTTTGGAAGGAAAAAGGTGGAAATCTACTTTTACATAATTTTTCTATTGCTTAAGTAATTACGAAAACTTTATTCAAAGCCCTGTAACAGCCTGCATCTTTGTCTAATAAGATATGCTTTGACACCATTCTACGTCAAAACAGAGCTATCTTGCTTTGAAGTGGAAAATTACTCTGAACTTTTATTTTAATTTCAAGGGTAGAAATGCAGGTTTGTTACACAGGTAAACGTGTGTCAGGGGCTTTATTGTAGTTTATTGCACAGATTATTTCACTACCCAGGTATTAAGTCTAGTATCCAGTAGTTATTTTTCCTGATCCTTTCCCTCCTCCCTCCCTTCACCCTCGGATAGGCTCCAGTGTGTGTTGGTGGGTGTGAACATTTCATAGTGAAAAATGAACATTGCTTTTTCAATTTTCAGTAAAATCTACTGGTATATCTGCACTGCCCACTCAATTCAAGAGTACATTTTTACTAAAAACACATAATTTATTTTATGATGTTATTTTTAAAATGTTGGATCAGAGTCATTTGCTTTTAAAAGGGAACTTAAAATTATTTTGTACCAATAACTGGGTATTGTTTAAAATTCTACACATAAAAATTGCATGTAAATAAATTCCAGATGTTAAACTATTTGACTTTTTATGTCAGTCTCTACAGAGCTCAAGAATGAGTCAGTAGGGGCAGTATTTCCAAGAATTTCCTTATCATAATAATCATATGGGGGTATGTTAAAATTACTCTTAGGCCCCACAAACCAACCTACTAAATCAAAGCCTCATCAGGATAATTTTTCCACATTAATAAAAACTTAAGATAGAACATTTCAAATATATAAAAATATAACAGTTACTATAATAAACTCATTTGCACCCATCACTCAGCTTCAACAATTATCAACTCATGATGAAACAAGATGACGCTGAACATACCATGCTGTCCCCTTTTGGACAAAACTTTTCAGCAAATCCCAGACAACATTGTCAATTCATCCATACATGTTTCAGAATATAGCTCATAAAGGAGACTTATCTTTTAATATGATCACAATAAAATTATCACTCAGAAAAATCCACCAATAGTTGCTAAATATCATTTGTCAATCACTGTTGACATTTTTCATTTTATAAATACATTGTTTTTCTAGTTTGTCTGAATCATCCACAAGACCACATAATTTACTGGATGTTTATATATTTTAAGTCTTTTAATATATGGGCTCCCTCCCATTATCGCTTCATGTTCTTGCAATGTGTTTACCAAAGATGCATATCCATTTTAATAAAAGCCTCTCAAGATTCTTATCAAAAAAGTTTGGGAAGTTCAGAGCACAGGAGTTTAGTTCAGGTATATGTGCATCCATAGATGTGCTTGGTTTCATAATTGTCTTACTATAAACCTGAACAAGGCAGTTGACCTTTCTATTATGTGTTGCTCCATGTGCAGAGCAGTGATAATACCTGTTGTCTTCTTCACAAGGATGCTGTGAAGATTAATGAGCTAATATCGATAAAGCACTCTGAACTTATGAGAAGAAAGGGTCTTTTGAAAAGCTCGTAAGAAGCTTATAGCCCTTATAATACTCTTCTGTGGGAGACTGATCAGTCACCTCTAGCAAACACATTTTGTCTTATGTGAATAGTGTGTTAATGATGAATTAATGATGAGTACAAATCAATCAATTTCTCTCAAACGAAACAACCATAAATTACAAGGATATATATATAAAATACCATATTTGCATATAGTATTTTAAAGAGTAAAATCTATAGGTGAGTTATTTTCTTCTATATAAAATCTATATTATATATAAAATCTATAATGTATAATATATAATCTATTATAAAATATTTTAATGAGTTTTTCTTTCTATATAAAATACTATATATTCTATATATGTAGTATAATATATATAACTCATTTATAGATTTTACTGTTTATCCATGTGTCACATTGACAGCCTAAATTTTTCTTTGAAACTTAGATATGCAAGTATTGAAATTAATATAATAATCCATTATAAATAACAAATAAACTTAAATTCCATCAAATCAAAAAAACATTATCTTGTTTATATAATGTTATTGTGAGCAAAATTTAAATTGGTATGAACACTTTCTATAGAATCACTGATTTTTAAAAATTATATAAATAATGAGGAATTTGTATTATCATCCTATATAAATTATTTTTGGAGTGTAAGAGTCTTTTGGTAAATATTGGAAAGACCTTGGGATTAAAAGTTTAAAAAAAAAACCCTCTGGTTTTAATCTTTCTAAAGCAATTAAAAGATTACAATTTTGAGCGTGTTGCTTTACATTCTGAGCTATAATTCGTTTCGTAGTACAAGAAATAAATTGTCTCTTTTCAGTTTTAAAATTCTATGAATTAGGTAAAACATATTTTTATTTAAAGGAATTCTTTATTGTATTTTTACCTGTCCTTGCATTTCTGTTAAACAAACTAAAAATTAAAACTCAAAAATAATGAGAAATGTAGAGAGCAATTTAAATTTAAAATCTCTCTTTTATCCTACTATACTTTGGTTGCCTTCTGCTGTTGGATTATCCATTAAATAGTAGTTATTTATAAAATCTTAGTCTTAGAAAGTTTGCTTGATTAATATATCCTTATTTCATAAACTTCAGTAGTAACTAGAAGGATCTATGCTAAGTTAACTATAAAAACACAGCAAAACATCTTATTTCAAGTCATATAAAAGCATTATTTTTTAAGCTGTGACTTTCCAACCAGAAACCATATATAAAAATAAACAAACCAAACAAAGCCATTAACTAAGGAATGAATGCCTAGTGCCTAGTCTTCTAAACATTTTAATAGATAATCTAAATTTGTATACAGTTTAATCTTATAATTTTGAAATTTTTACCCTTTTACTTAAACCATTCTATCACTGCATATTCTAATCTTATAAATTTTTCATGGATATTACATATCTTGTTCCCTATGATAGGGATGACACTCAGAAAATTTATCCTCAAAATAATAGCAAGTTCAAATAGAATCAATAGATACCTGAGGGAGGGATAATTTTATTGTGTGTTTATCAAAAACAGCATTTATGATTCTTGTTCTATTTCGAAGTCCTTATCTAGGAGAAAATGGGCATTTAATTGGGAAGTAAGGATAATAGGAAGATAAGAAAGAGAAGACAGAGTGGGCTGCATTAGTTAGTAGAGTAAGTGGAAAAATATCTAGTTAATTAAAAATATTTTCAAATAACTAACAATTGACTGGGTATAGAAATTTATTTTTTTCGGTTTCTCACTGTATAACATCAATACCTTAGAAATGGAGGACATAGCTACCATTTCTTGCACTGTGTGCTCTTAATCTTATGTGCACGTATTTACATAAAAGTATGTATTTGCTTAGTAAAGTGTTTTCTATTTGCCAAAACTGAGAATTTTTAAAAGAAATCATAAAGATCAGGGCAGATATAAGTAAAATTGAGACAAAAAAATAAAAAGGCTGGCAAAAGGAAAAGCTAAATTGTTTTAAAATATAAAATCAACAAACCTTTACTCAGTCTAAGACATAGCAAAGACTTGAAACCAACCCAAATGTCCCTCAAAGATAGACTGGATAACAGAAATGTGGCACATATACACCATGGAATACTATGCAGCCATATAAAAGGATGAGTTCATGTCCTTTGCAGGGACATGGATGAACATGGAAACCATCATTCTCACCAAACTAGCACAGGAACGGAAAACTCTCACTCTTAAGTGGGAGATGAACAATGAGAACACATGGACATGGGGAGGGGAATATCACACATCAGGGCCTGTCGGGAGGTGGGAGGCTAGGGTAGGGATAGCATTAGGAGAAATACCTAATGTAGATGATAGGTTGATCACCATGGCACATGTATACCTATGTAAAAAACCTGCATGTTCTGCACACGTACCCCAGAACTTAAAGTAAAATAATAAAAAAAAAGAAATGGAAAAACCTAGAAGAAATTGATAAATTCTTAGACACATACAAGCTACCAAGATTGAACCATGAAGAAATTCAAAATTTCACTAGACCAATAGCAAGTAAGAAAATTGATACTGTAATAAAAAGTCTCGTAGTAAAGAAAAGCCCAGGACCCAGTGGCTTCACTGCTGAACTTTACCAAACATTTAAAGAACTAATGCCAAGCTTACTTGAAAACTGCTCCAGAAAATAGAAGAGAAAGAAATACTGTTAAACTCATTCTACAAGGCCAGTATTATCCTGATACCAAAAACACACACCTCAAAAACCAACCAAACAAGCAAATTAAAGGCCAATGTTTCCAATGAATATTGTTGCAAAAATCCTCCAAAAACTACTAGCAAACTGAATTCCAGGAGACATTCATCATGACTAAGTGGAATTTATCACAGAATGCAAGAATAGTTCAACATATGCAAATCAATCTGTGATACATTATAATAACAAAACGAAGGACAAAAAACATATGATGTTTCAACTGATACTGGAAAAGCATGGAATAAAATTCAACATCCTTTCATGATAAAAACCCTCAATAAACTGGGAATAGAAGCAACATGCCTCAACACAATAAAACCCATATATATGACAGACGCCCAACTACTATCATACTGAATTAAGAAAAGCTGTATGTCTAGCCTCTAAGATCTGAAACATGGCAAGGATGCCACTTTCACCACCATTATTCATATAGTATTGGAAGTTCTAGCTAGAACAATCCAAGTGAAATAAACAAAAGGCATCCAAATTAGAACGGATGATGGGAAATTATTTTTTGTTCACAGAGAATATAATCTTACGTTTGTAAAAACCTAAGGACTCCACCAAAACATTATTAGACATCATAAGCAAATTCAGTAAATTTGCAGGATACAAAATCAACATACGAAAATTGATAACATTTCTTTATGCCCACAGCAAACAACCTGGAAACGAAATCAAGAAATTAATTACAATTAAAAGCTACAATAATACAAAATACCTAGAAATCAATGAAGTAAGGGATTACAAAGAAAAGTACAAAACACTGATGTAATAAATTGGAGAAGACACACACACAAAGGAAAAATAATCCATGCACATGGATTAGAAGAATCAATATTGTTAAAATGCCCATCCTACCCAAAGCAATCTACAGATCCCGTACATTCCCTATCAAAATAGCAAAGACATTCTTCACAGAAAAGAAACTCCAAGATTTATATGGAAACACAGAAGAGACAGAATAGTCAAAGCCATCTTGAGTGGAAAAAAAAAAAAAAGAAAAAAACACTGGAAGCATCACATTACCTGACTTCAAATTGCACTACAGAGCTATAGTTACCAAAACAGCATAGTAATGGCATAAAAACAGACACCTAGACCAATGGAACAAAAGAGACAGCCCATGAATAAATCCATACATCTACAGTGAACTCATTTCTGACAAACATGCCAAGAATATACATTGGGGAAAGGACAGTTTCTTCATTAAATTGTTCTGGGGAACTGGATGTTTATATGCAAAAGCACGAAACTAGAACCCTATCTCTCACTCTATTAAAAATCAAATAAAGATGGATTAAGGACTTAAATCTAAAACCTCAAGTTTTGAAACTACTAAAAGAGGACATTGAGGAAACTCTGCAGGACACTGGTCTGGGTGAAGATTTCTTGATTACATCCTAGAAGCAAACGCAACAAAAGCAAAAATGGACAATCACAACACATCAGGCTAAAAAGCTTCTGCACAGAAAGGAAACAATCAAAAAGGCGAAGAGACAACCCAGATAATAGGAGAAAATATTTGCAAACTACCCATCTGACAAGGGATAAATAACCTGAATATGTAAGGAGCTTAAACAACTCAATAAGAAAAAATCTAACAATCTGATTTAAAATGGGCAAAAGATTGAAATACACATTCCTCAAAAGCAAGGAAGACTTACAAATGGCAAACAGGCATATGAAAAGGTGCTTAATATCACTCATCATCAGATAAATGCAAAACAAAACTACAACGGGGTATTATCTCACCCTAGTTAAAGTGACCTTTATCCAAAAGACAGGCAACAATGAATGCTAGTGAAGATGGAGAGAAAGGGGAACCCTCGTACACCACTGGTGGGAATGTACATTAGTACAGTCACTATGGAGAATAGTATGGAGGTTCCCCAATAAACTAAAAATAGATCTACCATATGAGCCAGAAATTCCACTCCTTGGTATATATCCAAAAGAAAAGAAACAGCATATCCAAGAGATAACTGCACTTACGTGTTTATTGCAGCATTGTTTACAATAGCTAAGATTTGGAAGCAATCTAAGTGTCCATTAACAGATGAATGGATAAAAAAAAAATGTGGTACATATACACAGTGGAGTACTTTTCAGCCATTAAAAGAATGAAATTCAGTCATTTGCAACAACATGGATGGAACTGGAGATCATTATGTTAAGCACAGTAAGCAAGGCACAGAAAAACACATTTTGCACGTTCTCATTCATTTGTGGGAACTAAAACTTTAAACAGTTTAACTCATGGAGATAGAGAGTAGAATGATGGTTACCAGAGGCTGAGAAGGGTAGTGAGGAATAGGGGCTGTGGCGATGGTTAATACGTACAAAAAATAGTTAGAATAAATAGGATCTACTATTTGATAGCACAACAGGGAGGCTATAGTCAACCATCATTTATTATGCATTTAAAAATAATGTAAAAAGTGTAATGGAATGTTCTTAACACAAAGAAATGACAATGTTTGAGGCAATCCATACCGCATCAACCCTGCTGTGATTATTATGCATTATATGCTTGTATCAAAATATCTCATATACCTCATAAATAAATGCACCTACTATGTACCCATAAAAATTAAAAATTTAAAAAATACTAGGAATTTTGCCAGGTTATCGCTAGTCTCCAGATTAACATGACAAAGTCAACAATTTTACCACCATTCTGAAATGAAGAAACAAAAGTTTTTGAAGTCTTATGTCTAGGGACATTTGGCCATTCTGCCTGCCTTTTTGTCTACACTTTCAGAAGAGTGAATTGGTTGAATTCATTGTACTTTCTTTTTATCTTCAGAATTCAAGTCATTTGCTTTTCTTCTTATCATGTTACTGAAAATTAGCAAGGTACCCAGGTCTGCAAAATTCCTAGGATGTTATAAGAACATCAGAAGGCATCAAGGAACAAATCAAATTTGATCATATCCCCTTGGGTTCCTAATTTTTTAATAGATTATGAATTCCTTGGGAGTACAGAATATGTTCCTCACTTTGTTGCATAACTATAGCACCTTGTCCAGAGTAACTCTTTAGGGAAAAAAAAAAAAAAAAAAAAAAACTGTTGATGATTGATTGTTTGTAGCCATAGTTGTTTACCAGAGGCTTACATAACTTCTTTAGCTTCTTACTTCTGTTCTTTAAAGCAGAGAATTTTGCCCTTTTTTTTGCTTCCTGTTGACATCTCAGGAAGGATTCACCTGTGTGTCACTTTCCATGGCCATTTCTGGTAGTGATAAGCAACTTTATTTCTCCTACTCCTGAAAGCATATTAGACTGTCAGTAAGATAGACTGATTTTTTTAATACCAATTAATTCAGAACTATTTCCATTGATATTTTCTGTATTATTTTTATTTTTATAACTGTAACAAACTACTTCTGACTCACCTCATAGTGATTGAAGGTCCTGCGGTCCAGACCAATGGTTGAGCACCATGTGTCTGAAAGTTTGGGTTTAATGCCAGTGGGAATCCGTTAACTTCAATGATGGTGTGGCTTAATCCCCATATTCCTACAATCCAAAGGTGGGGGTTTCTTTGCAATCTTCCCGCAAAATTGAAGACCTCTCTTGAAAATTGTGTTTCTATATCTAAACCATGAATGAGTCCCTGCTATTTATTTCCACAAATGTTAATGCTGTTACTTACATCTTCCATTCTGTGTTTTACCTGTTCAACTCTTAGACTCTACATAGGTATACCTTTCTAACTTTCTGAGATATCCTTTTTATGTTGGACTTAATTAATGTTGTCTGTTCACATTTCAAAAAAGCAAACTCATTTCATTCTTCAGAAGCCATAACTACTTAGGTTTCTTAACCTACAGGTTTGTGTCTCTTCCACATCTAACTCTCCAGCCCCCACACACATTCCTGCCTCTTTCTCTCTCTCTCTCTCCCTCTTCTATTCCCATTTGTGATGTGGTACATAAGCTATGACTGTACTTTCTAGTCTTATCTTGACCTCTTACTTCTCAAATTTTGGGGAAAAAGCAACCTAAAGTACACCTTCAGTAATAAGATTATTATGGTGATCATGGTGTATATACATCAGAATTTTTTTTTGCCACAATATAACTGAATATTTTCTAAATGTATGTTTTTTACAGTACACAAGGAAATTATTTTTTAAAGAGATAAAGAGAGATATGTTTAGTGTATTTTCTTTTGCTGGTAAGAAGGAACAAACACTGTTTTGCGAAATTATATTTCAGAGCACAAATTAAAGATTTATTCCATGGACAAATAAACCACCTGCCCCTGCATACTTTATGGGAATGTTTTACATTTTCCAATTCCTTATTTTACACACTCATTAATAACACAGAACATGTGCAGTTTGCATTAGGCATTTTCATAAGCATGAAATATTCAGCTCCTGCAGTGTTGAGTCAACATACCCAATATAATTATGAACACCGACCTCTGCAAGAAGTTCACATATCATGAGTATGTGTGTATGTGTGCTTATGTATATATACTTATTTATATAAATACACATACATACATATATATACTTATTTATATAAATACATATACATACATATATATACATATTACGCATATGAATAGCCATATACTTTTTCATTGTTTCTTTTGTTGTTATAGCAATGTCTATTGTTTAAAAGGTGAAAAGTTAGGAAACGGTGCTAAATTTTGAAAATCATTGCCTTCTTTTTTATATAACACTATGCTGAATACTAATGATGGTTATTCACAAATCCCGTTTTTATTAATAATTCTGAAATTTATTATAAAATACCTTTTTGATAATTTCAAAGCATGGCATGTTCTCTATAGTTTAACTTGGTTTTTAACCTCTAAAATACACCTGTATCATTAGGTTGGTCAAGTGTTCTTTGAAATTACACTTTTGGTTTTTACTTCAGACGGCTATTTGTGAATAACAAATAGAGAAGAATTATGCATACAAATATATTACCAGATAAAATAAATATGCCAAATATAATTGTCTCTATTCAGTCTCTGCTGTTAGAACACAATAACTCAGTGAGATTTCACCCTCAATTACTCTTCAACAGTTTTCTGTGAATGAGATGTTTTTTGAAAGCGTGTTTAAAGAAACAAGCACATAATGAGCCGCAACTCTCTAGAAAAACCTGGCCAGAATGCTACAAAAAAAATTTTGTCTGATATTTTAACAAGGGTATGTTATGACTTTCATTTTCAAGGATTTTTAGTAAATAAATATAAGGACTTCAATTAAGGATAATTTTTACTTTTGTTTATAACGGCTAGTTAATACTCGTAAGTTTGATGTGAAAGGCTTCATTAGTACTGTCCTGGTCATTGTAATGCACCTACTTCCTGGTCCTACCACAAAACTTCCATAAATGTAATGTCTGTTTGGTTGTGTCCCTTAGAGTGGTTGACAGTCAACCTCTAAGATATCTGTAAAAAATATTTGACATTAGTCTGGAAAGTTTCTGCTGTCAAAAGCAGTGGGAGCATATTGGATGTGCTACACTGTCCAATGATATGTCTTTTAAAAGTATTTTCACATATCACAAATGAGTTTCACTGCAACTTTTGTTGCAGTGGCAACTTTTGTTGCTGGAGTGCAGTGGCAGAGTCTCGGCTCACTGCAACCTCCGCCTCCCGGGTTCACGCCATTCTCCTGCCTCAGCCTCCCGAGTAGCTGGGACTGCAGGCACCCGCCACCACGCCTGGCTAATTTTTTGTATTTTTAGTAGAGACGGTGTTTCACCGTGTTAGCCAGGATGGTCTCGATCTCTTGACCTTGTGATCCGCCCGCCTCGGCCTCCCAAAGTGCTGGGATTACAGGCGTGAGCCACTGAGCCCAGCCCTTTATATATATATATATTATTATGCTTTAAGTTCTAGGGTACATGTGCACAACGTGCAGGTTTGTTATATATGTATACATGTGCCATGTTGGTGTGCTGCACCCATTAACTCGTCATTTACATTAGGTATATCTCCTAATGCTTTCCCTACCCCCTCCCCCCACCCCACAACAGGCCCCGGTGTGTGATGTTCCCCTTCCTGGGTCCAAGTGTTCTCATTGTTCAATTCCCACCTATGAGTGAGAACATGCGGTGTTCGGTTTTTTGTCCTTGCAATAGTTTGCTGAGAATGATGGTTTCTAGCTTCATCTGATGAGTTCACTGCAACTTTTGATAGTGGTTTAATTTTTAGTAAAAGTACCACTAAGGTGTTTGTTTTTCAAACTCAGATTTGTCTAATCTATTTCTCTTTTTCAATTTGTTTCAATAACCTGTTTCATTTTAACGTCCAATTTTCATTAATATTTTAACTCAAATATGTGTGTCCTTATGTGTGTGTATGTATGTGTGAATATATATATTTATAATATTCAGCTCAAAAACTATCTCCTAGTTCATCAGAATGTGAAACTAAATGTCAAAAGATTAATCTCTACAGAAAATGCAACATAAAAGATTTATATGCTGTGTGAGTGCATGAAAATACAAAGTGTTTTAGAAGTCAAAGTTTTCCTTAATAAAATATCTCTAAGAGATAACATACCAGAAAATTAACATTTGAACGAAGTGAACATAGCACCCAATTGCAGCCAAATCAGTAGGAGAAACATTTCTTGGAAAAACAGTAATACTTCCTTCCATCAGAGAGTACAGGGCTAAGCAGACGGGGAACTGAATACTTGGTTAATAGGTAAGAAGGATGGTGGCAGAGGTGACTGATGTTTCAGTGGAAGACGGTGAAATATGATGAAATGTTTCAAATGAAAATTTGGATAGTATAGATTTTAAAATAGGGACTGCTGTCTCTAGTCATAATGGAGCAGCTTGTCTTAGACTAGCTCTATGCCTGAAAATAACTTTAAAACTGAACAAAATGCGTAAAATAATTTTTAGAGTTGCACATCAGGAAGGACTGTGGCTCTTGAGAGGCAGAAGTAGAGAGTTAAGCCTGTCTTACATGCATTTGCAGCAAAGGAAGGCGATTGCGGTGAATAGAGGTCTCACTGAGCTGACGGATGGAAATTAGAGTTCAGAGTCACTCTAACTCTGTGGATGGAAATGGAGGGCAGAACACCTCATAGATAAGAATTATGCAGAGAAGGAGCTCCAGAAATCTTCATGATACTGTAAAATTTTTTGCTAAAAACCGAAGGGTGCATTCAAAGCTCAAAGGCATTGTGCTGGCAAAGTACAACTACTAGGAAAAAAATAACTGCTAGGTTTCTGTGATCTGAACAGTTACTGAACCTCATCCAGCACTAGAAAAACTATGATTTCTGACCTGTCCTACTGAATAAACCTCATTGAAATCACCAGGCATTCAGGAAAGAACCTAGAAAGAAACATTTCGGTAGGCCTGATCTAATCCCCAAACGGCAACTCTAGATCCGCTGTAACACAGCTAAAATAAAAGAACTAAAAAAAAAAAAAAAAAATTGCTTCTTTACCAAAGTAACTGGTGTCCAGAACAAAACTAAATACTGTATTAACTAAAGAAAACACAATTCCATCTCAACAATGTTGAGTCCATAATTTGCAGCATACAGTAAAGAATCAGTTGCCAAAATAATTATCAGCACCTACACCACTGATTTCAGGAGCTGTTTGTATGAAGGCAAACAAAGCAAGGTCCTACCAAACATAATATTACACTGAAGAAAATAAGGCAGAGTAGAGTCTGATTCCTTTGGTTCAAATCCCAGCACAGACAGTTACCAATGGTGTAACTTTGGGCTAGTTATTTATACCTGTCTTAGCCCCAATTTATCATCTGTAGATTGGGAATAATAATGGTATCTATTTAGCCAGTTTCCTGAGTCAGGAGTATTCCTGAGTCAGAGTGGGTTCACTTGGTTATCGGCTCAGGGTCTTATAAGGCTGAACTAAGCATGATAGCCATACTGCATTTTGATGTGGAGGTTGGGGTTCTCTTCCAAAATCTTTGGGGTAATTGACAGATTTTTTTGAAGTTGTAGTTACAGAGATCTCTGTTTTGCCAGTTGGCTGCTCAGCTACAGGTCAGTGTCAGCTTCTAGGGGCCTCCGGCTCATAGGCCTACTCAAAACATGATGGTTTACTTCTCTTTTCATGCCAGGAGGATAATTTCTCTGATGCTTTCTCTTCCTTTAAGAGCTCACCTGATTAGGTCATGCCTACCAAGGTAATTTTTCTTTTGATTCACTGAAAGCTAACTGATTAGTAAGCTAATCATGGGAGTGATATCAAATCTTATTCAATGGTCATACTCCCGTCAAGGGGAGGGTTTACTAAGGGTCATCTTAGAATTGTGGCTACCACATTTAGACATGTTGGGAAGAGAGAAGAGCTGAATAGTTGATCATCTTAGCTTTCCAAATTACCTGTCTCTTCTCTACATTTTTATGATATACGCAAATAACATGGCAAGTTACAGGTGCAGCAATCTATTTTTATCTGACATGGTATTATTTTTCTCTAAGAAAACAAACTCACAAACAAACAAAACCCCCCACAAAATCAATAGGCAATAAACAAAGCAAACTGGGGACCATTATTCTAAGTAAAATAGTGCAGGAATAAAAAATCAAATACCACATGTTCTCACTTATAAGAGGGAGCTAAACATTGGATACCCCTGGACGTAAAGATGGTGACAATAGGCCCTGGGGACTACTAGATGGGGTAAAAAGAAAGAGAGGGAAGGTTTGAAAAACTATTGGATGCTATGCTCACTACCTGGGTGATGAAATCATCCATACCCCAAACCTCAGCATCACACAGCATACCCACGTAACAAACCTACAAGCGTACCCCCTGAATCTAAAATAAAGTTTAATTTATTTAAAAAACTACACACACACAAAGCAAACCAAATAAATTCTCGTGATATTTTCAGCCTCTAAATCCAACTAATACATTCTAAGTAGAAATCTGCATCTCCATTCACAATGCTGTAATTTGAGTTCATCTTAGAAAGTCTATCACACACACACCGCCTCCTTCACATCTCTCTTGACTTCTCCATCCACAGATAAATTAAAGATAGAGACATACAAAGGCAAGTTCTTCAAAACCTGGTGTAATTATCTTACTTTCATAACAGGCTTGCATAACCTTCTGATTATGCTAACATCTCTGTTCCCTATCAAACTCACAATTGAGCTTTTGAACTGTTAATTTGTAAGTATATTGTGAGCACAGATATTTTTGTCTATTAATATATCTACTCTTGAAAATATTATAATGTATCACATTAGGCTATATTTTGTGGTTGGCCTAATTCATTTTGCTTGGTCAGTTTTTAACCTTTTTCTTGTGTTGTTACTCCTATACCTTGATGTGGAAAAAAGAAAAATCCAATACATTTATATGTTTATGTTCATAGTTATTGCACACATTTTTAACAGGTCTTGGAGCATCACAGTTGGGAAAATACCATAACACTACTGGGCTATTTTATGAGGCAATAATCTTATTGCTTACAAGTGAATTCGATTACAGTCTTACAAAACTACAGAAGAAATGCTATTACCTTACAAACATTTTTTGGTTGATCTTTTATTTATTTTTAAATTATGTCCAGTAAATATATAGTTATAAATCAAAGCTCTTCAGGTGCAGTCTAACTGAAAATGAAATTAAAAAGTCATAAAATGAAAATACCCGCTGATCTACATGTCTTGAAATTTCCCCAAATTACTACTATTGAACTTTATTTGACTGACCTAGAATATATTTGTGCCTCCTTGTTATTAAATGATATTTTATGAAAATTCTGTAATATAAATACTAAGTTTAAAACATCAAATCATTAATGATTTATTTAGCTAATGTTTTCTAAAGTGATAATTTTATTTCTTGAATCATTGTTTTATACGTTCAACCTTTTGCATGGTAATGGATGCTTAAATTTTAGGGTACATAAGTCAATGTCATTGGATCTCAAGCTTCTTTTCTCTATCTTTAATTTAAATCTCATCTGATTAAGAAACAAAAACAAACAAAAAACCAAACTGATAGGAACTGAATACTTGTTACTTGCAATGAACTAACTATAGCATGCAATCTTTCCAATTAGGTATAGTATAGATGCAGAACACATAAGTGGGAAATAGCTGTTTTGTTTTGTTTTTGGAAACATTCTTCTCCAAAGAGTATTTATATGATTAAACATATCAAACATTATTAATTTAATTAGGTATCATTAGGGATCAAACAGATCCGAATTCTAGCTTTCTTTCTAATTCAGGAGATTTATAATGTAAAAAATAATAATTTTGAGATCCTTCTAGCATAATACTTTAGATGCTCTTTGATTTAAAAACTGCAACATAGTTTTTATTTTTCTTTTAAATAACCTCCTTTACTGAAATCAACTTTTAATATTTTATTTTCTGTTTACCACTTACAGACATTTTCATAAAAGTCCGTGGCTTCCTGCATCTTTCTACCTAACCACATTCTGTAGCTGCATAATCATCTTCAGCTGTGCTGAGCAGAGAACTTGATGGTCTAGAATAGGAGTTGCCAAACTGTGCCTCTCAGGCCAACTTGAGCTTACCACCTGTTTTTGTAAATAAGGTTTTATTGAAACACAGCCACAGTTATTTGCTAACATATCATCTATAGATGCCTTCATGTTACAAGGGTTGTGCTGTTGTGACAGGCATCCTATGTCGTGCAAAGTCTAAAATATTTACTATCTGGTCCTTCACAGAAAAATTCTGCTGACCACTAATCTAGAAGCTAAACTTATCCATACAGAAACAGTACATAAATCCTTTTTTCCATACCACAGGGGGAACCTTTTAAAGTGTTTTCTGCACAGACTCTCATAGCAACCCCAATAGTATTTATTCCCTTTTGTCCATAAAGTTTACTAGCTCAGTAACACATCATTATTGGCTTTCCTTTTTCCTTTGCATCATGCTTTTATTATTTATTTTATTTTATTTTATTTATATTTTGAGACAAAATTTCACTCTTGTTGCCTGGGCTAGAGTGCAATGGCGCAATCTTGGCTCATTGCAACCTCTGCCTCCCAGGTTCAAGTGATTCTCCTGCCTCAGCCTCCCGAGTAGCTGGGATTACAGGCATGCACCACCATGCCCGGCTAATTTTGTATTTTTAGTAGAGACAGGGTTTCTCCATATTGGTCAGGCTGATCTCGAACTCCCAACCTCAGGTGATCCGCCCACCTCGGACTCCCAAAGTGCTGGGATTACAGGCATGAGCCACCGCGCCTGGCCAGCATCATGCTTTTAAAACCTCACCCAGTTTCTAGGATCATCTCCCAAATAAACTTGCTTTTGAATGCATATTTTGGCCTCAGAATGTGATTGTGGAGAACTCAAACTTATATATCTTCTATTCAATATTTTTGTCTGTGCAACTATTGCTTAGATTAGCTGAGTTTTTAAATGACAAGGTTTTATGCAATATTCATTATTTCACTGCAATATTCTTCTTTCACTGCAGACATCCTTTACCAGACCATAAGATGTGGGTAAAATTGTGAGATATCTAAGGATTGTAATTCTTTTTCTTTTTTGGTATATTTTGTGCTCATATTAGGAATTATTTTAATTTATGTTGGAATTTCACTGTGTATCTTATGAGAACAAAATATTCATCAGTTCTTTTCTACTCTTAAGATGTACAGCATATCCGTAGTCAACCAGTATAAATTAAATCATTATACAGTGCTGTGGGGAATATTGAATAGTCCTACTCTTGGGACAAAAGACTAAAGATGGAGAAACTATGACTCCTTGCTCTTGTTTTAAATAATATATCAGTTTGAAAGAATAAGCATATATTGCTTGAGAAAGTCTGAAAGACCAGAAACATCATTACTAGTTTAAATGTACACCCTTTTGCTACAAAGCATGCTAAGATTTTAGGACTATCATGATCCAACTTGCTGTCAACTGGGTTATATAACCACAATGAGAGCTGTAAAAGATGGCCTTTTGGGGAAAAGGTAAGCACGTAACATGGGCACAATCTATATCAGCTAATATGTATAGAAAGGGCTTGGAATCTGCAAACCCAGAATATTAAGAGACCAGCCTAATCAATAAAACTAGACTATCAGCATTAGAGAGCTCACTCAGATCTTCT
The DNA here is from genome assembly GCF_028885655.2 of Pongo abelii. Lineage (NCBI taxonomy): Eukaryota > Metazoa > Chordata > Mammalia > Primates > Hominidae > Pongo > Pongo abelii. Next base: position 62,305,532 of record NC_085928.1, read on the forward strand.
CTACGTCTAAACATAAAATGGAAGAGCGAGGAGAAGCTACTTATGTAGAATCAATTTCACTGGGATTATGGGGTTAAAATAAGGTGCCATGTCTTTATAAAGCCAAGTTTGGAGACAAAGTGAGATTTCAGTGATAATCAATGTGCAGTGGTTATGGTTGAATTTTTAAAGTAGAAATAGCATTTACATCATAAGTGGTAGTATCCTTTCACAAAGAATGAATGTGGAAAACAATTCTGCCATAGTTTCCATTTTATTTATTTACTTTTTCTTTATTCTAGTACTCTAGAATACTTTTAAGGCCTGGGAAATTTGTGGAGTTTATAGTACATATTCCCCATTTTGTTTCATGTGACTTGATTGTAGTTACTGCTTTGGAATCTAACATCTGATCACAGTGAAGTATCTAAGAACTTTTCAAATGTACAGTTAGTACTAAACAGTCAAGGGATCTTGAAGAGAATGGGATGTTCTAAAATTCAGCTTGATTTTTATCCTTAGCACACCCACACATGTAATAGTATCTGCAAGACTCCCTTCTCTGTGTCATATCTGTTATTCTGAATTCTCAAATCATGTAGCCTTTGATTTAAAAAAAAAAAAGCCATTTTTTTCTTTCTTTCTTTCTTTTCTTTTTTTTTGTTTTTTTGTTTTTAGAGATACTGCTATAGATACGCAGTCTCCCACTCTGTTGGCTTTCAAAGTTGTGACCATCAGGAAATTTCCTTCCTGCCTTCCTGCTAGAAATACCTTTCTATGTTAAATCACCTTCAATCTTTCATTTAAAAAAAGAGAAAAAATAGCATCTAGATCGTGTCATAATGTATTACAACTTGCTGGCACTCCACTTCTGTTGATCTTGTCAATCTCTTTTGCTGACTTCCTGGCAGATGTCTCATTTTTGCTCTAAGCTACTTGAAATAGGATAGTTCATTTTCAAGATGTTTTAGATTTCACATCATTTTATCAGAAGATATTTCTTATAAATGGTGTGCATATCAAAAAATCGGTTTTGTCACTTTCATCTTATGTTATTTAATACTTTCTGTAGTAAATAGCCCAAGTAATGGAAAGTTTTGAACAATAAATTCCGTATTTGACATTCTGGAAATTAAGATTTTATTTCCCTTGGAATCATTATTTTCCTCCTGCCTATATTTTGAGTTAGTTATTCATACAACTGTGAACACCATAATCTTGCCCATAAATCCCTCTTTGAAAGTAATTAGCAAATGTTTATCATGTTAAAATCTATGAATTTACGTATCCATCTTATCTTTCCCCAAACTCTAAACTATTTAACTGAGATAAAAACCTTCCATAGGTATTTTTCATAGTGTTTAAGTGATAAATTTAGGTTAAAGTTTTATACTTTGTTACCATTTGCTATATATTTATCAAGTTATTTATAATTTATTAATTTGTTTAAATATCCCAATTAGTATGAGCTATGTTGCTAAATTTTTACTTGATTTTCAGTAATACTGTATTAGTACATCCTGCAAAAAACATGCAAATAAATAACATACATTGGAGTTGAGTCGTGCAAATAAATGAAAGACACAGGAATTTGTATAAAAATCTATTGCTGTCCAGTTGTATAAATATTGTCTTGTGCTTTTTAAACTTGTCCTCTATTTTTTTTCCTGGTACATAACTTAAATATTTTCACTGCAAAAGAATGATAAGCAAGTGAGATGTTAGACTAGTCAATTAGCATGATTTAATTATTCCACACTGTAAACATAAAAATATATAGTATATTAAAATATATAAACCCAATAAATATATATAATTACTATTTCTCCATTAAAAATACAATTTGAAAACTTTTTAAAAAATTGTAAGGACTGTGGTTTAAGAATATATAACTGAAGTCAGAAGGCTTTAAGTTACAGCGCACATGTTTTTGGACAAATTTTTATGCTAGACAGTCTTCCCTACCCTTCATTAGAATATAGCACTTCTTTATGAGTTCTACATTCCCCTCTCCAACCACCAACAGTTTTAGTTCTATTTGAGTGTGTCATTTTCTTCTGGCTATTACTGATTCATCTGGAGTGGGCACCTAAACCAACCTGAACTAATTACAGTATTTTTTCATTGTTATATAAACTAGAAATCAGAAATAGGATCCTTACAATCCTTTTTAGTTGAGGCAGTTTTGATACTCAGGAAATGTTGTTGGCCATATTTGTTCTATCAAGTGGAGAAAATAAGGGACCATAAGAACAAATTTGATTTTAATGTAGAAACAAGCAAAGATGCATTAAGCAGAGAGAGAGAGAGAGAGAGAGACAGAGACAGAGAGAGAAACAAAGAGACAAGAGAATGTGAAGTGTGTGTTGGAAATAGGATTCACCTAATTCTGGACCCTGATATGAAAGGTACACAAACGTATGGGGTTACTGGCTATCCTTTTATGGGTTATAGTTTACCAGATGATTAAATTTTACCCTTTGCTGAATTACAGGCTTTTTCCCAATTCAAATGAATCTCTGGCTTAAGCTCTTCTCACTTTGTTTTTTTAACATACAGGATGCAAAAGCGTAGCAAAAGGTAGTTTCAGTGGCAGAAATCAAGCTTCAGTTGCTTTCCTTTTCTTAATGAGCTGCAGTTATGGCTCTAGTTTGAGCCTCCTTTGCTGCATACATGGTAAACAAACAAACAAATAAACAAACACACTTTGCCACATAATGACTCCTAGGACATAGCCTCTGTTTCTTGTTCAGTGAATGGTGCCTTTGATAATGATCTATCTTACAAACAAAATCCAAAATTATTAATCCAGGAACACTGAAAGAGGCTGCTGCTAAAACAAGCTTCTCAAAGGTCCGGACTATCATTTGAACATACTATATTTCTCTCTTCTGTTGACTTGTTAGTGGTACCATTAGTGTGGCAGGTTTTTGTTGTTGTTGTTTTCTTAGGAGGAGGGAGTTGTATTGTTAGCAAGCCCCATGGAAAATATAAACAAAGAAAAGAAGATAGCTAATGGCTGGGGTTGACACTTGGTAAGGATCAACAGCAGAAAGAACCAGTGCAGGCAGATAGGGTAATGTTTTAAGTTCAGCCTTTTGGGAGTTATATACTCCCCGATGCAAGCAGCAGTTTGAGAAACCTGTGTACCCCAGCTGTGAACCAACTTACCCCCAGAGGGCACCCGGAAATAGACAGAAGATTTACCCAGCTGGATGTGTCATGTTTTATCCTTATAATAAAAGTAGTACAGATGAATTCTTTGGGCCATAAAGAGGCTTTTATACACAGCAGAACTGAACTTTTGGCACACATTTTCTCTGAAAATCAATGCATCTACCATTGGAAAAAAAAAACAAACTTAAAAAGATCATAACGTCTTTGGCAGTAAAAGATAGAAGATGAGAATTACCCAAAAGGTAATTTAATAGGTATACATCATTCTAAATATGTTTTAAAAGTTTCATTTTATTTCTTTTTGAAAAACAATTTAATTTTTTGGTACACAGTAGATGTATATATTTATGGGATACAGGCACGCAATGCATAATAATCACATCAAAGAAAATTGGGAATCGATTTCTTCAAACATTTATCTTTTGTGTCACAAATGATCCAATTGTAATCTTTTAGTTATTTTAAAATGTATAATTAAATAATTATGGACTATAGTCCCCCTGTTGTGTTACCAAATTCATTCTATTTTTTTGTATCTATTAACCATCCCCACCTTCTTCCTCCCCTCCCCACTACCCTTCACAGCCTCTGGTAATAATCCTTCTATTCTCTAGCTCCATGAGTTCAATTGTCTTTATTTTTAAATCCCACAAATAACTGAGAACATATGATTTTCGATTTTTCTGTCCCTGGCTTATTTCACTTAATATAATGACCTCCATTTCCATCCATGTTGTTGCAAATGACAGAATCTCATTTTTTTTTTTTTTATAGCGGAATAGTTCTCCACTGTGTGTGTGTGTATATACATATATATATATATATATATATATATGTATATACACACACCACATACCACGTTTTATTTATCCATTCATCTGTTGATGGACACCTAGGTTTCTTCCAGATCTTAGCTATTGTAAACAGTGCTGCAACAAACATGGGAGTGCAGATATCTCTTCAATATACTGATTTCCTTTCTTTTGGGTATATACCTAGCAGTGGGATTGCTGGCTCCTATGGTAGCTCTATTTTTAGTTAATTGAGAAACCCCCAAACTGTTCTCCATACTGGTTCTACTAATTTGCATTCCTATCAACAGTACACCAGGGCTTCCTTTTCTCCACATCCTTAACAGCACTTGTTATAGCTTGATGTTTTGATAAAAGCCATTTTAACTGGGCTGAGATGATATCTCATTGTAGTTTTCATTTACATTTCTCTGATGACCAGTGATATTGAGCACCTGTTCATATGCCTGTTTGTCATTTACATGTCTTCTTTTGAGAAATGTCTATTCAAATGCTTTGCCCATTTTAAAATTCAATTATTAAATTTATTCCTATTGAGTTGTTTGAGCTTCTTATATATTCTGATTATTAATTCCTTATCAGATGGGTAGTTTGCAAATATGTCTCCCACTCTGTGGGTTGTGTCTTCACTTTGCCGATTGCATCCTTTGCTGTACAAAAGCTTTTTAACTTGATGTGATCCCATTTGTCCATTTTTGCTTTGGTTTCTGGAGCTTGCGGGTATTGCTTAATAAATGTTTTCCTAGATTAATGTTATGGAAAGTTTCCCCAATGTTTTCTTAAAGTAGTTTCATAGTTTGAGCTCTTATATTTAAGTCTAATCCATTTTTATTTGATTTTTGTGTATGGCAAGAGATAAGGATATAGTGCCATGCTTCTGTATATAGATATCCAGTTTTCTGGTACTATTTTTGAAGAGACTGTCTTTTCCCTAAAGTATGTTCTTGTCACCTTTGTCAAAAATAAGTTCATTGTAGGCATGTGGATTTGTTTCTAGGTTCTCTACTCTGCATCATTTGTCCATATGTTTGTTTTTATGCCAGTACATGCTATTTTGGGTACTGTAGCTCTGTAATATAATTTGAAGACAGATAATAATTATTTCAGTTTTGTTCTTTTCAGTCAGGATAGCTTTGTCTTTCCTGGGTCTTTTGTGGTTCCATAAAAATTTTAGATTTGTTTTTTTCTATTTCTGAGAAGAACGCTATTGGTGTTTTGATAGGAATTGCATTGTGCTTTGGGTAGTATGGACATTTTAACAATATTGATTCTTCCAATCCGTGAACATAAAATATCTTTTCATCTTTTGATGTCTTCTTCAATTTCTTGCATTGATATTTTATAGTTTTCATTGTAGATATATTTCACCTCTTTGGTTAATTTCTAGGTATTTAGTTTTGTGTCTGTTGTGAATGGGATTACTGTTTTGTAACAGGAAGCTTTTCTTCTATTTTGATGTGGGCATTTATAGCTATAAATTTCCCTCAGTACTGTTTTTGCTGTATCCCATAGGTTTTGGTATGTTGTGTTTCCATTATCACTTGTGTCAGAGAATTTTTCAGTTTCCTGCTTAATTTCTTCATTGACCCATTGGTCTTTCAGGAGCATATTGTTTAATTTTTATATGTATAGTTTTCAAAATTTCTCTCGTTGTTGATTTCTACTTTTATTCCATTGTGTTCAGATAAAAATGGTTGGTAGGTTGTCATTTTTTTTGAAATTGTTAAGATTTGTTTTGTGACTAACGTATATAATATCTTTCAGAATGATTTATGTACTGAAGAGAAAATGTGTACTCTGCTGCTGTTGGGTAAAATGTTGTGTAGGTATCTATTAGGGCCATTTGTTCTATGGTTCAGATTAAGTCTGACTTTTTTTGTTGAGTTTCTGTCTGAGAGAACTGTCCAATGCTGAAAGTAGAGTGTTGAAGCCTCCAGTTATTATTGTATTGAGGTTTTAGAACCTCAATACAATAATTCTATTATTCTATTATAATTCTATTATTAGAATTCTCTTTAGTTCTAATAATATTTGCTTTATATACATGAGTGTTCCAGTGTTGGGTGGGTATATATTTATAAGCATTATATCCTCTTGCTAAACTGACCCCTTTATCAGTATGTAATGACGTTCTTTGGCTCTTTTTACAATTTTTGCCTTGAAAACTATTTTGTCTGATATAAGTATAGCTACTCCTGCTCTTTTTTGGTTTCCATTGGTATAGAATACCTTTTTCCACCTCTTTGTTTTCAGTCTGTGTCTGTCCTTATAGGTGAAGTGTGTTTCTTGGAAGCCAAAGATCATTGCATCTTGTTTTTTCATCCACTCAGCCACTCTATGTCTTTTGATTGGAGAGTCTAGTCCTTTTACATTCAAAGATACTATTGATAAGTAGAGACTTACTCCTGTCCTGTTATTTGTTTTCTGATTGTTTTGCACTCTTCTCTTCTTTCTTTCCTTTTTTTCCTTTTAGTGAAGGTAATACTTTTTTTTTTTTTTTTTTGGTGGTATGCTTTAATTTCTTGCTTTTTATTTTTTGTATATCTATTGTAAGATTTTTGGTTTGAGATTACCATGAGGCTTGCAAATAGTGTCTTATAACCCATTATATTAAACTGATGACAATTTAATAACACTGATTCCATATAGAAACACACAGAAAGATAACTAACAATAATTCTGCACTTTATCTTTGTCACTTCACTTTTTAACTTTTTGTTGTTTATCTTTATGTGTTATTGTACTATCTAGTCCTTGAAATGTTGTCGTAGTTATTACTCTTAGTAATAACTAGTATAGTTAGTAATAACTAGACAATGATTAGTATTGTCTTAAGTCTTTCTACTTGAGATAAGGTTATTTTATATACCACCATTACAGTGTTATAATATCCTGTTTTTCTGTGTGCTTACTATTACCAGTGAGTTTTGGTCCTTCAGATTATCTCTTATTACTCATTGACGTCTTTTTCTTTCAGATTGAAAAATTGGCCTTGAAAAACAGGCGTGGTGGCTCACGCCTATAATCCCAGCATTTTGGGAGGCTGAGGCAAGTGGATCACCTGAGGTCGGGAGTTCGAGACCAGCCTGACCAACATGGAGAAACCCTGTCTGTACTAAAAATACAAAAAAAATTAGCTGGGTGTGGTGGTGCATGCCTGTAATCCCAGCTACTCAGGAGGTTGAGGCAGGAGAATCGCTTGAACCTGGAAGGCGGAGGTTGCAGTGTCCTGAGATCGTGCCATTGCACTCCAGCTTGGGCAACAAGAACGAAACTCCGTCTCAAAAAGAAAAGAAAAGCTCTTTTTAGCATTTCTTGTAGGGTAGATTTGGTGTCCTACAAGATGTGGAAAAAAAGATCTTTTTGTTTGTCTGGTAAGGTCTTTATTTCTTCTTCATGCTTGAAGGATATTTTCACCAGATATACTATTCAGGGATACAAGCAATTTTTCTTTCAGCACTTTAAAGATGACATGCCATTCTCTCCTGTCCTGTAAGATGTACTGATAAGACTGTTGCCAGATGTGTTGAAACCCCCATTGTATAGTATCTGTTTCTTTTCTCTTGCTGCTTTTAGGGTTCATTTTTATTATTTTATTTTATTTTTGAGACAGTCTCCCTCTGTTCACCCAGGCTGGAGTGCAGCAGAGTGATCTTGGCTCACTGCAACCTCCGTCTCCCTCCTTTAAGTGATTCTCATGCCTCAGCCTCTGGAGTACCTGGGATAACAGGTGTGTGTCACCATGACCTGCTAATATTTTTTTTTTTGTATTTTTAGTAGAAATGGGGTTTCAACACGATTGCCAGGCTGGTCTCGAACTTCTGGCCTCAAGTGATCCACCCACCTCGCCCTCCCAAAGTGCTAGGATTACAGGCATGAGCCACTGCACCTGGCCTGGGATCCTTTCTTTATCCTTGACCTTTGGTAGATTGATTATTAAATACCTAGAGGCAGTATTCTTTGGATAAACTGCTTGATGTTCTGTAACATTCTTGTACTTGAATGTTCCTATCTTCTCTAGGTTTGGGAAGGGCTCTGATAATAGGCTTTGAATAAACTTTCTATCCCAGTCTCTTTCTCTACCTCGTCCTAAGGCCAACAGCTCTGAGATTTGCCCTTTTGAGGCTACTTTCTAGAACTTATAGGCATGCTTCATTGTTTTTCGTTCTTTTTTCTTTTGTCTCCACTCACTGTATTTTCAAATAGCCTGTCTTTAAGCTCACTAATTCTTCCTTCTGCTTGATGAGTTCTGCTATTAAGAGACTAATGCTTTCTTCAGCCTGTCATTTACATTTTCCAACTCCAGAATTCCTTCTCTGTGTTGTCTGGAATTTCTTTGTGTTTCTTCCAAACAGCGATTTTGAATTACCTGTCTAAAAGGTCATACAACTATTTCTCCAGGATTGGTTTCTGGTGCCTTACTTAGTTCATTTGATCAGGTCATATTTTCCTGGATAGTGTTGATGCTTGTAGATGTTTGTCTCTGCCTGGACATTGAATAATAATACTATAAAAAATACCTAAGTATTTATCATAGTCTTCATCATCTGGGCTTGTCCTCCTTGGTAATGTTTTTCATGTATTATTAGCGATTTGGGCCCCAAACCCAATAACACTGTGATTTTTTGCAGACTTGTAAAAGTTTCATCTTGGTTGACTTGGATAAGCTCCAGACATCTCTGGATTACCAGGTAGACTTTTGTTCTTCTCCCTAACTTTCTACCAAGCAAATGGAGTCTCTCTCTCCATGCTGAACCACCTGGAGCTGGGGATATAGTGATGTAATTACCCCTGTGGCCACCACAACTGGGATTGCGCTGGGTCACATCTGAAGTGAGCACAGCACCGGGCCTTGCCCAGGGCCCTTGCCTTCATGGCAGTGAGTTCTCCCAAGCTCCTACAGATGTCCAGAGATGCTGTCTGGAAACCAGGGCTTTGATTAAAAAATCTTAGCAGTTTACCTGATGTTCTATTCTATCGTGGCTAAAAGTGTGACTCATACCACAATACAAAGTCCTCCCTGCTCTTCCCTTCCCATTTCATAGGCAGAGGAGCCTCTCTCTGCGGCCACCATCACCACCAGTCAGTGGGGGTTCTACGAGGCCACCACTGATGTTCACTTAAAGCCCAAGGGCTCTTCCAACAGCCTGTGGTGAATGCTGCCAGACAGACCTGGGACTCACCTTTCAGAGCAGAGCAGTAAGCTCCCGACTGCCCCAGAGCAGGTCCAGAAATTGTTTACATGAGGAAAATTAATCTAAAATGATGTAATAAAATATGCCTTTACTCCTATAAGTGTTATCTTCCACAAGTGTTTAATATTTAATGAGAACATTTTAAAAATATTTTAAATATTTAAATGTTTATTTAAACATTTTCTTTGGTTTCTTTCTTCATGGGAAAACTGTATCCAAAAGGACTTGATCTGCTTTTAGGTACTAACGGTAGAATGAAGAGTAATAGATTTGGTGAGACCAATTCCTATAAGCTCATGCCGACGTTTCCTCTACCATATGGCTGGTATTTCATATAGCCACGGAAACTGTTAGAGCTAAGCAGAATAATGATCTCATTTGGACACATCTAACTCTGCCGTTTTTGTGTGGACACGGCCTTGGCCAATAGTGATTTGATTTTAGATGGAGTCTGACAAAGGCAGAATGTGAAGGAGGTGAAATACAAGTAGACTCACAACGAATTAGATGTACCGTATTTCTTTCCTGTCAGGCCTAAAGTTGTGACCTGCTTGAAAAGGCGGAAAACTAAAATGGAAGAAAGGTCTGAGAACTCAGAAGCCTCAGTGAGAAAATGCCACTGCTAAAAGAGAAATGACCTTTATGGATTTTGCTCTTCATACTTTGTGAACTGCCTTAGGAGTTAAATTTTGAAAAGAATAGCATGAATGTTCTTATTTCTAGCCTTGTTAAAGAGCTTTTTTTTAAAAACAATTTTAATGCTAAGGTTAATTAGGAAAGAAGGCACAGGGAATCCATTTTTGTTTCTAAGAATGAACAGGTAAGTGGTAAAGGATACACCAAAGAGAAGACAGACTCTTTTGCAATATTTTTGTTTTTTGCTTTCCTGATTTTAGTTTTCTGTAAAAACCTCTGCCTCTCAGGGTCTATAAAATCATTCCATTATATCTTGTATCATATTTTTTAGGTCAACAAGAAAATAGTGTTCTCTCAGTATTCATCTGATGAACAAAAAAAGTTACGTAAAAAAAGTAGAAGGCCTGTCTCTTTTTCCTAATCTGGTAGCTTCTATTTCTACATGAAATTTCTTATATTTTCCCTGTTCCAGCTGCTAGATTTTCAAGAGTAAAATCTGAGAATGGACCAAAAGTTAATTCTAATTAGAAAATGAAACCATTAATATTTAGATCTTTAAAAGTTTAAATTTTTGAAGATCCTTGTAACTTTCTCTGATAAAGAACACATACATTCTTGATGAAAAGGCACAGAAGAGGAAGAATTTGAATCCCCCTTTTCTTGGGTCTTCATTGCTTTCTAACTGATTAAAAGGAATAATGAGACTATCTTACTGTTAAGTGACAATATGTGTTTTTATTTTAAGTACATAATTATGTTTTCTTAAATTATCCCCAACTTCAAACTCATCCCTACTTCACCTTGCTTCCCTAATTCCTGTCTAATCTTAGATTTAGGGTTAATTTTCTTTTTCTGAAGATTTCTTTGAATTCCTTGGTATGAACACATTTTAATACTAGCACATATTTTTGATTTAATTATTTTTATCTTAATTATTTCAAGTCTAAATCTTTCTCTTCAGTGACACTTACTCCTTAAAATCAGAATCCATATCTTAAATAGGGGGTAATTATACAATTTCAAAAATATCCCCCAAAGATACCTTGAACTCTCAAACTATATTTAATATCTTTAATCTCATAGGTAAGTGAGATTCCTTCTGCTGGAAATAGTCAACTTGATCAAAATATGTGAGATTGATTATTTTCATTAAGAGATTTGTAGTATAGAAACTTTTAAGATATTTTTTAATGTAATTTGAAATAGAAATGGAGGCTTATTGAAGGCCCTGAGTGTTTTAGGACAATGGACAAACTATGATAATTGTAAGTGAACAAAAAATTAGTGACAGTTTTCCAATTTTATTTATGCTTTGATCACCTACAACTGCTAGTGTAGGCATCAATACATTCTTGACTGAAAATCGTTCGAGCATTGCATTGTGGCTATTTTATATTTCTTTTTAAAAATATAAAAAAACTCTCTAATTGAAAAGAGAAACATAGGTCAACATTTTTATGCTGTCGTAATTTCTCATATAAGCAGATTTTTTAATTTTCTTTTTTTTTTTTTAATTTTTTTGAGACAGGATCTCACTCTATCACCTAGGCTAGAGTGCAGTGGTGTGATCATGGCTCACTTCAGCCTCGGCCTCCTGGGTTCAAGTAATCCTCCCACCTCAGCCTCCTGAGTTGTTGGGACCATGCCTGGATAATTTTTGTAATTTTTTTGGAGACAAGATTTTGCCGTGTTGCCCAGGCTGGTCTCGAACTCCTAAGCTCAAGTAGGCCACCTGCCTCAGCCTCACAAAGTGCTGGGATTATAGGCAGTAAGTATTTTTTCAATGTTAAACACTTAAAAGTAAAAGTTTTTTCTTTTTCTCCAAATTTATTTTTTAATTGACATATAAATTTATATGTATTTATTGTGTACAACACGATGTTTTAAAGTATATATACGTTGTAGACTGGTTAAATATAGCTAATAAACTAATTACCTTACATAGTTATCATTTTTGTGTTAAGAATAATTTAAATCGACACTTTTAGCATTTTTTAAGAATATAATATACTGTCATTAACTATAGTCACCGTGCTATGCAATAAGTCCCTTAAACTTCTTTCTCCTATCAAACTGTGAATGTGTATTCTTTGACAAACATCTCTCCAACCCCTTCCACCCTCTAACTACCCACAGATTCTGGTAACCATCATTCTGTTTTCTACTATTTTGAGATCCATTGTTTTAGATTCCACATATGAATGAGATCATGTGGTATTTGTGTTTCTGTGTCTTGCATTTTTCACTTAACATAATGTTCTCTAGGTTTACCCATTTTTGCCTAATGACAGAATTTCCTTCTCGTTTCATGGATGAAAAATATTTCACTGTGTATATAAATCACATTTTCTTTATCCATCCTTTCATTGATAGGCAAAATATGATTCCATATTGGGCCTATCACGAATAAAGTTGTAATAAGCATGCAAGTGCAGATATCTCTTTAACATGTTGATTTGCATACGTCCTGATGATTAAGTGTGATGTTGAGCACTATTTTATACACTTGTCAGTCATTTGCATGTCTTGACTTCTCAGAAAGATCTATTCAGGCAATTTGCCAATTTTAAAATCAGGTTATTTGTTTTCTTGCTATAGGTGTTTGAGTTTCTTGTATAGAGTGGATATTAACCCCTTATCGGATGTATAGTTTCAATTATTTTCTCTCGTTTTGTGTTTGTTCTCTTCACCTGGATTTTTTCCTTTGCTGTGCAGAAGCTTTTTAATTTTATATAATCTCATTTGTCTATGAAGAGACTCATTTCCCGATTGTCTGTTTTTGGCATCTTTGTCAAGATGCAGTTGGCTGTGAATGTATGAATTTATTTCTGAGCACTTTATTCTCTTCCATTTGTCTATATGTTTGTTTTTATATCAGTTCCATGTTGTTTTGGTTACTCAAGCTTTGTAGTATATTTTGAAGTTAGGTAGTGTGATGTCTCCAGCTTTGTTCTTTTTGCACAAGATTGCTTTGGCTGTTAAGAGTCTTTTGTGTTTTCATATGAATTTTAGAACTGATTTTTTTCTATTTCTGTAAAGAATGTCATTGGCATTTTGAACCTGTAGATTGCTTTGTTAAGTATAGACATTTTACCAATATTAATGTTTCCAATCCTAACCATGAGAAATCTTTCTATTTATTTGTGTATTCTTCAGATTATTTCATCAATGGTTTATAATTTTCAGTGTACGCATCTTTCACCTCATTGGTTAAATTTATTCCAAGGCATTTTATCTTTTTTGTAGCTATTGTAAATTGGATTTTTGAAAATTTATTCTTCCGATAGTTCATTGTTAATGTATAAAAGTGCTACTGATTGGCCAGGCATGGTGGCTCACGCCTGTAATCCCTGGCTTTGGGAGGCCAAGGCAGGTGGATCACGAGGTCAAGAGATGGAGACCATCCTGGCCAACATAGTGAAACCCCGTCTCTACTAAAAATACAAAGATTAGCTGGGCGTGGTGGCACGTGCCTGCAGTCCCAGCTACTTGGAAGGCTGAGGCAAGAGAATCGCTTGAACCCGAGAGGCGGAGATTGCAGTGAGCCGAGATCGTGCCACTGCACTCCAGCCTGGCAATACAGCGAGACTCCGTCTCAAAAAAAAAAAAAAAAAAAAAAAAAAGTGCTACTGATTTTTGGATGTTGATTTTGTTCACCATTGTACAAGTTTACTTTGTTTATTGATTCTAACAGTTTTTTGATGGAGACTTGAGGGTTTTCTATGAATATATGATCATGTTGTTTGCAAACAGGCACATTTTAACTTCTTTTCCAATTTGGATGCCTTTTATTTCTCTCTTGCTTAATTGCTCTAGCTAGGACTTACTTCCAGTACTATATTGAATAACAGTGGTTAGAGTGGGCATCTTTGTCTTTTTCCAGATCTTAGAAGAAAAGTTTCAACTGTCTTCATTCAGTATGATGTTAGCTGTCAGTTTGTCATATATGGCTTTTATTTATATTCCTTCTACACCAAATTTGTTGATGGTTTTTATGATGAAGCGATGTTTTGTCTTTTCTATTTCTTTCTGCACCTATTAAAGCAATCCAATGGGTTTTGTCTTCATTATGTTAATATTATGTATCACATATATTAATTTGTGTATGTCATACCATCTTTGCACCACTCAGATGAATCCCCCTTTATCACAGTAAATGAACTTTTTAATGTGCTGTTGAATTTGGTTTGCTAGTATTTTGTTGAGAATTTTGCATGTATATTCAGAGATATCGGCCTGTAGTTTTCTCTGTGTTGTACCTTTGACTGGTTTTGGTATTAGAGTAATGCTGGCCTCATAAAATGAGTTTGGAAACATTCTCTCCTCTTCAACATTTTGGAAGAGTTTGAAAAGAATTGGTTTTAGTTCGTCATTAAAGATTTCGTAGATAAATGTTCAGCACTTATGCCGTTAGATCTTGTTTTTATTTATTTATTTTTTCTTTGGTGGGAGACTTTTTATTACTGATTGCATGTCCTTATTTGTTATTGGTCTTCTCAGATTTTCTATTTCTTCATAATGTAATCTTGGTAGGTTGTATGTGTCCAGAGATTTATCTGTTTTTTATCTAAGTTATCCAATTTGTTTGGCATATAGTTGTTTATAATAGTCTTTTTATTTTTTTATTTTTATTTTTTTTTCAGATGCAATCTTGCTCTGTCTCCCAGGCTGGAGTGCAGTGTTATGATCTTGCTCACTGCAACCTCCACCTCCCGAGTTCAGGTGATTTTCCCACCTCAGCCTCCACAGTAGTTGGGACTACAGGCATGCACCACCACTCCCAGCTAATTGTTTTGTGTTTTTAGTAGAGACGAGGTTTCACCATGTTGGCCAGGCTGGACTCGAACTCCTGACCTCAAGTCATCTGCCTGCCTCAGCCTCTCAAAGTGCTGATTACTTTATCAAAGTGCTGATTAATCAAAGTGCTGGGATTACAGGTGTAAGCCACCACACTTGGCCTCATAATGGTCTCTTATGATTCTTCATATTCCTGTGGTATCAGTTGTTTGTCTCCTTTGTGATCACTTATTTATTGGTTTTGACTTTTTTTTTTTTTTTTTTTTTTTGAGATAGAGTCTCGCTCTGTCGCCCAGGCTGGAGTGCAGTGGTGCGATCTCGGTTCACTGTAAGCTCCGCCTCCCGGGTTCACGCCATTCTCCTGCCTCAGCCTCCCGAGTAGCTTGAACAACAGGCGCCGCCACCACGCCTGGCTAATTTTTTGTATTTGTAGTAGAGACGGGGTTTCACCCTGTTAGCCAGGATGGTCTCGATCTCCTGACCTTGTGATCTACCTGCCGCAGCTTCCCAAAGTGCTGGGATTACAGGCGTGAGCCACCGTGCCTGGCATTTTTTTTTTTTTTAATTATACTTTAAGTTCTGGGGTACATGTGTACAACGTGCAGGTTTGTTACATACATATACATGTGCCATGTTGGTCTGTTGCACCCATTAACTCGTCATTTACATTAGGTATTTCTCCTAATGCTATCCCTCCCGCATCACCTACCACACAACAGGCCTGGATGTGTGATGTTCCCTACCCTGTGTCCAAGTGTTCTCATTGTTCAGTTCCCACCCGTGAGTGAGAACATGCAGTGTTTGGTTTTCTGTCTTTGTGATAGTTTGCTCAGAATGATGGTTTCCAGCTTCTTCCATGACTTTTTCAAGAAAACTTACTCCTCTTCATTTTGTTTATCTTTTTTTCATTTTTTACTCTGTTATTTATAGTATAATCTGTACTATTTCCTTCCTTCTATTAATTTTGGGCTTAGTTTGCTTATTTCTGTAGATCCTTTAGTTGCAATATTAGGGTTTTTTTTTTTTTTGAAATCTTTCTCTTTTTTTTGCTGTAAGTGTCTACTGCTCTAAACTTCCCTCTTAGAACTGCATTTACTGCATCCCATTGATTTTGTATGATTTTTTTTTTCCATTTTTGTTTGCCCCCCCCAAAATTTTTAAATTTCTTTTTAATGTCTTAATTGACCCATTAGTTATTCAGGAACATGTTGTTTAATTTTCACATATTTGTAAATTTTAATAATTTGAGCATTTTGAAAATTTATCATTCTGTTATTGATGTCTAGTTTTATACTGTTGTGGTCAGAAAAAATATTTGATATAATTTCAATATTTTAAAATTTGTTAGGACTTATTTTGTGGCCTAACATATGATCTATCCTGAACAATTTTCAATGTGCAGTTTAGAACATGTATAGTCTGCAATTGTTGGATGGAATATTCTATATATTTCTGTTAGGTCTACTAGGCCTAGAAGGTGGTTTAAGTCTGAAGTTTCTCTACTGATTTTCTGACTGGATGATCGATCTGTCCACTGCTGAAAATGGAGTGTCAAAGTCCCCTAATGTTATTGTGTTACTATGTCTTCCTTAAGATTTATTATTTTTTTGCTTTATGTATTTAAGTGCTTGAATCTTGAGTACATATATGTGTGCATATATATGCAAATGAATATATAAATTCATACACATATATATACATATTTGCAACTGAAAAGCAAAAGAGAAGAGGAGTAGCTATACTTATCCCAGATAAAATAGACTTTACATAAAAAGATATAAAAAGAAACAAGGTCATTATATGATAAAGGGGTCGTTCAGCAAGAAGATATAATTGTACATATATGTGTGTGTATATATATGTATACAATCTTGAGTATATATTTATATACTCTTTGGTGGGAGACATTGTATTACTGATTCCATCTCCTTACTTGTTACTGGTCTTTTCAGAATTTCTGTTTCTTCATAATACAATCTTGGTAGGTTATATGTGTCCAGAAATTTATCAATTTTTTCATGTACTCAAGATTGTATTTTGTATATAAATATATACAATTATATCTTCTTGCTGAATTGACCCCTTTATCATTATATAATGGCATTCTTTGTTTCTTCTTACAGTTTTTGATAAAAAACCTATTTTATCTGATGTAAGTATAGCTATTCCTCTTCTCTTTTGCTTTTCATTTGCATGGACTTTCTTTTTCCATCTCTTCATTGTTAGTCTACACGTGTTCCCAAAGGTGAAGTTAGTCTCTTGTAGGCAGGATATGGTAGGGTCTTTTTTTTAACTTCATTAAGCCACTCTATGTCTTTTAATTGGAGAATATAGTTCATTTATGTTCAAGGTAATTATAGATAGGTAAGAAATTTTTAATACAATTTCATTAATTTTTTTTAAGTTTTCTTATAAATTCTTTTGTTCTTTCTTATTTTTTTAATTTGTGGTTAAGTATTTTTCTTAGTAGTATGCGTGATTCTTTGTCTTTTATTTTTTGTGTATCTATTATAGGTTTTTGTTTTGTGGTTAACATAAGACTTAACAAAAAATCTTACAGCTGTAACCATTATTTTAAACAGAAACAACTTAGCTTTTTATACAAAAGAGAGTACATTTTCACTCCATTCCCCTCTCGTTTCGAATTTTAGATGTCACTATTTACATCTACTTATATTTTATCTCCCTTAAGAAACTATTGTACTTACTATTTTTAGTAGTTTTTTCTTTTAACCTTCATGCTAAAGATATGTGATGTACACATCATCATTTCAGTATTATTCTAAATTTGACTGTGTACTTATTTTTGCAAGTAAATTCTATGCTTTCAAAAGTGTTTGTGTTACCCAGTAGCATTATTTTCATTGAGCTTAAAGAACTCCCTTTAGCTTTTCTTATAAGAAAAATCAGGTGGTTGTGAATCCCACCAACCAAGAGTTTCACCAGCTCTTAATAGGCAACTTTTGATTGTCTGGGAAGTTTATCTCTGTTTTGTACCTGAAGGATAGCTTTGCTGGGCACAGTATTCTTGACTGGCATTATTTTTTCCTTCAGCACTTTAAATATATATCATCCCACTCCCTCTTGGCCTTAAGGTTCTTGCTTAAAATTCTGCTGTTAGGTATACTGAACCTCCCTTGTATGTTATTTGCCTCTTCTCACTTGCTGTTTTCAGAATCTTCTTTTCGTCTCGTTCTTTGAAAGTTTGATTCTGGCCAGGAGTGGAGGCTCATGTCTGTAATCCCAGCAATTTGGGGGCTAAGGTGGGTGGATCACTTGAGGCCAGGAGTTTGAGACTAACCTGGCCAACATGGCGAAACCCCACCTCTACCAAAAATACAAAAATTAGCTGGGTGTGGGGACATGTCCCTGTAATCCAAGCTACTCAGGGGGCTGAGGTAGGAGAATCACTTGAACCTGGGAGGCAGAGGTTGCAGTGGGCTGAGATTGTGCCACTGCACTCCAGGCTGGGCAACAGAGCCAGACTCTGTCTCAAAACAAAAACAAAAACAAACAAACAAACAAAAAACACAACCAAAACTTTGATTAAAATACATCTTGAGGTAGTCTTATTTGGATTTCATCTGATTGCTGACCTTTGACCTTCAGGTGCCTGGATATTCACATCTTTCTACAGATTTAAAACGTTTTCTGATTTATTTCTTTAAACATTATATGTCTTTGTTTTTCTCTGTTGCCTCTTGAACTCCAATAACTACAATTGTTGCTCTTCTGTTGCCATAAATCCTACAAACTCTCTTCATTCCTTTTTGATCTTTTTTTCTCCTCTGACTATTTATTTTCTAATAACCTACTGGTAAGTCTACGGATTCTTTCTTCTGCTTGACTCATTCCGCTACTGATGCTCTTTGTTGCCTTTCTCATTTAGTTCATTGTATTTTTTTTCAGCTCCAAGATTTCTGTTTGATTTTATTATATTAATCTCTGTTAAATTTCTCATTATTTTCACTCATTGTTTTCCTCATCCTATTGATATTTTTCTGTGCAGGTGTGTGTGTGTGTTTTGAAGCTTGAAGATCTTTCTTAAAACCATTATTTTGAATGGCTTGTTGGGCAGTTTGTACATCTTTTTCTCTTTGGGTTAATCATTGGTACTTTATTTTGTGCATTCGTTGACATATTTCCTTGATTACTCTTAATCTTTGTGGTTATGCATCTTTGTCTGCACATTGAATATTCAAAGTAGGTATTTAGTAGAGTCTTCACAATCTGGCATTGTCTGAAAACCCCATTCAATGGTAAGCCTGTACAAAGATTCTGGGAAGGACTATGTCATAGTCCCTAAGCCTGTGACCACTGAAAACAGTGCCATTGCAGTGCTAGAGGTTTCACTAAGTGTAAGACCATCACTGTTGGTTAGCACCAAGATGGAATTCTGTATCTATCAAATATAGCACTGCACCCAAAGCATCTTTCACTGTGCTGAAAGCCCATAGTCACTGAGGCCAGTGCAGCACTCTGCTGAAGTCCACAGCTGCTGAGACCTGCGTATTGCTGTGAGTGATTTGAAGCCCAAGCCCACTGTAGTCAGCTGACAGTGATATCCGCAGGAACCTATCTATTTCACTGGGACTATGGCTCCCTACCTCATGTGAAAGCAGGCCTTGTGGCTCAGTCCATGCTACCGACCTGCATTCGGGGTCATGCAGTTCTCCCTGGTGTTGGGTTCTACTATGGTGGACCTGGTGTTGTGGACCAACATGAAGCCTTAGGCTCACTTTCCTCTTTTTCTCCCAAGTGAACAGCATCTGTCTCCTTGTGCTGCAGTGAGAAAGAGGTGATGCAATTAATGTAAGATTATCCCTCCTGCCATTTTCAATGTGTCTTTTCTTATTTTCATGCTATAACCAAGTACTCTGATTTATCATCTGGCTTCCTTAGCTCTTATGATATTTTGGGACACAGATAGTTGTTCAAATTGATATTTCTGTGAGGGAATAATTGATGGGGAGTTATATTCCACCGTGTTATCTTCAACAACAACAACAACAAAAAAGTCTAGAAGATTTTTCTTTATTTCAGGAAATGGAAGTTGTATATCAAAAAGTTTTGGCGTCAAATTATTAAGAAATTCTTGAGGTTTTTTGTAAAGTTGATACTCTATGTATGCATTTAGAGTGGGGCTATGGTAAAGTAATATAACCTATTATGAAAATAAAATTAAAAATTTTCAAAATATTTAAGGATGTAAGATTATTTAGGATCTATTCATGAAAATTTCATTTGAAATTTGGAGACAAAGTTTAACTAGTAGTTTTAAGGATTAAGGAGGGTAAAGGCAACTAATTTGTTGTAAGACTTAAGTAACTTTATCATTAAGAGTTTTTACCTTTTGACTTGTCTTTAGCAAAACCTGACTTCCTTTAGACAGGAGTGTTGTTACCACAATTCAAACTCTCTTTGTCTTGGTGACTGCTGCTATTCTGAGAAATGAGAATGGCACTAGTAAGACCAAAAGGTCATGATCAAATCTTAAATGAACTTAAGAATTATGATCCAAATTGGGTTTGCTAATTAATTAGAGAACTAATACATTATAACATTGATATTTGTCATCTTTCTATCATTAACCTTTATGCTCCAGCTAGATGTCAGTAAGAGAAGACATTAATGTCAGATTCACCAACATTTAGAGACAGATTCATATTCTTTATTGTGCTAATTTCCTTTATAAATAGAAAGTAAGGAGCAGTAAGAAACCTTGTTTCGCAGCTCTTCTTCCTTGAGCAAGAGCACATAACCAGGTGACTGTAAAAGAGTGGAAGCCGTGGACAACTGGGAAAATATCTCTTCCATTTCCACAGTTGCTTCCATGGACATATTTGTCAGAGTTTCTATGCCATTTTTCTCTGCCCACACAGATGTTGGGAGTGGACATTAAAGAGCCCTACAAGCGTTACATGGTAACAATGATGACAATCTCTGACGCTCAAATTGCTGACAATGTAGCAATGCATTAATGTTGAAGAGTTTGGTGATTGGAAAGAAATCCATTTGCACCTATTCTCACAGATATTAAGAATTTCAAATTATCTTCAGAGTTCTTCTCTTCTATAATTATACTAGCACATAAAGGAAATAGTTACCGAAATATGTTGTTTTGTCATTTACAAAGTGAGTTACATTAAAAATACATTGAAGTGAATAATCTTTTACTTATTCCTCGCTGCATACAACTCTCAGGTAATCTGTTTAGTTACAGTACCTCCTTTTATTGATATTGTTTATTTATTTGATCACATTCCATTTATGATTTCTGCAAAAATCTAATGTTAATGTGAATTAAATTCCCTTTATATTTCAAAGAGATTTGCTTTCAATGATCTTCAATGATGTATGTTGAAACTAGCAACTGATGAGTTAGAAATAGAAGAATATTATGAATTATATATTACTAACATATTATTAGAGTAATATATATACTGAAATATTAATATATATTATCTATTAAATATGTATACATTTATATATTTAAATAATACACTCGCCAATTTATATGCACTGTCACTCATTTTATATATAATATAAAAATATGTAAAATGCATTATATATTATATGTATTATTTTATGATATATATAAAATATATAAAAGAAAATCACTCATTTTATATATAATAAAATATTATATAATATATATAAAATATTATATAATATATAAAATATATTTAATATTTTATATAACCTAAATTTATAAAATATATTTTATATGAATATATAAATTAAATGAATATATAAATAGATATTTATATTTATTCATATATTTATATGTAATAATTATATAGTATAATATATAACATAATATATATAACATGATGTCATATATACATAACATAATGTATAATATTATATTATGTTAATAATATTAATAATGATATATTAATTATAATATCAATATGATGTATTATTAACATTAAACACATCAATTAATATTAATTAATGCTAATTTTAATGTAATATATAATATCAATGTTAGTATGATATTAAGTATTATATAAAATAATATTTAAATTATATGTAATATAATTCCATATTTTAGTGTATGTTAGTATATATACTAATATATACATATTCATAAATATATTATATATATAAATGAGTGATACTCTTTTCGTACATATAAATATTTTCCATTGTCTTGGATATTACTATTGATACATTTTATCCCTTATTAATTCAGTCTTGCATTGTGATATAGTCACATTTTTATCTAGCAATAAAGATAATTATATTTGATAATGTTTATCTTTTATTATAAAGACTATGGCTATTGTTTCTTAAACTGGGTTTTTAAAATATGTAATGTATAATGCAAATGCAATGCATAAATTAGTCTTTTGTCAGGTGCTTCGTAGAAATAGGTTGAGATGGTGAGTTGACACAATAAATACTCTATATTACCTCTCTTTGATATACACTTTAGGTTTATCTGTTTGGGAATCATTTACAGAGTGATTGTCCATTTGATGTTGTAACAGTCAATTTCCCCTTATAATAAATACTTATCTGATGTTTAGCTATTGTTATTCACCATAAGGTTACTTAGCACATGAAATAAGTCATGTGGCCTTGCCAGCTTTAACTAAACTCTTTATTAATTTAGATGCAATTAAAGATTAGAATCACTTTTACAGGAAAGTAATTTAATTCCACACTACCTAGGTAACTAAAGGAGCTCTTTGATTTTGGAATCCAAGAAAATTCTTTAAACAATTTGACTAAGAACTGCAAACCAGCAAGTATGTGACTAATCAGATTCTTATCTTTTATCTTCTAATATGACAAGAACTGAACCAGCAGCTTCTTCTTTTGTTCTAACAAAGAAAATAAAAATAAAACCATGATATTTTGTAAAGCTTCCCTTTTTTCCTGATTATTTATAAATTTGATATTCATATTCACCAGAATGTGTTAATGCAATTATACATAAATAGAAAGACATGGATGAGCTGCTGAATACTAATGCTTCACAGGCATATGGGTATTCAGGTAGGTAGGGTATGGAAATATACATTATTCTGGTTTGAATAATCAAAATAGTATTTCTACTTATTTATTTTTCCTAAGTATTCTTAAGTGTGTGTGTGCGTGTATATATATACATAAAATATATATGTGTGTCTGTGTAACTACATATATATTCATTTTGAATGAATATGTATAGAGAAATAGAAACTTTTATAGGTGGTATAAAAATTGATGCTCTGTGTTAAAATGTTTTCTTATTTTTCCACATCCTTTTCATGCAGTCCTATGGTTTTGGAGGGTAGTTCTATGAAGTTATCAAAATGATGGCAATCTCCTTTACCTATATTTTGTCCTACAATTATCTAATAATATAAGCTATGTTGCTTTGACGCATAATTTTCCTGTTAAGATGAAACATTGTGCTCAATTCAGTATGTTCTGAGGTGATAAAGAGGGATTTTTAAAGTCTCCTATCATCCCATTTTCTGAAACATGGAATGCTAGGGCATCTGAAAATCCCCCTTTTCCCCCTTAATATTAAAAGTAAGTCCCAGACGATGCACGTTATCACTGAAACATTTTTAGATATCATGTTAATTTTTATCCTCCCTATTTATTTCAGGCCAAAAATTTTCCCAGAAATATACTGACTTTTTTTTTTTTTTTTTACAGTAGGGTAAAAGCTCCACCCTTTAAAGTCTTCAGTACGTCTTGATTCTGTAATAATCATTAAAGATATGTGATGATGCTTAGTTGAACTTGGTAAGTTTCTTTGTATCTTTTCCATAAGTCTTCTAAGCTCCTCTCAAACTATTTTAATAGGCACAATGAGTCTATAACAGATTA
This sequence comes from Pongo abelii, assembly GCF_028885655.2. Classification (NCBI taxonomy): domain Eukaryota; kingdom Metazoa; phylum Chordata; class Mammalia; order Primates; family Hominidae; genus Pongo; species Pongo abelii. Next base: position 62,328,960 of record NC_085928.1, read on the forward strand.
TTTTCCCTTCTGTTTCTCATATAATCATGCAAACAGGCCTCTCCATATAGAGGGAGTATGTGCATACAAATCAGTTGATTCTAACGTACAATACTTAAAGGTATGTAGGAAAGGCCTGTATAGAAGGGTATTGAGGATGAACTACAGCCGATAGCCAGTAAGATATTGAGGCCCTCTGTCCAAAATTTCACAAAAAATTAAGTGCTGCCCATAACCATATGAGCTTGAAAGCAGATCCTTTCCAAGTGGAGACTCAGTGGTACCAAAGCCTAGTGCAGAACCCTGACTGCAGCCTTATAAGAACTTGTATGCAGAGGACCCAGTTATGCTATACTCTGGCACTTGCCTCACATAAATCATGTCATCCTCAATTGTTTTCTCTGAGAACCACTCGGCTTTCTGACCCTGCCTCCCCACTGTCACCCCTAGGATCATTACACCCATCAATTCCTGTAGCAAGAAATATCTGGGGGAAATTGTTTCCTTTTTTTCTATTTTTACACAAACTATGAAATAAGAAATATATGTAATTAGTCACCAATTTTGTGGTAATATTGTTATGTAGCAATAGACAATGAATATCACCTGTCCTCCTATGGACATTTTCCCTCTCATAGTCTATTCTCCATAGAGCAGGTAAGTGATTTTTTTTAACTAAGTTATTACCGAACAATCTTAGTTGTTTATATTTATTTATTTATTAACTGAAAAATGTTTAACTCCTCTTTTTTTGTACCAAACTGTACTTTAAGACTGAAGGTATAAATATAAGCAGCTATGTACTTATCTGTACTTGTATTTCCATTTACTTATCCCCATTCAGTTTTCAATGCAATGAAATTTATTACTCTACTCAATTGTCTCTTGTCACATTTGAGTTTCTAAAATCTATTGAAACTAGCTTTTTCATTGAAGTTATTAGTGTTCTTCCAATTTGTCTTTTCACTTCAAACATCATCCTACCTGTTTTCAAGAATTAAAGTTTTTCCCTATATTCTCCTTGAACTAATCTCTTTCTTTTATTACTACAGCATGTTATCTTATTTTTTCTTTCATTCTCTGGCTTTTTGTTCTTAGCCTTTTATTAAAAGGAACCAGTTTCACTTCCAAATTAACTTATTGATCTATTAATGCAGGAATCCATGAATAAATTAATCCATTTATGAGGGCAGACCCCTCACGATCAAATCACTTTTTAAGACCATGTTGGGGATTACATTACCAATGGATGTGAGGGTCACCTGATCGATCATCATGATTGAATTGACTAATGTGGCTGGCTAGGCAGGTGTCCCTTTCCTCACTCACTGCTCCATGTTCATTCCTCCAGAAGCTGTGCGCTCAGTTAAAGAGGATGACCTTCCCTGATAGAGGATGACCTTCCTTGATAGATGAGGACCTTCTTTGGTCAAGGGTATATAAACAGCTGTGCTCCCCTGCTACAACCTCCAAACAAACTCTCAAGGTCCATAAGTTTCCAACACATGAAATCTGGGGATATTAAAACCACAGCATCCACCAACTATCCAAGCCGTCCAAGTCAGATCCTTCTGTGTCATCCCCAATTATTTTCTCTGCTTAGCTCTCTGACCTTGCCTCTCCACCATCACCCCGAGGATCATCACACCTGTCAATTCTTATAGTAAGAAACATCTGGGAAATTTGTTTCCTTCTTTATATTCTTATTTCCATTGGTGAGTTTTGGCCTAAGTCATTTCAGTGGATTTTAAAATATTTTCTCTCTCTCTAGTTTGCTTCCTTCCTCCTTGCTTCCTACTCATTTTCTATGCTATTGTCAGATTGATGTTGCAAACATGTAAACCAGTCTAATCATCTCTCATTACTCATGTGCAAATTATTATAGTGTTCAAATGTCTTAATGTTGCTATGTAAGATTATTTATAAACATAATTACTACTGGCTTTTTCTCTTGTTATTCTTCCATTTATATGTCCTAAGTTACCCAGTATTCTCTTCCTCACCTCAGTGCTTTGCATATACCCTTTTTTTCTTACTCACAGACATTCTACCTTGTCTCTTGACTCATTCTTACTGTCTTGGAGGAGGAGAAAATCAGTTTCCTTCCTTAGAGACTCCTGAGATATTTCCTTCTATGCCTTCTTTCCTTGTTGAGTCAAATTTTCTCATTATGCTTTCAAAGTATACTGTTTACATATTAATTATAGTACTCAATGTACTTTATTTTAGATGTTTACTTAGTTTTTACCTCTTTTGATTAAGATAACTAAGATAATTTTTTTTTTTTTTTTGAGAAAGGTCTTGATCTATCACTAAGGCTGGAGTGCAGTGGCACAATCTCGGCTCACTGCAACCTCCACCTCCTGTGTTCAAGCAATTCTCCTGTCTCAGCCTCCTGAGTAGCTGGGATTACAGGTGTGCACCATCATGCCCAGATCTTTGTTTTTTGTTTTTTTGTTTTTTTTTTTTTTTAGTAGAGATGGGGTTTTGCCATCTTGGCCAGGCTGGTCTCGAACTCCTGACCTCAGGTGATCCACCTGCCTCAGTCTCCCAAAGTGCTAGAATTATAGATGTGAGTCACCATGCCTGGCCACGTAGGTATAAATTTCTAAATCATTCATTAAGACGTAGTTTCTGACACATAGTAGGGACCAAATAAACATTTTCTAGCTTTATGTCATAATGCGTGAAATTATTATTTTTTTTTTTTGAGACAGAGTCTCACTCTGTCGCCCTGGCTGGAGTGCAGTGGCACGACCTTGGCTTGCTGCAACCTCCGCCTCCCAGGTTCAAGCGATTCTCCTTCCTCAGCCTCCCCAGTAGCTGGGATTACAGGCACCAACACCAGGCCCAGCTATTTTTTTTTTTTTTTAAGTACAAATACACCGTGTATTTCACCATGGTGTATTTGTATACACTGTGTTGGCCAAGCTGGTCTGAAACTCCTGACCTCAAGTGATCTGCCCACCTCGGCCTCCCAAAATGCTAGGATTACACCTGGCCTAAATTCTTTATTAGTCATTGATAGCCTAGCCCAAAAGAATTATTTCAGTAACTTACCAGCTACTTAGCAAGGATAAAATGATGTGGGAAATAGGGCAAAAGAGTTTGAATGAAAGAGAAAGAGTCTTGAATGTGGAAAGGTAGGCCAGAATGGTAGAACAGTACAGCCTTGAAGGGTACTGGTGCAATAGACTGGATAAGGGAGAAAAGATATGGAAGAATAGGAAGAGAATCACACAGAGAAGGATGGAGTGGTGCTAATGAAACACTCAATGGGCTTTTTCTACTTCACCAAACCCTCAGGTCCAACTGAATGGTCATCTTCACTTGAATGGTAAAAGTCACAGTCAGTATCAGTGATTTACTACTCACTTACTTTTCTACTTCATTGCCAACCATTGAGTTATGATTTATCAAAAGTAAACTGTAGATAAAGGCAGTGGTATTGCTTTTAAAACCGTATGACTTTAAGAATGGGAGGACTGATACATCAATGATGGATCTTTGGCTGTAACACAGTTCTCAAGCTACAGATGCTGATGTGAAGCGACAGATGGCACGCTGAAACTCTGTTAGCTGTGCATCCTGGGTCACAGGAAGAGCGGACGGGTCAAGGCTCAGCAGGTGATGAAGTACTGCACTGAAGTGCTCTTCTCTGCTTGCTGTTCGTGAGCAGTGCATGCCTTATTGATTATTACAGTGTCTACATTAGGTATTTGTCATACACCTTTTTATTTACCCATTGGATATCAGAGTCGGAAGGAACTCATAGATTTTTCTTCAGATAGTTTGTTTTAAGATGCGGAAACTCAGAAAGTTACATTTATTATCCAATAGCAATGCCAAATGAGGACCAGGACAAGAAGAACAGTTGGAACACCGTCCTCAATGTCATGATAGCTATATTGTTTTCACTTTCATTTTAATTCATAACACTTCACCACTTAGTTTTATGTCCCACCAACCATCGGACCGTTCATGTCACATTGCTCATAATAACTATTCTGATCCTTTGATTTTTTTTTGGCAACATTTCTGAAAACAGGACCTTGATAATAAGAACTCTGTAAACTTTTTCAGAAGAAATATTTTATTTAATATAAAAGAAAAATTCAAATATCCTCACTAATAAAGCAATGGACTGCTTCATAGACTTAAGGGATCTCAATCACTAGAAGTGTTCAAAAGCTGGCCACCTTTCAGAGAATATCATAAGGAAAATTTCTGCATTGGCTAGTAGTATAGCTTGGATATTTGTCCCCACCCAAATCTCATGTTGAAACGTAATCCCCACAGTTATTGGTGGGGCTTCGTGGGAGGTGTTTGGATCATTGGACTAGATCCCTCATGAATGGCTTGGTGCTATCCCTGTGGTGGTAATAAGTGAGTTCTTGCTCTGAGTTCACATAAGATCTGGTCATTTAAAAATGTGTGGCACCTTCCACCCCACCCCCACCACCTCATGCTGTCTGTCTGTGGCCATGTGATGTGCCTGCTGCCTGTCCCCGGCCCCTGCTTTGCCTTCTTCCATAAGTAAAAGCTCCCTGAGGCCTCCTCAGAAGTCAGGTAGACACTAGTGCCCTGCTTCCCGTACAGCTTGTCAAACTATGAGCCAGTTAAACCTCTTTTCTTCATAAATTACTGAGCCTCTGGTATTTCTTTACAGCAAAGCAAGAATAGCCTAGCACAGTAGGAAAATTTAACTTGATGTGTATTTTATTACTGTTTATTCCATGGAGACAAATTATTCTCATCCAAGTCTTAAAACTAGTTACTAGCTTAAGGCTAATAATTCAAACATGAAGGAGAAGGGGTAAGCAAGAGGTCCCTACTTAGATGCTGCAAGGAATGGCTATTTTTTTAATCTTCAAAGAATAATCCTAACCATAAGTTGCCCATCATGTTACACATCCATTATTTCAAAGATTGGGGCAAGTTACATGTTTAAATTAAGAATTTTGGTTGAATATAGAAGAAACTAACTTGAAATATCTTAAGCAGAAAGCATAAATGTATTATGAAACAGAGACACATCATGGAAGCCTAGGACAGAAAATCACCCGGGTCTTTCAATAGCAATGTAACTGAAAAATTAAAAATTGCTGCTGTCTTTCATCTTTAGTTGCCCTCATGTACCTGTTTCACTCTTCTCTACACACTGACTTTCTCTGCTTCTTTAGTCCACATAAGAAGCAAATAGAAGCCACATACTACACTGTTCCCAATGCTTTATTTACTTTTTTTTCTTTTAAAGATATAATCCTTAAATCACTTTTCTGGGGAAAAAACTCTGACTGCACCTCTTAGGTCCAGTCCAATAAACTAAGGTCATAAGGTCAGGTGCAACAGTATTTGAGGACTTAGGGCTATAACTGAAGTCAGGGGATGGGCTGATAAGTGGTTTATTAGGATGTTGGTGGACACGACAAGTACCAATTATACCCAAGCATAGTTCTTTACCCAAGTATGTGTGCCCACACCCTACTCCAGACATTAAACCCGAATCTCTAATGTATAATCTCAGAACCGAGATTTTGAAGAAATAACTTTCCCAGGTGATTATGATGAACACCTTTACCCTTATTGAAAATCATCGATAAAATATATTTATAAGTTAGTAAAATAGAACAGAACCAGTTCTGCTTCTTATCCCAAGTACTTTGGATATCTCATGTGAAATGAGCCATGTCTGTCAGGTGCACACTGGTACAAAATCTTTGAATCTGGAACGATCATTTATCTGTTATTTACTTTATGAAGCTCATGAATCTCAGACTTGTGTTTATGTTTGGACACTGATAAGATAGGATGGATTGAGGGGTTACAATACTGTACATGTATCCACAAAAGAGTATGTTATGAGTTAATAAAAGATAAAAATGGTCTTCTGTTTACCACTGAGAAGTAGAAGGTAAAATAACCTGTTCCCCAGTATGGGTTTCCCTGACACTTTTCTTATCTCCTTTGCTATTCTAGTTTTATTGTATTCCCTGATACAACTGGGCAGATGCTCCATGGTACGGAAATGGTCTGTCTGGTTTCAGGAGACGTTTCTGAACAGCAATGAACAGTTTTACTTCACTTTATTCAAAATGTTCTTGTTTTTTCTTGAGTCTCACAGCTTTTGGTTGCAAAAGTTTTCTAGCCACTCAGAGACAACTAACTGCATTCTACGTACATGTCTTGATATCCCCCATTATACCTGCATACTCTGAACATGATGCCATCTGAATAAAACCAAAGCATCAACACAATCTAAAATATATTAATTGTTCCTGATAATTATGACAGAATATTTTGCCATGTATGTAGAAAAAATGTTTTTTGTCAGAATAGTCTTTTCACTCTTTTTCCTAGAGGGGATTTGAAAGTTTTTCCACTTTAAAAAAGCATATTTTAACAATTATTTTTAAAAACCCTGAGAATATTCTTTGAAGGTTAGAAAAGACATTAAGCTTTCAAGAGCTGGTATAGATCTATGCCAGGTCACTACTAATTTGCTCAGAGTGGCAAACATTTAAAATATCTATACATGAATATAAACCAAGACCTTTATATAATATATTTAGCAAAAGGATGGGAACAGTTATTTCACAATCTATCCCAAAATATAACACAGGCATCAAGTCTTACTCGTTTTTGTGTTTACAGTCTTAGCATGGTGCCTTGTAGATAATGTTTCTTTTGCATTTGAATAGATTATTTAGCATGCCATTTCATTTTTTAAACGGATAGGCATACAAATTTATCTTAATGATTCAGAATTGATCTAGATGTCTTCTAATGCTGTGGTGCTGTTAGCAAAGGTAGGGATTCATGCTGTTATTTGCTTTATAAATGAGAAATTAAAACCCAGAAAGCAGCGTGGAGAAATTTCTCAGGTTTATAATCATTATACCTTTTTTAAAGCTTAATTGCAGAAATAAAAATGAGCATTTCTTATGAGTCAATAAAGTCACTATAATTTGGGGTTAAACGCTGTGGCTGCTACCTAAAATTCAGAATGGCAGCAATTTAGAGGGCATGTGTTGGTGGTAGGGAGAACAGGGAAGGCAATGGCACCTGTGAGAAATGTCCAGGACCTCCATTGAATATGTAACACTTTATTGATTGAGCACAGTTGCTCGGTAAAGAGCACTTATTTTATGACTACTTTTCTTTTATACGCCTAAAATATTTCACAATTTTAAAAATCATTTTGAATGGACCCTGTACTAAGTCAAATATAAGACTTTTGTGGTTTGGAGTTGATGTCATTTAAAGAGACTGAAGCAATATTAACAATGATAACTGAAGACAGACCGAAAACCTTACTTATATTTCTATTTCCCATAATAAACCATTTGAAAAAATATGTAACCTATTTAGCTATATTTTTAAAGGAAATTCCACAAGTAATTTTTAAGGAATTTCTAAATGCTCTTCTTTTAAATGACAGTTGTATGCATTCTACATAAATTAGGATAGCAAAACATAATCCTCACTAATTTTTCTTGGTTTATATTTAGTTCTTAGTAAAACAGAATGAAAATGATAATAGCTGCCATTTATTAAGGTCCTATTATGAACCAGACCCAGTTCTTATTAATCATTTATCCTTACAATAACCCTGTGAGTTAGATGTTATTAACCTAGCTTCGCAGAAGAAAAACACTTACATAGAGAATGACTAATTTTTTTTTTCAGATTTATTCAGGTAATAGTTGGTGTAAGTGCAGACCTAATGTTCAAATAAAAGTCTGTCAGTTTACAAAGTTTGTTCTTGCCTCATAATAAATGTCCTTGACTCATAACACAAGCCTCCCACTAGTAGAAGACCAATAAAACCAGGAATTAAGTGATTCAAAGCTTTTCTCTTGAGGTCACCATTGGGCATTGTTGTCCATTGATTTTGCTCTGTGGTAACACTTAAGCATGAGCATTTTGGAGTGGGAAACAGAAATAAATATATACTAATGAAGAGCTCTATTTGGATTTTCTACAGGAGGTGAGCCCATTACAAAAGAAAGGGCATCTTTATATCCTTACTCAATTAGTAAGAATAGAAATTTGTTATCTTACAGATAAAAGTGATGATTTCTTTCATGCTTGCTAAGAAGTTTCAAATAGCGCAAGTCTGACTTTTAATGATATATATGATTATTATTATTGCAGCTAATGTTTAAGTATTCACTATGTATTAGCCACTGTCTATTGTTTACATAAATTATTTTTTTTAATTTTGAGAACAATCCCCTACAGGACATGCTAGTATTACCCTCTAGTCATTGAATGAACAAACTGAGTCTTAAATCTTGGAAACTCTTCAAAGCCACAAATCTATTAAGTACAGTAAGGCATCTAACTAGGCAGTCTAACTCTAAATCCCTTCCTTTGAACCACTGTGATGTACTGCTGCCTCTATGCAGCTGTGTGTACAGATGCAAAGAGAAAGACTGCACAAAAAGATAGAGATAAGAATAACAACATTTATTCAAAAGGTGTGTATTTACCTATCCAGTTAAGGGCTATTTTACAGCATTAAAATGTTTGTATTCTGACAATTCTGATTCTGTATAAATCTATAATAGTTTCAGTATGCCAGGTAACCAAAGATTACAAGTGCATGCTTTCTATGTTATTTTAGACAAGTGGATATTATTGGAAAGTGCCAAGTGCCAAGTCTTAAACTTACGTGTAAACTACTTATCTTTTTTTTTTTCTCTGCTCTCTTTCTCTTACTCTCTCTCTTTCCTCTCTTTTTCTTTTTCTTTCCTTTTTTTTTTTTTTTTCTACTTTACAGCCTCAATCCTGTGAATAATCTTTTTGGGATGTTAAGTTTAAGGTTTGCATTTATTGGTTATTTGTAGCCAAATGAGAATGTAGCTACAATACAATGCTAGAAAGAGGCTGCAACTTTATGAGTTTAGCATTGATACGTTAAAAAGTGTAGGTACATTTTCATGATTATAATTAAAATATATATTAAAAATTAAGAAGGTTCAACTGCAATTAACTGTGGCTCAGAGCATCAGGCAGTAAAGGATTTCTCAATTCTTACTGTGTAAATGTTGAATAAATGTTGAGTTCTTTGGGGAAATAACTTGAATATCCATTGATTTTACTAGTACTATAATTAAATATATTCCTTAAGGAAATATACTTTAGTGTGTTGGGAAGCTGCCTGTTGTCTGTTCATCTTGGGCCAGGTAAGCTGTTTAGCCTGTCAGCCTATGGTTTGCTAACTCTCTCTACAATTACTACTTACACACGAGGATCTGTGTCTTCCCTTCATTTGAAGTCCACCTATATTTTTCCTAAACATCTCTTCATCTACTTGAATATTTTACAATATTTATAAAAAGTTGGGGGAAACACAAAGTTTATTTAGGATTTATGTTAGGATTTAGCAAAGGGATCTCTACTGATAGCAGTGACAATAATTTTATAACCCACTTAAAATTTCCTAGTAGTGTTAATTACTTTCCCTAAACAAGAGTATATATCTAGATTACCCTTCCTTCTCTTTCCAGTGTTGTTTCCCATCTCTGAAAATTTTCAAACACACTTTTTTTTCTTTTGAGATAGAGTTTTGCTCTTGTTGCCCAGGCTGGATTGCAATGGTGCAATCTCAGCTTGCCGCAACCTCCGCTTCTGGGGTTCAAGCGATTCTACTGTCTCAGCCTCCCCAGTAGCTGGGATTACAAGCATGTGCCACGCCTAGCTAATTTTGTATTTTTAGTAGAGATGGGGGTTTCTCCATGTTGATCGGGCTGGTCTTGAACTCCTGACCTCAGGTGATCCGCCCGCCTCAGCCTCCCAAGGTACTGGGACTACAGGCTTGAGCCACCGCACCCGGCCTTCAATTACATTTTATAATAAATGTTACTGTGAAGGAAGGGTATACTGGGAAAATTTATACGTTCCAGCCTGCATTGATTTGGGTATTGTCTAATACCCATGAGTTTTTTCATTTTTCTGGAGCATGAATCTCCTCTTTGGCAGCAAGCTGCATTTACCTTAACATTTGTGATTTCTTGGGTTCTAGGTTGAAGTCGTGACTTATTGTTTAAACTGTTTGTGAAATCAACAATAGAAAGCCTTGACAAAAATGATTATCGAATGCTTCTGGAGGACCTTGGTCAGCCCAGCTCTTTCCCTCTGTCATTTGTAGTACTTATGATAACTACAGAATGTGCTAAGCCTACAGCCTCCTGAGATAGGGAGGAACTGTCCAAGACAGTTCAGGCTTTGTTCTTGTCCTTTCTAGAAAATGAAGTCCTTCAGTATTTTAGTTAAGCAAGAGGCCTCCCAGGTATAAAAGCCCAGACTGGACTGTGTTCGGGGTCCCTCAGCTGTGGTGTGAGGAAAACACACAAAAAATATGTATTCACCATGGAGAGCTTTTCTGAGCCTTAGGGAGTGGGCTCAACATGGGTGCTAGGATTCACCAGACTCACACTCTGGTAGCTGTCTTTGTGCACACCCTCCTACCAGATCCAGAAAGTGAAGCAGAAACTGGAAAGATGTTTAGAATTTTTCATGGGAGTGAATTCTGCTGACAGTCACTGACAACAGGTTCCTGCCTTCATGAATTTTACAAACTAGATAGAGATTGGGACCAGGGAACTGGAGTTACAATAGAGTGAAATAAGTACAATAACAAGAGAAATACATCAGGAATCATGTAGAAGGGATGCCTCTCTTTATTTGGAGTAGAAAGAATAGTCTTTTCAAGGAATGACACTGAAACATTTATAGACTTTTAGCAAATATGCTAAAACATATTCACATATGCAAAACAAAACAAAAAAAACATAACCAGTATAGCAAAATTTATATTAAAAAGCTCAAAATGAAACAGAGACTTACATATAAGATGAAAAACTACAAATATCCTAAAATGAAAAAAGATAAATTATTTATGATAGAAAAAAGTGTTATTTCATTTTTCTTTCTTAATATTTGATACCAAATATGATCCATACAATAAAAAATTAAATTTCATCAAAATTTAGATATGTTTTCTTGAGAAAGATACTTTTAAGAGAATAAAAAGACAAGTCAAATACTGGGAGAAAATACTTGCAAATCACATTTCTGACAAAGTTTATATTTCCAGGATTTACAAATAATTCTGAAAACTCACCAATACAAAAAAAAAAAATCCGTTGAAAAATGGGCAAAAGATTTAAATAGGAACTTCACCAAAGAAAATATATGGATAACAAATAAACAGGAAAAGAAGCTTAGCAGCATTAATCATTAGAGAATGCAAATCAAATCACATTGCTGTATGACTATTCACATAATCAATGGTTAAAATGAAAACATATTGACACTACTACCAAGTTCTGGAGAGGATACGAAGTAACTATTGCTCTCATACCTCACTATTGCAAATGCAAAACGTATGGCCTTTATGAATAAGAGGCTGTTTCTTAGGAAGTTAAATAGATACCATAGCATCCTGCAGTGCCACTTCTAGCTATTTATTTAAGAAAAATGACGATGTATGTTAACATAAATACCTGTGCATTAATAATTATAACCAATTTCTTCATAATCACCCAAACTGTAAACAACCCAGATGTCATCGATAGGTGAGTGGATAAACTGTGGTCACTCACCAAATACTACTCTGCAACAAAATGGAAAATGCTATTAATTCATGTAACAACATGGAATGATTCTGTTTATATGATATTCTGGAAAATATAAAATTATAAAGATGAAAGATAGGCCAGTGCTTTGTCAACATTAGGGATGGTTGGGATTAAATTGAGTGAAAAAGAGTAATTCACGACAATTTTGGGAGTGATGAAGACGTTTTTATTCACAGCAATGTTGGTAGATACACAATTCTATGTATTTATCAAAATCAATAGAACTTTGCACCACAAAGCATATGTTTTACTGTATGTAAATAAAAATCAAAACAAGATGCGAGAATATGGTAAATTGAATACAAACTTTAACAGACGAGCCTAATTGTGTTACCTGAATAACAGTGAAGGAAATAGGAAAGAAAATTACTAGACTATCTTTAGAAAATAGTAATTTCACTGGATATTATAAAGCTAAAGACAAAAACTGTACATAAAAATTATATTCTACTTAGTAAACTTTTTGCTCACAGGGTATGGGTTACCAATTTTGAAACTACTTTGTATGGATAGTAGGTTTCAATACACATATTTCGTATGTCTATCTAATGAGAGAGGCTGGAAGCAATATTATTGTAACAAAGAGCATACCTAGCACTCAGATCTTAGTTTCCAACTGCCATCCTCAATGAAATAAACAAGATCAGATTGGAGAAATTATTGATTCTGGGGGCAGAAGAGGTACACATGAGCCTACAACATTTTATGAGTGTCAGAAAGAAAAGGAGAGTCAAAAATAGGAGGGGTTATGTAGAAAAGACAAAGGAACCAATTTGTAAGTTGCCAATGGCCAAAGCTCAATAACTGCTCAAAAATTTGAATCACACATAATAAACCAATACTGATTATAACCCATAGAATAAAATAAACATCTATGAATTCATAGTAATGTAAAAAATAAAGAATAGTGTTGCGCCAGTGTTAATTTCAGAGTTTTAGTGATTGTGTAATGATTACGCAAGTTGTTAGCCTTACGGGAAGCTGAGTGAACTATATAAAGGAAATCTGTACTATTTTGACAACTATTCTGTAATTCTAAAATTATTTCAATATCAATAAATAAGCAAAAGCCCACAGGCAAGAGAGTACAAGGTACATTGAACAACCTGTGGAGTTTGACATAATTGGATTATGAAGCATGAACTAGAAAGTGGGAAAAGATGAATCTGGACAGCTAAGCAGAGACTTATACAAAAATATACTGTTCATTCAGAAATGAATATGTCATCAGGTGTGTTTACAAAAAACTAGGTATGATCTGGTGTGCATTTTGGAAAGCATACACTTACGGACATTTAGGAAATGATTTAGAAAGAGACAAGCACAAAAATACAGAACCAACTAGGAAGAAGGGTAATGAGGAAGAAAAATTGGATAGTGTGAGGATGAGGAGAACAGAATAGATTTTAGGACAGTTTAGGAGGTACAATAAAAAGGGTTAGGTTATTTATTAAGAGAGAAGAAAAAGGAGGGCATGGAATCTGAGATTATACCCATCATTTCTAGTTTAGAAGCATGAGGCATTTTGACATGAGCTGAAAATAATTCTTTAATGATCAACTCTATAAAAATTGCCAAGTAATATAAACCACCTATCCCCTGTCTATCTCAAGAAGAGATATTTATTCCCTATTGAATATTCCTCTTTCTCAGTGCTAAGCACTATTTCTAAGGTAAGAACCTGAGGTATGATTAACAGTGGCATGAGAGATTAGAGTGAGTACCATCTGCAAGAAAAAAATTACACTTAGGGAAGAATCCAGTTTATTGTTTCATAATCTTGGCCCTGTAGCTAAAGTAAGCTCCAATTTTGCTTTCTCCACCTACTTCATTTTTAACCACTTTCATTTGTTTCTTTTTCCCATATTTATTTCCTTTTTCATATCTATAAAATGGGAATAATCAGTGCATTTAGCAACTAAGTTATTTGAGAGTTAAATATATATAATGGGCTTACATTAGTGCTTGCTACACAGTAAATTTGCAGTAAATGTGATTCATTAATTTATTAGTAAGTTGTTTTATTGTTAGCTTTGTTCTGCATACCACTTTTCCTTTTACGAGAAGAGACCAATAGCTTGCTAAATATTTGTTTATTTGCTGGTACTTTACATATGTCTTGAATTAGATTCACCGAGGAACAATATAAGGGGCAATATTTGAGCACCCATGTGATTATTTCATCTTAATTCCAAGCTGCACAGCAAATGATGAAGTAGATTAATAACAGTTATGTTAGGGATATCAGAGCTATGCATGGTACATTTTTCTAATGGGCTTTTTAAATGACATATATAATAATACATCCTAGTGAAAATTCAAATAACATAGAAAGCAGAAATGAAAGTATCTAAAAATCTAGTTATGGTTTCAAGGATGGAATGCAGGGTGAATAATATTTGTTACGCATATTATTTAGGAATAAAAACATAGACATTGAAAAAATTCCCTGTATCAACATATATCAGATATATCAGAGGTTGTTTCCTTGAGTAAAGGAAGGTTACGGATGTAGAGGCAGATTTGGGAAAAAATATTATTTGAGTTTTGAATATTCATTTTGGGATGCCTGGGTAATAATGAAATGGACACATATGGGCAGGAGTCAAGTAGGTAAGTCTAAAGTGCAAGATAATCAATTAGGTCAGAGGTATAGATTTACGATGTATGATATATAGAATAAACATCATAGATAACACTGAGTTGAAGGCAAAGCCGAAAGGAATGGTATTACTCCACAGGAGTGTGTACAATAAGTGAGGAAAGGGCCTACAATAAAAACCTGAATGCATTGCTAATAGAACTTGAAAATAATGATATGAAACTGATGCAGTATCAGGGTGATATTATAAAAAATTCCAATTTTCTAGAAAGTTTCAATTATTTCATAATTATTCAAACAGGAATAATAAGCTCATGAAATCCAATGATCATTTATATTATTTATTGATAATATTTTTGTTTCAAAAATTGGAAAATCATGTATGTGGCTATTCAACATTAATTTAAATTAAATGGCTCAAAATCTGATGAACATAGGAAATACTTGTATTTTCCCAATACAGATTATTTTATTATATCATTTTGCATTAATGATATTATCAGTGCATTTTTTATGAGTTCCTAAAGAATATATATGTATTGTGTAAATATTATTTACTATATAGATAAATAAATAGACATTGTTTTACTCATACCAAAAAAACCTCCTCTTTTCTCACAGTTTTTTAAATCAAGTTTAATTTCTCTAGCTCAATAATAATATTTTGACCAAATGATGTTTTTGGTAGGGTTCTGTTTTTGGGAAGCTTTCATTATTTGATTTGTATTTTAGATTTATAGAGGAAACATTTCCTCATATCTCTTGCTTGTCCAGGCTTCATCTTCTTGCTTGGCATTATCAGGACAGACCAAGGCTGAAAAGATTTCTTATTAAAAGCAACCAATCAGGAGAGTGAGATTCAAGGAGACTGGAGATCTGAAAACTAAATGTTTGGGATAAGACTATTACTACATGGGCTCCACGAGGTAAGTCTGAATTGTGTCCTGCGACATTCAGCAGTAGGTAAGACATTTCTGATTATTCCTGATACCAGAAGTTATAAGATTTCCTACTGCCTAGGGTTAAATGAACACTTTTTCAGGATTAACAACACTTTTTCTCCAGTATATATAAGATTCTAAGATTTTTACTAAAGCTCTGGAAGGTAGTTCTAGACAAATATATACAGGTTCCAACGAAAATGGCATTTTCTAGAACATTTTTAAAAACCTTATTATATTGTACTAACAATATTACCCAAGGTTATCTGCTTTTGAAATTGTTGAACAAAAATATTTGAAAATACAGATAGAAATGAGGATAAGATTCATTGCTCAGTCATTTATAGTCTATTCCCTGAGCAGAACTGCTTGTTGAAAATCTAGTCAAAGAATAGTTGCATGATCTAAGTGGCCAAATGTAATTAGGTCACAAGTTATAACATCAGTATATTTTAGAAGCTATGGTGACTGCCCCCATAATTTTCATGGTGTTCTATGCGTTTTATTAGTTAGAGGGCTTTTTTATGTTCTTTATGTATTTGCATCCTATAAATAAAAAGTGTCAGAACTGTATTATTAAATCTCCACAGGGCCATGTGAGATCAAGTTTTAGGCAGCCCTAATGTTATCTAGTTTGCCGGCAACAGGAGCTGCCACAGATTGTGCCTTCTGGGCCAAGTTCTATAAGAGTTTCACACTGATATTTCTGAAAGGCAAATCTGATCATATCACTTCCTATTTAAAATCTGTCAATTTTCCCTATAGCCTTCAGAATAAAGTCTAAACTCTTAACACTACCTACCTACAAGATATTTCATAATGTGGCTCCTGCTTACCCCTTCTTTCATCTTCTCCCACTTCCAATTCCATCCTCCAAGACATACTTAAATAGTTTTAGGTCACTGAGCATAACATGTTATCCTCTTTTTGAAGTTTGGGCCTTTGCATTTGCTATTTTCACCTCTACCCTTGCCTAGAGTTGTTCTATTTCTATGTTACTGCACTTGTCACCCAATATTAAAAGCCCCTCTTTACAAGTCTGTACCGGAGCTGAGAAGACCAGGAACAGCATCTTTTCTTCCCAGTTGTGCTGGCAGCATGTCAAGCACATTGCCAAACATCTAGAAAGTTCTTGACAAAGATTTATTAAATTTTTAATCAATATGTAAACAAATTAATGAAGTTATTGCCTTGTTTCCATAGGCCCGGACCCTCTCAGTATTCCCAGAATGCCAAATTGATTGTATTATTATCTGTACAACCCCATGCTTGTGCCAGCTGCATCTTAAATCAGGTCCATTATTTATTTCATTCCTAGGATAAGTCATCATACCTGGATCACATCATACAGTAGAGGTGGACCAAAAATTCTTCCCCAATTCACCACAGCAAGTCAGCTTTCTTTATGTCACTATAAAAAGCTCTATATCTTGAAAGCTAATGCTGAGACCAGCTCCACTTTTGACCCTCTGGTAATCTGAGTACATATTATAGCAAATAATCTACTCTTTGCTCATCAGTTAAGTTGCTTGTTTCAAAAAGGGGAAAAAATTATTTTCCTTCCTTAGAAAGTTATCGGTTTAGATGAGTTCTGTGGGAAACAAACTCCGAGATGGAGAGTTGCCTGCAAGAAATTTATTGGGGAGTGCTCTAGATGGACAACACCCAGAGGAGAGAAAGAGTAGCAGTATTGGGCAGAGGAGGAAGTTTACATATGATGTGGTTTCAGCGGACATCTCAGATGGTCTCCACAGAGAGCTCTGGAGCAGAGATGATCCCTCATAATGACCCAGGTTGAGGTTAAGGATGTCTATCCCCTCACCAACCAGTCATGATTTTGGGCTTCCCCTGGGTAGGATGGCAACTTTGGTAAATGCAGTTCTTTTCTGCTAAGGTTAATTCCTGGACTAGAAATTAACAGTGAGAGATCAGCAGCTAACACTCCCAAGAATAATCCCTGAGATTTTTTCCAGATGGGGGAAACACTACATGAAGTAAATATATCTGAGAGGCACAGGAGGTGGACTCTCTTAGGTCCACCTCATGTGGACCTAATGGGTGTGCTTCCCATTCTCCTTTTTCAAGACGGAGGCACTCATTTTTCCAGGTGCTCTAAACACAGCAATTCTGGCCTAAACATTTTACTTAATGTGGGTCGTTATTTTATTCATGCTTCTAGTACCATGTTATCACCATCTCTTGGGATCCTTGTCAAGATATTAAATACTGTATCATGGAGAAATGCTCCATTCATTTTCTGTTGCTTCTATAACAAATCCACCCAGAATAAGCAACTTCATAAATATTATATTATAGTTATAGAGGGTGCAAATCTGAAATGGGTTTCATTGGGCTAAAATCAAAGTGTCAGTAGGACTGAATTACTTCTGGAGGCTCTAGGGTAGGACTCAATTTTTGTTGTTGTTGCTTTTTCCAGCTTCTAGATGTTATCCAATTCCTTTGCTTCTATCCTCGACTTCCCTCTTTAAAGTGAGCAATGGAAAGCTAAAATTTTCTCAACATGGCATTACTCTGACTGATCCCACAGTCACATCTCCTTCCCCGACCCAGTCCCTTCTACACACTCCCCTTCCAATATTAGCACTTATGATTATTTGCACTGGCTTCTGTGTTTCTTAGATCCAGAAGCTTTGTATCTCTGAGTCATTGCTAGATATACCCTTCTTACCAATTTTTAATGTGAATTTTTCTCTTATTCTTTCAGGCACAGTTTCCTTCCTTTATTAACTCCTTCCTTTATTTCTGTGAATATTACTAAATGTGGCAAAATGAGGCTTTTAGCTTTAAACAAAGGAAAACAAGTTGCCTATGACCATTTTGTTTTTGAGTTTGTGAATTTTGGTGGAGAAATCATTTAGTTGACTTTTCTGGAACTGTGGACTTACATGGAAATTTAATCAAGAGACTTCATTAGGAGTATGCTTTTAAAAAATCAAAAATTTGGGACTAAATACTGGAGTCTTATTTTTGTCTAAAATACAAAATTTGAGTGTAGAAATTGAATTCTCACTGGGCGCAGTGGCTCACGCCTGTAATCCCAGCACTTTGGGGGGCCAAGGCGGGCGGATCACAAGGTCAAGAGATCGAGACCATCCTGGCTAACAAGGTGAAACCCCGTCTCTACTAAAAATACAAAAATTTAGCCAGGCGTGGTGGCGGGCGCCTGTAGTCCCAGCTACTCGGGAGGCTGAGGCAGGAGAATGGCGTGAACCCGGGAGGCGCAGCTTGCAGTGAGCCGAGATCGCGCCACTGCACTCCAGCCTGGGCAACAGAGCTAGACTCTGTCTCAAAAAAAAAAAAAAAAAAAGAAAAGAAATTGAATTCTCCACCATAATGGAATATATTTTTAAATATAATGTGAAGGAAGAAAAGTTTGTGAAACAGCCAAGGAGAAGTATACAACAGGTTTAAATTAATTATTAAATAAAAATTTCTATGAAGCTTTTCTCTGTATTGAACAATGCAAACCTTCTTTCTTTTACTATAAAACTTCCCATAATTATATGTATATCTTAGTAGTGCATGCAATAGCAAAAAATACATACTTGGTTTCAAATAACTATTTTATATTATTATTTCTCGCAAAACAAAAAGTGCTACAGACTTCAGTCAGTTACTCAAAGTCCCAGATTACCCTGTGTTCCCTTCACCATTTTGAGGATGTTTTATGATCATGCTTGATTACAATGACTGCTGCTGCTCCTGGTATCTCTATATTTAAAGCAAGAAGTGCTTGATCGGGGCAGAGAACAGAGGGGAGTAAGTGGAACAGACGCTTTCCCACTACTTTCCTCCCTTTTTACGTATCGTGCTTTTACTTATGTTCATTGGCCAGAACCAAGATTACCAGACCATTCCTGATTAAAAAGAAGGCTGGGCAAACAGGCAACAAATTCTCAGAAAAGGATTTGAACACAAGTAGTTTATTTCTGAGCTGATTTCTGGAAATGGTGGTAGGGGACTGAGAAGGAGACAAAGAAGGGGAAGATATCAATAAAGGGGAATTATCAAAAAATTTATCACTGTGAGCAACTAAAACTCAATCCCATTAGGGATCTGTGGGAGACAGAGGAGAAAGAACATCTATCAAAGTGATCCTAACAAAATGGCAAAGAAACTGGTGTCTTTATTCGCCACTGATTAACAACTGAATCTGGGGAGTATTTCCCTGTGGAACCTTCAGCTTGTTCTGCACTGTGGAAACTGACATGCTGCCAGGGGTAGGGCAAATCCCACAGGCAGACAGTTTTAGGCAGTTATAGTGAGCAAGCTGTATAGGTAGTGTTGTATGGGATTGTTCCCTAATCAAAACTGTACCTTTCCTAAGCTTAGAAAGAAGGGAGTGGAGGTGGATATTGAATAGGAAGCTGACAAATTCAGCCACACTATGAAAATACTATTAATGAATTGTGGCTGCAATCAACTGAGGGATAATGAAAGGTTCTCAGTCTGTCTTCAGAATGTACGTGGGTGAAACCAGAGGCTGTGGGAGGGCTCCCACTACATTTGAGTTACATGAACTCCAGATGTATTGGTTTGAAAAACATTAAAACTTTGCTTCCATTTTAATATGCGGATTCTTTGGTACAATTTTTTGGAGGAATTCAGTCATGTCATAAGTATTTATCTATTTCAAATGGTTTAGCTATAACAATTATACTCAGAGGAAAAATGTTGTATTAAATGACATGTCAAAAACGCTTATAGTTCAATGATTGTTTGACCAACCAAATTTCTTTTCAAGTACTGACTGTAATTGAGCAAATGCATTTCCAGAAATGACACTAAATGCTCATCAGGAAAAAGCAAACAAGTAACCATTTTATACAAACTCTAAACTTCCAGTCATTTGCTTGTTTTCAATATTCCTTTTCTTACCACACTAGGAAAGTCTTTTGTTATGCCACCCCTAATTATAGACATATACAACATGTTTGGATAAATTCGTCTCTCTTAAATATTTGAAAGTAAATTAGCAGGTTCATAGAACTTAACATGTGATGTTAAATTTGCCTTTCTAAATGAAACTAGCTCACTGAAATGGGATTAATTTTGTGGAGTTCATATATATATATTTTTTTCTTTTTTTTTTGAGACAAAGTCCCACTATGTCACCCATGCTGGAGTCCAGTGGCACAATCTCAGCTCACTGCAACCTCCGCCTCCTAGGTTCAAGTGATTCTCTTGCCTCACTCTCTGGAGTAGCTGGGATTACAGGCATGCGCCACCATGTCCAGTTAATTTTTTTGTATTTTTTAGGAGAGATGGGGTTTCGCCATGTTGGCCAGGCTGGCCTTGAACTCCTGACCTCAGGTGATCCACCCACCTCGGCTTCCCAAAGTCCTGGGATTACAGGCGTGAGCCACCATGCCCGGCCTGATGTACTGTGCTTCAGTACACTTCACTGAGACAATTAATTGACGTATTTAATGAGTTATAGTAAATAAATTGCATATATATATAGAGAGAGAGAGATAATTTTCACTTTGCCAGTGGAATTATAGATCACACATATTGTTTCCTGTAGTATATATTTTTAGAAGAGCTAAAAAACAAGAAGTTATACCAAACATTCTGATTTTTGCTACAGTCTAGGAATACCAAAATGCATTTCTAACTTTATTAAAAATACACACTTCAGCATTGAGCAAAGGGAAAATGTAAAGATAAGTCCATTGAATCTGTAATTGTAAGTATTGGACTAGTCCTTGTAAATTTTATACATTAAGTACTTTCAAAGCAACAATTACTCCAGAGAAAGTTAAATAGACAAGAAAGACTTTATTCAAGGATACTTCAATAGAATAGAGAGGACAGACTTAGTCTAAGCTCGACTTCATTGAATCAAGGGCAGGAGAGTTTTTAAGATCCTGGTTGTGGGTAGCAGGGATTTGAGGTCATCTGTGTTTGCTAATTGGCCTTGGCGAAAGGAAAAGTGACTTTTTCCTATATTCTTGATAAGAAGTAGTTTTACAACCAGGAGCAAAGCACCCAACAAACTTAGGCTCCTACCTTCTCACAGAGAGTGATGTGGGCACTATCTTTTCTAATGATACATTTTAAAGAGATGGCTCCCAGGTCTTTGAGAAAGACAATCCTGGGTTGTGAAACTGGCCGGAAGCTCTTAACAGGATTTACATCTCCAAGAGGCAGAGAAAGAATTTGCAATTACAAGTTTTCTAAATGCTCTAAAGAAAGGGAGGTCTGGGGCCTAAAGGCAGGAAAAAGGCTATCTTAAGTTTGGTCAAGGTGAGGGAAATTCTAAGGCGTCTTAGTCAGTCTTTAATAGGATTTGAGAGCGTTGATATTCTCTTTTTTGAATTATTCATCTGTTGTACTTAAAAAATGGATAGGAAATGAAAATTTATTCTCAAAAAATTAGATCATTCCTAACTCAGTTAAAGTGATATCTGCCTTACTTATGAAACTCAGAATTTTTTGAAAAAGAGGACAAATATATAAATTCAAAAGTTTCTGCATCTCAAAAACTTTTACACAAAAAAAGAGAATTTTTATATTCCTAATAGAAGCATCTGTATCCAGAATGGAGATAAACAACAAATTATCTTGCCACATAAAAAAAAGGTGAGCTACCTAGGTGTAAGTGAAATGTGTAGGAGGGAATAAGAAAAAAAGGTGAAACTGATGATGTTTGCCTATTGCCAGCCATCTCCTTGCTCTAGGTGCTTGCTTTTCCCTTAGCCTTTGAGATCCCACTCTCCTGGTTTTCATCTGAGCAATCTGGCTACTCCTTCTCAGACCTCTTCTTCTTTTCCTCTACCTTTAAACAATGTATTCTGTCCTTAATACACTTCTAACATAATTCTAAATGCAATTTCCTGGAGCTCAAATCTACTTTTATAATTTTAGCGATCTCCTATATACTAGTGACTACAATGTTTACATAAGTAACACCAAAAATTTTTGGCTGTCTGGTTTCAGATTTCATCTACTGGCCAGATATCTCCACAAGTGTATCTGGAATCACCAAACTGGATTCTTACCCACTGCTCAGAAAAGCCAGACATTGAAAACAGCAAGAGTTGTAGCAGAGAAAGAGTTTAATAGTTGCAGGGCCAGCCAAGCAACAGTATGGGAGATGTCTCTCAGATCCACCTCCCCAAAATTCAGAGGCTAAAGGTTTTCAAGGATAGTTTGGTGGGCATGGGGCTAGGAAATGGGGAATGCTGATTGGTTGGGTTGGGTTGGGGATGAAATCACAAGAAGTCAAGCCGGTCTTCTTTAGCTGAGTTCCTGGGTGAGGGTCATGGGGCCAGTGGAGTCAGTTTCTTGGTATGGGTGACTAGCCCAGGTGTCACCAGCTGCTCCATCATAATGCAAGGTCTGAAAAATACCTCAAGCACCAGTCTTAGGTTTTGTGATAGTGAAGTTATCTTCAGGAGCAATTGGCTAGGTTATGAATCTTTTGACCTCCAATGACTTGACTCTTGAACCATAATTCTAGTTTTGTGGCTGATTTGTTAGTTTTGCAAAGGCAGTTTTGGTACCTGAGCAAGGAGGGGGTTAGTTTTGGGAAGAAACACTGATTAACTTTGTTTGAAAGTTAACTATAAATTAAATTCCTCCCAAAGTTGGTTTGTCCTATGCCCAGGAATGAGCAAAGACAGCTTGTGAGGCTGGAAGCAAGACAGAGTTTGCTAGGTCAGATTTCTCTCACTGTCATAACTTTTGCAAAGGTGTTTCATATCAACAAAGTGACCCAATGTCAACATATACAAATATACCTTCAATGTCTGTTTTTCAAGTTTTCACTTTTTTAAATGTTCATTTGTTTTTATCCGTATAGTTATGTTTGCCAGAAGCTTTGAAGTCATTTTCACATCACTTAAATTGATTTGTACATTACAAAAAAACCTTCCTCTCTAAAAACACCATATTGCTCATGTATTATTTCTACTGAGGGCTATTACACTAGCCCCCTTGTAAGTTCTCGACTCCTTCTCTTTCTACCAATGTCTTCTGTACTATAGGCAAAGTTATCATTTAAACACAATTAATCTTGCATAAAACCTTTTGTGGCTTTATGTTGTCTACAGGAATTCAGATTATTTAGCACATTTTGAAAAGTCTTTTATAACCCATCCCCAAGGTTTTGCACACCTATAATCCCAGCACTTTAGGGGGCTGAGGCAGGAGGACTATTTGAGCCTAGGAATTCAAGACCAGCCTGGGCAGAAAAGCAAGATTCCATCTCTCCAAAGAATGTTTAAAAACTAGCTAGGCATAATGGCTTCTCAGGAGACTGAAGTGAGAGGATCAGTTGAGCCCAGGAGGTTGAGCCTACAGTGAGCCATGATTGTGCCACTGCATTCCAGCCTGGGTGACACAGTGAGACTCTGTCAAAAAAAAAACAAAAAAAAAACTGTACTTATATCTTCCTCTACTCCACATACCCCATTTAATAAATGCTTAAGTTTAACCACACAAAAGACTCATCTATGGCTCTACTACCAAACACACTAAAAAACACATGCCTTCTATGGAACTCTTAAGTCACACCTTAAATGTCTTAAATGTCTTCTATTCCATAAGATCTTTCTTTCCTCATCATGAAGAAAGGGCTGTACTGTTTCTTCTGTGGTCCTAGCTTGACAATGGCATTTATCACATTTAATGTAATGAGCTGTTGTTCTGTGACTGACTTTTGTTTGTGGACAGACCATATCATACTTATTTTGCACCTGTCTCTCTAATTTCCTGAAAGTCTCAAAGTGTGTACCACAGTACTGTTACTGGACAGGGACTCTGATCTAGATCCCAAAAGAGGGTTCTTGAATTTCACACAAGAAAGAATTTGGGGCAAATCCATAAAGTGAAAGCAAGTTTATTAAGAAAGTAAAAGAATAAAGAATGGTTACTCCATACGCAGAGCAGTAGCATAGACTGCTCAAATAAGAATACTTATAGTTACTTCTTGATTACATACTAAACAAGGGGTGGATTATTCATGAGTTTTCTAGGAAAGGAGTGGACAATTCCCGGAACTGAGGGTTCCTCCCCTTGTTAGACCATATAGGGTATCTTCCTGACGTTGCCATGCCATTTATAAACTGTCATGGCACTGGTGGGAGTGTCTTTTAGCATGCTAATGTATTATAATTAGCGTATTATGACAGTGAGGATCACCAGAGGTCACTTTCATAGTCATCTTGGATTAGGTGGGTTTTGGCCAGCTTCTTTACTGCAAACAGCTTTGTCAACAAGGTCTTTTTGACTTGCATCTTGTGCCAGCCTTCTAGCTCATCCTGTGACTTATAATGCCTAACCTGGGAATTCAGCCCAGTAGGCTTCAGCCTTATTTTACCTAGTCCCTATTCAAGATGGAGTCATTCTGGTTCAAACAACTCTGACAGTACTACCCAAAGTTTGGTAATGATTTGTTAATGGACAATGAGAGTACAGTCCTTGCTCTCAAGGAGCTTTAAATCTAGCAGCATGGTCAGTCCATTTCTTATTAATTAAGAAAAGTGTATATATATGTGTATGTATATATATATGTGTGTATATATATATATACACACACATATACAATGAGATCCCAATATTTTTCTTTTAAGATATACCTTACTTATACTTCAATTATGTTATCCATCTGACTCTGAATTTTGTTTTTTTGGTGGTTGTATGCCTTCAAAGAAGATGTTTTCGTGTTTGACTCCTCCTATATAAAATAATGCATTTCACAATCTTGCTTTGTTCAAATTTTACTTCTGTAAACTCTCAAAGACAGTTTTAATATTTGGAACCATCAATTTTTATTTTTGGTATAAGCTTTATTTATGGTCCATTTCACTATTCTGCCCAAGTCATTTTCTCTAGTTTCTTTATATATGATTAACTGAAAGATAAGTTTATATTTAAATTCGGTACTAAATGCTTGAAACAGACAAAGTTTGAAAGGACTTTCCCAAACAAAATTGATTAAAATCTTGTATTTATCACTGTCTTTTAGAATTATTTTACAATTTTCTGTTATTGCAAAATTTGGAAAAAGTTGAAGCAATTGTTTACATTTATTATAAAACACTTAACTGAATGCCTAACATATTCAAATTCACTTTTAAGGCCAAGATTTTTGTTTTTACAAATGACCATCTATCAAATCACAAGGATTATTTTTACTTTTAACTCCATTTGTTTATTTGCTTTGGCGTATTCAGCAGTTAGTGTTCTTTGGCTTCAGGCAGTTTTCTTATGCATAGTGAGAATGGATTACTTTATTGAAAAGTGAATTATTTCCTCAGAAAATTAACTGGAAGACTGAAAAACTATGACAAAAATAAAGAGAAACGAAAAAAAAAATCACCAGCTGTCTGGGCATCATTAACTACTGGAGCTTTGCATCAAAACAACGGCTGAAATGAATGAACTCTAATTTTTTTTATACCTTTGGATCACTTCATTAATGTGTTTTGGTCTAGGAAAGTTAGTAAGATTGACTTATCAGGGTTCATGGGTCCACTCTTTGGTTAAGAAAGAGCAAGAAATGTTCATTTTCTATCTTTAGAGACGCTTTTTTTGTGGAGGAGCTGGGGTCCAGAACTTGGCTGAATTAATTCTGGATGGTAAAAATCCTAGTAGCAACTGTGGGGGCAATTGCTCTTGACCCCTGGAGGTTCGCTAAAAATTATTGACATGAGGTAGATGGATTAATTGGAGGAAAGGCATGCAAATTTATTTAACATGTATACACAGGAGGCTTCAGAATGAATACCCAACTTCTTAATAAGCTACAGAAACTTACATACTATCTCAAGTTTTCAAAAAGAATGGGAGCTTAGATCCTTGTAAAACAGGTTGTGAGAAGAAGGAAAAGAGGAATTCTCTTGAGGAGGAATAAATGATTACTACCAGATAATGAATGGATCCAGGCACAGAGATGAACTTGTAAATAATTCTGTTTGCAATTTAAATGATCCTTGGAAACAATCTTTGTCTTGAAAAAGGGTCTGTTCAAATTTGGTTACATTTTTTGTCTTACAGTGAGGGTAAGAAAACTGTTGTTTTCCTTGGTGGGTCTGCATCTTAGGCAGTTAAAGGAATTTAGGTTTCTTTGGGAAGAAGTTGTGTGAGGGTGGGGAGGAAGGTCAGAGAGCCCTTTTGGCTTCTTCAATCCAGCATGCCAAAACATCATATTTTAAGCTATTGGTTTCTGAGCCCCAACACTTCTTAGAAGTTACCTTTAGAGAAAATCGTTTAATATATTTTTTCTAATTTACTAAAACACAGATTCCCAAATATATTGTTTTATCCCAATGAGTCAAAATATAACACTGTGAGGCCTCTGAGCCCAAGCTAAGCCATCATATCCCCTGTGACCTGCACGTGTACATCCAGATGGCCTGAAGTAACTGAAGAATCACAAAAGAAGTGAAAATGGCCTTTTCCCGCCTTAACTGATGACACTACCTTGTGAAATTCCTTCTCCTGGCTCATCCTGGCTCAAAAGCTCCCCTGCCAGCCGGAGAACAACCCCCTTTGACTAATTTTCCTTTACCTACCCAAATCCTATAAAACGGCCCCACCCCATCTCCCTTTGCTGTCTCTCTTTTCGGACTCAGCCCACCTGCACCCAGGTGAAATAAATAGCCTTGTTGCTCACGCAGAGCCTGTTTGGTGGTCTCTTTACACGGATGCGAGTGAAAAACACAAATTGCAAAATTATATTACATTTGCATTACTTGATATGGCATTTTGCATATTTCAAGATGATAGGTAGATATGCTTTTAAAAAATACTCTTTGTATGAACCTGACATACAGTGGATGAAATGATGAAATTGAAACATGTGATCCATTTTCATGGCATCAACAACAATTTATAACCCAGTGACTTCTAAATCTGCACCTTCAGCCCAGCTTTCTTTTCTAGGGTTCAGATTTGTATATCCAAATTCTTTTATCTTCACTTTAACATTGCATAGGATCACAATCTCAACATGTTGAAGATGAACTCATCAGCGTTTGCTCCACTCCATATTTCTTTCCAAAACCTGCTCTTCTCCAAAATTCCTGCTAATTTAATGATTTATCTCTGAATCAGGATAGGGTTGAATATGCTGTAGTAAAAGATAATTCTTGACATTTCAGTGCATAAACACAATTAGTTTGGTTTCTCACTCTTCTTACCATGCAGTGAGGACCAGGCACATCTCTTGGGAAGTTCTGCCACATGGAGCCAGGGAACCAGACTGCTACCTATCTTGTAACTGAACCGTTTAGAATAAATGTATTCCAATATTGCCCTGAGAGAGAGAGAATGGCTTTGTGGATTGTGTGTAATGTTTTTAAGATTTAGGCCTGAAAGTGGCTTTATCACCTCCACCCATGACTGGCTGGAAGCCAGTGACATGGTATACAACCTAACCATAAGGAAGGCTGGGAAATGTATTCATGTGCCCCACAAAAAATGTGGTGAGTTGAACACAAAGTGTTCTTACCTTTATCATTTCATCATTTATCTATCTGCTCAAACCAAAAATGTGGCAGATATTAACTTTTATCTTCTTCATACCCTATTTCTAATCATTTAGTTCTCCTTATTTAACTGATTAATTTCTCTTGAACATACTCAAATATTTTGCACCATCACTGTCTTTACTCTGATTCAAGCCTTTATTATTTTCCTACAAGCTTATTGCTATGTAAGCTGAAAATAAAATTCTATCCCCCTAAACTGACTCTTGGCCAAGAGGACCCTAGAGTAACACCTTGAAAACTGAGTTTCCACCATGGTAGGATAGGAGGTTGGACATGCCTCGTTATTCTCCTTCCCTCACTAACCACAATTAGGCTTTATCCTGAAGTGCTAAATCAGGTGTGTCTAATCTTTTGTCTTCCCTGGGCCACATTGGAATAAAGAATTGTCTTGGGCCACACATAAAATACGCTAACAGTGATGATAGCTGATGAACTTAAAAAAAAAAAAAAGATGCAAAAAGAACTCATAATGTTTTAAGAAAATTTACAAATTTGTGTTGGGCCACATTCAAAGGCTTCCTGGGCTGCATGTAACTTGTGGGCTGCAGGCTGGGTAAGCTTGGGCTGCAACCAGCCCTTTCAGAAGACTCCAAGGGACCACCCACAAAGGAGTTGTTCTGGACAGTCCAGGAGAAGCTCAGTAATGGTTTTTGTGTCCTCTGCTTCACCTTTTGACTTCAGAGGGCCAAAAACTCCACCGTTGGATTATGCTAACACAGCCAGTTTTTTGTACATGGGACTCCCAAAGAGGCGAGAAGCTCAATTGCCCATGTACATGTTTCCCTTTTCATAAATAGTCTTGGCTCCTAAAGCTTACTGAATATGTATATTTGGCTACCATGGTCAATATAAATTCCTGTTCCCTTTGCTGCTCCTTAGGAGCGTCTGCTTCTGGCTTCTGGCCCGAGGCTATGCTTCCCAGCTTGTCATAATGGTCACCCTGCTGGCTGCAGCCATTTACCAGAAATAAAGCTCTTTTTTCCAAATTTATGAACCTCGTCATTCTTAAGTTGACAGCTATAGCTCAAGTTATTTTCCTCTGATGCCTGAAAAATCCTTTCAGATTAAAAATGAAATTAAAAAAACACGTATTCTTTAAAATTATTCAGTGGCATCCAATATTCCTCAGGCTACTTTCTCAGCATGCTGTATAGGTCTTTCATGACAGGAACTCTGCTGAAATCCTTCCTCTCTCCCCTAATCCTCATTCTAGATCTGAATTCTGCAGACCGATAAGGTCTTCTTTCCTCCTAAATCTTCACATATGCTTGGTCTTTTGCATGGATTACCCTTCAATAACTCTCTAACTCCTACTGATGTTTTATAAATCAGCATCATTTCTTTCGCTATGTTCTTCCTAATTTGAGTACTACATTTGCTCCCACAAAACCACTTTCCTTTTTTCATAACATTCTTAATTTTTTTAAATTTGGTTAAATTTATGTTACACGTTGGATATAAAATGCTCCAGGAATAAGTGCTCGGTGCCATGTGCTGCAAAGTAAAACCAGCACTCAGGCAAAAGTTTAATTCTCTCAGCAAGGCAATTTACTGATGCAGAAGGGTGCCACTCATGTCAATCAAGATTGCAAGAGCACAGAGAACAAAGGAGACCAGGAGGTTTTTATCCTTAATGCAGTCTCTATCTCTGTGTCAACCCCCCATGGGCTGGGGTCAGACTGCACAATCTGAGCTGACCCAATTGGCTACTTGTACATATTTTTTCTAAATATAGAAGGGGAGGGGAACGTGTAGTACGGAGGTGGAGTGTGTGAGACATGCAGTTTCTGGGGAACAATGGGTACAGGTAACCAAGGGAACAGATGTGAGTTATTGATTAGAGCTGAAGGGAAGGGGTTAGGCTGTTTACATTAACTAGGGCCAAGGAAGAACAAGAAAGTTGAGTTTGAGAACAAAGGATAAGGAAGTTAACAGGCTAAACCCTTTGAAGGGAAACTCAGAAAGATTGTATCTTACAATACATAAGTGGAATTTTGTTACATGCATAGACTACTTAACGGTGAAGTCAGAGTCCGAGACAGAGTCTTGGTTTGTCTCCCAGGCTGGAGTGCAGTGGTGCCATCTCGGCTTACTGCAACCTCCACCTCCAGGGTTCAAGCAGTTCTCCTGCCTCAGCCTCCCGAGTAGCTAGGATTGCAGGCGCATGCCACCATGTTCAGGTAATTTTTGTATTATTTTAGTAGAGATGGGATTTCACCATGTTGCCCAGTCTGGTCTCAAACTCCTGACCTCGTGATCTGAGTGCCTCAGTCTCCCAAAGTGCTGGGATTACAGGCAAAAGCCATCGTGCCTGGCCTACACAAGTTTTATAACCAGCATTAACTTCCCCCAATATGTATGGCAAGATACCAACCACTAACCATTTATGTTAAATACCTCTGGATTTCTCCCCACCGGGAAATTGTCTCAATATGGTGATTAATTTACAACCCCGATATGCCCTCAGTGTTACCAGTCCAGCTACCAGATGAGGCAATAACTCAAGATACATCACCAGAGCAAGTCATGTAGACCTGCACCTCCTGCCCCACCCCTCGGCCCCCCACTTGCCTTTTATACTAAACCTGACTTTTTAAGCCCTTGCTCTCCTCCAGGGAAGCTGAAGCTGTTTCTTTAGATGAGAATCTGCCCACTTCCCCACTGCTAGCTCTGGAATAAAATTACTTTATTTTAACTGCGTCTTGTCTTCATTATTTTGGCTTGCAAATAGAAAGCAGTGAAACCTGCATTGTGTTACGTCACCACAGCTGGGACTACAGGCGTGCACCACTGTGCCTGGCTAATTTTTAAAATGTTGTTGTGGAGATGAGGTCTTGCTTTGTTGTCCAGACTGGTCTCAAACTCCTGGTTGTC
This sequence comes from Pongo abelii, assembly GCF_028885655.2. Lineage (NCBI taxonomy): Eukaryota > Metazoa > Chordata > Mammalia > Primates > Hominidae > Pongo > Pongo abelii. Next base: position 62,359,525 of record NC_085928.1, read on the forward strand.
CAGACTGGTCTCAAGAAATCCTCCCACCTCAGTCTCCTAAAGTGCTGGGATTATAGGTGTGAGCCACTATGCCTGTTCTTCAACATTTTAAAAACTGCAGTAAGGATGGGTAGAAGTCGTTGTGCAGTTTTGTTATCACTCTCAGTAAGAATGCTTCTTGCTCGGCCAGGTGTGGTGGCTTATGTCTGTAATCCCAGCACTTTGGGAGGCTGAGGTGGGTAGATCATGAGGTCAGGAGTTCAAGACCCGCCTGGCCAAGATGGTGAAACCCCGCCTCTACTTAAAATAATAAAATTAGCTGGGCACAATGGCAGGCACCTGTAATCCCAGCTACTCTGGAGGCTGAGGCAGGAGAGTTGCTTGAACCTGGGAGGTGGAGGTTGCAGGGAGCTGAGATCACGCCACTGCACTCCAGGCTGGGCAACAGAGTGAGACTCAATCTCAAAAAAAAAAAAAAAAAAAAAAAAAAAAGAATGCTTCTTGCTCAATCTCAAAAATATTTTCCCAAAAGATGTGTGGAAGTGATGTTAAAAGAAAGGAGAAAACAGTGCTAGAAAAAAGAAGCAATAGATGTCTTCATGTCCTGACCGTTTATCCAGGTTTCTATAATCAAGTTTTATCTTGGTTGATTTGGCTTCTTAGAATCCTTTTTATGTATTAGAAAAAAAGAGGAAAGAATAACAGAAGGTTGGTTTATAAAGTCTTCTGAATCTTGGTAGTCCTCCCATATCTAATCACATTGCTTTATGCACAGTTGATAAACTGCAAACAACTTTTATTGATTTTTCCAGTTATTTTAGTATTCTATAATACATAGTTTAAAGTATTTAGAATAATTACTTAAATAAATATTAGGGATATTTAAATCACTACATTTTTGAAGAATATTTTAAATAAGTGCATATCTGAAATGATTTCATAAATTAATTCGTATTCTTTATTTGACAATAGAGGATATTAAAACCCAAATGGGATATATAACATAAGCTATAATATTCTGCAAGTAAGGGATAGACCCACAGCACTGCAAAGCTATGCAAGTCCAATCTGAACAATCTAAAACTCCTGGGGCAATATATAGGAGGACTCTGGCTAGAATCCAGTACTCCAGGCCCCAGTTTAGCTTCCATTGAGCATGTTCTTGTGCTGGAAGCTCTCAAACTTTTAAATTTAAACTCCGATTTTTTGGGAAATAAAAAATCTCCTTATCTATGATTTCCCATCCTACCTGGAGAAATAATAACGTGCAAAGTAGTCTAGCTTCTGTACGAACTTACTTTCTGGAGTTTGTGTTAAAAACAAAATAAAACAACAGTTTTCATTATATATGTTTTTAAATATAAAAATATATTATCATATTAAATAGGCTTAAACTTTATTTACTTTTCCAAGGATATTGAAATATTTTTTTCCATCATGCTTACAGCCTTCAAAATCTTTGCAATATATAGTAATACTGCTTAGTTAGAACCTTTTGATGCTTTAAAATGTAGGTTGTCATTTGAAGTATGTGCCATCTTTGTAGGTAGCATTTTTTTCATATTTCATGAAATATAAAGTTAATGTCTTTAAATATTAAATGATAGTAGCCCAAATATTTATTTTGCAAAATAAGTTGCTTTAAGTGTTTACCTTTTATGTGGTCAACAAAGATTTCTGAAGGTGATCCAGGTCATATGTCTAATGCAGAACTGATCTTGTTATAGGTATGAGATTATCTTACTTTAAAACTCAAATCCTGTCATTAAATCACTGACAGAGCTTTCATTTCAAATGTGACCTATAAATGCATAACACACAGAAGGACAATTAAAGATACTCATAGTCTGTTATCATTGCCATTGGTTCTGCTAATGAGTCCTGTGACTTGTTTCAGAATAAAAATGCTACTCCTGAGAAAGCTTATCAACCTAAGTAAGTGAGTCTTTATCATTTTGCCCTTAAATAGCTAGTGTTCTGCGCCTTTGAGTTTGGGGAGCAGTGCTAAAAGAAACTCTTTATAAAAGAGCTATTAGTCTTGTGCAGTCTAGGATTTGACAGCTCATGAGGTGGCACAGTCCATTACATTACCAACACAATTTCCAATTCCTTAGGCATCTCCAGCACTTCTGGAGAAATGCCTTAGCTGTTTTTAAAATTTTCTTTCCTTTTCTTTATTTTACTTCATTTTTTAAAAATGTTACTAGATTTTCATACTAGCTTTTTCAATGAAAACATATGCTCTTTGGTTGGAAGTTTTCATTCTAAATGTCTATTTTATACCTTATGTGATCATAACTTGTTAATATTTTAGGTAGAAAAAACCAATACAAATAGCGAAAATAATAATAATAATAATTGGCTTTTGCAAAGAAATACATCTATTTATTGAAATAAAGTTCAAGAATTAGAACCTTATATTAGCATTAAGTTATTATTTGTAATTTTGAAAAACTTAAGTGGTAGTTCTCTGAGTTTCTAGAGAGGAATGAACTAGACATTTAAGTAGGAAGATTCTAATATGCACTTTTCTCAAAAGGACAAATAGCATAGGTGTAGTTGTTATAATAAAATGCCAGTGTTTAACAATATATTTAATGCATAGTTATTTTTAATAAATTTGTAGTCTAAATGTCATCTATAGACAGTCTCATAAGTTCAAACTTTAAAAATAGAAGTGATATATTTCCTATTTTAGATGTGAATTTTCTTTGGAGAAATTAGTGTATCAGAACAGTTGTCTTCTTGGGTGAAGAAAATGATATTAAACCAACTGTCTACTGTATTATCTCAGTGTATGTTTCTTTTATTGATCTTAACTTTTACACTGAAATTTTTTGTAAACTTTAAAAAGAAACTGGATATTTGTTATTTATTGTCTTGTGGTCTTTCCTATAGAGCAATGCTGTATTTCTAAGGCACTGAAACTGACATTTTCTGTTATATGTTACATGTCTTGTGGATGTAAGGGTATAACAGGTAAGGTGAAAATTAACTCAAGCCAAACTGTGTCATCAAATAGTTCTTTTTTTCTGTTTCCACTCACTCTTCTCCTTCTGCCTTATGCCAAATTTTCCATTTCAGTTATTTACAAAGGTTGGGAATACACTTATGAGAACCACATGAGAAAATAGAGGAGAAGCAAAATTCCTCCTTAAAAATCTACGCCTTGGCAAGCTCCTATGTTGCTGTGCTGCTAAATACTATTTGGACTTATATATCATGTGTGTTGGGATGGTAATGAAGGTCAATTGTTCACCAAATCTACTCTAGACTAGATTTTCTTATTAACATTCCAAATTATTTGAAGGCAGTTAAAATACTATTGTTTCAAGCTAAAGGAATTTAACCCTTGTAGAGATATTCAGGAATCTGACCAAAATGCTCTCATGATCCAAAGAGAGTATCTTGAATAGCACATACATTCAATTGGTGCAAAGTATTTGTCTGTGAATTATTTCCTTCAGGATTGCTAGATTTGTTATCCTGCCTTAAAAGGCTCTTATTTGATTTTTATGTCTTGGATTCTTATTTTGTGGCTCAGGGATTGGTGACGTCTTTGTCTCCAAGCACTTGCAGAGGCAATAAGAAACGTCTAAGGTCTAAGACAAACATGAAAGAGAAGAAAAAATAGGTAAAAATATCTTTGGACACACAAAGTCCCCATCATTGTATTCAGTTTTAGAAAATTATATTTTTTCTTCAAAAATTATGAAGATAAATTAATATATTTATTATATTATAATTTTATAACCAGTATTTGTAATTATTTTATGATCAGTGAAATCAGTATATCCTTGAAATAGAGCATGTTTTTATGTGGCATTTACATGCTAAAGAAAATATCAACCTTAAGACTAGCAAAAACAAATAATTTTAGGTCATCTAGGAATCCTGGTCTGGAAAGCATGTTTAATAGTACACGATCATTTTAATGTTGTAACTTTTTGTATAATTATATTCAAACATGTGAAGAACAATTAGAAGGAGATTAGCTCTGAGATTTGAAAATTTGACACATGGTCCATATTATCTGCTTAGAAAACTTTAATTCTTTAATTTATTTACTAATATGGTTTGGCTGTGTCCCCACCCAAATCTTATCTTGAATTGTAGCTCCTATAATTCTCACGTGTTGAGGGAAGAACCCGGTGGGGGATAATTGAATCATGGGGGTAGTTTCCCTCATACTGTTCTCATGGTAGTGAATAAGTCTCATGAGATCTGATGGTTTTATAAGAGATTTCCCCTTTCACTTGGTTCTCGTTTTCTCTTGCCTGTCACCATGGTTAGACATGCCTTTCACCTTCTACCATGATCGTGAGGCCACCCCAGCCATGTGGAACTGTGAGTCCATTAAACCCCTTTTTCTTTATAAGTTACCCAGTCTCAGGTGTGCCTTTCTCAGCAGTGTGAGATAGATTAATACATTTACTTAAGTCATTTTAGTTAAAAAAATATTATCTAGCATCTAGATTTCTTCCATTGTGTTTGGGAATCAAATTCATCAAAGATATTTCAAAAATTTATTCATATGCTGAAATTTGATGTAAATAGTTCTTGAAAGGTGATTCAGAATGTTTCATAATAATTGGTATTGACCCTTGATCTATCTTTGTTGCATCTATATTTTTAAAATTGTTTTAGGAAAAAAATTAAAGTGATTATTTTTCTAATTGATAAATTTTCTTAAAAAAGGTCAGAAGTTCTTATAAGGATTATTTTTTCTTTTTAATTAAACTAAAACTCTTTCTGGTCCATCTGGTCTGTGTATCATATTCTTATGATCATCTTTATTGTACCATTATATGAATTTCTTTTATGAAAAATTAACATGTACTCTATGTGTCTTAATGCAAATTTCATTTTATAGTAAAATTGTTATTATATGTTTGACAATATGTGCTTTGAAAATAAGAACCAACCAAATGAGAAAAGTAAAGACTATTGCTATGAAAATAAATCAGCCATCATGACTTTTGTTTTAGCAATGACTCAAAGGCAGGCAGAGGAACTGGAGACCTTTATAGCGGAAAAAAGGGAAGGCATCACGTATGCCCTGATTGGATGCTTTCGGCCTGGGGAATTTATGAGGGTTAACTAGAAAAAAGGTATTCTATGTGATTGGTTAGTGGTGCATATTTGGGTTTCTCTGGTTGATTATCTGTTGAAATTGGGGACAAAAATTCGGAAAGCAGTCAGTTATCCTAGCCATCCTGGGTTGACTCTTAGATAAACTATTGTTTGGCTTCCTGAATTGTCACTAGAGACAGCAATCTGAGCACCGCAGCTTCCAAGGTTGTTTGTTGCAGATATGATGGCTAGTATCCTGGAAAGCTGGTGCAGATTGTGGGTCAAAGTCTTACTTTTACATATGTATATTTATTCTCTCAGTGTTAGTAAGAATTCCATTAGAGAAAAAGTTTGAATTAAATGTCCTACATTAAGATCCTGTTACCTTTTATGAATGCAGAGAACATTAATCTAAAGCTCTCATTTTCTTTTAGATCAATGATAAATATAAAATAAAAGAATAATTCATTTGAATAAAAGGCATTATTCAAATGACATTTATTTTAATAAAAAATAACTTCATCAAAATCTCAATCTCAACTATTAAACACCTATCAGTAAGTTTTTTTCTCTTTTTTCCATGCCACTTATCTTAAAAGTAAGAGAAATCAGTTATTAAACCTATAATAATTATAAGAAATCTTAAATTGTTTTTAAGCATGTTTACCAAAAATCCACCTAAGTGGATGAAAGTACTTATGTTTTTCAAGAGGCTTTGTTTAGTATGTACTGCATGAAAGACTTTGTGTACGCAGCAGTGAGGAAAGCAGAAAACATATCTGCCCTCGGAAGAACTAAATTCTAATGGTGAAGAGAGACATTAAGTAAAGTCTATAAGAAACTATGTTTATGCAATAACTAATCTGTTTATCTAAAAGTTAAGGATAAGAAAGATTATTTATAAGTTTAAACATAAAGCTTTTAAGTGTTATTTTATTCCTTCTTTCTGAGTTTAAAAGAAAAACTTAGTTATTCCATCAGTTTGATCTTTATTGACCAGACTTTAGGGTTCATTTTGAATGTTTATGTGGCTGTATTAATAAAGATATTTTCAAGCATTACTCACACAATTCCATTCCAAATTACAGGTGTTTTAAATAGTCAGAACCTTTATTTTGTCATATAAGAAGTCCAGGAACTTCAATTCTATGTTATTTTATTTAACGGATCAACAACATCATCCGGAATCCAGTGTTTCTATCTTTCTTTTATGTCTTTCATAAGGAGTGTGGCAAATACGGTAGATAGCTCAGTCCATTTTCAAACACCACGTACTGCCTTCCTCTACCATAGAGGCTGGAAAGAAAAAAATTCACTTTCCCAGACTCTTTTCCTTTAAAGAGGGCTCCTGTGGAAAAATATTTTGTTTTTCCATGAAGTCATTTTGACTTCCTCTTCCCTTCTCCTTCCTCTTTCTACTGTTTTGACCATAGATATGTTGGCTGAGGCCATGATGTACTGCCATCCTGTACTAATAGGGAGAATTAGAGAAGCCTTCTTTTTGATATCCTTAGAGCTGCTATACAGAAGACAGAAAACACCAACTTTCACACTTTTTGTTGAGTGAGAAAAATAAAAATCTAAATCTGTTAAAACTTTGTTTCTGTTATTTACAATGACATGAAACAAAGACATGGTTTCTTTGTTTTACAGCGTATCTGTATGGTGAAAAAAAAGGCTGGAGCAGTTCCAGAATCACATGCAGACATACCATTATTTAAGAAAGAAGATGGCATAAGCTTCTGTGCATCTCTCATAGTGAAAAAACTCTCCTGCAAGTTTAGCAGCAGAGTTTCTCTAAGGCTTCATAGATCAAAACTAGGTCACGTAACAATTTGTAAAATATCTATTGGCAAAAGAAACAAGGCCAATATGTTTGGATTGAACCAACTACAATTTTTTACTGGGGTTTGAAATAGCATCACCATTTTTGAGTTCATGGCCTTGTAAAGGATGGACAAACACTGCTTCCGCTAGGAGGAAAGAAGAGAATATATATGGATAGGCAAACAGCAGCATTCTCCACACTGGTTTAGGATGTAAAATTTCTAACAATGGGGTCATATAATTTTGATAAGACCTAACATAAAGCTAAGGCCATAGGTATTAACATAATGAGAACATTAACATAATGAGAACATCCACATAATGAGAACATCCTATTTAAAATTCAAAGTTCTCATTCTTAAAAGATGGACATATATTGTTTAAAAACAAAAAAGACAGAGAAACTCTAATTGGATTGTTTTAAATGTGAAAAGATTCTTTGGAAATTTAACATTATTGAATGAATACAAGAGTTTGTTTCCCGGTTATCAAGTGTCTCTTATATTGAATTAGAGAGAGAAGGAGAAGAAGGGAGGAGGTCAGGAGGACAACCTCTCCTACTCCATTTCTACCATAATAATATTATTGCATCTCTTAAACATTTTGGTCTTCCTGTTATGGTTTCCTTTGCACAACAAAATAATGCTAGAAACCAAATAGATAATCTGCTAAATTGCAGTACCTCCAAGCTCTCTTCCAAAATGCAAGAAGGTCAATTAATCCATAAAAATAATCTGAATTCTCAGGATTAAATTTGTGATTTTTCCATTTTTGTATTCGTAGGTAAGGCTTCATAATCTTCTGAGCAAATTCATAAAATTTGCATGATTCTGAAGAACTATGTCAGTATGAGCAAGTTCCTGAATAAGGATTTAGAAATCAGGTACAAATCTTATCTGAACACGTATATTAGTAAAAATTTTGTTAGTTTGCATTACAGAGGCAGATTCTTTGACTAATGATCCTGGTGAGCTATCACTATTATTTTATATTATTTTTTATATTATATTTTTATTTTAAAGGGTAGTCTTCAGCCTATCACTATATAAAACAGGTTTTTAGACTTTACTCCAAAAACATGTAACTATTTTTTTCTTAAAACATTGACACTCAATGATACTGGTTACAGTATAATTTATACCATTGGTCTTCTTGTGAAGTTTTATTCCTCATTTGACAGTTTACTCAGTTCTGCTCTTCAGAGTTATGCAAAAAATTACAATAGATGCTTAGGACATTAATCAATTTGACATTTGTCCTGGACAAATACAGTCAGAGAAAAAATGGTAAAACTTTCCAGGTTTTGATGTATTATTAATAATAAAAATATTTATAATGACTGATATTTCTCTAGACTTCTATGCTTTGGAAAAATATATATTTAATTTTTTTCATAATAAGCATAATCCATTTAATGGGGAAGTGAAAACCTACTTAATGGAAAGGACATAATAATAAAAATCTTTAAGTCTTTTAATCTAAAAATTCACATCATGTTTATTACATATTTTTCTATTACTCAAATAATTGTTATAGATAATGCAGAAAAGTAGATAGATGATAAACACATCGTCTAAAGTCCATCCACTACCATAACTTTTGATGATTTTCATCTAGTTCCTAGCTTTGTTTTCATATACAGTATACTATTTTCATTTTTTAGATGATCATTGGGTACATCTGTGCGAGCATGCTTTTTTAGGTAGTTAATAAAGTTGTTCATTAAATATTATATTTCTGTTTCCTTAATGGGCCTGTGGGCACATGGTAAATTTGCAGTATTCTACATGTTTTGAAATGGTGTGACCCGTGACTTGGCAGTGATATGTTGGGTACAGGATGTGTGCTACCTTCTGGTTCATTTCTGTTTGTTTGTTTGTGTTTTTTCTTTTTTTTTTTCTTTTCTGAGACAGAGTCTTGCTCTGTGTCTCAGACTGGAGTGCAGTAGCCTGATGAGCTCACTGCAGCTTCAACATCCTGAGCTCAAGCAGTTCTCCCATCTCAGCCTCCCGAGTAGCTAAGACAACAGGTGTGCACCACCATACTTAGCTATATATATTTTTTAAATTTTTTGTAGAGATGGGGTCTCCCTATGTTCCTCAGGCAAGTCTGGTTTCAGTTTTAAAAGCCGTTGGGTGATCACCATGTCTCCTTCTCAGTGGTACAGACTTGGAGGAAGAATGTATCTTAATTAAGCCTCTTAGCCGGAGTCTCTGATGAAAAAGCTAAAAGCCCCCTTGATGACCTGCAATTACATCTATAGTATAAGTAAAAATTTGATATTTGTGGTGTTGAGAAAATGCAAGATTTGGGGTTTAGTGTGTTAAGGGGCCATAGAGAGCCTATCTTGAAGGACATATGTATTACCTACTATTTTTTCTCTCTATTTCAGAACCCATGAAATTGTCCTGTTGTTTAAATTCTTCTTTAAAAGAAAGAATCCTGACTCTAACATAATTCACTTCACTTGCTTCTTTACTATTATGAATGACCATGTGATCAACATCATTGAGAAGAAAGTTGTCTGTATGTTTGTGTGTGTTGTTTAAGTACTTTTTATCTTGTTATAAATTAACTGTAGTTTTCTCTTAAGAATGTTCCAAGCTATATCATTCTGTGTTTCTATGGCCTTTGTGCACGTTTACTTAAATAAATTAATTTTAAACTTTAAATTTATATTATTAACTAATACATTTTTATAACAATTATTCTTCAATGTAATTTCTTTGGCAATGGTTTCCTTTTCTAAGTTTTAGAAGTATGCTTAAAAAAAAAGATTTGCTTTTGTACATATCGTCACTGCCTAGCTCAGGAACAAATTACATTTTAACTCTATGTGTTTAAGGAAGTAACTACGATATATGATATTGCAAACTCTATGGAAATCAATACTAAAAACTGAATGCTTCTTTAAGAAAATCTAGATACATGAAGAAAAAACTTTTAAAAATAAAATATATGTTAAATGCAAGGTAGAATAAGTAAGGTGTTATTAATCTTAGTGTAATCTGTATTAATTTATATGAACATTAGAAATGTCAAAAATAAACTACCAGGTGCAGTGTTGCGTGCCTGTAGTCCCAGCTACTCGGGAGGCTGAGGCGGAAGGATCCCTTGAGGCTCGTGTGTGCAACACAGTGATTCTCCATCTTTTAAAGACACAAAATAAATGAAGTCTCCTATTAGTAGAACCCTTGAAATTTATGCTAAATAGCTGCAGTATGCAGTGACCGTGATCAATTATCTAATTATCTAATACGTCCGCTTATAAATTAACAGTTCTAAAAACATAAATAGCAGGTTACTTACAACAACGCTTACTTTTTAAATTTATAAAATGGAATTAATAATAGTGCCTATCTCCAAACATAGTTTTGAGGGTTACATATAGTGGTATAAGTTAAAGATTTAGCACAGTTCTCATGTAAATAAAATTTCGACCTTAGTAAAAAAATATTTTCTTTGTTATTGCTCATTTTAACTATTATGTCTAATGGAATTTATTTTCTTTATGGCTATTTTACATGGAGGTTCCGTCAGTATTCTTTAAAAGTAATGTATTTTCACTAGTATATTCATTGGTTGTCATTCTCAAAGCAGAACGAGTCTTCACAAATGTGTATGCACGTTCCTTTGATTTTACTTGCATTTCCACATCTTCGAGTCTAGGTTTGTCTTGCGTTTGGCTTTGAATACTAGAGTGTGGCAAAAATGAATGGATTATAAGTCACGGCCTAAAGAAGGCTTATAGCTTGCCCTCTTAGAAAGTGGTACATCATTGAAGAAGCTTTGGTTAACTGCTTTAAACATATGATCACACAAAACAGACAAACCATCCAAGCAGAAGCACCTTAGGCCAACTATCCTGCCAGCCAAAGTCCAGATGATTACAGAAAAATCAGCCACTTGAATTGCTCGCATACAGAATTTTGAGCCAATTAAAACTTTATTTTAAATCTTGGAGTGGCTTGTGAAACAATAAAAGGTAAATAAAAAATATCATTAAAGATATTCAGTTTCTTTCATAGTTTCCCTGGGCTGAGCCATCCATTCAATAATTATTTTTTGTAAACCACAAACAAAAGAATTATAGTTATTGAATGCTAATTATGTGCTAGATACTGAAGATACAAAGTCAAAGCCGCAAGATTCAAATTTTAATCAATGGATTCTGGGTAATTTTCTAACTTGCCTCCCTATTTTCTGCTATTTCATATCTTACCCATTAAATGCCTTTGCAATGGGTAAATTTTCTCTAAACACCATTTCCAAACATCATTTGTGTGCCTGTGTGTGTGTGTTGGTGCGTGTGCATGTCCACACATGCATGCGTGCCAAGGATTCCAAGAAAAAATTATTCCCTCCCAGCACTTCCCACAATCACAAACCTGCAAATAAAACTACCAAATCATTGCAATTTAAAATAATGAGCAAGATAATAGAGGCATAAAGGGATTAATATGAGGGCAGTGTAAAAATTTCCAGAAATAGTCAACCAAAATTTCATAGACTGACAATTAAGCAAGGTCTAGGAGAATCTTTTGTCAGATAGAGAAAAGTAAGCGGGCCGCTGTAGACAATGAAAAAACTCATGTTCGAAGAAATGAAAAGTGAATGCACATAACATGTTTAAGGATAATGAGTGTTCTACTTGAGAAGCATTTTTAAAAAAATAAGGATAATGAGTAGAGTTCAGAGAATAGATTCTCAAAAGTTGTATTTGAAAGGTAGACCGCATCAGACCAGATAGAGAGTAAGTCTTTTTTGAAGACCAATATGAGTATATTATTTTACATACAAGAAAGCAAGCTTAAATAATGTGAAAGCTGGGTATCATACTTACCTAGCTAATAAGTGATAACAAAATAGCACTTTGAATATAAAGTTCTACACATGATTTTATTGTATGGTATCATAAATTTTATTGTACTTTGGATTAAAGTAATGTAGACATTTAGTACTCAATTTTTAGGGGTCTTTTACTTTTAGGCAAAGATGACCCACTGCATCTGGGTTTTTTTTTCAGTTTTTATTGTTAAAAAATATTTTGTAGAAATGAGGTCTCACTATATTGCTCAGGCTGGTCTCAAACTCCTAGATTCGGGCAATCCTCCTGCCTCAGCCCCCCAGAGTGCTGGGATTACAAGCCATCATACTGCATTTGAACTGACTTTAGCTAAAAAACTAATATGGCCAAACAATCCCAGGATATATCTGACTTCTGCTGAAAACCTGAGCTGAACCCGGTGTCAACAGAATCTTTCCCTCCCTCCTGTCTCTTCTCTCTTCTCTCCCCTCTTAGCAGCCCTCTTCTATGTTGATTCCATTTTCAAACAGACTTTCACATCACTGTTACAAGGTGGTTTTCTCAGATCTCCATGTTACATTTGTCTAGGTTCAAATCATGAAAAGACACCAAGAATGCCCAAGAGAACTCCTGAGAAGCAATCCAATTTCACTGGAGAAATATATTGACTGACCTGCTGGACTGGAGCTAAAGCTGACATTTACAACTTGTCCTGGGGGTGGGGTAAAGGTGGGTTTGCCTTTCACATGTAGAGGAGTTATAGGAGAAATAGAAAGAAATGCAGCAATGCTTATTGTCTATTAGCAGGATCATTTATTAAAAACCACATGTTTTGAAGAGAAAATTAAGATCTTAGATGTGTAAGTTGTAATAAGTCTCTACTATGGCAGAGAAAGTGTCCTGACTCCTAGCCCAAGCAAATGTCCATATGAATAGCCTTTCTGTCCATAAAAAATTGAGTCTTATTGAGCACTATGTACTAGGCAGCACCTTAAATATATTCTGCTAGATAGATGTATATAATTTTTTATGGCTTTTCATTCTAACTATATAAAAATACCATTTAATAAAAAGTTTTCTCCCGAAATTTATTAATATGTAATGGAAAATTATTTAATAAAGCTGTGGTAAATGGAAAGGACATGATCTAGTGGTCCTCTGAGGTGCTAATGGTAAGCATATGAGAGTTGCTTCTATTACATTTTTTATATTGTACTCTTTAATAAATACTAGTATGTTTTTTAAAAATCAGGTGAGAATAACAAGGTATCGAGTAACTCTTTGTTATCGTTATCATTTCCTTCACTCACCTCAAAAATGTGTGTTTTTTTTTTTTTGAGTACCTCCCCTTGTATCTGAAAAGATCTCTAAAATGTCTCCCTTTTTTTAATGGCAGAATACCAATTTCACGCTAAATGCATGAGAGCCCTTATTCCATGGGAGTACATATCTATTAATCTTTCTTTTTTTTCCCCGTCTTTCATTTTGAACAGTAGGTTTATTCTACGTTAGATTTTCTTTCCAAAGTTTTACAGATTTATTCTTTAATTATATATAAGTGTTGATTATGCTTACAATTATACTTGATGTTATATTTCTCTATCTGGCTTAGGGAGACTGCTAATGAAGCAACTTTGTGGTGGAAACATAAGTACAAATGGAAAGCAAAATTGTTTTCTGAACTCATTTGCAAGTGATGGTGCTGAGAATGCATGTTTTTGCATCTCCTTCCAGTGATTTTTTAAGGCCCTCAATAATCATACATGTTTTATATTTAAGATGGTAGCCTGGGAAGACTGGAGTGATGTTATACTACAATAATGGTCTCATTGTTACTTTACCTTTTCTGCCCTTTCTTTCTATTTCATACTAGAGAGCTCTATCAGCATTTTTGCAATTCTGTTCAGCTGAGAACTGAATTGTAGAGTGACTGTGTAACAGGACAGTTGGCACTTTAGTCCTAATGAATAAAGCGGAATGTGGCCCTGTCTTTTTTCTCCCTTAAGGGTCAGTGTGCAATACCCATACAGTAGCAGTCAGTCATTTTCCGTAAGAGGAAAGGTGAACATATAAATTTGTTCTGAGGTCCTAGTTATTGCAATAGAAAAATCTAATTTGTGAGGTGGAATGCAGAGCACAATTATTCAGGTAAGATTGAATGAAAATGAAGAGAAAAGGTGACCTCTTTATTCCAAATCTGGAGCTTCTAAACTCTTTTTAGTCTACAGATACTGATTTTTTTGTTTTTTTCTGAGATGGATTCTCGCTCTGTCGCCCAGGCTGGAGAGCAGTGGCGCGATCTCGGCTCACTGCAAGCTCTGCCTCCTGGGTTCACGCCATTCTCCTGCCTCAGCCTCCAGAGTAGCTGGGACTACAGGCGCCGCCACCACGCCCGTATATTTATTTTTAATACCTTGATTCATTTCTTTGCCCCCTGCTGGATTAGGGAGAGAAACAACATAAAGCACTCAGAAAGAAAAATGGCTCTAGGAAGACAACCAGGCAACTATCAGAGCAAAAAATGTCTACTCCTTTCATTACCTGTGTCCCTTTCCCAGTTGAAAACAGTTGTCGTTTGAATCTTATTATCTGAGGTTCTGAGACACAGAGGTAGGTCCACTATAGGCAGCGGAACAAATGTTTCCTGCAGCCCACTTTTGTGAATAAAGTTTTATTGGAACACATCTACTATCTGCATCCATTGGTTTATGTATTGGCAAATGGCTGCTTTCGTGCTACATTGGCTGAGATGAATAGTTGTGACACAGACCGTTAAGACATGCAAAGCTGAAACAGTGACTATTCAGTCTTTTACAGAAAAAGTTTTTCAAACTCTGTTAGATCATTGATTATTACATTTGAACATAATTCACATAAATTCCACTATATACACAAATTCGTTTTAAAGAATTAACTATATAAGGTACTCTATAAAGTCAAAAACTTCTTTGAATTTTAAATGCAGAAATCCTGGAGGGAGGTGTTTCATCTGTAGAATTGATCGAAGAAGACAGAATAATGTAAACATTCTGTAAACTGTGCGATACAAGAAACGCTTACATCATTTTATGGTTAGGGCTCTTCCATTAGCAGCAATTTGATAAGTGTGCATCATTAGGTCATAGTTGCATGTGTTATAACACAAATAAATGTAATTATTCCAAATCAGCAGTAACCTGACTACACTAGGATCCAACACAAAGTTGTTTAAGTTAGAACTCAGTAACTAAATTCAGAAATAGCTGTCCTTTCACTTAAAAACTATATAATTAATGTAAATTCGATCAATCATCCATAATTTATAAATTAAACTCATGTATTAACATTGTACTCATAGTAAAACATCTATGAGTAGAGGAAAATCATAAAATGACAGAATACTTGAATGAGATCTTACAACAGCAAAAACAGTAAACAACCAAAATAAAAACAAAAACCAAACAGGCAACTTTGGAAGAACACAGTTTCTCTAGCATTGTATGACTTACCCTTACTGCTTGCAAACCCTAGACTGTACATTGGAACTCTCTCAACTACTGCATTCTTCTTATCATATGGTTGTAACATAGTATTTTAGCTGACGGCCTGGACCACAAACTGAAAGGAACATGTGAACTTATCCTCCCCTCAATACTCTAAACATCACAGGACAAATAGTTTTTTATTTTCTTCTTGAAGAGTCAATTTTGACCAACCATGTGACACTGTGTCAACTCCTTAACCTCCCTGTTTCAGTTTCTTCATTAATGAAGAAAAGTATTGCTAATTCAAGAAATCAGTGTAAGCATCAACTGAGAGTATACTGGCAAATGTTTTTATAATCTTCCCTGCTGTTCCACAGAGATAATTGAAAGTGTTATTACATTTGTTTTACTTAAAGAAATATACATATTAAGATGCTCATTTTTCTTTTTGACTGTTTCATCCACATATTTACTACCTGTATTAATTTTCATTGCTAGGTTAAGAAATTACACACATGTAGTGACTTAACACCAATTTATTATCTTACAGTTCTGCAGTACAGAAGTCCTAATGTCAAGGTGTCAACAGGGTTTCTTCTTCCATTTCAGTCTGGAGGCTCTTTGAGGAAAATTCATTTCATTGCTGTTTTATAAAAAGTCCTTATATGCAAAGTGGCCTCTTAATGCATGAAGATAGGCTATTGAAGCAGAAAGAGAAAAGTGTGGAGGCTAAAGTAAGTCCATCCAGTCTTCACAGCATAGTTTAGTGATTATTCAAAAACATAAATATGATCCAATCACTCTAATTCTTATAATCTTTCAATACTTCTCTCTGGTCTCAGTAAACTGTTTGAGCTCTTTGGCTTGGTGCACAAGGTCCTTCTGAATCAGTCCTGAGCCAGCTCTTGAGGTTAATGCTCTTGTCACCCTCCCTCACCCACAAACCACACATTCACTGTTCTATCACACTGAACTTCATGTAGTTTTTCCAGTGTGCCATGCCCTCTTCTTTCCAGTCTTTTCTACAGGATGCTCACTTTATCTGAACTATCCTTCCTCTACCACCCTTTCATCTGGCTGGCTGGGACTCAACTCAGCTTTTCCTTGGAAAAGCCATTCCAGACTTTTCTTTGTTTTGCAAGTTGACTCTCCTTTGTACTCCACTAGATCCCAGTACATAAATATATCTTAACGTTATCTTTGCTTAGGAGACTTTTCTTTGCAAGTAATAGAAAGCCTGACACAAACTGACTTTAACAATGAAGCAATGTGTTATTTCACACAGCCACAAAGTATGCCATTATCAAGGTTCTGGTTTCCTCTCTGCAAAAGAATGTATTTTTTTGCATGCCTTATTGTGTTAGCTTTATTTTCTATATGCCAAATAAGCCAAGCTAACTGCAAGAAATAATTGGAGCAAAATGTCCCCTTATTCAATTCTAAAGGGTGAAAGAGAAAGCCTTTCCACAATTATTTTTATTGAACCAACTGGACCAATGACAGTTGCCAGAAGAAAGCTATAATCTCACTAGATTCATTTCTAAATCAGGAAGGAATAGGGTTACTTAACTCAACTTAGGCCAGGTTCTCAATAGTAACGATATTGACTTTTTGAACCAGATAATTCGTTGTTCTGTGAATTGTAGGCTACTTAGCAACATCCTTGTCCTCTACTCACTAGATGCCATCCCCCAAGTTGTAGCAACGAACAATGTCTTCAGACATTGCCAAGTATGTCCTGGAGGGCAAAATCAGTCACATTTTTAGAGCTACTGGCTTAGAATAATGAAGTCATATTTCCAGAGCCATGGCTTCATGAAGAAGTTGTGGATAATTAAAGAGAATTAAGGGTCTATTTAGAAGAGAAAGGAAAGAATGGATGTCAGGTAAGCAATCTACAGTATCCATTAACTGTATTATATTTACTTTGTCTTTGTCCTCTACTGGGAAGGACATTTCTGGAAGCTTTGTTTTGTTTCTTGCTTTTCTTATCCCTAGTAACTGGCATATACTATGTTCTTAATACATTTTTATTAAATTGATATATGAATTATGCATTGGAGAAGGGAATTCATTAATGCTTTTTCACCTCTATCCAACAAGTATTTAACATAGATTCTACGAGAATCCATCCTTTTGGTGGGAAAAATGCTTTCTGATTTGTAGCTAAAGATAAAGAAGACGCATTTTTTTCCATCTGCTGTGAAGATGATAGAGCAATGAAGTAGAAGTGAGGTGTGAAGAAGAGGTAAGGTTACTATTGTTAAACATATAAAACTTGTTGTCTAAATGAAGAAAGGGAGTACAATTAACATGATAGAGGCATAAACAAGAGAAAGCACCTGATGAGTCAAGCCACTTGCCATTTGCTCTGAATAGAAAGCAAAAGTTGAAATTGTGCTTTGTAACACAATATGCCACTACTGATTTTTTCCTCTGAACAAACCATTCTTAAATCATGTGCCCTACGTCAAAGCTTGCCTGTATTTGGCACATTGGAATACATTACTAATTTATTCATTTAAACCTTGGACTTCGTGGAAACATAACCGATAAACTATGAATCAACTTTTCACTGGAGATTCACATGGATTTTTCTTGTCACCCATTTGGTTTCTCTAGAAATAAGATAATTAGTTTCCCAAACTCTTAGGTTGTTGAATTTAATTAAAAGGTTAGCAAATGACAAAGCAAACTATAATTTTATAATTATTTACACTTATGCTACAAATATTAGCTCTGTAGGAGTGTTCAGAAAAATTTAAATGCATTGTAATTTTAAAGAACTTTATGTACATTAATGAGATGTTAAGACTAAATTATATTTTAATTTATTCTAATATTTGACTTTCACAAAATTCCACAAAATGATGTAATTCCATTATTATTGACCAAGTTCCCCTCTTGAAACCTGAAGACATGTTGACCTTCCTTCTAACTCTCTCTCTGGATCATTATTTAGGTGCCAGCAATTTGTCACAGCCTGAGTTTCCGCTTTCACTTAATAACTGAAACCTAAATGTTACCATCAAAACACAGTGGTCTGTTGTGCAGTGATCCATACGAGAACAGTGAACTTACGTCTCCGTAAATTTGTTAGTCATCTATGAGGGAAAGCAATGCTGACCTCGTAATGTCAAATCCCATTTAGAGCTGGTGAATAGGTTGGATGAGGTACTTGATGTCTTTTGAGCTGTATTAAGAAATACACTTCAGTGTAGGAGGATGAAAGCCTTGGTAAATTAATGTGGAGATTGTGGCCTATCCAAATAATTTATAGTAGAATCTCATCTTCCAGAAGAAAAGAATGTAGTTAATAAAGGTTCTGACTCAAGTAAACGGTTTCAGGCAACACATGCTTTTCAGTAAGTACTTGAAGTACCAACATTGACCTTCCACCTTCACAGACTCCTACCTGTGTCTTTTTTCTACAATTTTATTAGTAAGAAACCGTTTATTGCTTTTACCACAAGCAGAAATTTCAAGCTCATTGGAAGGGCATAACCTGGTTTTTAAGATTATTTTACATGTCTGGACTGATGAACTGGATTACATAATTCCTTTTTAGTTACTTCCAGTCTGTTTTGGGTTTCTTTAAAAGTTACAATTATCAAATCAAAAACAAATTATTTAGATAAAATTATTTTTAGGGATTTTGACATTTTAATGCCAAAGAGTCAAAGAATAAAATGAGATTTAGCTTGAACTTCTTAATTAATTGCCAGGTTTTTTTCTTGGCATTTATGCCTACCTCTTCTTCCAGGGGAGAGAGGATATTTCCCCAAATTGGAACCACCATGTCTTCCAAAGCAGAAATTTCAGGAGAGCAACATTATTTCATGCTGACCACATTGAACATATCTATGCAATAGCTAAATTAAAGAAAGAAACAATGCATGTATAAATATTGGTTGATTGGGTTTCTGTATTGACAATCTAAATTCAAAATTTCTGCTTCCACCGCCTTAAGGCTCTCATAATTTCTCCCTTGGATAAGGGCAGTAACTTGCCTTCTATTTCTTCTTCCTCCAAGTTTTACTTAAATTTTCTGTAATTAACATTGTGGTTTGTAAATCAACTTCTGTTACCTCTTGCTCGAAAGCTTCCTGAGATTTGACAATGGCTTCAATAGCTTTGGTTAATGCTTAAACTGTTTATGATGACAAACAGGACCCTTTCTGACATGAATTCTGGTCCCTCTTGGCCTCTCCTCATGTCATCAGTGGTCAAACTGAAGTATATTTCTTCCTCCTAATTTGTCTTGCTCATCCATGCCCCTGTGCCTTTGTTCCCATTGTTTTGTTGGTGTAAATGAGATTCTCTTAACTATTGTGCTCTAATAATCAGATCAAGTGTCCTTCCAAATGCCTATGTGGGCCTCTTAGAGATGCAAAACATTTACTGGGTACACACATTTCTTGTGAGGTATTGTGAGGATTGATTTTGTGTTCCTTCTAGCCCATTAGTCAATGAGCTACTCGGGGGTCTGGCCATGTATGGGGAATGCTGGGTAAGTATTTGTTAAGTAAAGAAATCAATAAACCGTGAGATAATGGTTGTGTGTTCTCCTCGGGTGCTTTTCTTTTCCATGATATTTCCCTAATCAGTGAGAAGCCACACAACTGCATTTAGGAAATTTGAGTTCTTAGAGCAGAAATGCTTATTTCACTGTTTATTTTTTAGCTTCAATATAGACTCTTAAAAATAATGATCTAACATAACTTATAGAAAATATTTACAATATGATTCCTTTATTGGATATAATAGAGGTTAGGATATTTTGATCTCCACACTTTTGTGTATTGTAATGTGTATCACCTATTGCTTTTTACTGCCACATATCTTTTTTTTTTTTTTTTTTTTTTTAACATTTTTTTTTCTTTTATTATTATTATTATTATTATTATACTTTAGGTTTTATGGTACATGTGCACAATGTGCATATCTTACTATGTATTGTTTAAGGAGAAATGAGTTCTAAAATATTTTGTTCACATTTAGTTTTGTAGTATCTTTTTCTCTATTCTTTAAGCTTGTAAGAATGGTGTACATTTCAGTTTAATTGGTGCCATTAATGCTTTTTTTGGCGAAAGGCATCCATTTTTCCCTCTGACATATCCTTTTCTAGAGCTCCCAAGATTTTGGGAGTCCAGCCAGTGTCACACTGCTTCTTATAGCAGAAGCTGCGTTTGCTAGATCAATAAATATTAAACAAATAAGTAAGAAATGTTTTAAGGAAAGCCTGACAGAGTTTCCACCAAAACAGACTGGAAAGACATTAGAGAGGAGATAAACTGCATCATTCCTAGACCCTGAAATTGAGAGACAGGATTAGCTGGATTTCCTAAGCCTAAATGGGGAAGGTGACTGCACCTACCTTTAAACATGGGGCTTGCAACTCAGCTCACACCCAACCAATCGGATAGTAAAGAGGGCTCACTAAAAATACAAATTAGGCTAAAATCAGGAGGTAAAGAAATAGTCAAATCATATATCGCCTGAGAACACAGGGGGAGGGAAAATGATTGGCACATAAACCCCAGGCATTTGGGCCGGGAGTGGGCAACCCCTTTTGGGTCCCCTTGTATGGGAGCTCTGTTTTCACTCTATTAAATCTTGCAACTGCACACTCTTCTGGTCCGTGTTTGTTACGGCTCCAGCTGAGCTTTTGCTCTCTGTCCACCACTGCTGAACGCCACTGTTGAAGACCTGCTGCTGCCTTCCACCCCTCTGGATCCTGCAGGGTATCCGCTGCGCTCCTGATCCAGTGAGGTGCCCACTGCTGCTCCGGATAAGACTAGAGGCTCACCATTGTTTCTGCATGGCTAAGTGCCTGAGTTAGTCCTAATCGAGCTGAACACTAATTGCTGGGTTCCACGGTTCTCTTCCGTGACCCACGGCTTCCAATAGAGCTATAACACTCACCGCATGGCCCAAGGTTCCATTCTTTGGAATCCATGAGGCCAAGAACCCCAGGTGAGAGAACAAAAGGCTTGCTGCCATCTTGGGAGTGGTCGCCGCCATCCTGGGAGCTCTAAGAACAAAGACCCACCTGTAACAAAATGATAGCATGTAAGTAACCAGAGTTAGGCTTGGAAGGTTGATGGGGGCGTGCACATTTTTTATTTTATTTTATTTTATTATTTTTATTTTTTTGAGACAGAGTCTGGCTCTGTCACCCCAGGCTGGAGTGCAGTGGCGTGATCTCGGCTCATTTCAATCCCTGCCTCCTGGGCTCAAGTGATTCTCCTGCCTCAGCCTCCTGAGTAGCTGGGATTATAGGTCCATGCCACCATGCCCGGCTAATTTTTTATATTTTTAGTAAAGATGGAGTTTCACAGTGTTGGCCAGGTTGGTCTCGAATTCCTGGCCTCAGGTGATCCACCTGCCTTGGCCTCCCAGAGTGTTGGGATCACATGTGTGAGCCACTGTGCCGAGTCCCAGGTGTGAACTTTGAGGAACTTGGGGCTGGTACTTGAAAGTGACTGGCTTGGAAAAGTCCAGTTGTAGTGGTAGGGGGAAAGGGCGGTAGCACTGGAGAGACAGAAGGTAACTTTAAGAGATTAGTAAATGTTGGAGTGAAGTACTGATACAATCTACAACATAGAGGACACTTGAAAACTTGTGCTCGGTGAAAGAAGCCAGTCATGAAAGACCATAAAAGATTAATAATGTTCATAATCCTATAAAAATAGGATTATGAACATATAGGATTAATGTCCAGAATAGGCAAATCTACAGAGAGAGAAAGTAGATTAGTATTTGCCTAGGAGTGTGGTGGAGGAGAGCACAGAGAAAATGGGAAGTGAGGGATAACAGGTACAAAGTTTCTTTTTTGGACACAAAATTAGACCATGCTGATAATTGCACAACTCTGAATATACTAAAAATCTAAATTATAATTTCAGTGAGTAAATTTTATTCTATGAAAAATATATTTCAATAAATCCACTTTAAAAAGAGATTAGCAAATGTTACATGATTGCTCTTCTCATTGGTCCCATTTTGTCCTCCCTGGGTCTTTCTCAGCTACCCGGTTTCACCTCCTCGAAAAGGAGGCAGGGGTTAATACTGGCAGGAACTCTCTGAGCATCTTTCCCTGGAAATGACTAAAAATAATAAAATGTACTTGTTTTACAATAAAATGCAGCAACAGGAAGGCATAAATACATGCCTCAACATGTGAGATTGGTAACATCTGACTTCTCCCCTTTTATGCTTTATTATCTAGGGAGAGATCTCAGAAAGAGTTTGAGGGAGGTGTTTTGTCCTACTGTTACTTGGTTTCCCACGATTTTAAGATTCAGGCATTATAACTTCAGTTATGACAGAAGGATTTTATGTTTGCAATTTAAGCACAAAGACCACTGGGAAGTGTGGGCACACTTACTTTCATTGCTTCGATAAATAGGCTCAGTAACTGTGATAACAAAGTGAACATTGGAGCACAGGCATTTATATCCTGTTTATCTCAAACACAGAGCCAATCTGGAACTCTAATTCCTTTAAAAGATGATAAATGTTTTCTGCCAGTCTTTCCAACTGAACAAACTCTGTTTGATTGGTATTAATCACTTCTGGCAGGCGATGTTCAAGCCTGCTAGCTGCAATCTAGGTGAAAAGCTTGTCATCAGTATCACATAATGAAGTGAAAGAGTATGGGACAAAGAGAAGAAATATTTCCATTTACTTAGTCATCAGAGTAACTGTCAAGTTAAATAAGACATGAACTGTTTTCAAATGAACAGTATAAAATGCCAATCTTTAATAAAATTAAATTTTCCTTCATTTTTTATTTAAAAATCAGAAATTAACCCAAATAATAATCTAAGAATTGTTTATAGTAGAAGGAGTTCCTTCATTGTCTTAAATTCCTGTGGCTTCAGAAAATTTTTCTGAAATCATATTTTGCCATAAGCAAGCCCGTGTATATAAGGAACATGTGAAAAAAGGCCCTACTCAGAGCTAGGGTAATCAGGAAAATACAGTCTGAAGATTCGGGAAAATTTAGAAGTCAAAAACGTGTATCCTAGCTCAAAAATATCTCATTATAATTTGACTTTTTTTCCACTTTGCAATGTCATATCCCCTGAAAAGTCATCAGTTTAAAATTTCCCATTGAAGTTTCTCCAGGCATAGTGAGTAGAACTCTCTTCCATTCACTTCTTAAAGTGATTAAATCAGATCGTTATCCTCCTAATACCTAGGTAACAATAGCTAAATTGGGAGAATTAGTTTGTCTCCTGGAGCAAAACTCAGACAGAAATCGTTTCCTCTTATTTTAAAAATCAACTTAATTTTTCCTCACTTTGTGAGAAAATTTATATACATTATCCTTTAAGTTAATGATCACTTAAATTGTGCGTTAAAAGTAACTTAAATATACACATTTCCATTGGTATTTTGAGAGAGATGAACAGTTCCTAAAAAGAAAGTGGTTTATTAATGTCAAACGGACACCTCCACTATTTCAATGATTAGTTAATTGTATTAATTATTGAGTTGCACCTTGACACTGTCACTCACATTTGCAGGTTAACCAAATTCAATCCTTTTGAAGTCATTTATTTCAAAGTGAATGAGGAATCTAAGGTGAGCCATCTGTGGAGAAGGAACACACACTGTATTTTGAGAATAGGGTAGTGGATTCAGCAGTTAAATTCAGCCTACTGTGTAGATAACACCAAGGTTACCCTGACAGCACTAACTAATTTTTAAATAAGTGTCTGAAATTGTTAATGTTAAATGAGAAACTAAAAAAAATCTAAGAAACTAGATTTCACTTCTGGTAGAAATATAGCATTTGTTCTTTTGAGTATTCTACTTCTGTTTATGTCTAACCTAGTGCATTTCAACATGTCTAGATCAGTTTTGTGTGTTTTTAATATTTTTATTCTTGTTTCTTTTAAACTGGGCTTAAAAATGGTACTATTGCTTTCCAACAGCTGATGTGATTATCCAAGTTTACAAAATATTTGATTAGCATTTGATTATTTAATAATTTAAGTTAAATTTCACATAATTGATATGCTTGTTTTCTCTATTAGTAGCCTTAGAAATATATTAGAAGCAAGAGCTTTGCAAGATGTCTTTTTAAAGATGTCACCTCTCAGCCACGTGACTTTCCTCTTATCATCATCTTGTAGTGGACGACACTTCTCCCTTCTGTCTCTAACTCCCATATAGTCACCAACACCATCACTCAAGACATCCTCTTCCCAGCCCTGAAGTGCTTGTGGCCCATTTTTATCCTGTGAAACTGATAAAAGCAATTCTCAAGCCTTCAAATATCTCAGGATTCTCAGGTCATACATTTGCATTGTTCTATGCTATAAAACAATTTACCTGGTAGAGTGGTACTTTTGAATTCATTTATTTGTAATGAAAGGTTTGGATCTAGATTGATTTACACAAGTATTTCCAAGGAGTATGGGAAAGTTTTGACAGATGTCAGAGACATTGCTTTTGAAAGACCCTTAAAATGGCTATGGGGACAGTTAGGGGTGTGGAATAATTGGCACATTATTGCCACAGTTGATGGTAGAATCCAGTCATAAACAAGAGGGCTGGGATTGTGGGGAAAAGAGATTATTATACCACATTTGCACACGCAAAAAATATTCAAGTGGGAAGCGCAGCAACAAGATTCTAAAGACACAGCTCAGTGCCCTTCCTGAACACTTGAACTGAGTTCCATGAAAAGCAAGAATGACTTTTTAATCATACAACTTATGATGTTGAAAAAGATGGTCTTAATAAATGTGTAAATTTAAAGCAGTCCTATTGTCTTCTTAATCTATCTTATTTTGGAACTAATAGAGATCTATAATTTTTAAAAAGCATCATGAAATAATAAGCATGAGATGTCTTACTCTGATAACTAGATTGTTGCGTGTTATTATATTAAATGTTTTATTGTCTTCTTCAATATTAGACATTCCTGGGTACAACGAACACTGATCAGGCCAGTATTTAAATTCAATTTATATACATGATACACAATTCTTATATAATAATTTGTATCTATGTTTAGTGGTTTATAATTTTTGTTGTTGCATTTTCCTTACAAGGTTATGGGAAGAAAACTATGTCTGTGGTTGCCTTAAAAAAAAAAAAAAGCAAAGTTGGTAAACCTATTCTTCTCTATTTTTTTAAAAAGATACAACATTCGAAAGTGGTCATGCTAATTAAAACAAAGGCATTTGTAGCTGCAAGTCATGAACCAATGATACTTCTCCAATTCCTCATTTGGTTACATCATTGTAAAAAAATGTCCTTCAGGGGCTGGGCACTGTGACTCACCCTTGTAATCCCAGAACTTTGGGAGGCTGAGGCGGGCGGATCACCTGAGGTCAGGAGTTTCAGAACAGCCTGGCCAATACGGTGAAAATCCGTCACTACTAAAAATGTAAAAAGTTAGCAGGGCATGGTGGCAGGTGCCTGTAATCCCAGCTACTCAGAGGCTGAGGCAGAAGAATCGCTTGAACCCTGAAGGCAGAGGTTGAAACGAACTGAGATCACACCACTGCACTCCAGCCTGGACGACAGATCGAGACTCTGTCTCAAATAAATAAATGTAAAAAATGTCCTTTGGGTGTTACATTTTCCAGAGACTTCCTCCTTAACTTCTGTTTTATAATGACTACCTTTGTATCTCCTTTCCTACTACCAATGTTTAATTTTATCATAACATTTATCAAGTTTTGGGCTCTTGTAGAACAGAGATCTTTTTTTATTTTTCTCTGAATCATTTGTGCTTTTCATGATTCCTGGTGTATGATGAATCTTGCATAAATATGTGTTTAATGAAGAATTACTTGGCCTCTGTCCTCAGTACATTGAACGTTGGAAATTAAAATGCACGCAGTTGGCGCACACAGACAAACACTTACCTCATGCATGCTTCCACAACTCAGGTAAAGAAAGCACCGCTGAGGAATCTTCACCTTGATTTAAGCTACTGCTACCTGCCAAGCTAAGTCAATAACACATATTATGCTTCCTGGTCACATAGTCAAAACTAATAGCTTTCAAATGCCATTGTCTTCTATTTTATAATTTTTAAACTTTTTGTTTCTTATTTTTAAAATTTTTATTTATGTATTTATTTTATTTCATTATTTAATTTTTTGTGGGTAATAGTAGGTGTATATGTTTATGGGGTACATGAGATGTTTTGATACAGGTGTGCAATGTGAAATAAGCATATCATGGAGAATGGGGTATCCATCCCCTCAAGCATTTATCCTTTGAGTTACAAACCATCCAATTACATTCTTAAACAAATGCCAAACAGGCATATGAAAAAGTGCTCAACATCACCAATCATCAGAGAAATGAAAATCCAAACTGTGAGATATCATCTCATCCCAGTTAAAATGGCTTATATCCAAAAGACATGGCAATAACAAATGCTGGTGAGGATGTGAGAAAAAGGAACCCTTGTACACTGTTGTGGGAATGTAAATTAGTACAACCACTATGGAGGAGATTCCTCAAAAAACTAAACATTTTATTTTTTTGAGTCTGGGTTTCATTCTGTCACCCAGGCTAGAGTGCAATATTCTGATCAGAGCTTACTGCAACATTGTACTCCTGGGCTCAAGCTAACCACCTGCCTCAGCCTCCCAAGTTGCTAGATTACAGGTGTGCATCACTATGCCTAGCAAATTTTTTTAATTTTTTGTACAGACGGAGTGTTGCTCTGTTGCCCAGGATGGTCTTGAACTCCTGACCTCAAGCATTCCCCCTGCCTCAGCCTTCGAAAGTGCTGAGATTACAGACCTGAGACATCACAACTGGCCTACTTCTTAAGGCCAAAATCTCTTGTACAATTTTTTTTCCCCCACAGGAAGTGCTTTTTATATGCCCAATGAATATTTATGGTTAATTAATTAATTTTAAAATATGTTAATTCAAGTTGCTAATATAACAGTGTACTATTTAAATTTTTATTTGCTAAATAGTTCGCAAAGTGTAAAATACAGCTGAAATTTTAACAAACACTTCAAAATATAAAACCTTGAAGTCATCTTTGATCTTTTATTCTCCCTCTCCTTCCCCCCACCTTCTCCTTTGCTACATCTTACCAACCACTTCCAATCAATATAACAATTTGAATTCTGAAATGCCTCTTGATAGTATAATTTATCATTCATTTCTGGAATATCTACCATTTTTAACACATTGGTTACATTTGGGGGGAAATTTCCCTCCTTTGTTTGCTGCCTCTATCAGGTAGAAGTAAAAATATTCAGCTTTTCTCATCTTCTTTGTATTCAGGACCTAGTCTATAACAACTAAATAAATAGACTTGAGGGTCTGATTAAAAACTAAGCAAACTGAGTTAGGAGGCTCCATACAGAATTCTTTGTATTGGTTATGAGTGATAGCAGAGGTGCTTGGTAATAATTGGAAGGTCAAGATCCTAACAACAACAACAAACCAACAAAACAAAGCAAAAATAAGGTCAATATCCTGGCAAACAGGTAGTGGCGGCATTACACTTGAATCTGGCAATAATGCTTGCTGTATACCACCTACCACTTGGTGGATATAGTGGGAGAGGTGTGTTTTGTAATCAAGTAGCCTAGCTTTAAAATGCAATTTAAAACTTTGTTTCCTCTCAACTCAGAATACAGCCTTGAAATGTACTTTAAAACTCTGTTTCTCTTCCTTTCCTACCAGACGCTCCCTTGTGCCATGCATGCTTATCTGACTATGTGCATCCTTAGAAATTCCAAGGGCTAATTTTGAAACAAACCAGGCATGGAGTCTCAGGTGTGGAATCCTCTCGCTTAAGGGGAGTCACAAACAATTAGGTGACCACCACTATGCTGAGGTCAAGATGATGCCAACCAGACCTCCAGATGTGTAATTACTCCAGTTAGCCATTGGAAGAAGACACACAGTCTCTGCACCCTGAAACACTCATATGTGTTTCTTACATCAAGTTTCCGTTTTAAACCCCATCACTCAGCCCAAAAATTTGAAATGGTTTTGTAGAAGCATGAGCCTGGCCATTCCTCAACTGCCAGCCTTTGATTAATAAGCTGCTTTTCTTCCACCACACCTCGTTTCTTATGTATTCAGCTTCTCAGATGGCGAGCAGCTGGACATGTGTTTGGCTACATCTTCTTATTAAGTTAATTTGGTAGCCAGGTTTGTAGCACTGTTACCAGAATCCCAGCTGGGAACCTGTGAACAGTTATCTAGCTTTTTCTGTAGTTCTTTGAACTACTTAATATTCTTTTAATAAACTCATGTTCTGCTTAATCTGCCAGTCAGCTTTTGTACTTGCAATATTGAACACATACTAAGAGTCCCTAAATACAATCATTTTTCCCCTCTCTGCTAATGATCAGGTCCTTATTACTCTTAATTATCTTCTGACTGATCTTCTCTCAATGGTCGTCCTCTTCTGCAATAAATCATATCAGCAAATTTTCTAAATATGAAACTTATGCTAATGTTTTTTGATTTAAGATATCTGTCACAATTACAGTATGATATAGCTGACCTATTTTAATCACTTCACTAAAACAATCTTTTTTTTCTTGTATTTGCTGTGAAAATCAACTTGGAACAAATATTGTTGGTCTTTTGGTTGTAAAAACATACAGGCAATAAAAGATTAATGTTAAAAAAACAATAATTGAGACTTCTTTTTTTATAGTGGGTCTCTTTTCAAAACGAAAGTAGATAGGGAGAAACTTGGGGAATTTGGTCTGGCATGATCAAAGGCTCAGCACTCCATCTTCTGGATTTAAAACCTGACCTTGTCTTGTGTCACAATTTATTAGAATGATGAATGCCAAAATAGAAAAGATGGCAAGAGACTGATCTTAAAAAGCAGAATGCTAATTTCTTAGTTTAAATGAGAAATATAAGTGCCAAGGGAAGAAAAAATAGCTGTGGCTTGCAGACCAGCATATCCACTCCATTTAGGGAATCTTCATGGAAAGCCAATTGGCAGAATGTTGCTGGCTGAGCTGGAAATCAGAGGAAGACCACCCATCGTAATAATTTAAAGGTTTCCTGGTGCCAGACTCTGATGTTCACATCTCTGCTGACAGACAGATTGCCACAAAGATTGAACACTTGACTTAGTCTGAAAGCATACCGTCTTCCCAGATAGTGCTCGGAGGTGCCCTACTTTTCACCTGGGAATGGCATTTCTTTGTGTTCATTTTTATCCTGTCTCCTTTAGGTGATGTTGGCTATCTCGGTTAGGATCCACAATCTGTTGGTTTTCGAGTTTAACTCTCAGAGGACGTGTTATATACTCTTCAGTTTTAGTTTGTTTCCGTATTCGCTAAAGGGGATTTGCAGGCTTATGTTTAGTGTTATAATAGCTGCTTTTGTAATGTTGTGTACCTCAGTGTAAATATGTTTTTATTGTTAATCATTGCATTCATGTCATTGTATAGTTTATTAGAAGTTAGTAATTAGGCAGGGCGCGGTGGGTCATGCCTGTAATCCCAGCACTTTGGGAGGCCAAGGCAGGTGGATCACCTGTGGTCAGGAGTTGGTGACCAGCCTAGTCAACATGGTGAAACCCCGTCTCTACTAAAAATACAAAAAATTAGCCAGGTTTGGTGGCACACGCCTGTAATCCCAGGTACTCGGGAGGCAGGAGAATCGCTTGATTCCAGGAGGCAGAGATTTCAGTGAGACAAGACCGTGCCACTGCAATCCAGCCTGGGCAACAAGAGCTAAACTCTGTCTCAAAAAAAAAAAAAAAAAAAAAAAAAGAAGTTAGTAATTAAAGTTATAAGATAATCATACTGAAATGGGAAAAGTTTGCCTTGTCCCCGTCCCAGGGCGTGTGACAGGGGGAGTGGCTTGCTTCTTCAGTGCCCTGCTGCTCAATCATCTAGGGGAACATACGGACATGCAGGTTCTGGGGCTCCCACCCCAGGGCAGTGCCTAGAGTGGATGTTTACAGCTCCTGAAGCCCCAGTGGGCGCGTGCTACCCTGTGTTCTTTTAGCTTTACCGTCTATAGGTGGCTTGTGTTAACCAGTTCAATTAGACTCTCCACCTTGTCACAAGGACAGAGGGCTTTCTGTATCTCGGGTTCTTGCCTTGGTGTACCGGAAGAATCAGATCACACCTGGGCTTGGAGAATGAGTGCAAGGTTTTATTGAGGGGAGACAGCTCTCAGCAGATGGGAGAAGCCAGAAGGGGGATGGAGTGGGAATGTTTTCCCCTGGAGTCAGCCACTTAGGGACCTGGGCTCTCCTCTGACTGCCCCAGCCAAACTCTGTCATTCTGCTTCTGCCGGCCGGTGGCCTGCTGGTATGCTAGTGCCTGTTGGCACGTCCCTGATGACATCCAGCCTATCTTGTTGATATCCAGCCTATCTTGTTGATATCCAGCCACCCCTGTATTCCTCCGCTGGTGTGCTACTCTCGACGTCCAGCAACCTGTGTATCTACCTGCTAGGGTCTAAGGGTTATTATAGGCACAGGATGGGGGCGTGGCAGGTCAGGGGGGTCTTGGAAAATGCAACATTTGGGCAGGAAAACAAAAATGCCTGTCTTCACCTAGGTCCGTGGAGGTGGAGCCCTAGCCAGGGACCGCGCCCTCCTCTCCCCAGCGCTTCCTTTACCCTCTTCAGTATCGTTTACCCGGACCACACTCTTCCCTTCCCAGCACTTCCCTTCCATATCAATACGCAACATACCTATTTATGAAAAAAAAAATCAAGCAGGTTTTGGACACTCTTATTTTTTGTCCTTTTAGTTTCTAGTGCTAACTAAATAATTCTGAAATGTCTTTTTTTTAGGAGAGGTGGAAACTGATTTGTATTATGTTTCTTCCTTTCCTACATCACCAGATTCTAGAGAAATTTGATAGGCATTTTCATATATATTACCAAATTAAATTATCATAAACATTCTTAGAGGTAAACAGAATCCTTGTTTAAAGATGCAGCAGCCGATACTAGGTAATTGGCCCAAGGACAAACTACTTGTATATACCTGGTACTTTTGATCCTTTCAGTATCCTTTGATTTGTAATTTGAAGCTCTATCATTAATAACTCCACATTTTCAAACTCCATATCCTATTTCACAGGCCCAAGTGTATCATCTTTATTTTTTTTTATTTCTGCCAGGAAGATTTTCCTTCATCATTAATTCTTGACTCTATTCCATCTACCTTCTAGGTGTTTAGTCCTTCTGTAATATTTACAATACCAGCCCAGTATTTTACTAACTCACTCAATCTATTTCCTTTCCCTATCAATCATTTCTTATTCTTAAATCATTTTAAAAGATATTATTTCTTCCATGTCTGTTTCAGAGATTATTACCTATATAGTGAAAATGTTAGGTTTCTGCTCACTCACTTTCTCATTTAGTATTTGTTTCTTTCTGATTACTATTTTTAAAAATTTATACCCATAAAGAAAATTTGGAAGCTACAGGAAACTTCATTAAAGGAGAAAAAAATGGCCATAATTCCACTATACAAAGATAAAAACAAATGAAAGGAACCACAAAACACCTGTTCACCCAGATGCAGCATTTCTCAGTTCTTTGTATTAAAAAAAAAGTTAATTTAATTTTTTCCTCCAGAGATTAAAGACTTCTTCTAAAAGACCAATTTATAAACAGCCATCATATTCTCCTATGCACCAACACTTTCCTTCTCTAACATCACTTAAAATCACAGATGAAAATTGAGACTTCTAAGTTCTGTTCCACCAGGTTGGCCATACCTTGACAGCAAAATTGTTTAGGCACATTAATTGACGCAATCCAGTGGCATTAAAATAAAAGATTTTTGCTTATGTTTTTCCAAGTATATGTCTGTGTTTGACTGGTAGCCTTACCATAGGATACTAGAAGTAATAATCTTTGAATCAAGATATAATAACGTAACTTATTTTCTCTTTGCACTTATTTATTCATTTTACAGGTTAATTTCAGGAACAGCCTACCTCTACTATTAAATAACACTTCCTGGAAGTCATTCAATCTAAATTTTACTAGGTTTGACTTTGGAGAAGACTTTATTTAACGGTCTGAAAACAAAGACTGGAGTTGAAGACTTTAAGCCCTTGAGATCTTAAGAATTCTGACTTCTGTATAATTTCACGTATTTACTCAACGAATACTTATTGAGCAACTTTTTTGTGCTTGGCACTACTGTGGTGGGGGGTAATAAGATCAAACAGGGTTTTTTGTTGTTTGTTTGAGAACTTGGTTATATCTGGGTAATCTGGATTTGGAAGCAAATGAAAAGAGTATTTTAGGTAAACCTTTCTCTTCCCCACTTCTTAGAAAGGAAAGGGTGACATTAAGTCTTTGTGATTCTCAAATTGTTCATATTTGGGACTCATTGTATTAAAATGAATGAATTTATTTGCTAATAAAGCAGATGATAAAAGTAGCTAAAATGACATTGTGAGCATACTGTGATCAGACATCCATATATCTTATATGAATAAGTCATTTAATTCTCAGAACATCCCCATTTTATAGATGATAAAAGTTAAGCACAGATAAATGAAATAGCTTGTCAAAGATCACACAGCCAAACCGGTTGTGGATTAGTCTGTTTTCATGGTGCTGTTAAAGATATACCCAAGACTGGGTAATTTACAAAAGAAGGAGGTTTAATTGGACTTACAATTCCACATGGCTGGGTAAGCCTCAAAATCATGGTGGAAGGCAAGGAGGAGCAAGTCACATCTTACATGGGTGGCAGCAAGCAAAGAGAGTTTGTGCAGGAAAACTCCCTATTATAACAACCATCAGATCTCATGCAACTTACTCACTATCATGAGAACAGCATGGGAAAGATCTGCCCCCATTATTCAATTACCTCCTACCAGGTCCCCCCAACAACACGCATGTGTGAATTCAAGAGGAGATTTGGGTGGGGACAGAGCCAAAGCATATCATTCTGCCCCAGTCCCTCTCAAATCTCATATCCTCACATTTCAAAAGCAATCATGCCTTCCCAACAGTGCCCCAAAGTCTTAACTCATTTCAGCATTAACTCAAAAGTCCACAGTCCAAAATCTCATCTAAGACAAGGCAAGTCCCTTCTGCCTATGGGCCCATAAAATCAAAAGCAAGTCAATTGCTTCCTAGATACAATGAGGGTATAGGCATTGGATAAACACAGCCATTCCAATTGGGAGACATTGGCTAAAACAAAGGGGCTACAGGCCCCATGCAAGTCCAAAATCCAGCAGGGCAGTCAAATCTTAAAGCTCCAAAATGGTCTCCTTTGACTTCTTGTCTCACATCCAAGTGACACTGATGCAAGAGGTGGGTTCCAATGGTGTTGGGCAGCTCCACCCCGTGGCTTTGCAGGGTATAACCCCTCTCCTGGCTGCTTTTATGGGCTGGCATTGAATGTCTGTGGCTTTTCCAGGTGCACAGTGCAAGCTGTTGGTGGATCTACCATTCTGGGATCTGGAGAATGGTGACCTTCTTCTTACAACTCCACTAGGTGATGCCCCAGTAGGGACAGTGTGTGGGGGCTCTGACCCCACATTTTTCTTCTGCACTGCCCTAGCAGAGGTTCTCCATGAGAGTCTCGCCCTTGCAGCAAACTTTTGCCTGGGCATCCAGGCTTTTCCATACAACTTCTGAAATCTAGGTGGAGGTTCCCAAACCCCAATTCTTGAGTTCTGTGCACCCACAGGCTCAACACCACAAGGAAGCTGCCAAGGTTTGGGGCTTCCACCCTCTGAAGCAACAGGTCAAGCTGTACCTTGGCCCCTTTTAGTCATGGCTGGAGTGGCTGGGAACCAAGTCCCTAGATTGCACACAGCACGAGGATCCTGGGCCCGGCTCATGAAACTATTTCCTCCTAGGTCTCTGGGCCTGTGATGAGAGGGGTTGCTGTGAATACCTCTGACACGCCCTGGAGACATTTTCCTCGTTGTCTTAAGGATGAACATTTGACTCCTGGTTGTTTATGCAAATTTCTGCAGCCAGCTCAAATTTCTCCTCAGGAAATGGATTTTTCTTTTCTATCCCATTGTCAGGCTGCACATTTTCTGTACTTCTATTCTCTGCTTTTCCTATAAAACTGAATGCCTTTAACAGCACTCAAATCACATCTTGAATGCTTTGCTGCTACAAGTTTCTTCTGCCAGATAGCTCAGATCATCTCTCTGAAGTTCAAAGTTTCACAAATCTCTAGGGCAGGGGCAAAATGCCACCAGTCTCTTTGTTAAAATATAACAAGAGTCACCTTTGTGCCAGTTCCCAACGAGTTCCTCATCTCTTTCTGAGACCACCTCAGCCTGGACTTTATTGTCCATATCACTATCAGGATTTGGTCAAAGCCATGCAACAAGTCTCTAGGAAGTTCCAACCTTTCCCGTATTTTCCTGTCTTCTTCCGAGCCCTCCAAACTCTTCCAATCTCTGCCTGTTACCTCTTCCAAAGTCACTTTCACATTTTTGGGTATCTTTTCAGCAGCACCCCACTCTGCTGGTACCAATTCACTATATTTGTCTGTTTTCATGCTGCTGATAAAGACATGCCCAAGACTGGGCAATTTACAACAGAAAGAGGTTTAATTGGACTTACAGTTCCATGTGGTTGGGGAAGCCTCACAATCATGGTGGAAAGCAAGGAGGAGCAAGTCACATCTTACATGGATGGCAGCAAGCAAAGACAGCTTGTGCAGGAAAACTCCCCTTTATAATAAATATCAGATCTCGTGAGACTTACTCAGTATCATGAGAACAGCATGGGAAAGATCTGCCCCCATGATTCATTTACCTCCCACTTAGTCTCTCCCACAACGTGTGTGAATTCAAGATGAGATTTGAGTGGGGACACAACCAAGTCATATCAAGTTGCAAAACTAGGATTTACAAATGGCATTCTGAATTACAGCACACACTATTTTTTTTCTGTAGAAATATTATCTTTTTCTTTTTGTTTAAGTTCCAGGGTATGTGTGCAGGATGTGCAGGTTTGTTGCATAGGTAAACATGTACCATGGCAGCACACACTGTTAACCACAGTATTGTCATTACACTTTTTAACTGTTCTGAAAGATACAGCTATACATTTCCGCTTGGAGGCAATTATGAAATGTTGATGTTACTTAATAGAATAAAGGAGCAGGAAAATAAATAGGCAAATCATATATGCCAGCTCTTTCTTTCTTTATAATGGATCACAGGAACAGTGATAGGACATTACCACTTATATATTATTGGCTAGAAATTACTCACATGTCTGTAAAGGGGACTTTATAATGATAAATTATATAATAATTATATATATTATATAAATAATATATATAATTATATTTTGGGTGACAGGGTACACCTACTTATTCAACTACTGTAAGTCAAAGGTAGAATGGATTCAGGGAGATTAGAGATTTCTGCTATAGCCCAGTATTCCAGTTTCATATATATAGAGAGTGTTCTACTGAAATTGTTTTAAACAAAAGATCAGATTAAGAATGTAAGATACATCCTGTCTATCTGTGTACGACTATGATTGTCAATTAAAACTCATATTAGTAAATAAAGAAGATATGTATTATATGAAATATGGCCATTTTACCTAAAGCATAATGAAAATAATTTCATACTTTTAAAAGTAGCAAGGAAATAAGCATAATTTTAGTCATTATCTAAACTCTGTTTAATGTATACAAAATAACACACACACACACTCTTTTGTTTTGTGATTCTTTCAGTTCAACCATGTAACCTCTTGCTCAAAAGCATCCAGTGTCGCCTATTTCACTCAGACTAAAAATGAAGGTTTCCAGTGGCCTATGAGACTCTCTGATCTGATTCCTTTTCTTTTCCATCCATCTCCTACTGCTCCCTCTCTCATTCACTATCATCCAAAGTACTTCTTACTGTTCTTAGAGTAGTTGAGACACTATGACTTCCAGAGATTTCTACTGGCAAACTCTAGCTGGAAACAATTTCTCCAGATACCTATGAGTCTTGCACCCTCATCTCCTTCATGTTTTCTTCATTCACATCACTTTCTCAGTGAGTGCTTCCCTGACCATCTAGTTACATTTCAATTCTCATTTTCAACCTGGGAACCGCCTAGCCCCTTCCCTGTTTTATTCTCTCTTTAATACCAGCAGCCTCTTACATGTAACTTTATTGCTGTTTTTTTTTTTTTTTCTATTGTCAATCCTCCTCTAGAATGCCAGACTCAAAAAGATTATCCCCACAGCCTAGAAAAAGGCTTAGCAACTAACAGGAACTCAGTGAATATTTAACACGATTACAAATGTCAGAGTGAGTTACACTTTGGCTCCACTAGAGTCACTTTAACTTATCAATGTTATGTTGTCTTTATTCTTAGCACGGGAATAGCTGTTAATTACACGTCTGTATACATTTTTAAAATTGAAATAGTCTTCATTTTTAGAGCAATGAAATATTTTAGAGCTATAGAAATAGAGAAATGCAAGGGTAGTGTGCAATACTGAGCATAAATACTTTACATCTCAAAGCTGGTTGCCCAGTAACTCTTCTACATTTGTCTCCTCTCTGCTCCCATTTAAAACCTGAGGAGTCAGTTTCTAAATCATCCACTTGGTTAAGCAGAAATGCAACTCCATCTCACCAGTCTCGAAATAGTTGCTTGAATTGTCTTTGTGTTCTACTGCACTTTGTCTCTACTTCCCTCCTAATCTATTTTGCAAAGAAATCTAATTTCTTTTCTAAATTGGAGTTGTGTGCTGCCAGTTCTGATATTTTACTGTCCACATTCTCATCAGTGTTATCATCTCTGAACTTCTGAATCAAAAGCATCACAGAGAATTGTTTTGAAATACATGTTTCGAATGAAATACCATCTTATTTAAACATATCAAAATTAATTTTGCTTCTCATAAAATACCTGCATGTGGTTTTGCATGTTAGCTTATATGCTGGCAATAATTAAAAACTCTCATCTTAGGTGATCATGGAAGTGGGCCTGATTTGAAAAATATAGCTAATTCTCTTATCAGCAAAACTAGTATTGCATATTTTTCTGAGAATATTGAATTTTAAATTAAACATTCTGACTAATATCTTATAATATCAGAATATGATACTTCGTGGTTTCACAGAATAGTTATTTACTGTAGATTAACCCTCAACAAATTTTGAAAGACATTAAAATATTAGTTGTTTCAAAAAATGCATGTGTAATACTTATAATCAATTTAACTTGTTTTCTATTATAAAAATCTGGAAGCATTATTACATTAATTATAACTCATTAATGAGATTAAATTATCTTACTGGAAAACTTGTGAAGAACATGTGAGACTTGTATTTGTGTTTTATGCACTTATGTTTAGGTATGGGTTGTGTATGTTTCATTATGTGTATCATTTGTGCACCTGCATAGTATTGCGCTCCACTGAAAAGTCTGCCTTATGGTCAGGAATGTGAAATGCCAATTATGTTCATCAGGACACAATTTGTCATCATATGCAAGGATATTTATGCTAATGTTTAATTTCCTTTTTCTATTATTAATGATGCTTTATACTTGGGAGAAATTTTATCCTGAAAGCTTCTTGGAATCATCAATCCTCATGATGTATGTGACATAGT
Source organism: Pongo abelii (assembly GCF_028885655.2). Classification (NCBI taxonomy): domain Eukaryota; kingdom Metazoa; phylum Chordata; class Mammalia; order Primates; family Hominidae; genus Pongo; species Pongo abelii. The sequence goes on from NC_085928.1 coordinate 62,397,249, forward strand.
TAAGAATTTTTAATCCATACTTTGAAATGGGCAAAGTAAGAAACAGCTAACGTGAATCAGTAGTCCAAATATCAGAAGAATGCCTTCACATAGAAAACATGCATAAGAAGAAACAAGTTCAATGTGATTTATTCTATTTAGGTTTTTAATTTTTTTCACATTTGTGGGTGTATGTGTGTGTGCGTAGAATAATTTATAGCTGCATATAGCAGGAGAATTCAAATGCAAAAAGATTATCATCTACCTTTGTTCTGGACTACTAAATACCTGAATTTATCTTTTCTTGTATCCAATGCTATTGCGACAGTGAAGCTGAAGTCATAATTTTTTCATGCATATTTAGAGAGATGCATCCAAATGTGTTAATCTAAAAAATCCTATTTGAGACATTTGGTCTGTTTAGAGCCTCATCTTACATAAATTATATTTTACTTCAGGTGACTTTTATATTTGTAATATCGCGATTCAATGTTTTAATTGGGTGCAGATTAATGTCATTGTGTATATTGTACAAAAGAATTCTAGTTCAATGCTGAAAATAATTTTATGTAGAAAGGAAAAATTCTTAGCGATTAATATACATGTGTTATAACTTAATGATAAAAGGAAAAATTCGCAAATAAGTAGAGAGAGAATAATGAACCAAGTTTCTGGAATAGGATCCCAACGATGATAAAATATGGAAGATATTCATATAAAAGGGTAAAAACATGGAAATAAAAATTAGGCTGGGTGCAGTGGCTCATACCTGCAATCTCAGCACTTTGGGAGGCTGAGTCAGGAGAGTTTCTTGAGTCCAGGAATTTCAAACCAGCCTGGGTAAGATGGCAAGATATGTCTACATACACACACACACACACACACACACACACACACACACGCACACACGTTAAAAGTGTAGAGTATGTCTACCTAGAAACAAGTGCAACAAATGCAACAAATAATGATGAATGGCAACAATGTATCTCTAATTCTGCTTTTTGATTATCCCTTAACCTGTTTCTTCTCTGCTTCCTTGGAAATTTGTTCCAGACTTTGCTATAGCATGTGTGATGGTTAATAGTGAGTGTCAACTTGATTGGATTGAAGGATGCAAAGTATTGATCCTGGGTGTGTCTATGAGGGTGCTGCCAAAGGAGATTAACCTTTGAGTCAGTAGGCTGGGGAAGGCAGATCCACCTTTAATCTGGTTGGGCACCACCTAATCAGTTGCCAGCAAATATAAAGCAGGCAGAAAAAAATGAAAAGGCGACATTGGCCTAGGCTCCCAGCCTACATCTTTCTCCCATGCTGGATGCTTCCTACCCTTGAACATCAAACTCCAAGTTCCTTAGCTTTGGGACTCGGACTGGGTCTCCTTGCTCCTCAGCTTGCAGATAGCGTATTGTGAGACCATGTGATAGTGTGAGTTAATATTTAATAAACTCCCCTTTATATATGTATCTTTCCTATTAGTTCTGTCTGTCTAGAGAACCCTGACTGATACAGTATTTATATCTTTACAATTTCTCTACTTACATGAGCTTCTCTTCCTTTAGCGTATAGGCAACTCTAGGTCAGGGACAGAATGCAATGCATTTTTGTATACTTGTTTTTTCTACAGTGCCTGGTATATATTAAATACTTAATAAACACTTGTTGAAAAAGGGAGAGAAAGAGAGAAAGGAAACTATTGGGTTGTAGAGAATAACTATATAAAGGGGAATTTAATTGCAGTGAGCACAGTTGAGATTCAAAGTTTCATGGACAGCAAACGTTTTGTGCTCTGATCCGCCTGCAATGAGTACTAGGTCCACTTAGCTTTGTATATGAACAATGGAGAATCTCTACAAGCACTTTTGTTTGTTTTTCTTCTTTTTAATTATTTCTCTTATTTCAACCTTTATTCTGTTCTCTTTCTAGCTTTACCATGGCCTAGCAATGGGCATATGTAAATTCCCTCTACCCTTCCATAATTCATAATTTAGACATTTATAAAAGACAGTGTGTTAGTCCATTTTCAGAATGTCATAAAAACTACCTAAGACTTGGGTAATTTATGAAGAAAAGAGTTTTAATTGATTCACAGTTCTGCAGGCTTAATAGGAAGCATCAATGGGAGGACTCAGGAAACTTACACACAGGAAACTTTGTAAGTATGTGCCACACACTTATAAACCATCAGATCTCACGAGAGCTCTATCCTGAGACACCACTAGGGAGATGGTGCTAAACCATCAGAAACCACCCTCATGATCCAATCAACTCCTGAGAGGCCCCACCTTCAATACATGGGGATTACAATTCCACATGAGATTTTGGTGGAGATAAAGAGCCAAAACATATCAGGCATCTAGCAAGCTGTTCTTAAAATGTTTGTTTTAGTAGTTCAGAAGTCATTTGTACAAGCACAGGGATTTAAATACAAAGAGATTTTTAAAAATTTTCTTTTTACTTTTAATGGCTAATTGAAGCTCTTTTTGTGGCTGTGAAAATAGTATCTGGAAGTAACTTGTCATGTACTTTCTTTACTGTCTCAATAATTTTACCTCTTTTCACTATTTCTCAAAAATCTCTACAGCCTAATTTTTTTTACATAGTTCCAAAGTCAGTACAATTTTAGTTGCTATTCATTTATATATCCTACATCTGCATGTCCACATGTCGTTCATAGTGTTTTACAACATTAGCAAATTTAATCCTTAAAAATTACCTTGAGGTAGATTCTCCTACTGGTCCCATTTTACTGAGAAAGAAACTCAAGACTTAGAGCCAATAACTACTAAAATGGAAGAAATCTAATTCCAGAATCCAATATATTATGCTACTTTTTGAAAAAGTAAACAAACCTTTAATTTTTTAGTTACACATATATACACATATCTTTCTATTTGTCTATTTTTTAAGACAGGGTCTCACTCTGTCACCCAGGCTGGATTGCAGTGGCACAATCATAGCTTATTGCAGCCTCAATATCCCAGGCTCAAGCAATCCTCCAACCTCAGCTTCCTGAGTAGCTGGGACTATAGGTCTGCACCACCACAACCAACTAATATTTCTGATGTTTCAGTAGAGATGATGTCTTGCTATGCCACCTAGGCTGGCCTTGAACTCCTGAACTCAAACAATCCTCCTTCCTCGGCCTCCCAAAGTGCTGGAATTATAGGCCTGAGCCACCACACCCAGCCCATGTTTTAAGTGAAACAAAATACTTTCTATGCCAATCACTCCAAGTTTGACAATAAGTAAGTTGATTATGATTTTGACTATCCAATGCAACTTAGCAGCGATTTTCTTTTTCTGAAGGTATTTATCTTAATCAGCTGCTTCCTTAAAAGGACCCACCACATTCTTTTGCTTAGAATGTTTATATACACATATTTATTGTTCACATGTCTCCCATATAATAAGGATGTCTATGCACTGGCCTTAGACTTTGTAAAACAATTTCAGGAGAACATGTATTTTCTTAAATTATAAAGAAAATAATAAATACCTCTATACATTTTTTTACTGAATATCTATACCTTTCAAACACATCTCGAAGAGACCAAAAAAGGTAAAAATAATTTGCTCTATATGCAATTAACATTTATTTAGTATATATGGTATGTTTTCATTTACGTGAATTTCTAGACACCGATATCATTCTATAATAGAAATTAGAGGCGTATGCTGCTGAGAAAAGTTGGACAAGAAAATGTTCTTTATCTTGGTATGAGTATTGACTGCCCAGGTGTACACATTTGTTAAAGCTAATCAACCTACAACACTTAAAATATATGAATATCTTTGTAGAACAATTAATAAAGAAAAAGTATAAAGAAAATGAATAATCGATGTCATATTGATATTTCAGTCACTTTTTAATGCACTGATTCCATTTCTCTAAAAAGATTATAATAGGTTATAATATGATTTCTAAAATGACGATTTATGGTAGAGAATTTTTCTTGACAAGATGTGGCATTGATGATGCCGTTTCTTTGCTTCTTAGAGACAGTTGTAGAACCATGTACAAACACTCTATGATATATAAACAGGCACCACATACTTTTGTAATTTATTAAAGATATATTTATTTAAGCACCAATTAAATACTTGACAAAAGGTAAAGGATCAAGCCAGGCATGATAGTGTGCTCCTGTTCCAGTGAAACAGATGGCTGAGACAGGAGGATCACTTGGGCCAGGAGTCCAGCCAGGGTAACGTATCTTGACCCAAGAGTTTGAGTTCAGCCTGAGAAATGTAGTAAGATACTGTCTCTAAAATAAAATTTAAAATTAAAATAATAAAAATTTTAAAAAGCTAAGGATCAGAAAATAAGGATTCACAAAGCATTTGTCCTCTAAGAATCTTCACCAAGGATTAAAAACTTAAATGTAGAACCTAAAACTATAAAAATCCTAGAAGAAAACCTAAGAAATACCATTCTAGACAACAACCTTGACAAAGTATATATGACTAAGTCCCCAAAAGAATTTCAACAAAAACAAAAATTGATAAGTAAATTTAAAGAGCTTCTGCACAGCAAAAGAAGTTGTTAACACAGTAATCAAACAACTTATAGAATGGGGAAAAATATTCACAAACTGTGCATCTGACAATGGTCTAATATCCAGACTCTATAAGAATCTTAAACAACTCAACAAGCAAAAACCAAATAACCCCATTAAAAAATGGGCAAATGACATGAGGAGAGACTTCTCAAAGTAAAACATATATGTGCCCAACAAATATATGAAAAAATGCTCAGTATCATTAATCATTTGATGTAAATCAAAAACATAATGAGATACCATTTCACACCTGTCAGAATGGCGATTATTAAAAAGCAAAATATAACAGATGGTGGTGAGGTTGTAGAGAAAAGGGAATGTTTAGACACTATTGGTGGGAATGTAAATTATTTCAGCCATGTAGAGAGCAGTTGGACATTTCTCAAAGAACTTAGAACTGCCTTTTGACCCAGCAATCCCATTATTGCATAGATACCCAAAGGAAAATAAATTGTTATGCCAAAAAGACACATGTACTTGTATGTTTATCACAGTACTATTCACAATAGCAAAGATATGGAAAAAACCTAGATGCCTATCAATGGTGGACTGGATAAAGAAGATATGGGATATATATACCATGGAATGCTATACCATAAAAAAGAATGAAATTATGTCATTTGAAGAACATGATGGAGCTGGAGGCCATTATCCTAAGACAATGAATGCAGAAACAGAAAACTACATGTTGTCTCTATAAGTGAGACCTAAACACTGAGTACACAGAGACATAAAATGGGAATAATAGACACTGGAAACTACTAGAGGGTGGAAAAACTACCTATTGGGCCCTGTGCTTATTACGTGGATGACAGAATCATTTGTACGCCAAACTTCATAGACACACAATTTACTCATGTGACAAACCTCCATATGTACCCCCTGAAGTGAAAATAAAAGTTGAAAAAGAAAAAAAAATCTGTCAATATTTGTCTCAACCTGTTCAGGCTGCTATAACAAAATATTATAGTATCGGATGGCTTATAAGCAATAGAAATTTATTTATTTTAGTTGTAGAGGCTGGGAAATCTATGAACAAGTACCAACAGACTTGATGTCAGGTGAGGACCGTTTCTTGGTTCATAAGTGGCACCTTTTAACTGCATCCTCACGTGACAGAAGGGGCAACAGGCAAGGCAGCTCTTTGGAGTCTCATAAAGGCACTAATCCCAATAATGAGGGTGCCTCTTTCATGATCTAATCACCTTCCAAAGGCCCCACCTCGTGTGCTACCACCTTGGGAATTAAAGATTTCAGCACAGAATTTTGAGTAACACATTCAGACCACAGCAATATTAAATGAAATAGAGCATGCAAATACTAATTATTGCACTTAATTTACCATATATACTCAATAAATGTTAACTGCATATAGAGAAAAATGTGTTTACCTTTTTGGTCTCTTGGAGATTTTTGTGAAAGCCATAGATTTTATACATTCAGTAAAAAATATGTATGTAAGCATTTAGTATTTTCCTTATAATTTAAGAAAATACATTGTTTGAGTTCAGGAGTTCAAGACTAGCTTGGGTGGCATAGCAAGACATTGTCTTTACTGGAACATCAACAATATTAGCTGGTTGTGGTGGTGCAGACCTATAGTCCCAGCTACTCAGGAGGATGAGGTTGGAGAATCGCTTGAGTCTGAGATATTGAGGCTGCAATAAGCTATGACTGTGCTACTGTACTCCAGCCTGGATGACAGAGTGAGACCCTGTCTCAAAAAATAGATAGAAAGATAGATAGATAGATAGATAGATAGATAGATAGATAGATTTAAATATGTATAACTAAAAAAGTAAAGGTTTGTTTACTTTTTCAAAATGTAGCATAATATTTTGGATTCTGGAATTAGATTTCAGAATCTATTTTATTTAATGGACAATTCCATCCTTACTTAAAACAAAACATATTGCTCTAAAAGGGATAGTATCTACACAACAATGAAAAATAGCACATTTAAATTTTTTGAGTAGGGTTTTTTCCTTTGAAACAGATATTATCATATCAGAGAAAGATATAAAAAGAAAGGGGAATGTGATACTTATCTTCAACTCAACTGCTGGTTTTATACATTTTCTTTAAAAAAAAATACCATCACAGTAATGGAAATCTTAGTACTGAATGATAATACTAAACCTCCAGCTTTGTTTCAAGCAGGTTACTTGTAATCCACTCGGGATCAATATTTTCAGACCTATATTTATTATCACTAACATCAATACGATTAATATCATAGAATAGTCATCTAAAAGAATGTATAAACACAATTGCATAAATCCTCCAGTATAGACAAAGATGTCAATAATTGAAATTATTGACATGCAATACTAACATTACATAATTTAAATAATACTTTTCATTGAGAAAAGATAAATTTAATTTTTTACGAAAAGATTGCCTAGAATGTGGATGTATAATGTACAAAGCATATCTTATTCCAATGTACCACACTTGAGAGTTAAATTTCACCTCCATTTTCCTGTATTTTTAAATCTTGACTGATGTTATTTTAATTCATTTTAACACATACATTTTACATTTTGGGTATACATGAATAACACATTTTGTGTATACATTTTAAATTTGATGTTTTTTTCAATTACTCAGTTATGAATATTTTTTCATAAATTTAGACCTTGAGCAATTTGACTTGAGCAGGACATTTGTAAAGTAGTTTCTGTTTGGCTGATTCATATACATTTTATACACTAAACTTCCTTTTAAATTTTCAGGATACATTACTTTTAACAATGGACTAATTAATTGTTCACTAAAGTTTGATCAATTAAACAGATTTGAAAGACCCCCTCTTTTTAAAATTTAATATGAATTTACATTCAAGTCTACAAACTGTCACTGTTATTAGATAATTATTTTGATGAGTGTAGAAAATATAGTATATTAGTTTTATTTAAATCTTATTCTAATCTTCCTTTAAGGGAATTAAAATAATTCAAAAGAATTAATTTTGGTTAGGCATTTGATTTATGGAGTTCTATTTCTGATTAATGCCTATTTTTACAGAATAAAATTATTTTTACTATGTATCTCCTTTAATGATTTTGAATTTAAAATGAACTTTAATTTTAAACTTAATATTTAATGGGAGAAGATAATTGTCTTTACTGATGCTTTATAAGCATCTGTAAACCAGTTTATTAAGTAATTTCTCTTTTAATTAGGACAAAAAGTAATACTTCAGAAATATCTTATCATCGGGCATTTCCCATGTGAACTACTTGGATGTTTGTAAAATAACTAAATATAAAATTTTCAAGCTTTAATGGAAGAGTCAGAAGCACTATTTTCTTTTTCTGACAAAACAAATTTTCTTAATAATTTCTAAACTTTCAAGCAATAATTATCAACATCAGTTTTGCCTTCTAGATTATTTTATAGAATTAAACTATTAAATTTACTCTTAGAAGATATTCAGAATTGCAAGCATGCTTCTCTAAAATCAAATGTAATGTAATACCTTAATATATAACTGTCTTACTTTTGAAAGACATTCAGTATGAGTTAATATAATTTTAAACTTCACAGATTTAAAACATTACTAATTATCATTTCTGTTTCTGAATTAATATTTATTATATTACCAAATGATGATCTAAGTTTTGAAACTCTCTCTCTCTCTGTCTCTGAAAATTTAAACCTTAATTCTAACATATTTCAAAATACTGGAGACTCAGGGTAACAGAACCAAAGTATCAAAATCTTCTTAACATGATATAAATACATTAAAGAGCCCAGCAAATACATCTAATAACTAGAAAGAATCATGAAAGAGTCTTTTTTTCTAGTTTCATGCAGAAAGATAATTCAGTTATTGAAGAAACATAATGTCTAAAACCAAACACATAGAATATCAACTATTTTTGATACATTGATACTATACTCTAGAAAATTTGTTTATTTATGTTATTTGGAGAGTTGAAGTGATATTTTTATCATTCTATAATTAGAAGGGCAGATGAAATTTCTAAACAGTTTAATTGAGATATAGTTCACATACATTTTATCTATTTAATCTATACAATTTAATGGCTTTTAGTAGGTGCATAGAATTGGTAACTATTACTAACGAAACTATACGTTAGCAATTTTTCCCATTTTCTACAATTTCTCCAGCCATAGACAACCACTAATCTAATTTCAACCTCTGAAGAATTTTCTATTCTGAAAGTTTCCTACAAATGAAATCATACAATATGGTTATTTTTATTTCTGGCTCTTTTCATTTTCATATTTTTAAGATTGAGTCATGTTGTAGAGTGTACCCAAACTTCATTCCTTTTTATTGCCAAATAATATTACATTGTATGGATATACCATATTTTGCTTTTCCATTCATTAGTTTATGGATACTTGTATTGTTTTATGATTTGGCTATTATGAATAATGCTTCTATGAACATTTGTGTAGACACTTTTTGTGGATGTATATTTTCATTTCTCTTGGGCATGTACCTGGGAGCAGAATTACTGAGTAATAAGTTAGCTCCATTCTTTCTATTTTGATGGACTATGATATGATTTGGCTGTGTCACCACCCAGATGTCACCTTGAATTGTAGCTCCCCAAATTCCCACATGTTGTGGGAGGCACCCAGTGGGAAATATTTGAATTATGGGGTGGCTTCTCCTATACTGTTCTCATGGTAGTGAATAAGTCTCAGAAAACCTGTTGATTTTATAAAGGATTTCGCCTTTAACTATTGTCTCATTCTCTCTCTTGTCTGCCGCCATGTAAGACATGCCTTTTGCCTTCTGCCATGATTGTGAGGGCACCCCAGTCATGTGGAACTGCGAGTCCATTAAATGTCTTTTTCTTTATAAATTACCCGGTCTCTGGTATGTCTTTATCAGCAGCGTGAAAACTGACTAATACAGACTGCTAAACTTTTTTCCAAAGTAGCTGCAGTAGTTTTCATTCCAATCAGCAATGCATAAGGATTCTAATTTATATGCATCACTGAGAACACTTGGTATTATCTGTCATTTTTATTAGAGCCATCCCAATGGGTGTGTAGTGATATTTTATTTTAGTATTGATTACATTTTTCTAATGAATAATGTTAGGGACCATCTTTTTATATGTTTATAAATCATTCATATATCTACTTTTGAGAAATGACTATTCAGATTCTTTGCTTATTTTTAAATTGCATTACTTGTCTTTTTTATTAGTGAGTGGTAATGGTTCTTCATATATTCTGGAAACAAGTCACTTTTCAGCTATACAATCTAAAAAGATTTCTCCAATTCTATGGGTTGTATTTTCACTTTCTTGCTGGTATTCTTTGAATCATGTGGAATTTAATTTTGCTAAAGTCCGAAATATTTTGTTTTAGTTGGTTTGTATTTATGGTGCCACATCTAAGAAACTTTTCCTAACTCAAAGTAACAACAGCTTACACATATTTTCTTCTAAAATCTTTATAGTTTTAGACCTCACATTTTGGCTTATTATCTACTTGGAGTTAATATTTTATATGACGTAAAGAATGGGCTGAATTTTATCCCTTTCCATATGGACATCAAATTGTAAAAGCACCATTCAATAAAAAGACTAGTATATCTCAGACATTATTTCTTCCATTTTTTTCTACTTATTTGTCTTTTTTCTCTTCTTTCTCTTATTGTACTCTCATTGCAAATATGTTACTACTTTTTCTGGCATCCCAAAGATGTTTAATACATTGTTCATTTTTCTTTTCTCTCTGTTCCTTATGCTGCATAATCTATATCAATCTTCAAGGTAAACTTTTTTTTCTATCAGTTCATGTTTACAGTTGAGATCCTTTAGTGATTTTTTTTAAACTTCAGTTATTGTATTTTTCAACATCAGGCTTTCCATTTATTCTTTTTAATAATTTTTATCTTTTTATTGATGTTCTCTACTTGATGACGCCTTGTTATCTAACTCTATTTCTCTCAGTATGATTTATTTTAGTTTTCTGAACACATTTATAATAGCTGCTTTGAAGTCTTTGTCTGTTTTTTGTTTTTTCTTTTTTTCTTTTTTCATGGAGTCTCACTTGCCCAGGCTGGAGTGCAGTGATGTTATTTCTGCTCACTGCAACCTCTGTCTCCCAGGCTCAAGCAATTCTCCTGCCTCAGCCTCCCTCCCAAGTAGCTGGGATTACAGACACATGGCACCATGCCCGGCTAATTGTTTGTATATTTAGTAGAGATGGGGTTTCACCATGTTGGCCAGGCTGGTCTGGAACTCCTGACCTCAGGTGATGAACCTGCCTCAGCCTCCCAAAGTGCTGGGATTACAGGCGTGAGCCACCAGGCCCAGCCAAAGTCTTTCTCTTCTAATTTGCCATCCAGGCCCTCTCAAAAGCAGTTTCTATCACCTGGTTCCCACTTCCTCACTACTTTCTCTGTATGGGTCACACTTTCCTATTTCTTTGTTTGTCTCATATTTTTTGTTACTGAGTTGAAATCTGAATATTTTACATAATATATTATGGTAAATCTAGATACTGACACATCCCTCCTCTTCAGGATTTTTTGTTACTATTGTTTGCTTATTTACTTGTTTAATTGCTTGGCTGGACTATTTTAGTAAAGTTTATTTTCCCCATAGTATGTAGTCTCTGACGTCACTTTTCATGAGGCACAACTTTGGCCATATTCACAATAATTCTGGGATGACAATGATTTTAGCATGGTTTTCTTTGACTATCTTTTCCCTGATCTTTCTTAAGTAGCTGCATCCATTTGCTTTGCACCCAGCTGTTAGCCTCTACTAACTGCTAGCTTAAATGCTCTATTCTTTTCCGTGATGCTCAGGGAATAAATTGATCCAAAGTCTGATCCAATTAGATTCTGATCCCTTTGCAGTAGTAGTCTTTGAGGCCAGACTTTGAGATTTGTTCCAACCCCAGGAGGGCTCTTAGCTTTCTCTTTTCATGGTTCTCTCTATTAAAATTCTGGCTGCTCTATGATTTAGCCTGTTGTTCTTACAGAAACATTAATTTCTCCAGAATAGTAAGGTAAGGAATAATCTAGAAGAATATAATTATTTTCTATCTGAAAAACTCAGATATAGAATTATCACTGTAAATGCACATGGGTTACAATGACAAATTTAAGATTATTAGATTTTATTTTATTGAAAAAATAAAAGTAATTACTAAAATTAATCAATAGAAGCTAAAATTATCTCTATCTCTGTAAAACATATAGCAGCCTTAGGCTTACATTAAGCATTAAGAATATTATTTCCTATATTATTTACTATAATACTATTCAATTTTTTATTATATTCTATATAGAGTATGATGTTTATGACTATTTTTAAAGTGTTTTTTGGTGCTGCAATATAGTTATATTGCTTGTAACTTTATACACACACATATAATATTTACAGTTGTGTGGAATGCTATTTTTAAGTAGGTAGTCCAAAAAATAAGGAATTGTGAAGAAATAACTACATTCTCATATAAACTTATTTTAAAAGAGCATTTGACCCCTCTGACTATTAATAGAGTAAATGATGCATTAACTTATGGAAAAGTTTTGTGGTACAATTTAAATGGAATATGAGTGTGTGACAGGTGTGTAAAGTAAATGCACTGCTTAGATACAAATTTTATTATAAAGATGATGAGTGAGGGCCAAGCCTGGTGGCTCATGCCTGTAATCCCAGCATTTTGGGAGGCTGAGGTGGGTGGATCACCTGAGGTCAGGAGTTTGAGACAAGACTGGCCAACGTGGCAAAACCCTGTCTCTGCTAAAAATACAAAAATTAGCTGGGCATGGTGGCGGGCACCTGATATCCCAGCCACTCAGGAGGCTGAGGCAGGAGAATCGCTTGAACATGGAAGGCAGAGGTTGCAGTGAGCCAAGACCATGTCATTGCACTCCAGCCTGGGTGACAAGAGCAAAACTCCGTCTCTAGAAACAAAACAAAAAACAAAAATAAAAATGATGAGTGAGTTGCACGTTGGGATAAAATAGAGTGACTTATTGGCATAAAGCATTATGAATAGTGACAAGATACTGTACTATTATTTCATAATTTTATCTAGAAACATTTATTTAGCAATGTTAACATCAAATGTATTACGCAGTGCCACCAGGCAATTAAATGCATTCTAGCTTTTAAAAGTTTAAATGCATAATGATATATATGAAGTCTATAATTATTTCACCATAGAAAACAAAAGCATCTGAAATTCTACTTTCTTACCTCATTAATACTTTGTTGCAAATAGAATGAAGTTACAGTTGCTTGTCAGGAATAGTGATAGGTTGTTGAGAAAAACATTCTGCCTCAGGTTGATCACTTCTTCTTCAGGGATTTGGTTCCTTGCCTTGTGATTTGGAAAGCTCAGTTGCCAACAAACCCTGAGATAATCAGTCATTGGCAGACACACTTATAGAAACCAAATTCACAAGTAAAAGTTTTGTAGCTAAAGTCAATTAATTTCTAGTGAGGGTTATACCTGCCTCAGGTAAAATGTAATTCTAAGTGGATTGGACATGCAAATTCCCAAAAGGAATAATCCAGTACAATTATTTTGAATTAGTCATGAGGCCTTGGTCTCAAAATCTCCATTCCATATGTTAAACATAAAATTGAAAGGTGACACTGTTATATGTAAGAATAATTTAATCAGAAAATAGAATATGACCACTGCTAAATTATTGTGCCAAAAGTCAAACAGAATGTATTTGTAGTAGTTGACAACATTTTAAAAATAAGAGGATGTGCCATTTCTAGTGTTAAATATGTAGACCTTAATTAAACGTTTATTTTTACCAAATTACCTGTGAGTAGTTCACTTAGTTTTTGTTGTTTTGTCGTCTTTAATTTGAAGAATTGTTTAGGTATATGTTATTTAGTTAAGAAGACTTAGACTTCCTCAAATGTCCTTAAGTATGGGTACAGAGGTTATTCTAAGGATATATATGCCTATGAAATTAGCAAAATATGTACAAGTGACCCAGAAAAAATATCAATTATAGAGAAAGTTCACTATCTTCTCTGTAGTACTCTACCATTGATTTGGGTGTTACAATTTTATTTTTCTTTTCAGCTACTATGCCACTTTTCAACTTACTGTCCCTCAGCTCCAATTAACCATCTTTAATTATGGTTTGTGTTACTTAGGCTTAAACTCTTTAAAACTCTTTATTTTCTTGCTCCTTCCATTGGGCTTTCTGTTTTCTTTCTGCCTGCTTCCTATTCCTGTGAGTGTCATCCTAACACGCTTGTTGAGGAGGCCAGCAGTGTTCTTTCTGTTACAGCAACTGAACCCAACATGCAGATTTTCCAACACTTGAACAACCAGATTAATTGCTCTCACTCGAAGACAACAGCATCCTAGTGGCTGGCATTACCTCCTTACAGAAAGGGTACCAGCTCCATGAGACCTCTCTTTAAGCCTTCTACCTTTAATCACGACAATGTCTTTCTTTTGTTCTTGTCTTCCTAGAAGTAGTAGTTACTTTCTATAATTGTAACCTTTGTGAGAACTTACTACTCTTTATATCTTTTTAGTTAGCTAATGAACAATTTTACACCTACTTTATCAAATCCTTGTATTATGCATTTTTCACTCATATGGCTGGTGTGGTTTCTGTCTCTTGACTGATAAGAAATTTGTTGCAGCAAAGAAATAATCAGATATTATTTGAGAATTGTATTGGTCAGATTTTTGGTCTTCAATGCACTGCCAGATTATTTTGACAATAGGTAATAAAATGCTAGTATTTCCTGACATACATTACCATAATGATATTAGGTCTGATCTTGAAATGCTTACTGAAGCAAATGCCTCATCAGACCAAATAGCTGCTGCATTTTCAATTTGACAGTAATGATAACTTCAATTTCTGTGATGTAGATTCTCTGAGTACACTTAAGTGCTTACAGAAACTAAATGAAATACATCTTTAATTTCTGAGGTTAAGTCACCCTCAGGAAACATATAGAGCCTCAATGATTGCCATAAAATAATCAGGAACAATATAGTTAAAACTAAACAAAAAGTTTGTTTCCATTCCAGAATTGCAATATAAGGTGAATTTATTGCCTTTCAATTCTTTCACATGAATGTTATGATAATGACTGTGAAAGACTGAGCATCTAAAACTTAGAATGGAGAAGTCTATTTGAACCCAGATGAATCCAAGTACCTTGAACTTTCAAGTTACTCAATTTTTCTTGCCAATAGAAATAACTTCTCTTCAACAGTATTAGAAGCCTTACCTTGCTTGAAAAATCTATGGTAACATTATTTGTAGCAGTTTTATTGCAAAGAAATGCCATTTTAAAAAAGAATAACCCCTAAAATAGCTTGTTGTCACTAGGCTCATAAATAGGGACATATTACAGCATGCTTCAGACAGGCAAGTACAAAAACTGCCCCAGGAGAAAACAGCTGATATACCAAAAGATTTTTAAGATTTGGTTCATTTCTATCAGAGGAAACATGGGAAATACGTGTGAAGATATAGTCTAAGGATGGTAGATGAAGAAAAATGGAATAAAACACCAAGTCAGTTTTACTGATGTGATGCACAGATTAATAGGATAATTTGGGCACCTGCAAGTGACTGTAATAGTTTCCTTGGCTGGTTGATTGAGGATTGCACTCAGTCGTGATCTTCATTTAATCATGCCAGAACTTTCCTGGCATAATTTAAAGAAAGACATCCAAAGAATTAAAGGGTAAAGAATATTGTAATGGACATTTCCTATATAATATATACAACTACCCTTCCAATATGTGCCCCTGTAGGACCCAGATAACTCTCCATTTATAAAGATATCAAAAAAAAAATTAGTACATTGAACATCAGTGTCTTTAACAAGTTTGTGTTAGCTGTCCTTTGTAGGACAGATATCATGGTAAATGTTACACAATGGAAATGAGTTTTCTGATTTTAGTGGGGATTAATGGATTCCAGAAAAACAGATGTTAGGTAGCAGTGGTAGCAGTATTTAATCATTTTTTTCTTCTTTTTTAACTAAAAAGTGTATTAGGGACAACGTGGTAATTAGAAAGTTTTGATCCATATGAATTTTTGTTGGTAGTTAGTCAATTGATCACGGTGTCTCTAAGAATGAGTATATGGTCTGATTATTAAATATTTACTTATCTATATATAGTCAGGTTATTAAAAATAAATACAGGTGTAGTGGACAAAAAACACAATAAGGAATTATTGCTGCTTACGCAGTTTCTAGGACTAAGCCAATTTATAGACCCAAAGAATGCAGATTGAAGGAGAATTAGGATTCCTTTGAGGAAGGACCCTGAAACATTGGCACAAGTATATACTTTAAGTACCTCTTTCATACAAGCATATTCCAAAGGGAATTGCAGCCATTTACTAGAGTAACTGCACATTGTAGAAAAGCAAATATCTAAGCCTTGTGAAATTACAAGACAGTATCTCTGAAATGATGGCAAATCATGACAATAAAAAATGCCTTAATTGTTCATGGTCTTCCAGCCAAGGGAATATTTTATTTGATTCAGGTGTTAAATAGGGCTTTGGCTTAAGTTTACATCACATTGAGCCCAATATCTTTGAAGTCTTGTCTTATGGTTATCTCTCCATTCCTGAATATATAGTAGAATTAGCCATAAACAGCAACTTGCAACATCCCCACCTTTGCCCTCCAAGCGATGGTGCAGAGCTATTATGGTAGAAAAGGTGAAGTGGAAGCCCCTACACCTTTCTTCTCTTCCAAGATTGTACCAGCAGCAGTAACACATTCCTAGGGTATTGTAAATATTAGGGTAACTATCACAATCTTGAAAGATGTGTGAACATTCCTATGACAGCACTATTTAACTTGCCTCTTCTGCCTGTACGAAAGGTGGGTAAATCTTGGAGAATAAAATTTTTTCTTTCATTTTTTTTTTCTTTTTTTTGGAGAATAAAAGTTACTGTGAAGTAGGGACTCAAGTTGTCTCTGCTGTTCCAGGAATAGTACATTTTTTGGTGTAAAGTGACACATCCCTGAGTATTTGTAACTATTAACCTGAGTAATTCATGTTCAGGTTACATATCAATTTGAAAAGTCTGTCGAAAGCTGTTGCTTTTACCTGATAGGATCAACAAAAAATTTTGCCTCAGGACTATATCTACTTTCCTGCATACTGCAATAATATAGTCTGCAGGGATTTTAATAGTTTTAATATTTCATATGCCCTCACATTCTTCCAGTAACATTATGGCTTATTAGACTTAATGAAGAAGTGGCAGGTACTTTAGATTCCTTAGTAAGACATTTGTGAATCAGAAGATGGTATGCAAACCCCAGGAATATTTAAGGGCCTGCTAACACCGGGAAGTTTCAGAGAATACAAAGGTACAGAGCATATCATAATATTCTCTTTGGGCAGAAAGACAAGTTGCCATACTTTGCACTACTACTATCACAGAAGAGACAATGCTTGAAGGGCCTTTTTGGATTTGGGAGCATCATATGCCCTACTTAAGTGTGCTACTTCAAACTCTGTATGAAATAACCTGTAATTCTACTAGTTTTTAGTGAGAATCAGAACAAAAGATGGCTCAGCAGTAATTCTAGGCTGAAGTCCAGCTACTCTTCTACTTTGCCTATGAACAAGAACAGCCAATCACGTTCAAAGTGTCTGTGACAAATAGGGAGTAATATGAAGCCTTTACCAAGGAAAAATAGAAGAATCATAGTGAAGTCATATACAGTTTTTGAGAAACCCTTGCCCTCTTCTGCAAAAATCTTCTCTTGCTCACTTGCTCTTTCTTTATTTTTATTATTTTTTATTTTGGTACAGGGTCTGTGATGGTTAATACTGAATGTCAACTTGATTGGATTGAAGGATGCAAAGTATTGGTCCTGGGTGTGTCTGTGACGGTGTTGCAAAAGGAGAGTAACATTTAAATCAGTGGGCTGGGAAAGGAAGACTCATCCTTAATCTGGATGGGCAGCATCTAATCAGCCGCCAGCATGGCTAGAATATAAAGCAGGCAGAAAAACGTGAAAAGACTAGACTGACGCATCCTCCCAGCCTGCATCTTTCTCCCGTGCTGGATGCTTCCTGCTCTCAAACATCGGACTCCAAGCTCTTCAGCTTTGGGACTCAGACTGGCTTCCTTACTCCTCAGCTAGCAGACAGCCTATTGTGGCAATTTGTGATCGTGTGAGTTAATACTCCTTAATTAACTCCGCTTTATATATATATATATAATATATGTGTGTGTATATATATATATATACACTATTAGTTCTCTTTCTCTACAGATCCAGAACCCTGACTAATTTTTGGTGCCAGAAGTGGTTCTAGAGGAACAGACTATTGAGGATGGAATTCTTCCATTGGTTTTGGGGATTCTGGAGTTGGTTGCTTAATATGATTAGACTCCAAAATTCTAAGGACTCTACTTCTAATAGGATGGAGAACACTGACAGTCCTTGGCATAAACTGTTTAGAGAACTATGCAAAATAAATGTATTTGGCACTCCTGATTCACTGCTCATGAGAGGCATGAGTTTAGTGACCAAGGAACATAATGAAGTTGGTTGGTTGTTCCTAAGTTCACTGGACTAAGTGATGAAACAAAAGGATGAACTCAAGGATTCTAACTCCCAGCTTCAGAAGCAGATACTGAGCCTCAAATCTTCTAAGATTGCCCTGAGTGAGAGTCTTGTCTCCTACAGAGAAAGAGCTGAAATTGTGGAAAATCAAACACAAGCTCTTATCATGCAAGCGGCTGACCTACAATGAAAGGTTCATGCACAGCCTCACCAAGTGTCTACTGTTAAAATGAGGATACTGGTTGGAAAAGAATGGGACCCTGCAACTTAGAATGAGGACTTGGGGGAGGACCCTGATGAAGCTGGGGTCAATGCATTTGTAAACTTGGATGTACCTTTTTTGCCAGAAGAAGCAGCTTCCCCATTCCCAGTAGTGGCAACATCCCCTTCCTGATTGATGCTGCCTACAGCCTTTCCACCTTTGTCTAAGGAGAAAAACCCTGTGCTGCCTGAAGAAACAGTCATGGCCTTGCCTGAGGCAGTTGCCAGGCAAGACAATGTTGGTTCTCCTCAGGACCCACCCCTAACACCTCTGTTTGCTTCTAGACCTATAACTTGGCTAAAGCCCCAGCAGGCCCCTAGAGGTGAGGTTCAGAGTGTGACCCATGAGGAGGTACAATACATTCGAAAAGAACTACTTGAGTTTCTTTTTATACATATATATATATTATTATACTTTGTTTGAGGGTATTTAAAGTATAATAAAAAATATATATATATAAATTTATAGAAGTAGAAATCTGGAAAACGGGTGGATGTTAGGGGTGTGGGATAATCGTGGAAAGAACATAGAATTGTATCAGGCTGAATTTATTGATTTTGGGCAACTGAGCAGGAATTCTGCATTTAATATTGCAGCCTGGGGAGTTAAAAAAGGTTTTAATAGTTTATTTGCCTGGTTAGCTGAAATACGGATTAAAAGACAGCCCACTGTGAGCAAGCTGAAAATGCCTGATCTCTCTTGGTTTAATGTAGAGGAAGGGATCCAAAGACTTAGGGAGACTGGGATGGCAGAGTGGGTTAGTCACTTTAGACCTACTCATCCCAGCTGGGAAGGTCCAGAAGATATATCCTTGCCCAGTGCTTTGTGAAATAGACTGGTGAGGCCAGCACCTGCATTTTTTAAGAGCCCTGTAATTTCTCTTCTCTGTATGTCAGATCTAACAGTGAGAAGCGCAGTCACTCAACTACAAAATTTAAATACAATGGGAGTAATTGGATCTCGAGGTGGCAAGGGCCAGTGGCGGCACCCAACTGTCAAAGGCAAGGGGGACATAGCTACCGTAATGGACATCAAAGGCAAAACAGCAATCAGAACAGTCTGACTCGTGTAGAGCTCTGACATTGGCCAATTAATCACGGTGTTCCTGGAAGTAAAATTGATAGGGAGCCTTCTCCGTAAGAGAATCAAGTAGCAGAAGTCAAAGTGGCTCTTCTCATTATGAAAACAGGCTCAGTAACAGAATTATTGCTTCTCATCTCCTCCATTTTTATCTCTGCTGTTTTGGAAGTGCTGCTTCCAAGAGAGGTATGTTCTCTTGGAACATACCTGTTTCTCTTGGAACCAGCTGCAGTTCCATTAAATTGCTACTTAAAACTGTCATGTGGCCTTTTTTTGCCCTCCATAGTATGAAACCAACAGTTAAATAAAGGGGATACTCTGTTCACTGGGGTAACTGATTCAGACTACCAAGAGGAAAGTTGGTTGCTATTATAAAATGAGGACAGGAAAGGATATGTATGAAACCCAGAGAATTATTTGAGGCATCTTATAGTCTTTTCTGTATTACAATATAAATGTATAGGAAAATACAGCAATCTAAAAAAGAGTAACCACTCAGGCTTCAGATCTTTCAATATTGAAGGATTGAAGGTACTATACTAAGAAAAGGAGCATGACCTGAGCAATTGAAGGCGATGAAAGCATGGACGGAGTTCTGGAAAAAAAGAAGTTATGGATATTAACTATGGCCTAAAGCCTATGGCTTAAGGGCAAAGAAAAGTGGAATAAATCATGTAAGATGGAAAAGTTATAAATATCAGCTATGCCCTCAAGACCAGTTTAAGAAATAATTTATGCATTACATATTTATATATTTTCTTCCTTATTTGTTGTGTGTCTGTCATTTTTTCCCTTTCATTCCTACTTATTATTATTTTATTCAAATTTTATAGAAGGTCACATTAGTCATTCAGTAAAAATTTTACTTCCCAGGTAACAGTACTTATAATTCAGGGAATAGAATACATAGACATGACTGTGACTGAATTTGAGGGTGAATTAACATAGATCAAAGAGAGAAAATGTGACAGTCTTCCAGAGTCAGATACAATGATGGTTAGAATTTTACATGATTTTTTCAGCAGAGTGTAAGAACATCTTCACTTGAATGAAAGATAGTAGCATCTTATTAAGGCTAAACATAGATTTTTGTCGTTGTATGGAAGTTAAAATAGGTACAGAAGAGCATGTGTGAAAGCTGAGTGCCCAAAAGAGAGTGTGACAGTTAATAAGGTTTTGTCTCTAAGAGCCAAACCCATGATCTGCTTTTTGATACTGGAGCTGGGATTCTAAAACTATGTATCTATTTTGACAGCTGACTCCCTGTTGGTCTCTGTCTGTACAGGGTGTTAGAGAAGGAGAGAAAGGCAATAGTAGAAAGTTGGAGCTTGTCCCTTATTGGTGGCTTTCGATCTACTTCTTGGTTCTGTGAGCATTACCTTAGCAATCTTTAACCGAAGAGGCTGCAGTTTCTCTTTGCAGCAAGATGGTGAATGAAGGTTGCAGGATTTTTTTCAGCATATGCAATACCAGGCAGATTGAGTCCCATTCTAAAACACCAATACCAGAGGCTCAAGCTCCCATCTTAAAGATCTGGCTACCAGATCATTAAGTTTCCTCCTCCAAGGTCAGAAACTTTAGCACGAGTTGTCCAACATCTCTTTCTTAACAGCCAGTCTCAAAAAGCCCTTTCCTTTGGAGGCCACTTGTCAAAGCCTCTAAATCTCAATAATTTGAACTTCTTCCTTGTATTCTCCAGCTATAGGAGAGGTAGCAGTTTCATTTTAAGAATAATAAATTTGTTATGCTCTTATTGCCTTTAAGTCACCTAGGTAAAAATTCTCTACACTAATTTCTCTCTATCCAAATAACTGGTGAGGTTTCTGCCTTTTGGCTGAATCTTGATTGATACAGCTATCCATTGATTGATACTTTCCATTCATTCAGTTGAAGTTCCTGTAAGAAAGAATTTATTTTGCCTAAAATATATTTTTAATTCTGGCACTATACATTTTGACTAATCTTGGATGAGGGGCCAACTTCCAAGCAAATCAAATATAAAAACAGAGTAATGCAGTAAAAGTCATCTAATAAAATTCATTACCACCTAAGGCCTGTAGCCAGAGCATTTCCCAAGAAGCTAGAGGCATGTCGGGAACTGTGATTTGCAAGTCTAGAATAAGGTATTGCTTCCTCACTTGTAGTGAAACTTGGGGTATTAAATGAGATGGTGTATGTACAAGTGCCTTGTACAGTACCTGGTGTGTATTTAGTGTATTAGTTTTGTATTCTTTAAACTTTTAGGTTTTTCTTCACTGTCTAGACACACACACACACCCACACACACGCACACACGATTTTAGAGCTAGAGTCTCACTCCATTGCCCAGCCTGGAATATAGTGGCATGATCATAACTCACTGCGACCTCCAACCGCTGGATTCTAACAATCCTCCTGCTCAAGCCTCCCAAGTAGCTAGGACCACAGGTGTATGCTGTCAGGCCTAGCTAATTTTTGTATTTTTTGTAGAGATGGGGTCTCCTTATGTTGTCCAGGCTGGCCTTGAATTCCTGGCCTCAAGTGATCTTCCCACCTCTACCTCCCAAAGTGTTGAGATTACAGGTGCAAAGCCACCATGCCTAACCTGTACATTCTTCGAATTTATATATATATATAATATATATTAATATATATATTATATTAATATATGTAATATATATATGTTTAGCTAGCATAGAAAAAATATGAAAGAGCAAAGCATCTGTGTTTCCTGTTATCTGGTGGCTCTTGGATGGCATATGTCCTCTGCAAAGCTGATCTAAGTGTTTATAACACTCTTTCTAGATTAGGTACTAGTGCCTCCTAGGTAAATTTCAAACTATTTGCTTATCTATCATATCTATAAACATTAGTTTTATCCTGATGCTCCTGAGTTTCAAATGTGAAAATGGGATGACCTTTTATTATATCCTGACTATGTTATGAGATGTTCAGTTCTTTAATATTGGGGTCAAAAGCACTGGAATTCACTTTAACAATTTAGATGACTTGAAAAAAAAACACCTTGCTAAAACTCTCTATGCACATTGTTTCAAGGAATGAGAAGTCTTGGCAAGTTTGGAAGCCACTCATTTCTGTGCCAGTGCCTTTCTTCTGAATGGACAGTTTGCAGTTCATTTCAGATATATTGAGTTCAGTAATTCTACAGCAGTGAAAAGATAAGGAAATGGGATAGCAAGGTTTAATTTCTTTGTCAGTGGAGTCTAATAATTTCTAGAGATTCGCCTTTATTGGATTTCAGTCTTAGTTTTGCTTGTTAGACTTATATAGTGCTTTTTCTTCTAAGAACACAGAGCTCTGTGCAAAGGCTTTGGAAATCATAACATTTAATATAATGGGAGTGAAAAAACACAAAAATAAAAATGAGAAGGTGGTGTGTAGGCAGTAGGGTTAGGATAAAACAGTAGGAAAACTAGGAAACAGCAAATTTGCAAATTATCAGGCAACGATGTTTGTGCCAAGTCTTTGAAAGATAATAGAAGTACTAATCTGTAAGTCTCCATAGTAAGGAGAAAAATGGATAAAGACTGTTAAATTGGTCATGCTTTACTATCTAGTTTTTTGTTTTACACCATTATAAATAAAACTTGATGTGGAACAGCTTAACTAGCAAGTATATCTGCAACTGTAGACTCTTGAAGGTTTCAAACTGCTAAATGGCAGAAAAAATTCAGGATTTGACCTCTTTCCGTTTATGCTCTTATCACTTTCTCCCTCTCTCTCTTTCTCTCTCTTTTATTATGTTCTTTCATCCTCAGAAAATCCATGGGAATGTCAAGGAGAGGTGGGAAAGCAATAGGGCAGTAAGATCAGTTGATGCAATTCCTTTTTAGTAATTATGTCTAAGGAGTATAAATTGGGAGCATGTACCAGATTTCAAGATAATTAAATCTTATGCAAGTGCTGTGTAGAAGAAATATTACTGTCATTTAGTAGATTGTATCCTAAAAATTTTCACTTTTTCTAACAAACTCTATACAAGTTATTGATAAGATTATTAACCAATATGTAAATTTAATGTACATCATCAATGAGAAAATTTAATTCCTCATTTTATGTAACCACTCTTTTAATTAATTTTCAGAATATTTGCCCATGTATCAGAGTAGAATACTAATGATTATTAAATGTCCCTAAAAGTCTGTGTTTTAGGTCTTTGATAAAATTATCTCATTTATTCTTCATTGAAACCCTGTGCGTACTTCTACTTCTGGAAAGAAATAGTAGAAGTACTTTTTCATATTTCTCTAGAGAGATATAATTAAAAACTCTGACCATTATATAAAAAATAGACATAAGGCTCTCAAAGATGAAGAAAAGGAGGTAAACTAAGAGCCTTGAGACCCAAGGAATAACATGGCAAGTTATTGTTTTTTTTTCCTCATTTTCCCAGATTTAGTGATAGAGAAGCTAACAAACCAGAAATGCCAATTGCAGATGAAAATAAACAAATAAATACTTGCTCTCATTAGCCAAGTGACCAGTCAAAGAAAGGTGCCTAACAAGACAAATATTTTAGACAAAAGAAAACCTCTCTATTCCAACCAAACACACAGATAAAAAGCATAATACCAGCTCCACCTCCAGCAGCAAAGACTTGGAGTACCAATTGGAGTACTTAGGGTAACAATCCCACCTGGCTGTAAGGAATTACCCCAACATCGCTGCTAAAGTTATAACAAAGAAGGTGTTTTACCTGCCCCACTCCCACCAGTAGTGTGAATGCACACCAGACGGGGAGCCTGCACTTCTACCCTTACCCTCTGAAAATGAGGTGCTTTACCTTTCCACTGGGGTGGCACCAGTAGAGGCCTCACAGAGAGATAAGGCTTTCACCACCACTCAACAGTGCTGAGCTTTCCTCTCCCAGCAGCGTCACTGAAGGCCATGTGGAGAAAGGCAACAAGATTCCTGCCCCTCCCAACTAGGTTGGTTTCAGCAGAGGCAGACCAGGAACTGGAAATTCCATCCCTACTCAATAGTAATGGGAAGCCCTTTCTTCAATCCTGGGTATCATTGGAGGTCAAGAGGGAAATCTGGGTTTCTATGCATCCGCTTGGCAGTAATGAGACAGTACCTCTCCACATCCTCTTCTAAAGTGATGTCAGAAGACACTGGCCAAACCAAATAAAGAAAAATAAATAAGATCTAGAGTCTTATAATAAAACAAGTGGTCATTTTTTTTTCAATTGAAAATCACTTTTTATTTTATTTTATTTTATTTTACTTTAAGTTCTGGGATACATGGGCTGAACATGCAGGTTTGTTACATACGTATACATCTGCCATGTGGTTTGCTGCACCTGTCAACCTGTCATCTAGGTTTTAAGCCGCACATGCATTAGGTATTTGTCCTAATGCTCTCCCTCCACTTGTCCCCAACCCCCTGACAGGCCCTGTTGTGTGATGTTCCTCTCCCTGAGTCCATGTCTTCTTACTGTTCAGCTCCCACTTATAAGTGAGAACATGTGGTGTTTGGTTTTCTGTTCCTGTGTTAGTTTGCTAAGGATGATGGTTTCCAGCTTCAACCATGTCCCTGCAAAGGACATGAGCACATTCTTTTTCTATGGCTGCACGGTATTCCATGGTGTATATGTGCCACATTTTCTGTATTCAGTCTATCATTGATGGGCATTTGGGTTGGTTCTAACTCTTTGCTATTGTAAATAGTGGTGCAATAAACATACGTGTGCATGTATCTTTACAGCAGAATGATTTATAATCCTTTGGGTATATACCCAGTAATGGGATTGCTGGGTCTTTTAATATAAAGATGTGGGAAAATTTTAGATTGAATGAAAAAAGGCAATCAATAGATACCAACACCATATGACAAATATGACAATTATCTGACATAATTGTAAAGCAGACATTTATGTAAAGCAGACTTTACATTATTGTAAAGCAGACATCAAACAAATGTTTTAATATGCAATTACAAGCAAGCTTAAAACTAATTTAAGAAATAGAACATGTCTTCCATGAAATAGAAAATATGAGCAAAGAAAAAGTAAATATGCAAAACCAAATATAAATTTTGTGACTAAAAATATAGTAACATAAAACAACTAAGAAAAAGAAAAGAACTCACTGGGTAGGCTTAAAACAGAATGGAGGCGACAGAGGAAAGAATCAATGAACTTGAAGATAAAACAATAGAAATCATCTAATCTTAACCACAAAAGAAAATGGACTGAAATGAAAATGAAGAGAACCTCAAAAACTTATGGGACAATTTAAAAATATGTGGCAATTAATATGATCACAACCCATAAGGAGAGGAGAAAGGAAGTGTGGCTGAAAATGTTTTCAAAGAAGTAATGACTCATAATTTTCCAAATTCTGCAAAAGATGCAAGCCCACAGATTCAAAAAGCTGAGCAAAACCCAGACAATACAAGCCTAAAGAAATCTGCCAAAACACACATAATCAAACTTCTGAATATTAAAGATAATAAAAAAAGTAAAAAGCAGTAAGTAAAGAAAATAAAAAGTGGCCAAATTAGAAAGGAAGAAATAAAATGATTTCTATGTACAGATAGCACGATGATCTTTGTAAAAAAAAGTTGCCAAAATATCTATAAAAAAAAAAAATCCTATAACTAGTCTAGCAAGTTTTCAGGATACAAGTTAAATATGTTAAAAATATAATTTCTGTATACCAGCAGTGAATACATACACAAAAGAATTAAATATATGACACTATTTAGAAACACTCAAAAAGAGAAATATTTAGATGTAAATAAAACAAAACACACACAAGACTTTTTTTTACTGAAAACTACAAAATTCTAATATAAGAAATCAAAGAAGATACAAAAAAGTGAAGAGGTATACTATGTACATGGATTGAAAGACTAAACGTAATAAAGATAAAAATTCTCCTTAAATTGTTATACAGGTTTAACACAATTCTTTTCAATATCCCAGCAAGATTATCTTACAGATATAGGCAGGATTATTCTTAAAGTTATATTTCAAGGCAGTGGAACTAGAATACCTAAAACAATTTTGATAAAAGGATAAGAAAATGGGAAAAATTACTTTACCTGATATGAAGACTTATTATATAACTGCAGTAATCAAGGCTGCATGGTGTCGGTGGAGAGAAAACTCATAGATCAATAGAGCAGGATAGAGAACCCAGAATTATCCTTATGACAGCATAACTAATGGGGTTTTTTTAAGGTCCAAAAATAATTAAGTGAAGGAAAAAAATAGTATTTTTAACAATTGGAGATGGAAATATTAGACATGCACAAACCAGAAACCTTGATCTAAGCTTTATATCTTATACAAAAATAAGATAGATTAGATATCTAAATATAAAAAGTGAAAATTATGACTATTTAGAGGAAAACACATAAAAGCATCCTTGGCACATAGGAGTTGATGTTGTATTCTTAAACATAACATAAAATACATGATCCATAAATAAAAAATCAATAAATATAATTTCATCAAAATTAAAATATTTTGTCTGTTATGCCCCATCAAGAGGATATAAAGAAAAATTACACACTGGAAGAAAATGTCTGTAAACTAAATATCTGATAAAGAAGTCATATATAGACTATATAAGTAACTCTCAAAATTCAAGTGTAAAAGCCTAACTAGAAAATAAACAAATACGTGAAACAGGAGGAGACATTTTACCAAAGGTAACACACAAATAGCAAATGAGCGCATTTGTTCAACATCACTAGCTAGTGGGAAAATGCAAATTAAGACTAATGTAAAATATTATTACTTTGTCAGGAGATCCAAAAAACACCACCAGGTTGCTGATTCACTAGGAGGACTCACAGGACTTAGCATATTATCATACCAATGGCTATCATTTATTATAGTGAAATAATGCAAAGCAAAATTAGCACAGGGAAACTGCATAGAGAGAATTCCAGTAGAAATGAGGCAGAAATTGCCAATATTTCTCTTCCAGTATAGTCACACAGGACATACTTTCTCCAGCAATAAGTTGTAACAACAAATATGAAATGTTGTCTATCAAGGAAGCTCATTAAACTCATTTCTCAGGATTTTTACTGGAGGATGTTCATGTAGGCACTCACTGCCTAACATATATCAAAATCCCAGACTCCCAGAATGAACATAGATGCTCAACATAAACCAAATTTTTGTACAAACAGTTTAAGTACAGGTAAGCCATTTTTATCAGAGAACGGTGGAGACCCTTTCAAAATCCATGTTTCAAGATGCCAACCAAGAGCTAGCCTTGCAAGCAGGGCCCTTTAAGGTTAGCAATCTCAGATTTGCTATGTTAACCCCTCTGCACAACTATATGTCTATTAGAGCAGCTAAAATAAAAATAGTAACAATAACTATGTCTATTAGAGCAGCTAAAATAAAAGTAGTAACAATAACAAATGCTGGGGCTGGACGCAGTGGAATGCCTGTAATCCTAGCACTTTGGGAGGCCAATGTGGGTGAATCATGAGGTCAGGAGTTCAAGACCAGCCTGGCCAACATGGTGAAAACCTGTCTCTACTAAAAATACAAAACTTAGCTGGGTGTAGCGGTGGACACCTGTAATCCCAGCTACTTGGGAAGCTGAGGCAGGAGAATAACTTGAATCCCAGAGGCAGAAGTTGCAGTGAGCTGAGATTGCGCCACTGCACTCCAGCTTGGGCGACAGCATGAGACTCCGTCTCAAAACAAACAAACAAACAAACAAACAAACAAATGCTGGCCAGGACGCGCAGAAACAGGATCTCTCATGTATTGCTGGTTGGAATGTAAAATGACACAGTCACTCTGGAGAAACTAAGCACACATTTACCAGCAATGGTATTTCTGGGTATTTATTACAGAGACATGAAAGCTCAGGTCCATGCAAAAATGTACACAAGTGTTCATGGCAATTTTATTTGCAACAGCTCAAAAGTGGAATCAAAATCTCCTTCAATGGGTGAGTAATTAAATAGTGTTACATGTACACAAGGGAATTCAGCTCAGCAATAAAAAAGAATTAATTATTAATACTTGAAAAAACTTGGACAGATCACAAAGATATTACACTGAGTGAAAAAACACAATCTCAAAGGTTGCAAAGCATATAATTCCATTTATAAACCATTTTCAAAATGAAAAAATACGAAGATATAGAACATATTAGTGGAAGTAATGGATGTAGGGTAGGAAGAGAGTAGGATTGATTATAACAAGGTAGCACAAAGGACATCTTTGATGTGATTAAACAACTCTGTACCTTAACTATGACTTATATGAATCTACATATGTGATAAAATGACATCTAACTACAAAATCAATTTCCCGGCTTTGATTTTGTATTATGGCATGCAAGATGTAACCAATGTAAGAGAACAATGTGAAAGCTATGTAGGGCCTCTCTACTATCCTTGCAGCTTCCTTCAAATGTGTAATTATTCCAAAAATGTAAAAGTAAAAACTATGAATCAATAAGTACTCTCATTATTTTATAGATGAGACTATAGTACTCTGCCTTGATGAATTTGTCAAGTTGCATGCTTAAACAAGAGTGCCAACTAGCTTATATTTCAAATAAAATGTCAATCTATATTATTTCCAAGATGTATGTCAATGGGTTGTTCTGTAAATAAGAAATAATTTTTCAGAATAAAGAGGAAGAATACACATAATAATTGCTCATCAGTTAAGTGAAATCTATAAAGTGGGTACAATTGATCTATATGTACAGAAGTCCCAATTGTACATACTTTTTTAATGTGTCTTGATCCTATATTACACAGTAAGCATTATAGTAGGAATATATATATATATAAAAAAAAGTCCTACTATATATATTATAAATATATGTATATATTGACTTAATCCTCAAAACAACAAAAATCCTTGAAAAGTAGATATCATCATCTTCGTATACAAAGGAGACCATGATGTTTTAGAGATCTTAAATAACTCACCCAGGATAGCAGAAAAAGTTTTTTGTGGCTTTCTTTTCCCACGAAAGTGATTACTTTCTTTTCCCAAATGAATATATACTTCCATGTGTAAGTTCTAAAAAACTTAAAGTATCAAGATCTATACATATTACTGTTTACAAATCACTTAAAACCAAACATATTTCAAATCTGTTCTCTTCATAGGTATATTGTTATTTTTCCTTCAATTTCATTTTGGAACCTAAAAAACCATTTCAAGAAAAGATTTCTACATTTATGAGGCATTATCTGCAATAATTGAAAATTAAAATATATTTTAATTGAGAATACTTAAATAATGATACATAAAATAAATGATTCATCATGTATGGCCACATGGAAAATGCAGGAATATAATGCTAACTTAAGCAACAAAAGTTTGCAATATGATTATACTCAGGATAATATATGTGAACATATGAATAAGAACTGAAAATGTTTCGTTAAAATTTTTGAATAATAGCCTTTTCTTCGAAGTTTTATTTTAATGTTATTATATTATTTTCTTAATAGTTTCCAAAACTAAAGGCCATTGGAAAGTTTCATCAGCTTAGTTACTTGATGGCATTTAATTGTAGAGAGAAGAATTGGTAGAAGGTAAAATCTGTTTAGTCTTACAGGTACACTTTTGTGTTCTATACACTGTTAGTATTCAAAATTTAAAAATCACTATCATTTAGAAATCTGGGGGATAACACTGCAAATCAACATTTACAATGGTGAATAATATATATAATTCTGTATTTATTGAACAGATGATCAATAATATTTATAATTCCATATTTATTGAACAGACTATAATGTATACCACAAACACTTTTTGGAATCAAAAAGGAAAGATAGCTAATGAAATGTTTGAATCATGTATAATGAAGTTAAAGAGAGCTCTAGTTTTAGAAATATTTCTTTTCATTCTGAAAAGATTCTGAAGTTACACAACCTCTCTAGAATAGACTCCATAAATTCCCACACCGTGCATCTCATTTTATTTTTTTCTTTCCTAATATCTCATCTTACTGTTTTGTCCCCTAACTTTGGTTTTCTAACTTCATATTTAAGAGGATTTGGTTTAGAAAAAAAGAGTAGAAGGTAAGAAAAATAAATGATATTTTTTCTTTTTTTCTTCACTCCATTATCCACCACCTTACTCCGTATGGTATAGACTCAGATTTCATATGTAAATTTTTAGACTAAAAAGTGAAAAAATGGTTTTTTCTTGGGCAGAGGTTAAATTACATTTCTGGGACATTGCTGAATAATGCTGATATTAATAATAATGAGG
Source organism: Pongo abelii (assembly GCF_028885655.2). Classification (NCBI taxonomy): domain Eukaryota; kingdom Metazoa; phylum Chordata; class Mammalia; order Primates; family Hominidae; genus Pongo; species Pongo abelii. Next base: position 62,427,913 of record NC_085928.1, read on the forward strand.
TTCAGAAATAGTTTACTAAACTGTACAGTGTTCCACAAATTTCAAATAAGTGTCTTTTACGGTCTTTACAACTAGAGAAATGTTGTTCAAATGTTTTATATAATATAAATAGCAAAGTCTATAAAAAGTTCCTAATTACGTCAGTTTTTGAAGTCTGAAAGACTTCCTAGAAAAAAAAATTTCTGATTTTTATATTTTACCAGTTTCTGAGTTTATTTTGATCTTATGTGGAGATTTTCTCACAAAAACATAGATTTCTTTAAAAGTGTTGTCTCAAGGGTAAAAATACAGAACACATATTTAAACTTTGAACTTATATTGGCATACTAAGAGGGCATAAATCAGAACTGATGGGAGAGGAGAAAAGATTTTATTTCAACAGGCAAAATTCCATTCTTTGTTGAGAAAATGTACTGACTATGAACAAATTTAATTCACAAAACTTAACCCTTTCTCTTGCTACTGTGCTTAACACTAGAAAATAAAATTATGATTGATTAATAAAAAAGTAGCAGACGTGAAATCTATAGTTTATGTATAAAGCCTTATTTTTATTTTTCCATCAGATGTATTTATTTATTTAACAAACATTTGTGACTATCTTTTAGGAAATATGCTATTATAGATGTTAAGAATGAAAAGATAAACGGTAATGAAACTTAAATTTATTTAGCCTAGTATAGTAAGGTAGAAGAAAACCTGTGCACTAAATAATTATAATACACTATAAAAATGTTTTTGTTGGAATATATACACCCAGATATAACATATGTTTTTGTTGGAATATACATACACCCAGATATAATATATGTGTGTACTTAATATATATGGGTATATCTATACACAATTCTAAGAGAGCACAGAGGAAAGAAAATCAGTATTGCCTGTGCCTTATGAGGAATGCTGTAACAAGGAGGTTATATTTCAAATGGGTCTTCAATGATAGTCAGACTTGGGGGGAGTTGATTTTATACAGTGAGGAGTAAACTGTGCCAAGCTCTATGATTATAAAATAATATAACATGTCTAAGATACGGCAAAAAGTTTTATAGACTACACTGTAAGAGATGGGGTGGGAGGATAGAGAGAGGTATAGCAAATAAGGCACCAGAGCTATGCTGTGCATTGTAAGCCTACAGTTGATGCCTGCCCAGGGGCTCCATTTATTCCATATGCCCAGGGTGCCAAAGCAGTTTTAATACTGGTAAATAGATGACTTATTTCCATTTTAAGAGTAATAACTGAAGTGGCTAGAACACTGTTCATAATATTTCATGTGACAGATACGAGAGCTTGAACAGTAACAATGAGAAGAGAGAGAGAAACAGACTTTTAGAGACATCTCTGAAGTACTTTTGACAGGATTACAGTTGAAAGACTTGATGAACACTGTTACCATTAAGTGACATAAAAAACAAAAGCAATTTTCTTTTCTGTTTTTACATGCTATGAAATCAAGCAAATCACCTTTAGTCTTATTCTTAAAATTTGAAATGCAGTACTTAGTGGTTCTTTGTAATCCATATGAGACCCTTTCCCAGATGACAGACATTAATTGATTAGTTATTGAATAAAGGAGCATATCAACGTAAACATGTTTGTATACATTTGCAGTTTTAAATTTAAAAATAAGATAACTGTGTTTTTTAAAGTTCAAATATTTGACCACATATCCTGGCTTCTTGTCAGGTTATGATAGAGCCTCCTGAGTCATTAGCTGTGTTGTCTATATTGTACTATATTGACAGTACCTTTTGGCTCATCACATAGCTTGGTACTATCTTTCTGATGCTTAATGCTATTTCAGCGTCATGTGACTAAATTGAACATGCTGCATAATTAATAGATTTAATAAATATACGATACCTATATTCTAAAACATTTATGAAACTCAAAAAATTGTCAGTTCAATGCTGGTCACAAGAAAGTCAAAGTGTGAAGAGTTTTCTATCCAAAAAAATTCTGACCAACCTTATATCTTGTTTAAGGATCTTCTATAGGGAAGTATATGCATGTATGTATGTGTGTATATTTCTGATTAGAACATTTTCGCATCTCATGTAACTAAATACTTAATTCTTTAAAGCCCATATTAAATGCCACTTTTTGTAGTTTTCTCTCACCTGAATATGTGCACTTTGTTAGTTATCTGAATCACTGTAATCTTTTTGCCTCTCAATTGAATTTACAACAATTTCTATTATGTTTTATTTAACCATTATCTAACTAAAACATTGCTTGAGAGTTAAAACATCAGATTCAACTTTCTATTGTCTATAAAAATATCAAATGCATTTTTCAAAGATAATAATGTATGAAATTTGGCTTTTAAGATTATTAGAACTCAAGAAAACCAAACAGCATTGAGAATAATAATATAGCTCAAGGCATCTATTACACATTTGCAAAAAATAAAAGTCTCTAGTCATTTCTATGTCTTATATACAATATTAGTAGGTAATGTGTGGATGTTATTTCATGATTTGCACATTTAATTATTATATCATCAAATTTTAAAAGGTGTATTCAACAATAGTACTTTCGTGATTATTGAACATTTGCACTTGACTAAACAAAATATTATGCCAAAATTGTTATACCTTGGAAAAATGAAGTGTTACTGTTCACTTAAAGCATACTTCTTTAATTGTCCATGAGTTGATGTCTCAGTTTATTTGGGCTGCTATATCAAAATGCCAGAGACTGGGTGGCTTAAAAGCAACACGCATTTATTTCTCAGCATTCTAGAGGCTGGGAAGTCCAAGATCAAGCCACTATCAGATTGAGTGTCTGGTGAGGGCCTTCTCCTTGGCTTATAGATGGCTGTCTTTTTACTATATCCTCACATGATGGAAATGACAAACGAGATCTCTGAGTTCTCTTTTATAAGGACACTGGCCTATTCTTGAGAGCTCCACTTTTATGACCTAATCACCTCTCAAAGACCCTACCTCCAAATACCACCACAGCAGAAATTATGCTCCAACATGTGAGTTTGGTGGTGGTGGGTGAGGCACAAATATTCAGTCCATAGCAGTCAATAACTGTTGAAAATAGGTGACAGATAGATGTTAGTTCACAGTACTATTTCTTCTACTTCAATGTATCTTCAAAAATTTTAATAATAAATGTTAAAAACAACTGTTTACCTAAAAGGTTTTGATGTGTCATGTGTGTATATCACTTCATTCATCTTAAATAGACTAGAATATCATTCATATTTCTTCAACTACTCTGGAATCTATGGTTTAGTTTGTAAGATAGGATTTGGTGATAGACACAAATCAGTAAACTGAAGAAATCAATGTGAAGATATTAATAGCTATGTAATGCTGAGAAGGCTTTAAACATTTGTATGTCACCAATATGGTAAAAATTATTTATATATGTATATACTCTTCAGGAATTATTTTAGAAACAATGTTACATGTAAATTCTATAAAAATGTTTTAAGATAACATACACTTATTTTTCTTAGGGAAATAAAGTTAATTAAGAGAATTAAAAGAATTAACAACTCAAAAAAGATTTAAACAGGTGGAAAAATATACTGAGACAGAAATTTTTTGTATCCTTCAAATTGTTTTCTCTTCTTAATTAACCCACAGCTGGGTGACATTGTCCAGCATCCCTACACCATCCAGGTGGTGGTCATGTGACTGAATCCAAGTCAAAGGATTGCTGCATACAAAATTACACCACTTTCAAGCCCAACTCATTGTGGTAGTCTATTTTCTGTTGCTTATAAAAGAACACCTGAAACTGAGTAATTTATAAGAAATGGAATTTATGTTTTACAGTTATGGAGGCTGAGAAGTCCACAGTCTAGGGGCCACATCGGGTGAGAACCTTCTTACAGATGAGAACCTTCTGAAACGTCCTGAGGTGGTTCAGAGCATCACATGACGAAGGGGCTCAGCATCCTAATGTGCTAGCTCAGGTCTCTCTTCTTCTTCACATAAAGACACCAGTTCCTCTCCCATGGTAACCCATTAATCCATTAACTCATTACTTCATTATCTCCTTAATCCATGAGTGAATTAATAAATTCATGCAGGCAGAGCCCTCATACTTCAATCACCTCTTAAAGATCATCCCCCCATCATTGGGAATTAAGTTTTAACATGAGTTTTGGAGAGGATATTCAAAGCATATTGCCAATAAACTATTTACCGCATCATACCCTGTCATGCTGTCTGCCCATCTATCAACTAGATGTTGACAGTCAGGTAAACCTTGGTGTCCAGTTGAAGAAAACAGCATAATGGCCAGCAGTGTTGGTTCCTGAATCATTGTGTAGAACCTGTTTGCCTCTATCACCACTCTCTCTCAAGTCTATCAATGTAACCCTACGCTGAACAATTAGATGAGCAAAAAACTAAACTTCTATTGTGTTAAGCCTCTGAAAGTTCGAGGTTTGCTTGTCTTGGCAATTAGTATCCTTTAATAAAGTAATTGCCAGCTTTTGCTAGAGTATTATCATAACAAAATCTCTAACATGTGTCTCTGTGTTAGCTCTTAGTTGATGGGCACAGGAGAAACAAATATAGCAAGTTGGGAGGCTGAAACAAATTGTTACTGCTTGGTAACACATTTGGTTAAAATTTTCTTCAATAATAAATTGGAAGGCATACCATGTGCCTACTGAGTTGCAACTCTAAGGAAATATGGTTGGAAAGATCCATAGTTAGTTGTGTGTTTCTGATTATTGATTACTTTTACAAGGTATAAACCAAACGAAATTAGCTTGGCAGGAATTGGCCAAGAAGAAAGGAAATAGAAAAATCCAGAAATGAAGGGCCTTAGAGGATTGGGAAAGACAGCTGACAAAAAGTAAATAATAAATTTGAAAACAGATTTCAGTCTTTGCAAGATGTTTTACAAAATATTATATTTATACATAATAATTATACTGGGCTTTGGGAAAATGAAAGGCAGAAGTTAAGAAGTTCATCAAAGTTTTAAAAATGAGGTATTTTGTGTGTGTGTGTGTTAGTTTTTCTTATTGTGTGATACATTATCACTGACAGAGCAGCTGAAAGCAGCACCCACGTATTAGCTCATAGTTCATAAGTCAGTGGACCATGGCATGACTGCGTTCTCATTCTCTGCTCAGGGTATTGTTATAAGACTGGAATAAAAGCATTACCCGGTCTGAGTTCTCATCTGGATGTTCTAGGTGGGGAAAATGTTTCCAAGTTTATTATTTGTGCCAAAATTTAGTTTCTTGTTGTTGAAGGACTGAGGACTCTATTTACATTCTGGCTGTCAGCCAGAGACCACTGTCAGCCTCCACAAGGCACACACTTTCCTTGCCATGTGGCTACCTCTATCCACGTAAACAATGACACATTATTTCCTGTTTGCGCCTCAAATCCCTGAATTCCATTTTTGCAAACAGCTGGAGAAAACACGTTTTAAACATGTTTTAAAGGCCTCTCCTAACTAGGTCAGGGTCCCTGGATTATTTCCCCAACCTTAAAACAACAGACTTGGAATCTTAAATGCAACTGCAAAAGCCCTTCACAGTAATACCTAGACTAGTATTTCATTTAATAACTGGAAGAAGGTGTGTGTACACCAGGGTCCTGGAATCTTGGGGAGCCATCTTATAAGTCTTCTTATCACACTGTAGTCATAAAAAGTATTAAATGTTGTTCATATACTATACTCTTTCCAAGTTGGTTCATATTCTACATTTATGTATTTATTACATGCTTTCAGAAGTTCTATAGTAAAGAAACTATCTTAGATTTATTTGTGACTACCATTCTTTTGTCTCATTCACCTATTAAAACACATCTTTACCACCCACTAGGTGGGCCGTGGGAACCTCTTCTCTAGATCAACTTTCTATTTGCTGAAACCGTGTGTATGAGTGGTTAAGAAAGGGAGGAAAATTAAATTATTATTATTTTATTATCATTATTAGGGATATATTTATTTATTGGAGTCCAAGATAAAAGGTTTCTCTTATTGTGCAAAAATAAAATAAAATTAAATTAATAAAATTAATAAAATAAAATAAAATGCCCCAAAACTTCTTGTGCAGCTTTCTAATCCGCCAGCAGCCATAACTTAGAAATAGCTCAGTGCCATTATTGTTTTCATAGATTTTTTTCTCTCAATTTTATTTTTTATTCCTTTTCTTTTCTAACGACTGATTTGTCATTGTCTCATCAACTTAAGGCATAAAATAAAAAAATTTAATTTTGAAAGTCTATAAATAGTGGTTGAAAATGTTGTCAGGGACAATTATTCTCATCTCATCACAAAATACTTCTAACTTAATTTACATTTAACTTTAAATATTTAAGTGTCTAATAAATATGACATTGAAACAAACTATTAATTTATCATTGGAATGATGAATTACATCATTTTATTCAAGAACATGATCGTTCACTTTGATTTAAATAAAAGATCTAAACAGAAATGGAATGTTTCTCTATGCATAGCAAGTAAATATTTCTAAATAGAACAACCTTAAAGCAAGAAAATTTTAACATAGAGAACTAGATTTTTATCTTGAAACTGTGTTTTCTTCTCTAGATAAATAAGTGTCTTTCTCTGTAAAGGAAGATTTTTGTTACTGCCTTATATCCTTGCTACTCTTTTTGACTATTGTAGTAGTTCATTCTCACACTGCTATGAAAAAATACCTGAAACTGGGTAATTTATAAAGGAAAGAGGTTTAGTTGACCTACAGTTCTGTATTGCTGGGGAGGCAACAGGAAACTTACAATAATGGCAGAAGGCAAAGGAGAAGCAGGCACCTTCTTCACAGGGCAGCAGGACACAGTTAGTGCAAGCTGGGAAAATGCCAGATGCTTGTAAAACCATCAGATCCCTTGAGAACTTCCTATCACAAGAACAGCATGGGGGAAAACACCCCCATGATTTAATTACCTCCACCTGCTCCTGCCCTTGACATGTCGTGATTATGGGGATTACAATTTGAGGTGAGATTTGGATGGGGACACAGAGTCAAACCATATCAACTAATAAAAGGAAACAGTATCACAGGACATATTATAAATATCTCAGGGCCTGAACATTTGAGTAATAATTGGTTATCAATGAATGGAGAGACTTGACATCCAAACTAAGCCCTTAGTATTTAAGTTAGAAGTTAATTGGGATACAGTTCTCTCTACGTATGTAAAATAGAGAACAAACTACTACAAGGAAAACAAAATATTGCTTTCCAATGTTCTCAAAATGATAAATCTAATTTCCAACAATACTAGAAATCTATTATACTGGTGCTGTGAATTGTGACTACAGTTTATATTACAATTTTAAATTTATCTATGGTTAATCTTCTTTTAAACAATTTACCTTAAACTGCCTGTTGGGGCCATGGCTAGCATGCTTGGAAAGTCCAACAGAGTTAAGAGTAAATTAAGGACGTAAATAGTTTGCATACCACTCCTATCCTTTATCTTTTAGAAATGTTACCCATATTCAACCAACAGAGGGGAAAATGAGGTCTAAGAAGGATGAATTGCCAGGTTTTCCTAAGTTGAAGTATGTGGGGTGCATTGCTACCATTCAAGCACTCACATTTCGTTAGCTCACTCATCTGGTGTGATTCCATTTTTATGTCCTAAACTCTCTAGACTGAATGAATGCATGACTGCTATATCAGGCAGCCTGTGCAAAATACTTGACTTCAGCAAATCTTTGACAAGCACCATTCATTAATCTTTGTTTCATAATTCTCACCAGTATGCACAGCCTGCTTTTCTGTTCGTATCTGCAGGTAAATTGGTTTTTCAGAAAATGAAGAGGTCAGCAGAAGATGTTGGAGCACACATTTTTCTGTTGAAACAAATCAGTAGATTTGGACAGCAATGTCAATGGCTAAAATTAGTAGAACTTGCCCATTTTTCAACTGAATCATCAATTTATATTAGCAGCAATATTGTTTGGGTTCCCATGTAGTAACAAAAAAAACTTACTTATACTAAAAATATGGATAACTCTTAGCCTACACACACTTAACGCCTTAAAATATAGTTACAAAGAACAGACTTCAGCTGTCATAAATGTTATTAGTGCCTAATTTTTAGGTCCAAAGGTAAGTTATCAGATTTATCTTTCCCATAACAGTGAATTAGGTACTTGAACAAATACACATGACGAGAACAAATAGAAAAACTGGAGAGTATATGCTGAAAATATATGTTGTAAGATATAGCGCTACCAAGGTAATAAAAGTCTGGATCTGTGAGGAAAAACTAAACAAAACAATACTTTTATTTAAGTATTTGAGGCCCTAATTTACTTAGCAGGCTTATAATTTTAGAGGAAGTTTGAATAGACTCACAAGGCTAGGGGGACAAAAGTTGGAATTTAGGATCTACCAGGGGCTGGGAGCCCTGATGAACCTGACAAGTATTACAGAGGTCACCCAAAGAATTATAGCTTAGTAGAAGATATTCAGATAAACAAACCCTTACTAAGACAGAAACACAGCTTCAAATTGTCACAAATGTAGAATGATTAAATTGATTTGGAATTGCTCTTGCCTTAGCTCCCTGGCAGAAGAAAATACAAATGTTCTGTGAAGAACATTTCATCCAGAGCTCAAAATATCTCTACTGTTTTTATCTACAATACCTAGCACTTAATCAAAAATAAGCATGCTTATTGAGCAAGAAAATGTAATATTAGAGACAGACTCAGAGGGAATCTAGATTTAAAAAAATCAGATCTGGATTTTAAAAGATAAGACTATGGTAATATGTTAAAGAAAATATGAGATGAGTTTAAGAAATTTGATACACATCTTTCAAAAACAACCAAATGGAAATTCTAGAGCTGAAGATTATAAATAACAGAAATTAACAAACTGAAAGGTGAGATTAATACATTAATCAGAGCTGGAAAAAATGCAAATGGGAATATGGGTCAGAAGAAATACTCGTAATGAACCATGAATAGGTTGAATGAAAGAATACATAAAAAGTGTACGAGAGACATGGAAGATATAAGTATGACTGGTTTGATAACTATGATAGGTTTATCATACTTGTAATTGAAGTATTTGAAGGAGATAGAGAGAAAATAAAACAGAAGCAATATTTGGTGACATTATGGCTGAGGATTTTCAAAATTTTGGTTGGAGATATTCAGCAACAACACTATGGAATCAAGGCAAGCTGGCTAAACATACAGCAAGGCATATCTAGGCCAAGCATAGTAATTCTGTTGAAACCGTCCTTCCCTCTAAAACAAAAAGAAAAGAAAACAAAACAAAACCACAACAAACAGGAAAAATGATTTAAAATACCCAAAGAATAAAAAAGCAACACTAAAGCTAAGAGCTGACTCTTCAATAAAAGCCAGAACTATTATAAGACTTCACCTCTTCCTGCATAATTTGCAATGCAATTTCTGTCCTATTTTCATAAATAAGTCAGGCTATTTATTTGTACTTGAGCATAAATACAGTAATGTTTTATTTGATAAAATTTTATAATAGATCATCTCACTCCTTGTATTTCTTTCATGTCAAAAATTTGCTTATACTTGGCTCTTTGTTCCAGCACTTAAAATACAGAATTAGCCTGCCAACTGCCAAATAATACCCAGTTGTGATTTGACTAAAATCAAACTGAATACCCAAATCAATCTGTGGAATGCAGATATTGTCATAGTACTGAGTTTCCCAATAAGATGTTTATATAATCTTTAATTCCTTACAATAGAGCTCTTGTATATCTTTGTTGGATTTATTTCTAAAAGTGTCTATTTTTGAGCATACGATATGAGTACTTCAAGTTGTTTTCAACATTTTTTGGTAAAAAGAAATGGAGTTGACATGTATTTAGGGCCCTTATAAGAAAATACCTTGCTTAACACCATTTTTTTTTTTAAGTCGATGTTGTTCCATCACCCAGGCTTGAGTGAAGTGATGGGATCATATTCTACTGCAGTCTCAAACCCCTGGGCTCAAGCTATCCTCCTGCCACAGCCTCCTATGTAGCTAGGAGTACTGGAAATAGGCCACCACACCTAGGTAATTTTTGTAGAGACCAAGTCTCTCTATGTTGCCCAGGCTGGTCTTGAACTTCTTACCTCAAGCAAACCTCCCACCTCACCCCCTGAAAGCACTGGGATTAGAGGTGTGAGTCACTGTGCCCAGCCCTAAACATCCTATTAAACAAAATACAAATGGTAGGGACTTTTTTTTAATGTATAGTTTCAGATCTACTCAAAATGTGACCTGTGAACTGAGGCTGTTCTACCCAGTGTTCACTGCTCATCTGCAAGGAAGTACGTGAAGAAATTCACAATAAGCATAGCAAAATTTTCATAGAAATGTAGAATTGTCACAGCATCCTAGTGTATTATTACTGTATTATAATTATATTTTACAAAAAAAGGGTCATAAATGGTTTTTCAAAAAACTTCTGGCCCTTTACCACAGGTCATTTGAGAAGTGTGAATGTTAATACCATCTGCTGGAAAAGACAGCTTTGTTTACATTATTTCCCAGTTTTACTGCTTCATCTTTCCTGGAGTGGTGACTGATTGCCCCTTTCCTACCTGCAACCACGGAGGGAGACTATCTTCAATTTCCCATCTAGGGATTCTATATTGCCATGTGAACCCTTACTCAGCTTTTAGCAATTCATTAAAGTATTGGTTCTTTTATTCTTATGTACTTGATAGTGGCCACATATATCTCCAGTTGGTCTCTCCTCGGCTTTCAGGTTGTATTGCTATTCTGTGATCTCAGCTCTGATATGGGTTTAAAAGAAGTTATTACTTTATAGTTCTCCTAGCCTTTTCGCTTCCATAGTTCAGAGAGGAGTGATGCACTTGTCCAATTATGTAACGTTTACACACTATTCTGGCACTTTACCTCTCTTATTTAGTCCAAATCCAACAATTAAATATATTTAATGATTATCCACAAACCTTATGCTGAAGCTTCTTCTCAAATCATTTTTTGTTGTCTGAAGGTCATTCTCTAAGAGTTTCTCAAGAAGTTCTTATGGGAACAATTATTCCTGAGTTCTTGCATTTTCATAACCGTTCATAGCCATTGTACTTGAAGGAGAATTTGGCTGGCTACAGTGTCTTTGATATGCTTTCTGTTTTTGAAACCATTTTTAAAAGTTTCCCTATTGGTTTTAGAAGTGTAATGAAAATCTATTATAATTTTCTGCCTTTCTTTGTCAGGATATCCAAGAAATTATTGTTTAACTTTATTTTCCAACAGTGTCATTAGAATATATCTCAGTATTCATAATAGTGATTAAAATTTTTAGGTGTAGAGTGTGGCTTCCTAGGTTGGCAGTTATTCTTTTTTAGCATAGTACTATTTTTTAGTTTACATTGTTGCTGTTATAAATAATCTGTCCACCTAATGCAATCCTTTCAAGATTCCTTTTAAGATGGTCACTCCCCCCACCCAGAATTCTGCTCCTTTTAAGAATTTGTCATTGCCTTTTATTTTCTGCAATATTATTACAAATGTCTACGTGTAGATTTCTTTTCTAATTGTTCCTGTTTAGAATAAATTGGGATCTTTGATTCTATGGCATAATAGTTTTCATCAGTTCTGAAAATAGCCATTGTCTTTCACATATTGTCTATTTCTCATTATTTCTCTCTTCTTTTGTATTCTGTACAAATGCATATTAGATGATTCCTATTTCTACTATATATTTTTTTCTTTTTTATTGAGATGGAGTCTCACTGTCGCCCAGGCTGGAGTGCAGTGGCACGATCTTGGCTCACTGCAACCTCTGCCTTCCTTGTTCAAGAGATTTTCCTGCCCCAGCCTCCCGAGTAGTTGAGATTACAGGCCCCCGCCACCAGGCCCAGCTAATTTTTGTATTTTTTTAGTAGAGACAGGGTTTCACCATGTTGGCCAGGCTGGTCTCGAACTCTTGACGTTGTGATCCGCCTGCCTCGGCCTCCCAAAGTGCTGGGATTACAGGTATGAGCCACTGCATCCAGCCTATGCCTACTGTATTTTTCATATGTTTAAATCTGTGTTTTCAATTTGGAATAAATTTCATTGACTTTTTTCAGCTTACTAATTGTGTTTTCAGTTTTTCTCTAAATAGTTGTAAAACCAGTCTATATTATTTTTATTTTAGTTAATATGTTTTTTACTTCTAGGTGACCTTTGTGTTTATAGATTTGCTTCTTATTCAAATGTACCTAGATCATTCTGACACTCTTTTGTGTCAGAAACTCTGACTCAGGATATGCATTTTCTTGTCAACTTAATTTTTTGTTAATATTCTATTTTTAAAAATGAATCTTGGAGATTATTTGAAGGCTTGACTTAAAGTTTTGTGGGTTTATTTATTTATTTATTTATTTTTTGAGACTGTTTCTGTTGTTTCTCTCAGGTAAGTATAGCAAGGGCCTGACTAGGACCACTTCCAGCTCAATCTTCATCTTGTTATTTCAGCACTACTTCATACATTCTGGTATCAAGCAAGTTTGGAAGCAGAATGTAGTTAACAAATCCCAGGAGACATATTTATACTTTTTCAAGAAAGTGTCCCAAATATCTCCTTCTGTATTTTAGGATTTTTTGAGACATACTCAGTTGAAGGTAAAGCCTTCCCAGAGTTCCAACTTTAGAAAGATCTTTTTGATCCAATCCCCTGTCTAGACTTTGCCCTGTTTATAGTGCACAGACCGTTAAGCCAAAGTTCCAGGCCACCTCAGACCAAAGGTCAGCAAATGCTTCTAGAGCAATTTAGTGCTTTCTTATGTCTGTTGAATTGCATATTATTTTCAATTTGGGGGATTCTTATTTTCTTATTACTCTATGCATTTTTTAAAGATGAATTTTAAAATTTTATCCAGCATATTTTGTGTTCCACATTGGAAATTTTTACCATGATGTGTAGTTTGGGATTCTACTTAAAATAGAAACATGATTGCCTCTTCCGCAGAGAACTTTTGCGATGGGATTATTAAATTAGAGCATAAATTTATTTGAGGTTTAAGTTTATAGAAATTTTACACCTTATTGGTCTGCATTTCTGCATAATGGGAGACATCTCACCTGTCCTCCTTGGGCCCACAGTTATATTTATAAAACCATTTTTTCCCCATGACTTTTCATTGTAAAGAGCCACTTATCTTCCAATTGCTGTTTCTGACCCTTTTGTTTTTTGGGATTTAGATATTATGTTCCCAATTTTGTTATTTTGGAAAACTTTGCTGAAAGAAATTACATTAACATTTGTATTAAATATTAATAAAACAACTGGACTCGATATATGGAATTTATCATTTCTGAGGGAATAAATCTATTTAATATATCAAAGAATACATTTTCTATAACAGAAAGAAAGTACAAATAGAATGAATATGTGTGATGAATTTGCAATGTCTGCCATCGTTCTTTTATTGTACAGGAACAACAGAGCAAAAATAATTCAAGTTCTTCCATTGTGTTTGTACTTCCCAGTGAGTAATACTATCTCTTCCATTTTTGTCTTTGGACTCCAGTGTATCTTTTATGTTAATTTATCATGTTTAATAGGTGAGAGGTTTGTGTTTTGCCTTAGAAAAGAACTGATAAAATTTGCATTGTACAATACCCAAGAGATGATGATGGCATTTTCTCTTGTTCATTTTATGTTACAGTGTTCTGAAATGTATTATCGATGGAACTCTACACAAAAAGACTATTTAAGAGATTATATTGTTCTTCATTGCGTAGTAATCTGTGACATACTAAAAGCATATGACTGCTCCATGCTTTTAATTATTAAAACTATACCTATATAAAATGGATTTTAGCATATAGGAATTTCATTTATATTAAAACACAGAAGAAACTAATAATATAATTTAATACTTATACATTTCCAAAACTCCTTCAATTAAAGTATAATATATTGAAATGCTATTGGAAAGCTTATAAAAATATATGACAATTTTTATTGGCAAGCTACTTATTAAAATAGACTATAAATTGTTTTCTTCATGATATGTGTAACACTTTCTTATTAGAGATAGCTTTCATATCTTTAAGCGAGCAGCTTTTCTCTTTTAACACATTTTAAGATGACTTATAGAATTGTTTTGAATTTTCTACCACTTAAGTTTCCATTTTCTGGGTGGATACCTGATAGAAATAATCCACGTCAAAGTATGTCTTATGCACTATTATTAGCTTACACTTACAGATCTTATACTTTATAAAACACTTAATTAATTTTTGCATTATCCATTCCGGTTAACGTATTTATATTAATAGATTCTCATGGAGATATAATATCCTAAATAATAGATGAAATTTTAAACACTCTCTCAGGTAAGTATAGCAAGGGCCTGACTAAGACCACTTCCAGCTCAATCTTCAACTCGTTATTTCAGCACTACTTCATACATTCTGGTGTCAAGCAAGTTTGGAAGCAGAATGTAGTTAAGAAATCCCAGGAGACATATTTATATTTTTTCAAGAAAGTGATGGTTTATATATAAGAGCAAGCAGTTCTTTTTTGTTTTTAATTTTATTTTACTTTAAGTTCTGGGATACATGGGCAGAATGTGCAGGTTTGTTACATAGGTATACATGTGCCATGTTGGTTTCCTGCTCCTATGAACCCATCATCTAGGTTTTAAGCCCCACATGCATTAGGTATTTGTCCTAATGAAGAGCAGACAGGTCTTTTACTATTCCCCACCTTCTTACTCCATTGACAGAGATGGCCAGGCATCTAAACATTGCCCTTACACAATCAAAAGCACATACATTGGCAGAACCCTGCTGATGAAAAATATAAGCATTACATAAACAGAGAAGAAGAACACAACTTTTGCTTATTCACTTTTGAAAAATAAATTTCTATTAAAACTCTGAAAATGTGCAGACAGAATATATATAAATTTGTGTCTATGAATATATGTGTATATACATATATATGCACTCAAACTAAAATGACATAGTCTATATTTTAAATCCTGCTGGACTTTAGTCTAAAAATTCATAATAGCATTTGATTTTTAAATACAATGAAGTAAAAATCAACCAGATCTAGCCCAGAGTACTCACAATCTTCGTAATTGCAATTTTAATTCACTTTAGAACTATTTATTCTAGTTACTTACTTTTTATTTTATTTTTTTTGAGACAAAGTCTCGCTTTTGTCACCTAGGCTGGAGTGCAATGGCACGATCTCAGCTCACTGCAACCTCTGCCTCCTGGGTTCAAGCGATTCTCCTGCCTCCTGGGTTCAAGCGATTCTCCTGCCTCAGCCTCCCAAGTAGCTGGGATTACAGGTGCCCGCTAACACACCTAGCTAATTTTTGTATTTTTAGTAGAGATGGGATTTCACCATGTTTGCCTGGCTGGTCTTGAACTCCTGACCTCAGGAGATCCACCCGCGTTTGCCTCCCAAAATGCTGGGATTATAGGCACGAGCCACTGCACCCGGCCTATTCTAGTTACTTTCTTTTCCCTTTAAGAATAACATAAATTAACTTTGGATATAGTTTGGATATCTGTACTCTCCAAATCTCACGTTGAAATGTGACCCCCAGTATTCATGGGGCCCGGCTGGGAGGTGTTTGAGTCACGGGGGCAGATATCTCATGTATGGCTTGGTGCCCTCCTTATGGTAATGAGTGAGTTCTTGCTCTATTTGTTTGCAAGAGAACTGATTGTTTAAAAGAGCCTGGCTCCTCTTCCACCTGTTTCTCTAGCTTCCTCTCTTGCCCTGTGACACATCTGTGCTCCCCTTGTCAACTGCCATGGTAGAAGCTACAAGAAGCCTCACCAAAAGCTGACCAGATACTAGTGTCATGCTTGTGTGACCTGCAGAACTGTGAGCCAAATAAACATCTTTTCCTTATAAATTTTCCAGTCTCAGGTATTCCTTTAGAGCAGTGCAAAATGGACTAACAACCTTAATAAGGCATTAAAAAAGTGCCAAAATGTATTACAATTGCTCTGTTACTTAAAAGCTTATGTTGTACTCTCACTTATATGATTAAACACATTTTAAGAAAAACAATTTAGTATTTAATTGATAGGAACGATCAATCATAAATTTTGTGGTAATATTCAAATACTAAACATTTATAGTCTCATGGTAGCTAACAGAAAATCTTTGGAAATTATGTAACTTAAGATCTGTATAGAATTATATTAGAGAGACACCCTAGATCTTCTAGTTGTACAATCTAATGTCCTTTAGAAAGGAAACAGTTATCGAAGTGTAGTGTTATTTCTGAGGCCTCTGTTCTGTTCCATTGGTCTATATACCTGTTTTGGTACCAGTATCATCCTCTTTTGGTTACTGTAGCCTTGTAGTATAGTTTGAAGTCAGGTAACATGATGCCTCCAGTTTTGTTCTTTTTGCTTAGGATGGTGGTGGCTATGCGGCACTATTTACAATAGCAAAGACTTGGAATCAACCCAAATGTCCATCAATGACAGACTGTATTAAGAAAACACGGCACTTACACACCTTGGAATACTATGCAGCCACAAAAAAGGATGAGTTCATGTTCTTTGCAGGGATATGGATGAAGCTGGAAACCATCATTCTAAGCAAACTACCACAAGGACAGAAAACCAAACACTGCATGTTCTCACTCATAGGTGGGAACTGAACAATGAGAACACTTGGACACAGGGCGGAGAACATCACACACTGGGGCCTGTTGGGGGGTGGGGGGCAGGGAGAGGGATAGCAATAGGAGAGATACCTAATGTAAATGACAAGTCGATGGGTGCAGCAAACCAACATGGCACATGTATACCTATGTGCACATTGTGCACATGTACCCTAGAACTTAAAGTAAAATTAAAAAAAAAGAAAGGAAACTTATATTTAAACAAGACGTTCCCTCCAAAATACTATTAAATTTTAAAAATGAGTAATACTTAATGTTATCACAGTAAAATAAAAATCTATATATTTATATAACATTTACTTATTACACATGATTTCAATTTTTCTAATATGTTCATTTCTTCAAACTATGGTTACAAATACACGTTCATGAGGAATGCAAATGTATTCATGTGTGTAAGAGTAGTATATTTATAGATAAAATAGACAAGATATTTTTGAACTCATAAATACAATCATATATAAATTTTTAAAAATTTGGATTCCAATAATTCATTAATCAAAAATTGATCTAATTATTAGAGTATTTGGTGGGATAGTGTACACTAACAAAATTTAACTAAAATTTTGGGTTTAAAAATTAACTTTACTTTGTAAATTTCAAGTAGTACATTAAGACATCATGTCTACTTTCAAAACATGTTTGCTTACATAAATATTAAAGATATGCTTCTAAATAAACTCATATTGTAGCCCAATGGTTATACAGTTTTCTGTCTTGGTGATTATAAATAAGAGACCTAGGCTATCTTTGATTCTTTAGTTGGAATTTAGCCCAAAGGCAAAAGGTAGATTGAATAGCGTCTTTTTGTTTTTTTCTTTGGCACAGGTGGTTCATCAAAATCCAATCTGTGAAGATGCAAGATATTCAGAATTCTCTTATTCTGTCTACTACTCTCATGATATAGGTACTAAGAGAAGAGCATGGGTAAATTGTGTGACACTGAGGTTTGGGATATGAATAATCCTGTTATGCAGGGTGTGAGCATAATATCCATGTAACAAACTCACACATGTACTCTCTGAACCTAAAATACAATTTGAGATTTAAAAAGAAGAAGAAGGAGGAGGAGAAGGAAGAGGAGGAGGAGAAGGAGGAGGAGGAAGAGAAGGAGAAAGAAGGAGAAGGAGAAGAAGGAGAAGAAGAGAGGGAAGGGAGAGGGAAGGGAGAGGGAGAGGGAGAGGGAGAGGGAGAGGGAGAGGGAGAGGAAGAAGGAGAAGGGACCAAAGAACTCTAACAGGACTGGGGTGGGAGTTTTTATCTCTTCTTTCGTGACCTTCAATTACAAATGTGTCCAAAATATATGTATTTAAATGTAGATATGTTTCCAAAAGTTCTCTGAACACATCAGAGGGCTCTTTTTTAGAGAGAGAAGGTCTGTGGGGCTCTAAGATCAGCGAAAGGGCAACATGGAAAGAAGGACTAGAGAAGTAGAGTTATCCTGTATCCCCTTTGGGAGTGTGGCTGAATTACCTTGACATGACATATCATGACATTTTATAGAAACTTTGCCTTTCAGCTGTGAGGGATCTGACAAAAAGATTTAATAACCTCTCCTTGCTCACTTCATACCACTGACAATTAGTTCTCTTGTAAAATTTACTAATGTTTTGTCTTAAAATTTTTTTTATTTTTAAAATTTAATTTTTGTGAGTACATAGTATATATCTATGAGTATATAGTATCTACCACATATCTACCATATATCTATGGTAGATACATAGTATCTACCATAGATATTATGTATCTATGAGGTACATGAGATATTTTGATACAGGTATGCAATGTGTAATAATCACATGATGGAAAATGGCATATCCATCTCCTCAAGCATTGATCCTTTGTGTTCAAATGTGTTCAAATTATACTCTTAGTTATTTTAAACTGTACAATTACATTATTATTGAGCATAGTCATCCTGTCATGCTATCAAAAACTACATTTTATTCATTCCTTCTAACTATTTTTTGTACCTATTAACCATCTCCACCTCTCACCCATTTCCCCACTACCCTTCCTAGCCACCTGTAACCACCATTCTACTCTATCTCCATGAGTTCAATAGTTATGATTTTTAGATCCCACAAACAAGTGAGAACTTGTGATGTCTCTCTTTCTGCGCATGGCTTATCTCACTTAACATAAAGACTTCCAGTTCATCTTTCTGCAAATGAGAAGAACTCATTCTTTTTATGGCTGAATAGTACTCCATTGTGTTTAAGGACCACATTTTCTTCATCTATTCATCTGTTAATGGACACTTAGCTTGCTGCTACCAAATCTTGGATGTTGTGAACAGTGCCGCAACATACATGGGAGTGCAGATATCTCTTTAATGTACTGCTTTCCTTTACTCTGGGTATATACCCGGCAGTAGGATTGCTGGATCAAATAGTAGCTCTATTTTTAGTTTATTGAGGAACCTCCAGACTGTTCTCTATAGTGATTGTACTAAGTTAAATTCCACCAACAGTTTATGATTTTTCCCTTTTCTCCACCTTTTGGCCAGCATTTGTTATTGCTTATCTTTTGAATATAAGCCATTTTAACTGGGGTGAGATGATATCTCATTATGATTTTGATTTGCATTTGTCTGATAATCAATGATATTGAGCACCTGTTCATATACCTGTTTGCCATTAATATGTCTTATTTATATGTCTATTCAAACACTTTGCCCATTTAAAATCAGATTATTAAAGTTATTAATCCCTTGTCAGATGGGTAGTTCGCAAATAGTTTCTCTCATTCTGTGAGTTATCTCTTCACTTTGTTGATTGTATCCTTTGCTGTGCAAAAATTTTTTAACTTAATGTGATCCCATTTGTCTATTTTTGCTTTAGCTACTTGTGCTTGTGAGGTATTACTCAATAAATTTTTGCCTAGACCAATGTCCTGGAGATTTTCCCCAATGATTCTTGTAGTAGTTGCATAGTTTGAGGCTTTAGATTTAAGTCTTTAATCCATTTTGATTTGATTATTATATAAGGTGAGAAATAGGGGTCTAGTTTCATCCTTCTGCATATGGGTATCCATTTTCCCAACACCATTTATTGAGAAGACTGTTTTTTCCTTAATGCATGTTCTTGGCACACTTGTCAAAAATTAGTTCACTGTTGGTGTGTGGATTTGTTTTTGAGTTTTCTATTCTGTTCTATTGGTCTATGTGTCTGTTTTTATGCCAGTACCATGGTGTTTTGGTCACTATAGCTCTGTAGTATAATTTGAAATCAGGTAATGTGATTCTTTCAGTGTTGTTCTTTTTGTTTGGATAGCTTTGACTATTCTGGGTCTTTTGTGATTCCACATAAATTTTAGAATTTTTTTCTATCTGTGAAGAATATCATTGGTATCTTGATAGTGATTGTATTGAATCTTTAGATTGCTTTGGGTAGAATGCACATTGTAACAATATTAATTCTTCAAATCCATGAACATGGAATATTTTTTCCATTTTTTTGATGTCCTCTTCAATTTCTTTCATCAATGTTTTATAGTTTTCATTATAGAGATCTTCTACTGCTTTAAGTAAATTAATTCCTAGGTATTTCATTTTATTCATGGCTATTATAAATGGGATTACACCTTTTTTCTTATTAAGATTGTTCAATGTTGCCACATAGAAATACTACTGTTTTTTATATTTTGATTTTGTGTCCTGCAAATTTACTGAATTTGTTTATTAGCTCTAGTAGTTTTCTGGTGATGTCTTTAGGTAATTTTTAAATTGTAAGGTAATATAGACTGCAAAAAAAAGGATAATTTGACTTATTCCTTTCCAATTTGGATTATTTTTATTTATTCCTTTAGTTTGATTGCTCTAGGTAGGACATCCAGCACTATGTTGAATAACAATGGTGAAAGTGGGAATCCTTGTCTTGTTCCAGATATTAAAGGAAAGACTTTTAGTTTCTCTTCATTCAATATCATACTACTTGTGGGTCTGATATTTATGGCTTTTATTATGTTGAGGTGTGTTTTTTCTATACCCAGTTGTTTTATTTCTTTTTTTTTTTATCATGAAGGGAAGTTTAATTTTATCAAATGCTTTTTTGTAGCATCAATTGAAATGGTCATATGTTTTTGCCCTTCATTCTGTTGATATGATGTATCATATTGATTGATTTGCATATATTGAACCATCCTTGCATCCCAGGGATAAATTCACTTGATTATGATGAATGATCTTTCCAATTTATTGTTAAATTCAGTTTGCAAGTATTTTGCTGAGGATTTTTGCATCAATATTCATCAGAGATATTGGCCTGTAGTTTTCTTTTTTGATTTGTCTTTGTCTGGTTTTGGTATCGGGGTAACACTGGCCTCATAGAATGAATGTGAAAGTATTTCATCCTCCTGTATTTTTTGAAATAATTTGAGTAGGACTGGTATTGATTCTTTTTTAAATGTCTGGTAGAATCTAGTATTGAAGCCATTGGGTCCTGGGTTTTTCTTTACTGGGAGACTTTTTGTCATGGCTTTGATCTTGTTACTTTTTATTGGTCTATTTGTATATTTTAATTCCTTCATGTTTTAATCTTGGTAGAGTGTATGTGTCTATGAATTTATTAATTTCTTCTAGATTTTCCAACTTGTTGCCATATAGTTGCTTATAGCAGCCTCTAATAATCTTTTGAATTACTGCTGTATCAGTTGTAATGTGCCCTTTATTTGCTATGATTTTATTTATTTGGGCCTTCTCTCTTTTTTTCTTAGTCTGGCTAAAGGTTTGTCAATTTTGTTTAACTTTCTTAAAAACCAACTTTTGTTTATCTTTTGTATTATCTTCTTCATTTTAAATTCATTTATTTCTGCTTTGATCTTTACTATTCCTTTTCTTCTTCTAATTTTGGGTTTGTTTTTGCTCTTGCTTTTCTAGTTCTTTAAGATGCATTATTACATGTTTTTTAAAGTTTTTCTTCTTTTTTGATGTAGGTACTTATAACCTTCTCTCCTAGTATTGCTTTGACTATATCCTATAGGTTTCAGTATGTTGTGTTTATCATTTGTTTCTGCAAATTTTTCAATTTTCTTCTTTATTTCTTCTTGTTTTGTGACCTAACATATGGATTGGTTACTGCTTCCTTATTTGGTGAGGTCAGGTTTTCTTTGATGGTCTTAATACTTGCAGATATTTATCTGTGTCTGGGAGTTGAAGAGTTAGGCATTTAAATTAGTCTTTGTAGACTGGGTTTGTTTGTACCTCTTGTTCTTGGGAAGGCTTTCCAGATATTTGAAAAAACTTGAGTGTTGTGATCTAAGCTGTATCTGCTTTAGGGGTCACCCCAAGCCCAGTAACGCTATGGTTCTTGCAGACTCATAGAGGTACCAGCTTGATGGTCTTGAACAATATCCAGAATAATTTTCTAGATGACCAGGCAGAGACTCTTGTTCTTGTCCTCTACTTTCTCCCAAACAAACAGGGTCTCTATTTTGGTTCTAATCCACCTGTAGCTGGAGGTAGAGTGACATAAGCATGACTATGGTCACCACCACAAGGACTGCACTAGGTCAGACATTAAACCAGAACAGCACTGGGTCTCACTCAAGACCTGCTATAACCACTCCCTGGCCACTGCCCATGTTTGCTCAAGATCTGGGGACTCTACAATCAGTAGAGGGCAAACACAACCAGGCCTATGTCCTTCACTTTATGGCAGTGAGTTTCCCAGGCCCTGGGTGGGCCTAAAGATGCCTTCAGAAGCTAAGGACTGCAGTAAAAAAAAATCTTAGAAGTCTACATAGTATTCCATTGTACTGTGGCAGAGCTAGCACTCACATCAAAAGATGCAGTTACTTGCATTTTTCATATCCAGAATTTCTGCTTAACACAGAGAATTACAGAGAACTGAATTTCCACTCTTCTCTCCCCTTTCAAAAGGCAGAAGAGTCTTACTCTATGGTTATGATCATTACAGGCCCATGGGCAGTACTAGCAGATTACCACTGATGTTCCCTTAAGGCCCAAGGGCTATTCAGCTTGTGGTGAATGCTGCCTGGCCTGAGACTCTTCAGGACAGCAGATTCCCTTCTGGGCCTGATTAGATTTAGAAATGTCATTCAAGAGCCAAGTCCTGCATTTGGGATTCTAAGAGCCTCCTAGTTGCTCTACCCTGCTGTGGGTGAGCTGTTAACTAAGGTGCAAGACAAACTTTCCCCCTGCCTTTCTTAAGCATAAGGAGTCTTGCCTTAACACCACCATAACTGGTAATGCGCTGAGTCACACCTGAAGCCAGTAAGTATCAGAGGCTCACCAGAGGCCCTTGATGTAAGACCTGGATATCACTGCTGGTTGTTCAGGGCCCCAGGGCTCTTCAGTTAGCAGGTTATAAATTCTGCTAGGGCTGGGTCTTTCCTTTCAATGAAGCAGGTTCCCTTCTGGCCCAGGGTGTGTCTAGAAATGTCATCCAGTAGCTGGGGCTTGGAAAGGAGGCCTCATGACTCTGACTGGTGCTCTATCCTGCAGTGGCTGAGCTGTTATTCAAGATATAAGACAATGTCTTTCCTACTCTTCTCACTCCCCTCCTCACTAGAAGCTCCTTTTGAAGCTGTGGGCTGTGCATCTGGGGGTTAAGTAGTGGGGTGATGCCAGGACTCCTTTGGCTGCCCTAGCTGGTGTCTCAGTATGTCACATGCCCCCATGTCACTGGTTGTCAGCCAAGTTCAGCAGTAGGACTTGCCTAGGAGTTGCATTCTTCATGGCTAGATGGCGTTTAACATTAGGTACGGCCCCTGAGCACTTTAGCCCATGGTGGCGAGGTTTGTGGGAACTCAAATTCAGACTGCTGGAATCAGGGATTCCCCCCTGGCAAGGGTTGGTTTAAATGCTCCCTCGTAGGTTGGAGTCAGTTGAATTTGGTCCAGTTTTGCCATCTGCTATAACAGAGCAACACTGAGTTCAATGCCTTACAACTGTTGTACTCCCCCTCTCCTGAGTTCACAGAATCACTCTCTGCATCATGCCGCTGCTGCTACAGGATGGGAGAATGGTGGTATCAGTGATTGAAGACTGTTTTTCCTACCTCTTCTGTGCCTTTTTCAATGCTGTGGAGTTAAAACTAGGTACTGTGAGTGCTCGCCTTATTTTTGGTTCTTATGATAGTGCTAGTTTGTGTAGATAGTTGTTAAATTGGTAATTGATTTTCTTGCAGGCAGCAAGGGTGATCAGTTAAGCCTTCTATTCTGCCATCTTGCTCTACCCTGCTGTTTTTAAATATTTATTAAATCAGTCTCATCCTCTGTATTACCACTGCCCTAATGTGGACCATTATCAAGTTTTCATGGATTATTACAACAGCCTCTCTTCATGCTGCAGTCTTAAACCCTTCCATTTTTCCCTGCAGAGAAATGCCAAAGTAACATGTCCTAAAATACAAGCTCATAGGAAATGTATTACTCTCACATGTAGTACAAAGTTCAGGCTCTTCACTGTGAAGCATTCTGCATGGTACATATGAGCTGTGCAAATGCCTGTTGAAGAAACAAATGGACAATAAATAAAGAGGTGAACAAGGCAAATAAGGCATAATCAGATTCCTTCATGCTTTCTTGTCTTCATCTTTTATCTTTTTTTATTGTGTACTTTTGCCTTCCACATTGATCTCTCCTTAGAACTACTCTCTCTTTCTTTGCCTTGCTAATACCGAATACCTAGTCAACTTTTTTTTTAGACTGAATCTTGCTCTGTCACCCAGGCTGGAGTGTGGCGGTGCAATCTCGGCTCACTGCAACCTCCGCCTCCCAGATTCAAGCAATTCTCTGCCTCAGCCTCCTGAGTAGCTGGGATTATAGGCACCCACCACCATGCCTGACTAATTTTGTATTTTTAGCAGAGATGGGGTTTCACCATCTTGGCCAGGCTGGTCTTGAACTCCTGACCTTGTGATCCACCTGCCTGGGCCTCCCAAAGTGCTGGGATTACAGCTGTGAGCCAGCGTGCCTGGCCACCTCATCAATTTTTAAGACTCAGTTTAGAAATAATCTCTTCACTGAAGTTTTCTGGACCCCTCCTCTTGCCTTCCTCTCCCCACAGCATTTCAACTGTTGGAAACCTTTCCTCATATTGATTCATATTAGCCTATTAATATTGTTTGGAAATTTGTCCTCTCCAAGACTCATGTTGAAATGCGATTTCCAGTGTTAGAGGAAGGACCTTGTGGGAGGTGTTTGTTTGGGTCATGGGAAGGGATCCCTCATGAATGGCTTGGTGCCCTCCCCATTGTAACGAATTCACATGAGATCTGGTTGTTTAAAAAGGGACCTGGTACCTCTTTCTCTCTTTCTTACTTGGTCTCTCCATGTGAGATGCTGAGTCTCCTTTTGCTTTCACCATGATTGTAAGTTTCCTGAGGCCTCACCAGAAGCAGATACTGGTGCCATGCAGCTTGCACAGTCTGCAGAACTGAGTTAAAACAAACCTCTTTTCTTTATAAATATATATAAATATTAACCAGCCTCACGTATTCCTTTATAGCAATATAAATGTACTAATACACCTATGTATATGTCTACCTCTGAACACAGCTCCACCGCTTTTTAGCCATTTATTTTCATGTCTCTCGTTATACTAATTTCCTTAAGGACAGAGATCATATCATATATAAATTTTTGCATCCTAACATGAAATTCACTCTTTTACCTCACTTATAGTTATTTAATACATGTTTATAGAATGAATGCAGAGTTGAATAACTTAACTAATAGTAAACAACAATCGTATTTTTCCAATCTGTGTGTGTCTGGGGGAAGAATTAATGAACACAATTTCTGCCTTTTAAAATTTGTCAGTTATAATTGTTAACTTTTTTCTGAAAAACATAAATATATTCAGCTGAAAACTTTCATATAGGGTACATTTATAAATATTACCACTTCTTTGTTTTTATTCAGAAAAATGCCAAAGATTTTGAATATTTTACAAATATACTCTATGGGAAAATCCTGGAATGATCTGGTTATGCTTTATTCAAAGGTTTTGGAGTTCTTTTATTCCCATATTTGACTGGAATTATGATTTTATATGGAATGTTATGCATATATTCTGTCAAGAAAGTTTATTTAAATTGTGTGAGAGAATTAAATGTATTAACATGTCTTGGCATGCTGCTTTAGGTAAATTCTTGAGTCATTTATGACATATTAAGGTGGTATTGTTCACATTGGGGTTACAGCAACAGATAAACAATATTCACACATTATGGGAGATATTTTATGGAGTAACACATAAATTATGTAAGAAAGGTTAGTGAGACCAAAGCCAGTGAACCAAGAGAGGAGTGCTAAGAGATGGGTAGGAGAGGTAGACAGGGGTTAAAATGAGTAGCTTAGACTGAATTATTATTGCAAGAGAAGCCACTGGACGATTTTTCAACAGAAGAGTAATAAGAAGATAGACCAAAGGACGTGCTGTTGTCTTAGATGTTAAACATTAAAAATAAGTGAAGGAAAGATAAAAAACAAGGGTCTTTCCTTGAGAAACAAGGTGTGTGAATGGTAATATCATTTATTAGGCTGATGCAATACTAAGAGAGGAAATACTCCAGAAAAAAACTACGCAGAGAGTGGAGATCAAGAATTGAGATAAAATCATGTTGGGTTTGAGAAGCCTATTATCAAAAATGCAAGTGAATATGCCTTCTAAGAGCTGTGTCAACAGATCAATTATGAGAACCTTAGGAGAGCATAATATATGTTAAATTATTAATATGTACTGTGACTTAATGTGTTACCTTTCTCAAGTAATATATTTTCATTTTAATGAGTTTTCACTAAACACTTTGACCCAGATAAATTGCTCTAATACTCACCATACCAACCATGTATCAGACTATGAGAGTTGAGTGCTGTGATAGGCAATTATTATTTTGAAAGACATAGGCACCCCACCACTCTACTGAAACACAGGTCTCATAGTTGCCCAGCTGAGTAGTCTACCTCATCTTCTTTCCCAAAATCACTTTTCCACACTCACATTTCCAGAAGACAGCCTTGGGAAATATGAATCCCCCACATATGCCCATCAAGAGATTTTCCTGATGAAAATTTTAAAAGATTTGAGAACCTATTCAACAGTTAATTTGTGGTCATCTTTTTTCACTCAATGAATAAAGTTAATAAGTTTTAATCTAATAAGTAGCTAATGTATTATTAAAATATTTTTAGGATGTTTTAAAATATCAATGGATAATATGTTAGATACCTAACTATGCTTTTTCTTTTCGTTATTCAAAACAAAAGAAAATGTTTACTTGTTTTACTATCAGTCTAGTCTTTCAGGGTCAGAAAAATCACTAAAATCACAGTAATGACATGTTATCTCCCAGTTTGAAAAATGGTAATTCAGAACTCAGTGCTTCATGTGAAACACTCTTGAGCTGAGGAGACCGAAAGTAAACTGAGGGCAGGGAGGAAATGGAGTCTTGAAAGAGACTGTCAGTGCTTTTCATACTCTTACTTTCACACAGTTCTAATTCACATTAGCAGGGAGATGAACACATACTGGGATTATGTTGTGATTTGGCCTTATTTCATTTCTCTATACTGAATTATTACTTAGACATTATTCTATTCCATGTAAGGCAAAAAATTTCTCTCCTTATAAAAACTTTTTCTATATTTATGTTTATGTAGCTCCTATAAGTAAAAACAGCTGCATTGTTTAGCCCCAAATACATTCTCTCAGGGTCTAACATTAAGATATTTACAATAGTTTATTAAATATTTAAAATAGCTTATTAAAAGATGAATCTCAGAAAAAATGCCTGAAAGTTATAGGACATCTTGAAACTGTATTGAGCTTAAAATGGAAAAGTAATTAATATGATCATCTTAATAATTTATAAATGTTATAATTAATAATTTATAAATATAGGCTTTATTTAATACAGGTGTATCAGCTCCTACTCTGTAACAATAAACACTAGAACTTAATTAAATATGTTTTTTTTTTAATTTCTCATGAGCCTACTGATTTTCTAGGTGGCTTGATTGATTTGGGACAACCTGTGTTGATTTCAGTTGGGCCTGTTCAGTCAGGTGAAATAGCTGTCAGAATGACTGACTTCTGGCTGTCTAGGATGATTTCCTTGAATTCATTCATAGCTTGCTAGGCATGAATCTGAAAACAGATGCTTCAAAGTTGCAAGACACCTTTTAAAAGAATTATATTACTTTTCTTAATTTTGAAACAACAGTGAATAGAGGATATTTAGGAATTTTTAGTCATATGTTTTGTTTAAGCTAGTCAAATAATTTTAAAAGGTCTATCATTGTTATCATTTTATACACATAGCACAGAACAACTGTTTGATGGAAGATACAAGGTCTTATAACTTCGTGCTTGGGCTCAAAAAGCCACTTACCATCGAATTTGCTTCAATTATGTTTAAATGAACTAAACTTTCTGATCATCTTTTAACTGCTTAGCAAGGTGCACAAAAGTATGTGTTTAATTAAATTAAGACTACTAGCCTTCCCAAATTTTAATTGGCCTCTGTGTTTTATAGGTGAGCCAACAGTATTATAGAGTTGATATAATGTAATTAAATTTTAATAAATTCTCTGCAAATTAACTTAGGAATTAATGGAAAGTATTTTCAAATTACATAATTTGTATAATCTTTATGAGTTTATTTCACAAGGTACCTTTTCAGAGATAAAAAATGTAATTCTAAAAAAGTGTTAGGTAGTTAAAAGATAAAGCGATCAGTAAATGATATGTCAACAATATTAAGCTATTATTTTCAAATTCTTTTCTAATTAGAAAAGTAATATATTAATTGTAGAGACTGGACATTTAAAAATACATAAAAAGCATAAAAACATTCAAAATTTTGTTATGCATAAATTAAATTAACCATGGACTCATATCATGTATATAGAGATACAGTTAAAATTTCTTTTAATTTTATTAATATTATGTAATAAGCATAATTTTCTTGCATATTTTTGAAGCATCGTTTTTAATATAAAGTTTCTAGAATATAGTAACTACATAAAATACATTAAACACACATTTTCCTCAGGTATGAAAAATTATTTAAGTAGTCTTTTTTTGAACCTTTGTTCTTTCTGAATATTTCTTTTGTTGTTAAAAGCAAGGCTGTGATGAAGCTAAATATCTGTGTACATTACTCAATGCTTTCTTCCTGATACTGAATACTTTTGTATAAGTTTGTAGGCGTGGACTACTAGTCCACATCTTTTTCCTGTGCTTCTCCAATCCAACCCAGAGTACTCTCTCACTCTCTCTTTTTCTCCCTGCCCCCTTCTACATCTCTAACTTTATTTAAATATCTCCCAATTTGAGAAGCCACATAAGTGTGTTGAATTAATTTTCTTTGCATTGTGTTACCAGTAAGAGTAATTTAAAAAAATTAAATGCTTATTGCATTTCTTTTGTGGAAAAATGCCCATTTATACACTTTACCATTTTTCTGTTGAATTTTCAAACTTTGACTAAACTTTTTATATAATACAAAATCAACCTTTTATCTAAAATTGACCTTAGTTTATTTTTTTGTTTTAGATTTATATTTAAAATGTCCTCCATGTCTAGGGTTTACAGAAGTAATAATATCTTCTTGATTTCCTTCATGACAGAGATAGTTTTTAAAATGTGATTTAGCATACATTTTTATTAATATGTTTAGTAAAAACAAGGGCATAGCAGAAACCATAGTGTTGAAATAGTAAATAAAAGATGAAATGATAATAAGGAAAGCTTCAAAATATGAAGCTAGTGGGTCACTGCACACAAGAATTCATCCTGATGGAACTGTCTGCCCTGGCACCTTAATTCTTCTAGTTGATTAGCTGTCACATGTGGTAACTTGGTAGATTGTGCATTATCATAAAACTTTCAGAATCATGCTGAAAGCCAAAGCATATCATAGCTATTTCTTCTCCCTGAAGATGACTTGAAACCAATAGCTACTCTAACTCTTCTCATCTCTCCAAACTGCACATTTCACACAAGTCGTAAAGTACCTTAAATAGGTAAATATCTCATTTTGATTTATATTTCCACAGAGATGATCTAAGCACAGAGTTCTTTATAAAGACCTATGCTTGAATAAATTTGGCCAGATTGCAGAATCAGGAAGGAAATAGATTTAGAGGTTAACATTTATATGAAGGTCAAGTACATTGGAAACAAAAAATAAATGGATATTTGTACAGTATAAAAGTCCCTTTATTATGCATATTCTCTACTTTTTTTGAATTTTACTTTAAGTTCTGGGATACATGCGCTGAACGTGCAGGTTTGTTACACAGGTTTACATGTGCCTTGGTGATTTGCTGCACCCATCAACCCCTCATCTAGGTTTTAAGCCTCACATGCATTAGGTATTTTTCTTAATGCTCTCCCTCCCCTTGGCCCCCAGTGCCTGTCAGGCCCTGATGTGTGATGTTTCCCTCCCTGTGTACGTGTGTTCTCATTGTTCAACTCCCATTTGTGAGTGAGAACATGTGGTGTTTGTTTTTCTGTTCCTGTGTTAGTTGGCTGAGAATAATGGCTTCCAGCTTCATCCATGTCCCTGCAAAGGATATAAACTCATTCTTTTTTTATGGCCGCATAGTATTCCATGATATATATATGCCACATTTTCTTTATCCAGTCTATCATTGGTAGGCATTTGGGTTGGTTCTAAGTCTTGACTATTGTAAATAGTGCTTCAATAAACATATTTGTGCATGTCTTTATAGTAGAATGATTTACAATCCTTTGGGTATATAGCCAGTAACGGGATTGCTGGGTCAAATAGTATTTCTGGTTCTAGATTCTTGAGGAATTGCCACACTGTCTTCCACAATGGTTGAACTAATTTACACATCCAACAACAGTGTACAAGCATTCCTATTTCTCCACAGCCTCACCAGCATCTGTTGTTTCCTGTAAAAGTCCCCGTTTTTTTTTTTTTTTTTAGACGTAGTCTCACTCTGTTGCCAGGCTGGAGTGCAGTGGCGAGATCTCAGCTCACTGCAACTTCTGCCTCCCGGGTTCAAGAGATTCTCCTGCCTCAGCCTCCCAACTAGCCGGGATTACCACCACGCCCAGCTAATTTTTGTATTTTTAGTAGAGACAGGGTTTCACCACGTTGGCCAGGATAGTTTTAATCTCCTGACCTCGTGATCTGCCCACCTCGGCCTCCCAAAGTGCTCGGATCACAGGTGTGAGCCAATGAGCCTGGCACATAATCTTGTTTTAAGTAGCAGATTCTTTTTGACACAAGTTATTGTTTCATATTCTTTGTAAGAATTTAAAGAGAGAAGAATTTTTATCAGTTTGAAATCTTGGTTTCATCATGTAATAAGAAGGCACATTTTTCACTTTAATAATTAATAAATGGATCATGGTTTGCTCACATTTTGAAATATAGTACAGAACACTAAAAATGGGAATATGTTGAAGACAATTTAAACTTAAATAATTTAATATATTAGCAAAAAGTACGGAAAGGAGATTATAAACATTTGAAAAGTAAGACTAATAATAACGTTAAATCAAATAACAAATGATTTTTGAAGCTCTTTTATTTTCTTCTGTAACATTGGTGAAGAAATATGGACTCTTCTCCATGTAGTACAAAATGGAAATCCTTCGTTTTATTATGTTCACGTTTCTGAAAAATTGATGCATGTTTCAAAGAATCGATTGGGAATTGCTGCACTTTACATGTTTAGAAACACATCCACATGTGGAAATCACAGCACACATAGGGCTTTTTAATAAGGAATGACTTCTCATTCATACATTATAATTGTAATTGTCATTTTTGAAAGATATTAGAACAATCAACAAGATCTGAAATCATTTTAGGCTAGAATGAATAGACTATAATTTCAATAAGAAGTTGAATAGTGATAAAAGAGCGAAGCACACTACATTTGTTTTATTTAGTTTGGGAGTCAATCATGTAGACACAAAGATAATTTACAGTCTTATGTGCACACACTTAACACCCAAGATAAAGTAATGTTTTTTAACTTATTATTTCATATTAAAAGGTATTTTTAATGTGGGGAGAAGCAAGAAGGGAAGCGAACATATAACCCCATGCCACTAAAATTAAAAAGGCAAAAATCCTCTAAAATACAAAGCCTTGGAGGCCAATCTCTGTTCTGAACTGTTGCTGAAAACAAACTGAAATAATGTAAAGACAACCAAAAAGGAACTCCTAAAGCTGCCTGGGGCAAATGATAGTATTTTCTTGGGACACATTTAAGTAAGAGCAGCAAGATAAAAAAGAGGAACAAGAAAGGCAAACTAGACAGGGTTATTGTTATGGAAAAGTTCTCAGTAACAAGGCCTTATTTCTATAAAAAAGATAATTCATACTCATACTTTATTAATACCAATGTTAGATCCAGGATAACAGATCCAAATTTCCTGCTGCATTGTGGATGAGGCAGCAGAGTGCAACCATAGCTCACCTTCTGGGATTTTAGAAAAGTCTGAGTTTCAGTTATCTTACTGTAAATATCAGGCTAATATCACTTTCATTGATATTTCAGTACTGTCTGGAAAATATGAACGAATATCTGAACACACTTATAAAAATAGTGGTGTTTCATACTAATATCAAGTAATAAAGTATATTGTTTGAGTTCTACCTTTTTATGAAAAAAATTGAAGAAGGATTTCTTAAAGCTGTGGAAATAAAGACCTATGATTGGTGTGATCATATAATTTATTGTCCAAACCAAGATAGTTTTGAAAATAAGAAGCACTAAAATTATTAAAATAGTATCCATTTAAAAAAAAAACTTTGTTTATTGACTGACAAATTGATTTTGTTAAATTGGATGAATTATTAAAAAAACTATTAAAATCTATTTTTTAAAAATTTAATAACCTTTTAATAATTTCTATCTCTAGTACCAATTTACTGATATTTTTCTGAAGAACAATTGTTTAAAACAGTTTCATACATGTGTAATTTCTTTATTAATTTCAACTTTTAATTAAAATATCATAAAATTCATCATTTTTAAGTGTAGAGTTTGATAAATGTTAGTATATTTATAGTTGTACAACCATCACTACAGTCTAATCCTAGAACTTTTCCATCACCTTGGGCTCTAGGTGATTTGTTTTTATTATTGTACAGCATGACTTGGTAAATGTATCACAATTTATAGATGAATTCTGTCATTGTTTATCATTTAGATTATTTCCAGATTTGGCTTTTTTAAATATAGCTACTATAAAAATTCTTGTCCTTAACTTCTGGTGCACCTGAGGACACATCTCTGTTGTATATATCCATAAGAATAGAATTTCTAGGTCACAGCACAATCATATATTTATCTTAAGGAGATCATTCTACATTGCTTGGCACAGTGGCTTTTTCAATTTACATTTGTTCTTACAGTATATAAGACAATCTAATGCACTATATATTCGGCCAAAGTTGGTACAGACAAATGTTAAACTTTCAGACATCTTAATATGTATAGTAATATCTCATTGAGGCTTTAAATTGCATTTTCCTGATAGTTGATAAAGTTAAACAAGTTTACATGTTTATTTTTCCTTTGAATATCTTCTTTACTGAAGTTTAAAAATCTATTTAAAAATTATGTTGTTTTCCTTTTCTTCATTAACATGATAACATTTTTATATATCTGGATAGAATAACCTTCTTGGTTATATACGTTGCTCTTCTACTCTGTGGATTTTCATTACATTAAATGTGTCTTGAGAAATGAAAGTTTACAACTTAAAATAATCCAATGTATACTATAGCATTTACAGTTTAAGCTCTGTATTCTTCTTAATGAGTACTTTTTAAACACATGCTATTTTAAGATACATTAGTGTTATCTAAATATAGTAAATATTAATATTTTTAGATAAATACTGTTTTAACTTGTGCTTTTAGATCTACCATTTAAAATAAATTTATTCATATGTACTTATGGATTACGGGCTAGTTTCGCTTTTTATTTTCCAGTTTAGGTGGACGGCTGACCTAGTTCTGTTTATGGAATAGATCATCTTTTTCCCACTACTCTACATTAACAAGTTTGTAGTAATTAAACTGTACTTATATACATGGGTTTGTTTTTATCCTCTCTATTCTGTTTTATCATTCTGTTCCTCCTAGAGTCAATACTTCATTATTTTAATTACTGTGATTTATAATAAGTCTTGATATCTAATGGGAGATATTATTAATTACTGTGTTAGGCCTCTGTTGATATCAAAGTATATGAGAACAATATGGTAATATGCAGAAAAGTTATTTAAAATATACAAACTAACTTTGACCTAGTGGAAATTCTCACATTTTATTCTTCTTAAAGATTTTCCTGAATAATTTTAATCTTTTTTATGTCCAAATACATTTTTAAACCCATTTGTCTTTTTCAAAAAAGTTTACGTTTATGTTGAGGTCATATTCAATTTGCATATTTGCAGTATTATCTCTTACAGTGGATGAACATGTCATATTTATTTCTTTTTCTTTAATTTCTCTAAATAATGTTTTATAATTTTGCTATGTAGATGCTTCACACATCTTTTAGACTTATTTTTTCTTGCTGTTGTAAGTGGCACATTTTATAAAATTATATCTTTTAAATATCTGTTGCTAATACAATTACTTTTGTATTCACAATTCTTGTTTGAGGCCACTTATTACATTAAATATTTTTTCGCAGTTTTTAAATTTTTTTACATAAATAATGAAGTTGTCTATGCACCATAAGTTAGAGTTATTTTCCTTTTCAACTTTTATTATGGTTTATTTCTTTTTCATGACATTTTATTCTCAAGAACTGCCTTTGTAATGCTGAATAGACATTGTAGTAATGGTCATCTTTATCCCTTTATATCACAGAAAAACATCTTTCAAAATTTCTCCCATAATTTTGATGATTTTTATTGTTGTTTTTTAGATGATTAAGAAATTCCTCCTAGTTGTAGTGTGCTACGTGTTTTGGCAATAAGTGGATGTTTAATTGTCTCAGAAATAATTGTCAAACATTAAAAACAAATTTGTACTTCTGAATGTGTTAAATTTGAGTGTACTTCTAAATTTACTGATAATTTATATTTTTACTTCTACATTCATGAGTCAGTTGGGCTTGTAATTTTCCTTTCTTATAATATCCTTCTCAGGTTTAAGTTTTAAAGTAATTCTTTCTTCATAAATTGAGCTATGGCTAGTTTTATGGAAAAGTTGCTGTGACTTTGGTATTATTTCCCCATTTAAAATCTGTAAAATCCAGTAAGGCTATCTGGTAGTGCCCTCCAATTTCAAGTTCTGTTCAGCTCTCTGTTCTCAGAAGCCTCTACTGTAATTGTCAGAGAGATACTTCTACAAATCTGCAAGGTCCCTAGGAAAGTGTTTCTCCAAGTGTGTTCCTCACACAAGTAGCAGCAATGTCACCAAGAAACTTGCTAGAAATGCAAATTGCCAAGCCCCTTTTAACACCTGCTGAATTAGAATAGAAATTCTGAGGTTGGGGCCACAAGTCTTTGTTTAAATAAACCTCCCAGGTGACTTTGATGTGCACCAAAATTTGATAACTACCTCAAGAGAAAGCAATTCAAACGTCAGACTCTCTTTTTTTGCCTTCTTTGATGTCTTGGCAGAAAGTATTCATTATTTTGTTAGTGCTACATTGACATCGAAGTATATGAAAACAACATAATTATATGTATAAAAAATATTGAAAGTATAAAAACTAACTAACCTAGCAAATTCACTTATAGAAATTAATCCTAAGGAAACAATATGAAATTCTTAAATGTTTTACATAAAATTATATTTAAAGGACATATATTTGTACATAGATGATATTCATTTCAGTATTATTTAGTTAATTGTGGCAAATTATGTGTAAGTTCATTAATGAAAATTGGTTAAATAATTATTTTATCTTTCAATGATACAATATCATTCATCTAACAGAACGTTGATTATATATATGATTATATATAAATGATTTTATATATCATATATATGATTTTATATATTATATATGATTTTATATACAACAGATATAAATGATTATATATAAATGATAAAAATATATAAATGATTATATATTATATACATATAATGTATTTCTTTCCAATGGTAATATATTTTTGCTTAAATTAACAAGGCAGAAATAAAGTCATATGTATATTACAGACAATTTTACTCTTTAAAAGATGTGGAAATATATATGCATTAAAATACCAATATAAAGTAATTTGTATTTTTGTACTTCTGTTTATTTTCTTGTCAGCTCTACTAAAAAGTTACTGTTTCTAAAGAGTTATCTTGACTTGTGCTCTAAATGCATTGCCTGACTCTCTATCCCAATTTCTAAACAATTTTTAGATAGTGTTGTAAATGTATTTTACAGTATTTATTGTTAGAGAAGATTATCAAATTTATGTCGATTGTGAATGTTTTTATTATACATATTCAGATATAAATGGATTTGCTCCCATTTAATCTTCATTTATTTTTTAATGATTATATTATAGTTTTAAAATATTTGTTGAGTTTTTACCCTTATAAAAATTTATCACAGGCTTATGTAAAAAGATGCAAGGAGAATACAGAAGAAAAAAGGAGTCCACGTGAATCTGGGTCTTATCCTGAAATAGCGTCTTTGCACATTTACTAATTATCTATCTGTTTCCAATTTTAGTGTGTGGGCTATGAAGTGAGCATCACATTTTTTGTAAAGTTTATAATATTCACACTTTCAAAGCCAAAACACTTCTATAGTTAATTTTTGTTGATATTAGATGTTTGTAATAAATACACCAAAGATTTTAACTGGGATGATTTCTTACAGTGTTTTCCTTTAGGGAGCGGAGATGATATGGGAATAAGATCAAAATACATTGCATAAATGGCATTCAAAGATGTGGATATATATATATATATATATAATGTATATGCATTGAAATACTAATACAATATAGGCTATTAGATGTGTGTGTGTGTGTGTGTGTGTGTGTGTGTGTATATATATATATATATGTAGATGGAAAAGTTAAAAAAAAAAAGCTCCTTGCCAAAAAGGTAAAATTAGAAAACAGTTTCAATAACATATTGCATATATTTTGTAACTCAATTAAGACAAATTATTATAATATAATATTACTATTAAAAAACCAAGCTCTGAGTTATTAGCTTGAAAGGGGAGGTTGACAGCCTTCCCCCAGATATAAGATAACAAGACAGCCTGACATATTCTGCTTGTAAATACTTTCATATACTGTTTTGAAATAAACTTTAATTGGCAGACATCATCAATAAGCATTAGATTTGTCATATGCTAATTGTGACAGAGTTTTAATATGTCCCTTTGTTATTTTAAGATCAGATTATTCAGTCGCTAAGAAGGGTATGGGGGTGTGTGTGTATATACATTAGTGTTTTGAAATATAGACCAGCCTCTTCTATAACCCAGAGCAGAGAAGATTGACTATGTTCCTTGTCTCAGTCTTTTTTCCTATATTTCCTTCTAGCATAGGTCCTTCTCTGTGCTTACCTTCTGGGATCCACTGTGATGTCTTTCAGATGCATGTATCCCTGAGCACACTTTTTACACTTCTGGCCTGAAAAGAGAAAGTTTCTTTTCCCCTATCCCCACATTCCTTCCTTAAGTCTTCTGACATCCTGAAGACCCTCTTTAAGCATCAGCATCAGCCCTTTCTGAAAATCGAAAATGAATCTACCACTGAGGCTGTTTCTCCTCTCAAGACTCAAGACCCTCTTTATTTCTTTTAACTCCACTAGAGGAAGGACAGCAGTAAAATGTTCAGTGCCGTTTGTGTCTGTTCTTGGCAGTGACATTCAGTTCTCTTTATAAAACAAGGGAGTAGAGAGAGAGTAGAAGTGACATCTTCACACACACATATCCTTTGCTAGATTTGTCAAACAGCTGATTTCAAACTGTTAATATGACATAGAATCAATTTTTTTGAGTCAAACTTTTCATTATACAATAGAATTGAAAAGCTAATATCAGAATAACTATCTGTTAGTAATATTTTATAAAAAAAAATTGGTTACATACACACCTAAACATTCACTTACATTCTTATGGCATATGACATTGTGTTGTAAAATATATTTCTTACTCTAGTCACGGTCATAAAAGATCGAAAGCCATGACTTAAGGGCATTATTTAGCGCTGAGCTGTCTAATATGGTAGCTATTTTATTTAAATGTAAATGAATTAAAATTACATAAAATTAAAATCAGTATCTTAACCAAGCCGGCCGCATTTAATTGCTCAATAACCACTTGTGGCAACTTCAATGTATATCTTGGGTCCAGCCTTTTATCATTGCAGAAAGTTCTGTTGGCAGTGCTGATGTAGAAACAATCTAATACTATATTTGTAACATTTTCTTTATATGAAATTTGTACATAACAAATAATGTCCAACAATTAATACAATTTGTGGTGGTTTTTGTCTTTTGCTACAATAAAGTTTTACGCAATAGTATCTAGCTGGTTGTATTAGTGTTGACTTATTGAAAGAATTCCTTTGCTTTATTTAAGCAAAGCAAGACCCAAAAGCATGAGGCAAGAAAGAATAATCATTAGTGGCATGAACTCAGAAGCTCCACTGCTTAGATTCAAATCCACTTTTCTACCTGTGTGAACTTGGACATTTATTTGCCTCAGTTCTATTACCTGTAAAATGGATATGATATGAATAGTTTTATCTATATGTTAGCACTTAAATTTATAAAGTGAACTTTTTTTCTATGAGTTTTTTTATTTTATTTTATTTTATTTTAATTATTATTATTATTATTATTATACTTTAACTTTACATTACAAATTTATATTCATAAAATGCCTACACGAGTAAAAGCTAAATTAAGTGATAAGAGTTAAGTTCACTTTTTTGTCTAAACTTATTTGTGTCATATATAAATAAATATATACTTGTATTTGTGTGTGTATATATATTGTCAAACATCTTGTGAAAATGCGCAGAAGGCACAATGCAAAGTTGTGGTCATTAAAATTTTAATTTGGTTATTGACATTTAAGTTCTCCTTCCTGTGTTAGATGATTCCGGACACATATTTGTATGTTATGAGCAAAAGTTAACTACTGAATATCTATGTTTGAATATTATTTATTTTTAATTTTTTAAATAATTTTAAATGGTTTCTCACAAGGATAAGATAGAATGGAGAGTTTGGAAATTTAAAAAGTAAATGTAGCTCCAAGATGAAAATTGAGAACCATTTCCATTTTAAGAGAGAGAACAGCTTCACAGTGGATTAAAGTATTAAGCTTTATGTTAGTCAATCCAGGTTTCAAATTCCTCTTGCCTCAACTACCCACCATGCAATGAGGGCAGATTACATAAACTTTTTTAGTCTCACTTTTGCCATCTAGCAAGTGAGTGAGATAATATGTGTACCTTATAGAGTCGTTGTGATGGAAAATGAAGTATCAGCATATTCTCACTTATTACATTGAGTACCCAAAGAAGGGAACAATAGACAAAGGGGTCTACTTGAGGGTAGAGGGTGGGAAGAGAGTGAAGATAAAAAAAAAAAAAATACCTATCAGGTACTATGTTTATTATCTGGGCGACAAAATAATCTGTACACCAAACCCATGCAACGCGCAGTTTCTCCATGTAACAAACCTTCACATGTACCCCTTGAACCTAAAATAAATGTTGGAAAGAAAAAAAAAATGAAGTATGTAAATTGCTGAGAATCATGTTTAGCATAGAGTAAGTGCTCAACAAATGTAAGCCTTTATCATATGATTCATGTAATAGTAACTGCCTCCCTTGCATATGTAATTAAACACCTGAAGAGTTTGATTTTCTTCTCATAACTAAATTGCGATTTTCTTTCTGTTTCTGATTAGGAGTGTGATATTGGATAAATGGTTCACTGTTTCTAGACCTTGGTTTCTACTGAGAAATAAAACAAGTGGATAAAGTCCTCCTAATATCATTTCTGAGCCTGTGGTTTGGAATCTCAAGAGAAACAAAGTCAAAGGCATTAAAAGAAATGATGTGGTGTAAGGGTAATGAGGAAAACTAAATATATTTAGGCATATTTGAAACTTTGAATGCATCAAAACCCAACCTATGTATCAGTCAGCAGAAGCCCAGTGAACCGTTTGTGTGGATTGACAAAGCGTACTAGATTTCAGCATATTTCAAACTTTTTCTCTTAAGTATGTCTGCTAATTGCTTTTACACTTCCATTATATATAATTCTTTCAGAGATGAATTTGACATTATGTATTAAATTAGAAAAAATCAATAACATAGTCAATAAGAAGCTATATAAACAAAAGTTTATGTGTGTTTTATTGGTGTCTCTGAGATGATTTATAAGTAGTACTCTTCGAAGAAATTTTAAAAATGAAATGAAAGTTAAAAATGAAAGCCAACATATAACCTTTATTTCTGATGGACATTAAATGGGAAACCAATTTGGTCTGAGGGGCAGTTTGGCAGTTTGAAAATTTGTAAATTCCAAAATGTAACCATCAGTTTACAAGATATTAACAGGCAGTGCCACATGAGATTCAAATGAGAAAACAATAGAGCAGAGCAGCAAACTTAAGCACATGATAACCGGAAACTTCCAAGAAGATGAGAAAGCTGCCCAAGTAATTCTTCCTTAGGTTATTCTTTATAAGTTTATAGAACCATTCATTCCACGTTTAGAGGCAAGGAAGGTAAAGGACTGAAAGAATACTAAATATGCTCAAGAAAACAATTCTTTCTCATGGCAAACAAGTCCAACCACGTTTTACAAATGTTGGAGTGGATAATATAGTCTTTCTTATTTCATTATTAAATTGAATGGAGAGGCTTAGCAAAATATATGAAGACACATGCTTTGTGTGATACGGTTAGTTTCAAAAAGGAATGAGGAATAAGATTTTTTTTTCAAATTTATATTCTTTAATAGGTCCACCATTGTACTTAGCAGATAACATTTTTACATGAACTTTTTTATATGTAATTTTCAACACGAAATGTTGTTGAAATATGTTTATATGTCCCATATTCCCAAAATAATTTTTTCTCACTGACTCTACCTTAAAATTAC
Organism: Pongo abelii; assembly: GCF_028885655.2. Taxonomy (NCBI): domain Eukaryota; kingdom Metazoa; phylum Chordata; class Mammalia; order Primates; family Hominidae; genus Pongo; species Pongo abelii. The sequence continues at coordinate 62,468,619 of NC_085928.1, forward strand.
AATAACATATGTAGGGTGTCTTCCTTTATTGTAATCCAGAGACCCAAATAAAACTATGCATCACACATCCTTTATCTTGTCAAAATGGCACGATTCTTATGAGATGAAGTTGACAGAAAGTCTTGTCATTTTGAGTTGCCTTGTTTTTCTCCACAGAGCTGCTAACAGATCTGATGGTTGAATATCTACCAACAACTGGGCCCTAGTTTTTGAGTTCATCTTCACAATGTAAAAAAAGGCTACAATAAGTAGTTGTATCAGTCCGTTCTCACACTGTATAAAAATACTACCTAAGACTGGGTAATTTATAAATAAAAGAGGTTTAATTGACTCACAGTTCCACATGGCCGGGGAGGTCTCAGGAAACTTAGAATCATGGCGGAAGGCAAAGGGGGAAGCAAGCGACTTCTTCACAAGGCTGCAAGGGAGAGAGAGCGAGGAAGCAAGGAAATGAGAACTCACTCACTGTCACGAGAACAGCATGGGAGAAACTGCCCACATGATCCAATCACCTCCCAACAAATCCCTCCTTCGACACGAAGGGATTACAATTTGAGGTGATATTTGGGTGGGAACACAGAGCAAAACCGTGTTAGCAGTATTAGAGTTTATTCTCCATTCTGATGGGAACAGCGATAGAACAAAAGATAGTCTTAAAAATCCTCACTGTTGTATATCTCAACCTCTTCTTTGGAAAGTAGAATAACTGCAGCCCTGGACATGTCTAATTCATGAGGGCACATAGATATAATTCATGTTTTGCCTCATCAAGTATTCTATAGAGGGAAAAGACTAAAGTATGTGAAAAGTTGCTACGATCCAAAAAAATGTAATTTATAATTTTTGGAATTACACTAGCAAGATGTTGCAAACAGGTTTTCCCAATTCAGAACACCAAAAAGATTAAATAAAACATGAAGATAAGAAATATTTTTCTTTTTTTAAATGGATAAACTAGAGGGACAGTAAAAAAAAAAATAAGTGAAAGCTAGAAACAACACAGGGGTCATGAGGGATGAAGGCATCTCAAGTAGCATTTCCAAGATAGCATCTGCCAAATTTGGAGTAAACATGTATGTGTGCTCTGCTAAGGCCAGGTATACATTTAAGGGGAGGTGAAAGGTCAGCTCAGAAACCTGCCCCTACTGCCAATGAGCACACATCCTTTCCTCCCAACTCCCCCAACAAAGCCAAGATTCCTTTATTCTCTCACTTAGTAAACCAGGAAAAAAAAAACTAGAAAGCAATAAGGTGCTTCATTTCCTATCTTGGTCTTGGCTCCAGGTGGAGTATAAAAAATCATTAACTTTCTTTGTCATCATTTATTGTCTAGTGGGCTTTATAAATATTATGTTGGATCTAGAGTCTATGAAATCTATCTACAGAGTTTGTCCTGTGGCAGAATTTTAAGAAAATCAGAGATAAATAGTTACTATAAATAAAACATTAGATTAATTTACACAAAATATTCAATGCATAAATCAATATTTTAGAAAAATTGATTTGATTAAAATGCTGGTTTTGATAGAAATACCACGAATATGTTGTTGAAAGTTATACAGTAAATTATAAAATATCACAAACTCGAAAAAGATAAATTTATCTATATTGCTTTTGTGGGTTGGAAAGTTTTAGCCAGAATAAAAGTCTACTTGATGTCATTAGTTTGGGGGATACTAATGTATTGAGCACCATGATTCTTGAATAATAGAGTAGTTCATTCTGTTTTTGCATTTTGAGATTATTATTTATGCTTGTCCTTGTGCTAGATAGTACTAAGCATTGCTCCTTCATTAGTGGTTCCCACTGTAAGTTATGTTTATATTCAAAAATTCTGCCCTGAGAAGGATCATATTGTGTGAGAAATAATTACAGGCCAAAAGTGGAGAGCCTCTGCTTAAAATGTATTAGAAATTATCTGCTTGATGTGCCTTCCAGTTTCCGTAGTGTGATTCTGTCTAATTATCCCTGGGGATCTGCTAGGCTCTCTGACTATTAAGCAGATAATTTTTTAACATTGGGAAATATTTATTTTCAACTAGATAGTTTTTTGAGCCTGATGCTTTAAGAAGACTATTTCTAATAAAATTATTTAACTATTAAGGACAGATGAGTATTGTTTGTTAATTTGGTCAATCAACTGATGGCATAGAAACTGCCCTATTCCCCTGAAATATGGCTGGAAGTGATAATGTTAAATTTCTGTTCTCCTCAAAGTTGAGATTGTTGCTTCCAACAGACCATTCCTGGGAGAAACATTACTATTTTAGATATACCAATTACTATAGCAGAGCTTTATAAAATTCATGGTTAACTTCATTGAGGCTAGGTTGATAGATGCAAACAAAGTTCAACTCAATTTACATATCTTATATCTGTATGTGTATAATAACTCTCTTTGGTGTGTCTGCCTAGCTTCTGAAAACATTTTCAGAAAGCTCTGCCATTAAGTATTCTTCTAATAAAGTACAAGGACACTGGTGGCTGCCTTTATTATTTATTTGCTCTGCCAAGTTATTAAGGTTTTGAAAGCATTTTGAATTTCATGCTTTTGCTCCAAACTGGGAACCTAGGAAGTATTTGAATTAAAAGTGGAAGACAAATGGTTCAACCTAAATTATCTTTGAGGAAAAAGGACTGTCCACAATGAGCTGTTCAAGATCACATCAAATATTTGAAAACCTGATAGTGTTTTATATGGGGTGTGAGTGGGTGTGTGTGTGCATTTATGTGTAAGGACAGTTTAGGAATGAGTGGATTTGTTGAAGATAAATATTGAGAAAAGAAAGAAAAACTTCAGAAGTTACTATATGTATTAGTTCATTTTCACACTGCTGATAAAGACCAAGACTGGGCAATTTACAAAAGAAGGACGGTTTATTGGACTTATAGTTCTATATGGCTGGGTATGCCTGACAATCGTGGTGGAAGGTGAAAGGCGCTTCTCACATGGTGAGAGATAAAAGAAGAGCTTGTGCAGGGGAACTCCCCTTTTTAGAAGAATCAGATCTTGTAAGACTTATTCACTATCACAAGAACGGCACGGGAAACATCTGCCCCATGATTCAATGACATCCCACCGGGTCCCTCCCACAACACGTGGGAATTCAAGATGAGATTTGAATGGAGACACAGCCAAACCATATCATTATATGAAATAAACACACTCAAGACTTCACAAGGATGAGGAACAATGAGTAGTAGGTTTTTATATTATTTTATTGAACTTGTATCTTTTTTGTTCCAAAAATAATAATATAATAATACAAACAGATTTCATTTTTTTTGGTTGAGGAAATGAAACAGGTTAAAGATAAAATTAGAGTCTAAAAAAGCAATAACAAACAAAATTAAAGATACAAGCGGAGTACATGAAATTAATAATTAGCACAAAAAGTATGGCCAGAAGTAATTATATCCTTGCTAGATTTTAGCCACAAATTTGTCCTTGGGCTTGTTAGCAACCAGTGCAAATGAGGAACACATTATGCATGTGTCTCAGTGTCCCAAAGAGGGAAACAAGCTGATCCACCTGGGTGCACTTATTCCTAGCTGTGATATGTGAAATACAGTTTCCTGTGAGTAAAGAGGAGTTGCATGGCAACTATGGCAAACATCTTCACATTGTAATTATAATAAACACAGTGATGAGTTTTAGAGGGTTGTATCTGTCAGAAATACATCCAATCACCCATGCTATGCAGCATATGCAATGCAATAAGTTAAATCCTAGGTGGTGAGAATTCAAAACAGCATGTCCCTGGTATACAATCTTTAATGGAAGATTTTAACACATCGATCTGGATTACAGTATTCAGTGTCATGTTTTCCAAACTCTGCTATCCAGATCTATGGGATTCCAGGGTTTCAGTGGCTAGAATCAGGGCTTTCTCTTTGCACTCCAACTAAGATTATTCTACTTTCATCTCTATTACACAGTAACTGCTTAGACAAGGCCTTGTTTGTTTAGAGTGTTCCAGAGCTTTTGTTAAAAAATAGAAAGCAATAATGTAAATTGATTGATAAATGAATGGAATGTTTAGATTTCTCTTAGGCAATATTCTACAGAAATTATTCATTTCAGCCAAGTTGTTGTTGTTGTTGTTGTTAGTGGACTGTTTTTTAAAGCATTTTTAGGTTCACAGCAAAATTTATTGGAAGGTAGAGAGATGTCCCCATATATGCAGAGCCTCCCCCATTATCAACATTCCTCCATTAGAGTGGTACATGTGCTACAATTGATGAACTTACATTCATACCAAAGCCATTATCACCAAAATCCATAGTTTACATTGGGGATTACTCTTGGTGTTTTAGATTCTTTGGGTTGACACCAATTTATAATGGCATGTATCCACCATTATAGTATTACACACTGTAGTTTCACTACTCTAAAAATTCTCTGGCAGGTTTCAATGAGTGTTATATAGCAGTGAACTGAGTATGCTTTTTGACAAATACTGGAAAGCAGATCTTAATGTTGTTCTGAAAAAGAATAAAATCATATCTTTAAACCATCAGCTGAGCTTACAGTAGACTTAGCTTTCTTTTTAAAAAATTGAGGAGTGTCAAACTGAAAAGAACATCCATTAATGTGGATGAGATTTTCCTAAAAATAAAACAAAAGTTTGGTTTAATGCACACCCTGAGGGTGAAACTGCTAGGTTATATGTCATACCTGCATTGGTTTTATCTGAATTATGTTGGATTTTATGGTGTGTCTATCTTGCTAATTAAATAGTATTGGTAAAGTATAATATTCTTTATAAATTCAGCTGAACACTGGAAGATAACTTTTTCAATTGTATTCATAGGTTATTAAATAAGTCAGCTTTATGAAGAATCTGTTTATCTACACACCAGCTGGAGGTTATCTTCTTCGTATAATTACTCTTTATGGTAGCAAGTAGGTACCAAGGGCATTTCTTGGCTAATATTGCTTCCAATTTAAGAAAATAAAGCCACTTTGTTTGCATATAGAGAGTGGGGGATCTTTCTCTTCCCCATGCAGAAATATATGAATTTCACTTACTCAAAGATACTCTCAAAGTATCAATATGGGCTTTTAAATTTTAGTTTTCTAGATGACTTCTATGTTTTATCCCATATAATAAATCCATCAAGAGAAAATTCTTCTTATACTGAGTAAGCTTAGCATATTAAGATATATGTCAAGGGGAGGCAGAGCATTAGGAAAATACCTAATGCATGTGGGGCTTAAAACCTAGATGACCTAGATAATAGGTTGATAGGTGCAGCAAACCACCATGGCACATGTATACCTATGTAACAAACCTGCATGTTGTGCACATGTATCCTAGAAACGAAAATAAAGTAAAAAAAAAAATAAAGGAAATAAATGATGAAAAAAAGAAAAAGATACATGTTCTGCATGATATTTCCAAAACAAAGATTTATTTTGAGCTAAACCCAGAAACATACCCTTCCTCTTAAAGAATTATGGAGCTCAGTCTTCCAGCTTCAACAGGAAGAAACTGGGAGACATTTTCAACGGACTTCCTTATTAGCTAGAAAATTCCCGTTTTGGCAACAAAGGTATTGAGGTAGGACAGTGGTCCATCAGGAAGGGCCATAATCACAGAGCTGTGAAAGTAAACAAATAGGTAGTGTCTGGAGATCACCATTCAAAATGGTCCTTAAAGTACAGAGGCTGGAAATATTGCTTGGGACATTATTAAGCAGTTTTTTTTTTTAAATCAACATGCTTTTCAGGGGTCATCATTAGAAATCAGCCAGAAAGTGGCCAATTGAGTTTGAACAAACCATCTCCATTGGTGGAAATCAAACATGACCTTCTATGGTCTCAGTCACCAAATTGATGTTTTAAATAACCAAGCATTTATATCTCATTTAGTTGCAAGATCTGAAGAATAAACATTATTTTCACATCGGTATACCATACATGAATTCTTTTGAGGCATTAATAATATATAGTCAGGCAAATTTGATAAGACCCTTAGTGACTGTTTCTGAGTTCTGATATATATAGCAATTGTATCTATCAGGGTTCTTAGCTGTAGGCTAAAGAGTCTGACTCTGATTTAAGCAGAAAATAAATTTTTAAAAACCATGTGAGTAGATCACAAAATACCCCAAACATTGAAAACAAAGTACAGAAAAAGAGTAGGACAAAGGATGCTAGGGTGCAGTCAAGACCTTAGCCAAATTCATGGCACAGAAGAGGAACAGGTCTCTACCACTGAACACAGGATGATCCAGCTTCTATGGACATCATAGACTGCTCTTAAAAGCACTGCTACTTTTGCCCCAGAAATCATCACATTTCCCCATGGCCACTCTTGGCCATCAGAATGTATTTTCTGTTGCCCCTGTTTCTTTAATATCCTTCTGTCAGTGTATTTCAATTCAAAAACCATAGAGGGTGTTTCTTATGCTAAAATCTAGGTTATGTGTCTGCATCCTAGATGCACAAAGAGGTTGAAAAGCAATCACAGAGCTTTTCAGCTTCAAGGAAGACATAGGATTTGCCTCTCACCCAAAATACTTAATATTTAATGAATGCTTCTTCTGTGTTAGGCACTGTTGTATGAGTTTAGTCGCATAATGTGGAGAATTCATTAAACTAGGAGAGATTCAGGAAGCTATATCAAATATGTAGAAAAGGGTGAAATAATCACTTAACTCATGTTCTGGAACATATTCCAAGTAGTGTTGTAAATAGAGAAGGAATCGTTTTGGAATAATTTATGATACTATTTTTTTAGGATAAAAGTAAAAGTATAAATCTCCCTAGATTGGTCTACCATTCCAAAATTTCAGTACCTGGAAGTTTGCTCTATAAATGCTTTGGTGAAGAATTTTTCATTGGGTTGATATATCTGTTTTTAGAAGAATGCTCCATAGAGATCAGAATTTTTTTCTTTCTTGAGCCACTTCAGAGAGAACTCAGTGAACTAGCTGCCAATCTTGGCATTCAGTACCCCCAGAGAGCAGTGTTATTTACCAAATTGGTTTTAGCTGACTACCAGAGAAGCAGAAATGTGAAGCAAACACCTAACCCCTTCCACATGTTGAATCCAGTACCAGGGAAGTAAAACTTAACATTTATAAAGAATTATATAATTTCAAATTTTTTCTGTCAATCAAATTCTTACTCCAGCATTCTAATGTCTGAAGAATACTGGTAAGTAGTCTCAGGGTACCAAAGACAGGAGAGAGAGAGAGAGAGAAAGAGAAAAGAGAGGGGAAGGAAGGGAAGGGGAGATTAGAAAAGAGAGAGAATATTTGACTTTTATAAGTGTGGACACAAAAAGATAAAATAAAAATGTACTCTTGATGCTGTCAGTAATATAATCATACAGTCTGGCTCTCTTCACTTCCTGATCACGTTCACTCTTGAAACACAAAATCAATTCCAGCTCCCTGAAGTCACTTGTTGTGGGTCACCATTAATATCCTAATTGCAGAAACTACTTTGAAATTTTTTAGTCTGGCATCTTAATCATGTTTGACCACTCTGTTCTTGTAAGCTCCCATTCAGGGCACAATCTCCTAATTTCTCATGTATCACAGACTAGTCTTACATGTCTCCTAGGCAAGCCTCTCCTTTGACCAATCCCATCTGTTTCTTAGACGTAAATCCTTAGGTTCTCTCCCCTGTTCTCATCTAATTTTTTCCCTTTCCTGGGTGGTTTTATCAATGGCCTCATCTACCAACAACATAAGTCATTAATTTCAAATCTCCAGCCCAGGTCTCCCTCCTGAGCTTGTGTGTTCTATGGCCAGCTTCTTATGCAGGGAATATTTATAACTAAATGTGCCATTGTAAGTGCAGCATGCTTAAACTCGAATAACCTTCCCAGACAGATGCTCCAGAAAGTAGTATCTTTCTGATAATGTGATTAAATGATAGGTATCGTGGTACAAGCAGCTGGATGAGTAAAACCAGAGGATTGTATTTATGGAAAAATAGGAAAACAAGAGAAGTTAAATATTCAGTATTTAAAAGTTGAACATGTCATAAAGAGAAAATAGATGGTGTAACTGAATGCATTTTTAAATTGAAATCTACTGTGTAAAATTTTATTATTATTCCAATAGACTATAAGTTCCATTAAGTGTAGGACAAAGACAGTCTTTCCTACCACTACACTGCAATTTCTCCAGTAGTTGTGTTTTAATAAACATTTGTGGATTTATGGTGATGTTATAATAATGCCAATAGTGATGGTGATATTAAAGGTATTTTGCAGTAACGTGTCAATTATTTGTTACTGGTACATTTTAGGTGCTCAGTAAATTTTAGTGGATAAAAGATAAAAGACTAATTTTTTACACATTTGGGTTTTTAAAATTTTTTAAAATTTAATTTAATTTAATTTGAAATTCCAGGATCCACATGCAGGATGTGCAGATTTGTTACATAGGTAAACGTGTCCCATGGTGGTTTACTGCACCTATCAACCCAGCACATAGGTATTGAGCCCTGTATGCATCAGCTATTTATCCTGATGCTCTCCCTCCCCCTGCCCCCGGCAATAAGCCCCAGTGTGTGCTGTTCCCCTCCCTGTGTCTAGCACACATTTCTTTTATAAGTTGGAGATAGCTAGCTCTAGGTTGTGGGTAGAGATTCCTAATTCTGGAGATAGCTTCGCCAGGCCCATATGGGTGTGCAGGGAAGAAAGGAAAAGTAGTTGCTGATACTATAGAGGCACATCTCCTAGAGAATGTAGGGGAGGGTGGGAGAGATAGGGGATAGAATTTCTAGGTTCCTCTTTCATACCCATCCTGGCTTTTCAAGCTTCCCTTGGGAATGAACGACAAACAGAAGAAACAGATATGTTCTTAGTTCCTTTGTGCCAGTCCCAGATGCCTCAGAAACACAAATAATAGTTTCCAGAAAATAATGAGAGACTGTATGTGTGTGGGTGTATTTGTGAGGTTGGTAGGGACAGAATAGGAGTCTCAGTAAAATAGTAAACAGAGAGATGACAAATGTTACTCAGTTACTGGGTGTATCGGGAGCTAAGCTTCTTTCCAGCTGTGGAGAAAGAATACGCATAAGAACAAAAGCTACAGGTGTTTCTACTAGATACCACCTAGGCTGGTGCTATTACACACATAGACACACACAGATACACACAGACACACACATATAAATATAACCACATATAAATATAATATTAAAAGCATGATTATAAATATCATATCATATGGTTAGAAAACTGTGATTAATTTTCTTAAATCTATGGTGCTAAGTAAGAGGAAAGGTCATTTGCCAGGAATTAACAGTGTGGAGTCAGGTTTGTAGTTAAAACATTATCAAAGTTATTTGAGAAAAATTCATTGTGAAAGGTAATAGGAAGTCAGTGAAATGCAGAGCAATAGTGAAAGTCAAGAGAAATCAGCCCATGGTTTTAGTGGGAAAAAAAAATACTTTCATGATTGTCTTCAGCAAACATGATTCCGTCTAAATTTTCAAAATTCTTAGAAAAGAGGTACCATATTATTTCTTTACACAGATAAAGAATTAAGGCACAGAGAGGATAGTTCCTACCCTGAGATCATATAGCTTACCAGCAGTTTTTCAGTCTGTATTGTGAGTTGACAGAGGTTTTCTTCCCTCCAAAACCTTGTCCTTGATTTATGTCATATAAAGGAATAACTGAGGAGGTTTCAAATGCAGGTTTAATGCAGAATAGAATTTTGTTTCTTCATCCAGTTATCTCTGAAATTGCCAAATTGCTAGTTAAAAACAAAACCTAAACAGAAACTTTCATTCATTGCTGAGCTGGTGGAAGTAGAAAATGGTGCAGCCATTTTGAAAGACAGCATGTCAGTTTCTTACAAAGCTAAACTTAGTGCTACCACATAATCTAGCCATCGTTCTTACAGATATTTATACACATGATTTGAAAACTTACATCCACACAAAAACCTGCATGCAAATGTCTATGGATGTTTCAGTCATAGTTTCCAAGAACTAAAAGCAATCAAGATGTCCCTCAATAGGGGAATAGTTTATCCACGCTACATTCAAACACTGAAATACTATTTAACAATGAAAAGGACTGAGAGATCCAATCTTGAAAGACATAGTTCAATAACAAGTACATATAGGTAAGCGAAAGAAGATAGTCTTAAAAAGCTATGAGTATATGCCACTTATATGATATTCTGGAAAAGGAATTCTGTAGAGTTGGTAAAACAGATTAGTGGTTGTCAGTAGATCAGGGAAAGAGGGGAAGATTGGGCAAGGGAAGCAAACTGTATATCTCAGAACAGTGCAACTGTTCTGTATGATATTGTAATGTTGAATGCATAACACTATGAATTTCTCAAAACCTTTGGAACTTTACAGTACAAAGAGCGAATCTTAAAGTATATAAATTAAAATCAAAAACTTTAGGAGGTTGTGGATGTCAGGATGGAATGCAAAATGTAGTAAAAAGATCTAAGTGAATTGTAAGTATATGAAATAACCTCACTGAAGGGGAAAGAGGATAAGATAATGACCTAAGTATCTTTGGAAATGAGTAGAGTCTACAAGCTTAAAGGCAAAAGAAATTATATATAAACACAATACTATAATTAACAAAGGTTTTTCCATTGTGGTGGGTATAGGTTAGCAGTTTGGAAGCTGCTACACAAGTATACCAGAATTGAACAAATAAGCAAATGCAGGGATCATGATTTCTAACTTTCGTTCAATATTGTTCAAAATAGAATTACCATATGATCCGCCAATTATACTTCTAGGTGTATATTCAAAAAATTTAAAGCAAGGATTTGTACAAATATTTATACACCCATGTTCATAACAACATTATTTACAACAACCAAAATGTGAAAGCAATGCATGTTTATTAACAGATAAATGGACAAACAAAATGTGGGATATATGTACACTGGAATATTATTCAACCTTAAAAATAAGGGAATTCTGACACATGTTGCAAGATGAACTTTGATTGCCTTATGCCAAGTGAAATTAGTCGGTCACAAAAAGACAAATACTGCATGATTTTATTTAAATATGGTACATAGAGCAGTCAAATTCATAGAGACAGAAAGTAGAATGATAAATACCAGAGGCTGAGGAGAGGGGCAATGGGGAGCTCATTGTTTAATGAGTATGGTATAGAGTTTTAGTTTGAAAAGATGAAAAAAGTTCTTGGGATAGATAATGATGATGGATATACAACAATATGAATTTATTTAATGCCACTGAACTGTACATATAAAATGGTTGACTGGAATTTTTAATAAATATAATTTACCATAATAAAAATACATGGATGACAGATAGTATTGCAAATTTTAACTCATAACATGAAATAATTTGAGAAATCTGATATGCACATTTAATCTGTTGTTATTTTACTGGTCCTGCAAAATGAATTAGTGTACTTAAGCACCTAGAAAAAAATATTGAACTTACGCATTGATAAAGATATTAGGGTTTTAGTAATTGCACATATTCTAAGAAACTGTAATTCTGTGAACAAGAAAACAAAGACATATATAAAGTTAACTGTGTACCAGCAGATAACAGCCTTCTCTTTCATCAGTAATATAAGAGAAAGACATTCCATTAAACAAACTTATTGCCCTCTTTGCTACCTCCACCTGCCCCTTAACCCATATTATTACTTGCATCAATCTTGAGTCACAAAGAATCACTTAAGCCTCTCTGAGCTACACTCTCTGACTTTTAACACCAAACACTTTCTTCACATAACATATTTGTTGCTCCATACATTATCTGGATAAAAAACTCTCCCAACAGAAGGACTATTAACTTTCACTATCGCTTTGATTTATTAACCTGGGACAGTAAAAGATTTTTTAAAAATCCAATAATGTTAACAAAACTGAGTAGCTCATCCTTTGTAAATCCATTGTTCATTGCATATAAGACATTTTATATTAAAAACCTTAGAAAAATTCGTTTTGATAGCTATTATAGGATAATTTTGTATTATAAGTCATTTTCTACAGACATATGGCTGTAAGTATGTGATATATATACCATTTCCTTCTCCTAAAACTTGCATAGGAGTTTCCCACCTCTACTAGCATTAGTATTGGTCATTCTTTTACCACAGGCAGAGGTGAGCCAGCTCACTCTTCCACTGTGTTGAAAAGTAGTGATTCTCATTCCACAGGGGCAAATGATTCAGGAGTGAGATATCACAAAATAACCATGATTTATAAAAAGGATTGTATAAAAACATGACCTTAATGAATAACTCTTCAATAAATACTTATCATGGTATCAGGTAGATTCAAAGTTTCTTTTGCAGTCTTATTAGGTAGTTGGAAGAGATGAATAGAATTCTGGAATATGGGCCAGATGGCATATTTGAAACCCAGTGGGATAAGCCAGATGGAATGCTGATTTTCTGCCCATTTATGCATGAATAGGAAATAGGTAGGGGGATGGTCCTGAAGCCTGTTGACAATAATGATTTTCCAGAGGTTTCCTGTTGTTCCTGTGGTTGGTGTGTGCATATGTGTGTATGTGTTTGGTGTAGATATATTTAGATTAAAATAGGAGGAGTGACTTTTAAAATAGAAAAAGTGAGTGGATAGCAATTGGCCATCATTGTTATAGATTCCTAATTCTGAAAAAAGATGTACCAATTTTAAATAATTATGAGCAAAAGAAAAGCAAGCTGTTAAAAAGAAATTAAGCTAATTAGCATTAATAAGTATAATGTATTGTGGGATACTTTTTGCGTGAGCTTCACTGAGTGCGGTGCTTTTTTGTGTGCACGTGAGAGAACATTAAAAATAGAAATCAAGTTAGGAGGAAAGGACTTATACACAGTGAGAACAAAGTGGGGTTGAGAAGTAAAGTTTTGGTGGGTTCCTGTGACTTTACCACCCAAAGGATTGTTTGTACATTCCTAGGCATTTGTCCTTTTCAATTTATACCAGGCATGGGGGAGGTAGGGTAATGATTTTCAAAGTGGCTATTTCTTGAAAACCATAGATTGTTTGTTTGTTTGTTTGTTTGTTTTAACTCAAATAACAAATTAGCATACTGAATGCTTTAGTTCAGCTGGTATAACAAATTATTATAGGCTAAAACAACAAACTGATTTCTCTTGGTTCTGGAGACTGGAAGTTGAAGATCAAGACACCAGCCAACATGGTTGTGTTCTTGGTGAGGGTCCTTCTCCTGGTTATGTCCTCACATGCCTTACTTTTGTGCATGCAGGCAGAGAAAGAGAGAGAAAGAAAGAGAGAGAAAGAAAGAAACTCGCTGTTTTTTCCTCTTTTTTATAAGAGCTCTTATGATTCCATCATGGAGACTCTGTCCTCAAGACCTCATGTAAACCTAATTACTTCCCAAAGGCCTCCCCTTCAAATACCATCACACTGGTGATTAGGGCTTCAACACCTGAATTTGAGGGAGACACATTTAGTCCATAGCTGTGAGCCAGAACACACACACACACACACACACACACACACACACACATACATACCCCACCACACATTCATGAACTAAAAGCAAATGTTTCCTCAAACAATATTTATCTTTACCATGAATCACGCAGCAGTAGTTTCCATTGGTTTTTTATTCTATTCTAGTTACCACTTAAATGCTCGTTGTGATCCATTAAATTGGTTTCATGACTCATTAATAGGCTACAAAAACGAAAGCTCTGTGGTAGTGAGTTTGATAAATTATTTTTCTAAAATGCTCATCCTTAATCCTCAACATTTACCTATCCTTTTTGAATTTTCTGATCATGAGTCAACAACTCCTGAAATAATCTTTTCCTTCAAAGAATCTCAAAATAGTTATGTAACAATTGTACTATTACAGTTTATTTTGTTGTTCCCTGTTCATTTAAGATAAAATTTTCCTTAAACCAAAAAGCAGAAAATTAGTTAAATTGCAGCAAACAAATAGTAAGAAATGATGTTTATTCTAAGAAAATAGTATCCTCTTGTGTTATGTGAAAACTAGTGAAAGTATCACAAAGCACGTTGTAGCCAGTGGTCCTCCCTTAACTTGTTATGTGTCGATTTCCTGATTCTAAACTTAAGGGGGAGCAAAGAGTGAGATGGGCATGGCATGTATTTTGGCAGTGACTGGCAAGGAGCCAGTGCGATTCACAGTCATTCAACCTGCCGCTCCCTTTGCTTCCTCTTTGTGCTCCAGAATTTTTCAAGTTTAATTCCTTGCTCTTGCCCTGCTTATCATTGTACTTTTACCTTAACCTTGAGCTCAGCAGTCCCAGTTGGTAAAGCTCTGTTACTTGAAGCAGCAAGCAACTTTTTATTTAAAGTTAGAAACTTTTTTGTACTATTTTTTTTTTTTTTGATGAAAATACTTCACTGCTGGAAACTGTTCTAACTCCCGCTAAGACTTAGTCTATGCTCCTGGATTTTTCAGAAGCCTTTCCTGCCCCCATGGTGCTTTTGAATAGATTGCTTTTTTCAATTATCTATAGCATATCTTCAAAATGCTCCTGTGAAGGTATGTGTGTTTGCACCTCATGAAATCATTCTACATACAGCTTGACTGAACACAGCTAAAGGTAAGCCAGAATCAAGAATAACTAATAACTTAGGCCTTAAACAATTAAGGAGCTAAAACAATACAATTGTCCATTTAAAAGACTAATGGCAGTGTTTTATGATCTTTGCTTACTATTTATATACAATTACCATGCGGTACAATATGGATTGTGCATACAATTAAGCATGTGCCAAATGCACTTGTTATAAGTTTTATTTGATTACCACTCTAAACTTTATTCATGTTTATACAATTTCATAGTTCATTGCTCATTTAACATCTGCTCATAATTTTAAAATTGCTGGGAAATTGCTCTGTACTTAGGAATTAAGGGGTAACTTGGCACCAAATAGGAGATTAGGTTCCTGAACTCTATACATGACTCATTGAAAAGTGAGATGTGTGACCTTCGAGCATATCATTTAATATTCTGGGTTCTCAGTTTCTCCAAATATATACATTTATAGTAGACAAACAGATAGAGAGATGGATGAGAAAGAGAGACAGAGAGTGTGTGTTTGTTAAATTGCAGCAAACAGAGAGAACAGAGTTATCAGAGCATGAATAAAAGGGAGGATTAGTAAACAAATAGGCCATGTTTAAAGACTGTCAGAATAAGTATTTATTAAATAATTTGATTGAAATTTTTTCCTTAATTGATCACAGTTTAAATCTTACAAAATAAAATTCAGATTTTACACAATCAAAATAAATACAGAATAGCTGGGTGCGGTGGCTCATACTTATAATCCCAGCCTATATAGGTATGAGGTATAATCCTCATACCTATAATTTTTGGAGGTCAAGGTCGGTAGACCTCTTGAACCCAGGAGTTCGAGACCAGCCTGGGCAACATGGGGAAACCTCATCTCTACTAAAAATACAAAAATTAGCCTGGTGTGGTGGTATGCACCTGCAATCCTAGCTACTTGGGAGGCTGAGGTAGGAGGAGTGCCTGAGTCTGGGAGGCAGAGTTTGCAGTGAGCCAAAATTGTGCCATTGCACACCAGCCTGGGTGATAGAGCCAGAACTTGTCTCGAAAACAAAGAAAGAATAAATGAGATAATTGAACAATGTATTCTTTGTTTCAGTTTATCTTTGTGTTGTGACTCTTGCTTTTGTTCAAGATTATTCTTACAGTTTTGGTGTAGGAAGCTAATAGATTAATCAAATATATAGTTTGTTTTAAAACCTTTGGAATAACATTGTATTCTGTTTTATTTAACTATATGTGTTTCTCTGTAAAGTAAATATCTGAAGTAAAAATTATGTAAAAACAAAATTATAATAAATTAATGCAATGTATAAAATGTTAAATATGTGAAACAATGGAAGAAGATAATTTCTAAGTTCTAATTAAATATAATTTAAGATGTTCTGGAAACATTAGCTGAAAACAAGGAAGGAAAAAACAACAAAAACAAGATACTTGTTCTTCTAGATTGTGTCTTTGATGTTAAATTAGATAACCAGTTCACATACTTGTAATATATTACAAAATGAGTGGAAATATTTAGACCAGTAATATTGTTTTTAAACTGTCAGAAATTAAAACTACTTATTTTGTATCCGTTTTAAATTGTAGGAGGCCGGGTGTGGTGGCTCATGCCTGTAATACCAGCACTTTGGGAGGCCGAGGCAGGCGGATCACCTGAGGTCAGGAGTTTGAGGCCAGCCTGACCAACATGGAAAAACCCCTTCTGTATTAAAAGTACAAAATTAGCCAGGCATAGAGGCGCATGTCTGTAATCCCAACTACTCCAGAGGCTGAGGCAGGAGAATTGCATGAACCCGGGAGGTGGAGGTTGTGGTGAACCGAGATCGTGCCACTGCACTCCAGCCTGGGCAACAAGAGCAAAACTCCATCTCAAAAATAAATAAATAAATAAATAAATAAATAAATAAATAAATAAATTGTAATTTTTATCAGTATGCCTCAGATCTTGTAAAAATTTTTACCACTTATGTCAAGACAAATAATTGTATTGTAATATGGTGATGTCAAAATATTTAATAGTCAAAGATCTGGAATCACTGACTTTCCAAAATAGTCATTCTTGGACCTCATACATATATTCTATTTTCTTTATAAATCAGAATTTTCTGTAGCTTAAAAGTATATTACCAGTTTGTGTTCATTGTATGTTTTTATACCTTAAATTTTATTTTTTGTCTTAAGAATATTTGTTCTCTTCTCCTAAACATAGTTCAATGATTCCCTTTAATGATGCTATTTTTGGAGTTTTGGCTTCACAGAATTTGAATGTTTTTGTTATATTTTACTAGTTTCCATGACAACATAATCATTTTCTTCTTTGCCTTCTTTAGCTTGAAAAAAATAATTGACGGATGTCTCTTGCTCTCAATACCGTTTACTTTAAAAATTAAATAAAACCATAAATAATAACAGTTGCAAAGTATAGTAGGAAAATTGCCCAACTAAACTAATTAGTCATGTATAAAATTTGAGTTAATAACAACAGATCATGTTTGATATTACATTTTTTGTATGAAGAAGAAAACATGACAACCATGGGTGTGTAGAAGGGAGTTTTGTAATTTCCTTATTTGAAAGAAAGGTGACCTGGGATAAATTCTATTTTGTCAGTACCTACGGAGGTAATAGGAAGAAAGATAACAAAGATAGATTTTACATATTGGTGAAACATTGAAAAACAAGTCTTCTTAGAGAGAGAGGAAAAGGAAGCAGAGAAAAGACATAGATATTGTCACAGTGTGTGAAATATGAATGACACTTAGAAAGTTTAAGTAGCAAAGATGAGTGTTTTCCATTTTATAGTGAGTTCAGTTTTGTTCTCCTTTGCATGGGTTGGGAATAAAGACTGACAAATCAGTGCTTAATAGCAGCATTAATGGTGCTAATTCCTAGCCAATAATAATGGGCAATAGTGAATCATATTTTGTCACCTGCTAATTGTCATGATTAGTGTTAGCAGTTGTAACTGAAGCAGAATATTTGAGGCACTGCAGAGGAAGCAAGATTCAGGAGGTTGCTGCCGAGTAGTCCAGGAAAGTTTTGACACATGCTGAAGTTATACACATTCTGTTATGGTAATAGAAATGTCAGGAGTAATCAGTGCTCATGAGCAGCTCATCTCCTTTCTGCACAGATTTTTTCATGGAGTTCCTTCTATTCTTTTTCAACATCCATCAGTTTAGTTCTTCAGCCACACTTACTACAAAATCCTTCTCCATCTAGAAATATTTTACCTTCCATTTAAAGTGTTGGAGCCTCTAGGTAAAGGCAGCTTCCTCACATCTGGGATAAAAGGAAAAAAAAAAAAAAAAAAAAGAAGGTCAACACAGGCATGATAGTTATTCTTGTGATTTTATTATCTTTAATAAAGTTCCCTAAGCATTGCCCTGATTTCAAAAGAATAAAGATGTATCCAGGGTTAGAATTAGGGATATGTCTTGTTGATAAAGCCTTAATTCAAATGACTTAAATTATATTAAAGTGTGGCAGCTATTGCATGTTAATATCTTTATATCAAAATATTTTAATTTCTGATTATCTGTACATGTCTCATGCTACTGGTCACTTCTCTGTATTATTTTTATTAGTCTGTGTTCAACTAGTTAATAATATTAATTAGTTGGCATTATTGATAATTAACTATATATTTAATAACCCTAACCAATACTTTAAAATATTTTTAATATGTTGGCATGATTCAATTTATCTTTGATTATTTATAGTAATCAGGTTGGCAGTTACTATTTTAAACATCATGGTCTTGCATGTGTCATACTTAACTTTTCTAAAATTATAGCACTTTTTTCATTATTTTAAACACTAAAGATATTTATAAGATTGTTGAATGAATATTTGTAATGTCCCTGTTTGTATATATGGTTGTTACTAAGCTATGTTAAACAATTGAGATTTTAAAAAAATTTTCCAAAGCTTTCTCTTTTTTTTTTGTTGCTTGAGTAAAATAACAGAAAAATAACCATAGATTTTTGTTTGTTTAATGCAGCCAGTGTTTACCCTAATAATCTAAGTAGAATAAATCAGTGGGAATAACTGACAGACCATTTTTCCAGAAATAATAAGACACTTGAAAGAGAAATCTGTTGGGAGAGTGCACAGACATTATTTAGATAATTAGCCCTATTTTCCACCTTATCTGGTAAAATTGTATATTTTTCTTGCAATTTAAATTGACTAATATTAATGGAACCTTATATGTATAAATATTTATGTGTTAATAGATTTTACAAAAGGCAACTAAAATATTTTATATATAAATATCAAACACATAATTTGCTTTTCTGGAGAATAAATTCTTTTTATATGAAATAAAAATGAGAGATACACTGACAGGTTATTTTGATTTATGAATTATATGACTTTTTAAAAAATCTACATTTTTGGAATAAAAACGTCTTTACATTGAAATACTGTTATTCTAATAAACACTGTATTTTCACAGGTTATTCTAATTTTAATACACAATGAAGCTAACTGACACACGTATGGTACTGTTTAAAATTTTTCATGAATTAAAAGGGATATTTCATTTACTTTTCCCAGTATAGCTATTTTTACACAATATCTAGTGATTATAAGCACTTCTTTACAATTTGTGAATAATTCCCATTTTTAAACTTTTCTCTAGAAATCTATTAGTTAAATTTAAGCTGAGCAAATAAGATGTGTATATTAAGAAACATATATGTAAGTCTGTTGAGGTTTTATGAACACTTTTTCTTATGAAAGTCTAACTAGTAGAACCATTTGTATACTTGAGCAGATTAATTCAAATAACTTTCTGGTGTACTGCTTAGTATTTAGCATTGTCTATAAAATGTGTGGTTTCTCAAGAAGCTTAAAGTGACTTTCTGAATTGGTGTGTATCTGAAAGCACATGTTTTTTTCAGAAATACTCTTTTAATAGGTTAATAGTTACATATATTTAGATATGATAAAAGCTTCAAATGCTTTCAAGCCTAAAATGTACTAATGACCAGTCTGCTAATATCGCTTTATTCGGTGATTCTGTCTCTGTCTTCTGAATAAATTGTGGAACTTGAGGAAGGGTAAGGAAGAGGTAGAGATAAATATCTGTGAAGAACTTTTCATACGTAGATCAAATTTGTGTATCTTTCACCTTCCAAAGAAGTTTTTCTGCAGGATCATCATATTTGCAAACAGTGTAACAAGACTTTAGTAATCTCTCTGTATTGCCTGCCTTTGTTTTGCTTGTCTTTCCTAGATAAAATCATTCAACTCTAATCTATAGACTTTCACAGCCCTATATTCTGCAAGCATCTAGACAGCGAGTCAGTCTTATGCCAGCCATTATTTTGATCTTTTACCCTGGTTTCCAGTGCCCGAATCTGATATCATCTCCGCTAAATTAACTCTGCTTTGATTCTCTTTGAGAGTATGATTTTTTTCCTGAACTGAAAATCCTGTTTAGTACATAATTTTTAGTACATATTTTTCCAGATATTAGAATCTTTTCTCAAGTCCCAGTATTTGTTTTCAGATCTCCATGATTCCATCTTCTTATCAGTCTGGACTTTAGCCCCACTTGTTGATAAACCCAGCTCCAAAGTTCAGACTTCCTGAAATCTCTCATATTTCCTGTTACAGAGCCCTGGCCCAATTTATTGAACCTCTATATGCACCAACCATTCCTTTCACCAAACTAACTGTAATTATAAGACCAGACTAACAAGAGAACTTGAGCAATTTGGCCAGCCTGGTGGGTCTGGACATGCCATATTTATTGAAAACATTTAAAATATCAGCATAAAATTATTGACTCCTTTTAAAGCATAATGGATTCTTAAATAGAAAAAGCCATATTGCAGTGTTCCACTTTCATAGCTACAAATTGATGATTCTTCCAGTTACATATGGTATCTCCTTGACTTAGTATATCTATTACACATATTTGACAAACAAGCAAGATCAACATATTTTGCCTGCCCACTAAGTATTGATCTTCATTTTAGACACTTTGATCAGATAAAATATAAAATACTAAATATATATGGCCCCTTCAGAAGTTTATTAACTTACTGGTCAGGCAAAGCATAGATGTGTATTTAGGGTGATTGGGCCACCTCAAAGTAAATATATGGAAAATACAGTTACATAATTCTGATTAAATGTAAATATCTGCTCGAAATTAAGGAGATAAAAATGCATGAAGAATTCAAAGAACTCAAAGCGAGTAACGAGTGGCTTACATGATGTTGTATTAGATGCTATTAGGGGTTATTCATCAAAAGTCAGTATAGGTCAAAAAAAACCCTCATTGTTACAGAAGTTACTTCCTTAGAAAGCTCACAGTAACAATTTCAGATTAAGAGTTTCCCTGCCATAGTCTGAGTGATATCAAAAATACATGAGGAGCTTTATGCTGAGTGACATGACACATCAGAACCTATTACTGGCTTTGAGAGTGATTTAGGATTAGAAAGGATATTGTAAAACAAGAAGTTATACAAGTAGTCATTAGTCAAACATATCTTCAGTGTGACGGAAATCAGATAGCAGGATGCACTGGATATTTTAACTACATTTATAACAGGAAACCAAAATATTGATAGAAAATACACCAGAATAAATTATTGGGGAAGACTGTTTTATAATGGTATAAGTAGTTTCCTCTGAACAAATGTTTCAGGAAACTGTATTTGCCACATATTTGAATTTCATTTTATCTAATAATAGGAATCATTTTCATAGGCATGTTCAATAGGTTTTTGTGAGACCTCCAAACCTAGTCTGAGAAATTTCACAGCTCCTTCTGAAACAACATGCTTTTATAATGGGGCCCTGTTGCGTGTAGGGAAAGCCAAAATTTCAGCCAATCGTAGTATTTAGTTTAGTGAGATGAGATCTAGAGTAATTCTAAGGCTTTCAGTGTATCCTAGGTTTTCAGGCTCTCCTCACGTTGCTCCAGTTTGATGTATAAATCTCTTCTCCCTAATTATAAGTGTAGTTTAAATAGTTAAAATGAGAAAAATTTATTGGAACTAAAGTCAAATGAAATATAATTAAATAGGAGGCAATTGTATAACTGTCATTTTTTATATGCAGTGTTGGTTGGTAAAGCAGTTCCAAGTTAATTAATCTACCGGTGTCCTGATTTGTAGTATTTGTTAACTTCTGTGGTATAACTACTTCATCTTTGGTCAATTTCATTCTACTAATTGGTTCACATAATTTCCTAATATTTAACAATGGCACTCAGGAGCCAGCAGTGCAGGTTCCAGTACAACATTAATATGCAGTTCTTTAACCTAATAGATGTAGGAGAAGACAGCTTTATTATATAGGATTTCAGGCCTGTAACAAATGCCATTAAGATCAAATATGTTATTACTTTCTGCTTGAGTTTGTTTTGTAAATGTCTGAAGACATAGTTTCCCACTTGGAAGTTCTCTGTAAAATAATGATACTGTATCATCAGTACTTGTGTTTCTCTCCACAGCCTATCCACAGTCCCAATGATTTCTAAGAAAGAACACCCACCCCATCTCAATCTTTGTGAGATGGCCACCTCCTGGGTTTAAAAATGGACTTTTAACTGGCCGTATCCTCAAATAATAGAATGAAAACAAGACATCCTCACTTCATCTTCCCATAACCCTTCTAAATGGAAAATAGCATTTTTATTTTACAGATGAGAAAGCTCAAGCTCAGAAAGATTAAATTTATTTTTCTAAGATCATTCATACAATAGCTCAGACACTCCCCAGGCTTTTCTTCTTCTTTTTTTAACTTAAATTATACAGTGATTTCTGGTTCCAGCAAAAGTGCGGAGTGGATGAAAGAGGATTGTCTTCCATTATAATGTATAGCCATAATCAAAAGAACGATATTTATGGGTATGAAAAGGAAGAAGGCTTAAGGTCTGAGCAGGGATCCTGCAAACTGATGTTACATAAACACATATTGGATCAAACAAAAGTCCCATGGGCAAGGAGATAAACTTTCAATGCTCACAGGAGAAGAAATATGTTTTGTCTTGTCCACATAGAGGAGGTTAATTTGTATTCTGTCTATCCAAGGAAGCAATAAAGAAGTTTGAAATTACCTAGATGTTTTGGTAAAGGAAAAGGCAGACCCATTAAAAATCAAAGCCCTAGTCTTTTTGCATATTCTGACATTGAATCCAGGTTATATCACCCATTTTGCTGGTCTCCTAAGTGAAGAATATAAACCAGTGAGTTATGGAACTGTGAAGATCCTAAGATGCCAATGAAAAGCAGACCAACCAAACCATTCTATAAAACAATTACCATCTATAGAGTATAGAAAAACCACAGGAAAAATTTAAAATTCCTATCGAACATGAGCTAACAATAAAAAAATTTAAAACAAACAATGAAATGCTGCTTCTGAAATGTCAGCAGGAATAAAAAAGAATAGAATTCAAAACTCACAAAGTTTTATAATAAATCAACTTGTGAGAAATAATAAAGTTAGAATGTTTCACTGATTAAATATAAAAAGGGAATATAATATAAAATATAACATATTTTATATATAAAATTAGAACTTCTAGCAATGAATGTGTGTAATAATAAAGTTAAAACACTGATTAAATAGATTGGACCTAGTTAAAAAGAGATGTGAGAATGGAGGATGAACTTGAGGAAATTATCAGAGAGAGCGGAAAATGTCTACCAGGTGGAACCTCCGAACTTGATTTTCAGGGTATACTTGAGCATGGGAAAGAGCCACAGTTTAAAGACATTTCTGGCAATAAATCTTAAGCCAAAATGATAAATAATGGCAACTACACTGACTGCGAACTTATTCTAAGATATGATTTCTAATGACTCAATATGAAAGTGCCGTTTTGTGCATCAATACTTAAAAAAAGTTTTATATTTGAGAGAACATTTTTTCTTTGAACACTAGAATCTCTGGCATCTTTTGGTGGTGCGGTGATGTTTATGAGACAAATGCTGCCTTGATTGTTGATATGGTGTGGCTCTGTGTCCCCACCCAAATCTCATCTCAAATTGGAATCCCCATGTGTCTCAGGAGGGACCAGGTGGGAGTGGATGGGATTCTGGGGGCAGATTTCCCTCTTGCTCCTCTCATGACAGTGAGTGAGTTCTTACAGGATCTGATGGTTTAAAAGTACATGGCACTTCTCCCTTCATTCTGTCTCACTCCTGCCACCACATAAGAAGTGCCTTACTTCCCCCTCACCTTCCACCATGATTGTACGTTTCCTGAGGCCTCAGAGGTGCCTTACTTCCCCCTCACCTTCCGCCATGATTGTACGTTTCCTGAGGCCTCAGAGGTGCCTTACTTCCCCCTCACCTTCCGCCATGATTGTACGTTTCCTGAGGCCTCAGAGGTGCCTTACTTCCCCCTCACCTTCCGCCATGATTGTACGTTTCCTGAGGCCTCAGAGGTGCCTTACTTCCCTTTCACTTTCTGCCATGATTGTACGTTTCCTGAGGCCTCAGAGCCATGCTTCCTTTTAAGCTTGCAGAACTGTGAGTCAATTAAACCTCTCTCCTTTGTAAATAACCCAGTCTCAGGTTGTCCTTTATAGCAGTGTGAGAACAGACTATGACAATTGTTAATTTTAATTATCTGTTTTTGTTTAAATTAAATATGACATTTTAAGTAAACTGTCTAGTACAGTGCCTACCACATGGTCAGAATTAAATAATATAGTAGCTTTTCTTATTTTCTGTACAAAATCTAGAATATATTGTAAAAAGTAGATTCACTAAATATGTTACAACATTTTCAATAAAATAAAATATATCCTGCAATAGAATTTGATGATGAATATGTATTCATACTCCAGGAGTTCTGCATACTCAGCCTCAGCTCCATGGGGCATATTAATGTGCTTAGAATGTGGCTATTGTTCTTATTTCCTAGTCTATAATCTTTCAATGTGCCAGCTAAAAGTCTTACCAATATCTCTCTCTACAAGTTTCATTCTTCAAATTTAGAGGTACTGTGCAAATTCTATTTAAAAAATAAGTGCTACATTCCCTTGGTTTCATAAAAAAGATGATATTAAAATTCCTACTTTAGAGATTAATGTAGTCATTTTCTATTGCTGCATAGCAAATAGCCACAATGTAGTGGCTTAAAACAATGCATCTTTATCAGTGCACAGTTCTTAGGTCAGAATCTTGAGCATGGTGTGACTGAGTTCTCTTCTCTGGGTGTAACAAAGGTAATATCAAACTGTAAGTCAGGCGGCATTTTCATCTGGAATTCAGAGCCTTCAGGCAAAGTCATGAGATTGTGCCATTATTCGGTATCTTGTGACTGTAGAACTGATAACTCCACCTCTTTGCTAGCTGTTAGGTAAGGGTCGCTATCTGCTTCTAAAAGCCACCTGCATTTATTGACACATGCCATCCTCCATCTTCGAATTCAGCTGTAGAAAATTGCCCTTGTGATTCCAATCTTCATCACCAGAAGTCCATTCTAAGGCCTCACCTGATTTGGTTAGGCCCATCAGGTTATCTTTGTTTAAAGTCATGTGATTTGGGATATTCATTACATCTGCAAAATCTCTTCACAGAAGCATTTGTATTAGTGTTTGACTGAGTAGAGAGAAAGCGTGTGCACATCAGTGCATGTACACTGTGAAGGCCGTGTTAAAATTCTACCTACCAGAGTTTAAAAACTTAGACTCACAGAAAAATAATGCACCAAAGATAACACAATAAAAGTAGTACAAAACCAGGACAATATTCAATTCCATGTAATTTTATTAATGCAATCGCATTATAGTATATTATCCTTTTACCATTATCTTCTAATATTCCTCAGTTACTTAAAGAATTATTGGGGTACACGTGTTTTCTTCTCTCCCTTTTTCTCTTTTACACCCTTTATTCCCAATGATAATGCATGTATTTATTTATTCATTTATCAATTATTCAACACATTTTAAGGAAGTAAGATGAAATAAATAAATGTAAATGATGCTTATGCCATCTGCCCATGGGAAAATAGACGGTGAAAGAGTGAAATTGGAAGTAGGAAAACTATTAGGAAGTTATTACAGTAACATAAGTAACATATAATAATTACTTAGGCTACATTGGTATGAATGATGATACAACGGTGTGATTAGATTCTGGATTTGCATGTGCTTATGTGAGAGAAAAAGTGAAGTCAAGGATGATGACCAAGCCATTTGTCCTGAGTTGGTTTTAAAATTCAGCAGCCATATACTAAGTCAGGAAAGACTCAGGGGTGAGTAGACTTTGGCAGCAAGATATGAGAATAAATTTTAAAACTCCAACCCTGTTAATTTTGAAGTTTCTAAAATCTCAATTATTGAATAGGCAGTGGGGGTATATGAGTCTTATGTATAGGGATTAGGGCAGGATTGAGTTATAGATATAAGCTTGAGAATCTCTGGCTTAAAGATAATATTTTAAGCCAAAAAGTAATTTAGATAAACTAAAAATGTAAATGTACATAGACAGCATAAGAATCCATGAATTAACTACTGGGTAACTACAACATTTAAAGGTTAGAAGGATAAAAGTTTGCAACAATGTAGACTGTGAATTAGGAGGAGGCTTAAGAGCTAGAATAACTTCAAAGGCCAAGTGAATAAAGTATTTCAAGTTGAGCAATTATTTCAGATGCTACTGATAGATTAAAATGGATACTGAGAAAAATTACTATTGAATATGACAACATGGATGTGATTGGAGACTTGGACAAGAGCAATTTTTATGAAGTATTAATAGTTGGAAACAAATGAATTCGTAATAGGATGGAAAGTCAGGAATTACCAACATTGAGTACAGAAAAAATGTCTTAAGAGGTTTTATTATAAGTGAGAAATGAACTGAGATGAGATGGAAATAATAATTTTAGTGAGATGTAAAACAGAACAATTTTTTTGAAAACTAGAATTATAATACCATGTGTGCTTGCTGATATGACTTAGACAATAGAAAATTGATTATATTGGGTAAAAAACTTCAGAATTGATGTCCATAGGTGAAGAGTGGATGTGCTTCATTGCAGCAGAGTGGTCGCATTAGATGGGAGTGCACACACTGCAGAAGGAGGAAAGTAAGAGTGCATAATCACTTTTCTGCAGGTTGGTAGCTTCACGGGAAAGCATGTAGGATTTCTCTTTTTAGTGATATCAAAAAGCAAAGTCATCTTATTGCTTCTTTTTATCAATGATATAAAAAGCAAATGTATTAGCTGAGAATGAGGAATTGACAGGTTTCACACATTTAGAGAGAGAGAAAATAGTAAAATGGTCATCTGGCAAATAGAATGATTGACTAGCGAAATGTATTAAGCTTGTTAGGTGAAGCTTAAAGATCATCTTCAAATTAGCAGGGATACATTTAATGAATTTGAAATAATGCTAGTCAGTATCGTTGTGTGCATTAGAAGACTTGGAGACCATTGCAGAGTAGATGGGGATTTGAATTTAACAAGATTTGAAGATTCAAAAGGAGTATGATAGAGTATGAGATGCAAATAATCTGAGAGTTTCTGTAAGGGAATAATTACAAAGACCCCAAAAAGAATCTAAGAAAATGGAGAGGTCTGCAGTTAATAGTCAGAACACAGTCTAATGCATGAGTATGGGAATGCATGGCTGAGGATGGGTTCAGGATAAGTTAACTAGAAGTGAAGTTGTTTAAAAGCTGAGGAACCAGGATATTAACAAGATTCTCAAAGATGTATTGAAATCATTTTAAAACTCTTGTAAAATAATTCAATATTATTTCTTGCAGAAATGATCTGGAGCTCTCTAGAAGTCAGTTGCTAATTGCTACAAAGAGGGGAAACAGGGAGTGCAGCCTCATGGCATGAGCTTCAAAGGAGTTGATGTTGGAAGAGAAGACAATGAAATAACGGTCTGCACTAAAAATAAGATGAAAGGAGAAGTCGTCACCTATCTCTAGGCCTAATTGTTAGACTTTATTGCAGATAAAACAGCCAACATTTTAAAGGACTCCAGGGGGGCAGTGAACTAAATGGGAGGGTTAGCTGAAGGTCTGTGAGTTGCAGAGAGTGTGGAAGAGGAGAGTTCTTGGGCTTGAGAGCAGAAAACCAGAAAATTCACTGAGCCCTTGAGAGAGTAGAGGTCTAGGTAAGATGGGATCCCTGGGAACATTGAGTTTTCTGTGGTGACTGACCTAAGCAGAGATAAAGGATTCGATGGCATTAATCCTTATGACCTCTATTAGGCAGCTATTGTGAGTGTGGTTTTAGTGTTTGTGGAGGTGGAGTAGCTGGAAGAATTTTACCAGGATAACTCAGAACTTTAAGAGATTTAACCTCAGGAAATCCAAGTCACACTCTCACTATTGCTGACCCCTTTGAAGCTGGTAGAGAAATATTATTATGGAAAAATCATTCAGAATCTCTCTCTTTCTCAAAAGGAAATGATCACATAAAATGTAGGTATGAGAAATTCTAGGAGTAACTCCCATCCTCATACAATGAGGCTGCACTCCCTGTTAGAGGATATAGTAACTCTGTACTTCCTAATAAAAGAAACTGTGCTTTAAAGAATATTTTCACACACCCCAGAACGTTATAGTAGCAATTGCTAAAGCCGTTGAAATATGTACTCAAAAGCTCTTTTCTAAATTTTTGTAATATGATTTGTCTACTTCCTGTTTCTGTTCTTTGTTTTCAGGACACCGAAATTCACAATTTCCAAAAGAGTATTAATCAACTACTAAGGAATCAGTTAAGTGTTCTATATTGATATTAGTTAATTTCTAGTGTTGCAATATTCATATTCATATTCATTATTCCAAATATGAAATATAATGATATTATGAATAGGCTATAGACTCAGGAAAATTGACCAGGAAACTTAACTCACATATTTCCAATAAATAACCTAGACCTAAAAATTCAGCAATAATTGTCTACATAAATTGTGCCCCAGAGCAAGAGTATGTATAGCAAACATACAAACTTGTGCTCTGGAACACAAATGTACAGAAAACTTTTTAAGTTTTGTCTTAAAAATACATTTTAAGGCAAAAACTATGGAAAGAGACAAAGGAAGTCATCATATAATGATAAAGAAATCAATTCAGCAAGAGAATATAACAATTCTAAATATATATGCCTCAACACTGAAGCACTCAGATATATAATGTGAATATTATTAGAACTAAAGAGAGAGAAAGATCCAAATAAAATAATAGCTGGAGACATCAACAGCCTACTTTCAGCACTGGACATATTTACCAGACAGAAAACTGACAAAGAAACACTGAACTTAATCTGCATTGTAGACAAAACTGACATAATAGGTATTTAAAGAACATTTTTTCCAATAGCTGCAGGAATCACATTCTTCTCCCGAAGGAGAAGAATGGACCATTCTCAAGCATAGACCATATGTTAGGATACAAAACATAGTATTTAAAAGATCAAAAAAATTGAAATTTTATCAAGTATCTTCGCTGACCACAATTTTTTAAAAAAGAATATTTGTGTAGTTTTATCTATTTGTATAGTCGGATAAAACTACACAAACACATGAAAATTATACAAACACATGAAACTATACAAACTATAGTATGGAAACTATACAAACACATGAAACTATATAAACACATGAAATTTAAACAATATGCTTCTTAATGACTGATGGGTCAATACAAATGTTAAGGACATTTTAAAATTCCTTGAAACAAATAAAAATGAAAACACAACATACCAAAACCTATGGGATACAGTGAAAGCAGTACTAACAGGAAAGTTTATAGCAATAAGTGCTTACATCAAAAAACTAGAAAAATATCAAATAAACAACCCAGTAATGCATCTTAAAGAAACAGAAAAGCAAGAGCACAGCAATCCTAAAATTAGTAGAAAAGAAATAATAAAGATCAGAGCAGAAATCAATGATATTAAAACCAAAAATCCACAAAATATCAGTAAAATCAAAAGTTGGTTTTTTGAATAAACAAAATCAACAAACCTTTAGCCAGACTAATAAAAACAGAGAAGATTCAAATAAAGAAAATCAGAGATTTAAAAAAGGACACATTACAATTGATACTGAAGAAATTCAAAAGGATCATCAGCTACTATGAGCAACTATATGCCAACAAGTTGTACAACCTAGAAGAGATGGTAAATTCCTAAATACATATATGCTACCAAGACTGAACTATAAAGAAACACTCTGGATAAAATTCAACATCCCTTCATAGAAAAACCTTCAAAAAACTGAGGTATAGAAAGGAGCATACTGCCATACAATAAAAGCCATGTATGACAGACACATAGCTAGTATCATACTGAATGGGGAAAAACTGGACACTTTTTCTCTAAGATCTGGAACAAGACAAGGATGTCAGCTTTTACTTCTGTTATTCAACATAGTACCAGAAGCCCTAGCTAGAGCAATCAGAAAAGAGAAAGAAATAAACAGCATCTAAATTGGAAAAAAAGAAGTCAAATTATCTTTGCAGATGACATAATTTTATATTTAAGAAAACCTTAAAACTCCATGAAAACACTATTAGAACTAATAAATTCTGTAAAGTTGCAGAATATAAAATCAGCCTACAAAAATCAACACATTTTTGTATGCCAACAGTGAACAATCTGAAAAAGAAACCAGAAAAGTAATCTCATTTACAATAGCTAAAAACAAGACACCTATGAATAAAGCACAGGCAACCAAAGCAAAAATAGACAAATGGGATAGCATCAAGTTAAAAGGCTTCCGCACAGCAAAGGAAAACAATCAACAAAGTGAAGAAACAACCAACAAACCGGGAGAAAATATTTGTGAGCTATCCGTCTGACAAGGGATTAATAAACAGAATATATAAAGAACACAAAAAAACTCCATAAAAATCTAACAATCTGTTTTAAAAATGGGCAAAAGACTGAATAGATACTTCTCAAAAGAGGACATACAAATAGAAAACAGGTATATAAAAATGTACTCAACATTGTGGATCATCAGAGAAATACAAATTAAAACTACAATGAGAAATTATCTCATCCCAGTAAAAATGGCTGTTTTCCAAAAAGAAGACAGTAACAAATGCTGGTGAGGATGTGGAGGAAAGGAAATTCTCACAGACTGTTGGTGGAAATGTAAGTTAATACAGCCACTATGAAGAACAGTTTGGAGGTTTCTCAAAAAACTAAAAATAGAACTACTCAGCAATCCCACTGCTATGTATATACCCAAAAGAAAGGAAATCAGTATATTAAAGAGATATTTGCACTCCTATGTTTACTGCAGTATAATTCTCAATAGCCAAGATTTGGAATTAAACTGAATATCTATTAGCAGACAAATGGATAAATAAAACAGGGTACATATACATGATGGAGGACTATTTGGCCATAAAAAAGAATGAGAGTCTGTCATCTGCAACAACATGAATGGAACTGCAGCACTGTTAAGTGAAATATGCCAGGCACAGAAAGACAAACATCACATGCTCTTACTCCTTTGTGGGAGTGAAGAAATAAAACAACTGAACTCATGGAGATAGAGAGTAGAATGATGGTTGCCAGAGACCGGAAAGAGTGACAAGGGGGGAAGTGGGAATGGTTAATGAGTACAAAAATATAGTTAGATAGAATAAACAAGATCTAGTATTTCATAGCACAATAGGGTGACTACAGTCAACAATAATTTATTGTGCCTTTTAAAATAAATAAAAGAGTATAAGTGGTATATTTATAACACAAAGAAATGATAGATCTTTGAAATGATGCATACCCCATTTTCCCTGTGATTACTATGCATTGTATGCCTGTATCAAAATATCTCACATACCTAAAAATATATATACTTATTATGTACCAATAAAATTAAAAGTAAATAAAATTTAAAAAATTGTGCCCCTGCAGCTTTGTGTTTATGTACTTTTACATAGATGTGTATGTATATTTCAGGAGAGTTTTCTAAGGTGGCCCTGGACCAAAAAGTTACTTTTATTTTCTCACTTGTAGTTCTAAAGAATAACTGTAGAATATGCTGGGCATGCAATATGTTGTGATAAGGGAGAGCTGACCAGAACAGCCTGGGCTCTATTCCAGTCCCTCACTAGAAACACAATGTCCTTCAATGCTCTTGTGCAGTGATTCACTTTGTCCTGAGGTGTAAAACACGGGGGTGGGGGTGCTTTCTTTCGTGACAATAATTCCTCTGTTGTGGTGCAAGTGGTACATGTGCAGTCAGAATTCATCCATTCTGGACAGTTTTCTGAGCATTGAGATCAGCTCACAGTGAGCCTTAGGCTTCTATTTTGCATTGCTGCTTATTGTAGGCAATAAATTCATTTCATGTAACAAGTAACTTGGTAACTTGTTGCATATGATTGTGTTCTGTCTCATCAAAATCAGAGAAGCTGGTAACCAATGCACAGTGGTCCTGCTTCATACATATATATGAATATGAATAAGTATGTAGAGGAAATGACAAGGGTCTATTCTGGCTTGACACAAGAAGTGAAGCAGTGGCTCCACTGAGCCAAATTGCCTTCCCAACAACCCTACCCAGGCAAGGAGATTCTCACCTCTGTGCATTTGAGAGATTACAGGCTAGATCTGCTTACTTCAGGATGTCAAACAGCAACTCTACTAAGACAAAAGCTCACCCCATCTCTCCACCCTGACAGAGAGACAATCCTCAACTGTGCATTTCCAAAGAGAGCAGCCTCTGGACCCACCTGTCCTGAGCAGCAACTGCACCTAACTTCAGGGACCAGCATGCGTTCCTGCTAAACTGCAGATCCTCACGGCAAAATTGTCTGGCTAGGAAATACATCTTATGATTGACATGACACAAGAAGCTATTTCAGTACTTAGTGAGAAGCTTCACCTGATAGCCAAACTCAGCCACTGATCTCACCTTACAGTGTAGAGCACCTCCAGCCCCATCCAACATCAGAATAAAGACAATGACCCATCTAAGTGGAGAACTGACAACAATATCTGCCTGCCTAGTATCATCAACAGCTGACCCTTCCAGAATCATAAAATATACTGAATAGTGAGGGTCTATCTCTAACAAAACAAACAAAACAAAAACAAAACCACCTATAAACCCAGAAGAAGGAGCCGTCTTCTCAAATGTGCAGACAATTATGCAGACACAAGGATTAAGACCATTCATGCAACGATGACTCCTCCTAAAGAAACTGCCAACAATGGACCCTGCAAAAATAGAGGTTTAGGAATTTTTATCAGACAATTCAGAATAATACTCAAAGAAGGTCAGAGCATGGTAAAAATATATGAATTAAAAATTGGATGAAATTTGAAAAATAATACATGAAAAAAGAAGGTAGACAAAAAATAGAAACAATTATAAAGAACTAGATAGAAATAGTAGAGATGAGGAACAGAATGAATGAACAAAAAGCTTCACAAAACAGCTTGAATAACAAACTTGGTCATGTAGAAGAAAGAATCAGTGATGTGGAAGATGGAAGAATTAAACTTATCCAATCAGGAAGCAAAAAGATAGAAACAATTTTAAAATTATCCATTCAGGAAGCAAAAAGAAAAATACAATTTAAAAATGAAGAAAGCCAATAGGAATTATGGGACACCATTATGGGACAAAACTTTTGCATAATAGGAGTTTCATGAGGAGAATAATTTCTTTAAGGGGACTAGAAAGCATATTTATAGAAATAATAGATGAAAACTTTTCTATTTTGGAGATAGATACCAATACCCAGGTACAAGATAGGCAGAGGTCTCCAATCAAATTCAACCCAGAGAGGATTACACTAAGGCACATAACAATCAAATGATCAAGAATCAAAGACAAAATATCAAAATCAAAGACAAAAAAATCTGAGAGCCCCAGAAGATAAATAATGCATGACATACAGAGAAATGCTGTGTTAATCCATTTGTGTTGCTCTAAAGAAATATCTGAGCCTGGGCAATTTATAAAGAAAAGAGATTGAGTTCAGTTCACAGTTCTACACAATGTACAGGAAGCATGGTGGCAGCATATAATTCTGGTGAGGCCTCAGGAAGCTTACAATTGTGATGGAAGGGGAAGGAGGAACAAGCATGTCACATGATGAGAAGGAGTAATACACTGAGGGAGTGCCAGGGTTTTTGAACAACCAACTTTCATGTTAACTGATAACTTATTTCTTATAATGGGGAAAGTGCCAAGCCATTCATGAAGGATCCTCCCTTATGACCCAAACACCTCCCATCAGGCCCTATCTCCAACACTGGAGATCACATTTCAACATGAGATTTGAAGAGGACAAAACATTGAAACCATATTATTCCACTCCTGGCTCCTCAAATCTCATGTTCTTCTCAGATTGCAAAATACAATCATCCCTATCCAGTAGTCCCTCAAAGTCTTAATTTTTTCCAGCATCACTCAGAAACCCCAAATTCAGTCTCATCTGGAACTCAAGGTAAGTTCCTTCCACCTATGAGCCTATAAAATAAAAATTTTTAAAAAAGCTATTTACTTCCAAGATACAATGGTGGCACAGGAATTTGGTCCACATTCCTATTCTAAAACAGAGAAATTGGCTAAAAGAAAGGGGTAACATTTCCCATACAATCTGAACCCCAGCAGGGCAGTTATTAAATCTTAAAGCTCCAAAATAATCTCCTTTGCCATTATGTCCTGAATCCAGGGAACACTGGTGCAAGGAGTGGGTTTCCATGGCCTTAAGCAGCTCTACCTCTGTGGCTTTGCAGAGTGCAGCTCCCCAGGCTGCTCACATAGGTTGGAGTTGAGTGCTTTTGGCTTTTCCAGGCTCAGGGTGCAAGCTGCCAGTGGCTCTACCATTCTGGGTTCTTGAGTGTGGCAGCCCCCTTACTACAGCTCCAATAGGCAGTGTCCTCATGGAGACTCTGTGTGGGGGCTCTAACTCTGCATTTCTCCTGAGCATTGCCCTAGTAGAGGCTCTTTGCCATAGTTCCATTCTTGTAGCAGACTGCCTGGACACCCAGGCTTTCCCATACATCCTCTGAAATCTAGCTGGAACCTGCTCAGCCTCCTTGGCTGGAACTGCCAAGCAAGTCTTACATGCTATGCACTTGCAGGCTTAATATCACATGGAATCTACCAGAACTTAGAGTAGCTTGTGCTCTTCAGAGTGGCAGCTTGAAGTATATCTGTGGTCCTTTGAGCCATGGTTGGAGCCAGAGTGGCCTGGATGCAGGGAACAGTGCCCTGAGGCTACACAAGGTGGCAAGGCCGTTTGCCTGGTTTCCAGAATAATTTTTTCCTCCTAGGCCCCTGAACCTGTAATAAGAGAGGCTGTCTCAAAGATCTCTGAACTGCCTTCAAAGCCTTTTCTTCATTGTCTTGAATATTAGCACTTGGCCCCTTTTTAGGCATGCAAATCTCTCCCTAGCAAGTTGTTGCTCAGCACCCCACCTGAGTTCCTTTCCTGAAAATATTAATTTCTTCTCTGTCATATAGTCAGCTTGCAAATTTTCCAAGAGCTTTTCATTCCTCCTCCTTTTTAATTACAAATTCCAACTACAAGTAATTCCTTTGTTCCCATATCTGATTGTACGCATTAGAAGCAGCCAGGCCACATATTTACCACTTTGCTACTTAGAAATATTTTTCAGCCAATATATCCTAATTCATCACTCTTAAGTTCAACCTTCCACAGATCCCTAGCACATGAACACAATGCAGCCAACTTCTCTGTTAAGGTTTAGCATGGGTGAGCTTAGCTGAAGTTCCCCATAACTTTCCCATTGCCATCTGAGACCTTAGCCTGTCTTTGCCCATATTTCTAGCAGTATTTTGGTCACAACCACTTAATAAGTCTCTAAGAAGTTTCAACTTTCTCTTTTCTTCCTTTCTTCTGAGACCTCCAAACACTTCCAACCTCTGCCTGTTAGCCAGTTCCAAAGCCATTTCCACATCTTCACCTATCTTTATAGCAATGTCCTACCACACAGTACCAATTTTCTATGTTAGTCCACATCTATTTCTCTAAAGAAATACTTAAGACTGGGTAATTTATAAAGAAATGAAGTTTGTTTTGTCTCATGATTCTGTAGACTGTACCATAAGCATGGTGCCAACATCTGCTTCTTGTAAGGCTCCAGGAAGCTTACAATTGTGATGGAAGGTGAAGGGGAAGCAGGCATGTCATATGGTGAGAGAGAGAGTAAGAAAAAGTGGGGAGGAGGTGCCAGACTTTTTAAACAACCAGATTTAATGGGGACAGAGTAAGAACTCACTCATTACCATGGAAATGGCACCAAGTCATTTATCTCCTCCACGACCTAAACATCTCCCATCAGGCCCCACCTGCAACACTGGATGTCACATTTTAACATGAGATTTGGAGGGGTAAATACTACCAAACCATCTAAAATGCCAATACAACTGTCCATGTATTTTCAGCTTAGAAAGCTGAAGAGAGTGGGATAAGATATGCAAAGTGCTGAAGGAAAAAACCTTCCATCAAGAATATCTTATCCAACAAAGCTATCTTTCAGAAATGAGTGAGAAAAAACTATACAAGAATAACAAAAACCCAGGGAATATATCACCACTAAACTTGCCTTGCAGAAATTGCTAGAGGAAGTTCTTTATACTGCAACAAAAAGCTTCTAAGTAATAGCATTAAACATATGAAAGTACAAAACTCAATGGTGTAAGTAAAAAGTGCCATTTTTTGGAATACTCTAGGACTCTAATGATGTGCAAGAGTTAAAAGATAAAACTGTTAATAACAAAGGCTAAAATAAATTGTCAAAAGATACACATTAGAAAATTCCAATTGCATTTTTCACAAAAATAGAAAAGACAATTCTAAAATTAGTATGGATTGTGAAAGACCCCACATAGCCATAACAATCTTGAGGAAGAAAAACAAAGTTGGAAGACTCATACTTCTGATTTTTATATTATAAATTACAAATTATACTGCAAAATTATAGTAATCAATGAAGTATGGTACTAACATAGAAACAAACAGATTAATGGAACAGAATAGAGAAACCAAGGATATACAGTCAACTGATTTTTGACAAGGCCACCAAGAAGACACAACAGAGAAAAAAACAAATGGTATCTTCAATAAATGCTGTTGGGAAAACCGGATATCCACATGCAAAGGATCTAACCTGTATTCTTATACTGGCCATGAAACTGTAAATCTCCTAGGAGAAAATAGGAAATGGCTTTGGCCTTTGCCATGACTATTTTTGGATATCACACCAAAGCTCAGGCAAAAAAAGCAAACATAAACAAGTAGGACTACATTAAAATAAAAAGCTTTTGTGGAGCAAAGGAAACAATCAAGAAAATGAAAAAGCAGTGTATGGATTGGGAGATAATATTTGCAAACTATATATCTGATAAGGGGTTAATATCCAAAATATATAAGGAACTCACATAACTTGATAGCAAAGAATAAATAAACATAAAAAAATAAAATGAGCCATGGATCTGAATAGATATTTCTCCAAAGAAAACATAAAAAATGGCCAACAGGTCACTGAACTAGCTTTAAGAAAATGATCAGTAGGTATATGATGAGGTGCTCAACATTATTAACTATCAGGGATATGCAAATCAAAACATCAAGGTATCATCCCACTCCTTTTAGTATGGCTACTGTTAAAATGACAAGAAATTACAATTGTAGTTAAGAGTAAGAGGGAAAAGAAACCACCCTTGTACACTGTTGGTGGGAATATAAACTGGCACAACCATTCGGTGAAACAGTATCGCAGTTCCTCAAACAATTAAAAGATAAACCAACTGTGTGACTCAACAATCCCTGTCCTGGGTATATACCCAAACAAAATAAAATCACTACCTCATAGAGGTATCTGCACTCCCTTATTCACTGCAGCATTACTCAAAATAGCCAAGCTGTTGGGCCAGGCATAGTGGCTCATGGCTTTAATCCCAGCACTTTGGGAGGCTGAGGCAGAAGAAATGCTTGAGGCCAGGAATTTAAGACCAACTTGTGCAACACAGGGAGACCCCACTTCTACAAAAAAACAATAATAAAAAATAGCTAGATGTGGAGGTGTGCACTTGTGGTTTTAACTACTGTGGAAGCTGAGGCAGGAGGATGCCTTGAGTCCCTCAGTTCAAAGCTGTGGTGAGCTATGACTACATAATTGCATTCCAGCCTGGGTGACAGAGTGAGACTCTGTCTCTAAAATAAAAATAAAAAATCTGGAAACAATCTAAGTTCCCATCAACAGGTGAATGTATAAAGAAACTGTGGTTTCTTTACACATTTAAACATATATATATAATGGAATATTATTCAGCATTGAAAAAGGAGATACTGCCATTCCCAACAACATAGACAAACTGAGAGGGCATTAGGCTAACTGCAATAAGTCAGACAGAGAAAGAAAATTACTGCAGGATCTCACTTGTATGTGGAATCTGAAAACAAAACAGAACAATAAATACATAGACAGGTAGTAGAACCGTGGTGACCAGGGGTGGGAAGAGGGAGAATATGAGAAGATGCAGATCAAAAGGCACCAACTTACATTTATGTAAGATGAACAAATCTAGAGATCTAATATACAGCATGAGGACAAGCTAAGAATACTCTATCTTATAGTGAAAATTTGCCTAGAGAATAGCTTTAAGCACTGTTATTCATACGCGTTCGTGTGAAGAGACCACCAAACAGGCTTCGTGTGAGCAATAAAGCTTTTTGATCACCTGGGTGCAGGTGGGCTGAGTCCGAAAAGAGAGCCAGCGAAGGGAGATGGGGTGGGGCTGTTTTATAGGATTAGGGTAGGTAGTGGAAAATTACAGTCAAAGGGGGTTTTTCTCTTATGGGCAGGGGTGAGGATCACAAGGTGCTCAGTGGGGGAGGTTCTGAGCCAGGAGAAGGAATTTCACAAGGTTGATTGCTCAATTAAGTTGGGGCAGGAACAAATCACAATGGTGGAATGTCATCAGTTAAGGCCAGAACCAGCCATTTTCACTTCTTTTGTGATTCTTCACTTGCTTCAGGCCATCTGGACATACATGTGCAGGTCACAAGGGATACGATGGCTTAGGTTGGGCTCAGAGGCCTGATATTTCTGCCTTCTTATATTAATAAGAAAAATAACATAAAATCGTATTGAAGTATTGGGGCAGCAAAAATTTTGTGGGGTGATATGGAGAGATAATGGGTGATGTTTCTCAGGGCTTCTTCGAGCAGGATTAGGGGTGGTGTGGGAACCCAGAGTGGGAGAGATTAAGTTGAAGGAAGATTTTGTGGTAAGAGGTGATATTGTGGTGTTGTTAGAAGGAGTATTTGTAATATAGAATGATTGGTGATGGCCTGGATACAGTTTTGGATGAATTGAGAAACTAAACGCAAGACACAAGGTCCAAATAAGAGAAAGAAAAATGGTATTAAAGGACTAAGAATTGGAAGGACCCAGGAAATCCAACTAGAGAGTGCCCAAGGGGGTTCAGCATAATTACTGGTTTGGTTGGCGAGTTTTTGGGCTCTATCCTTGAGTTTTTTTATGTAGTCATACAGCAGGCCAGATTGATTTAGGTAAAAACAACACTCTTCATTTAAAAATATACAGTCCCCTTTGTTTTTTAGCACTGAGTAAGTTGAGGCCTCAGCGATTTTGGAGGAAAGAGAAATGCAAAGCCAGCAATTGTTTGTTAAAGGAGGATTAGAAACAGCTAGGAGAGAGTGAGTGAGATTGATAGTGTGGTGGAGATAGCTGGGGAGAGGTAGAGGGTGGCATAAAAATGGGAATGAGAATAACAGTGAGTATAAAAGTAAAGAATAGGACTCCATCAGGGTGAAAGTATTGGAGTGTGTCCTGCCAGCAAATATTATTCATTTACTTTAAGAGGGAGTTAAGAGTAGTGGTTTGGTGATATCAGCTGGTGATATCAGCTGTGATGGCTTGGAGAAACAGTGTAAACAGGCAGTGTAAACAAGAGCAGGGCATTTATGAGTAGTTGAGAACGGTGAATAGGAATATGAGGAGTATGACTAGACAGAAGATAGTAGGAATAACAAGTTTTTGGAGTGCAGTCCAAGTTGGGCTGGTGTCTGGAATGAGACTGGGGCCTAAAAAAAAACAAGCGTCCATACAGGAGCTCAAATGGGCTGTACCCTGTAACATTCCGAGGACAGGCCTGAATTCTGAGAAGGGCAAGTGGTAAAAGTACCATCCAGTCCTTTTTAAGTAGGAAGCTGAGCTCAGTGAGGTGTGTCTTTAAAAGACCATTAGTCTGTTTTACTTTTTCTGAAGATTGAGGATGGTAGGTGTATGAAGGTTTTACTGAATACCTAGAGCCTGAGAAACTACTTGGTGATTTGACTAATAAAGGCTAGTCTGTTATTGGACTGTATACAGGTGGGAAGGCCAAACTGAGGAATTATGTCTGACAGAAGGGAAGAAATAACCATGGTGGCCTTCTCAGACCCTGTGGGAAAGGCCTCTACACATCCAGTGAAAGTGTCTACCCAGACCAAGAGGTATTTTAGTTTCCTGACTTGGGGCATGTGAGTAAAGTCATTTTGCCAGTCCTGGGCAGGGACAAATCCCTGAGCTTGATGTGTAGGGAAGGGAGGGGGCCTGAACAGTCTCTGAGGGGTAGTAGAATAGCAGCTGGAACACTGAGAAGTGATTTCCTTGAGGATAGATTTCCATGATGGAAAGGAAATGAGACGTTCTGAGAGGTGGGCTAGCAGCTTGTAACCTCATGGAAGAGGTTATGAAATGACAACAGAATAGAATGGGCCTGTGAGGCTTTAAGGAGATATTTTCCTTGGTCTAAGAACCATTTGCCTTGTGTGGGAAGAGATTGATAGGTAGAAGTTTCAGTTGGGGAGTATGTGGGAGTGACCAATGAGAAGGAGAAAAACTGGCTGTGAGGGGCAGAAATTGGAACACTAGATGCTTCTTTAGCTACCTTATCAGCATAAGCATTGCCTAGAGCAATGGGATCTGACACCTTTTGATGACCCTTCCACTGAATGTCTCCAGCTTCCTTTGGAAGTAAAGTGGCCTTGAGAGGAGTTTTTATTAAAGAGGTATTAATGATGGAGGACCCATGTGTAGTGAGGAAACCTCTTTCTGCCCATATAACAGTATGGTGGACAGGATATGGAAGGCATATTTAGAGTCACTATAGATATTGATGCATAGTTCATTTGCAAGAGTGAGGGCTCGAGTTAAGGGAATGAGTTTGGCTTGCTGAGAGGTAGTGGAGAAGGGTAGAGCGGTAGCCTCAATGATAGATGTGGAAGATACTATAGCATAGCCTGCCTTTGCTGGTGAGTGACAATTAGGCCTGGTGGAACTGCCATCAATAAACCAAGTGTGGTCAGGGTGAGGAACAGGAAAGAAGGAAATATGGGGAAATGGGGTGAATGTCAGGTGGATCAGAGAGATACAGTCATGGGGGTCAGGTGTGGTATCCGGAATAATGTGGGAGGCCAGATTGAAGTCTGGACCAGGAACAATGGTAATTGTGGGAGACTCAATGAAGAGTGAGTAAAGCTGAAGGAGCCAGGGAGCAGAAAGTATACGCATCAGGTGTGAGGAAGAAAATACGCATCAGATGTGAGGAAGAAAATAGATTTTGGAAGTTATGAGAGCTGTAGAGAGTGAGTTGAGCATAGTTTGTGATTTTGAGGGCCTCTAAAAGTATTACAGCAGTGACAGCTGCCACACGGAGACATGATGGCCAGTCTAAAACAGTAAGGTCAAGTTATTTGGACAAAAAGGCTACAGGGCACGATCGCAGTCTTTGTGTAAGAACTCTGACTGCACAGCCCTGCACTTCAGCTGTGTGTAATGAAAAGTGTTGGGATGAGTCAAGGAGAGCTAATGTGGGAGCAGTCTCTAAGCCTGTCTTCAAGGAATGGAAAGAGGAGTGGGCAAAGGATTTAGGATCTGTGGGGTCAGCTAGGTTTCCTTTTGTGAGTTTATATAATGGTTTTGTTAGGATGGTAAAACCAGGTATCCAAAGGCAAAAGAATCGAACCATGACTAAGAAGGAAAGGAGTTGTTGTTTTGTAGAAGGGGTTGGGGTTTGAGAGATCAGTTGGACACTATCGGCAGGGAGAGCACATGTGTTTTTATGAAGAATTATGCCGAGGTAGGTAATGGATGGAGAAGAAATTTGAGCTTTGGAGGGGGATACCAGATATCCTTTGGAGAATAAATGTTGAAGGAGCAGGAGGGTGTCTTGTTGAGAAGATTCAAAGGAGGGGCTACAAAGTAGAAGGTCATCAATATATTGAACAAGGTGAGAAGTGGAGGGGTGGAAAGAAAGTAAATCATGAGAAAGAGCTTGGCTGAAGTAATGAGGGCCGTCCCTGAAGCCTTGTGGCACTACAGCCCAGGTAAGCTACTGGACTGATGGGTGTCAGGGTCAGTCCAGGTAAAAGCAAAGAGAGTCTGGGATGAGGGGTGCAGGGGAATAGTGAAAAAAGCATCTTTAAGATAAAGAACGGAATAGTGAGTTGTGGAGGAAGGTATTGAGGACAAAAGAATGTACGGGTTGGGCCCTACAGGGTGGATAGGGAAAACAATTTGGTTGATAAGGCACAGATCCTGAACTAATCTGTAATACTTGTCCAGTTTTTGGACAGGTAAAATGGTGGAATTGTAAGGAGAGTTTATAGATCTTAGAAGCCCATGCTGTAGCAGGCGAGTGATAACAGGCTTCAATCCCTTTAAAGCCTGTTATAGGATGAGATACTGGTGCTGAGTGGCATCAGGGTGATTAGGTTTTAATGGGATAGTGATGGGGATGTGGTCAGTTGCCAGGGAGGGAGTAGAGATGTCCCATACTTGTGGGTTAAGGTGGGGGGATATGAAAGGAGGATGCGAAGGAGGCTTTGAACTGGGGAAAAGGGCAGCAAGGATGTGTGGCTGTAGCCTAGGAATAGTCAGGGAAGTAGATAATTTAGTTAAAATGTCTCAGCCTAATAAGGGAACTGGGCAGGTGGGGATAACTAAAAGAGTGCATAAAAGAATGTTGTCTAAGTTGGCACCAGAGTTGGGGAGTTTTAAGAGGTTTAGAAGCCTGGCCATCAATACCCACATCAGTTATGGAGGCAAAGGAAATAGGCCTTTGAAAAGAAGGTAATGTGGAGTGGGTAGCCTCCGTATTGATTAAGAAGGGGATGGACTTACCCTCTACTGTAAGAGTTACCCAAAGCGTCTGTGATGGTCCAGGAGGCTTCCAAGGTGATCGGGCAGCATCAGTCTTCAGCCGCTAAGCTGAGAAGATCTGGGAAGGAGTCAGTCAGAGAGCCTTGGGCCAGAGTTCCAGGAGCTCTGGGAGAGGCTGCCTGGCAAGTCAACAGTCTGATTTCCAGTGGGGTCCCGCACAGATGGGACACAGCTTAGGAGGAATCCTGGGCTGTGGGTACTCCTTGGACCAGTGGCCAGATTTCAGGCACTTGAAGTAAGATCCTGGGGGAGGATGAATAAGATCCTGAAGGAATGCCTGACCACAGTGGCTTAGGTGTTTCGAAGTTCTTGTGTGCTGGAGATGTGGCTGGGGTTTGTCTCACAGTGGAAGCAAGGATTTGCAACTCAGAAATATGTTGCTACTCGGCTGCCTCTACTTTATTATTGTACACCTTGAAGGCAAGGTT
The DNA here is from genome assembly GCF_028885655.2 of Pongo abelii. Classification (NCBI taxonomy): domain Eukaryota; kingdom Metazoa; phylum Chordata; class Mammalia; order Primates; family Hominidae; genus Pongo; species Pongo abelii. The sequence goes on from NC_085928.1 coordinate 62,511,742, forward strand.
AATTAAGTCCTGCTGTGGGGTTTGAGGGCTGGAATCTAATTTTTGGAGTTTTATTTAATGTCAGGAGCAGATTGGATAATAAGATGCATATTGAGAATAAGACAGCCTTCTGGCCCTTCAGGGTCTAGGGCTGTAAAGTGTCTCAGGGTTGCTGCCAAATGAGCCATGAACTGGGCTGGGTTTTTGTATTTGATGAAAAAGAGCCTAAATGCTACTGATTTGGGAGAGATTGGATAAAGAAAAAGGAGCATTAACCTTGACTATACCTTTAGCTCCAACCACCATTTTAAGAGGAAATTGTTGGGCAGGTCGGGGAGGGCTAGTTGCGGAATGAAACTGTAAACCGGACGGGGTGTGAGCAGGGGAGGTAATAGAAGGATTATAGGGTGGGGGAGTGGAGGCTAAGGAAGAATTGGGACCTGGCTTGACCTGGAAAGGAGCAGCCTGGGGAGGAGGGGAGAGGTCAGATGGGTCCGTAGAAAAGGAAGATTGGAAAGACTCAGCAACATTTGGGGTTGGGACTGAGGGGACAGGTGGGAGGGAAAGAAGGAAGATTTGGGACGAGTTGCATTGGGGACAGAGACTAGGGAGGGACCAATGAGTAAAAGAATATCTGGATATCAGGCACCTCAGACAATTTGTCCATTTTATGACAAGAATTATTTAGATCTTGTGGGATGGAAAAATCAGAAGTGCCATTTTCTGGCTATTTGGAACCATTGTCGAGTTTGTATTGGGGTTAAGTGGCATTGTGGAAGAAAATGAGGCCTTGAGGTTTCAGGTCAGGTGTGAGTTGAAGAGATTTTAAGTTCTTGAGAACAGGCTAAGGGAGAAGAAGGAGGAATGGAGGGTGGAAGTTTGCCTATAGTGAAGGAGGCAAGCCCAGAGAAAAGAGAGGGTAGAGACACGGAAAGAAGGGTGGGGGTTGCTTGCCCCCTGGGAAAGTGGAAAGAAAAGAGAGGGTAGAGACACGGAGAGAAGGGGTGGGGGGTGTTTGCCCCCAGGAAAGTTGTGCTTGCCACTAAGGGTGAAGGATCAAGGCAGGTGTCCCCACAGTGATCAGACAGCTCTGAAACATGGGTGAATAATCAAGCAGGCATCCCCTCAGTGATTAAACACCAAGGGAAGGCTGTCTTCCCGAGTCCATGACCAGTGCCAGAGTTTTGGGTTCACGGATAAAACGCGTCTCCTCTGTCTCTACCAGAAAAGGAAAGGGACTGAAATTAAGAGAAGGGAGAGATTGAAAGATGGCGCTAAGATTGAAAGGACAAAGAGGTTGAGGGATAGTGAGAGAGGTTGGAGAAGAGAGTAAAAAGAGGCCGCTTATCCAATTTCAAATTGGTGAGATGTTCCTTGGGCTGGTTGGTCTGAGGACCCGATGTTGTAGGTGGATTTTCTCATGGAGCAAAGAGCAGGACTACAGGGGATTGATCTCCCAAGGGAGGTCCCCTGATTCGAGTCACGGCACCAAATGTCACACAGTTCTGTGTGAAGAGACCACCAAACAGGCTTTGTGTGAGCAATAAAGCTTTTTAATCGCCTGGGTGCAGGTTGGCTGAGTCCGAAAAGAGAGTCAGTGAAGGGAGATAGGGGTGGGGCCATTTTATAGGATTTGAGTGGGTAGTGGAAAATTATAGTTAAAGGGGGTTTTTCTCTTATGGGCAGGGGCGGGGGTCACAAGGTGCTCAGTGGGGGAGGTTCTGAGCCAGGAGAAGGAATTTCACAAGGTTAATCACTCAGTTAAGTTGGGGCAGGAACAAATCACAATGGTAGAACGTCATCAGTTAGGGCAGGAACCGGCCATTTTCACTTCTTTTGTGATTCTTCACTTGCTTCAGGCTATCTGGATGTATACGTGCAGGTCACAGGGGATACAATGGCTTAGCTTGGGCTCATAGGCCTGATACTCTTATCACACACACACAAATTATGTTAGGTGATAGATATATTAAATGGCTTGACTGTGGCAATCATTTCTCTATGTATACATATATCAAAGTTTCATGCTGCATACCTTAAATTATATAATAAAAAATAAATTAAGTAAAAACCTGCATTCTCCATTTTCATTGCATATGTTAATATTTTATTATATCTGCATCATCAGATTTTCTAGTCATACACTATGCTCTCTCCCATTTAACACTCACTAAACCAAAATTTTACATGTAACTATGTATTTATTGCTCACCACAAGCCCTTACATTAATGTTTCTATAGTCATTCTTGCTGCTTAAAACTTGTTTTAAGGACTATATCTTAAGATAAAAGCAAGTGAATGATACTCCCTGAGTTTTATGTGTTAATAACAGTTTCATAATTAAAGATCAGTTTTACTGAATATAATAACTTGTCTTACATTTTAATTGAGAACCTTACATATTTACCGTATTTTCTTCTGAAATAAAGCATTTCTGTTGGAAAGTCTGATGATAATTTAATTTTCTTTTCAACATAAGTCACATGCTCTTTTTCTATATATCTAAAATATTTTCTTTCCTTTTCTTTAAATTCCAGAAGATGTGCTAGATTACGTATTAATGTCCCATAACAAAACGCTGCACAACTTAACAGCACAAAACAACAATTTTATTTGGTTTACAGATTTTGTGGGAAAGAAACTTGGAAAGGGCACAAAGGAAACAGCTGTTTTCTCCTCTGCAATGTCAGGGGCTGCAGAATAGCTTTTTCACTTACATCTGGTGCTTGTACAGGCCAGACTTAGCTGGAACTCCTGGATGAAGTATCCATGTGAGGCCTCTACAGTTGGTGGTCTCAGCGTGTTTGAAATTTTACATAGAAACTGAGGCCTTCATTATTCCCAGCGAATAAGGTGGAAGTGACACAGTCTTTTATGAATTTCCTCATACTGTGTGGTCAAAGCAGCCATATGCTTGCCCAAATTCAAGAGAATGGGACACAGTTCCCTGATCTCATGGGAAGAATGTACAAAAAGTTTAAGACTACCAACTTATTCTCTGTCTAAAACATTATGTACATTCTTGATTATTTGTAAAATCACCCAAAAGTCTTACACCATATAACATCAAGCTCTGACTCAAGTTTAAAGATTTATTGATTTAGATAACATCCAGGTATAGATGAGGTTCCTGAGTTTCAGTTCCTCAAGGAAGTTTCTCTTGATCTTATTGCTTATCATCTGTATCTGTCATTTTCACTCAAATCCTCTTGTCTCTTTTTTTTGTTTCTTTTTTTTTTTAAGACAGGATTTGGCTCTATCACCCAGGCTTCAAGCATGCACCACCATGCTGGGCTAATTTTTGTATTTTTAGTAGAGATGGGTTTTGCCATGTTGGCCAGGATGGTCTTGAACTCCTGGCCTCAAGTAATTTGCCCAACTCGCTATTTTTGATATTTAATTTAATTTCCTTTTAGCTTATATTTCTATTAGAGCACTATCTGTTTTGATTCTTTTTCTATTCTACCTTAGTTTTCATATATAAAACATTTTTCTTTTGTTCCTAATCATTTTTTTGAGTCTGCCGCTTCATTGGGGTTTTCTCATTCAAGTATGTTGATTTCTGTTAGGTCGCATCATTGTTCTTAATATATTTTAACTTATATTGAAATAGTACAATAGAGTTTTGATCTGTTCTTTTGTGTTGAGCTTTACTTCCTGGTGGGCTTTTATTTTCTATAGGTAAGTAATTCTCCTCTTTATTTCTTTTACCTAATAATAACTTCATAAGGAATTTGACATTTTTTTTTTTGCTGCTGCTTATATGTATGTAGTTTTAATGTTCATAAACTGTTAGAAGAGGGCTTAGATGAGATAGCTTTCCCAACTTTAGGGAAGTTTTGTTTAGGTTTTAAAAGATAACAGCTTACTTTGTGAAATTATTTGCATTAAGCTCCAAGCCTGCTTTCAACCTTTCAACTGGCTATTCTTATTCCTTCATCTCTGTCCTGTTTAATTTAGTTCTACTCCAGACTGTGTGATGACCTTATAGAAGAGCGTCTTCACTGGTCAGTTTCAGGAATTCACAGGGTAGCAAATGCCCAAGTCTCTTCAGATCTTTCCATGGACTCCATGCAGTCACCCATTATTAGAGGGAGCAACTCCCCCACCTCTTTCAGCTGCTAATTGCCAATTGATCTTTGATGGCTTCTAGTGCATAACCGTGAGCTATTTGGGAGTCCCATGTTCTCTTTTCTATCAGTCATACCATTGCTTCCTTCTGGTTTCTTCTGCACAGGTTGATATAGCACATAGTTACTATGTACCACCAGTTTAATCCCTCCACCTTGTAATTTGCAGTTCTTGGGGATACTTTGCCATCTAGTTTTGTTATAAATTTTGAACATGTGTATTTAATTTAGCTCTCTAATTGTTTTCTGCTTGTATGTAGATTACGGACGGTCCTCCCAAAAATGCTGCCAACACTGTTGCCATTTTCCAAAAAATCTTGAAGACAATTTCAAAAGATGTTTTCCAAACACCATTCGAGAAAGGGCAATACGATAATGGCCATCCTTGAATGGAGAACACCAGCACATCTGATCTGTTAAAATCAGGCTAAATATTGTATTGCTACATTTCATGTTAAAAATGTTTCTAATGAAAAATGATAAAAAATAGTGTGGAGCTTTTAATAAGTAAAATAAATGTTATTTTAAATGGTAGCATAAAAAAACTTTCCTTGTGGATAATCCAATTGGCATAAAAAACACTTAAGATGAATACCTTAATTTTCACTACTCCCTTTAATATCAACTTTATCAAAAGAATGTAATGCAATCAACTGCACACATATCATTAAACCAAAGAAATATATATCAGCTTCTTCTGCATAGGAAATAACTTGTGCATTTCGAAAGGGTCTAAGATCATTGGAGTATAAAATTGAAGGAGTTCTCACATTATCTTAAGAAATAACATGAAATGGTTTCTCACTGCATAATTCTCTAGAAAATCTAGGAAATTGCTTTATACCCATGATGTGTCCTTTGATCTACAAGGTTTCACACACAGCATTTCTTTATTGTTTCTAGTTTCACTTTGGTAAGTGTAATTTGTTTTAATCTCCAGGTTATTCTGGGGAGGTAATGTAATCATATTATTAGTCATCAATTCATAAATAATCGAATTCCCATAACAAAGATTTTTTTTCTATTTCTATGATAGGGTATGGCTTCTGATCAAACTTTCTGTGTATTTCTAAAATTTACTAAAAAACCTATGTAAGGATATATGTTTTTTGTGATAATATTGAATAAAGACAAAAATTAGTTATTGTTTTCTAGGAATGCAACTTAGTGTGCCTTTAAAGAAGACCTGATTTCTTATAGTGAAGCACACTTTATTATAGATTTTAGAGATATGAGATATCAGTAAGATTGATTGTTTCATCAACCTCTCACTGTCAAAAGGTAAGGTACAATATTGTCTACTATCAATTGAATACTGAATTTCCATTTATTTTGGATTATAATTCAAACAATATAGACTATCTAAATTAGCATTTGTTTAGAATTTTAGAATTCTAATTTTTTGCTCCAAATTCGATTCTCAAATGAAAGTTCTCTTTCATGAATACATATATGTATGTGTGTATATTTTATACATATATAGATATATGTTGTGTGTATATATGTGTGTGCCTATATATACATATGTGTGTGTTTATGTATATATAAATCGATGTATGTATATAAACAGTATATACAGTTTCCCTGCCATTTGTTGGGTGGTTTCTTGCTGCTGGTCTTTTCTGGGATAACTCCTACAGTGCAAGCCAGCTGGTAGCCAGGGGGAGAAAGAGGTTTTGTGATTCAAGATAACCTCATTTGCATGTTGGAAGTCACCTGGCTCCCTCTCTCCAGGTGATTTCTTATCCTGTAAGAGGCTAGGCCAGCTTATTTTCCCTGGGTTCAAAGAAGCAAGAAGTTGTTATAATTGGCAAGATCTCCCGGTAAATAAAAGCACTGAAGCATTCATCCTGCCTTTCTTACTACTCTGTGACTAAATAATAGATTTTTTAAAAAATGTGGTTTTTTTGGGGGAGGAGCCAAGATGGCCGAATAGGAACAGCTCCGGTTTACAGCTCCCAGCGTGAGCGACGCAGAAGATGGGTGATTTCTGCATTTCGATCTGAGGTACAGGGTTCATCTCATTAGGGAGTGCCAGACAGTGGGCGCAGGTCAGTGGGGGCACGCACCGTACATGAGCCAAAGAAGGGCAAGGCATTGCCTCACTCGGGAAGTGCAAGGGGTCAGAGAGTTCCCTTTCCTAGTCAAAGAAAGGGGTGACAGATGGCACCTGGAAACTTGGGTCACTCCCACCTGAATACTGCGCTTTTCTGACGGGCTTAAAAAACGGCGCACCAGGAGATTATATCCCGCATCTGGCTCGGAGGGGCCTACACCCACGGAGTCTCACTGATTGCTAGCACAGCAGTCTGAGATCAAACTGCAAGTTGGCAGCGAGGCTGGGGGAGGGGCGCCCGCCATTGCCCAGGCTTGCTTAGGTAAACAAAGCAGCCCAGAAGCTCGAACTGGGTGGAGCCCACCACAGCTCAAGGAAGCCTGCCTGCCTCTGTAGGCTCCACCTCTGGGGGCAGGGCACAGACAAACAAAAAGACAGCAGTAACTTCTGCAGACTTAAATGTCCCTGTCTGACAGCATTGAAGAGAGCAGTGGTTCTCCCAGCATGCAGCTGGAGATCTGAGAACGGGCAGCCTTCCTCCCCAAGTGGGTCCCTGACCCCTGACCACCAAGCAGCCTAACTGGGAGGCACCCCCTGGCAGGGGCAGACTGACACCTCACACGGCCGGCCGGGTACTCCAACAGACCTGCAGCTGAGGGTCCTGTCTGTTAGAAGGAAAACTAACAAACAGAAAGGGCATCCACACCAAAAACCCATCTGTACATCACCATCATCAAAGACCAAAAGCAGATAAAACACAAAGATGGGGAAAAAACAGAGCAGAAAAACTGGAAACTCTAAAAAGCAGAGCACCTCTCCTCCTCCAAAGGAACGCAGTTCCTCACCAGCAACGGAACAAAGCTGTACAGAGAATGACTTTGACGAGCTGAGAGAAGAAGGCTTCAGACGATCAAATTACTCTGAGCTATGGGAGGATATTCAAACCAAAGGCAAAGAAGTTGAAAACTTTGAAAAAAACTTAGAAGAATGTATAACTAGAATAACCAATACAGAGAAGTGCTTAAAGGAGCTGATGGAGCTGAAAACCAAGGCTCGAGAACTACGTGAAGAATGCAGAAGCCTCAGGAGCTGATGCGATCAAATGGAAGAAAGGGTATCAGCAATGGAAGATGAAATGAATGAAATGAAGCGAGAAGGGAATTTTAGAGAAAAAAGAATAAAAAGAAATGAACAAAGCCTCCAAGAAATATGGGACTATGTGAAAAGACCAAATCTATGTCTGATTGGTGTACCTGAAAGTGACAGGGAGAATGGAACCAAGTTGGAAAACACTCTGCAGGATATTATCCAGGAGAACTTCCCCAATCTAGCAAGGCAGGCCAACATTCAGATTCAGAAAATACAGAGAATGCCACAAAGATACTCCTCAAGAAGAGCAACTCCAAGATACATAATTGTCAGATTCACCAAAGTTGAAATGAAGGAAAAAATGTTAAGGGCAGCCAGAGAGAAAGGTCGGGTTACCCTCAAAGGGAAGCCCATCAGACTAACAGTGGATCTCTTGGCAGAAACTCTACAAGTCAGAACACAGTGGGGGCCAATATTCAACATTCTTAAAGAAAATAATTTTCAACCCAGAATTTCATATCCAGCCAAACTGAGCTTCATAAGTGAAGAAGAAATAAAATCCTTTACAGACAAGCAAATGCTGAGAGATTTTGTCACCACCAGGCCTGCCCTAAAAGAGCTCCTGAAGGAAGCGCTAAACATGTAAAGGCACAACCGGTCCAGCTGCTGCAAAATCATGCCAAAATGTAAAGACCGTCAAGACTAGGAAGAGACTGCATCAACTAACGAGCAAAATAGTCAGCTAACATCATAATGCCAGGATCAAATTCACACATAACAATATTAACTTTAAATGTAAATGGACTAAACACTCCAATTAAAAGACACAGACTGGCAAATTGGATAAAGACTCAAGACCATCAGTGTGTTGTATTCAGGAAACCCATCGCACATGCAGAGACACACATAGGCTCAAAATAAAGGGATGGAGGAAGATCTACCAAGCAAATGGAAAACAAAAAAAGGCAGGGGTTGCAATCCTAGTCTCTGATAAAACAGACTTTAAACCAACAAAGATCAAAACAGACAAAGAAGGCCATTACATAATGGTAAAGGGATCAATTCAACAAGAAGAGCTAACTATCCTAAATATATATGCACCCAATACAGGAGCACCCAGATTCATAAAGCAAGCCCTGAGTGACCTACAAAGAGACTTAGACTTCCACACATTAATAATGGGAGACTTTAACACCCCACTGTCAACATTAGACAGATCAACGAGACAGAAAGTCAACAAGGATACCCAGGAATTGAACTCAGCTCTGCACCAAGCGGACCTAATAGACATCTACAGAACTCTCCACCCCAAATCAACAGAATATACATTTTTTTCAGCACCACACCACACCTATTCCAAAAGTGACCACATACTTGGAAGTAAAGCTCTCCTCAGTAAATGTAAAAGAACAGAAATTGTAACAAACTATCTCTCAGATCACAGTGCAATCAAGCTAGAACTCAGGATTAAGAATCTCACTCAAAACCACTCAACTACGTGGAAACTGAACAACCTGCTCCTGAATGACTACTGGGTACATAACGAAATGAAGGCAGAAATAAAGATGTTCTTTGCAACCAATGAGAACCAAGACACAACATACCAGAATCTCTGGGATACATTCAAAGCAGTGTGTAGAGGGAAATTTATAGCACTAAATGCCCATGAGAGAAAGCAGGAAAGATCCAAAACTGACACCCTAACATCACAATTAAAAGAACTAGAAAAGCAAGAACAAACACATTCAAAAGCTAGCAGAAGGCAAGAAATAACTAAAATCAGAGCAGAACTGAAGGAAATAGAGACACAAAAAAACCTTCAAAAAATTAATGAATCCAGGAGCTGGTTTTTTGAAAGGATCAACAAAATTGATAGACCGTTAGCAAGATTAATAAAGAAAAAAGAGAGAAGAATCAAATAGATGCAATAAAAAATGATAAAGGGGATATCACCACCGATCCCACAGAAATACAAACTACCATCAGAGAATACTACAAACACCTCTATGCAAATAAACTAGAAAATCTAGAAGAAATGGATAAATTCCTCGACACATACACTCTCCTAAGACTAAACCAGGAAGAAGTTGAATCTCTGAGTAGACCAATAACAGGATCTGAAATTGTGGCAATAATCAATAGCTTACCAACCAAAAAGAGTCCAGGACCAGATGGATTCACAGCCGAATTCTACCAGAGGTAAAAGAAGGAACTGGTACCACTCCTTCTGAAACTATTCCAATCAATAGAAAAAGAGGGAATCCTCCCTAACTCACTTTATGAGGCCAGCATCATCCTGATACAAAAGCCAGGCAGAGACACAACCAAAAAAGAGAATTTTAGACCAATATCCTTGATGAACATTGACACAAAAATCCTCAATAAAATATTGGCAAACAGAATCCAGCAGCACATCAAAAAGCTTATCCACCATGATCAAGTGGGCTTCATCCCTGGGATGCAAGGCTGGTTCAATATATGCAAATCAATAAATGTAATCCAGCATATAAACAGAACCAAAGACAAAAACCACATGATTATCTCAATAGATGCAGAAAAGGCCTTCGACAAAATTCAACAACACTTCCTGCTAAAAACTCTCAATAAATTAGGTATTGATGGGTTGTATCTCAAAATAATAAGAGCTATCTATGACAAACTCAAAGCCAATATCATACTGAATGGGCAAAAACTGGAAGCATTCCCTTTGAAAACTGGCACAAGACAGGGATGCCCTCTCTCACCACTCCTATTCAACATAGTGTTAGAAGTTCTGGCCAGGGCAATTAGGCAGGAGAAGGAAATAAAGGGTATTCAATTAGGAAAAAAGGAAGTCATATTGTCCCTGTTTGCAGACGACATGATTGTATATCTAGAAAACTCCATTGTCTCAGCCCAAAATCTCCTTAAGCTGATAAGCAACTTCAGCAAAGTCTCAGGATACAAAATCAATGTACAAAAATCACAAGCATTCTTATACACCAATAACAGACAAACAGAGAGCCAAATCATGAGTGAACTCCCATTCACAATTGCTTCAAAGAGAATAAAATACCTAGGAATCCAACTTACAAGGGATGTGAAGGACCTCTTCAAGGAGAACTACAAACCACTGCTCAAGGAAATAAAAGAGGATACAAACAAATGGAAGAACATTCCATGCTCATGGGTAGGAAGAATCAATATCGTGAAAATGGCCATACTGCCCAAGGTAATTTACAGATTCAATGCCATCCCCATCAAGTTACCAATGACTTTCATCATAGAATTGGAAAAAACTACTTTAAAGTTCATATGGAACCAAAAAGAGCCCACATCACCAAGTCAATCCTAAGCCAAAAGAACAAAGCTGGAGGCATCACTCTACCTGACTTCAAGCTATATTACAAGGCTACAGTAACCAAAACAGCATGGTACTGGTACCAAAACAGAGATATAGATCAATGGAACAGAACAGAGCCCTCAGAAATAATGCCGCATATCTACAACTATCTGATTTTTGACAAACCTGAGAAAAACAAGCAATGGGGAAAGGATTCCCTATTTAATAAATGGTTCTTGGAAAACTGGCTAGCCATATGTAGAAAGCTGAAACTGGATCCCTTCCTTACACCTTACACAAAAATCAATTCAAGATGGATTAAAGACTTAAACATTAGACCTAAAACCATAAAAACCCTAGAAGAAAACCTAGGCATTACCATTCAGGACATAGGCATGGGCAAGGACTTCATGTCTAAAACACCAAAAGCAATGGCAACAAAAGCCAAAATTGACAAATGGTATCTAATTAAACCAAAGAGCTTCTGCACAGCAAAAGAAACTACCATCAGAGTGAACAGGCAACCTACAAAATGGGAGAAAATTTTTGCAGCCTACTCATCTGACAAAGGGCTAATATCCAGAATCTACAATGAACTCAAACAAATTTACACGAAAAAAACAAACAACCCCATCAATAAGTGGGTGAAGGACATGAACAGACACTTCTCAAAAGAAGACATTTATGCAGCCAAAAAACACATGAAAAAATGCTCACCATCACTGGCCATCAGAGAAACGCAAATCAAAACCACAATGAGATACCATCTCACACCAGTTAGAATGGCAATCATTAAAAAGTCAGGAAACAACAGGTACTGGAGAGGATGTGGAGAAATAGGAACACTTTTACACTGTTGGTGGGACTGTAAACTAGTTCAACCCTTGTGGAAGTCAGTGTGGCGATTCCTCAGGGATCTAGAACTAGAAATTCCATTCGACCCAGCCATCCCATTACTGGGTATATACCCAAAGGACTATAAACCATGCTGCTATAAAGACACATGCACACGTATGTTTATTGCGGCACTATTCACAATAGCAAAGACTTGGAACCAACCCAAATGTCCAACAATGATAGACTGGATTAAGAAAATGTGGCACATATATACCATGGAATACTATGCAGCCACAAAAAATGATGAGTTCATGTCCTTTGTAGGGACATGGATGAAATTGGAAATCATCATTCTCAGTAAACTATCGCAAGAACAAAAAACCAAACACCGCATATTCTCACTCATAGGTGGGAATTGAACAATGAGAACACATGGACACAGGAAGGGGAACATCACACTCTGGGGACTGTTGTGGGGTGGGGGGAGGGGTGAGGGATAGCACTGTGAGATATACCTAATGCTAGATGACGAGTTAGTGGGTGCAGCACACCAGCATGGCACATGTATACATATGTAACTAACCTGCACATTGCCCACATGTACCCTAAAACCCAAAGTATAATAATAAATAAATAAATAAATAAATAAATAAAAAATAAATAAAAAAAATTTAAAAAAATGTGTTTTTTAAAATAAAATTAGGACAGTTAGTAAATGAAAATAATAGAATATCATCATTTTACAACTCCCGATAGAATAAAGCTTTTAGGCACCAGACAGCAACAGATGCTAACACCAAAAAGAACCCAAACTGGAGAGATATGCCTCCTGAAATACTCACACACACACACACACACATACACACACACACACACACACACACACACATACACGGTATCACACTGTATGCACATCACCACCCATGGTCTTGTCAAAGGTATCAAAGTTGATTCTGATGAAGTGTCTGGATCCAGCTGCCAGTCTGTAGGAAATAGAGAGAACAATGTAGCATTTTGCACTACACAAGAAGCATGCAATCTGCAACTTCCAGACTATGAAAAGTTTTATATGTTAAATGACTTAATTAATGACAAACAATTTTAATAAAGGGATAAAAACGACTGTTGTTTAAGAGATACTTGAAATAAATGTCAAAAAAATTTTAATTTACTATTTTAAATTTAATTACTAAATTATTTACTAAATTTAAAATTACTAAACAGTAATCTAAGGATGGTCACTTGAATGATAATAATCATAAAAAGGCAAAATAGTTTCTGAAAATAAAAATCAGGATATTGGTCACTTTGAAGAGTGTAAGGAGATCGTAATTTGGATGGATAACATAAGGAGCTTCCAGACAACCAGGCTCAAATTTCTAATTTTAACATTAAAAAAATCCATGATAAGATTGATTATGGGACATAAGGTTGTTGATGACTAAATACACGTTTTATAGAAAAAGAACTATAGATTTTGAATGAATCTATAACAGACATTCAAGTTGATTCTCTAAAAATATTCAAAATAATTTTTCTGCAAAGTGGTAGTCACTTTTGTATAAAACCACAATATTTAAAAGTGACTACTTTGAAGGTACTAACAGATTTAGGTGTGTACATTCTAATGTTTCTTTATGAATTCATAATAGTTTATAGCCATGTATAGTATGCCTATTTTCATAATGACTTATATAGTAGAGAAAATGTAATTGGGTTAGTATAAAGGGTTGGGAATTTTTCTATAGAAATGTTTAATAAATTATTTTATTTGCAATAAATTCACGTGTGTCAGAGTACATTTCTGTTTATACATATATATATATTCTTTATCTAAAGTGAAGCCTATATTTTTAAAGAGTGTTTCCAAGAATAAAATAAGAAAATGTATGAGGTCTAGACATTTTGAGCAATAGTGGTTAAGAGAGTGGAACCATCTAACAGAGAGAACATTTGATTGACAGACTTGGGGATGACTCAACTTGTGAAGAGAAGGATAACAATAGTGCTTCAAGCAAACTTTCTATTTCTGCTTGGATTATTTGAGAAATTCAGGCAAAATTCAAGCAGTTGCTTCAACTGTTCACATCACTTCAGCAGTAGCATAAGTCTGTGCTGGGAAAATGAAGCACACTGATTTAATAACTGACAAGGATACAGGATATACAAAAAGTAGTGGGGACTGGCATTACTGTGCAAATGCTCAGACTTTGATTCTCTATAACTTAAGAGTGAAGTATAAATGTGAGATAATCAATTTTGAAGTTCTAGAAAAACATATTTCTCGACCATCTTAATATTTCAATTAAATGGAAATAACTAATCAAAATGCTTTAGGTGTTAATAACATTTCACCATAAATATCACCACGTTTCAGAAATTTTACATTATAGTAATTAAAACCACCTACTTCAAAGCAGCAGAATATAAAAAGTGATGTTGTCTTTTGAAACATGTTCAGAGAAGACAGAAGAAAAAATTTTAAATTAAAAAAATGAAACAGAGAGACAAAGAAGCATAATAACAAGAATTTCTTTAATAGAATTGAAATGGGTTTTCCCAGGATGAAAATACTAAGGAAGGTAATGAACGGGAAAGTCTCTAGGCCAAAATTGGCCAGGAGGTTATTGCCATGAATCTGTGTTGTCCATTTGACCCAGGGAAAATGCAAAGATAGGAGAATAGAGTATACTCTTGAATCTAATCTTAATGTGATTGGACTAAAATGGCAATCAAATTGTTGCTTTTGAGTAGCAGACATTCCTTATTGCTTCTGCAGCTAGGCTTGAAAACTGGATGGCTTCAACATCCCAGCTGGTTTTCTACTCCTGCTAACCCTGATTATAAAACTTTCTTCTTGGTTAAATTTATATTATCTTCACGCATCTATGTATTTCTCGTTCCACAAAAATAAATGCTGATCTACAAGAAAATAAATTCTTCATTGCAGAAGGTAAATAATAAATCTCGGAGTGTCTCCAGAGAGCTTTACTATCCATGATTTTCATAGCAGAGTAACACTTTTTAGGACAGCTCTTCATTACCTGGTAATTTAAGAGACCTATTTTATTGTAAGTTTCAAAACTTGCTTCTTTGTTTTATAAATAGAACTATATTCTTCAAAACTGTATACAGTCTGATTATCTAGAACAGTAACATTAATACATATTTTTATATGTGGTTTTATGTAAATTATATTGTATAACAAATCATTTTATTAGTTTATTTTTACTTATAAATGTGCACATATTTTTACTTATAAATGTGTATATTTGTGTGTGTGTATATATGTAATATTGGTCTAGGTACTAAATAATATAAATTGACATAAATATAGCCAAAAAAGCCTACCGTTTTAAATGAACATCTGTGTGATAAATATATACTATAGACAATAATTTTCTCTAATGACAACTTCCAGGATCATCCTGGTAAAAAATGAGAATGATTTTTATATTTTTGTAGGTACAAAAATCTTCCTGAGATACATATATTTAGGTTTGAAAAAAGTGATTACCATATTCATGAAGTCTTATTTTCTTTATAGTTAATATAATTTCAAATACGTGGAGCAATTATTCAAGCAGCATAAACTATTTTAAGTTGGTACAATAGAGATTAGCCAGTTAAATTCAATGAGCCAAAACTCAATCCTTTGTCTAATGTTACTAAGCAGGGAGAGTGTAGACAAAAAAATATGACCAAACTTATGCCATGATTGTTGGAAGAGGTTTTGATTAGTTCTTTATTAATGAAGAGACTTTCAACTAGTAATATACTAATCATTTCAACACTACTTGAGGCTACCGCTAAACAGCTGGCTACTTCTATTGCTTCTCAGTATCCAAACTCTACTTGTAAGCCAGACTACCCTCAGAACACACAACTAACTCTCTGATAAGGCAAAAGCAAACATATACAGATAGCCCCAACTCTAACTCTAAGCACTTTAAAAAATTTATCTTGTCCCTTAAGATTCTGTAAGGCTGACATTAAAAACAATAACAATAAGTACAATCATCAGTCTTAATACCAACACATTTAAATGACTGCTTTGTACAGAATTTCCCCAGCTTGTGGCTTTGAGTTGATTTTCATCTACCTAGTTATATGAGTATAGAAAATGTAGTAAAATTATATAAATCAATGTAATAACAAAACAGATAACAAAGGATAGAGCAAAAACTTGTGTATGTTATTATAAACTACATCTAATAAAAAACACAGTACACTTTGCTACAATTATTCCACTTGAAAATCATCATTGTAACAGCTGTTCTGTCATAAGAAATTGTTTTAACAATTTTTAAAAATTTTAAAAATAATTTATTACCAAAAAAATACTACTAATGAAGACACTTACCCCACTCCTCTAGTTTCTAAGGCATCTTAGCAAATAGGTATCGCAGCAGAAAAACACGCTTCTGGCTACAGAATTGTAATGTGGTTTCAAGGACACTGCAGTCTCTTTTAAAATAATATGACAAATAGACTACTTGGAAAGCAACAAATCTGTTTTGCAAACTAATAGAAGACCTTTCATGATTTTATTTTAAATTAAAATATTTCTACACTACTTTATTTGTTGAACATTGAAGCACCAAAGAAGGAAAAAACGAGTTGATAGGAATCCGTGTATTCTTCGTGGATTTTATCCTTACATTTTCACTAAAGAAAAAAACATAGAATGTTTCCTCATGGGGCCACTGAATCAAAGATTTTGATTGAAGTTATTTTTAAAAGATAATTTAAAGGGGATAAAATGTTATATCTATAAATACATCGTTTTACATTCAGAAATTAATGATTTCTGGGCTCTAAATTGGAGGTTCAAAAGATAGGTAAGTGAGTGTGTGTGTGTGTTGAGGAGGGGTGAGAATAACAGACAAATACTATTTACGTATGCACAATATTTCTTTCTTCTTTTCTTTTTTTTTTTTTTTTTGAGATAGAGTCTCGCTCTGTCACCCAGGCTGGAAATCAGTGGCAGGATCTCAGCTCACTGCAACCTCTGCCTCCCAAGTTCAAGCGATTCTCCTGCTTCATCTTGCCAAGTAGCTGGGACTACAGGCACCCGCCACCACGCCCAGCTAATTTTTGTATTTTTAATAGAGACGGGGTTTCACCATGTTGACCAGGATGGTTTCGATCTCTTGACCTCGTGATCCGCCTACCTCGGCCTCCCAAAGTGCTGGGAATACAGGTGTGAGCCACTGTGCTCAACCTACGCACACTATTTCTTATAGATAATAGTCTATAATTTCCCCAAGCTGGTTCTGAATTACTGAGCAAACCTCATATATCTTAAAGTTGAAGGAGATTTCAATTTCCTTCCTATCTTTTGTAAGGCTGATTAAATATAGTACTCATGATATATAAGCTGCTAAAACAGAAGAGCATATCTGATATGAAATCATTAGAATAGGAAACATAGCACAGATATATTTTCTTCCGCTTTTATCCAAACCCCTGTCCTAGATTTCTAGAGAAAGATGGCACTATAGTTTGAATGTCTTCTCGAAACTTCATGTTAAAACTTAATCCGGGCCGGGAGCGGTGGCTCACGCCTGTAATCCCAGCACTTTGGGAGGCCGAGGCGGGCAGATCACGAGGTCAGGAGATCGAGACCATCCTGGCTAACACGGTGAAACCCAGTCTCTACAAAAAAAAAAAAAATACAATATTAGCCTGACGTGGTGGCAGGCGCCTGTAGTCCCAGCTACTCGGGAGGCTGAGGCAGGAGAATGGCATGAACCCGGGAGGCGGAGCTTGCAGTGAGCCGAGATCGCGCCACTGCACTCCAGCCTGGGCAACAGAGCGAGACTGCGTCTCAAAAAAAAAAAAACTTAATCCGCTTTGTGGCAGTATGGAGAGATGTGGTCTTTAAGAGGTCATTGTAGCATGAGGGCTCTGCTTTCATGAATGGATTTAAGTTATTCATGGGTGAATGGGTTCTCTTGGGAGTGAGAATGGTGGCTTTGTAAACTGAGGAAGAAGGACCTGAGTGCGCATGCTCAGCTCCCTTTCCATTTGATGTCTTGTGCTGCTTCAAGTTTCTGTAGGGTCCTCACCAGCAAGAAAGCTCTCACCAGATGTGGTCCCTCTCCCTTGGACTTCTCAGCCTCCCAAACTGTAAGAAATAAATTCCTTTTTTATACATCACCCAGTTGTAGTTATCTGCTATATGCAACAGAAAATGGACTAAGATGGATTTCTTTTATTGAAAAGTCTCCATAGGCCTTGTTCCTTTTGTCACAGAAATAATAAAAGTGATGGCTTTGACCTAACCTCAGGCTGATCGTGGATGACTGACTTGCTGGAAGATGCTGTTTCTCGTTTTTCCACTGGGGAAAAAATGTCTAGATCTGGACTGAGAGTCTTGAAAGCAATTTACGTTTACACCAAAATCCCACAGGCACCCATTAGGTATATTTGCTCTATTAAATACAAATCTTGAGGTCCCAAACTTTGACAGATTTTTAGATTTATTATTTTTCAGTTGCATTGGTTACATACATAACTAAACTCAGCTTTATTTTCTTATTCTTGTTCAATTTTAACAGGCTTTCATGCTTAAACTACATTAGAAGTTTCTTCCCGTTGAAATTCAATATTATGTTTATGCAACCTGTGTGTGACCAGATAGGAATAAATTTGTTTATGGTGGGGAATTAGAAGCAATCCAGGAGACATCTGCTTCTTTCTAGGTTGATGAAAGGGACAAAAGAACATTTTTCCCACCTAACCATGAGAAACAGCTAGATAACCTATAATATAATTATTTAAGGTCCTCAGGGAGCTTATAATTCAAAAAATATAATAAGTCAAAATTTTAGAAATGTGATAAATCCCTTCTAGAGAAGAAAAGACACAAAGTTTCTTTCACCCTTGGCGGAGTAGCAGTAGGAGAAAGAATAGACATAGATAAGACAAAGACAACTAAACATATAACACAGTTTTAAAAGACCAAGTATGAGTTGTTAAGATAATTTAACATCCCTAAGTCTCAGACTCAAGGGGAATCTGCACGTACTTGTCAATTCTTTTCTATGGGCTTTCACCTGGAGATCACGAGAGAGATTGCAGGCAGGAGAGCAGAGAGCCTCCTCTGCTGAAGCCTAGGCATGTGAGACATGTGAAAGACTGAGGGCTGGACAGGAAGAGCAAAGGAAACTCCAGGGATGACTCAGACTTTACACAGAGTACTTGGTATGACTCTACAACCAGGGGAGAGGCAGAGAGTTTTAAGAAAAGCATCTTCTATGAGGCACCGTAACTGCTCCAGGCACTTAACCCCTATGCCCATCAATAATTTAAAGCTGACAGTCATTCGAATCTAACCAAATGAAACACAGGTCAAGATCCAGCTTTACAGATTTGATTGATTCCATGTCCCATAATTATAGGCTGACATAGAAGAAGCATGAGTTTTCCAGGCATAAATATCATCTACTTCACTCACTACTAGCCTTTTATAAGATGGTGTTCTGCAGCCAATCAAAATATACAAGTCACTGAAAGATGCAAGAAAATGTGACCTAATCTCAAGAGAGGAAAAAATATATCCAAACTCAGAGATGACACAAGTACTAAAATTATCAGACAAGCTTTTAAAATTCATCAAGTAGTAAAATAATATAATAAAACATATAAACAGATTGCAATTTTATCAGGCAGATAAAAATTATATAAAAGACCAATAAACAACGCTAGACGTAAAAACAATATATCAAATAATAAGAGTTTTTTCAAGATGCTTATTAGCAGACTGAAGACAGCAGAATAAGCAATCAATATAGCTGAAAATAAGTCAATAGAAATTAAACTGAAACAAAAGAGAAAATAAAAAATAATTTAAAACTGAAACAGAGCATTTGAAATCTGCGAGCCGATAACAAAACAAGTATATAGTTGGAGTTGCAGAAAAAGAAGTGAGAAAGAGGGGTACAGGAGAAACATTTGATGAGATAATATCCAGGAGTGAAACAAAATTAATGAAAGACATAATCCAGAAGTCAAATGAATTAAATAATTCACAAGCAGGATAAATATGAAACAGACATAACCATGGTAAATTGTAGTCAATCTTCTGAAAGCTAATGATAAAAGGAAAATCTTGAAAGCAGCCAAAGGAAAGAGATGTCTTATGTACAGGGGAACAATGATAAAAATAATGGCTGAATTGACATAAGAAATAATGGAGGACAAATATAAATAAAGAGCATTTTTATGTGCTGAAAGAAAAGAAAAAATTGCTAATTCTGAATTCTATATCCAAGAAAGTATTCCTTAAAAATGAATGTGAAGCAGACATTTTCAGAATGACAAAATCTAGAAGAGTTTGTCTACAGCAATCCTATAATATAAGAAATTTTAAAAGTTAGTTCTAGGCTGAAACAAATTGATAACAGATAGAAACAAAGTTGGACAAGAAAATTTACTATTACACAAAGATGAATTACTCAAGAAAAAAATAATCTTAGACATGTGTTCCCCTAACAACAAAGTTCCCAACATGTATACCAAAAATGGACATACCTAAAAGTACCAAAAGAAATACAAGACCTAGCTTGAGACTTTTTACATCTTTTTCTGCAGTAATTGATAAAACAAGTAGAAAAAGAAAAGTGTAGAAATTGGAGCAACACTAATTGATATTTATAGAATATTACATTCCCAAACAGCAAGAAGCATATTCTTCTTAATTATAAATGGAAAATTCACCACGAATGAACAATAAATCAAGTCTCAATAAGTTTAAAAGAGTCAAATCATAAAGATTATACTCTTTGACCATAATGCTATCAAACTGTAAATAAGTGGCAAAAAGATATCTGAAAAATCTTCAAGTATTAGAAGTTAAGCAATTAATTTTCCAATGAATCATAGATTTATAGAAGAAATCCCAGTAAGTGTTTTAAAAATATTTCTAATTGAATGATTATGAAAACACAGTATTTCTAAATTAACAGGGTGCCAGAGAATGTTTCAAAGAAAATACATATTGTATTAGAAAAAGTGAAAGACGCAAAATAAATAATATGCTGCCACTTTAAGAAGATATACAAAGAAAAGCAAGTTAAAATTAAAAGAAAAATAGAATAATAAAAATAATAGCAGAAATGAATGAAATAGAAAATAAACAATAGCTAAAATTGACAGTCAAAGTTTAGTTAATTTTGTTCCTCACAACTTGACTTACAGAAAACTTAAGTCTTTGATATGGTTAACAAAACTGTTAAATCCATAGGAAAACTGAGGATTAAAATAAAGAGAGAAAAAGATGCAAGTCACCAATATCATGATGAAAGAGGGGACATCTTTACAGATGCTGCTGACATTTAAAGGATCATAACATTATGCCAGTTAAATTGACAACTGAGGTGAAATGTACATATTTTTTGAAGATCACAGCTTCCAAAATTCAAAACAAGAAACGGAAAATTTTAGTAGATCTCTATTTGATATTTTTGTAATCAAAAAGAAATCCACAAAGAAATTCCTGACACAAATAGTTTCAGTGGTGAATTCTGTAAATTATGTTTAAGAAAGACATAATACCAATATCAAACAAAGCTCTTCAGAAACTAGGGGAGGAAGGAGCACTTCCTAACTTGTTTTTGTGAAGTAAGTGTAAGCCTGATAGAAAATCAGACAAATATGTTATAATAAAATAAAACTGCAGACCAATATTCCTCATGAACATAACAAAATATTAGCAAATCCAATCCAGCAATTCATAAAAAAGGATAATACAACACGACTGGTTGGTTTTATCTCTGAATTGTAAAATGGCTTAACATAAAAAATCAATATAATCTGCTACCATCTTAAGAAAAATCATATGATGATGTAAATAGACACAGAAAACATCATTTGACAAAATGCAGCACTAATTCATGACAAAAGCTATAAGCAAACTAAAAAAAAAGAAGGAGAACTACCTTATCTACAAGTGGACAGCTACAAAAATCTATGAGGCTCATCATAGCTAATGGTGAAGTATTAAACACTCTTCCCACCTGAACATTGAGAACAAAAAAGGAATGTCTCCTTTCAACGTTACTACTGAACATTGTACTATACCAGTGGAAGCGGGGTCACATCTGTCCAAAAACATCTGAAGGGAGTGATGTTAGCCAGAGAACTATTAGAGTGGGATACAGTATCCCACTGTAGTATACTATAGAAACTGTATCCCACTGTGGTAGCTCTCTGGCTACAGATTACTTGTAGCTGTAATATCCTATAGAGTATAGAGTGGTTTTGTACAGATAATTTCTAAGCAATTTTAACCTGGGTTTATGTCACATAGGTGAATCATAGTTTTCAGAGAACAAAAACAACATACATTCTCTGGTTTTCTGAAACCCATATTCATGTTAAATGAACCACAAGTTTAATCCTCCCTGTTATTACAAGGCTGAATCAACAGGCCATCGCAAAGTACATTGAGATCATATATTAACCATAACAGCACATAAAAGGGGGAGGTTAAAACCAGATAATCTCAATTAATGTAATTTATAATTTCTGAAGTACTTGGTGCAAGATGATAACTTTATAAAGTACTTCAAGTATACCAGTTTTGAAAGCTATAACAGGATATTTTATGGTTTCACAATAGTGTTCTACTAATCATAATTGCGCAAAATTCTGTAGAAAGTTATATAGAGATCTAAGAGCCAAATGTGACTTTTATTTATTTTTCAATAGCAGAAAAAAATCCCACTAATACTCTAGTAGGTATCTAAATGGAAAGAAGGCATTTTAATAATACTGTTCTCAGTCAAAAGGAAGAATAAATACCATACATGAGAAACAGCCAATAAATGCCAATTGTAGTGCCTTTAAATAAAATTTGAAGTATAAATTGAGCAACAAAATTTTATGCTAATACGTTGGAAAAGAGTGAATGGTTTAATTTTATGAATGTGCTTTTCCAGTCTGATTAGAGTCATTCACTCACTTTCCCCTGAGCAATTACTAATGGAGAAACAACCAGATGCCTAATACTGTATTCAGTAATGAAAATTAGAAATGGAAAAGTATGTAAGCCATGGCCTGCCTCCAATTTGGTGTAAGAAATAGAAGAAAAAACTGATAGGTTACTATAATACCACTTTATAGTCACTATTCCAGATATATGAACAGATGTTGCAAATTATACAACATAAAGTTAAGTTTGACTTGAAGAGTTGAGGCTGTGTTACCTTTCTCACTCATTTGCTTCCAAGTGAGGTTTGCACAGAAAACTAGGAAGAGTTTGCTATGTGAGAATGGGGAGAAAGAGCATTCCAGGTAGAGAGTAAAGCATCCACGGTGTAAATGATGCCTAGCCCATTTGGGAAACCTAAAATATTGGGAGCCCTGGTTATACCTTTCAGAAAGCAGCAGGTCTTGGGGAAACGGGAAGGGAGAGATGGAGCTTGAAACAGAAGCTGCAGCAAAGTTGCAAATGACGTGGAAGCCTAGGTTAAAGTAGGATTTAATTCCAAAGACAAGCAGCAGAGAAGCAGCATTTTAAAACCAGGAAGTTACATAGCAGATTATGTTCTTAGGGAGAACATTTTGTGGCAATTCATCAGATGGGTTTAACTAGGGAGAGTCTTGTGGGAGGATGGCCAGTCATGGGGCTGAAGCAGTATTTCAAGTGAGAAATGAAGACTTGGACTTCTTCAGCAATAATGGTGGCATCAAAAATGAAATTCTATGTTATTGCTATGTACATGTGTGCTGTTGATATTTAAAATATATTTTGTTCGGTGCATCAGCAACCCCTTTTCTGTCATTTTTTTCTTTATTAATTCTGTCTTTTCTTTCACCTATGCAGCCAAATACTCATCCTTTGCTCTAAGTGTTAAAATGATCTGTGCTTTATTCTCCATGTGAATATCTGAATGATTTAAAACAATAGAATTTTAGTTAGAGATACTGGAATCTCTTCAGCATGTGCTAAAGCACTTTAAGATATAAAAATCCCTAATAATGCCAGTCTTCTTCCCATCCTCTTTCTATTTGATTTTGTTGAAAGAAGAAAATGATATAATAAGAGGATTACGATTTTTCTTGATCAGAATTATAATTTTATGTTCTTCCAAAAACAGTAGGATACATGTGTAGATTGAGTGGGAAGCTGATGCACGCTACTGATCATTTTATCAATAGGGAAAAATAAATGAGATCAGAGATCCAAACATTAGATTTTTAATTTACAGTTTTACAACAAGTTTTTCCAAATAATACATACATCTTAAATTGCCGAGGTCATTTTTTTTTAATTTTTGCAAAACACAATGCCTGGCAAAATAGAGTGTATAAACTTATGGTCATGTTTGATAAAAACAGCTGATTAATGATGGAATTTAAACAACACAATACTGTGCTCAAAATTTAAATGGCTCCCTCATCTGTTCCTCTCAAATTCAAGCAAATTTTCGTGTCAGCACAGGACCTTGATCTGTTATTTTCTAAGGAACCACATTTAAGTCAGGTAAACCTATTTATGTTCCCAGATAATGTGTAATTCCTAGGGGTGTGTGCAGTGCTGTAGGTATAAGCGTGAAGGATAAGGGAGAAAGAGCTACATTCTCCCACTAGGGTTTGATGACAGGCTACTGTAACCTCCTACCAGAGAGAATTGGTCAGTTCGTGCAGCCTGGTGACAACCCTTAGCCTAAGCATACACATCAGCTCTGTGAGGAGCAGTGAAGAGCTTTCTCATCTACGTATTTTACCAGTAAACACCATAGATGCTTAATAACTACTTACTCAATCAAATTAGTCTACATGCCCACAGTGCCTAATGTATGGAGCATTTTCGCGTCCTCCCAATGTCAAAGACAGTTTAAAAGGGCTACCTTGAAGGAAAAATAAAATCTACATTTTTTAAAAATGTAGTTGTGTTAGTCCGCTCTCGCATTGCTATAAAGAAATACTGGAAACTGGGTAATTTATAAAGAAAAGAGGTTTAAGTGGCTCATGGTTCTGCAGGCTGTACAGGAAGCGAGATACTGGCATCTGCTTGGCTTCATGATGGAAGGCAAAGGGGAGCGGGCACATCACATGGCCAGAGCAGGAGCAACAGAGCAAGTAGAGAGGTGCTACACAATTTTAGATCACCAGATCTTATGAGAACGAACTTACTATCACAAGGACAGTACCAAGTAGGATGGTGTTAAACCATTCATGAGAAACACACCTCCATGATCCAAACACTTCCCACCAGGACAACATTGGGGATTACATTTCAATATGAGATTTGGGCAGGGACACACAGCCAAACTATGTCAGAAGTCTTGGAGGTGAGTGTGGAAGAAAGGGGCACTTGATGAACCTTTATTTTGAATGAGTCCTGTTGCAAACTAAGCTTAAACTGTAAGCAAGTTTCCTAGCCTCACTTCATTGAATTTGTTTCTGCATCTGTCACACAGCAGCAGATTCTTCCATCTCTTCAATGACATGACACTGATTCACTGAGATTGTGATAATGGTGAAAAGACAGGGAAACAGAGAACATTCGTTGTGTTCGTGCACACACACCCCCCCCACACACACAACTACATTTATTCTACTCTCTCCCCTCTACTCTATTCCATATAAGACATGATGCTTTAGGAGGGATGTGGATTGTTTGAGGTTATCTCTCACCTTGCAAGTGACAAAAAGCCAGCTCCTTGCAGGGGGATAAGCTTCCATTTTCTTTGCCAGCTCTACATGATTTTTGCTCTTATGTCTGTCCATTTCATGTAATAATAAAGGTGAAATTGCTCAGGACATTGAAGATATAATTTGACCAAGTATAAACAGCACCAAAAATTGCTGAATATGAGGATGATTACTCTGTCAGCAGAGCTATGAGTGCAGGTTTGTGGATAAGAAGTAATCACAGTATTCCACAGGCTGAATTGCCTCCTCTGTTCATAAGGAGCAGCCAGTGACATTTAACTCATTCTCGTCTTTGTTATCTTGAGGTTTATATACTGTGTGACGTGAAGTTTCTTGTCACTACCAGTATAATTTAACTTTGTATTGCATCACTATTGTAAACACTGCTTATGTTACAGTGATTACTTAAATCGAAAAGTTTTGGAGATACATGATGGGGAAAGCATGAAAAGAAATATGTGGATAGTAGTCTTAAATGCATTTCTGCATCTAATTTTTTTTCATTGAAAAAGATAAAATAATGAATACATAGCTGCTCAGTGTTTTTTTTTTTTAAATAATACTTTAAGGTCTGGGATACATGTGCAGAACATACAGGTTTGTTACATAGATATGCGTGTGCCAAGGTGGTTTGCTACACCCATCAACCCATCATCTAGGTTTTGATCCCCACATGCATTAGGTATTTGTCCCAATGCTTTCCCTGCCCTAGCCCCCCACCTCCCCCACAGGCCCCGGTGTGTGATGTTCCCCTCCCTGTGTCCATGTGTTCTCATTGTTCAACTCCCACTTATGAGTGAGGACATGCGGTGTTTGGTTTTCTGTTCCTGTGTTAGTTTGCTGAGAATGATGGTTTCCAGCTTCACTCATGTCCCTGCAAAGGACATGAACTCGGTGGTTTTAAAATTAAATCTAGCATGTAAAACTACATAACAGGTCTGTGTCCCACCCTCAAGTCGTGATTTAGAGTAGAATCCCTTGGGACTGACAGAACATCTAAGATCTAGAAAACTTTCTTGTAGTTTTTGAAAACTACCCAATTGCAAAGTTACAAATATTTATTATTACTAGAGAAACTAGAAGTTTAGAGGTACCCCGTGTCCTGGAGAAATCTTTGCAAAGAGGTGGTGTGTGCTTTCCTGTGCTTTCCAAAATGTAATGTGTTTTTGAAGTACTGGGACCTGGGGGATCTTATTAAAATGCAGATTTAGGTTCAGTAGCTCTGGCATAGAGCCTGAGACTTTGGAGTTGTTAACAAGCTCCCAGAAGAGGCCACTGCTGCTGGTTAGTGGAACACACTTTGAGTGGCAAGGATATGGACACCTCCCTTGCCAAGGAACACTAATTTAGCTAATTTCTTACTACCTAAGCTGTGTTAAAGATGAAGTTGTGGGAGCTTGCTTTGGCAGGTGCTATCTCAACTGTTTATCTCTAGTAGCTCAGTGCTTGGTGTATGTCGGTGTTAATATATATTTACTGAACTACTAATGTCGACTGTGAAGGTTGATACAAACAAGCTCTCACAACTGTGATAGTAAGAACTGTGTTAAATAGTAAGGATAGTGAGAACTGTGAAAAAAGTGAATCATTTACAATCTCTGGTGAAATACTATTTAAGGGTAAATAGTCACAGAATCAAAGAAAAAATTCAATTTTTCTTTGATTAATACAGGTGTTAATTCATATATATTTATGGGAAGCAAATTGAGCATTTGGAAAATGAGTGGAGATTTTTAATCACAAACTTATTTTAAGTCATGTTTAAAAATATGAAGGGTAAGTATGTCAAGCTGTGCTATTCACATATTCACAAAAATATGTGAATAATTTTATGAGTCTTTGTGTATAATTCTTTTTAAGTATCTTTTTAGTAAATATACAAACTGCAAATATCACACTGATGTTATTAAATGTCAACGTATGGGCAAAGAGATTTCATAATACTTTTTTTATAATAAACAATTGTTTATTAAATAAATTATACTCTATCAAAACAGAATTCTTACTATACTCTTATAGTATATAAAAATCTATCCTTTTTTAATCCGATGAGAAAGTCAATTTTTTTAGAAGATACACATAGCCTTTCATGTGACTACAAAATAAGAATATGGAAGATATATAGATAAATCTGCCACCTAATGTTATGTAGTTTGAACTTATGTAGTTTGGTAAACAAGGAAGCTAAACAGCTAATAATAATGTGAAGAGAAGCATATACTGGTATAATAGCTGTGTATATACTTACTTTAGTATTGTTGACATTTAGCACATTTGAGGAAAGGTTAAAAATTGTATACACACTATAAAAGGTATTCGTTTATTATTGCCTCCAAAGAAGCTACAGTGAGCTTGATTTTTAATTTGTTTTGAAACCTAAAAACACATTAAACACATATAGGTGGTTTGTTTATTGTATATTTAGAAAAGGAATTGATATATTGACTGTATGATTCTGTGATTGTTTCTTTCATGATCATAAAATACTTTATTTTCAAATTTAGACTATGTAGATAATGGCTCCCTCTACTGGTCAAACTATGTTGGTGACATGTATGTAAAGTACTTGAATAACCTAAATTTCACCACACTGAAAAAGGAAACATTTGGCACTCACAGGAATAACTGTTGACTACATTTCTAATACACTGTCATTGTCTGAAAACAAAAAGAATTTGGTATGTAGTGAAAGTTTTATTCTTTGCTTTATGTGAAAGCAATTCTCTTCCTTGTGTATTTATTAGCAATAAAAAACCTAAAGATATCTCTTAACTAGAAGACTGAAGTTATATCTTAACTAAAAGACTAAAGATATCTCTAAAAGTAATGAAGATATAGGGATAACCAAAAGCAATTATTTGATTACAAAAATCACTTTATCTTACAGCAATTATGACTCATTTCTAAGCTAAATTATATAATGGAATATCAGCTTTTTTTTCCTCCTTTAATTACAGATGTTGTCTAGATTGCTTCTAGCTGAACAATGTTTATTTTGGCCCCATATGGTTTATCTTTCCAGAAAAATTATGCATTTTCTGAAAGGAAGGGACATGTCTTATATTCCTAATTATATATTCAAAATTTTAATTAATTCAATTAATTTTTCTGATTTTATAAAACTTAATACTCCTAACTCTTGCCTTTTCTGTCATTTCCAAGTTGTTCATAAATTAATTTAAGCCAGAGAGCACAGAAACTGTTTTTTGTTCCAATGCTAATATGTAACCTCATTTTAGACCATGTATAGAGTGTACTAAGGTAATTAAAAAAAAATTGCATAGTATATTATCTGTTTCTTATTTATTTAGAATATTTTCATTAACATTTTTTCTTCTTTTTAAAATCTGGTTCGCTACCATATGAGGAGTTTCTATGACTTTAAAAATTAACAACTTGGCAAATCCCAAGCTTTTGTTCTACTTGCTGGTAACAGTTACCAAATTCTTCTATGTTGGAGTGGGAGTGGAGCCACAAGCATGTGAAGTTATTGTCTCAGCAAAATTCACGTGGTTATTACTTGGTAGATTGCCTCTTGAATGTGAAATCATAGTTCATTCAACTAGAGCCATCGCAGTGATGCTTTCTAAGGTTTATAGGACCAAATTTTTGCTACAGCTGGCATCCTTCAACATCCCTTCACAAAAGATATTTCTGTACTCAAACTCAGATTGTGAATTCTGCCTATCGTTGTGGAACTAATAATTCTCTTTTTGAATTACATTAATTTTTTATTCTTTTTTCTCTGGTTATTCCTCAATCCATCAACAGTTGAGCTCCCAGAAGATTAATACATGCAATTTACAATCGAATTACAACATTTCCAATACGATCCTCTTGGAACTGTTAGATTCAGAGTGCTCCCTTTTGATGCTATTCTCTTAAAAATATTATTACTGACATTTTCATAATCTCTTTCAAATAAAACATCGGTAATAGTTCAGCCGAGCATATTACATTAACTACAAAGTATACATCATTGGTATGAACATATTTTGGGAAGTCAGGTGTGTAATAAAAACTACAAAAAAATACAAATTCCTCCATTCATAATAAAGATTTGCTTTTTTGAATATCACCTTAACAAGATGATATGAAAAGAAAACTGTTTCTATGTATAGATTATAAATCCATATAAAATTATAATGGCCTTTGAGCTTTTCTAAATGTAAAAATATTACCATAAATGGTTCTCAAAGCAAAAAGTATTATGCAAATAAAATGGGTCTCTAGAATTAGAACTTTGGGAGGAAGTAGTTAGTGGTATGAAAAAAGTTTAACTGATGCTTAACATTTAACAAGAGAAGTGAATAATTCTACTTTTTACGCAGTTTTTCCTGATGGAAGAGCAGGTTCAATAGCCAAAAATGGCCTTTAATTTTTAATTAAATGTAAGCCTGAAAGACCTGTGGTTTGAAGATACCTTTGGGCATGATTTAATAGCCCATTAATACTTGTCTAAATCTTGTTTTTCAGCATAGCACACATTAATGGAGCTCCCAAAAATTCTTAAGAATATATCTATATATAATACAAGGGATTCCATCTTAGAATTTTGAAGCATTCTGGAGGTCACCTAATGCAATCTTTAGTCAGTGAGTTAATCCTATGCCATTTCTAATAAATAGTCACTTATCTTGTTCTTGAACATTTTTAGTATTGGATAATTTATAGCTTTTTAAGGTATTAGTGAAGAGATATAAATTCAATGTTTATATGTTATATGAAAAAGTGTCTCCTTTTAAATTCTATCCATTGATTCTCTTTTTGCTTTTTGGGAAGAGTTGGTAGGTTTACTCCATATTTCTTCAACCATTTCTCATATGGCATAATCACAAAATATTGCATTTTTCTGGTTTCCTATTTCTGAATGTTTCTTAGTTTATTAATGTTTTCCTAAATATCTACAGTCAAGAGTTGGGCAAATTTTAAGTGCAGTAAATAAAAATAGATAACAGAGAAATAAGCAGATTCTTCATCATCACAAATAGATCTCTCTTTTTTTTTTTTTTTGAGATCGAGTCTTGCTCTGGCCCCCAGGCTGGAGTGCAGTGGCGAGATCTCAGCTCACTGCAAGCTCTGCCTCCCAGGTTCATGCCATTCTCCTGCCTCAGCCTCCCAAGTAGCTGGGACTACAGGTGCCCGCCACCACTCCCGGCTAATTTTTTGTATTTTTAGTAGAGGCGGGGTTTCACAGTGTTAGCCAGGATGGTCTCGATATCCTGACCTTGTGATCCACCCATCTCTGCCTCCCAAAGTCCTGGGATTACAGGAGTGAGCCACCACACCCGACCACAAATAGATCTCTTAAATCTGTATATTTGATATGATATCCATATACTCAAATATTTTATAACATTTTATTATAAATGAAAAACATTAAGTAATACTAGTATTTAGAACAGCTTATGTCTAAGCTGCTCATGGTCATATTTGTAACATTTCACAAAAATTATATATTGGGACAAGGCAGAAATTGATAACTAATCACAAAAGGTATTGTGTGAGATTATTAAAGAGATTCATAGATTTTTAAATTAAAAATGAGAAGACTCCAGACACTCGGTCTCCCTCCCAAAAGCAAGTCACTTTTACCAGTCTATGTACTTCCTAATTTTCTATTGCTTTTTAGAAATGTTTTCTCTCATGACGATAAGTTTTAAACAATGCTTCATGTAAATAAAGTAATTGACAGGCAAAATGATAATGAAGAAGGAATAAATGGAATTATCTTGGAGATTTGAATTGCTTTCACTTGGACATTTAATAATTTCTTTTACAAAAGAAATAGGATATTTACACTTTGGTCTTTTCAGTTTCAAAGACGGGAAGGATAAATCTGTTTTCTGCTGAGAAAATTTTCAAAGAAGTTATAGAGTTTTCAAAATAGTTATAGCCAACAATCCTAGAGATTTCTTTCTCAAGTAGTATGAAATGGTTTGCAAACGAATCATTTGATAGAGATTATGGTTTTTTTCCATAGGAAATGGGTTTTTAGATCTAAATTGACAGTGCTGCGCTGTCTTTACTTATTCCTCTGATTGTTTATAGATATTATGAATCCCTTGGATGCAGAAATTTTAGGGAAAGTGATAACAGCTTTATGAGGAGTGGATGGACTCACAATTAGATCATCTAAAATATTATCTATGCTATAAAATGCACTTTGCTGAATTGATTTTATCATTAAATAATTACTGCTGAACACAACTTCTTGAGGTGCCAAAATTTACTAATTTTTTGTTATATCTCAAAAGAAAGCTAAAGTTCATTGCCATAGTATGAACTTACTGTGTACTCACATGGTGGACGGGCGGGGGGGGGGGAGAGAGAGAGAGTGAGAGAGAGAGAGAGAGAGACTCCCTTCTTATAAGGGCACTAATCCCATCATAAGGGCTTTGTCCTCATGAGGTAATCATTTCCCAAAGTACACATCTTCAAATTCCATTACATTGGAGATTTATGTTTCAATATGATTTGGGGGTACACAAGCATTCCATCCCTAGCATTCTTCAAAATGTATCATAAACGTAAATGTAAAATACAAAACTTTAAAACTCTTAGAAGATAACATAGTGGGAAACCTAGATGACTCTGGGGATGGGGATGACTTTTTAGTTACAACACCAAAGGCATAATCTATGAAAGAAAAAATTGATGAGATAGACTTCATTAATATTAAAAACTTCCATGTTAAAAAAGACACTGTCAAGAAAATAAGACAAGCTGCAAACTGGAAAAAATATTTGCAAAACCACAGCCAATAAAGGACTGCTATTCAAGATATACAAAGAACTCTTAAAATTCATCAAGAGCAAAATAAAAATTCGAATAGAAAATGGGCTGGAACCAGGTGCAGGAGCACACACCTGTAGTCGCAGCTACTTGAGAGAATGAGATTTGCAAGTTGCTTGAGACAGGAGTTTGAGGCCAACCTAGACAATACAGCAAGACCCTGTCTATAAAAAAACAAACAAACAAACAAAACAAAACAAATTAAAAAAAGGGCCAAAGATTTTAAGACACCTTACCAAAGAAGATATACATACAGATGGCCGACAAGCATGTGAAAAGATGCTTCATATCACATGTCATTAGGGAAATGAAAATTAAAACTACAATATTATACCACTACATACTTATTAGAATGGCCAAAATCCAGAACACTGACAAAACCAAATGCTGACCAGGATGGTGGAGCAACAGGAACTCTCATCGCTGGTGGGAATATAAAGTGGTACAGCCACTTTGAAAGAAAATTTCTCAGTTTCGTACAAAACTAAGCATAACACTTTCCATATCACCCAACAATGATACTTCCTGATGTTCTCCTAAACAGGCTGCAAACTTAAACTCTCACTAACATCTGCACATAGATTTTTATAGCAGCTTTCTTCATAATTCCCAAAACCTGGAAGCAACCAAGATATCCTTCAGTAGGTGAATGGATAAACAAACTGTGATACATCTAGATGATGGAATACTATTCAACACCAAAAGAAATAAACTATCAAGACATGAAAAGACACAGAGGACACTTAAACGTATATTGCTAAGTCCAAGAAGTCAGTGTGAAAAGTCTATGTAGTGTATGATTACAACTATATGACATTCAAAGAAGCCAGCGTGAAAAATCTACATGGTTTATGAGTTCAACTATGTGACATTCTGGAAAAGGTAAAATTCTGGAAAAGTAAAAATATTTGTGGTTGGCCAAGTATAGAGGGGATGGAGGAAGAGAAGAATAGGCAGAGTACAGAGGATTTTTTTTTTTTTTTTTTTTTGAGTCGGAGTCTCGCTCTGTAGCCCAGGCTGGAGTGCAGTGGCGTGATCTCAGCTCACTGCAAGCTCTGCCTCCCGGGTTCACGCCATTCTCCTGCCTCAGCCTCCCGAGTAGCTGGGACTACAGGCACCTGCCACCATGCCCGGCTAATTTTTTTGTATTTTTAGTAGAAACGGGGTTTCACCGTCTTAGCCCGGATGGTCTTGATCTCCTGACCTTGTGATCCACTCGTCTCAGCCTCCTAAAGTGCTGGGATTACAGGCGTCAGCCACCGCGCCCGGCCGCACAGAGGATTTTTAGGGCAGTGAAACTATTCTGTAGGATACTATAACGGTGGATATATGTCATTATACATTTTCCAAAACCCATAGAATATACAAAAACAAAATGAGACAACTAATGTAAGCTGGATTTTGAATCATGATGGGTCAACATAGATTCATAATTGTAATAAATGTACCACTGGGGGCTTGATGTTTACAGTGTGGAAGCTGTGCATATGTGGGGAGAGGGAGTATATGAAATTTTTCTGTATTTTCTGCTTAATCTTTCTGTGAATTTAACACCACTGTAAAAAACAAAATCGATTTAAAGGAATAAAACAATAAATTATATAAACATGTAATTAAGTTTTATTAAAAAGTAATAAGTACTCAAAATAAAAATAAATGTTCTATTTCTATATTTCCCGGAAGACAGTAAAACCTTTAGTTAATTAGCATTTTGGAAATTATGATAAATAAATTGTGAGAAAGATACTACTGATGCAAAGCTATACAATTGTTACTGACAGAAACATTTCCTGTTGTCTTATTATTTTAAAGACTTTTCCAATATACTTCAGCCACTTGAAAGAAGCAAAATAGTGTGCAGATATTCAGTTGTGAACTTTCATTCAAGAAGGACCATGAGAATTTAACAGAAAGCAAGATAATATGTCAGATACTAGGGAAGAGAGAGTGGGCATGCAGTCTGCATTGAGGGGCCAGGCTGAGGTCTGTGAGTGAAACCCCAATGTGGGAGAGAGGGGGAGAGTGTCCTTCAATGATCCACCTTTCCCGTGGGAAACTCTCCAACCAAGCTACTGGTGAGCACCCTGTCCCTCCCAAGCCCTGGACCTAACGTGAGGAGAGGCTGAGAGACTATAAGAAGGAATGTCACTGGGAAGTGCTTCAAGCATTGCTCCAGACTTGGGACCCAGTTGGAGGATGCCACTCTCAATTCTAGCTCATAACAAGCTGAGAGGGTCCCTGCAAGCTAGCAGCTACAACAGCCAACGGGATTACAGAGTTTCAATATGGAATTTAGAGTGCTGGGTCCACTGGGGAAGAGAGCCCACAGCTAGAACTGACAGGCAAGCGTGGTGTGTTTTCTAGCCGTAAGCGCTGGAATTGGACTCTCCTGATGTAGACCAGAGCAGGAGATTGGCTGGAGAGGCATGGTTTTGCCCAAGCAGCAAGTTTTACAGTCAGAAACAGCTTTGCAAACTAAAAGACAAACTGCATGTGACTTCACTGAGTGTCCTAATTTGCTCTTCCAGTCACAATGAGGGAGTGAGCCTTCTTGGGTCTGCAGAGTGAGAAGAATGCGGATACCACACCCACAGGCTCATCTGGGCTAGAGACGTGGGCCATGGGCTACCTCTCTCTTCTCATGCAGGGAATTGGTGTGGCAGTGGCAGCTCCACGCCTCACTTAAGCTTATCTCCAGCCAACTCACAGTGATCCTGAAAGATATTAAATGGCAATAGGACAGAATTTCATCAAAGCACAAAGACAAACAGACAGATAAAAAAAGGAACAAAGAATCCACAGAATGACAAGAGAGTAGTTAACATTATGACAGGAGAAAAATAGCCTCACTTCAATATTAACCTTGAACATATATGGATTAAATGCTTCACTTAAAAAGTCTATTGGCAGAATGAGCCAAAGAACATGAACCAACTATACACTGTTTAGAAGAAACTCACCCTACTGGTAAAAATATTTATAGACTGAAAGTAAAGGGGTGTAAAAAGATATTCCATACTTCATGTCTGTAGCAACACTGGGAACCAAAAATGAGCAGGGTAACTCTGCTTATATCAGAAAAAACAAACTTTTTTATTTTTAATGTTTGTGGATACAGAGTAGGTGTATATATTTATGGGTTACATGAGATATTTTGATACAGGCATGCAAAGTGCAATAATCACATCAAAGAAAATGGGGTATCCATACACTCAAGCATTTTCTTTTCTCTTACAAGCAATCAAATTATATTCTTTGAGTTACTTAAAAATGTAAAATTAAATTATTTTGACTATAATCATTTTGTTGTGGTATCAAATGCTACATATTATTTATTCTTTCAAACTATTGTTTTTGTACCCATTAACCATCCCACTTCCCATGACTTCTCACTACCCTTCCCAGAATCTGGTAACCATCCTTCTGTTCTCTATCTCCATGTGTTCATGTGTTTTGATTTTTACATGTCACAAATAAGAAGATGCAGTGTTTGTCTTTGTGTGCCTGACTTATTTCACTTAGCATAATGACCTACAGTTGCATCAATGTTGTTGCAAATAAGAGGATCTCATTCCTGTTTAGGGTTGACTAGTACTCCATTGTGTATAAGTACCATATTTTCTTTATCCATTCATCTGTCAGTTAACAATTAGGCTGCTTCCAAATCTTGGTTATTGTGAAGAGTGCTGCAATAAACATGGCAGTACAGTTATCTCTTTGATATACTGACTTTCCTTCTTTCGGTATCTAGCTAGCGCTGAGATTACTGGATCATATGGTAGCTCTATTTTTAATTTTTTGTGGAAACTCCAAACTGTTCTTCATAGCAGTTGCACTAATTTACATTCCTACCAACAATGTATGAGGGTTCCATTTTTCCACATCCTCTCTGGCATTTGTTATCTCCTGTCTTTTAGAGAAAAGCCATTTTAACTAGGGTTAGATGATATGTCATTGTAGTTTTGATTTGCATGTCTCTGATGATCGATGTTAAGCACCTTTTCACATGCCTCTTTGTCATTCATGTGTACTTTTTAGAAATGTCTATTCAAATCCTTTGCCGATTTTTAAATCAGATTATTAGATTTTTTCCTATTGAGTTATTTGAGCTCGTTATATATTTTAATCATGAATCCCTTGTCAGATGGAAAGTTTGAAAATATTCTCTACTATTCTGTACATTGTTTCTTCACTTTGCTGATTGTTTTCTTTGTCACAGAGGTGCTTTTTAACTTGATGTGATCCCATTTGTCCATTTTTGCTTTGGTTGTCTGTGGTTGTGGGGTATTACTCAAGAAATTTTTGCCCAGACCAATGTGCTAGAGAGTTTCTCCAATGTTTTCTTGAAGTAGTTTTGTAGTTAGAAACACTTAGACTTGAGTCTTTAATCCATTTTTATTTCTTTTTTAAAAGATATGGTGAAAGATAGGCATCTAGTTTCATTCTTCTGCTCATTGTTGGCATGTAGATATGCTACTGATTCTTGTATGTTCATTTTGTACCCTGAAATTTTCCTAAATTTGTTTATCAGTTCTCATAGTGCTTTGATGGAGTCTTTAGGTTTTCCCAAATATGGGATCATATCATCTCTAAAGAAGAATAATTTAAATCCTTCCTTTCCTATTTGAAACCCCTTTATTGCTCTAGCTAGGACTTCTAGTAGTACATTCATTAATGGTAATGAAAGTGAGCATCCTTGTTGTGTTCCAGATCTTAGAGAAAAGGCTTTCAGTTTTTCATCACTTAGTATGGTACTAGCTGTGGTGTGTCATATATGGCCTTATTATGTTGAGGTATGCTTCTTCTATACCCAGTTTTGTGAGGGATTTTATCATAGAGGG
This sequence comes from Pongo abelii, assembly GCF_028885655.2. NCBI lineage: Eukaryota > Metazoa > Chordata > Mammalia > Primates > Hominidae > Pongo > Pongo abelii. Next base: position 62,548,460 of record NC_085928.1, read on the forward strand.
ATGTTAAATTTTGTCAAATGTGTTTCCACCATAAATTAAAATTATCATATAGTTTTTGTCCTACATTCTATTGCTATATCACATTGATTAATTTGCATAGACTGAACCATCCTTGAATCCCAGGGATAAATCCCATTTGCCATAATGAATTATCTTTTTAATGTATTGTTGAATTCAGTTTGCTTTTATTTTGTTGAGGACTTTTGCATGAATATTCATCAGACATATTGGCCTGTAGTTTTCTTTTTTTGATGTGTCTTTGTCTGGTTTACATATCATGGTAATATTAGCCTTGTAGAATGAGTTTGGAATTATTGCCTTCTCTTCTATTTTTTGGAATAGTTTGAATAGGATTGGTATTAGATCTTCTTTAGATGTTTGGTAGAATTCAGCAGTAAAGTCATCATGTCCCAGGCTTTTCTTTACTGAAACACTTTTTAGTATGGCTTTGATCTCCTACCTATTATTGGTCTGTTCAGTTCTGGATTTTTTCATAGTTCAATATTGGTAGGTTGTATGTGCCTAGGAATTCATCCATTTCCTCTAGATTTTCCAACTTAATGGCACATAGTTCATAGTTGCCACTGATAATCACTTGAATTTCTGTAGTATGAATTGTAAATGTCTCCGTTTTCATCTCTGCCTTTATTTATTTGGGCTTTTTCCCTTTTTTTATTAGTCTGGTTTGTCAATTTTATCTTTTCAAAAAAACCAACTTTTTGTTCTATTGATTATTTGTATTGTTTTATTACTTTCAAATTTATTTATTTCTGCTGTTACCTTATGATTTCTTTTCCTCTACTAAACTTGGGTTCAGTCTTCTCTTGATTTTCTATTTCGTTAAGCTGCATCCAGAGTAGAAAACCCAGAGACAAATCTTCATACCTACAGTGAACTTATTTTTGACAAAGGTACAAAAGCCATACACTGAGGAAAATACAGTCTCTTCAATAAATGGTGCTGGGAAAACTAGATATCCATATGCCGAAGAATGAAACTAGATCCCTATCACCATATAAAAAATAAAATTAAAATGGATTAAAGACTTAAATCTAGGACCTCAACCTATGAAGCTACTGCAAGAATATATTGGGGATAATCTCCAATACATTTGCCTGGGCAAAGATTTCTTGAGAATTCCCCAACAAAACCAGGCAACCAAAGCAAAAATAGACAAATGGTATCACGTCAAGTTAAAAAGCTTCTTCACTGCACAGGATACTATCAACAAAGTGAAGAGACAACCCACAGAGTGGGAGAATAATTTGCAAACTTCCCATCTGACAAAGGAATAACCAGTACATATAAGCAGTTGTAATAATACATACATATGTATTATTAGTGAGGTTTGTATTGTACCTTCAGATGATTACTTCTTGCTCATTAACATTTTTTTCTTTCAATTTAAAAAATTCCCTTTAGCATTTCTTGCAGGACAGGTCTCATGTTGATGAAATCCCTCCACTGTTATTTGTCTGGGAAGGTCTTTATTTATCCTTCATATCTGAAGGATATTTTTGCTGGATTAGTATTCTGGGGTAAAAGTTTTTTTTTTGTTTGTCTGTTTTCCTTCAGCACTTTAAATATGCCATGCCACTCTCTCTGGCCTATAAGGTTTCCACTGAAAAGTCTACTGTCAGACACATGGAACCCCCATTGTATGTTATTTGTTTCTTTTCTATTGGTGCTTTCAGGATCCTTTCTTTATCCATGACCTTTGGGAGTTTGATTATTAAATATCTTGAGGTAGTCTTCTTTGGATTAAATCTTCTTGTTGTTCTATAATCTTCTTGCATTTGAATGTTGATATCTTTCTCTAGGTTTGGGAAATTATCTGATTTTATTTCTTTGAATAAACTTTCTATCTCTATCTTATTCTCTGCCACCTCTTTAAGACTAATCACTCTTAGATTTGCCCTTTTGCAGCGATTTTCTAGATTTTGTAGGTGTGCTTCATTGTTTTTGTTTTTTTTCTTTTATTTCCTCTGTGTATTTTCAAGTAGCCTGTCTTCAAGCTCACTGATTCTTTCTTCTACTTGATTAATTCTGATATCAAGAGACGATGGTGCATTCTTCAGTATGCCAATTGCATTCTTCAACTCTAAAATTTCTGCTCTATTCTCTTTAATTATTTCAATCTCTTTGTTAAATTTACATAATAAACTTCTGAATTCTTTCTCTGTTATTTTGCATTCCTTTGAGTTTCCTCAAAGTCATTAGTTCGAATTCCTGCCTGAAAGGTCATATGTCTCTGTTTCTTCTGAATTGGTTTCTGGTGCCCCATTTAGTTTGTTTAGTAAGGTCATGTTTTCCTGGATGATCTTGATGCTTGTAGATGTTTGTCAGTGTCTGAGCATTGAAGAGTTAGATATTTATTGTAGTCTTCACAGTCTGTGCTTGTTTGTGCTTGTCCTTCTTGAGAGGCTTTTCAGGTATTCGAAGAGACTTGGGCCCCAAGCCCAGTATCACTGTGGCTTTTGCAGACTCATACAGGTAACACCTTGCTACCTCGCTGGTCTTGGAAAAGATCTGGGAAACTTCCCTAGATTACAAGGCATAGAATCTTATTTTTTACCTTACTTTCTCCCAAACAAACAGAGTCTCTCTCTCTACACTAGCCCTCTGGAACTGCGGGTATGGAGATGCAAGCACACCTGTGGCCACCACACTTTGTAATGTGCTGGGTCAGATCTGCAGCCAACACAGCACTGGGTCTTGCCCAATGCCCACTATAACCACTACCTGGCTACCATCTACGTTCTACTCTACCATCTACCAGCTACTCAAGGCCCTAGGGCTCTACAATCAGCAGGTGGTGAGACCAGCCAGGTTTGTGTCTCTCCCTTCAGGGTGACGAGTTCCATCTGGCCCCAGGAAGCTCCAGACATGCTGTTTGAAAGCCAAGGACTGGGGGCATAAACATTGGAAATTTTCCTGATCTTCTCTTCTACTGTGGCTAAGCTGGCACCAAACCATAGTGTAAAGTCCTTCCCACTTTTCACTCCTCTTTTCACAGGAAGAGAAGCCTCTCCCTTTGGGCGTCACCACCACTGGTCTTCAGGGGTGTTCTGCCAGCTCACTATTGATGTTCACTTAAAGCCCAAGGGCTCTTTCATCAGCTTCTGGTGAATGTTGCCAGGCCTGGGACTCTTCCTTCAGGGAAGGAGTCTCACTGTAGCCACCACAGCTGGGAATGTGTGTAGTTACACTTGTAGTCAGCGTGTCTCAGAACATAAGCCCCACAGCATACTACCTGGGTATCGCTGCTGGTTAGTCAGGGCCCAAGGGCTCATTAGTCAGCAGATGATGAACCCTGCAACGACTGGGTTTTTCCTTCAAGGCAGTGGGTTCCCTTTTGGGCAAGGGTGTGTCTAGAAATGTCATCTTGGAGCCAGGGCTTGAAATGAGGACCTCACAACCCTTCCCAGTGCCCTATCCTACTGTAGCTCAGTTGGTATCCAAGATGCAAGCCCAAATACTCTTTACTCTTCACTCTCTACTCTTTAGGCAGAGGAAAAAAGAAACTTTCATTGCTGCTAGCTACCCTGCCTGGGGATGGGGCAAGGATGGTGCAAGCATTCCTTTAGCCATGCTGGCTGGTGTCTCCCTAGGTCACATGCCACCCTAGACCTCTGGCTCTCAACCCCGCCAAGCACTAAGGGATGCCTAGGAATTACAGTGCTTGTGTCCTAGACTGCCTTTCAAGTTTACCTAGAACTCCAGAGCACTTCAGCCTGTGGTGGCAAGGCTTGCCAAAGAATTAGAGTTCCGACAAATGGGATGAGAGATTCTCCTCTGGATAGGCCTAGTCCAAATGTTCCCTCTGTGTGTGAGCACTGGCTGAGCCCAGGATGACTTACCCTCTGCTATGACAGGGCAGCATTGAGTTCAATGTAATGTTCCCAAGTCACTGTGCTCTCCCTCCCCAAAGGGCACAGACACTTCATGCTTCACAGCCATCACTGGGGGATGGGGAAGGGGTGGTTTTGGCTATTCAAAACTTTCCCTGCTGCCCTCCTCAATGCCTCTTGCAATGATACGAAGTTTAAACCAGATACTGTGATTGCCTACCTGATTTTTGGTTCTTGTGATGGTGCTGTCCTGTGTTCAGATAGTTGTTAAAATTTGGGGTCCCTGCAGGGGGATCAAACAGTGTAGGCTTCTATTTTGCCATCTTGCTCCACTCTAAGATGAAACCTTTGCGAGTGTGTGGCACCTCCCCTCTCTCTCTCTCTCGCTCCTGTTGTGGCTATGTAACGTGCCTGCTCCCCCTTTATCTTCCATCATGATTGCAAGTTTCCTGAGGCCTCCCCAGAAGCCAAGCAGATACCAGCATCATTTTCCTGGGCAGTCTGCAGAACCTTGAGCCAATTAAATTTCTTATCTATATAAATTACCCAGTCTTAAGTATTTCTTTATAGCAATGCAAGACTGGCTAATACACAGTTCTAAGATGAAAGTTTATAGTGTTTAATGCCTACAGTGAAAAAGGTAGAAAAAACACATTTTAAAAATCAAATGCCACTCGAGTAACTAGAAAGAAAAGGACAAACCAAACACAAACTAGCAGAGTAAAAGAAATAACAATCATTATAACAGAACTAAATAAATTTGGGACCAGCAAAACAATACAAAGAATTAACAAAAGAAAATGTTGGATTTTTTTTAAAACATAAAATTGATAAAACTCCGGCAAGACTGGCCAAGAAGACACAATATTCAAATGAACATAATAAGAAATAAAAAAGGAGACATTACAACTGATACCACAGAAATACAAAAGATCATCAGAGGCTACTATGAACAACTATACACTCAAAAACTAGAAAATGTAGAGAAAGGGAAAAAAATCCTGAAAATATTTTCCTGAAATGCTTTCCTCATTTTTCTCATTTTCCTGAAATGAGGCTTCCTGAAAATCCTCCCAATATTGAACCATTAAGAAATAGAAACCCTGAACAGACCCATAATGAGTGGTGAGATTGAATCAGTAATAAAAAAATTTCACAACAGAAAACAGCCCAGGACCATATGGACTGACAGCTGAATTCCATCAAACATGCAAAAAATAACTAGCACCAATTCTACTGAAACTGTTTCAAAATTGAGGAGAAGCACATGCTCCCTAATTTATTCTATAAAGTCAATATCATCCTGATAGCAAAGCTTGAAAATGATATGATCAAATCAAGAAAACTACAGAGCAATGTCATATATACACTATCATTATATTTTCAGTTGTTCCAGAATACAAGCTATATCTTAATTATGCTTATTGTCTATTAAAAGAGAATATTTTTCCAGGTAGAAAATTTTGAAAATGTGAAATAAAAACTAATAACAGCAAAGCAAAACCAAACAAAAGAGAACTTTTTAAGCACTTACCATAATTTTTTACTATACTGATTTCTTAACCATTTTCCTTCACTGATAAATTTATATAGGTATACTTTTAAAAACTCATTTCAATAACAGCTAATTTATAATCTTTCCAAATCACAGCAAGTGTTGTTCCAGATTGGGTCTGAAATTAGGGTATTTGTATGGGTTTTTCAAAAAGAACAGTATAGGTAAAAGAGAAAGTTGGGAAAGTTATGGTATGAGGTAAACAAAGTTGTGAGTTTTCTTCTCCAAAAATATTCTGACAGAACTTACAGTCAGTTCTGACTGATTACAACTACATTTTTATGCTCAAATGAACAGATTATTGATAGTCAAACTGAGTAATCACCAGGAAAATATTAACAAAGAAGATTTTTTAAAAATCACACTGCCAATGTATTTTGATTAAAAATAACAAGAAATAGATATTTTAATGCCAATAAACAGAACACAATCACAACAGGCATAGGTACACTCTTCCCCACAGCTTTATGATGGGGGACTTGTAACTGGGATGATTAGCTCTTTTTTTTCTGCATTCTACTACACAATTGTTTCAAGGTTGACTGCACTTGTGATGAAAGAAGTCACTTTATAAGAAAATAATTTATTTACTTATGGGAAAATTCTATATTTTCAAGAAATATTTTGAGCTCATTATATTCTCTGAAGGCACATTTACTTAAAAAGGTATAGGAAAATGGTGTGTTGATGACCTTAAATTGCCTAAATAGTAAAAATAAAAAAAAGCAGATATGTGTAATTCCCATAGGACATGGATATTTTTTCCAGTCTCAGAAGATGAAATTAACTGTGGGACCAATATGATCCAGGATAATGGGATTCATACTTTAACTGTGGAAAACAGTGAGTTTTCATGGAGAATGATGGCTTGATCTCACAAAACTAAGTGGAGCCTGGGAGAGCAGGACCCTAGAAATACTAAGAAATGGTTCAGAATTAGAGAGATGACCAAGTGAGTGGCCATAGAGCAGCCAGAAGAGCAGTTTGAGGTTAGATACACTTTTACCGTACATCCAAACCCTGGTTAGAAAATAAGATGTACCATGGAATACTATGCAGCCATAAAAAGAAATGAGGTCATGTCCTTTGCAGGGACACAAATGGAGTTGGAAGCCATTATTCTCAACAAACTAACGCAGGAGCAGAAAACCAAACACCACATGTTCTCATTATAAGCGGGATTTGAATGTGGAGAACACATGAACACATGGGGTTGGGGAACAAAACACACTGGCGCCTGTTAGAGAAAGGTGAGAAGGAGAGCATCAGGAAGAACAGCTCATGGATACTAGGCTTAATACCTAGGTGATTGGATGATCTGTGTAGCAAACCACCATGGCACATGTTTACTTATGTAACAAACCTGCACATCCTGTACATGTACCCCGAACTTAAAATGAAGGTTGAAGAAAAAAAAAAGAAAGAAAATAAGATGTACTAAATACACAAGAAACAGAAAATCACAAAGATAAAAATATTGGATAATGGAGACCTCAGAGGGAAAGAATTCATAATGATTTTTATCATTAACCAATCTACTCTTCTTTTGTAGGCCTTTCATGCATACTTCAACCACCAAGACCTTATCAGTTCATTCAGCAAAGATTGCTTATTCTGTATATCAGTATTTCAGTGAAAAACTAGCCAAATGCCTGGTTATGTGAGATGGGCATTATTCAGAGTATAGAACTTATTCATCCTTGGGAAACTCACATAGGTAAAGAAGTTTTTCAAATACTAAACCATTCAGTTAGCTAACTCGGACTTTGGCAAGTTAGTGGCTTAGATTAATATTTTTTAAAAGACACATTTTCTATCACATATTTGTGGTAAAATCCCATTAGTATTTGGTTACAAACTTTAGCTCCTTTAAACCCCAACCAAAAATATTTCATGAGATGAAATAAATCTAACATTTAAATTTAATATAAATATCTTAAGGTCAGCCAGAGAGAAAGGTCAAGTTACCCACAAAGGGAAGCCCATCAGACGAACAGCAGATCTCTCTGCAGAGACCCTACAAGCCAGAAGAGAGTGGGGGCCAATATTCAACATTCTTAAAGAAAAAAAATTTTAACCCAGAATTTCATAACCAGCCAAACTAAACTTCATAAGTGAAGGAAAAATAAAATCCTTTACAGGCAAACAAGTACAGAGAGATTTTGTCACCACCAGGCCTGCCTTACAAGAGCTCCTGAAGGAAGTGCTAAAGATGGAAAGGAAAAATGGATACCAGCCACTGAAAAAGCATACCAAATTGTGAAGACCATCAACACTATGAAGATACTGCATCAACTAACGGACAAAATAACCAGCTAGCATCATAATGACAGGATCAAATTCACACTAACAATATTAACCTTAAATGTAAATGGGCTAAATGCCCCAATTAAAAGACACAGGCTGGCAAATTGGATAAAGAGTTAAGACCCATCAGTGTGCTGTATCCAGAAGACCTATCTCACATGCAAAGACACACATAGGCTCAAAATAAAGGGATAGAGGGAGATTTAGTAAGCAAATGGAAAGCCAAAAAAAAAAAAAAAAAAAAAAAAGGCAGGGGTTGCAATCCTAGTCTCTAATGAAACAGACTTTAAACCAACAAAGTTAAAAAAAAAAGACAAAGAAGGCCATTATATAATGGTAAAGGGATCAATGCAACAAGAAGAGCTAACTATCCTAAATATATATGCACCCAATACAGGAGCATCCAGTTTCATAAAGCAAGTTCTTAGAGACCTTCAAAGAGACTAAGCCTCCCACACAATAATAGTGGGAGACTTTAGGACCGGGTGTGGTGGCTCATGCCTGTAATCCCAGCACTTTGGGAGGCTGAGGCAGCCAGATCATGAGGTCAGGAAATCAAGACCATCCTGGCCAACATGGTGAAACCCTGTCTCTACTAAAATACAAAAAAATTAGCCAGGCATGGAGGGCATGCCTGTAGTCCCAGCTACTCAGGAAGCTGAGGCAGGGAAATTGCTTGAACCTGGGAAGTGGAGGTTGCAGTGAGCCCAGATCATGCCACTGCACTTCAGCCTGGTGACAGAGGAAGACTCTCTCAAAAAAAAAAAAAAATAGTGGGACACTTTAATACCCACTATCAGTATTAGACAGATCAACGAGACAGAAAATTAACAAGGATATTCAGGACCTGAACTCAGCTCTGGACCAAGCAGACCTAATAGGATCTACAGCATTCTCCACCCCAAATCAACAGAATATACATTGTTCTCAGGGCCACATCACACTTATTCTAAAATCAACCACCTGATGGGAAGTAGAACACTCCTCAGCAAATGCAAAAAAAAGGGAAATCATAACAAACAGTCTCTCAGACCACAGTGCAATCAAATTAGAACTCGGGACTAAGAAACTCACTCTAAACTGCACAACTACATGGAAACTGAACATCCTGCTCCTGAATGGCTACTGGGTAAATAACGAAATTAAGGCAGAAATAAATAAGTTCTTTGAAACCAATGAGAACAAAGACACATTGTGCCAGAATCACTGGGACACAGCTAAAGCAGTGTTTAGAGGGAAATTTATAGCACTAAGTGCCCATAGGAGAGAGTGGGAAAGATCTAAAATCGACACCCTAACATCACAATTAAAATAACTAGAGAAGCAACAGCAAACAAATTCAAAAGCCAGCAGAAGACAAGAAATAACTAAGATCAGACCAGAACGGAAGAGATGGAGGCACGAAAAACCCTTCAAAAAATCAATGAATCCAGGAGCTGTTTTTTTTTTTTAAGATTAACAAAATAGATAGATGGCTTGCCAGACTAATAAAGAAGAAAAGAGAGAAGAATCAAATAGACACAATAAAAAATGATAATGGGGATATCACCACCGATCCCACAGAAATACAAACTACCATCTGAGAATACCTCTATGAAAATAAACTAGAAAATCTAGAAAAAATGGATAAATTCCTGGACACATACACCCTCCAGAGACTAAACTGGGAAGAAGTCGAATCCCTGAATAGATCAATAACAAGTTCTGAAATTTAGGCAGTAATTAATAGCCTACCAACCAAAAAAGCCCAGGACCAGACGGATTCACAGCTGAATTCTACCAGAGGTATAAAGAGGAGAGGAGCTGGTACCATTCCTTCTGAAACTATTCCAAACAATAGAAAAACAGGGAATCCTCCCTAACTCATTTTATGAGGCCAGCATCATCCTGATACCCAAACCTGGCAGAGACACAACAGAAAACAAAAATTTCAGGCCAATATTCCTGATGAACATCGATGTGAAAATCCTCAATAAAATACTGGCAAACCGAATCCAGCAGCACATCAAAAAGCTTATCCACCATGATTAAGTTGGCTTCATCCCTGGGATGCCAGGCTGGTTCACCATATGCAAACCAATAAATGTAATCCACCACATAAACAACCGATGACAAAAACCACATGATTATCTCAATAGATGCAGAAAAGGCCTTCGATAAAATTCAACAGCCCTTCATGCTAAAAACTCTCAATAAACTAGGAACTGATGGAACATATCTCAAAATAATAAGAGCTATTTATGACAAACCCACAGCCAATATCATACTAAATGAGCAAAAACTGGAAGCATTCCCTTTGAAAACTGGCACAAGACAAGGATGCCCTCTCTCCCCACTCCTATTCAACATAGTATTGGAAGTTCTGGCCAGGGCAATCAGGCAAAAGAAAGAAAGAAAGGATATTCAAATAGTAAGAAAGGAAGTCAAATTGTCTCTGTTTGCAGATGACATTATTGTATATTTAGAAAACCCCATCGTCTCAGCCCAAAATCTCCTTAAGCTGATAAGCAACTTCAGCAAAGTCTCGGGATACAAAATCAATGTGCAAAAATCACAAGCATTCCTATATACCAGTGACAGACAAACAGAGAGCCAAATCATGAGTGAAGTCCCATTCACAATTGCTACAAAGAGAATAAAATACCTAGGAATAAAACTTACAAGGGATATATATCTCTATATTATTTTGGAAATAATATTTTTGGGTTTTGAAATTTGCCCAGAATACAAACGTTTATTTTTGATTTTTATTCTTTTTGACATGGGGTCTCGCTCTGTTACCCAGGCTGTAATGCAGTGGCTCAAAAATTTATTTTACTTCCTTTACTTATACTAGCAAAAAATACATATTGACAAATCTAGATATCATAAGAAAACTGGTAGGCTTTGACCAGTGTCTTCCCACAATTAGTAACTTTCCATAAATAGTTACTTGTAAGATTCAGAGACTATATCACATTTTTGAAATGATGAAAATTTTATAACTCCAATTCATGAAGTATCCACTTCTATGCTCTTCTATGTATTTGTAAAAGCATCATTATTCCTTATCTAAAACTAATGGCAACTTTCAAAAAGATAATAAATATCCATAAAATATAAAATATCATTTTTAAATGGGTTTTTTCAATATCTGATGCTTATCAATATGTTATTAATGAAATAGTGATTGCTATTATCATTACTAGAGTCCCAAGCTTAGAACAAGAAGGTATAATAACCTTATGCATTGCTTATCTTTAAATGAGTTAGCTCACTCATAGTACCAATAATCTGGTTTCTAGTTATTACTTTCCTAGGATGAGCAAGCCCTAGGTGATCATCAAAAGGCATTGCAGTGCTAAATTGAGGAAAATATTTCACATACTGGTCTTTTCATTTGTTAGCTGACTTCCTCATGAAACCTGGTGTCGTTCTCCAGTGTCTCTCCAGAAATTAATTCCACATGATTGGAAACTCATCAGCATTTTGCATTAGCTGGGGCATGCCCAGGAATGTTAACTATGAAAATATGTATTACCTGTTTAAATTTAAATCGCTAACCTTTCCCTTTGGTGAAGTGAATACTGACTTGGCAGAATTCTCTTCTAGGGAACCTTAAAGGGTATTGGAGATGTATACGAAACTCATAAGTTGCTATTGCATCCCAGGAAGGTTAAATAAACTGAAGATAATAGGCTCATGACTTTAGCATTGAATATAAGGCAGTGTCTTGAATGAAGATATTTTTGTTCACATGATTAAGTGGTCTTATACAACAATATAGCCACATGGATAATGAGTCTTTGAGTTACAAAAATGTTTGTTTCTTCTCTGCTAGTTTGTTTTGGTTTGTTTTTTAAATTACATCTTCTGAAAACATCACAAATATGGTTTAGAAAAGTATTAGTGTGTAATTTTTAAAAACTTTGCGTAGTCTATAACATGAGTTGAGTTTAGAAATGTCTTAAATATTTGAAGACAGGGGAATATTATAATTTATCTCATCTATCACCATGACAAAACATTCATGAATTCTCAGAAACGAAAAGAAAATGTTCAAAAAAAATTACAAAACAGCAGAGTATAACTGAGAGACAGTGATGATAATATACAAATTAATTTTGCTTGTAAAATAAGAAGGATACATATTTTCCTCAGACTTTTTTTTACATGAAAAAGCATCAGACATTTATGAGAAAAAATTTATAAAGATAATACTTATTTGATAATGATAAACAACACTAATATTTCCTTTAAATGCTACTTTAGCTAATGATATAATAACAAATGTTTTATTAACATATTTTGTTCTGACATACATGACTTGCTTTACATGATATATGACTATATAAAAGAATAAGCCACATTTTAAGAGACATTTTATTATGTTTCAAAAATAAGCATCGAATATCATGTGAAGATAGAGACTGATTTAGAACTAACAGTCTAGCACAGACAAAATACTTATTTTTTCTGTACAACTTTCAAAGTATACGAAATAAGATTTGACATTAGATATTTCATAAATTTAAAAGACTCCAAGAATGTTTTACAGACAAGGGAAATGGTTTTGCATTTTTTTTGCACATGTAATTTAGATATTTAATAGTGCATTAGTATATTAAGTATTTGTATGGAAGCATTCACTAATAATTTTTAATGCAATTTAATAGATTTAAAATCCTTTTGTTAATTATAGCAATAGAGCTGAAATGATTTCAGTATATTGTAAAGATAGCTTTATTTGTACAAAAAGAGTATTTTCTAATATTAAAACATATTTGTGTCTTTAACTGACTTAATGGCATAAGAAACTACATCTACTATACTAATATGTAAAATTGAAACACAGTAAAAAATCTCTAATCAATCCTGTTGTGATAAATTCTTACACAAAGGAATTACACACATCTCTTTCTCTCTCTCTCTCTCTCTCTCTCTCGGAGAAGCTGGGGAGACTTTGCTCTTCTCAGTAAACCACACATACATCAAGATACTCTTCTTTCTTATATGTTTAGATTATGGTGATGAGTAATGTAATTCCAAAAATTATGTATTTTCCAAACTGCTTTCTTTTTTTTTTTCTTTTATTATTATTATTATTATTATACTTCAGGTTTTATGGTACATGTGCGCAATGTGCAGGTAAGTTACATATGTATACATGTGCCATGCTGGTGCGCTGCACCCACCAACTCGTCATCTAGCATTAGGTATATCTCTCAATGCTATCCCTCCCCCCTCCCCCCACCCCACAACAGTCCCCGAAGTGTGATGTTCCCCTTCCTGTGTCCATGTGTTCTCATTGTTCAATTCCCACCTATGAGTGAGAATATGCGGTGTTTGGTTTTTTGTTCTTGCGATAGTTTACTGAGAATGATGATTTCCAATTTCATCCATGTCCCTACAAAGGACATGAACTCATCATTTTTTATGGCTGCATAGTATTCCATGGTGTATATGTGCCACATTTTCTTAATCCAGTCTATCATTGTTGGACATTTGGGTTGGTTCCAAGTCTTTGCTATTGTGAATAATGCGGCAATAAACATACGTGTGCATGTGTCTTTATAGCATTAAAAAGTCAGGAAACAACAGGTGCTGGAGAGGATGTGGAGAAATAGGAACACTTTTACACTGTTGGTGGGATTGTAAACTAGTTCAACCCTTGTGGAAGTCAGTGTGGCGATTCCTCAGGGATCTAGAACTAGAAATTCCATTCGACCCAGCCATCCCATTACTGGGTATATACCCAAAGGACTATAAATCATGCTGCTACAAACTGCTTTCTTATTCAAAAGCCAAATACCAGTTCTCTTCAACATAGTTTTAACTGAGGTATGATTGAAGTCTTTTAAATAGGGTGATACTTGTTTTATGCTGACTTGTTTGAGTCTAATGTATTACAATTGTAAATCAAGAAATAAAGGCATGGAAAATAGGAATTATACTTGTCTTTCTTTACTTATCTATAATACTTTTTTTCTCTTTAGACCATTTTTTTTCCACCAGCTAAGTTTTATGACCTATTTGTTTCAAAATAGCATAAGAGAATATTATATAAGTCATGCCCTCTTTCGATGCCTGTTATTAACTAGTGCATGGTAGTCAGCTATGCTGTTGTACACAAGCCACAAATTATACTTTGAGAAATGGCATAAAATATCTTATCTTTCAAGGATGTTTCTTGTAAAGAGAGGTTCTGCCCATGCATTCAAGGTAGAAAATTGTCCTCTTTTTCGTCAGGTTTGTTGAAGATCAGACAATTGTAGGTGTACAGTGTTATTTCTGGCTTCTCTATTCTGTTCCATTGTTCTATGTGTGTGTTTTTGTACCAGTACCATGCTGTTTTGGTTGCTGTAGCTCTGTAGTACACTTTGAAGTCAAGTAATGTGATGCCTCCAGCTTTGTTCTTTTTGCTTAGGATTGCCTTGGCTATTTGGGTTCATTTCTGGTTCCATATGACTTTTGAAATAGTTGTTTCTAGTTCTATGAAGAACATCAATGGTAGTTTAATGGGAATAGCATTTAATCCATAAACTGCTTTGGGCAGTACGGACATTTTCACGATATTGATTCTTCCCATCCACGAGCATGGAATGTTTTTTCATTTCTTTGTGTCCACTCTGATTTCTTTGAGCAGTAGTTTGCAGTTCCCTTTATAGAAATTGTTTACCTCCCTAGTTAGCTACAATCCTAGGTGTTTTACTCTTTTTGTGGCAATTGTGAAAGGGAGTTCGTTCGCGATTTGGCTCTATGCTTGATTATTGTTGATGTATAGGAATGCTAGAGATTTTTGCACATTGATTTTTTTATCCTGAGACTTTTCTGAAGTTGTTTATCAGCTTAAGAAGCTTTTGGGCTGAGACAATGGGGTTTTCTAGATATAAAATGGTATCATCTGCAAACAGGAATAGTTTGACATCCTCTCTTCCTATTTAAACGCCCTTCCTTCCTTCCTTCCTTCCTTCCTTCCTTCCTTCCTTCCCTCTGGCCTGATTGCCCTGGCCAGAACTTCCAATACTATGTTAACTAGTAGTGAGAGAGGGCATCCATGTCTTGTGCCAGTTTTTAAGGGGAATGTTTCAAACTTTTGCCCATTCACTATGATATTGGCTGTGGGTTTGTCATATGTGGCTTTTATTATTTTGAGGTGGAAGAAGGGAGAGAATCAGGAAAAACAACTAATGAGTACTATGCTTAATACTTGGATGATGAAATAACCTGTACAATAAATCCCCATGAGACAGATTTACCTATGTAACAAACCTACACTTGTAACCCTGAACTTAAAATAAAGCTTAAAAAAAGAAAATAAGTCCTTGTATCAAGAGTTGCCTTTAGAATAAAACAACTTGCAGAAAAGTGTGAAATGGACTTAAAAGTATAGTATGAGTAATGACAGAATACTCTAGATACAATCATCACAGTATGGTTTAAAAGACAAATCCTGCAGCAGTCTTCTTTGCTTCTGATCTCAGGCACTTCTTAGCTCTGTGACCATGGGCAATCATGTAACCTAGCTGGACCTCAGCTCTGTCATTGGTAAATGGAAATAATGATAGTATATATTATCATTCATATATATATACAGCATATGAGTGATATATATCACAGTATATATTATAGACTTGTTATGAAGTTTACAAAGAATTAAGAATGCTACTGAGTATTTTTAAACATTCTTAAATAGCTGTGACCCTCAACTTTTGTCCATGGCCTCCAGGTAACAGAATTTTGAATATGTTTGTAAGGAGTTTGAATCAATCAAGAACTATTTGATATACTTTTGGCAAAGCTTTTTTTTTTTTTTTTTTTAGACAGAGTCTCGCTTGGTCACCCAGGCTGGAGTGCAGTGGTGCGATCTCGGCTCACTGCAAGCTCCGCCTCCTGGATTCACGCCATTCTCTTGCCTCAGCCTCCCATGTAGCTGGGATTACAGGCGCCCGCCACCACGCCCAGCTAATTTTTTTTTGTATTTTTAGTGGAGACAGGGTTTCACCGTGTTAGCCAGGATGGTCTCGATCTCCTGACCTGGTGATCTGCCTGCCTCAAAAAGCTATCTCTTTAAAAAGGCTTAGCACTATTTTTAAAATTTTCTTTTAAAATCTAAGTCACTGAAATAATTTTAAATACATAACCAATACTTATATATATAATGTATGTAATATAACACATTTAATACCTTATACATATAGTATTATATACATAAACGCTTGGATTGAAAAAAAAATTCTAAATATAAGCTCCATCATTGTGCATTATATGGATTAACTCTTTGTTTTTATAGGCTTGAATTGTAAAAATAAATTTACACAAAATCCAAATAAAGTTTATTATCTATACAAGGTTCATTGAAGTTAGAGTCTAGCTCACCTCAGTCAATAATGCCTGAACATACACCTAGACGGATCAATGAATACATATATTGCACACAGATAAAAGTGAGCAGCAATGGTCACTTGAGGTTACAAACATTAAAAATCATATAAAAGTGTGTATCTTTGAAAAGTTACATCATACATTTTGATTACACTTCTACTGGAAAATTATCTCATTTAAAATATAAGGCTATGATAATCCAGGTTGACTTTGCAGCTTCAGACTGACGTAGGTTTTAACTGTACCTATAGTTTCTCTAAAGATTAGTTACTATTTAATTAGTACAGCACAAACCAAGGTGTCTATTTAATGCAGTATATAATCAAGTAATTTATCTTCACTTTTAGCATATATCACATTTCAATCACAGAGACATTTGACCATGAAAATTCAAAATTTTATGAGCATAACATATAACATCCTTTTCAACATAACACACATTCGAGCAGAGTTAAGTGGAAGCCTCCTGTTTCTTTCTAATGGAATCTTCATGGATATATAGTATTCTAAACACTTGTAGAGCCAATAAACTTTTTGAGTGTTTAAGGAGAACAGGGTGTATTATTACCAAATATAACAAGCTTCAAAATGACAGAAGTTGTAGTTGAGAATTTATTTTTATTTCAGGTAAATTTAGTCCTATAAAACTTAAAAATTTACTGAGAATGATGATTTCCAATTTCATCCATGATTGGAAATCATCATTCTCAGTAAACTATTGCAAGAGCAAAAAACCAAACACCGCATATTCTCACTCATAGGTGGGAATTGAACAATGAGAACACATGGACACAGGAAGGGGAACATCACACTCTGGGGACTGTTGTGGGGTGGGGGGAGGGGGGAGGGATAGCATTGGGAGATATACCTAATGCTAGATGACGAGTTAGTGGGTGCAGCGCACCAGCATGGCACATGTATACATATGTAACTAACCTGCACATCGTGCACATGTACTCTAAAACCTAATGTATAATAATAATAAATTAATTAATTAATTTTAAAAAACTTAAAAATTATACATGGTGAGGCTGTGGTAAAAGCAGTCAAGGCATAAATATACTTTTTACAAACTGTGTCATCACCTATTGGACCAATTGTAATCACAACGGAGCACATTGTCATTTCCCTAGGAATAGCACCTCTATTTTGCCCCAGATAATATGATCTACCTTTTATTAGGTTTCTTGTGGGTTGGGTAATTTCTTTAGTGTAGTTTCTTCTTTTTTACTCTCAAATAGATCCCGATTTATACAGCAAAATATATAATCTCCCTGCCCATAGACAAGAAAATCATTACGTATTTGTGCATATTTTCATTCAATACCTAACACAATGCCCTGGGTATTATCGTATTAAGAAAATACTATTTGAAGATTTCAGATTATGTAGATGAAAGTCACAGAGCAATTACAAGTGTCAAAGTTGACATTTAAACACTCAAAACTTTTTTTTTTTTTTGAGACGGAGTCTCGTTCTGTCGCCCAGGCTGGAGTGCAGTGGTGCGATCTCAGCTCACTGCAAGCTCCGCCTCCCAGGTTCCCGCCGTTCTCCTGCCTCAGCCTCCGGAGTAGCTGGGACTACAGGCGCCCGCCGCTAATTTTTTGTATTTTTAGTAGAGACGGGGTTTCACCATGTTAGCCAGGATGGTCTCGATCTCCTGACCTCATGATCCGCCCGCCTCGGCCTCCCAAAGTGCTGGGATTACAGGCATGAGCCACTGCGCCCGGCCAACACTCAAAATTTTTTAATGCTACATAGCATTTCCAGGTATGTTAAATTTATTTAGAGTTTTCAGTTGTCACATAGGATCAACAAAAACGCATGCTCTAAGCTGCCATGTGATATATGCTAACATAAACATATTTTAAAAACTTTTCTTGAGGAAGTAAAGTATTCAATAAATGGCCTTCACTGAGTGTCAAAAATAATTTCATACCAACCTTCTTCCATTCAATAAGTAGAGGCCTACTATGTGCTAGGCAGTGGAATATAAGGGAAGATTTACTTTTCTCTCAATAAATTTACAGTTTAGGGTGACTAAAAAAACAACCTGGCATGAATATAATAAGTGTGATAAATGCCATGTCAGAAATATACACAGGAAATATAGGAGTATTTGAGGAAATTTAGCCGTCTTGGGTTACTAAGATGTAAGCTCTGAAAGATGAATCCTAAAAAGCAAAGGAGTTATGTATATAAAGGTGGGGGAGGAGCCACTCTGAAAAGAGATAAATGAAAATAATTTGCCACATTTAAGGAACATCAAGGAGGTTATGCTGTCTGGAATCCAGAATTTGAGGGAAGGTATGACTTGACATGAAGATGCAGTGGCGCTTTGGGAAAAAAAGAAGAAAAAGGAGATAGCAATGCCATTAAAATAGGGACTGTTTCTTATCTTGTCCTAACACTCTCACTAGGAAGTCAAAAGAATTTTTTCTGAAAAAAGTTTTAAATACTCTACTTTATATAAATATATGTATTGGTTATCAAGTAGGAGGCAGTGTCTAGTACAATAGTTCTCAACCTGAGGGAATTTTGTCTCCCAGGGGAATTTTGACAATTGTTATAAATTGATTGTTGGGTAGGGTTGAAAGAGCACTAAAAAAATCCCTTTTCCAATGGATGGTCTATATATTTACTCAAAAGTAATGTATTGAGAACCCAGTATAGAACAGCTACTAGAGATAAGAGAAGCAAGAAGCAAAACAAAGCCTTGAGAAATGTACTAAAATAGGGGACAAAGACAATAAATAATTACAAGACAGCTGGTGAATACTGAATATCAGTTACCCAACATCTTTTCTTCCCTTTTGCTTTCCCAGTAGAGCCACAATTTTTATTATCTGTTCCTTTTATTATCTGCTCCTTAATCCAATGCTTCTCAACAGGGAGATTGGTCCCCAGGGGACTTTTGTCAATATCAAGAGCCATTGATTGTCATAATTAGTGGCATCTAATGGGCAGAGGACAGCATCTAACAATGTACAGTAACTTCCCTACAGTAAAAAAATTACTTGATCCAAAATATCAGTAGTGCTGAGGTTGAGAAACCCTGCTGTAGTGGTTAAGGGTATGAGTTGTTTGGTTTTGATTCTCAGCTCTACACATCCTGCCTGAATGACCTAGACAGATTTCTTTTTGTTGTTGTTGTTTTGTTTCTGTTTTGAGACAGAGTCTCACTCTGTCACCCAAGCTGGAGTGCTGTGACACAATCTCGGCTCACTGCAACCTCCGCCTCCCGGGTTCAAGCAATTCTGCCTCAGTCTCCCAAGTAGCTGGGATTACAGGTGCCCGTCACCACGCCAAGCTAATTTTTGTATTTTTAGTAGAGGTAGGGTTTCACCATGTTGGTCAGGCTGGTCTTGAACTCCTGACCTCAGGTGATCCGCCCGCGTTGGCCTCCCAAAGTGCTGGGATTACAGGCGTGAGCCACTGCGACCAGCATAGATTTCTTAACAATATACTTAATCTTTTAGTTCTTCAGTTTCTTCATATAAAAAAGATTAATATTATTAACATAAATATTTTCTTAATTAATATGTGTTAATATACAATATTAATACTTAAATTCATATAATTTTTTGAATATTTCACATAATTGTTGTAAGGGTTAAATATGCTCACACATAAATTACCAAGACCAGCAACTGGCATAGAGAAAGTACTCAAAGAACGTTAGTTCTCATTAAGTTCTTACTGAGAGCTTCAAGGATTAAGAAGTTAGACTGTTTTTAAAAACTGGATGAAGGTTGGTCAAAATGTGAAGTACCATTGACAATTCAACTATTCTCATTTCCTTTTTGGTGGCACTCAGCAATATACTTGCCTACATTTGAAATTTACCATTTGTTGTTACTCTATGTATCTATTTTTTTCTAGACTATATTAGGTTTAGAAAAAAAAATTACTCTTAAAGTACCTAAGTTTGCAAACACAATAGAAGTCAACTAATTTGGACATTAAAAATTCTGAATTTGGCCAAAATTTATTTTTCTCAATGTGAAAAAAAGTTTGCTACATATTCAAGATATTACAGGAGTTCTCAGGAGTTTAAAAAAAACTGCTAAAACTCTTAAAATTGTATTCATATAAAATAATATTTGAATTACAGATACTTCATCTACTTTATTACATTAAAAAAATCTAAAGAACTCTAGAAAAAATAGCTGCATTCTTATTCTTCAATAATTCATTATTTTAAAAAGGTATTTTTCTGCATTGTATATGAAATAGTGAATCTTTCCTTTACTTAACAAAACTGTAAACAGAAACTAAATATATATTATTTATTACCAAATTCCAAAACAAATTTTTTTAAAAAGTTACCATGTGCAGCCGGATTTTAAATAGAATTATTGATATTCTTATTTGGACATTGAAACTAGTATAATTTTAAATTAGGATTCAGAAACTATCACAATTAGAAAATATTAAGGGAATTTATTTCAAATATTTATCTGTGTGTTTGTTTCCTATGGAATATCATCATATTGTCCAGGAAATTTATTTTTAGAAATAACCCCAAATTACATTTACAAATTGCATTTGCCATTACTCTTGCAGGGTAGATGAAAGCAATTGAATGGAAATCCTTTTTGTAGTGAAGCATAAACTTCAAGAATGAAGAAAGGATCTGTGTGGAGTATCAACTTATTATTTTCCTCACTCTGAACCAGAATCATTTTCTTTGCAAATTCAAAAGTTCTTATTACACATAAACAAATATACAATGATACATACATATACAAACAATGTTGTCAAATCAATGCCTTTTTTTTAAGGAACTACTTTCCTGCTTTCCTTTTTTTCCCTCCTCTTTTTTGCTTCTGATTTTGTTACATTTTTTCTTATCTTCAAAATAGCACCACTCTGCACCTCCACTCCTCTTAGCAACCTGTTAACCACCTAGTATGGACTCTTCTCTATTTTCTTCATGCTTATATAATTTTATATAGATTTTTATAAATGTGTGCATACATACACATACATATTCAAAGAGCTTGGGGCCCATTAGTGACTTTACAAAATTGTAATCATATTAATACTCTTCTGTACCTTGCTTTTCATCTGCAAGAACTTCCTAGTTAACTCTTTGAGACTACTTTTTATAGATCCTGTTTGTTATTTTTAATGGGTGCATAATATTTGTACGATACATGGACTCTAGTTTATTTAACCTGTTCTCATAGATTATCATTTAATCTGTCCTCAGTTTGATTGGTTTCTTTGATGACACCAACATAACATATGTATTTGTCCTTGCCTGATGTTTTGTTTTCTCTGACATAGCAACCCAGGATTACAGTGAAATTGAACCCAGAGTTATATAGAAGAGATGCTTATGAATAAAACACAAATAATGGCACTCTCCTCTGGAGTGAAAATGCTATACAGCTTATCAGTAATAAGTAATATAAAAATAATTGTGTTCAAAATTGATAAATAGCAAATAGTAAAATTTTGAATTTAATTTCAACTTAACTTACTAAGAGACTAGGTAAAATTACCTATTTGCTTTGTGGGTCTAGGAAATTTTCTTTCTCAGTTCTTTGTTACCCCAATTCCGCTAAAATGCTTTCGTGCAATTTATTTATCTTTCTTCTTTCAGAATAATCTGCACTGATACTTCCTTTATTTTTTGCAAAAACTCCTCAACCTTTGTTTATACAGTTGTTCAACATTCATATGAGGCATAGACTATTATTAGCTCTATACTGAGGTCTTGCTTTCCTTTAATAGGCTCAGCAAAATATATGCCTGGTGACATGTGCTGAAGAAGAGTTGGTTTTTACAGTTTCATCATGCTACTGCTCTATTCTGCGCCTTTTTACTCACTGCCTGTGTTTGATAACGTAAAGGAAGAGAGTCTCCCCTGCCACCTTTTTGCACAAAGAGTACTTTTTTCAGGCTGAGTCTGAAGTGAATGCTTCCTTGGTTGAACATAAACATGGACTCATGCTTCATGCTCCTTGGCTGTTTAACTAGTTTATGCTCACGAATTACATTGGCTTCAATTTCATTAACTTTTATAAGGTTTCTGTATCTTTCTAATAATTCTGCCTCTGTTGAATCTATTGGATATGAATGATAAACATTTACTGAATGGGTAAATGTTAAACAGTTGCTTATTCACTCTTTTACATAAGCTTTACCTGAATTCTATACTAAATAGAATAAACCTGTGATGTAGTAAATTAAATGGCAACATTTAAACCTACAATATTTTGGAATTATAAAATAATGTCACAATTAGACACAAATTGAATTATCTTACATTTGGTAAATACAAGTAAAACCCATTAAGAATGCATTTTAAAGTTCAATTAAATGCTGAAAATTTTTTCTTACCTTGTTAGATAAATGATTTATATATTTTATCTAAGGATGTAGAATATTTAGAATTATTTAGTATTATTCATAGATTTCAGGCCTTATAAATCTTTAACTAGGGCCTTTCTAGAATTTGAAATTAGAAAGCCCAGTAGTTAAGCAATTTCCTAAAAATACTAAAATTGATCATAGGGGCAATATTATTGAGCAGTTTAAATTATTTTATTTTAAGCATTGCTGATTTAAGCCACAATTTTATTTTCAGTAGACAGGTCAGTATAGGGTACATAGGCACAATAGTAGGCATTCTATCAGTGTTGACTGGAGAGTGAATGAATGGATGCTTTGGTTTTGAAGGCTGGGTCACCTTTTGAAAGTGATTAGAAAGATATTTTAAGGATCATGAGATATAGCTGCTATCGTCTCTATTCACTGCCTAAAGGCAATGCCAGACAAAATGAAATATACACACTGAATTTATTGTTCAACTGTTAACATCAATTTCTTTCTTAAACATGCAAGTAATCTGCCATTTTTTGTTCTTGTGGGCAGACACAGAGGAGTATCACAGATAAATCAGAGATTGCTTCAAAAGAAGGGATTTCTTTATGTCTTCCATTAATTTTTGTGGGGCATTTGTGAGGGGCAGTGGAGAAATCCAATCATAATTCTGCTACCTTATTTGAGCCAGTTTCAGTAAGCAGGTGTTTTTTGTTTTGTTTTGTTTTGTTTTTTTTGACAGATACATAAACCTTTAAACCAGTACAAATTGGGCCAAAAATATTTCACAAAAATTTTGCAAGCCTAAGTGACACATCTTTTTCTGAACACTTATCATTTGAAATCTTGATAGTTGTATTTGTAAATTCCAACATTTCCCCCCAAAGATATAAAATAAACAAGAAATTATTGATTGTTTTGGAAGAATCAGAGGTTTGTATAATCACAAAGAAAAAGTAGACCAAGGATATCACAGACAAGCAAATTTTCTATTTATTTATAAACAATATTTATGAAATTTATGTACTTCTAAAACATAAATATGCAGATCAAGGTTTTCTAAATTGAATTATATTTCTGTGTGCTTAAGATTCTTATTATTAGAGGTTAGCCAGGTATCTTTTTATAGTGCTAATTATTACTTATCTTTGTTAAAAAATTGAGTGCATTTGTGTATTAGCTATCATTTAAAAGGACAAAACACACCTATGCATTATGTCTTGCACTCACCATAGGATACAATTGTGTTATATACTAGGTGTTAAGTATAATCTCACTATAATCAAATTAACTATTTGCTATGTATCGCCACTGATCTCATTATAACAATGACCTCTTTAGGAACCCATAATTTGAAATCATGTCAGAAGTCTAAAATTGATGGACTCTCCTAAGTCTAGATCTCATATTGTGCAGCGTGACAATCAAACTATACGTTGAAGTGACTTATCTGATATTTAATCCGTTCTTAATTTTCTCTTTAGCAATGTTTCCGGGTCTTTTCCTTATCTTGCAGAGTATGACTCACCTTTCAGAATATAAAGAAAAAGCAATCACATTCCAACACTTCTGAAACAGGTGATGATTTTTCCTGAAACCACATTAAGGTCAAGAAAGAGCGCTATTTGACTTTTAGACAACGTTGGTCAAAGCGGTGGTTCAAACTGGTCAATTATGCCCTTTCTGATCCACCTACATTAACAAGGAATCAGTATAACTTTGCAATATAAAGTTGTCTGATATCTTCTATTTTAAAAAATCGAATAAAATTCTAATATAAAAGTTAAGATAGACTAAGATATATAAACCCTAAATATACTGCTAAAAACCTAACATAATTATGAGAACAGGTAGAGAATTTCATATTAAAACAGACTCTGAGGGCTTATTAAAGCATTCATTTTTTTCCTACTGCAAAAGACAGGCAACTGAGAGCTCAGATTTCCAGAAACAACATCCTCCATGACACAAAACTTTAGGACATAAACCTAGAATCAACTTAGGTATTCTTTGGAATATTGGAATTGACCCAGGCCAGAGTAGACTGTGGAAGGATGAAAATCCAAACTTGAGTTACAAAAATAGGTCTAATGGTTACTCAAGAAAATTATTGAAGGAAATCATTAAATGAAAGTTCAGAAAAAAAATAAAGGTATGCTATCCTCTTTGATTGGGTCTAGCAAGACTCATTATGCTATTTTTAAATTAATGAATGAAAACAAGCAAATAAATGAAGCAATACTTAGAATTAGGTGTTTAAGAATCCACAGAAGTAAAGAAATAATTCATGGTATAGACAAAGTTTCTCTATAAAATAAATGATGTTTTTCTATCAAAATCTAGAAATCTATCCAAAATTTAAAAAAATAAGTATTACATGTATTTTGAAAGAAAAAGTAGAGATATAATGCTAAATGTAACAAAAGGGGACTATTGAAGTATGATGAGTTACAGCTTTATTAGTGTCCTTGGTCTCTTACAGGGAAAGTTACATTCCTAATAATTGATTTCTTTCCTTTAAACTCAAGTTTCTCTACAGTAGAGGCAAGTTGTTTTCAGTTAGGATACCGAAACTCTCAGAAAGTGGTCTACTCATTTTTCTGTAACACAGTATTCACTAGGCATCCTCCTAATCTTCATTTATGTATCTGTATAAGCTTACATACTTGGAGTGGACTATGGTGAGCAGTGGCCAAAGTTCTTCTATCCAATTGTAAATTATTACCGTTCTGGCTTGTAAAACAATTTCTTTTAACTATGATCACTGGAACTCAAAGACCGGTTACACTTGGATGCACTGACAAAAAATTAGCATCTAAACCAGCAAAGGTGGGTCATGGTGAATCTGTAATAGTTTAACTCCCCAGTGAGCCTGGCCTAGTGCAGTCAACTGGCCTTACCCATCTCATTTCTATCCAGAGGTCCATGGAGCCTGCAAATTTCAAAACCACACTCTGAGATTGGAGAATGGTACTGAAAGCTATCACAAGTTCTAAGCATTTATGGAGCCTAAATCCTATAGAATTAAAAAGCGCAGGGCTTAGTGAGTGAACCGGAGATCGAAGTGAATGGATGAATTAATAAAAATAAATATCCAAGGAATGTTTCAAAGCACGGATTAATAAAAGCTCTTGGATATCTGTGGCTGGATGGTTTGTGCAAAGATTAAAAAGCATGTTATTGAGAACCAAGTAACAAAGAAAGCTGTCTTAATTGTAACAGAATTCTGTCAAATACCTGAATTACCTAGAGTTTACATATTTTCCCCCTCAATTCCCTGATGAAGGCAACTGACAAAGCCCTACTGAATCACCTTGCTATATTTAAATAGATTTTAAAAGCAAAGTGCTTTATTTTATTTTATGAGATTCTGCACCTGCAACTTCCTTCTACTTATATCCCTGCAAATAAGCAAGTTACTCCTTTTTTTTTTTTTCTTTTTTTTTCTTTTGAGACGGAGTCTCGCTCTGTCGCCCAGGCTGGAGTCCAGTGGCGCGATCTGGGCTCACTACAAGCTCCGCCTCCCAGGTTCACGCCATTCTCCTGCCTCAGCCTCCAGAGTAGCTGGGACTACAGGTGCCCGCCACCACGCCTGGCTAGTTTTTCTTTGTATTTTTAGTAGAGACGGAGTTTCACTATGTTAGAGGATGGTCTCAATCTCCTGACCCCGTGATCCACCCACCTCAGCCTCCCAAAGTGCTGGGATTACAGGCGTGAGCCCCCGCGCCTGGCCGCAAGTTACACTTTTTAACATGAATGACAAGAAATTATGATATGTCTCCTTACAGTTATTGACATTTTTTATATAAAACAAAACAGGATGCTTTATTTTGGGTTACAAAATCTAATTATGAGTGTGACTTATGAAGTGAGTGTGACATGCATTAGAAAAGTAGAGGTACGGTTTCTAAGTTAAAGTTAGGTGAAGAGTTATATCTGTGTTTCCTGGTACTTAGATATAAATCAAAATTAATATAGTAACGTTGCTACAATTACACGTCAAATAATATACTAATAGTTAAGAGGTGTTCGCATATGATCATTTAGTGCTATTCAACTGTATATTTTGAGATTTAACAAATTCTTTTATATATATATATTTTATTATACTTTAAGTTCTAGGGTACCAAATTCTAATGCCTAAACCAAAACTGTGTGAGACTGTTTTGAAATAAATATTATTTAACAATGACTTTAAAAGATGATTATCTTTTATTCTATTTCTTTAGAGTATGTACTTCAAAAACATAGCAATATAACAAGAAAATGGCCATCTTCCAAGCATAAGTTAAGGATAAAGTAAGTATAATTAAATGCTTATTGAATCAACGTATGCCTTATATTTGAATATTAATTGAGATTCTCTTTCTTTGTGACTTTGGGAATGTTTTTACTCTCTAGAAGCCACAGTTCTTTCATCTGACTGTATATAGGCTGGATGGAAGGAACAGATAAGTTCACAATGTTAAAGCGCCTTAAAATTATGACATATATCTCTATATATTTAAATATTTTCATAATGGTGTCCTTAAAATACTTTATATTTTAAAATAAACTTAAATATAACTATTTACTCACCCTGAAAATATAGATTCAAGGAAGCTCTAGCCATCTTACTCATCAACCTGTTGACATTCAATATTGATTTGGAAGATTCAAATAGCTTAGTCAATATCTCCCTCCTCTCTCTTGTATGTACTTCAATCTAAAACTTCTTATTTGAAATAAGTAGTGTATTTTCTCTAAAAGATGTTTCTTGTACATTCTTTATTTCTAGATTAGTTAGTAGAATTATGCTAAGTCATAATGGACATTTAGCTGTGTCCTGTTTAGAAATGCAATTGACAAGTGTGTAGTCTCTGGCCTTGGAACAAAATAAAGGTAGCAATTAGACCCTCCAGGATAAAATCTGTGCTGTTCTCTTTATTATCATAATGGTCTAAATTGTCATTTAATCAGTGAGTGTATGGATACAGAAAGAGGAGCTCTGAAATTTTCAGCAAAATACACAGAAAAAGGAAACAAATATCAAATTGCAACTTAGAAAATGGAGATTTTTAGTAAATTTTCTTAAAGGAAGTGAAAAGTGAGATGAACAAAGAGGAAAGCAGTAAGTTTGGGACAGACCTGGTAGTGATTTGACACTGCAAATGAATAATTTGTTTTTCCTCTTATGCTGGTGCAGGTAACTTGAGGCTGGTTCGTGATTAAGATGACCAAGATGTAAAAAAACTACAGGGCATCAAAAGGAAAAGATTTTGTCTGGCATTTCTTATCTAACTCATTGGGTTTTACTTGAAGACTCAGACACAATCAAGTGAGTAGAAAATAAAGTAAATATTTTGGAGCTAAGCAATACAATCAAAACTAGGGCAGAGCATGAAGCTGAGCCCAGATGTGTAAGAGGATGAGAATTAGGACATTAGCCAAGCTCAGACCTTTGGATGGAGCTGAGTCTATAAGTACAGTCAAGTGGTCCCAGCAATACTAAGGGGAAAAGTGCTAGAGCTGTGATTACCTAAGAAAGTTACATTCAACCTGCATCAAAAGCCCTTTAACTTTGAGTAAGGAGTTGGACAGGGTAAGTTCAAAGATCCTTTCACACATATAAAGTGCCTATAAACAATAAATAATTTCTTATTTCCGCTAAAACACAACTCTATATCTGGAAGGTTGTTAAATTTGATCATTTATGATTAGGTATGTATACTGTCTTTGTAGATGTAGCAACCCTGTTTGACAAGAGAAAAGACACAGCACTATCATTGAGATTTCATGGATCGAATCTACTCGTAAGAGTTGCCTGTATGGCAGAAATGGTGCCCCAAAAATGAGGTTTCATCATGTCTAGTAAATGTGAGGGGATGGACAAAATGAGATGACCTTTCATCTCTGAAATTATGCTACTGCTTAAGCCACATAAAATTGGTTTTTAAATTCTAAAATGTGGGGATCTCACACAATATGACATTGTTTATTCCCGTCCACCTTTCTTACTCTTCCTGAAGTGCTAACACTATGCCATGGAAGAAGATAATTGTGTATCTTTTAGTATCTCCTAATATTCTGTATAAGCTTTTTTTCCCAAGAGAACAGTGACAAATTACAGTACCAAAAAACTGTGACTTAAAACAAAACAAATGTAATGCCTCATTATAGGAAGATTTAGAGGCTAGAAATCTAAAATCCAGGTGTTGGAGGGGCCATGCTCTTTCTGATGGTTCCAGGAGAAAGGTAAGTCAACCCATAAAAGTCTTCAATGTAGTTTTGGCAACTTAAATTGTATGCTGTTTTTCCACACTCATATCTCACTTTGTAACAGTTTTCCTGCAAGATTCCAGTATGTTAAAATAACTGCAGTTGATTTTAGTAAACTGCTATTCCAAGCATTACATTTTTGAAGGCAACGGCTGAACAAATCTCTTTTTCATTTCGTTTGTGAAAGCGCAGAACATAGCCCTTGCTCAGTTGTTCAGTGTGCAGTGCCACCAATACATAAGTTTGTTGAAATAATATGTAAGTTACTATTGTTAATGGAAAACACAAGTTCTGTAAAATATCTTAAAGAGGTTTACTTTGAGTCAATATGAGTGACCATAGCCTGAGGAAAACACAAACCCAAGAATCCTTGAATAAATGGTCCCGAGGTGAACAGATTACAGTTTAGCTTTATATGTTTCTGGAAGGCAGGAGTTACATGAAAAGACATAAACCAATACATGGAAGGCATAAATTTGTTTGAATCAAAAAGTTGGGATATCTTGAAGCAGCAACTTAGAAGTTATAGGTGGATTTAGAAATACTTTAATTTGCAGTTGGTTAAAAAAGTAAGGCTCTATCTAAAGCTTGGAGTCAGTAGAAATGTTCAAGTTAAGATAAGGATGGTATATCAGAGTCAGACACAATTTATTGGGCCAAATGACCTGTTTACCAAGATTTATGGCTTGAGGCTTTACTTAACCCTTGCCTTGCATGGCCTTAGGTTTTATTTATAATTTGTTATCTTATTGCCACCAATATGGTTTGATTGTGTTCCCACCCAACATCTTGAATTGTAGTTCCCATAATTTTCATATGTGATGGGAGGGACACAGTGGGAGGTAACTGAATTTTGGAGTCAGCTTCCCCCAGGCTATTCTTGTGATCGTGAGTAAGTTCTCACAAAATCTGATGGTTTTATAAGGGGCTTTCCCTTTTTCCCGGCTCTCGTTCTCCTCCTTCCTACCACCATGTGAAGAAGAATGTGTTTGCTTCCCCTTCTGCCATGATTGTCAATTTCCAGAGGCCTTCCCAGCCCTGAGGAACTGTGAGTCAATTGAACCTTTTCCTTTATAATTTACCTAGTCTCGGGCAATTCCTTATAACAGTGTAAGAATGGACTAATACAGTAAACTGGTACCAGTGAAGTGCTGCTAACAAGATACTGAAAATGTGGAAGTGATTTTGGAACTGGGTAACAGGCAGAGGTTGGAATACTCTGGAGGGCTCAGTAGAATACAGGAAGATATGGGAAAGTATGGAACTTCCTAGAGACTTGTTGAATGGCTTTGACCAAAATGCTGATAATGATATGGACAATGAAGTCCAGGCTTAGGTGGTCTCAGAAGGAGATGAGAAAATTGTTGGAAACTGGAGAAAACATGACTCTTGCTATGTTTTAGCAAAGAGACTGGCGCATTTTGCCTCTTCCCTAGAGATCTATGGGACTTTGAATTTGAGAGGAATTATTTAGGGTATCCAGTGGAAGAACTTTCTAAGTGGCAAAGCATTCAAGAGAAACCACAGCATAAAGGTTAGGAAAATTTTCAGCCTGACAATGTGATAGAGAAGAAAAACCCATTTTCTGGGGGTGGAATTCAAGCCAGCTGCAAGAAATTTGAATTAGGAATGAGGAGCCAAATGTTAATCACCAAGACAATGGGGAAAAAGTCTTCAGGGCATTTCAGAGACCTTCACAGAAGTTCCTCCCATCACAGATCTGAAGGCCTAAGAAGGAAAAATGGTTTCCTGGGCCCAGCACAGGATTCCCCTGTTCTGTGCAGCCTCAGGACATAGTGCCCTGCATCCCAGATGCTTCAGCTCCAGCTGTGGCTAAAAGTGGTCAAGGTACAGCTCAGACCATTACTTCATAGGATGCAGTCCCCAAGCATTTGTGGCTTCCATGTGGTGTTGAGCCTGTGCATGCACAGAAGTCAAGAATTGAGGTTCGGAAACCTCTGCCTAGATTTCAGAAGATATATGGAAATGTCTGGATGCCCAGGCAGAAGTCTGCTGCAGGGGTGTAGCCCTCATGGAGAATCTCTGCTAGTGTAGTGCAGAAGGGAAATGTGGGGTTGAGGTCTCCACACAAAGTCCCCACTAGAGCACTGCTTTGTGGAGCTGTGAGAAGAGGGCCACTGTCCTCCAGATCCCAGAATGGTAGATCCATTGACAGCTTACAGTGTGCACCTGGAGAAGCCACAGGCACTCAACACCAGCCTGTGAAAGCAGCTGGGAGAGGGACTGTACCCTGCAAAGCCACAGGTGCAGAGTTGCCCAAGGCCATGGGAGCCCACTTCTTGCATCAGCGTGACCTGTATTTGAGACATGGAGTCAAAGGAGATCATTTCAGAACTTTAAGGTTTAATGACTGCCCTATTGGATTTCAGACTTGTATGGGGTCTGTAGCCCCTTTGTTTTAACCAATTTCTCCTATTTGACATGGGTGTATTTACCCAATGCCTGTACCTCCATTTTATCTAGGAAGTTACTGACTTGCTTTTGATTTTACAGGCTCATAGGCAGAAGGGACTTGTCTTGTCTCAGATGAGACTTTTGACTTGGAATTTGGGTTAATGCTGGAATTAGCTAAGACTTTGGAGGATTGTTGGAAAGGCATGGTTGTGTTTTGAAATGTGAGGACATGAGATTTGGGAGGAGCCAGGGGCAGAATGATGTAGTTTGGCTTTGTCTCCACCCATATGTCATCTTGAATCCCCACGTGTGGTGAGAAGGGCCTGATGGGAGGTAATTGAATCATGTGGGTGATTTTCCCCATGCTATTCTTGTGATAATGACTAATTTCTCACAAGATCTTATTGTTTTATAAGGAGATTTCCCCTTCACTTGGTTCACATTCTTCTCCCTCCTGCCACAATGTGAAGAAGGACGTGTTTGCCTCCCCTTCTACCATGATTGTAAATTTCCTGAGGCCTCCACAGCATTGTAGAACTGTGAGTCAATTAAAACTCTTTCCTTTATAATTTACCTAGTCTTGGGCAGTTCTTTATAGCAGCATGAGAACAGAAAAATGCAGCCACAAAGAGTCTATTTTATCCATCTTATGTTCTCTATTTTAACTTTAATGCTGGTCAGTTGTTGTGTATATACTCCAAAAGACAGGGGGTATAATGAGGCTAATCTGAATGCTCTTCAGGATATGGCCAGGAATTCAGTTTTTAAGTTTCACTCTGGTCTCCTTGGCTAAGAGGGAGCTGGTTCAGTCGGTAGGGGTCTGAGAATTTTATTTTTGGTTTACACCACTTATGGTAAAATAAAAAAGGAGACAGACTGGGAAAGAGACTTTTGCAGGGAGTTACCCTGCTGGTCTGATCTTCTTACTATGCTGCTGTTCAGACAGATTTTCTCTTTCCTTCCTGTCAATTTGCCAACTTTGCTCAAAAAGGAAGTTTGATCTGACTTTTAATGTTACTATGGAAAGAACTTTGTTTTATATTACAGAAAAAATTGCTCTAATATTAAAAGATTAATCCCTTTTGCCTCTAAACATATGATTAACCATAAATTATCACACTGGACCTGATCACGTCTTTCAAAAGCCTATTAAAAAACAAATTAACCTTTTCTCTCTAGGCTGAACTCCCTTGTTAATATGAAAATCGGGAGTAATTCAGGGCTCTTAGCTTTTGTTATCTCAGCCATATTCCTTTGTGTTTTTCAAGTTGAGTTGTGACTGGAGAGTGAGTCATACCAGCTTAATTAATTTAGTTAAGAACCAATTAAAAGCAGTATTTTGTGCATGAGAAAGCTTGCCTGTAATGTTTTGAATTTCGACAGGCGTTTCCTCATTATTCCACCTTCTATATATATGGCTTGTGCCTTAGTGGAAGAAAGGAAAAGATATTTCCTTATTGAGTAAGACATTTCTTAATTTGTCATTGTAAGTGAATTCATATGAGTTTTCAGTTTTAAAGAAGGCACAATTTACATTTACTCTCATAAATATATACCATGCAACAAAAATATTACCAAGGTTTCTTATTGTTACAGCAGTTTGTCTAGGTTTATGAATAACTAACCAGTAGACTAAATGATATAAACCAGCACTGCAGAAAGAAGATTAAATGGACGTCCATTCTTTCTGTATCTTTCCCACCCCATTAATTTGTAATGAAACAATATGACATAGTGTAATTTAAAAGTAGTGTGATCTAAAAGTAGTGGGGTCTTCAGATGCTTGCCTTCTGGAAGCAGATGTTATTTAGACAAAGCACTGGCACATAAGTCTCATTATCAAGTTCTGTAGGTCCCTGTATGTTACATGTACTTGTGTATGGGTAAATCTAGCACATGAATAGTATATACTAGGAAAGAGTGAGAGAAGTATCAGAATTGGCTTATCTAAGGCAGATGTCAGCAAATGTTTTCTGTAAAGGGACAGATAGTAAGTAGTTTAGGCTTTGAGGACCAGAAGTTCCTGTTTCTGGTCTCTGTTACAACCAATTAATTCTGCAGTAGTAACATGACAATAGCTATTGACAATACATAAACTAATGGACAAGGTTATGATGCAATAAAACATTATTTACATAACAGAACAAATTCTGAATTTGGCCTAGAGGCTATGGCTCGCCAACCCCTGATGTAGTATATGGTGATGGCACTGACACTTATTGGATAGGCAAGACATTTACCAATCTGGGGCTCAGTTTACTCATCCTAAAATGAGGAAGTTAGATTAAGAAAGGCAGAAGTATGTTTTAGTTCACATAGAGAGTTGGTTTCTAAAAAATATCCCCAGGCATAGCTATAGGATCAGGCAGGTGATTCTTCAATATCCTCTTTTTAAAAATCTTAATTAGAGAAAATATAAGAACTTCTTTCTTTGTATATGGTTGTTTCCTAAAGATAGAGAACTGAGAGCTATTATAACTGTTAGTCTGTTTTGCATTGCTATAAAAAAAAAACACCTGAGCCTGTGTCATTTATTTTAAAAAAAAAGGTTTATTTGGCTCACAGTTCTGCAGGCTGTGCAATAAGCATAATACAAGCATCTGCTTATGGTAAAGGACTCAGGAAGCTTTCACTCATGGTGAAATGTGAAGGGCAGGCATGTCATTTGGCAAGAGAGGCAGCAAAGGAGAGAGGAGCAGGTACCAGGGTCCTTTAAACAACCAGCTCTTATGTGACCTAACAGAATGAGAACCCAGTCATTACCATGGGGAGGGCACCAAGCCATCCATGAGGGATTCTAACCCATGACTGAAGCACCTCCCACCAGGCCCCACCTGAACATTGGGGATTACATTTCAACATGAGATTTGGAGAGGACATACATCCAAATCATACCATTCCACCTCTAGCTCCCCAAATCTTATGTCCTAACATGGCAAAATATAATTCTCTTTTCTCAATAGTTCCCCAAAGTCTTTTTTTTTTTCTTTGAGACAGAGTTTCGCTCTGTCGCCCAGGCTGGAGTGCAATGGCATAATCTTAGGCTCACTGCAACCTCCACCTCCTGAGTTCAAGTGATTCTCCTGCCTCAGCCTCCTAAGTAGCTGGGATTACAGGCATGCACTGCCACACCTGGCTAATTTTTGTATTTTCAATAGAGATGAGGTTTCACCATGTTGGTCAGGCTGGTCTCAAACTCCTGACCTCATGATCCTCCCACCTTGGCCTCCCAAAGTGCTGGGATTACAGGTGTGAGCCACCGCGCCCGGCCCCAAAGTCTTAACTTCTTACAGCATTAACTAAAAAATCAAAAGTCTCATTTGTCGCATTTGAGACTCAAGGCATGTTTCTTCCACCTATGAACCTATAAGATTACAAAAAAATTATTTACTTCCAAGATACAGTAGTGGTACCAGTATTGGGTAAAAATTCCCATTCCAAAAGGCAGAAATCAGCCAAAAGACAGGGGCAATAGGCCACACGCAAGTCCAAAACCCAGCAGGACATGCATTAAACCTTAAAGCTCCAAAATAATCCTTGACTCCATGTCTCATATCCTTGGTATATTGGTGTAAGGGGTGGGCTCTCAAGACCTTAGGCAGCTCTGCCCTTGTGGCTTTACAGGGTATATTCCCCATGGCTGCTTGCAAAGGTTGGAGCTGAGTGCCTTTGGCTTTTCCAGGCTCAGGATACAAGCTGCCATTTGCTCCACTGTTCTGGAGCCTGGAGGGCAGTGGCCACCTTCCCACAGCTCCACTAGGCAGTGCCCTGGTGGGGACTCTTTGTGGGTCCTTCAACTTTACATCTTCCCTCAGCACTGCCTTAGTAGAAGCTCTATGGTAGGGCTTCCTCCCTGCAGCAGGCTTTTGCCTGGGCACCCAGGTTTTCCCATACATCCCCTGAAATCCAGCTAGAAGCTGCCAAGCTTCCTTCACTCATGCATTCTGCACACCTGTAGGATTAACACCACATGGAAGCAGCCAAGGGTTATGGTGACCTTAAGAATGGAAGCCTGAGCTATGTCTATGGCCCTTTGAGCTGAGGCTGGAGTTGGAGTGGTCTTGGTGCAGGGAACAGTGTCCTGAAGCTGTGTATAGCAACAGAGCATTGGTCTTGGCCCCCGTAATGATTTTTTCCTTCTCAGCCTCTGAGCCTGTAATAGAAGGGGCTGCCTCAAACATCCCTGAAATGCCTTCAAAGTCTTTTCTCTATTGCCTTGGCTATTAGTACTTGGCTCACTTTTAGTCATGCTAACCAGTATAGGAAGTGGTTGCTCTGCAGCCCTCTTGTATTACTTTCCTGAAAATGCTTTTTTCTTTTCTATCACATGGCCAGGCTGCAAATTTTACAAACTTGTACACTCTGCTTCCCTATTAAATATGAGTTCCAATGTTAAGTAATTTCTTTGCGCCTACATCTGATTATAAGTTGTTAGAAACAGCCACACTACTTCTTGAATGCTTTGCTACTTAGAATTTTTTTTCTGCCAGGTACACCAGGTCATCACTCTTTTTTTTTTTCTTTTTTTTTGAGACAGTCTTGCACTGTTGCCCAGGCTGGAGTGCAGTGGCACGATCTCGGCTCACTGCAAGCTCTGCCTTCTGAGTTCATGCCATTCTCCTGCCTCAGCCTCCTGAGTAGCTGGGACTACAGGCGCTCAACACCATGCCTGGCTAATTTTTTGTATTTTTAGTCGAGACGAGGTTTCACTGTATTAGCCAGGATGGTCTTGATCTCCTGACCTCGTGATCCACCTGCCTCAGCAGTCTTCCATACATCCTCAGGTCATGGACACAATGCAGTGAAGTTCTTTGCTAAGGTTTAAGAAGGGTGACCTTTGCATCAGTTCCCAATAAATTCCTCATTTCCATCTGCAAGCTTGTTAGCCTGGCCTTCACTGTTCATATTTCTATCAGCATTTTAGTCAAAAGCATTTAACCAGTCTCTAAGAAGTTCCAAACATTCCCTCACCTTCCTGTCTTCTGACCCCTCCAAACTCCATCTAACCTCTACTCATTACCCAGTTCTAAAGTTGGTTCTGCATTTTCAATTCAATTATAGCAATGTCCCACAATTCAGTACCAATTTTCTGTGTTAGTCTGTTTTGTATTGCTGTAAAAAAAATACCTGAGGCTGAGTAACTTATAAACAAAAGAGTTGTATGTGGCTCATGGTTCTTCAGGCTGTACAAGAGGCATAGTGCCAGCATCTGCTTCTTTTGAGGGCCTCGGGAAGCTCCCACTCATGACAAAAGGCGAAGGGAGAGCAGGCATATCAATCACATGGTGAGAAAGGGAGCAAGAGAGAGGGGAGGAAGTACCAGGCTCCATTAAACAATGGAGTGAACTATCAGAATGAGAAACTCAGTCATTACCATGGGGAGGACACTAAGCCATTCACGTGGGATCTACCCCTGTGACCCAAACATGTCCCACCAGACCTCACCTCCACCACTGAGGATGACATTCCAACATGAGATATGGAGGGGACATACATCCGAATCATATCAATGACATTAATTATATAGTCTCTGGAAACTACTCTGTTAAAGGAAGAAGTTAAATATAACACTAGAAAAAATTTGAAGAACCATATATTTTTGAGTTAGAAATGGACTTTTTAAACTTGCAGAAGAGAATTTGAATATCAGAGGCACAAATGTTGGTAGAAAACCATAAGACTAGAAGACATAAATGCTGGTAGAAAAAACTGGATTCCATGAAAGCTTTTTTTTTTTTTTTTTTGAGAGTATAAAACTTCACTGGAAAAATTATCTTCGCTGGAATACCTCATTACCCAGCAATGTAGAATAAATGGGGCATTGCTCACTATTTATTTGCCTCCATAGCCTCTGTAACTAAATGTGGCCTAAGGCAGTTCTGCAAACAGGAGGATTCCTGAATATTTAATTGTTGCTTGAATAATTTTTCATTATCATTACTCAGGGATCAGAGTTTCTTCTTATACTTGATATTACTTTAGTAAATGTACACACTGAGAGTAATTCTGCTGCAGTTTGACTTGAAACTATAAGTATACAAGCAATCAGTTCTCAAAAAATAAACTGGATTTAAGTTTTTAAATGCATATATTTCATTCATTTTTAGTGTCTCTTTTCACCATTACTTTGAACACTATCCTTAATGAAGTTCCCTCTCATATCTCTGAATAACTATGATTCTATATACTATATCTGCAGGTCTCCACATGAGATGGAACTATTTTCAATTAGATTATTTATTTATTTATTTATTTTTATTTTTTTTTTTTCAAAATATTTTTTATTTATTTATTTTTTTTCTTTCTTTCTTTTATTATTATTATTATTATTATTATACTTTAGGTTTTATGGTACATGTGCGCAATGTGCAGGTAAGTTACATATGTATACATGTGCCATGCTGGTGCGCTGCACCCACCAACTCGTCATCTAGCATTAGGTATATCTCCCAATGCTATCCCTCCCCCCTCCCCCCACCCCACAACAGTCCCCAGAGTGTGATGTTCCCCTTCCTGTGTCCATGTGTTCTCACCATGGAATACTATGCAGCCATAAAAAATGATGAGTTCACATCCTTTGTAGGGACATGGATGAAATTGGAAATCATCATTCTCAGTAAACTATCGCAAGAACAAAAAACCAAACACCGCATATTCTCACTCATAGGTGGGAACTGAACAATTAGATTATTTAAATATTGGTTCTACTGGAGTTCATGCATAGAAATTTTTTACCCTAGACTTTTAGTTTTCCTTAAACATAAGACTTGTTATTAAAATGCTTTCGAGGAACATGAGAGTTAGTTATATAATTTGATTTATTGAATTCTCGTCAAAGTTGCATATGTAAAAACAAGTCAAAATTTGGTTATTACAGACTTTTCCAGATGAATAAACGCTGCATGATGTTTTTATGTCACACTATAAGGAGATACAGAGAATAACTTAATTACGTGAATACTCAGTGGCATGCATTTTGGATAGTTTTTGTGTGACTAAATAGCATTAGCCACAAAGTCTAGTTCACCTTCCCCATTCCCTGTTATAAAATTTAATGTTATTGCCACTTTGTCAGATAACTGTCTTAGCCGAATGCAAATTCCTACTCTACCAAAAAAATGTCCTCGTTGTAACTATTAGTTATCTTGCTGAAGTCTTCTGTCTGTGAGCTCTTTAACTGATAATGCTTGAAGAATTGAGACAGATTAAAAATATCTATTCAATCTTGTTTTAAAATTTATACCACTATTCAATGGTTAGGCTACCACATACGTAAAACTCCAATTTTTAATAAAGTCCAGAAGTATTACAAAATATGGAAGAAGTTCAAATATTGGGTGAAGATTTTTATCTCTATAAAGAATATAAAGTTATTTGAATGCTCATTTAGGTCTTTGTTTCAGATGGTCTAAGTTTTTTCAAACTGTTTAGTCTAATTTTGTAAGAATTTATGGTAGTTCCTCAAAGACTTAAAAATTCTATGAGATAGTATACTATAAGACAAAATATTTTATGTGTACATACGACATCAAAATTCAATCTAGCTGACAAGCGGAAGATAGAAGAGTGAAATACTCGAGGCAAAGGGAGAAAATTCTCATTGATATTTGATGAGGAATGTCCATGGTATTGTCTATTAAAGCAAATATATTTTAATTTACAAGTATATTGTACATTGTTCATTCTTTCTCCCATTCGTAAGGGGTATTTATGTTTGCCTGATTTTAATATTTAAAAGTAGATCATATAACAATTAGTGTCTTATATTTTAATATATCTGTAAATAAACCACTTTCGTAGCTTCAGAAATTTTAATAATATAGTATTTGAAAGAGGAATGACAATAAAATGAAGAAAAAGAGTGATTCAAAATTTTTATCTCCTAGATTTCTCCAACTTTATAGTGTTATTGTGTGTGTGTCTCTGTATGTCTATATGT
Source organism: Pongo abelii (assembly GCF_028885655.2). NCBI lineage: Eukaryota > Metazoa > Chordata > Mammalia > Primates > Hominidae > Pongo > Pongo abelii. The sequence continues at coordinate 62,587,482 of NC_085928.1, forward strand.
TAATATTTTTTGAAGTTTTTAGCTGGCAATCTGTAAGTACGATTGGATGAACCCAAAACTCTAATAGCCATAAATGGAGAGCATCAAAAGCAAAGTGAGATTTACATGCTTGATCTTGAAGAAACAAACTAAGTAGACTGAGAAAAATATTATCTGTTAGGAAAGAAATTATTTCCATTAGAGTGTATCCATTAAAAAAGTATGTTTATACTCTCTATTAAAATTGTTCATCACCAATGCTCTTTGGGATTGTATCACCCAGAAAAAGCAATGCTTAAGGCAAAAGGTTGAAGATTTTCTTAGGAAGAAAAAAGTACTATGAGGTTTTCAAGGAAAATACAGAATGTTTCTCTAATAAGCACATTAATAACTTGCAAATGTGTTGTCACATTTAGGGCAAAAATTATAATACATTTCTCCCTAAATATAAGAATATCTGCATTAATTTAAGGGACACATAAAGAAGAAATAGACTAAGCAAAATTGCTTATTGAAACAATTCTAAATTTAAGACTTAGTTGATTCAATTCTTATACTGAATATGTATTGACAGCTTTTCAGAAACTATTCAGTCATTAGTTCACACATATGCTCATATTTGAATTCAGCTTACTGAGTTATTTTAGATCTCTTTTTGTTCCTTTTTGTTGTTATAAACAGGTAGTTGGTTCATCACTCAATTCCATTTTAAATTTACATAAGAAAAACTTGCTTATAAGCAATTCAGAGTATTTTACATGTTAACATATATTACCATGTCACAGAGTAAACAATTCAATTTTAGTCATTATCATCATCATCATCATTGACACTGCTAGTAGGATTACTGCTGTAATGATTATTCCTGCCATTTTTGGAAGGCATTTTAAATACTGTATGTGAGATATACATTAGGAAAACTGGTTGCAAGTGTCACAAACAATTCACACAAGATTTAGCAGAAGTAATGCACACTGAAAGGATATCAGTATTGAGTGAAATATACTTGATTGTGAAGAGCTGAATCAAGTCTTAACTCTTCCACTTGCTTTCTGTATGACCTCAGACAAGTTACATGACCTCTCTGTGCTCCTCTGTAGAGTTGAAATATTTATATCTCCTACTTCATAAGGTTATTGTGACCAGTAAATAATTTTTAAAAAATCTAGAACAAACCCTACTGTTCAGTGACATCCGATTGCTTATAATACGTTACTGTTGATATTGCGGTTGTCCTTATTAAGGCTTTTCTAAATCAAAGGGAAAGTATGCAGGTGGTCCTCAAAAAGGAACGGAGGCTCAAGTATGCTATGAAAAATACAGGAAGTCCTCTCTTTCTGTCTCCCACTCTGTATCACTCTGCACATTTATATTAATCTAGTGGATATTATTATTTCCATTTTAAAACTGGAAAATCTAAAGCTTAGAGAGGCAAAATACTTTTCCAGGTTCACACAGTAAGTGCCATATACATGATTTTAAATCTAGTTGATATAACTCCAAGTCCATTATACTAAATGCTGTAGTAGACATTGACTAAGATTATGGAAACCATTTTTAAGTACTGTCAAGTGATGATTTATGTAGTTTTTTAATTGGTTAATTTTTAATAAATCTATAAGCACTTACAGGTTCTATGATCAGATCTCCCTAAGTAGAACATTCAATTTATTTGTTTCTTCAGGAAGGGAGATGGATTTGCATCAATGCAAATCATTACCTAAAATACACTTCATTACCTAAAATAATGAAGTATATGAGGCTTTTAAAACTGAACACACATTGTCCACTATATTAAAACCATGTGATCTACCCTATTAATCTGAAGAGGCTAGGATACAGGAAACTGGTAAACTAGTTAATGAAGGTATTACCATCAGAGAAACAACTGCAGCAAAATGATTCCTGGTACCATTGACAATGGGCAAAAGAGAATGGAAATATTAAAAACTATGAAGTGACCTGTCAGAGTTTTTAATGAAAATAAAGAAAAATATAATTTTAGAACTTCTCTGGAGTGGCTCTAGGACAAATTTTTTTAAATTTAGTCTTAGGAAAATATTGAAAAGGGTATAAGTCTAGTGGAGTCTTTATGTTCTAGAAGAAGACATATGATTATATTAGCCAGGATACTCCTCGAATAACAAAATACATATAAATAGATTTATTATGAGCTATTGGCTTATGCAATTATAGAAGCTGAAAAGTCCCACAATCTACTGTCAGCAAACTAGAAACCCTGGAAAGCTGGGGTTCTAGATGTAAGGCCTAACAGCTGGAGGGATGATGGTATAGATTCCAGAGCCAGAAGGCCTGAGAACCAGGAATGCCAGGGTAAGAGATCTCTGTTCCAGCTCAAACAGGAAAGAATTCAACCTTTCTCTACCTTTTTGTTCTATTCAGGACTTTGATGAATTGAATGATGCCTGTCAACAGTGGGGAGGGCCATCTGCTTTACTCAGCACCAATTCAAATGCTAATCTTTTCCAGAAACACCTACACAGACACACTCAAAAATAATGTTTAACCAGATATCTAAGTGTAACTTGGCTCAATCAAGTCACCACAAAAAATTAACCATTACAATGGATTTCTCAATAATTATGTCTAAATCATTGGAAAACTTGAAATCAGCTCATTTGTTAGATGGCAGCTTCTTGATGACATAAGGAATGATTCTTACTGATATGATTTGAGGATTGTGGGGCAAAGACCTTCTCATGCTTACTTTTTCCCCTGGTGCCTCCTACAGCGATAGTGAACAAAATCAAGATTAGTTACTTTCTGGTTAATTGTAAATTACGTTTTGGCAATTATATACCAGAATTCTTTCTTTCTTTTTTTTTTTTTTTTTCAAGAGAGATGGGGTTGTCACTACATTGCCCAGGTTAATCTTGAACTCCTGTCCTCAAGCAATCTTCCAGCTTCAGCCTCTGAGACTGCTAGGATTATAGACGTGAGCCACCATGACTGGTCCAGAACTCGGTTACAATACAAACTTTATCATGCTGATTGAGTCCATTTAAGTTAATACACTTACTGGTTTAGGTTTAAAGAATTTGGAGGAAGTACAAATAAATGAAAAGGAAAGCTAAAAGTATATCTTAAAGGAGGACAAGTACCTTGGTTTTTCTAGACTGTTGTAAAAAAATACCTTAGACTGGTTGGCTTATAAACAAAACAAATTTATTTCTCACAGTTCTGGAGGCTAGGAAGCCTAAGATGAAACCTCCAGCAGAGTCAGTGTCTGATGAAGACCTGCTCTCTGGTTTGTAGGTGGGACCTTCTGACCGTGTTTTCACATGGTGGAAGGGGTAAGGCAGCTTTCTGTGGCCTCTCTTGTAAGGGCATTAACCTCATTCATGAGGCCTCTGCCATCATGATCTAATCACTTCTCAAAAGACCTGCCTCCTACAGTGGTAATTATGTTTTAATATATAAATTTTGGGGGAACAAAAATATTCAGGTTATAGCAACAGGAAATTAAAAAATTTGCAGTTGGGAAATGGACTCTGTTCATTTAGCTTCTTTAATAAAGTATAGTAATTTGCAAGTCCAAGTATAAAATGCATTAAAATTGGCCTGGTAGCACTATAATGCTTTGTTTTGTAGTTGTAGAGAATATTTTTGAAAGTATTAACAAATAGGGTGGGAAAATATTGAATATATATTAATAATATCTATATTTTTTAAAAATTACAGATTAGATTTTTAGTAAAGGAATACATATACTTTCTGAATATTGGCAAATACAGGCAAGGAATGTTTTAACTTTCATTTAAACACTGAAAACAAGGAAAACAAAGGGGAAATAATAGAAATTAATAATCCTGAAGATTATCAATGAAAAATATATCATTACTTAAATTTATGACAGATTTACTGTTTTATTAGCTAAGTGTGCTTAGACCATAAATAAACTTATTAAAATTAAAAGTTACTTATTAAATTTTAAAATTTCAGTTTTAAATATATTGATCTATCAAAATTTATCCTGTTATTTGAAAACCTACTAGCATGTTTTGGTTATGGGACTTGCACTTTTGATCAGTGCTACAAGATTTGGAGATTTAATATTTTAAAATGATTAAATCATATGTAAGCATATTTAAGTGTGTTTAATCATATTTAAACATACTTTAATGTCATTTCAAATGTTTCTTTAAAATATACGCCAAGTAGAATTTTTTAATGCAAAGATACCCTTGAGGTTTTAAAACTTTATTAGCAATTTTACTCAACATGCTTTTATTACCAACTTGGTTCTACTAGAAAGTCTGATATTTCTATATTTTCCTATAATTCATTTGCAGCTTTTTAAAAATATTTGAAAGTAAACTGAATAGCAGCTTAATATAACCTTATTACTTAGTTTTACAGGCTCTACTGTATTCTCCAAAATTTATATGCTGAAATCCTAATCCCTAGTACCTCAGAATGTAACACTTTTTGGAGATAGACTCTTTAAAGAGGTGAGTAAATTAAGCAAGGCCATTAGGGTGAGCCTTAATTTAATGACTTGTATTCTTATGAAAAAAGAAATTTGGACACAAACACACACAGAAGGAAGATGATGTGAAGACCCAGAGAGAAGATAGCCTTCTACAAGCCAAGGAGACAGACCTGGAGCAGGTTCGTCCCTTACATCCCTGTTTGTCCCTGCCTAGGCTTCTAGTGACCAGAAATGTAAGAAAATAAATATCTGTTGTTGAAGCCACCCCATCTGTAGTACATTGTTATGTCAGCCCTAGCAAATGAATGCACCTGGAATTTATAGCAACCATAATAATCAAGGGCAGTGGCACCTAGCAACTTGCATGCATACATTTGAGTAGTTTATGAATAAATTAATCTCTATCATATGATTGTTCATCACAGATGTCTTATATTGCACAACTTACTTATCCTTTCACAAGTAGCAGAAACAGAATAATTGACTATGGATTTTGAGGGCATTGCATATGAATATGTGGTATTGCTAAAAATATTACAGAACATAAACAAGGAGTTCCACATCCAGCATGGGAGTGTTAGATCCTATGATGACACCTGCCCCAGTGAAATCAGTAAATATTACTTAAAATAGTGACCACTTAAACTTTCTGAGAATGGCCCTAAGGGCATACAGCAAGTGAAAAAAACATTTATTCAAGAAAATATGCAAACGGTTGTTAAGAAATGCAAAACTCTGTGTTATTGCAACCAAAAACCCACAGCGTCCCTCCAACCTTCCAGGTCATTGAGAGAGAAACTCCACATCATCTGCTACAGCCAAAACAAAAGGGTACACTCTCCACCCAAATCCCAGTCAGAGGATAATCTTCCTGAGAGGGACAGTTATATAGGAGTTAATAAGAAATTACTGGCCGGGTGCGGTGGCTCATGCCTGTAGTCCCAGCCCTTTGGGAGGGTGAGGCAGGCAGATTATTAGGTCAAGAGATCAAGACCATTCTGGCCAACATGGTGAAACCCCGTCTCTGCTGAAAATACAAAAATTAGCTGGGCATGGCGCATGCACCTGTAGTCCCAGCTACTTGGGAGGCTGAGGCAGGAGAATCGCTTGAACCCAGGAGGCAGAGGTTGCAGTGAGACAAGTTGGCGCCACTGCATTGCAGCCTGGTGACAGAATGAGACTCCATCTCAAAAAAGAAAGTATTTAGACATTTAAAAGAGTTCTCAGTGGAATTTTCCTTTAATAAAAAGCAGCCACCAGATCATTTCTTTTCTAACAAAAAGTAGCCTGAAACAACAAGCGCAAGCACAGATAAGCAAGCCAGAATTTTGCCTAGGTGAATGCTGGCAGCTATGCCAGAAGCCAGGTATATCTAACATGGTGAATCCCTCGTCCCTTTTCCTTGTCACCATGTGTGCAGGTGCCATGATGCTGACCAGGTAAAAGCCCCATTTGCATAAGAAAAGATTAAGCTGGAATGGACAGCCTCTTCGTGGGCTATGTTAATGGCACACCTGGTCAAACCAATCCATTAAGCTTTATGTAAATCAAACACCGCCTCCTCAAGCGTCTCTATACAATCAACCATATCTTGCCCCAAACCCAAAACTCAGCATGGGCACCTCCTTCTTCTGCATGAGGATGCTCTCTCTTCTTTTGCCTGTTAAACTTTCCACTCTTAAACTCACTTTGTGTGTGTGTGTTTGTGTGTGTGTGTCTGTGTGTGTGTGTCCACATCTTTGTTTTCCTTAATGCGAGAGAATGAACCTCAGGTATTTCCCCAGACAATGATGCCACTTCATTTTGGGGTCTCATCCAGTATCTGAATCAGAATGGAAGTTATAATCATCAGAGCAAGCAGTGAGTATAGGAGTGAACCTTAACTTTCAACTGTCTTTTCATTTTGAGGCTCTTGGCCTCCATTTAAAATTAAATCAAATCAGTAAGAGGCATCCAACAGCCATTTAAACGCTGAAAAGGCAGCTTCCATTCTTAAAGTCTCAGATGTAAGTCTTGCTGGGGAGAACTTGGAGAACCCCCCAATACATGTGGGTCACTAGGCATATTGGCCATGCTTCAAAACAGTTTCCTTTCACGGAGGACCTAGCCATTATGTGAGGCTGGGAAAGGTGCTAAAGCAAAGAAAGAGTTCTACACCCTGGTGTTATCCAAAGGCTTCTGGACTAACCCCAACCTTTGACCACCTGACCGGGTGTTGGCAAAAGGGTCTCCAGTTATCCTGTCACAAAATTTCTTCCTTTCCTATTCATGATTGCCATGTCTCCTATCCTCCTATGCTCTCTGTGTATGCAATGTATGGGAATTGTTACAGTTCAGGGAACTAGTACTGTTAGGAAAAATTAGCAAATGCTGTAGTAACTGGGAATCCTATCTATTTTCTGTGATTCTCTAGGAGCAAAGCGTCTCTCCCAATAATCACTTCTCTCTCTACTCTTCCTCTAGTGAGCATATGGTATTTCCTTTTTTTTCTTTTTTCTTTTTTTTTTTTTAGATGGAGTCTCGTGCTGTCACCCAGGCTGCAGTGCAGTGGCATGATCTTGGCTCACTGCAACCTCTGCCTCCCAAGTTCAAGCTGTTCTCCTGCCTCAGCCTCCCTAGTAGCTGGGACTACAGGTGTGTGCCACCATGCCCAGCTAATTTTTGTATTTTGAGTAGAGGTGGGGGTTTCACCGTGTTGGCCAGGCGGGTCTCGAACTCCTGATCTCAAGTGAGCTGCCCACCTTGGCCTCCCAAAGTGCTAGGATTACAGGCATAAGCCAACGTGCCTGGCTGAGCACATGGTATTTCTAAGCCAACACCACCATCTAGTGGAATAGAAATCCTCTCCATGAGGCAGGATTTCATTCTGTGCTTTGCCCTAACACTCTAGCTTCCCAATTCTCCTCTTTTTGTGACCCTATACTAGAGACCAGGCTGTATGCCTCTTCTGTGAACAGGAAAACTCTGCTTTCAACAATTAGGAGTAAAATTCTTCCAAAGCCAAATTTAAGTTCTGATACTGTCCCATCATCAGGAAAACTGCCATTAGGTCCCTACATTCTTTTAAGGCACCCATTTTGCCCCAATTAAAACAGTACTTAATAGTAAGAGGATTTAAAGTCCAGAAGTTAACCAGAACAATTATCTAAGGGTAAATGCTTAAGCATGGGCTATAATAGTAGGAAATAGAGTTCAATCTAGCACACTCCTGATCCATCTTTTGGGGATGCACACAGATCACACGAATCTAGGAATTCAAAGGGGAATCACAAGAGGAGAACTAGGGCTGCATGGGTACACGTGACTAATCCCATCACCTGGTTTCTCTAGTTCCGTTGCTTGGCGGGTCATGCCTACAACCATGGATGGCACATCTAACAAGGGGCTAGGGTCCCTTGTTAGGACCCAGGAGGGAAAACAGTATGGGGGATACTCCTACTATCTTCCCTTTCACCCTAGGTCACACTGAAAGGAGGGAGACTAAAGGGAAGCCTTTTCTTCTCACTTATCTTTCTAGATTGGTAACAGACCAACTTCAGCTTGCACCCCTCTGGACTGCATTCTGAAACACTGGAACTTCTTTAACCCTAGGACTTTGAAGAGAAAAGTGACTCATTTTCTTTTGCACTATGTTGTGCCCTTTGCAAGCATTGTAAAACCAACCCAGCTCTTTTAGTAGTCATATCAGGCAGGCCTATAAAGAATTAGAAAAGCAATTTCTGGGATGAACCATCTGAGAATCCCCCATATTTAGGGCTCCCTCAAGTTCTCTTCTCATTACAGGACCTTAGGGAAATAAAGGAAGACTTAGGTCGATTTTCTGACAATCCCTACAGGTATATAGAAGCTTTCCAAAATTTAACTGAGGTGTTTAACTTCATGTGGAGGGATGTTATGCTGCTCCTAAGCCAAACCCTAACTGCAACTGAAAAGCAGGCAGCTCTACAGGCAGCAGAGAATTTTGGAGATGAGAAATGTGTTTCCTACAATAAAGTAAAAAAGAAGAAAGGAGATAGGGAAGACAAAGAAATAATAGAAAAACCATTTCAGATAGGAAGGGAAGTAGTTCCTCTTGACAACCCTGATTGGAACCCCAATAGCTCTGCAGATGAATAGAAAAGGAAACACTTTTTAATATGCATATTAGAGGGCCTACGAAGAAAGAGGGCCAAACCTCTTAATTACTCTAAACTGTCCATGAAAGAAAAAAAAAGTCAGATGAGAATCCCACAGCCTTAATGAAAAGGCTGAGAGGCACTAATAAAATACACCTCCTCATCCCCTGATTCAGTCGAGGGACAGCTCATTCTAAAGGACAATTTATTACACAGCCAGCTCCCAGTATTAGAAAAAAATGACAGAAGCAGGCTATAGTAACATATAGCACCTTGGAGAACCTTCTGAAGGTGGCCACTTTGATAGTTTATAATAGGGGTGAGGAGGATGCCCAAGAGAAAGAGAGGAAACTCAGGAGAAGGACAGAGGCTCTAGTAGCTACTTTGCAGGCTTGCAAAGTCCAGGATCCCTGAGGTGCATCTCCTAATTGCTATCAGTGTGGCAAGTCAGGGCACTTTAAAAAAAAGTGGCCAGGCAGAAAAAAGAAGCCACTTCAACCCTGTCCAGCCTGTGGCAGAGACCACTGGGGATCAAACTGCCCCCTGGAGATGGAGGTCATTGAGTTCAGAATCAGTCTCACAGATGGTCCAGCAGGACTGACGGGTCCCAGTGCTGAAACCCCTGGCTCCAATAGTTCAAACGGTCATTGCAGCACAGGAGCCTAGGGTAATTCTGAAAATTAAAGGAAGGAACACAAGAGCCAGTCTCTCTCTTCTCCTCTCTAATCCAGACCTCCCCTTTTTCCATACCCTGACCATAAGGGCCATCTCAGGAAAAACTCCACTCTAATCCAATATTTGTCTCAACCCCTTAGTTGGAGTTGGGGGGACCTATTATTTACAGACGCCTCCAAGCTGTTGCCACAGTGGCTATACTAGTCAGATAAGCCTCCAAATTGACCCTAAGGAATAACTGTTTACACTCCACATAATGTGCAGAATTACTGTCCTCTAAAGGGAACCTTTGGCTAACAAACAGCCAGTGGAGCAAGAAATTCATAAGGCAGGATATGCAATAGTCACTCTAACTGATGTCATTGAAAGTGCATCTCCTTCTCCAGGTACAAGCACTCAATTAGCTGAACTGATAACTCCTGGAACAACACTTAAATTAAGCAAGTGAAAGGTAGCTAACATTTACACTGACTCCAGGCATGCTCTCTCAGTTCTCCACACTCATGCTGCCATTGGAATGGAAAGACATTTTCTTATCATTAATGGATCTCCTATAAAATATCACCAGCAAATTGACAGGTTATTATCCTCAGTTTTCCTTCCATAAGAAATAGCAGTAATGCATTGTAGGGGACATCAAAAGGGAACAGATGAAGTAGCAGAAGGAAATATGTTAGCTGATCAGGCAGCTAAGTCACTGACAAGGAAGCCTCAAGGCATCAACACACTTCAATCCCCTTTAATCCGGGAAGGCTTGGTCAAAGAAATTAAACCTCAGCACTCCCCTGTAAAAACAAAATGGACCACTTCTTGAGGGTGTACTTCCAGCCTTCGGGATGGCTACAGTCGGCGACTGGCAAACATCATTTGTCAGCCTCCAGCCAATGGAAAATCCTTAAAATGCTTCACCAAGCTTTTCACTTGGGAAAGCATAAAACTTACCAATGTGCCCAGAGATTGTTTTCAGAAGAAAACTTACTAAAAACAGCCAAACAGGTTGTAAATATCTGTGAGGTCTGTCTTAAAAATAATCCTCTAAACAGATGGCTCTTTTCTCCTCAAACCCAAAGGATAGAAAGCTATCCAGTGGAGGAATGGCAGGTAGACTTCATCCACATGCCAAACGCAAAAGGCATGCAATACCTCCTGGTATGGGTAGATACTTTCACCAACTGGGTAAAAGGATTTCCATGCTGTACAGAAAAGGCCTCTGATATAATAAAAGTATTAGTTAATTAAATAACTCCCCACTTTGGCCTACCTAAGTACCTTCAAAGTGACAGTGGCCCCTCATTTAAGGCAGACGTCACACAGGGGGTCTCAAAAAGCACTAGGCATACAGTGCTTAGGCATACAGTCATCTCCACTGTCCTTGGAGTCCTCAGGAAAGGTAAAGAAAACAAATGATATTATCAAAAGACTCCTCAGAAAACTCTCCCAGGAAACTCACCTTCCTTGGGTCACTCTTCTTTCCATGGCCTTACTATAGGTAAGAAATACACCTTTCAAAATACTGTATAGATGGCCTTCCTTACCAATGATTTATTATTAGATCAGGAAACCCCTAAGTTGGTTAAGCATATTACCTCTCTGATTCACTTCCAATAGGAATTAACACAACAATTAGCAAAAGCCCAAACCCAAGAAATAGAACCACCGTTATTTAACCCAAAATACTTGGTATTAGTATAAACACTCCTCTTTCTCTCTTCTTCCCTAAGCCTAAACTGGGGAGTGCCCTACACTGTTCTTCTTTCAACCCCCTTGGCAATAAAAGTTACAGGAATCAACTCTTGGCTACATCGCACTCAAGTCAAAGCCTGGAGAGCTAAGGGAGCACCTCTGACAGCCCAGAGGAATATCCTAAATATCAACGTGAAGAAATAGAAAATCTTAAGCTGAAAATAATAAAAGATAAGTAACTGAGTAAGGGCTACTCATCTTATTGAGTCCCACTTTTACCTCACCAAATACTTTTTGTCATTTAGACTTTTCCTTTCAAAATTCACCACCAAATATTAGAGCTTTGTTTCAACATATATTTGCAAGGAAATTTTTAATCATTCCTGGGATTGCATTTGTAACTTCATAGACTGTCAAAGGGAAATTCCGTATCTTAGCAAGTAAAATATTAAATAGAAATTATCTACGACACCACCCTTGCAGGAATTGATATAGTCACTCTATGATTTGCAGTAGAACTATACACTATACACCCGCACTGTGGAACTCTGGTTGTAAAATTCGAATTGCTGTAATAGTCTGCCTAATTATGATCTTTATAACAGGATTAACAATTGCAGGAAAGATTTAGCTAAGGTTGTTTTGCTTAATTACTATCCATATAGCGGGGTAATAGTTACAGAAAAGACGTAAGCATTAAAGATTTATTGTCACTGAGCTTGCTAGGACTTTTTATTGAGATTGGTAATATGGTGCACTCTAGCTATGAAAAGAAGTTCGTAAATAAAAGAGATTTTATATAAGGAAGGATCTTGTATGGTAAATTCTTGTCCTAAAAGGAAATGACTGGGTGTTTAAAGGAGGGATGTTTAGGAGAAGTCAGAAAGTTTAAGAATGTAGTAAGATGGTCTGTGAAAGTCATGAAAGGATGAATAATGAAGAAAAGAAATTGCCAAGATTAACACTAAAGTTACTTTAGCCACCCAATAAAATATTTCTTCCAATGAAATTACAAATTATAAAAAGTGGTCTAGACCAAAAATTATCTTCTAATGGTGAGTTTAGGAGGGAAACACATGTATTTTCTCAAAGAAAAATATTAATTATGTATTAACACTTCTGGTAAAATACAGCAAAATCTGGTGGAAGCAAGCTAGTGTTAAAATCCATTAAAATAGTTAACCGGTATCAAACTTCACTGTCATAGTTATGGCCTATAGTACCCACACTAATAATAGTAATCTTAATACTCATGTTCAAGCCCTATATTCTAAATTTTCTTGTAAAATTTATCTCTTTTTGCCTAGAAGCAATCAAACTCTAAATGATGCTGCAAACAGAACCATGCATGAACACACCATTCTTCTGAGGACCCTTAGCTCAACCCCAGGAGGAGCCCTAGCTGCTGTTACCCCAAACAATGCCCCTTTTTAACAGGAAGTAGCCTGAAAGAGTCATTGTCCAACATGCCCCAAAACAGTTAGAGACGCTTCTCCTGAGGAGGGAAATGATACGGGTATTAATAAGAAATTATTTAGGCAGTTAGTGAGGATAAAAGAGTTCTTGGTGGAATTTTCCTTTAATAAAAAGCAGCCCCCAAACCATTTCTTTTCTAACAAAAAGTAGCCTGAAAAATCAAGCTGCAAGCATAGATAAGCAAGCTAAAACCTTGCATAGGTGAGTCCTGGCAGCTATGCCAGAAGCCAAATATATCCAACATGGCGATTGCTTCTTCCCTTTTCCTTGTCACAATGTGTGCAGGTGTCATGGCAATAGCCAAGTAAAAGCCTCATTTGCATAATAAAAGTTTAAGGTGGATGGCCAGCCTCTTAGCAGGCTATATAAATGGCAAACCTGATCAAACCAATCCTCTACACCCTATGAAAATCAAACACCACCTCCTCAAGCCCCTCTATAAAATCAACCAAATCTCACCCCAAACTTGAAACCCACTTGGGCATCCCCTTCCTCTGCACAAGGAAGGTCTGTCTTCTTTTGCCTATTAAACTTTCTGCTCCTGAACCCACTTCGTGAGTGTGCGTGTGTGTGTGTGTGTGTGTGTGTGTGTTTGCATCTTTGTTCTCCTTAGCGCAAGACAACAAACCCTGGGTATATCCCCAGACATCGATGCCGCTTTGACAGAACATCAGCATTTTCCATTTGCCCCTAGCTGCCTCATTCTGAGGCTAACATCTGCACAATTGAGGCCTAGATGTAGGGTCTCCCTTCACCTTCCCAACCTCCAGCTACCTTAAGAACAGCACTGCTGAGAATAGTGGGACCCTAATTTCTCCTGCCTTGGCTCCTGGGGTGTGTGAAGCCTGGATGTCTGAGACATGTTTCAGTTAATTTAGAAAGTTTATTTTGCCAACGTTGAGGATGCAGGCTCAGGACACAGCTCAGAAGGTCCTGACAACATGTGTCCAAGGTGGTCAGAACACAGTTTGGTTTTATACTTTCAGGGATACATGAGACATCAATCAATATATGTAAGATGAACATTGGTTTGGCCCAAAAAAGGCAGGGCAACTCGAAGCAAAGGCAGGACAACTTGAAGTGGGGAACGGGCTTCCAGGTCATAGGTAGATAAGAGACAAATGGTTGCATTCTTTTGAATTTCTGATGAGCCTCTCTAAAGGAGGCAATCAGATTTGCCCTTTATCACAGTGAGCAGAGGAATGACTGAATAGAATGGGAAGCAGGTTTGCCCTAAGCAGTTCCCAACTTGACTTTCCGCTTTAGCTTAGTGATGTGGGGCCTTCTTGTAAAATTTATCTCTTTTTGCCTAGAAGCAATCAAATTCTGAATGATGCTGCAAACAGAACCATGCATGAACATGCCATTCTTCTGAGGACCCTTAGCTTAACCCCAGGAGAAGCCCTAGCTGCTGTTCCCCCAAACAATGCCCCTTTTTATTTATATATTTTCCTTTTACAGGTGGAAGTGACACATCAAGAGAATGAAGCTGAAAACACTTGGGCCAGCTGCCCTGGCTATCTGCTAAACACTCAGCTCCTAAAGTGGGAATGTGTGTCCAGAAAGAAGTGAATAATTATCCCTGCCCCCAGCACCAGGGCAGTAGCTCAGAGATTTTGGGGGAAAGCAAACTGTAGAAGAGAGCCCTAATCCTGCCTCCAGAGGAAATGACATAATTTGGAACAGTTCATGGAGAAAATCAAGCCTAGGGGTACTCTCAAAAATAGTGAAAGTTGTGCTGAAAGGGAATTGGGAGATTAACTCATTGCAGATGTAAGTCAGCTAGGTGTTTTTTTTGTGTGTTTTTTGTTTGTTTGTTTGTTTTTTTTTTTTTTGAGGTGGAGGAGTTGCCCAGCCTGGAGCGCAGTGGCAGGATCTTGGCTCACCACAACCTCTGCCTCCCGGGTTCAAGTGATTCTCCTGCCTCAGCCTCCTGAGTAGCTGGGATTACAGGTTCCCACGGCCACATCCAGCTAATTTTTGTATTTTTTAGTACAGACGGCCTCACCATGTTGGCCAGGCTGGTCTCCAACTCCTGACCTTGGGTGATCCGCCTGCCTCAGCCTCCCAAAGTGCTGAAATTACAGGTGCGAGCCACCGCGCCAGGTCAGGTTTGCTAGTTTTTAAAGAGGAACAGGGAAAGAGGTTGGAAATAACTCCTTCTGGTCATAACACATCTTAAACACTGTACTCAGGAACTATCTCCTCAAAGAAGCTGGATGAGTCATTAAATTATTTTATGTCTAAAGGCATTGTTAAAAACAATTGATTAATCAGCCAGCAATTAATGGAGTTTACACTTGAGTGTGGTTAAGAAAGAGAGAGCCAGAGAAAGAGAAACCCACCATACCACCATCATCCCAGGTGACTGTGCACAAACCCAAGGCTGTGGCCCCTGGTGAGCAGCATCAGAGGCTTCACATTGCAGAGTAACATTGGGGTTGGAGTGAGTGTGTATGGCAGTAGGAGGAGTCGTTAGCAAAATAATCCAGGCAGTCACTAAACTGGACAAATAAACAACAACAACAAACTCTGGATGTGGGGGAAGGTGGAAACCAATACACAGGGTTGCTGCAATATACAGTTAATTCTTATTACTAAAGGCAGTTATGTTCTATAAGTTACCACAAACACTGAATTAATAAATACTAAATTATTTGCTCTTGGGGAAAACATAGAGATAGGTTCCAGCAAGCCAACTTTTTGTCAACTGATCAATGCATAACCTTGTTATTTGTACGTTTCTGTTTGAAGAAACTTTATGTAATACATATTCTTGATTCATTAACATTAAACTCAAGGCCAACAGCACTATTACTCACATCTCAACAAAGCTTATCTAACACACGTATTATCTCCATAGAGCCCACTTGGGACAAAAGACAGCACTTTAGCACTATGCTTGGGGATCATTTTAAACGGTGAAATAGCACAAAAAGAGTGGCTCTGACAGACTGTGAAAAGACACTTGTTTGTAATATGAGATTGCCATGTTTGACCTCAATTGAGAACATGTGCATTGGGTGACTAAAATATGTCACTTGCCTTCTCCTATCCATGAAAGACCACAAAGGCACAGTGAATATTGATTTGGGTTGGGGGGCAGGGGGTGTCAAATTTTAGCAAGTAGGTAAATTCAAATATGGAATTTATGAATAATGATAACCCACCATATGATCTAAATGGCCCAATTTCCAACAAAATTACTAGACATGCAAAGAAACAGGAAAATATGACCCATATAGATTTTAAAAAGCAGGCAACAAAAATGATGAAAGCAAACAGAATTCACATTGGAAAGACAAAGCCTTTAAAATAGCCACTGTAAATAAGCTTAAAAAACTAAATGAAACCATGATTAAACAGGTAAAGGAAGATATGATGACAGTGTTCAATGTTGACTGTGATTGGGCTGATGATGCATACATGCCCAGATATAAATTTTCATTTTGTTTAGTAAGAATAAGATGTGGTTAATTGTTGGAACAGGTCACTGAAAAACTGTTGATTGACATAAATTCATTTCATAAAATATATGAGCTATTTATATAACATATGTAAATGATGCTTTTATATTAAGCCCAATGAAATAAAGTTTAAAAATTCAGGTTATAAGAAAGCATGATGAAACTATTTTTCATCTTTACATTTTTATACTTCCGGTGTCCTTTTGCTGCTTATTTGTTTAAGATATATCTTTTTGTAAGCAACATATACCTGAGGTTTTTTAAAGATAATATTTAATTTGTTCATTTTAACAAGGGACTTAAAATCTGTATATAATTTTGGTTAATACTGATATATTTGAACCCATGTCAACTATTGCCTAATATGTTTAGTCTTTATTATGATTTTATCTTTTTCTTCAAATTCTTTCTGAACTTCTCTTAGATTATTTATTTTTGTGCTAATTTGGAAATTATAAATTTTATTCATATTATGTTATTAATTACTTCAATATTTTGTCAACCATACTTACCTTCATAATTTCCTGAGTCTAATGTAAATTAGTTTTTTAATATTACACTTCCTCAAAAGAGGTGAATCTCAATGCTAAGTCTTCTATGAATTATTTTATTATCTAGCTGTACTGTTGAGTCCATTGTGTCTTGTTTAAAAGGTTTTCTATTTTATTCCCATTTTCCAGCATGTTTTGAGAAACTTAGGTTGTATTTTCTGTGACTTATCTTTTTAGCTTCAGGCAATTTTTTTTCATGCTGATAGGTCTATATCTTTATTTTATTTTTACAAAATCTATACAATATTAATTATTATCTCTCTACCCCAAAATATCTCTACTGTGTTCTTATTTTAAGTTACAGTTTAGCTAGGTTTAGAATTTAGCATAGGTGGTTATTTTCCTTCATTTTTTTGAAAATATTAATCCAATTTATGTCCAAAATAAATTTTTACAGATAAAAGTTCCATTGTGCAATGCCATTTATCTGTTAATCATCCGTTTTATCTCCTGAGTAATTTTTATTTTTGCTTTATCATTGTAATTCTTTATTTTAGGCATAAAATGTCTTGGTTTGGATGTGTTTTACTTTCTTCTTCAACACTAGATATTTATTTTATTTTTAAGGATTTATATATTCCTTCAATTCTTAAAAATCATCAGACATCTTTTTTTTTGAACAATGTCTCTGTACTCTGTGTTCTCTCATTGTCTGAAAGTTTTGCTAGACATCTGTTGGAGCATCTCAATAGGTTCCTTATTTCTCAAATTCATTTTTATGTTCTAATTTTCGTATATCTTTTTGTCATTAATTCTACATTCTGTTTGTCCATACTACCTGTTTTTTCATCATATTAGCAAGATATATATATATATATAATGTGCATATATTTATATCTATAGCTATATAATGTGTGTATATTTATATCTATATGCTCCTATTTGGTCTTTTCAGTTCTCTTAGACCTTGAATGTGTCTGTTTCTCACTGCTTCATAAATTGTTATTCTTTCTTTTTGGCTATTTCTACTTTTATTCCTTTGAGTTCTTTGCCATATTGTCTTTACCGTATGTCTTTTTCAAATTGCTCATTGTACTTAATGAATTGGAATGGATTAACCCATTTATTGAAATTATGGGCTATTGTTTATTAATTTAGTTTTTCTGTTATGTTGTGAAATTTAGGCTGCAGGCTCATCTTAAGAGCTGCTTCTCTTTGTTTTTCTCCTTCCTTCTCTTTCTTCTGAAATCTACTTCCCTCTAAACCCATAATATCATGACCTCTCTTTCATGTCTGAAATTATGTTTTACTCTACCTGATAAAACAAGTTTTTAATTTCAAAATCTGCAATTATATTGGTAATCCAGGGCTGTCATTCTGTGGAGGCAGTATTGATCCATTTTGATGGTCAGTGCTTGTCTTGCTCACGGTCCTGGTCATGTGGCTCCCCCCACTGCAACAACAGCTCAATGCCAAATGTAGACCTATGCAATCATTGTGGGTATTTAACCTCCTTTCCCAGAAATAGAGAATATACCATTGCTTTAGCCTTATACAGTGAGCCTGGTTCTCCATCTTGCCATTTCTGAAATATATTTGCTTCCTTTTTTTTCGCCCAGCCTGGAATTCAGGTCTGTGCCTTCTATTTCTGTCTATTTCTCTGTGTTTTGGGTGAACGGACATTTTATATTGTCTCTGACCATGGTTATGTCATTTTAATTTGTTTTGACATATATTGAGCCCATAATTTTTCTAAATTTAATTAGGGGTGTTGGCTGTTTCTCTGTGAATTCACAGTACAACCTTGACAGGAAGAGAATATACTTTGATAATCAAAGTCGGGTAGAGACAACTAAAAAATGCATGCTGTATCATCAGAAGGTGCAAATGGTCATAAAGTTTACTTTTCTACACATTTCCTCTTTTAAACTGAAGATAATCTAGCAGGGTAATTACATGTTATTCTTTTGATTTTAAATTTTATTATTAAATTATCATTATTTCCTTTTACAATATGCAATCTTTTAAATTTTAATGACATGCAGATATTTTAAAGTTCCAGAATATGTCATTGCATTGTCTTCTGTATTTGAGTCTTTGTGCTTTTATTACTTATCTACCTATGCTATTTAATGATATAGAAATATAGAAATCTGCTTTAGAAATTCAAAACACATTTTCTTGGTTTATCATGTGTGAAGTAATAACAAATATATATATATATGTCGGTCTTTGCCCCAAGTTCCTGACACAAAGCACCTAAAACCCTGCTTGACAGGGATGATAGGAGAGTAATTGTTCTAATATTTGAACTTTGACTGTAGTTCCTGACACAGGGCTCCTAAATAACCTTGGAATTTTCTGGGTGATAGGAATGTCTGTTGTTCTAATGAGGCAACTCTTAATGGGCTGGTCGTAAGAAAGATCAAGCCATGATTAGAAGCTTAGAACATTGGCTGGGCAAAGTGCTGTGTAATCCCAGCACTTTGGGAAGGCGAGAGAATCACTTGAAGCCAGGAGTTCAAGACCATACTGGGCAACATGGTGAAACCCCCAACTCAAAAAAAAAAAAAAAAAAATTAAAAAAGACGTTTAGAACTTTCAACTTCATCAAGTAGAACAAAAATTTGAGTCATTAGCTACACATTTCTTTCTGATTGGGAAGCAAAATTAAGATAAAAAGAGTATTAAAACTAAATATTTATCAAAGAAAATTGAGGTTTTTATTTCTTTTGGTTGCTCAACTGCCAAGCACATAACAGATGCTCAAGAAATATTTCTTTATTGTTCTTCTTTTTTAATTCATTCATTTAGTGCTTGGAGTTTATATAAATTTTACATAATAATTTTTTGGGTCATCTGATTTAACAACTAAGAAAATAACACTAAGGGTGTGGAGAGAGTTTTGAAAGATGGTCTGTGTATCACGCATTACAATTTGCCATCTTGAAATGAAATGCCAGCCAAAACGCTTTTTACAGACAATATTTAGTAAACAGTAGTAGCGTTTTAATAAACTTTTGTGCTGTGTAGTTTGCAGAGATAATATAAATGCTCCTTATGAAGTCCACAATTAATAATCCAAGGTTAAAACTGAAAAAAAACAGGATGTTCTAAGAGCGATATGGTGGCACAATGCATGATCCTTACTCATCTCATTCATTAGCTATTCTTATAGGATTATGTATGTACTCTGCTTCCTTTTTAGGTACTGTTAAAGTAAAAACATAACACAACAAAAAAACTAATTTTTTTCTTTGTATGCTTAAACATGACATTCAAAAACAGCAGATAAACTAGTCACTATCATCATTTAAGTTAACTGTCAGCCTTTGGAATGTGCTAATTTTACAAAAACATGGCTCTTCTCTAAATTTTTCTTCATTTCTTTTTTGTATACTTTGTTCTGTTATCCTTAGAATTAATGCCATGAAGTCATTCTGTCATCTTAATTTATCAACACCATTCCTTAGAAGGGTTTGCAAGTATAATCCCATCGCGACACACAAATTATGATAAACTATGAGACCAAATCATGCTTCTTAATAAAATAATACATTTGCATGGGTTGAAGCTGATATACAAAACATGTCTGCAAACAGCCTGATACTAGCCAAGTTTTGTTGACTCCCACAATAAAAATGTACTTGCATTGTATTTGTATTGCAGCTTGAAAATTCAAATGGAAATAGCCTGATGTATGTATACCAGAAGAAAACTTTAAATACAATTTATAATTAAAAATAAATTTTATTTTGTTAATTCATATTAATAAAACAATTATCTTAACATTGGCATGATTTCTTCTGTTTGATCTTCCAGTTTTGTGTTTTAGATTCGGCAATCTCTATCTTCTATAGAGTTGATTACTTATAATTTCATAGAGCCAAGATTCTTGAGAACATATCACTGAAAATGAAATTTGAATTGTATGTTTTTTGTATCAATTCAGTCTGAGGGATTTCTGATGATTGCTTCCACAAATCCCAACAAGAGAATATTTTATTTTGCTCCTTTTTACCAAGAGATAAGATTTAACAGTTTAAATGATTATCAGTGTTGGAACATTAATACACTTACAGAAAATAGATGTATCATCTTCTTAATATTTATATTATTAGACAGAAAAACAAATGCCTAATTTTCTTTGTAAACCCATAATATTCTATGAAAAATAGAGAGAGTCCTCTTTATAAGGAAATCGTGAACTATTCAAGTAGAATTGGCACTTAAAATTTGTCTATCTTCATCTCATTCTCAAAGAATTTCTTCTTCAAGTTTCTTATTAAATAATCATTTGGCATCTACTGGAGGAATTTCAAAGATGTGAGCCCACTAGTCTCTTTCAACTAATAATTTAAACATTTTTTCTTTATTTTGTAGTTTTCTTCCCTGTAAAATATATTCTGTTCCTCAACCAATATTTATGGAACACTGTGCTAGGAATAAATAATGAAACTGAGCTTGCATTTAAGAGCCAGTCATCAACTGGAAAAACACACCAACAGCTAATTCCTACCTCAGCTCAGATGAGGTATTTGAAGAGAAGTGTGCCCCTAAGTTTCTCTTTCTAGGTTGGAAATCTGTGAGTACATAGCAGCTCAGGTGACTGTGTCCAGACACTGTCCTCCTTGTCACCTTCCCTTAATGCTCTCTAGTTCAGCAATACTCTTTTATAAATATGGAACCAATACTTACTATTAGACCTTTAGGTGTATATGCCCATAGCAAAGAAAAAAATTATGAGTGACATTATTTATTCCTTTGATAATTTTAATTTAAATATACACCATTTCTTAGATTTTCCCCTGTCTTATATTCATTATTTTGGGTCTATTGTCTCAGGTTACCAAACACACTTTACGTTATTTTTCATAGCATGGTGCCATCTATGATTTTTTCAATTTCCTTTTCTACATTGTAATCTGATTAATAAATAAAAATAAGGTGGGGGTCAAAGACACAATGCTAAGCCGTATGATTATAGATCTCTCTTGATTGGGATATGAAGTCTGTGGAAAAAGCAATGGTGTATACATTTTTTAAGAAGGTTATTCAGTTTTGATATGATATTCAAATAGGTCTTGAGACTTCATCCTTCCCTAATATATTTAAGAGTTAGTCCTCAAAAATAAATTAATAATGTCAACATGCATTAAATCTGAATTTAGACTAATATTAATTTGTCTACCGTATGTATGATACAGCCTTCCTTTAAGGCATGATTTTGGTGTTACATCTACAATCCACAGTAAGCAAATTCCTTACTTAACATTAAAATGTTTCACAAAAAGATAAACACCAAGGAGAACAAATTCCTTTAACAAAACCAAAACAAAATAAGAACACTTGTTTCCATAAGGTGCAAACATATTTTAATTACTCTAATAAAATATCTTGAATTAATGCATGTATTTTTGCATTTTGAAGAACTCGTGCCCCCTTAATCACAAAAATCTGCAGTTGAAAAATATTTTGTTGGAGTTTTGTGATATGCTTTCAAGGAGATACACAATGTCTAAGTAATCATGTAATCTCAGTAATCTCTGCATGTTCTGATAAATAAACTTTACAAATGTCTCTATACTTTAATTTAAAACTGTATTGTTTTAATAAATTAGTAAACAAAACAACCATGACTGTGATGCTAATCTAAGTTGCTCACACTCTTTTATTTGACACTTTTTGTTTCCCTAGTAACACTTTCTTCTCTTATCCAAACACTTATCACTTGTTTTTATTTTCTGCCGTTAACTTCTAAGTTTTATGAAGGATTATGTCTATCTTGTTCTCTGTTATATCCCCAAATTCTAGCATGGGGCCTGGCATACAATGCATGAGCACTGACTGTCTTTGACTGAATTATAAAACAAAATGAAGGTAAAAGTTCTGGGAAACAGAAGATTGAGAACTTCAACTAAATATTGCTTGACTTTGGCCACATTTCACCCTTGAGAAAAGCAAGCGGATGCAACTTATTATTTCTAAGGTCCAACTCAGATATGAGGTTTTCATTATTTCATTTGTTATCTAAGAATTGTCAAGAATTAAAAATATATGTAGAATGTTCTTTCCCAGAAGGCCTTATTAAATTTTAAGCCAGGCTCGACAGGCATGGATGTTAGGAGAGTCCAGGTGCTGTTTTAAACACCACATCCTTTTTTTTTTTTTTTTTATTATTCTACTTTAGGTTTTATGGTACATGTGCGCAATGTGCAGGTAAGTTACATATGTATACATGTGCCATGCTGGTGCGCTGCACCCACCAACTCGTCATCTAGCATTAGGTATATCTTCCAATGCTATCCCTCCCCCCTCCCCCCACCCCACAACAGTCCCCAGAGTGTGATGTTCCCCTTCCTGTGTCCGTGTGTTCTCATTGTTCAATTCCCACCTATGAGTGAGAATATGCGGTGTTTGGTTTTTTGTTCTTGCGATAGTTTACTGAGAATGATGATTTCCAATTTCATCCATGTCCCTACAAAGGACGTGAACTCATCATTTTTTATGGCTGCATAGTATTCCATGGTGTATATGTGCCACATTTTCATAATCCAGTCTATCATTGTTGGACATTTGGGTTGGTTCCAAGTCTTTGCTATTGTGAATAATGCCGCAATAAACATACGTGTGCATGTGTCTTTATAGCAGCATGATTTATAGTCCTTTGGGTATATACCCAGTAATGGGATGGCTGGGTCGAATGGAATTTCTAGTTCTAGATCCCTGAGGAATCGCCACACTGACTTCCACAAGGGCTGAACTAGTTTACAGTCCCACCAACAGTGTAAAAGTGTTCCTGTTTCTCCACATCCTCTCCAGCACCTGTTGTTTCCTGACTTTTTAATGATTGCCATTCTAACTGGTGTGAGATGGTATCTCATTGTGGTTTTGATTTGCATTTCTCTGATGGCCAGTGATGGTGAGCATTTTTTCATGTGTTTTTTGGCTGCATAAATGTCTTCTTTTGAGAAGTGTCTGTTCATGTCCTTCGCCCACTTTTTGATGGGGTTGTTTGTTTTTTTCTTGTAAATTTGTTGGAGTTCATTGTAGATTCTGGATATTAGCCCTTTGTCAGATGAGTAGGTTGCGAAAATTTTCTCCCATTTTGTAGGTTGCCTGTTCACTCTGATGGTAGTTTCTTTTGCTGTGCAGAAGCTCTTGAGTTTAATTAGATCCCATTTGTCAATTTTGGCTTTTGTTGCCATTGCTTTTGGTGTTTTATACATGAAGTCCTTGCCCATGCCTATGTCCTGAATGGTAATGCCTAGGTTTTCTTCTAGGGTTTTTATGGTTTTAGGTCTAACATTTAAGTCTTTAATCCATCTTGAATTGATTTTTGTATAAGGTGTAAGGAAGGGATCCAGTTTCAGCTTTCTACATATGGCTAGCCAGTTTTCCCAGCACCATTTATTAAATAGGGAATCCTTTCCCCATTTCTTGTTTTTGTCAGGTTTGTCAAAGATCAGATACTTGTAGATATGTGGCATTATTTCTGACGGCTCTGTTCTGTTCCATTGATCTATATCTCTGTTTTGGTACCAGTACCATGCTGTTTTGGTTACTGTAGCCTTGTAGTATAGTTTGAAGTCAGGTAGTGTGATGCCTCCAGCTTTGTTCTTTTGGCTTAGGATTGACTTGGCGATGCGGGCTTTTTTTTGGTTCCATATGAACTTTAAAGTAGTTTTTTCCAATTCTGTGAAGAAAGTCATTGGTAGCTTGATGGGGATGGCATTGAATCTGTAAATTACCTTGGGAAGGATGGCCATTTTCACGATATTGATTCTTCCTACCCATGAGCATGGAATGTTCTTCCATTTGTTTGTATCCTCTTTTATTTCCTTGAGCAGTGGTTTGTAGTTCTCCTTGAAGAGGTCTTTCACATCCCTTGTAAGTTGGATTCCTAGGTATTTTATTCTCTTTGAAGCAATTGTGAATGGGAGTTCACTCATGATTTGGCTCTCTGTTTGTCTGTTATTGATGTATAAGAATGCTTGTGATTTTTGCACATTGATTTTGTATCCTGAGACTTTGCTGAAGTTGCTTATCAGCTTAAGGAGATTTTGGGCTGAGACAATGGGGTTTTCTATATATACTATCATGTCATCTGCAAACAGGGACAATTTGACTTCCTCTTTTCCTAATTGAATACCCTTGATTTCCTTCTCCTGCCTAATTGCCCTGGCCAGAACTTCCAACACCATGTTGAATAGAAGTGGTGAGAGAGGGCATCCCTGTCTTGTGCCAGTTTTCAAAGGGAATGCTTCCAGTTTTTGCCCATTCAGTATGATATTGGCTGTGGGTTTGTCATAAATAGCTCTTATTATTTTGAGATACGTCCCATCAATTCCTAATTTATTGAGAGTTTTTAGCATGAAGGGTTGTTGAATTTTGTCAAAGGCCTTTTCTGCATCTATTGAGATAATCATGAACACCACATCCTTTTCAACAATGTAGAAGCTGCTTTCCACTGCAAGGAAACATACTACAGCCCTTCACACTCATCTTCCCACAGTGGAGGGGCAGCCATGCACTTCCTGGAGAATAAGCACATACTCTGCAGTGGGCACAAGCAGCTGGCTCAAATCTATGGGAATGAGGAGTAGCTACAATCTCACTGTGTTAGGGCATAATAGCGTCCTTTAATTACACATCTACAGGGCTTCCTTAGCTGCTAGGAGATCCCACTCAAGTGTTCAATGAAGGAAACCCTCTTGATTCAAAGATTCAGGATATGCGGATTTGAATACCCACTGCATCCTGCCCCCCTGGTGCCACTCTAGCCCTCTGTTGCCTGCAGATGGCCCGGCCTGGCAAACACTCTCCTTGTTCAAAGGGAGATTAGCAGGTGTTAAAGACCACTGGCTCTTAATCAAGTATTTCCCCTAATGTAATCAGAAAACTGAAAGAACATGGAAGAGGAAAGTTCCAGATAGAAAGTTAGCAGCTGTTTGAAGCATTTTATGTAGAAAATGGATACTCATGGATTTTTAATGCACAGAACCCTTAGAAGCCCCTCTACAAAAACAGACTTCCTGTAATCTGACCACGAGATTTCACTTGCCAAGTCCTTTTGTCCCCCTGAATCGAACTATTGTATATTTTTATATACTACCATTCATGCATATATAAATCAGCAATGGAAAAATCAGCCTAATTATTATCCACTTCAGATATCAGAATTGAATCTTTAAGCATGGATAAGGAAATGTAAAGTTATTCAGGTAGATACCTTTTCTGGGTGTATTTTATTTGAATCTGAATTATCTGAGGTTGTTAGGATGATTGCCTACAATGACAATTTGCAATCATACCCAAACAAAACTAAAGTTATCTATACCTTGCATTATGTTTCTGTTCGCTTACTTTTAAAATATTATTAAGACTTTTTTTCTCACTCTGTTTCTCACATGCATCGATGCACACTAGAAGTATCTTTTGGTAGAAAAACAACATTTGTCATGGTTTAAGATAGGAGGCAAGTCTACTTTCTGAGAATAGCATTTATTTGTAAGACTCACAATAATATAATAGAATGAATAGAAAAAACAGAATTCAGAATCCATACCATCCACAGCTGGATTAATATACCTCAAGTATTTTTCACCATGGTGTTCTCTAGCCTATTGCTTTTTTTTTTTCTGCAGTATTTCTCTAGTGACAGTGCCATCAAACTAAACTCATCTCTTTAGCCCTCAAAGTTCTCTGTAATCGGAATTATAGCCAGATTTTTAACCTTAGTCCTAATACATTTCCAATATTATTCTTTTGCTCTAATGAATTCTGGTTATTTGCTACTCATTCCACACTTTAAGGTCATATTAACCAAGATAATTTAAGAATGCTTGTGGCATAGCTCAGAAGACAATGTGTGTTTTTTTCATCAATAAAACATTTAAAATCAAATATATTTTTTTTCTGTCTAACATATCATGTTTGATTCTAAAACCACATATAAAGAATATTAAGGCAAAGGTAAGAAAAAAATCTACTTTGATCTGAAGTTCTTGTCTTAAAGTGCATGGCAGAATGTTTTCGAAAACCTGACTGAATCTCACATATGTAGTGCCTCACAGAGGACTACAAGATAGCAACTCAAATGTCACTTGTTTACTTAGGGAGGCTTATGTGACAGAGTTAAGTGTGTGCATTATACTTTTTATGAACTATGCTTATGAGCACAAATTGTAGTTTAAAGTCATTTTAAAACCATTTTAAAGACTAAAACATGATAATGTTTCCTGTGAA
This sequence comes from Pongo abelii, assembly GCF_028885655.2. Classification (NCBI taxonomy): domain Eukaryota; kingdom Metazoa; phylum Chordata; class Mammalia; order Primates; family Hominidae; genus Pongo; species Pongo abelii. Next base: position 62,614,069 of record NC_085928.1, read on the forward strand.
AAATATATTTTGTATTTACTACTACAGATTTTGTGACTATGTGCATTGTTTTAGGAATATATTGTACAACATTTCTCTATTGTCAATAAAAAGGGTCAATTATTTTAGTGTGTACTAAATCTCAGGCAGTACTTTGCATGGGTAAACATTTTATTTTATTAAACTCATTTTAATACTCATTTTTTGAGGTTATATGTATTATGATACTAATTTTATAGATGAGAAATCAGGTTCAAACAGGTGAAGTAGATTGTACATATTTGCCTATTCAGTAAGCGTGAGGCCGTGATTAAATGAAGTCGATATAACTCCAAAGTATGTGCTTTTTTTCAATGTTAGCAATATCTCAATCTTGGTTTTAAAACACAGTTAATTCAGCATCATCGATAGTGTTTAGCTCAAGTCTGTGTAGCAGTAATTTTTAAATGTCAGAGCCCAGCTTCTTTTTTTTTTTGATCCTTTTCTAATGCTCTCCCTTGTCCCACCCAACTCTCCAACAAGCCCCAGTGTGTGTTGTTACCCTGGCTGTGTCCATTTGTTCTCATCAAACATGCGGTGTTTGGATTTCTGCTCCTGCATTAGTTTGCTGAGGATAATGGCTTCCAGCTCTGTCCATGTCCCTGCAAAGGACATTATATTCCTTTTTATGGCTGCATAGTCTTCCATGTTGTATATGTACATCATTTTCTTTATCAAGTTTATTATTGATGGGCCTTTGGGTTGATTCCATGTCTTTGTTATTGTGAATAATGCTTCATTGAACATACACATGCATGTATCTTTGTCATAGAATGATTTATATTCCTTTGGGTATATAACCAATAATGGGATTGCTAGGTCAAATGATCTTTCTGGTTCTAGATTTTTGAGGAATTGCTACACTATCTTCCACAATGGTTGAAGTGACTTACATTCCCATCAACAGTGTAAGGTGTTTCTATTTCTCTGCAACCTCACCAGCATCTTTTGCTTCTCTACTTTTTAATAATCGCCTCATTCTGACCGGCATGAGATGGTATCTCATTGTGGTTTTGATTTGCATGTTTCTAATGATCAGTGATGTTGAACTCTTTTTCATATGTTTGTTGGCTACATGAATGTCTTTTTTTTGAGAAATGTCTGTTTGTGTTCTTTGCCCACTTTTTAATTTTTTTTTTTTTGTAAATTCATTTAAGCTCCTTGTAGATTTGGATATTAGACATTTGTCAGTTGGATAGATTGCAGAAATTTTCTCCCACTCTTTAGGTTGCCTGCTGTCTGATAATCATTTATTTTGCTGTGTAGAAGCTCATTAGTTTAATTAGATCCCATTTGTCAATTTTTGCTTTTGTGGAGATTGCTTTTGGTAATTTTGTCGTGAAATCTTTGCCCGTGCCTATGTCCTGAATGGTATTACCTTGTTTTTCTTCTAGAGTTTTTATAGTTTTGGGTTTTCCATTTAAGTCTTTAATCCATCTTGAGTTAATTTTTGTATAAGGTGTAAGGAAGGGGTTCAGTTTCCATTTTCTGCATATGGCTAGCCAGTTCTCCCAACACCATTTATTAAACAGGTAATCCTTTCCTCATTGCTTGTTTTCATCATGTTTGTCAAAACTCACATGGTTGTAGAGGGGTGGTCTTATTTCTGCATTCTTTATCCTGTTCCATTGGTCTACATGTCTTTTTTTTTTTTGACAAGTATCATGCTGTTTTGGTTATTGTAACTTTGTAGTATAGTTTGAAGTCTGGTAGTGTGATGCCTCCAGCTTTATTATTTTTGCTTAGGATTGTCTTGGCTATACAAGCTATTTTCTGGTTCCATATGGATTTTAAAATAGTTTCTTCTAAATCTGTGAAGAATGTCAATGGTAGATTAATGGGAATAGCATTGAATCTATAAATTACTTTGGGCAGTATGGCCATTTTCATGAGATTGATTCTTCCTATCCATGAGCATGGAATGTTTTTCCATTTGTTTGTGTCCTTTCTGATTTCCTTGAGCAGCTGTTTGTAGTTCTCCTTGAAGAAGTCCTTCACTTCCCTTGTTAGCTATAATCCTAGGTATTTTATTCTCTTTGTAGCAATTGTGAATGAGAGTTCATTCATGGTTTGGCTCTCTGCTTGCCTGTTGTTGGTATGTAGGAATGCCTGTGACTTTTGCACATTGATTTTGTATCCTGAGATTTTGTTGAAGTGGCTTATCAGCTTAAGAAGCTTTTGAGCTGAGAGGATGGGGTTTTCTAGATATATGATCATGTCATATGCAAACGGAGACAATTTGACTTCCTCTGTTCCTATTTGAATAACCTTTATTTCTTTCTCTTGACTGATTGCCATGGCCAGAGCTTCCAATACTATGTTAAATAGGAGTGGTGAGAGAGGTGATTCTTGTTTTGTGCCAGTTTTCAAGGAGAATGCTTCCAGCTTTTGGCCATTCAAATATGATTTTGGCTGTGGGTGTGTCATAAATGGCTCTTATTATTTTTAGGTATGTTCCTTCAATACCTAGTTTATTGAGTGTTTTTAACATAAAGGGATGTTAAATTTTATCAAAGGCCTTATCTGCATCTATTGAGATAATCATGGTTTTTGTTTTGAAATCTGTTTATGTGATGGATTGCATTTATTGATTTGTGTATTTTGAAGCATCCTTGCATCCCATAGATGAAGTCAAATTTATTGTGGTGGATAAGCTTTTTGATGTGCTGTTGTATTCAGTTTGCCAGTATTTTATTGAAAATTTTTGCGTTAATGTTCATTAGGGATATTGGCCTGAAGTTTTCTTTTTGTTGTTGTTGTATGTCTGCCAGGTTTTTGTATAAAGATGATGCTGCCCTCATAAAAGGAGTTTCTCCTTTTTGATTTTCTGGAATCATTTCAGAAGAAAGGGTGCCAGTTCCTCTTTGTATTTCTGGTAGTATTCAGCTGTAAATCCATCTGGTCCTGGGCTTTTTTTGGTGGGTAGGCTATTTATTATTGCCTCAATTTCAGTACTTGTTATTGGTCTCTTCAGGGATTCAGCTTCTTCCAGTTCAGTCTTGGGAGGGTGTAGGTCTCCAGGAATTTATCCTTTTCTTCTAAATTTTCTAGTTTATTTGCATATAAGTGTTTATAGCATTTTCTGATGGTTGATTGTATTTCTGTGGGGTCAGTGATATTTCCTTTATCATTTTTTATTGTGTCGATCTGATTCTTTTCTCTTTTCTTCCTTATTAGTCTAGCTAGTGGTCTACACATTATGTTATTTTTTTCAAAAAACCAACTCCTGAATATATAGGCACACAGTACAGGAGCACTCAGATTTATAATACAAATTCTTAGAGACCTACAAAGAGACTTAGACTCCCTCACAATAATAGTGGAAGACTTTAATACCCCCCTGTTAATATAAGACAGATCATCAAGACAGAAAATTAACAAAGATAGTCAGGACTTGAACTCAGCTCTGGATCAAGTTGACCTGATAGACATCTACAGAACTCTTCACCCCAGAACAACAGAATATATAGTCTTCTCAGCACCCCATGGCCCTTACTCTAAAATTGATCACACAAATTCCTCAGCAAATGCAAAATAACTGAAATCATGACAAAAAATCTCTCAGCCCACAGTGTAATCAAATTAGAAATCAAGATTAAGAAAATCACTGAAAACCACACAACTACATGGAAATTGAACAAACTGAATGACTCCTGAGTAAATAATGAAATTAAGGCAGAAATCAAGAAGTTATTTGAAACCAATGAGAACAAAGAGACAACAAACCAGAGTCTCTGGCACGCAACTAAAGCAGTGTTAAGATGGAAATTTATAGCACTAAATGCCCATATCAGAAAGCTAGAAAGATCTTGGATGGACACCCTAACATCACAACTAAAAGAACTGGAGAACCAAGAGCAAACAAACCCCAAAGCTAGCAGAAGACAAGAAATAATCAAGATCAAAGCAGAACTGAAAGAGATAGAGACACAAAAAAATCCTTAGAGCCCAACTTCGACTTCCTGGTCCTTATTTCTAAAGGAAGAAATATCGTGGTCCCACAGAATGCAACGTGATCTCGTGATGATTAAATAAGAGACTTGTGAAATGCCAGTGTCTCAGAAATTAACTAAGCATCTCCCATGCATACCCTGTGTATTCTGGTACCTAAAGGTATTATATATTATTTGTTCTTCAAAGGATCATTTGTAATATTGCCTGCTACCACATGCAATTCATATATATATAGAGAGGATGAGGTAAATAAATTTAGAAAACATTTATTTAAAAATGGCATGCTTGAGATGTTTAGACATTGTCAAAGAAATATTTAAAATAATATAATAAGTAAATCCATCACAAATTACCTATTTTTCAAAGGAGGTTGCCAAACTATAAAGCCACTTTATAGCTTTTACTGCACTTGTAATTATCCACTGTGTAATTAACCTTTCATATGACAAAGAATGACAGCTTTATAGTTATTCTCATGGTGCATGTACCAAAAATGTATATTTTTGGAGATAGTTTTATAAATTGTGTGCCTGTTTTTGCTAATATTGAATTGAAGGCAAGTCTTACCTCCCTAGAAAGTCTTATTTAGGCAGATTATGTAACTCAACATGACGACTATCATCTGTTTAAATATATGTGTGTATATATGTATATACCCACACACAAATACATGTACATGTATATATATATGCAGAAGCTCTTAGAGATTCTATAGGCAATATTTGAGAACTCTACAAATACAGAAGCCCTAGAAAACATATTTACCTTATACAATGTTAGAGTAGAAATTCTCCCTACAACCTGCTCAAATTGGATTTTAACATGTTCTCCTTTATTGAAATGAATATAAAATGTAAATAATGGAACATTGGGTTTTTTAAGAAAATCAAGAGCAAAAATTAGTCATTGATTAATCTAATTATTTACAATATTCGTAGTGAAAATGTTTGGGTATATAATTCAAAAAAAAAAGGAAAGTCATTTTTAAAAACGTGCTATGTACTTAGTAAAAACATTACAGGATGTCTGTCAATGCTGATATCCCTTCAATTTCTGACTTTTTGATCTTCATCTATACTTGTACAACTTGTTAGTAGCTAATAAGCTGACATTTTAAGTATATTTCAATAAAGCTAGTGAAATGTCTAGATCTCACTGTATTAGGTAGTTGTGCTACTTTGTAGTCTATTTATTCTCTTTTTTCTTATTTGTAAGATAGTATTCTTGCAAACAAATCACAATTGTTTGTCCATTCTGAGTGGATGAATTTCTACATTCAAATCAGATCACTTTTAATGCTCTAATCTTAAACAACAGAGAATAGCTAATGTGTCAGACATGAGAGTCCTGTGATGGCTGAATAAAGCCAACTGCGGTATGCCAGTACCAGAGTAAAGACATTGACATGAAAATTCAGATGGTATGGCCTACAGGTAGATATCAGTCTGAAGAAAAAAGATGAACGCGAATGTCAGCAAATGAAATAAATCGTTGGTCAAAGATTCACAACTGTATTTCAGAGTAATGCAGGAAAGTTGTAACTAAGGGCTACATCACCTGACAAAACTGTCTAAAGCTTTAACAAGGATAAAATAATAAAAACACAATTTCCTAGATTTTCTGTATCTCACTAGGAGTCCTACACTGAACTAAGCACTTGCTTTTTGTTCAATATCTAAATTTGTCTTTCCAGCAAGCCTACGAGGTTGGCATCTAATAGATTATAAAACCAAAGCTCACTGTAGGTAAATGGTAAAAGTCAGATTAAAATACAAATTAATCCTGACTCCAAACTATCCCAGATAGTTTAGGACCACATGTGGAAGTAAAAAAGGGATGTTCAATTGGATAGGTCAGTTTTCAATAATGCCATCTAACAGGTGATAAGCTCAGGAAGGTTAATAGGATCAGTTAGTAAGCAGAACATTGGAATTATGAGTGAGTGTATTTGTTTCCTACGGCTATGGTAAAAAATTACTATAAATATATTGATCTAAAACATCTTCCTTAGATGTCTGAAGTCTGAAAGGGTCTCACCAGTCTAAAACCAAGATGCAAACAGGGCTGTGTTTCTTTCTGGAGACTCAAAGAACTAATTCATCTTCTTGTCTTTTCTAGCTTCTAGAGACTGCCTTCATTCCTGTGTGACGACCCCCTTCCACCCTTAAAGAAAGCAATGACCAGCTGAGTCTTTCTTACACCTTGTCACTCTAACACAAACTCTTCTTTCCTTCTCTTCCACATTTAAGGATCCTGTGATTACATTTGATCCTGAAAATCCATGATAATCTCCCTTTTTTAAGGTCAGTTGATTAGAAACCTTGACTTCATCTGCTAAATTTAGTGTCTTTTTCTATTTAACATATTCACAGATTCCAGGGATTAACCCATTTATGCCTGAGGTTGCAATATTTTGAAATTTGAAATTAGACATTGGCAATGACCTTGAGCAGTAGGATATAAATAAATCCCACATGCTTAGCATTCCAATAATGAAACACTAGGAATAAATGGGTTTTAAGATATAGACATCTTTGGGAAACCATTAGTCTGACAGAACAGTAAGGAAGTCATTAGAGTCTGAACAGCAATTGTCAGGGCCCAGGAACCATGAACCTGAGATGCAAGATTGAAATTCAGCAACGTAAAATCATGCTACACAGGTCAATGTTGGATAAGCTAAGGGTTCTTGAATATTTTTCTGTGGTGAATTATTGAAATAGGGCTATTAAAACTTTCTTTTGGGATCCAAGAAAATATGTGCAAGCCAAAAGTCTGTAAACACGTTTTGATGGACCACATTAACACTTCTACATTGAGGTTTTGAATTTTTTTGCATAACTGGCAGCTTTGTGCCTATAATTCTCCCAAAACACTGTAGATAAATAGTGGCTGCCTGTTTCCCACGATACATACACTTCCCCCGAATTCTTACCACTCTGACTGTTTCCTGACACAGTGGTTTGTGTCTATTGTTATTTGTGATACCTCATCAAACATGTACATTTTTATATAGAAAAAAAGTCTCTTCAATGATAGAGAAATAAAAGGCGAACCAAAAAGGACACGCATCTTTAGAAATATAGAGCATGTTTCTCTAACAATAAAATCAATAATAAGTTCATCTTACAGCCAGCCAGCTTCATTCATTTATATGACCTGTTTGTCCCCTATGGAATTTTGAGTTTGCGACCCTCATTCTCTGTATGGTAGGTGCATAAGCATGCCTTCTGGGGATTTAGGAGAAAGTTGGCGTGATACTATACCTGGCTGCAATCTAGCTTTTCCAATTATAGGCAAATTTTGTAAGAACATTCATCTAATGATTTTAGCTGGAAACTTTCCCCAGCAAAGTAAGATTAAATGTTTCTATCAAATATATACTGCAGTGAAATCACACTACATTTCTTTATTGAGAGCTTCTTATAGACTTTTAAAATGTTTTTATAATTGTATCTTATAAAGTAAAAGTAATGTCTAGGTCAAAAGCTAGACTATGAAATTGGAATTATAGCCAAGGGAAATATTTAATGAGTGAATTTAAGAATTTGACGCAAATTAGAAATGAAGCCAATTTTAGATATCAGGAAATAAAGGCCAAAAGTTATAAAAGGTCATCAATGGATTAAAAATAACTCTAAAAATAAATCCATCACAAAGTATCATTGTTACTGATTGTTAGACATAGAGTTTTATCATATCTGTTCATTAACTTTTTAAGCATATGTTCATTCATCCATCTATTTATTTAGGATTTATTGTATATTCTGAAAGACATATAGATTAATGAGAAGTGGAAGTTCTAATAAACATGTAGTAGATCTGTTTTTCTTTTTTGTTCATTATATTCTTTAGCTTCTTTAACATTTTCCACACCTATATATGTCCCAGTATGTCATTCTGGATGATATAGCCACTGAGGACACAATTTTATTATTTAACTGTAATTAAATCATAGGATTTAAAAAATAACAATGACTCATTTGTTTCTAAAATATATTTGCAATTTTGCTTAGCTGTCTTTCAAAGGTACTTGTTCTTATTTCATGTTCTATAATTTATTTTTTTGACACATTTTATTTTGTATGTTTAGTCATCTAAAACATATATGTTATGATGTTTTTCAAGTGGTTCCATCATTTCTGATTATTTAAAAGCAAATATCAAGTTTTCTATTTTTATTTACCATCTTCCTTTGATTTTTTTAATTTTAATTTTAATTTTTGGTCATCTTTTTTTAAGCAATATTGTTAGTTCTCATTCCATGAGACTTGTTTCCTCTCAGACTGCTATGATCCCTGAGTTGTGAAAAGTTTTAAAGAGGTGATTTTTTTTTCCTCCTCAAGAGCTCTAAGGATGTAAACCATTCTAGTTTATGTTAATCGATTGGCTTGGGCTCCTACATCATGCTGCAGTATTAATTTGGAGTCTGCAACTACGCATGACGCAGGACTAAGACTTCTATTTTTCACCAGTGATTTATTTACCCTATGCATGGTTATGACAGATTTCAAATATCCTTGTTCACCTGGCCTGTAAGCAGAGAATAACAGGTCACTTTTCATTGATGGGGCAGCTCCTCAGGGTGGAGTTGAGTGGCTGAGGTTTGGCAACTATTTGCCAAGTTGTGGAAGAATGCTTCTGTCTTGAGCTTGATCCAGCAGGGCCTGGACAAGTATAAGACCAATTCAAGCCTCCTTAACATTAGCACTTTTGTGATAATTACTTCATTACTTGTTGTGAAAGCTGTATATTTCCATTTATTTCCTCTGAAAAAAGGTGCATTTAAATATTGGTTTAAAATATCGTCATAAACAGCTATTTGTTTTTTCTAAATGTTTCCAGAGAGGCAAGTTTACAGAAGATACAATTACTTCTGTTGCTGAAGTACCTAAACCTGTGGATTTTTATTAATTTGGATACTTTTTTGAGCTTCCTCTAGTAGGTTAAATGATTCTTGTTATCAAATTGTAGTGTTATTTATATACTACTATTACAACTATTTTAAGGAAAAGTTAACATAATTCAAAAAATAGAGCAGTTATCTTCTTAAAGTCTGGACATATAATTTTTTAACTGTACTGTTATGTCCCTGGAGACAAATATATAATTATAGAAATCGTTCTTGTAATTAACTCAGTTCTCTCACCTATTGTGAAATTTACTTTGATATTTCCAGACCAACGAAGTTCCATATGAGTTAGCAGTGGTAAAGCGCTAGTGGAGTGTAGCTCACTCAGTTAACTTAAAACAGCAGACAACTCTGGTTACTGATCACAGACAGAAATGCAAACTGTAACTCTTACTTCTTGAAAAAAAAAGACAAAAATATGTGCACATATATATCTCCATGTAGGCCTAAGATATACAATGAAATAGCCCTAAATCTGCATTAATTCGGGGGAGTTTTGGAAATATTGAAAATACTGTATTTGATACTATTACAACTTTATTTCCATTGGTCTCATTATAGAACTTTCCTTCAATTTAGTTTCAAATTCTGTCCAATTCTTAATAAAAATGGCACTCATTTAGAAGCAATGATATCTATCATACAATTAAACTAAGTTCCACATAGTCAAATTATGAGATGATTTAAGTCAAGTGTACTGACAGTTAATTGTAATATATTTTGTTAAGTAAGAGTGTTCTTTTTTTCCTCTTTCTACTTTCCCACAAGTTTAGGCAAGATTAAAGGCTCCAAAAAAAACACTCCAAAAGCTAATTGGAAGAACTAGAAAGTAAACCAAATCCAACATTCTTATTAAGTTAGAAGTAGTCAAATCTCTCCATCTAGAGAAAAGATTAAAGGCTAAGTAGAAGGATTTTGAAGGGCTCTTGACACCAGAATGCCCTCAAGTCCCAAGCACCAAGGCTAGATTCATGTATGGAGTTGTGAATGTAAGACTTTAACAAAAAAGATTTCTTGCCACACAAGAAAAATATTCTACATCACTTGACACTCACACTCTTTGTACAACCCTAAATGATTTCAACGCTAAAAAAAGGTTCAAGCTGAATTAAGGGGCCATGTATTCTTCAAATCTGGAAGATGAACAAGGATTACACTAAGCAGTTAAAAATGACTGAGATAAGTACATACATATACATGGTTATTTGGATTTAACTCAGTCTAATCATGCATGATCTTACAAATAGAGTGATTAAAATGTCACTCAGCTATTTTTTAAGGTTTTGTTTTTATAAAAAACTGTCATTGAAGAAAATGATATGGATGTTTAACTTGGTTAAACAAATAGTTTTTTCCATATTACTCTTAATTTTCACTCATCACATCTATTAGTCTTTAGATTTCTGAAATAAAACAACTACTGTACCTCCTATATGCATATGCAAATTAATAAGCTTGAATAAATCATGGCTTCTTTGAGCCTTATGTTTGTTATCTACAGAATAATAATGGCAGTACCTGAATCAAAGGGTTATTGTGAAAATAAAAATGAAAATGTGTAGGGGGCACTGTAAAAACCGTAAAAGTACTAGGCTTTAAAACTGTCTCTAAGAAGACAAACTTCAGTTTTTCCCTCTTTACAGTTCACTTTGTATACTGTTTAGTAAAGTGTCAACTACACTGTGATGGTTCTCAAGATATGAGATGCCCAGAAGAATGAGATCACGTTGAGCAGGAACTTTACGTAGAATGTGGTGGCGCACTGAGGAATACACAAGGTGGGCAGTCTTCGTCCAAAGTATCCAGAAGAAAGATTGTTGAACAGAGACTTAACGGCAAGTACCAGTGTCCTAAATAACGCACAGAAGGAGAAACAGAGTTTTACACAAATGAAACAGTCATAGGAAATGAGTTTCTGTAAAAGATTCGAAGTGTTAGAGTGCAGGGAGAAGGTTGAAAACCTATGAACAATGAGATTAGAATCGTAGGCAAGTGGCCAATCAGGAAAAAGCTGACAGAGATAATACATGGAAATTTGCATATTACCCTTAGGTGATTTTAGACAAGGAAGTGCCAACATTTTTTACCTTATAAAAGAGATAACTGTTGCTGCAAAGTAGAGATATTGGATATTGGATTGAGGAGGAACAAAACTAGAAATAGGAAGTAGCAGGTGTTGAAATAATCTTGACAAGAAACGACAAGAGCATGAACTAAGGTAGTGGCAGTAGAGATAGTACCTGTGTTGGTTTCTTGAGGGATGAGGAAAAAAGAAAAGACTCTGTTTTGCATACCTGAATGACTAGTGGTGCCATGCAAACTTAAAAAAAAGTAATTAAATATACTGTATTTATTAGAATTATTTTTTGCTGGATAGTGACAGGAGACCCCAAATAATAGTAACTTAGCCAAGACAGAGGCTTGTCTCACATAAAAATTCAATTACATGTCCATAGCTGGTAGAGTTCATCACAGCGTCAGGAACTAAGGCTCCTTTGATCTTGTTGCTCTGTTTTACATGGCCTCGGCTCTCAGATCAATCTCATAATCTAGTATCACTTAGTCAGCTCCAAATTCAACGATAGTATCTGTATTTCAGACAGCCGGAAGACAGAATAGAGTCGAAGATGGCTTGCTTGTGCTATTTACGTATACATATGGGAAGTTTCACATTCGTGCTTCCACCCCATTGGCCAGTACTTAGTCACGAGGCTACAATGACCTACCAGTGGGAATGAAAAACGTAGATTTTATTCCCGTTGCTTATGAGCCTGGAAATATTTTGGATATTTTATTACTAAGGAACAAGGGATAATTAGCTATCTCTGCCACAGCCAAGTTCAGTCAAGTTTGATATCTTTGGAAGGCGAGCACAGGATATCTGGAAGGTAGCTGATCATACAGGTTCACAAATCAGAAAAGAGATCTGAAATGAAGATGACAATATGTGGTGGTTAAAGAGATGTGGATTAAAGAGATCACAAAGAAAATTGTATAGAGTGAAAGAGGGCTGTTGAGAAAGCTAGAGAAATATCCACTGATGAATTTCTTTGAAATTCTCTGTCAGTTTCTGAGATCCCTTATTCACATATTATATCTAATATGCCTTTTAAAAATATCTTCATTCTTGTCTGAGCACATAGCGTCATGCCTCTGCACTATTTGTAGACCCATGAACAATTATTCACTATCTTTGCACTTCAGATAATTGTAACATTTTCTTAGATGTTAATTTTTTATCGTATAAAAGTTGAAATTCCCTGGAGAAGTAATTACAACTCCAATTTCTTTCTAGCCTTTAATGTGCTAAGTACATAGTATATTATATAAAATAAATATTTATAAGTATAAAATAAAAGGATACAAATATGGACCCTAAGAAGTGATATAAAAAAGTAATATCAGCCGGTCATGGTGGCTCACGCCTGTAATCCCAGCACTGTGGGAGGCCGAGACAAGTGGATTACCTGAGGTCAGGATTTCAAGACCAGCCTGGCCGACATGGTGAAACCTCGTCTTTACTAAAAATACAAAAATTAACTGGGCATGGTGGCGGGTGCCTGTAATCCCAGCTACTCAGGAGGCTGAGGCAGGAAAATCGCTTGAACCCAGGAGGCAGAGGTTGCAGTGAGCCAAGATCACGCTGTTGCACTCCAGCTTGGATGAAAAGAGCGAAACTCCATCTCAAAAAAATATGTATATTTGAAATTTTTCATTTGAAAACATTGGACTTTAGTAGCAGAAATAACACTATATGTGTGTATATATGTATATATGTACATATATAGACTTCTGTTGTCTATATATGTACACATATACATATATATCAGCAACTGTTAGACAAACATCATATGTATCAGCAGTTGGTATACATATATATCAGCAACTAGTTTTTTTTTTCAATAAATTGATATATGATGAGTGTGCGTGGTAGTATTCTTCATCTTAACAGAAATTATATTCAGACAGGAAAATAGTGCTTGGTGTTGCTAGCCAGATTAAGTGCATCACACTAATACCTTATATAGAATTCATAAATATACTAATTCATTTTACATCAATACAAATAAAACACTCTGATGATTCTTTTCTAAACACATCCTGTACATGATTTACTAGATAGGGACCCAAGAAGAAACCCTGAATGTAGGAACACATCTTGTGCTCAAGGAACTTTCAGTTTGAATAAGAAAACAAGGGACACAGACATGGGATATAATCTCAGTTTGTTCTAAGTAAACTACAAGTAATAAGTGAGGAAATAATTTGATGGAAGGAGTAACCTCTGTAGGTTTGGAAAGACTGCACCAAGCATGTGAGTGAGGACCTAAACTCTAAAAGTTCTGTGTAAAAGAAATTGAAGAAAGGGTGTTCCAAGAGAGACAAGCAACGAAAGGATTTTCCAAGAGAAACAAACAATGTATATGCGGGTGTGAACACAGTAAAGAAAGCAGTACTGTGAGGGTGACTAAATTCAAGCAGGGCAGTCATGCTTGCATTTCTGTTTGCCCAATTTTTTTTTTTTACTAAGAATAATGTCTCTAAAAATTTTACTATTTATATTATTAAACCGATAACTGTATTTGTTTTCAAAAGGACATACCCTTGCCTTTCAAATTCCACAGGGATTTTGCAAAAACAATATATTGTCCACTTACAAGTTTTCTTAAATGTATACTCTACATGTGTATTAATATGCTGCTGCCTCATTTGTAATAAAAATTAGGAGATAAGACTTTAGAAATATTTTTGTTGCCTAATTATATAGCATCAGGGGAAATATTGATGACACATCTGACATGTAATGAATGCGTATCAAAAATAGTTAATTATATAAGAAGGCAATCCAAGGTAATAAAGAGTCTTTAAATGGAAAAAGCAAAGATAGTGTCAGCCAAATTTCATTATTACTTAATTCCACATGACTCTATAGCAAAATCTGCTACTCATGTGGAATATCTATTAACTTTAGCAGGTGTTATGCATAACTAGCTGAGGGCTGTTTCTAGTCCACTGAGTACAAGCATAACTCCTAAACTGATAAGCGTGAGTGGAACTCCTTGCCGTATTCAAAGGAATTTATCAACATTAATTAGAAATTTTATAAAACGACTCCAGAGCCCAAAAGATTGTTTTCTTTTTTTCTCGTTCAAACAAACTACATGTACATATAGTATTTTAAATAACAATGCATAACTCTTTTATAAACAGCAGTACATTTCTATTCCTATTTGGCCATAAAATTCTCCAGAGATAATCTAAGTTAAAACTTATTGCCTTTTTAAGACTTTGTTTCACTATTTCAGTGGCAGTTGTTGTGTGAATTTCTATCAAATTTCACCACCCAACACTTTAGCTTTACTCCTTACAATTGTAAAAGCAAACGGAGAAGGACTCCGTACTTTTATGTTTGAGTCCTTGTGGATGAACTGTAACCTAGCTTAATAGACAAGATTGGAAACTGAGTTTAGGAGTATGCACCTGTAACAACAGCTAAGTCTTGGCCAATCCCAGCAGCCATACTTCAATCATTCATACACCGTTGAGTGTGTAAACTGTGCTCAAATAAGGCATATGCTGAGTTGTAACCAATCCAGCCATTCTGTACCTCACTTCCAATTTATGTGTATCATTTCCCTTTTTGGGTCTATAAATCGTCTTCCACCACGTGGCTGCGCTAGAGTCTCTGTGAATCTCCTGTGATTCTGGGGGCTGCCCGATTAGTGAATTTTTCATTGCTCAATTAAACTTGTTTAAATTTAATTCAACTGAAGTTTTTCTTTTAACACAATTATTAAAGTGTTTTGGTCAAACATGAAAGTAAGGTTTGCATGCCTGCTGTTGAGCAGCTTTAGCTATTCTTTATATCCAATGTTTAATCTTGAAAAAAACCTGCTAACACAGGTAGATATATCAGAGAACAAAATTATGATATGAAAACATAGATTTAATATGTAACAAGGCATACCTAGTAGACCAGGTATTTGCTTTGTAGTGTAATTAGATCCAGTGTTATATATAATTGGCTACAGTTTTAAAAATATTCTATGCTATTGTTTTTCTATTGCTAGGAGTTAGCATATTTATGGAATACCAAGTAGCTATAAGGCCATTTTGAAAGAAACTTGGGATCAATAAAATAAATATAATACACAAGCCATGGTTTCTGGAAGCTCAGAGATAAATGGGAAAATATGACAGACGTGAATAACTGAATTTTGTTGTTGTTTGTTATAAGTATAATGAGAGATACAATTTAAAAAGGTATAAAAGTTATATGAATATAGATATATAAAATCTTGTTTTTATCATAATATCATTTTATTAATTAAAGACAATCTTGACTTATTTCATAAGTTTTGTTCAATTTTATATTATTTATCTAGATTGTATTAGTGAAATAATTTAGGGGCAGTTATTTAGAAATCTGAATTTTAAAATAACAGGTTAAATAGCCCCTTTAAATATTTCAGGCATTTTTCCTAGTGTTTATAAACTGAGCTTCCTAAAAATAATTGCAACCTAGTTTTTATTTGACCGTCTTCATTTGCTGTAATAATTTTAAAGTTACTATGCTTCAATGTTAACTTACTTTTCATCTGAAGGGAAGGATTGAGCTACTCTGTCAATGATAAAACAACTATGATTATTTTGCATTTTTAAAAAGTGCATACAAATCTTTTAATCTCTGCCTACACCCATCAGAACAATTGCCTTCCAATGTAATTATATTCAAAATGCAAGTGAGATAATAAGTATCTTGGAATTTAACTTGATAAATATTCATTTGCCTTATAGGAAAAAGAGATGAACATTCTCATATAATTAGCTGCATATTTTTAAATCATGCTTTCATTGAGTTTTTTGAGATATATTTTATGTATGCAAATCTGCTAATTTATACAGTAAAGGAGGTAGGGAGGATGGAGAAAGCGAGAGATCAGAAATATTCATTCCCATTCTGCCCTTCTTTCTGGGGAATAGGTTTCCTAATTATAAGAGAGAAATCATGTATTCCTCCCAACTCAGATTCTCTATTTTATTGAACCTAAGCTGTGAGAGCCCTTAATTATAAAACCAGACTTATCTATCTTTGTTGCTTTAGAAAATCCTTGCCTTTTTTTTTAAAGCTCTACAGCAGAGAATTAAGGCACTAGTAAGAGAATATGTTTCCAATCTTAGGAGAAGCACTAGACTTCTTCACAGCTTTGAGGTCTCACACCACGAAGAAGCACACCAAGATCTGCAATTGAGCCAAGGTGCACATTCTTTGACTCAGCACACGACTACTAAAGCACACATTTATTAATTCCAATGGGCTAAATACTTGACATATAATAATTCATACTTACATTTTTAACACGTCAACAGTTTACAAATCGTGTGGGTGCGTATCATTGCAGGCAACATCCTAAGAGCACCTCTGGTGTTCTTATGCCATTTTCAGGATGAGGATGCCAAGATGTCAGATGATTGTCCTAGGAACCCACAACAGGCGTAACTGAACTGAGACATGAAATCCAGTGGTTTTCTCTCTATAACTACTGCTCTGAAGTATTCTGTGAGATAATAGCTTTGACAAAAATTGCATCTACAATTAATCAATTTCTAATGAAATTATGAAAAAGTGTTTTCATGGGAAGAAAATGAGTGATTTTCTTTACGGTTTCTGTATCTCCACCTTCCATGAACTTTATAATTGCCTCAATTTGCTGTACTAATTTTCTGTTTCATTGGTCCTCAGGTTTTATT
Source organism: Pongo abelii (assembly GCF_028885655.2). NCBI lineage: Eukaryota > Metazoa > Chordata > Mammalia > Primates > Hominidae > Pongo > Pongo abelii. The sequence goes on from NC_085928.1 coordinate 62,630,705, forward strand.
TTGTTTTCATTTCAGAGTTATGGTTTACAACATTTTTACCACTATCAAAATTTGATCAGCATTATCATAAAGTCAACAGACATAATGCACACCAGTATTTTAATTATGTTTACGCCTAAAGTATATTTTAAAAGTCGAATACATAAGTTATTAATAAAATAAACAAGTATGATACATGCATACATTATTGATTCATTTTAGTGATAAAATTATAATTTGAAGAGTGTGTACCATAAGGATATTTTATGAAGCTGTTTTTATTTGAAGAAATAGAATTTTGTTACCAAGCCAGAGTATTTCACTGTGAAAAGTTAAATACCCTCCATCCTGAGTGACCAGAAAATTAGCCCCAGAAAGAAGATTCCACTACCGTATTATAAAGTGTCTGATTTTAGAGGATTGCACTTTCGAATTCCAAACTTAAGCTTGGAGATGGTTGGCTTTTCCTTTTAATGAAAAAGTCCTTAGAAAGCTTGTTTGTAGTGGCAGTAAAAAACAGATTGCACTAAACGTATTTTATTCCTGCAGAGCTGAGATCAGCACATGCATTACTCTATCTATCCAGAAAATGATATGTCATACTCTATGCTGCAACTTAATAACATACTTCACTTCCCCCACCCTCCCTTTTCTGTGAAACCCTCAGCACCTGGGAAGCTTTCGTGCTTCTTTTTATCAGACTCTGAAGTACCTGTACTTTGGTCAGACCCATCGAAGCCTAATGAGCCTGTGGAGGAGCTGAGATACTGGGTTGAGATAAGTGGAAATATTTTCAGACTACGAGCTCCAGTCAGAGTAAATGCTGAAAACGAACAAAAGACTCTTCAAATTGACAATCTTCAGGGTGGGAAAGAATATACTTGAAGGGTGAGATTTCATTTCTACTACTCCTTAGATTTGCTTCATTTTCTCTGACATTTTCTCACAGTCTGCAGTGACATCTGGTTGCTGCAGTGGTAACAATGGTTCCTGAACTGATCAGTTAAATTGCACAAGCCAGGCATTGCTTTCATTTACTTTCAAGTAACCCAGCTGGAGTCTGGCAAACCTCATGAGATTGCTGCTATTACAATTATTATTATTGTTATTTTATGTTTAAAGTCCTATCTTTCAAATGTTATGCATAGAAAACACAAACTGAGTGTCATCTGGACCAGAATAATGTAGAAGGCTTTATTTATTTATTTATTTATTTATTTATTACATCTTAACAGTGCCTAAGCATTTACATTTCTGGCATAAAGGTTTCTGAGTTATTTGTTCTTACTTTTTTTTTTTAGTGTTCATTTTGGAGAAATTTGACAAACAGAAAAGCGCAGAGGAAGAAAATCATTCCAAGTCCCACCACCCCAGAGATAGCCACTCTTAACAGTTTTTATTTTATTTTCAGCCTTCTAAACAAACATTATTTTTCAATGTGGGCTTTTTCTTTATTTAAATAAATATAATTTGAGGCTTCTGTCTTATACAGATTATTTAATAAATTTTATAAAGAGTAGAAATTTTTAAACCTATTAATTGGGATACTAATTATTATAATATCAAGAGGATTTCTTAATAAGGTATTTTACCTATAAGGCAGTCTCCTAGCAAAGATAACAATTCTCTATTGCTTAAGCAGTTTTGTGAGCTATTTTATGGTAAGATAAAACGTTCATCTCTCTTTTCCTTCTTATGATAATACCACATAAAACTATATTAAATAATCCTTATATCACTACATTAATACCCAGCTGAAGCAGCCTTTGAGAAAACTCACTCCCTTGGCACTTATCAGCTATTCTATTTCTTTTTCCTGTTTCCCTCCCTTAAAAAGGCAATATTCTTAAGGAAGATCCTATATACAACTTGAGAAGGTAGGGAACAAGATGTTTCATCTATTTTTGATAATAAGACATGTATGTGCATATAGGGAAATTAAAAACAAAGAAACAGAAATCTCTGGGCTAGTGTCCCTATGTGAGTCTCTGCGTGGTCTTTGCAGGCATTCTCTAATTGCAGACTGAAGCTTTTCCATTGCTGGCACCAGCTGTGAATTAAGGTAGGCAGATAACAAAGATTGCTGGCTTAGGGACTCCTATAAAGGCTGCAGACTTAAGTATATCCTTCTGGAATGGTCATCCTTCTAAACACATCAGACGCATGCTTTAACTGAAGGTTTGGCACTTGCAGCTCTCTCTTCCTGGAACATGCTTTTCTGAGATTCACATAGCTACTCGCTCACCTCCTTCAGGTCTCTACCGAAATGTCGCCTTCTCAGCGAGGCCTTCCCAGAACCTCCATCTAAAATTGCAGCACCTCATTGCTATGCCATATCCCGCCAACCATCTGTTACTCTTAATCACTGAAATCCATCTAACCTATACCATGTTTAAGTATTTCTGAAATATTGTTTTCTTCCAGAAAAAAATTGTATAAGGGCATATATTTTTGCCTATGATTTTAGGCAACTACATGCTCAAAGTTTAGAAAAGTATTGGACAAACACAATGGTCACCTAAGAAATAGCTTTATAATGACTGAATAAATAAATTGAATTTTATACCTCATTAAGAGGAGCTCTGAATTCAGATCTTCAGATGACTTGACAATATCACCACAAAAGTGCTTAATGTAAACTTTCTCTTTTATTTCTTTAGTAGAACTGAGATTAGCCAAATAATTAGCAATGCAATTTGTCACATGCTTGTCTTACAAGTCTTGTAAAAAATTCTAGGCTAGGCATCATGGCTCCTACCTGTAAATCTCAGCACTTTGGGAATCCAAGGTCAGAGGATCACTTGGAAGCAACATGTGAGACCCTGTCTCTTTGAAAAATACAAAAAATTAGCTGGATGTGGTGGCACACACCTGTCGTCCCGGCTGCTTGGGAAGCTGAGGCATCTTTGGGCCCAGGAGTTCAAGGATGCATTGAGCTATGATTGCACCACTTCACTCCACACTGAGCCACAAAGTGAGACCCTGTATCTAAAAAAAATTTTAAAATAATAAATTTCTAAAAGATTCTTCATATTTTGTTATTGCCTCTTCACGACCAAGACACATATTTGACTTCAGTAACCCAGAATAACGAGTACTTTAAAATAATTTTAATGTAAATTTGTCAGTATTCATGCTAGATATTCATTGTATATTCCTTCTCCAAATATTAAAACTACATTTTTCCCCTAAAATTCAAATGTTAGCAGCCAGTAGGGTCATTTAATTTTATTATCATCAAATGAATCATAGAAATGAAAATAACTGATTATAAAATAAAAGTTAACCTAAATAGAATGTTATGGTATGCTATTTACGATGCTAATTCACTCCCTAACCCAAACAACAACACACCATATTGGGTGATACTATTATCCATTTCCCAACTGAGGAAAATGGAGTTGAGAAAAATTAAATAGCTTCCTCTAAATCACCAAAATGCACAAGAGGCAGACTGATAATTTGAACCCAAGTGTCCAATTCTGTAAATTCATACTAACTCATTAGGAGCTGTAAGAAGTAATTAACATGCATTAGTTTATTTAATATACCCATCATCTCTAGGATGTAGTTATTTAACACACAAAACCAAGAATTTGGAAACATTCATTAATTTGCACAAAATTACATAGATGAGTCTGCTTCACATTTGTGTTCTTTGCACTGCACCACACTAACTCTAAAGGTAAGGGAAGGTTTCTGATACAGTCACAACTTCATGAATTGGTTGGGAACCAAAAGAAAAGAGTCCCTTAATTATCTTTTGCAAAATTATCTAATCCTACCCTATTGAGTTTCCCCATTGTGTCGTGATGGAACACTGGTGCCATCAAAATGTCAGCATGAAACATCATTATCCCAGCCTTTTGCAACTGCTATGAAGAGTCCATAGGGGTGAGGACACGCTCAGGAGCAAATGCCTTGTTTCTGTTTCACAAGAGGTGTGTCTAGAAGTCACCACTTCATTTTTAACCTGCAGAGAGAAAAGAAATACATTTTTCTGACCCGGATGCATTCTTACTGTTCATCATAGATTTGTATTGACTTTTTCAACTTAAAATTGCACACTTTGGGGAATATTATTTTTAGAATCATGTATTATGAATGTTTGACCTCAGGTAGGTGTTCAAAGCCTTTGTGAATTAGTAATATTCCGTGAAGTTAATGCATCTCTGGGCAACAGTAAATAATTCATGCTTTGATTTAATAGTTCTCATTTTGGCATGAATATTCTATTGTTTATGATAGGGAAAACAATTGCTTAGACTTGCCTAAACCCACAGGAAAAGTAGATACGATGATTGTTAGAAAGCAAAGCATTAATTTCTTGACTACTTAATTATATAAGTTTATATTTTGATGCAGCCATCATTATTGTAAATCATATCTATCACTGTGAGTGGTTGGTTGTTCATACCTAAATTGTTATCACTTAATGTTTTCACATAATAGGGAATAATATATGTTATTTTAAATGCATTTTATTTCCATAAAATAATTTTCTGAAATAAAGTGTCATAAGAATATCATTTTGGATTGAGCTTTGTAAAATTTAACAAATAAATAAATTTAATTATTTAATTGCATATTTATATATTATTGTATATACACACACACACACACAGTAATAGTGTGAAGCCCTTACATTTATAGGGTTAAGAGTTCACTGGTCAATACCGCAACTGTAAATTTGTTGGGAAAAAAATGTATTTGTGATTTGATCAGAATTTAACAATAAGTAAAAGGTTTTTATTCATAATTTGATCAAACAGAAATTCATTGACTATTTACTATCTGCAAGGTTCTTTGTTAAACAATGAGGAGAACACACATGTGAATAACAAACACCATCTATCCAAAAACAGCTCGTGTCTATGACTGCTCATTAACTCAGTCAAGAAGATCACCCAGTAAAACTTGAAAAAGCCATGGTGTATGTGAATTGTAGATATATTACAGTCTACAAATTCTGCAGTCCTTTTCTTAAGGATTTAAGAAGATTGCTTTTTAAAATTTTCTTCTTTGGCTTAAAAAACACTTCAAGTTTTAGCCTCTTTCTTTACTCCAGCCTCTTTAAAATCACATGGGAAGCAATCTCAGATGCAAGATTTAAATGACATGGTGTCATATTAGTCTGTTAATTACTTCTATGAAACAAACTCAAATGCTATCATTTATCATTCAAAAACTCTTGCTAACATTATTCTTCTTTGATTGATCCTTATAAAATTTATTTCAAAGCTCATGTTGTCACTAGTCTTTCCTTTGTTAGTTTTAAAAGCAAAATGTTTTTAAAAATAAAAATGCTGATGCTAATTCCTGTTTCTTATTAGTTATTATTACTGTCATTGTATGAATTATAAAAATATCCACAAGATTTTAAATAAGTGTTAACTAAAATTATAATGAATGGTTACTTTTAAACTATGCAGGCCTTAAATAAAATTGGACAAAACATGGCTGTGGTGAGCCTCTTGAAGATGTAATGAGAAGGGTATAATTATCTTTTGTCTAACAGTAGAATTGCCAGGCAGAATTAAGTCGTTTGAGATGGTAAGAGAATTCTGAATTCTCTAAAAGTAACACAAATTACTATATTAGGGAGTGCTTATGGAATGACCTTTCGTACTGAGCACCTAAATATAGTATTCACGTTAAAAAGCATTCATCCAAAACTAATCCAAAAATCTATTCAATGGCACATGTCTGTGCTCATTCGTCTTGTTTCACTTTGAAACTCACTTGGGGAAACTTATTTGAACATTAAAATCAGGAGAGACTGAGGAAGAAGCTGGATGGACATAAATAGGATCCTTTTTATTTTAAAAGTGTGACCTCATTCTCCATTATATATCTGCGCTTTGTAAAAACCTCCTTGTGTACCAATTACACAATGTTTTATTTAATTAAATGAATATGTATAAAATATTTGCACATTACCATTCCAATATTGTTTTAACTTAAGTACTATTGTGACATCTAATTGTGACATCTGCTATTGTGACATTTGCCTGCACCATCTGGTCCCCTGGGAGGTCAGTGCAGGGTTACTCCATTTTGACATGAAGTAAATTCTAGATTAGGTATTTGGCAGTTAACTCGTCTGGATATATGGGAACAGAAGTGCCAGACACGTAGATAATATTTGGAGAACAGGAGCAGACTTGGAACATGCTGAATAGAGGACAAGGAAGTGAGTAAAGAACTATGAACAAATCCATTAAGTATTCAAGATTTAAACATTGAGGTAGTAAATACAGCAAACAGGGTGAGAGATATCGGCCACTTGGTGTGTCTAGAGCAGTACTAATTTACAGTTTGTTGTAAAAAACTCTCACTTAACTACAACGGCATATAAAAATCTCCACTAACTGGTTTAAAAAGATATATTTCACTAGTGAAAACAACTGAGAAATAAGGGGCACTTTGGGGAATTCTATATACCCTTTTTAAAATTTCCTTTCAATTTCTTGGTATGTAGATTTCGTGTGTGTAATGATTCAAGAGAAGATATATCTGGGTGTCTGTCTCCCCAAATTCTAGTTCTCCAATTGTATTTTCACCAGCGAGTAATTTCGTTGTTTTTTTCTCCAAAAATAAATTACTTTTTATACATGGCTCAAAGCTTGGTCAAGAATGATGAGAAAGCTCTTATTCTTCCATCAAGAAAGCTTTGTTTCATTTCTCTTTTCACCTGGGTCACTGGCCTGAGGTCTGTAAAAATGATTTTTTTTTTCTTTTGTATTTGATGTACTTGGAAACAAGAAAACTGACACAAAGCTTCTAGAATCAGGAAACAGAAGTGATATATATCTATATGTGTGTACATAAATATATATAACATTGTATGTACATATTTATATAGTTTTACACATATTTTATTTATGTAGTATGGGGAGATTAGAATTTAATGTAATTTAATTATTGAATTTAATTGTTCCTAATTAGAATATTTATGATAGAGCCAGTAATGTCAGTTTCTTTTTCTAGATGGCCTTTAACCCAAATTATGAAGAAAATAAATATAGTCCAATTTCCATTATAATTATCTTTTCTAAGTCAACTTTTCAAAGATGATTTTGAGTTATACAATAATACTATGGCATTATTATTTCTGTTTTTATTATGTCTAATTTTTAAGAGTTTTACTTCTGTAGGTATTTTCTGTAAAACAATAAATTTCAGGGTGCTTTTTATTGATAATTACTAAGAAATCATCACTTTCTTAGGAAAAGGTCCCATAGAAGCAGATCCTATTTGTTACTACTGAGCTAAGTCTTCTAAATTAAATTTCCTCCATTGATTTATCTTTTAGACTTAAAGTGAAGCAATGTCAATGACATTCTACTAGTATACAAATTCCATATTGGCAGAGAATTTGTCTCTAAGTTTCTAAATCTGAGCACCTAGAATGGACATTTGCGCACAGATAACTTATAATCAATATTTGTTATATGCTTAAATCAACTTTCAGAATAAAATCCTTATAATAAAGGGGATAAAATGAAGCTAGTACCAATTTGTTGCCCAAATTTCCAAAGTTTTTCATTTTCTCTTTGGCACATTGATTTTATGTATATGTGCTTCTGTGTGTGCCTGTGTGTGTTTGTGTTAAGTGTTTTCAATTTGTCCTTGGTAGTGAAAACAAGCCTACATTTGCTATAGTCTCATACCTCCTTTCATAGTCTTCAATATGTTTACCTCTTGCACTAGACTCTTTACCTCCATGGACTTCACCGCCCTTCTGGGCTATCAAAATAGCTTCCTATCTACTTTTTCTGCCTTTAGACTCTTATTTCTCCTGTTGTCAAAATATATTTATTTAAAAAAAGACTAATTACATAAATTTCCCCATTAAAAACCCTTTCTCGTTCTCCAGTGACCCAGTATTAAGTCCAAAATGCAGATCATATTGAATCTTTTCTTTCCAGATTGTCCCCCTGTCAATCTCAACCCTTAATGACAGCTAACTAATTACAGTTTCTAAATATGGCTTGAATATGCTACTCTTCCTTTATTTGACAGCTTGGAGGTCTATTAGGTACCCTTTAAAACCTCAGCTCTAATACCACCTCATCTGTGAGATCTCTGACCATCACTTCTGACTGTCCCAAATACTTTTAGAAAGCCTCTGCTAGCACATGTAGTATCTATCGCTCTTTTACACATATCTTCATGCCCCAGACTGTGTGATGAGTCTTTGAGCAACATTATGGTCTATACCTGGTCTCATAGCTGATAGATGTTACATACTTGTGGTATGGATAAAAATATATTTCAAAACATTTATGGGTAAATTTTGTGTTTGCATATTGTGTGTGGTATATCAAATTCATTCAATATAAAATATATATGTTTTATAAAACCATCATGAATGGCTTATAGTGTTGATACTTTGGTAATTTACTTACATTTAGGCACAAGGAGGAGATCGAGAAAAGTCAACCACTCCTTGCTTGATGATACAAATTGCATCAAGACCCTTTGTCTTCAAAAATTCACATGCTGAAGACGGCATTAGTTTCCAAACTAATATTTCTTATACTTCCTCTGAGATAGTTTTTAAGACCAAAGGTATTACTGACTTGGTAATAATATGGGAGAAAATGTATGATTTTAATTTTCCACTCCAAGTAATAGTCCGGGAAAATGTTCATGAGTCTATTGTGTGTAAGATGGGGAACCGAGGTAAACAAGTAGAGGAGCAGAGGTAATTGTCAGGAGATATTTGTTTTGAGAATTTGTAGTTTTCTAAAATGCCTACAAACACATGCACACAGTGCACACATGCACACAATGATTAAATAGCTTACCTGAAAGCAAGTTTCAGTCAAATGGGCTTTGACGGTAGATTAAATATTCAACTCTATTTTCCTTTTATTTAGACATTGTAAATACACCCTTAGTTACCATTAGCATCTGCCCCTCCCTCAACACAGACTCAGCAAAATTATCTTATGCTACAGTGGTTCATGAGTTTCCAGCCTCCACAGACTAAAAGGGAGCATCTGCAGGGCAGGGCCTAAAACAATGTGAAGTAGATTCATCACGTTATCACAACTATGATTCAGTCTCCCTGGAGGTACACTGGGAGAGGGGCTAACCATGGACATTCATTCATTCATTACAGTGGCTGTTCCTTGAAAAGCTCAAGTTGCTATAGCCATTTTAATATTTTTCCCTACAGGCAGAAGCGGTCTGTGTGGCTGAGGAAAAGAAGGAAGCTTTAGAGAGAACCAAAAACTGATAAATTAATCTTTGAAAAAATTGTTGACAACTTTTCAAAAATTACCAGTTCATAGACTATGTTCACTTTAAATGAATGGCTTGACATTTTATCAAATGACAGTTTTCCTAAAGACTTATTATTCAGTATGGATAGAAATTTACTTTTCTGTCTGTCACCACAGTGATATTTATTTATGGAAAGTGGATGAAGTTTCTCAATTTCAATGAGTAAATTCTCAGTGGTAAACCGTGTCCTGTGTGTTTAATGTCCTTGAAAGTTTTCTTTGGAGTTAGTTGTTAACATATTTGGTAAGTTATATCAGTTTCTTGTGATTATATTTCAGAAATAATTATAAAAATTCATCTTAATTCTCTGAGATAATTAGTTTAAGAGAGCTCAGCTCACATAATCATGCATGGATGGCATATTAAATATGCATTCATGTTGAAATCTACATTTGATAGTACACTTCTCAATTGCTATATATTTATTGCCATACAAATAATCAGCAGGTCAGGACCTCGAGCACTAAAGCAGGCAGTCTGAGAGAATAGATAGGTAGGGGAGCCAGTTGTTAAAAATCGCTAGCCCACTATTGAATGTGTCCTACGGAGATTTCACAAATTGAAAATCACCCTGTGTTATGATTTGTTAGGTTATATCTCATCATAATTTGTTACACATTATTTTAAATGTACAATTTCAAACCACACACTCCCCCAAAATTCTAAAATGATCAATGATTATTAAAAAGTCCAGAAATGACAGATGCTGGCAAGCTGCAGAGAAAAAAGAATGCTTTGATGCTGTTGATGGAAGTGTAAACCAGGTCAACCATTGTGGAATACAATGTGGTGATTCCTCAAATATCTAGAGGCAGAAAGACCATTAGATCCATCAATCTCATTACTGGGTATATACCCAAAGGAATATAAAACATTCTATTATGAAGATACAGGCACATGTATGTTCACTGCAGCATTATTCACAATACCAAAGACATGAAATCAATCCAAATGCCCATCGATGATAGACTGGATAAAGAAAATGTGGTACATATACACCATGGAAGACTATGCAGCCATAAAAAGAATGAGTTCATGTCCTTTGCAGGGACATAGGAGTTGCTGAAAGCCGTCATCCTCAGCAAACTAATGCAGGAACAGGAAACCAAACGCCGCATGTTCTCACTTATAAGTGGGAGCTGAACAATGAGAACACAGGGACATATTGCAGGGAACACACACACTGCGGCCTGTCAGTGGGGGGTGGGGGAAGGGAGACCATCAGGAAGAATAGCTAATGGATGCTGGGCTTAATACCTAGGTGATGGGATGATCTTTGCAGCAAACTGCCATGGCACACGTTTACCTATGTAACAAACCTGCATATCCTGCACATTTGCCCCAGAACTTAAAATAAAAGTTGAAGGAAAAAAAAAAAAATCCAAGCCAACAGCAATCAACAGGAATTTTCTATGCAACAAACACGTTCTAGGCTCCAGGGAAACAAAATTTTGTATTCATGCATAAGAATTTGACATATTAGTGAGCAACTCAAATTTATCTCAAGATTCCAGCAAATTCATGAGGTATATGTTTAGGGAAAGATGAAATTTCTAAACTCAGATAGTTCTGAATAAAAATCAATGGGCCCAAATCTTAACAATGATGTACAAATCTGATATCTTCTTTTACAGAAGTATTATAGGCTGACAACTGAGATTTTGGCTGAAACATTGATGGCTGTAAGTCAGTATTTTTCTATTTTAAAATTAATAATGGTCTTTTTATTTTATAATTATATATACAACATAAAAATAATCTTATACAATATAAAATAATGTACTTCAAAACTGCCTTTTATAGAAAGATTTTCAGGTAAATTTGGAACATCTCAACCTCACATTTAACAAAATTTCATCACTTGATCTTCAGCAGAAAATAACCGGATTTTTATTGGCAGCTACATTTTTCTAACAATTCAAATCATTCAAGACAAAATAAAAATGTTTAATTAATTCCGTTCTATATAATTTCAGAATTTTCTAAAAGTTTGTTTTAAGCATTGTGTTTAACATTTGAAAGTTAGCTATTATTTTAGAGCAAATTAGGAGTAAAAATCAGAATGCAAACAGCAATAATCATAGTATCTATATACTTCTAGTAATTTTAAGTCTAATAATTTATTATATTTTATGAACAAATTTTAATTGTATCTTTAGTACAGAGGCAAACTTTCTGTCCCTTGACATGGTAACACAACTTCCTTTCACAAACACTAAGGAATTATCAGTTTAAATCCATCTTGCTCTGCAATTGTCAAATACCTGAAAGCATTGATGTTGGACATATAAGCCATTTATCTATTTGTTTGTCTATTTATATGTATACCTATCTATTTTTTTAAAAATGTACAGGTTGTTACCTCAATAAAACTGAGGCAAATAGTTAATGGGTAGCACCAAATTTGTTTAGCGGTCTCATGCTTTTGCTTCTTTGAACCTGAAACAAAGAGAAGAACATCTGTAAAATTTAATAGGTACAATAATGATATAAAGCATGAGAAAAATGCTAATATTTTCATCATAGACAGAATAGATTCATACATTTTTCTTGTTTTTATTTGCAGGAGAAAAGACTTATAAATGGCCATGTTTAAGATTTTCCTGCTACTTACATGTCTGAAATGGAAAACAGGTGAAGAGCATTTAGTTCATCCAAGCTACCCTTGTGAGGTTAAAAAGAAAATTGATTGTGGTTTATTAGTCCTTTCCAATAAGCACTCAAAGGTTCAGCTAACTGAAAGCAATTGATACTAGTGGAATCAATGGTGCAGTAGAATACCCTAATGGGTATTGTTGGAACTTTTAATTCTCATTATGCAGTTTATTCTTTCAAGGGTTATTTGATGGAGTTTTTGTTGATGAGTATCTTTAAAGCTTTTCTGTTTAAATAATTGGTTTATGAACAGCTCTGCCCTATTTTAGGTCAATTTCAGATACATGCATTGTGATTCATGCAAACATATAAGCATATTAAAAATGAAAAATTTACATAGCCTACATAGTATTTATATTTCTTCCATTCCTTTCTCATTGATAGAATGCATCCAAGCTCCAATGATGTTCTTTCATTAAAAGTAATTGTAATTAAAAATTTCAGTAGGCTAACTTGTGATTGAATCAGTCAATGAGTTGCCGATATGTCATGTAAGATTAAATCTGAACTGTATTTCGTTGTACCTTTCCTATTTCCATTTTCACTGCCAGTTTTTAAATGTAAATTAGAAAATGCTATCTTACATGATTCACAAATGCACATCTATACCTGGTCTTTTTGTTTTAAAGAGACTATAATTTTAGCAAAGAGATCTACAGGAGGGGGAAAACCCCTAAACCTCCTGTTTCAGAGCAGGCAAGGACTAAATTACAGGAGTAGCCATCTGCTTGCAATACTTATAGGAGGGAAGGGGAAAGGCCAGTCTGAACTCACTGCTTTAAAGTAAATATTCCCCCTCTCCTCGTCTCCTCTTTCCTCTCTTTTTTAATGTTTTTTCTTCGATTGTTCATTTTTCTTTTCTACCTCCTCTAAACTAGCAAAAGAAATATCTTCTTGCCTTAGTCTACTTCCAAGAACTTTGTGTCCCCTAAGGAATTGCTGGTGCGCATGTGTCACCTCTCTCCTTGGACTAATAATGGTGAATTTCTTTAAATACCCCCTTGCAATTAGCTTAAATTATTTATTTCTCATCCACATGTTTCTAGCAAATATGTGCCTATGTACACACATGCACATACATACACACACTGACACATATATGCACTCATTGCCTTGTTTAAGATAATCCATTAACCTAAGTAAATATTTCTGAACATATTTTCGTAAAGAAAATATGTATTGAAAATTTTAAGTCCCAACTTTCTTTACTTATAACTATAGTAAAATCAATGAAAGTTGAAAAATCCTTTATGAATACCCAGAGATATGCATAATTTATTCTTTCCATCAATATATTTTATGTAAAAGTAAAGATACATACATACTTATGTATATACAATATATTTTATGTAAAAGTAAAGATATATACATACTTATGTATATATTTTTTCAAATAAATATTGGAAACATTTTGATTTTAACAGATTGACTCCAGCAATTTAATCTAATGTAATCTTAGTATCCTTCCATCAATTCAAAGACAATCGGAGAATATCAGTATGAAACTACAGGTATCATTTGAAGAAGACTAATAAAGTTTGCAGTTCTGTTAAGATGTATCTCCCTCAGATTTCTTACCACCCAGAATATGAAGTCTGTTGTGCCTGTCCTTTCATGATGTTAAATATTTTCTTTCACATGGGAAGTAGAAGTAATGTGGTAGGCTAGAAAGAAACTCAGACAAGGAATCAGAAGATAGGGGCTTCCATGATAGAGCCACTGGTTATTACCTGCTCAAATTTGGGCTACTCACCTAACCACTGAGAAACTGAAAGCACTCGAATACTGAGAATGATGGGTGACATGGCTTGGATCTCTGTCCCTGCCCAAATCTCATGTCAAATTGTAATCCCCATTATTGGAGGTGGAGCCTGGTGGGAGATGATTGGATCATGGAGGCAGATTTCTCATTAATGGTTTAGCAGCATCTTTTGGCACTATCCTTGTGCTCGTGAGTGAGTTCTCATGACATCTGGTCTTTTGAAAGTGTTTAACACCTCCCCACTCCTTGCTCCTGCTCCTGCCATGTGAGATGGTTCGCTCACAATGGTTGGAAGCTTCCTGAGGCCTCCCTAGAAGCAGAAGCCACTATGCTTCCTTTGCAGCCTGCAGAACCATGAGCCAACTAAACCTTTTTCTTTATAAATTACGCAGTTTCAGGTATTTCTTTATAGCAGTGTGAGAATGCACTAATACAACAGAGTTCCTGTAAAAATCAAATAAAATCATATATGTGAAAGTGCCCTGAGAACTCTTAATTCATATTAAATAGTATCATCTTGTTGTTATTAACATTACCAATAATTTATAGGGAAAAGTAAAAACCTTGACATTGCTGAAGTGTAAAGTTCGGCCCAGCATGAAAGCAAAACACAACTTCTAAATGAGGTTCAGATACTGTCCCTCTTTGGCTAAAGTTTTCTTTGCAGAAAATTTAAGATGCAGTTCAGGTGCCAATATGTTGTAAGTACAATTTATATTGTGTAAATGGAGAAGAACATAAAATGAGTGTCATATTTCTGAAAAATATTTGAATATGTTCAATAATTAAAATAAAGATGTCTAATGTGTTAAAGCAAACTCAATGTTTATCAAGCAAGATATTTGTTAATTATGACAGCTAGCAATTACTGAGTGCTCATCAAATGAAGGCACTCATAAAATTAAACATGTTGAAATAGGTCTTAAAAAATTCCTTACTAAAAATAATTATATAAAACCATCATTGTGGTGATTATTTATATATAGTTCTTTCATTTAATCTTTATCATATACTATTGAGGTATACAGTATCATTATATATTTTGTATTAATCCAATGAACTTGATAGTTATTACCCATTTTAATTATTATAAGACTACTACGTAAAGAGGTTAAATTACTTTCCCAAGGTTGTAAGGCGAAAGTATAATTAGACTGTGGGAATCTGATCCAAAAGCTTCTAATCATTTCTAGAACTAATACCATGAGAACTCATCACACTCAAACAAATAAACAACTAGATTTAAATTAGGATAAAACTGAGAAAAAACCTAGGTGGTTTCCAGAAATTTCACCTTATGTTCTGTGACCTCCATGTGAGAGGTGTCAGTTAATTTTACCATCTATGAAAGCATTTTGAGAGGGTGCAGTGAAATAAAAATATAGTATTTTTTAATTTTTCTATTACTCTAGTATTCAAAAATAGCAATCAAAGAGAGGAGTAACATTATACATGTTGAAATAGATCTTTAAAAATTCTTTACTAAAAATAATGATATAAAGTATATGACATGAAAAAGAAAATCTAGTATTTAGCTGGTCAACTCTTTCTCAAAATACTTGAAAGAGTATATAATTGTTTTACAGTCAACTTCTCAACAACATTTATATTCATAGAAGAAAAAATTTGAAATAATATAAAAGTAAAGTTCCAAGATTTTTGCCAAATCTCAAATAACATTTTAATTTTCTGCATTTTATCCAATTTTAAATCATCTGAGGTTTCATTCCAGATTCAACTGTAAAACAAGACAGACTTTGCTGCCAAGTCTTTTTTTTTTTTTTTTTTTTTTTTAATATAGTCAGCAGCCAGCTTATCTAAGGAGGCTATCTACTCTTGATCCACTGACTGTATCTTTGGTGATATCTGGCATTCTGAAATGGAATTCTGAAAACTGGTCCAGAGATTCTACTCTGGAATAGCATTTGGTAGGAGCAAAATGATGTGGCTTAGATAGCAAATAACCCTAGGGGATTTTCTAGGCCAACTCTGAGAGTCTGGTGAATATGGGAAACTTCCTGAAACCATGCCTACTCTCCAAAGTACTTTATACCTTTTGAGGTGTTCCTGTCTACCTTATCAATGGGGAATAGGAAATTCAAGAAGGGGAATATGTGAAAGGCAATAATGGATTGAATCTCTCATCTCTCCCTCTGGCTTCCTCTGCACTGGTTATTAACAACAACTTCCTGCACTTCTTATTTATCTGGAAATTTCTTTATTTTCTCTTTAATTTTGAAATGTAGATTTGATGAACATGAGATTCATGGACTTTTTTGTTGTTTGTGTCAGGATTTTGATTGTATTCGCTCACTGCATTCTGATCTGCTTTGTTTTTCATGAGAAGTTAGTTGTTAGTCTTATTGTGGTTCTCTTGTATGCAATGAGTTATTTTACTCTTGTTCTTTCAAAATTTTCTTTGTCTTTGGCATAAAATAATTGTACTGTGATATTCTGAGAATTAATCTTTGAGTTTACTCTACCTTAATTTCGTTGAGCTTTTTGAGTATATTTACAGTATAACATTTACATAATGCTTCTCAGCAAATTTGGAAAGTCTTCAAGCATTATTTCTCTGGCCTTCTTTCTTCATGTTTCCTTTCTTTTTTTTCTAGTAATCCTTTCATATGTACATTAATGTACTTAATGGTATTCCATATTTGTTTGAGGCACTGTTTATTTATTTTTTATTCATTTTACACTGTTTTTTAGATTGCATGATTTTTGTTGATCTATAATCAAGTTTACTGATTTTTTAACTTTTCACTTCAAATCTATCATTAATTCCTCTAGTGCAGTTATTGTTTCAGTCATTATATATTGGAACTTCAGAATTTCCATTTGGTTTCTTTTTCTATTAATACATTAGCCTCCTGTCTGCCCCTTGAACTCTCCAGGCCTACTTCTGCCCGAGGGCCTTTGTGCTTGCTTTTCTTTCTAATACACGTTTATCCCAGAAATACATGTTGCTTGCTCTCATACTTATTTTAGGTGTTTTCCAAGTATCATCTTGGCCGTTTTATTTCAAATATATCGTATATTATTCCTGTGCTTCCTATTATTATTCTTCTGTCTTAATTTTTCCATCTATTACTGTTTTATACACTATGCATTCTCCCAATGCCTTTGCCTGTTATCCTACTTCCTCCACTAGAATCCAAGCTTCCTTAGGGCAGGAATTTGTCTCTGTTTTATTGACTTCTATATCTTCACCACCACAAATAGTACTTGGAACTTCTTAGGATTTTATAATTTTTGAAGGAATAATATAACCTTTCTAAATATAAACAATATTTGAGTAGATCGCTATTTTCCTTTTTGAAAGTCTGTTACCATATTTAATAAACTGACTCTCATTACTACAAACAAGTGAAACATCGTATTCTGAGCTATTTCTTCCTTTTTGGTCTTCTTAACTTTTACCTCTAATATAAATTAAAAAAAAATAGAAAATTGGAAATATAACTAAAAGCTTAGAAATACTTATAAAAATTATCAAATTATCCAACATTTAAAAATGATTTCCCAATTTTCCTCTGTTATCTACAGTGTCTTAAATGTTACCTAGATGTTTATATAAATTAAGCATATATTTATATACATATATATTCAAGTTAATAAATATTCCCTTTACCAGCACTAAACTTAAGTAAATACACTTGTTTTCTACTTAAGATTCTGTCACAAACTAACTATCCTCAGAAAAGTCACTTACTGTCTCTGGATTTCAAATGACTCATGAAGAAAATATAGAAGAAGCAAAGAAAAAATGTATAATATTTTCCATTCCAAGATGCTTTGAGTCTATCCAGATGATTTGTGACTGTATCTTATAATTCCTTATTATTGAGCAAGAAAGAAAATCTAATTGAAAGCACCATAGTTTGATATATTTTAAATAAGTATATACTGACATGGAGAATAAAGGCTTCTGTTTCTGTTCTTGTTTGGTTTGGTTTGATTTATATTTTTCAATAGCAACAAAAACCTAAAATAGTTTATTGATTATATTTTGAAAAGGCTTTCCAGTGTAAAATTATCTAATTGATCATTGTGAAACAGGAATTAGTAACAGGATGTTGACCATTGTATTCAATGTGACACTGCTCTTTCAATTTGCTCTTAATGCATTTACCTTTCTAAACAAGAGGACAAGAAGCCAGAACAAATTTGTGAATAAGAAAACAAACAAAGGCAGCAACTGAAACCCATAAATACTGATAACCAGTTGTGGAAAAATAAAATTATTGTTATAATTTATGTTACGCTTGACCCACTGATCCAGATGTCAAAGAAATGCCTGAATCAATAAAGCAGACTGTGTTTTCTTCTACTTTCTGGGTTCATAATTGTCATTTCTCATTCCTTATCTGAATGTTGTTGCTAATTAATAGCTCTAAAACTGTTCTATAACAAATCTCTCCATCATTTGCATAGATAAGTCAATAAATTACTGAGTTAAGTTTCTGGCTTCAGAATTTTTATCAGTCGTTGAACTCAGCCTGATGTCTCATAAAGAATAATGGAAGTGGGCAAATAAATTAAGTCACCTTGCAAATTTAAAACATACATATAAAAAATACTTTCTTATTGAATCCACAGAAAACATCCCAGTTAGCACCATACCTATACCTTGAAGAATAATGAAAAACAGGTTGTTATCTTATCAGTAATATGCTGCAGTTTTATATCTGTGGCCCAGTTATGTTGTAAAACCAACTCATTCCCTACAGAGACATCTGTTGTATAAAGAGTGGTCTGGAACCTCAGTAGGCATCAGAATCACTTGGAAGGTTTATTAAAACACAGGTTACTGGGCACTCCCCCAGAGTTTTTGAACCAGTAGGTCTAGTATAAGGCCCAAGTACTTGCTTTTCTTAGCAAGTTCCCAGATAATGCTGATGCTGCTGATCCAGGGATCAAAGTTTGGTTATCGACAATTTGAGTTGTTTAGTTATAGTTTGGAAAAAGATGTTAAAGGTATTAAATCCATTTCTCTAGGTCAAATGTTAATCGTCTTTAAATTTATTACTAAGTTTGAGCAACTACCATGTGTCAGACATGGAGATAGATGCCAGTAATATGCCGGTTAGATAATCTCCCTCAAGAGGTTCATGGTAAGGAAAGACATGTGACAAGATAATTGCTGTTTAGTATTTTCATAAGAGGATGCACAGGGGCTTTAGACTGATGGTCTATTGAGTATTGTCAAATAGCACAGCATGTCCAGGATTGGGTATTTACATGTATTACTCTGTCCTGAGTATGTTAGTAAGTGATTACGGTAAGTCAAGCCAGAAACAGTGATGATTCTTAATACCTTTCCATTTTCCCAGATTGCTTTGAGTGTAAAATCTAAATGCTTTAAAATGGTGAAAAATAACTCTGAATGATTGGCCAACTACTGAGTTGCACAAGATCAGAGCACCAGATCCCTCCTTTCCCTCATCCCCCAGCTCTTGTTTTCTTACATATTGTTACATTTCTTCCATGCTATATAAACCACTAGTACATTTCTTCCGTGCTATATAAACCCCTAGTTTTTGTCAGTCAGGGAGATGAATTAGAGGCTGAACTCCCATCTCCTCAGCTGCAGCACCTGTCTCAGTCATTGGCTTTCTGTGCAGGGAGCAGCAGCACCTACACCAAACCCTGGTATTTTGGTAAAGCAAGCTTCAATTTAATGAACTTTCCTGGCTACTTACATTAAATGAATGAATAAATGAAAGAAAGGAAAAACAAATGCATCGACCTGCTATGAAGCATGCCTTGTGGTATCTACTGGTTCCCATTATTGGTTTTCTTCTCTTTGAGAGCATTGATTTAAACTCATATCATTAAATAATACTTACATTTTAAAAACTTATCTTCATTTTACTGAATTTAATTTCATTGTAACATTTTTTGTTATCATTGTTGAAATATTATCTACTACATTCCACCTGTCCACAAAATGGTATCATCAGCAATTTAATCAGTATGCTATCCTTCAGAATCACTATTGATCATATTAAACAATGAGAATGAGCTCAAAGATGAAAAATTGACTTACGTTTGGTGTCTATATTCACATTTTGCTTTTTTGAGAAAAAGAGAGGCCATTGCAGTGTGGATCAGTTCAACATGTTTATTGAGAGGGCTACAGTTTAAACTTTTAATATATTTGATCTCAACTTCGGAGTTAAGTGTTGTATACATCAGACATTTGCAATGATAGCAGGGCTGTAGAGTCACTCCACAGAAAACGTTATTAAACAGCCCTCCACTTTTGAGAAACAAAATGGCTATTGTGGGTGTTAGCAAATAAGGATGATCTTTCCATTTCTTCTCTTCTTTTATTTGCCAAATAAAATAAGCAAACAAAGATATCTAAATTTAGAAAGCTTTTCAGCATCCGTCTGTTGCAGTGATTTTAGATAAACATCAGTCCTATTCACACAAGGAGGGTGTTCAAGAAGAAACTGGGAGAAAATGTGAAGACAATCATGAAGGCCTTTTTGTACTCTGATCTTTCAGCTAGAGGTCCAGAGATAATATTTAGAAAAATGAGACGGAGTTTTAAAATAATCTTGATAAGTGATCTTTTAAAAAAAATTGGTAGGTGAAGACAGTTGAGAAGAAATTTTTAAAATCCCTTGAAAAACTACTGATTCTAGGTGGATATTTGGACAAATATAACCAGTTACCAGAACACAGCAGATGCCAATAACATTAAGACCCTGAAAGCAGAGGATGCAGCCCATGGAGCTCTGGAAGATGAAAGGTTTGCTCTAATCCCCCTTCATGAAAGCAGACTTTCTACAGAGAGGAGATTTTAGTCCTGGAAGCATGAAACTTATAAAGAAAGGTTGTTATTTTCTTTTATTTTCTTCCACACCATCTTTCCCCACTGTACCCTGAAGACAGATAAGATCTGTGAGAGTCTAGTGAGAAAATAAGTAATATCCAGCATGATATAGGGAAGCAAAGTGATAAAAATAATTAATAATTCTGCTTTACGTTAAAAAAAGACACTTTTGCAAAAGTGGGTTCCATTGTGCCCACCATTCAGTAAGTAATTGATACTTTGACTAAAATAATACATGAGGCTGGCAAGACAGAGAATTGCTAAAACTAGAATATTCCAGCATCTATTTTTAATAATCTTTTGCAAACTTAATTTCCCACTGTTCCTAATATGAACTATGTTCACTAGTATGATTGTACCACTTACTGCCCCACAAACAAAATTTAGCACAACATCATCTGCATGATCTTAGAATTCTTCTTATATATTTAATAGCACTCCTTTCAAATAATTCCTTAATCTTCCAAGAAGTCTTCTGGGATGACAAATACTCTGTATTTTTTCTCTAAAATCCATGCTACTCACTGCTAGGACCAGTCACTGGGCAAGCAGAACACAGGACTCATGTCATTCGATATCTTCCAATGTACACAGCCCGCATTCCACTGAGAAACTCTCAACCCGAACTTCATTAGTTGGTTAGCAACTTAGAGTTTAAGTAAAGAGTAATAAATTATAGTTGTTTTACTTTTAATTTGATTTTAAGAAATGGTTCCTTTGCTGACTTGCTTTCCTTTTCTGCCCTAGAGGAAGGATTCAAAAGTATACTTTCTCAACTTTTATTTATATACTTTTTTACATGCCACCTATAAAAAGCGTGTTTAAGTTCTTATTTTGGTGCCAATCTCCAACAGCCTAAGGAACATTTTTTGGGGGGTTACTAGAACATCATCTTAAGAACAACTTATTTAAATCCATCACTTCAATATATTCCTGAACTGATTTTTTTCTCAAAAAACATTTATCTTAATGCACTACCTCTGCAACAATGTCATGTAACATTTGACTCACTTTCTCTTCGATGGAAGTAAATGCTTGCCAGATTTTCTAGGCACACAATACTTACATTTCTTCATTTAATTTTTAAAGTATTTTAAGTAAAGTGTAATATAGCATAGCATTGTTCACATTTATGTAACCACTACCCCAGGCCAGTAATGAAATTTACCTTATTTCTAGAAGTCCCTTTGTGATTTCTTTCAGTCATTATTTTCTACTTCTTCATAGTGGTTATAAAAAATCTGACATTAAAAGCCATAGATTGGCTTTCTCTGTATTTATATCCTACATAAACTACACAGTATGTATTATTAGTTTTATGTCCTCTTTTTCTCAACAATACATTTGTGAGATTAATCCACATCATTATGGATAGCAATAGAAAATAAAATAGTATTTTTAAACATGTTTTTAAAAAAATATTTCTAGATTTAGCTCCTCAGTATCATCTTTTGGATTTTTCACTTCATATTATGAGAAAGATTGGTCTATGTTTTTCCTTTCTTGTAATGTCCTCATCGGGTTCCGTTATTGGTTATACTTGTCTCATGAATTAAGTTGAAAATTATGCAACATTTTTTATATCCTGGAAAAATCGTGTATATATTTTTAATTTATTTTTATACGTACATAGTAAGTGTATATATGTACTGGTACATGAGATATTTTGTTACAGGCATGCAATGTGTAATAACATCAGGATAAATGGGATACCCATCACCTCAAGCATTTATTATTTGTGTTACAGTCATTCCAATTATACTCTTCTAGTTATTTTTAAATGTCCAATAAATTATTGTTGACTATAGTCACCCTACTGTACTATTAAATACTAGATATTACTTTTTTATTTTAACTATATATTTATAGCCATTGGTATTGTTTGAATCTGTGTCCCCACCCAAATCTCATGTTTAAATGTAATCCCCAGTGCTGGAGGTGGAGCCTGGTGGGAGGTAATTGGATGACGGGGGCAGTTTCTAAGGGTTTATCACCATCCCCCTAGTTCTAGTCTGATGGTAGAGTTCTCACAAGATCTGATAGGTTGAAAGTGTGTAGCACCTCCCTGCTCTCAACTCTTCCTCCTTCTCCAGCCACGTAAGACATGCATGCTACTCCTTTGCCTTCTACCATAATTGAAAATTTCCTGAGGCCTCCCCAGAAGCCATCATGATTTCTGCACAGCCTGAGGAAACATGCAGCATGAAACAATTAAACCTTGCATTTCTTTACAGCAATGCAAGAAGGGACTAATACAGAAAATTTGTACTGAGGGCAGGGTATTGTTATAAAGACACTTGAAAATATGGAAGTGACTTTGGAATTGGGCAACAGGCAGAGATTGGAAGAGTGTGGAGGGCTCAGAAGAAGATAGGAAGATGAGGAAAAATCTGGAACTTCCTAGACTCTTGTTAAATAGTTGTGACCAAAATGCTGATAGTGATATGGACAGAGATGGCCAGGCTGATGAAGTCTCAGATGGAAATGAGGAGCTTACTGGGAACTTATAGCAATGTGAGAACAGAGGAATACATCCATTAACCATTCCTGCTTCTCTCCACTTCAGCCCACTAGCCTTTCCTGCTTCCGGTAATCATCATTCTACTCTCTATCTCCATGAGTTCAATTGTTTTAATTTTTAGCTTCCACATATGAGTGATAACATGCAAAGATTACCTTTGTGTGCCTGGCTTATTTCACTTAACATAGTGTACTCCACTTCCATCCACGTTGTTGCAAATGACAGGATCTCATTGTTTTCTGTGGCTGGATCGTATTCTATTATGCATATGTACCACCTTTTCTCTTTTATTTTCAACTTTTATTTTACATACAGGGGGTACAAGTTCAGGTATATTGTATGATGGGTATATTGTATGATGTTCAGGTTTGAGGTGCAGATCCCAATACCGATGTAGTGAGCATAGTACCCAATAGGTAGTGTTTCAACCCACAGACATCTACCTCCCTCTCTCCCCAGGAGTCGTCAGTGTCTTATTCCCATGTTTATGTCCATGTGTGTTCAATGTTTAGCTCCCACT
This sequence comes from Pongo abelii, assembly GCF_028885655.2. Classification (NCBI taxonomy): domain Eukaryota; kingdom Metazoa; phylum Chordata; class Mammalia; order Primates; family Hominidae; genus Pongo; species Pongo abelii. The sequence goes on from NC_085928.1 coordinate 62,654,283, forward strand.
TATAAGTGAGAACATGTGGTATTTGGTTTTCTGTTCCTGTGTTAGTTTGTTTAAAATGATGGCCTCTAGCTGCATCAATGTTGCTGAAAAGGACATGATTTAATTATTTTTCATGACTGTGTAGTATTTCGTGGTGTATATGTATCACATTTTCTTCATCCAATCCAACATTATTGGGCACCTAGATTGATTCCACATCTTTGCTATTGTGAGCAACACTGCCATGAAAACACAAGTGCATGAATTTTGGGGGTACAATGATTTATTTTCCTTTGAATACATACCCAGTAATGGGATTGCTGAGTCGAATAGTAGTTCTAAATTATTTGAGACATCTTTGCACTGCTTTTTACAGTGGCTGGACTAATTTACATTCCCAACAACACTATGTAAGCATTGTCTTTTCTCTGCAGCATCTCCAGCAACTGTTGTTTTTTTGACTATTTAAGATTAACCATGCTCACTGGCAAGAGATAGTATTTCATTGTGGTTTTGATTTGCATTTCTCTGGTGATTAGTGATGTTGAAACATTTTTTCATGTTTCTTGGCTACTTGTAGGTCTTCTTTTGAAAAGTGTCTGTTCATGTCCTTTGCCCATTTTTTGTTTATTTTTGTTTTGTTTTGTTTGTTTGGTTTTTGAGATGGAGTTTTGCTCTGTCACCCAGCTGTGGTGCAGTGGCACAATCTCGGCTCACTGCAACCTCTGCCTCCTGGGTTCAAGTGATTCTTCTGCCTCAGCCTCCCAAGTAGCTGGGACTACAGGTGCCCACCACCACACCTGGCTAATTTTTGTATTTTTAGTGGAGACAGTGTTTTACCATATTGGCCAGGCTGGTCTTGAACTCCTGACCTTATGATCCACTCGCCTCGGCCTCTGAAAGTGCTGGGATTACAGGCCTGAGCCACTGCAACTTGCCCCATTTTTTAATAAGATTTTTTTTTTTGCTTTTGATTTGTTTAAGATCCTTACAGATTCTAGATATTAAACCTTGGTCAAATATAAAGTTTGTAAATATCTTCTTCCATTCTGTAGGTTATTTTGTTAATAATTTTGCTGTGCAGAGGCTCTTTAGTTTAATTAAGTCCCACTTGTAAATTTTTGGTGTTGTTGCAATTGCTTTTGGGGATTTAGCCAAAAATTCTTTCCCAAGACCAATGTCACGAAGGATACTTCCTAGGTTTTCTTCCAGGATTTTTATAGTTTATGGTCTTACATCTAAATTTGTCATTCATCTTTAGTTAATTTATATATATGATGAAAGGTAGTTGTCCAGTTTCAATCTTTGCCATATGGCTAGCCAGTTATCTCAGTGCCATTTATAGAATAGGGTGTTCTTTCCCTATTGTTTGTTTCTGTTCAGGCCTTGTTGAAGATCAGATGGGTGTGGGTGTATAGCTTTATTTGTGAGGTTTTTTTTTTTTTTTTTTTCCTGTTTCATTGGCCTATGTGTCTGTTTTTGTGCCACTATCATGCTGTTTTGGTTACTGTAGCTTTACAGTATAGTTTGAAGTTGGGTACTGTGACACCTCCAGCTTGGTTCCTTTTGCTTAGGATTGCTTTGGGTATTTGGGCTCTGTTTGGAGTGATATGAATTTTAGAATAGTTTCTTTCTAATTCTGTGAGAATGACATTGGTAGTTTGAAAGAAATAGCATTGAATCTACAAACTGCTCTGGGTAGTGTGGCCATTTTAATGGTATTGATTCATTCAATTCATGAACGTGAAACGTTTTTTTCATTTGATCATTTCATCTCTGATTTCTTTCAACAGTGGCTTGTAGAGATCTTTCACCTACTTTGTTAGTTCTATTCCTATGTATTTCATTTTCTTTGTGGCTATTGTAAATAGGATTGTTTCTTTGATTTGACTCTTAACCTGGATGTTATGTACTTTGATTTTGTATCCTGAAATTTTACTAAAGTTGTTTATAAGTTCTAGGAGCCTTTTGGTGAAGTCTCTTGGGTATTCTAGGTATAAAATTATATCATTCATGAAGAGAGATAGTTTGACTTCTTCTTTCCTAACTGGATGCTTTTTATATCTTTCTTTTGCCTGATTTTTCTGGGTAGTACTTCCAGTACTATGTTGAATCAGAATGGTGAGAGTGGGCATCCTTGTTTTGTTTCAGTTCTCAAGGGGAATGTTTCCAGATTTTTCTCATTTAGTGTAATGGTGGCTATGAGTATGCTATAGATGACTCATTATTTCAAGATATGTTTCTTCAATGCCTAGTTTGTTTAGGGTTTTTTAATAATCATAAATGGATGGTGGACTTTATCAAAAGGTTTTTCTATGTCTATTGAGATGATCATATGATTTTTGCTTTTAATTCTGTTCATATGGTGAGTCACATTTATTGATTTGTGTATGTTGAACTTGCCTTGCATCTCAGTAATAAAGCCTATTTGATTGTGCTTTATTAAGTTTTTGATGTGCTGCTGGATTTGGTTTGCCAGTATTTTGTGGAGGATTTTTGTGTCTATGTTCATCAGGGATATTGGCCTGAAGTTTTTTCTTATTGTGTTTCTGCCAGATTTTGCTATCAGGATGATGCTGGCTTCAAAGAATGAGCTGAGTAGGAGCCTCTCTTTCTCAATTTTTTGGAGTAGTTTCAGTAGAATTTGTACCAGGTCTTCTTTGTATGTCAGGTAGAATTGATCTGTGAATCCAAATGTTCCAGGTCTTTTTTTTGGTTAGTGGGTTTTTAAATCACTGATTCAATTTCAGAACTCAATATTGCTGTATTCAGTGTTTCAATGTCTTCCTGATCCAATCTTGGGATACTGTGTGTTTACAGGAATTCATCCATTCCCTCTAGATTTTTGAATTTCTGCGCATAGAGTTGTTCAGAGTAGTCTCTGAGGAACTTTTGTATCAGTTGTAATGTCATCTTTGCCATTTCTGATTGTACTTAGTGGATCTTCTCTCTTATTTTTCTTTGTTAATCTAGCTAGCAGTCTATTAATCTAGTTTATTCTTTTGAAGAAAGTATGTTTCTTGGTTTCATTCATCTTGTGTATGGATTTTTGCATCTCAAATTCATTCAGATCATCTCTAATTTTAGTTATTTCTTTTCTTCTGCTAGCTTTGGGTTTTCTTTCTAGTTCCTTTAGGTGCAAAATTAGATTGTTAATTTGAGATATTTCTAACTTTTTGATGAAGGTGTTTAGTGCTATAAACTTTCCTCTTAACACTGCTTTAGCTGCCTCCCCAAAATTTTGTTAAGTTGCATTCCTATTTTTATTCATTTCAAATAATTTTCTGATTTCTGCTCAATTTCAATGTTCACCCAAAAGTTATTCAGGAGCAAGTTATTTAATTTCCATGTTTTTGAGTAGTTTGATAAATGTTCTTGATATTGATTTCTGTTTTCATTGAACTGTGGTCCAAGAGTGTGCTTGGTATAATTTCAGTGTATTTGAATTTATTGAGACTTGCTTTATGACTGAGAATGTGGTTAATATTAGAATATGTTCCGTGTGCAGATGAGAAGAATGTATATTCTGTGATTGCTGGATGAAGTGATCTGTAGATGTCTATCAGGTCCAACTGGGTAGGTGTCAAGTTTAACAGTTTTGTTGTTAGTTATCTGCCTCACTGATTTGTCTAACACTGTAGGTGGAGTGCTGAAGTCTCCCACTATATTGTGTGACTGTCTAAGTATTTTCTGGTCAAGAAGAATTTGTTTTATGAATCTGGGTGCTCCATTATTGGGTGCATATATATTTAGGATAGTTAAGTCTTGATGTTGGATTGTATCCTTTATCATTATGTATTACCCTGCTTTGTTCATCTTAATTGTTACTGGTTTAAAGTTTGTTTTATCTGATATAAGAAAAGTGACTGCTGCCACTTTTTCCTTTCTGTTGGCATGGTAAATCTTTCTCCATCACTTTACTTTGAGCCTGTGGATGTTGTTACGTGTAAGATGGGTCTCTTGAAGACACCAAATGGTTGTTGGATCTTCTCTTTTTATCCAGCTTGTCAATCTGTCTTGTTAGTGGAGCACTTAGGCCATTTACATTCAGAGTTAGTATTGATATGTGAGATTTTGATCCTGTCATTGTGTTTTTAGCTCATTGTTATGGAGGCTTGTGTAGTTGCTTTATAGTGCCTGTGGAGTATGTGTGTAAGTGTGTTTTTGTGGTTGTAGATGTTATTCTTTTGATTCCATGTTTAGCATTCCCTTAAGGACTTCTTAAAGGAGAGATCCTAGGTAGAGGTCTTAGGTAAAACTGGTCTAGTTGAAAAGAATTTCCTCTGTGTTTGCTTGTCTAAGAAGTATTTTATTTATCCTTCAGATATGAAGCCTGGTTTTGCAGAAAATTAAATTCTTGGTTTGAATTTCTTTTCTTAAGAACACTGAAAATAGGCCTCTAATGTCTTACTAGACATTAGAGGTAAAGTTTCTGCTGAGAGGTCTGCTTCTATCCTGATAGACATCACTCTATATATGACCTGACTCTTCTCTTCTATTTAGCTGCCTTTAAGATCATTTATTTTGCATTGACCCTGGCTAATCTGATGTCTTGGGGATTGTTGTCTTGTATAGTATCTAGTTGAGGTCCTCCGTATTTCTTGAATTTGCATGTCACCCTCTCTAGTGAAATTAAGGACTTTTTCCTGAACAATATTCTCAAATATGTTTTTCAAGCTGCTTATTCTCTCTCCTCTCTGAGGGATGTCAATGAGTCCTACACGTGGTTCCTGTACATGATCCCATATTTTTCAGATGTTCTGTTTCATTTTAAAATTCTTTTTGCTTTATTATTGTCTAATATTATCTGAAGGTTTCGTCTTTAAGCTCTGAGATTCTTTCTTCACTTTGGTGTATTCTGCTGTTAATACTTCCAATTGTATAATGAAATGCTTATAGTAGATATTTTAGCTCTAGAAGTTCAGTTTTGTTCTTGTTTGTTTGTTTGTTTGAGACAGGGTCTCTCTCTGTTGCCCAGGCTGGTGTGCTGTGGCATGACAATAGCTCACTACAGCCTCAACTTCCTGGGCTCAAGTGATTCACCCACCTTAGTCTCCTGAGTAGGTGGGACCACAGCCACATGCCATTACACCCATCTAGTTTTTACAAAATTTTCTGTAGAGAGGGAGTCTCACAATATTTCCCAGGATGGTCTCAAACTCTTGGGCTCAGGTGATCCTTTTGCCTCAGCCTCTTAAAGTGCTGGGATTACAAGCATGAGCCATTGCACTCTTAGTTTGGTTCTTCTTAAAATGGCAGTTTCATCATTCAGCTGTTGGATTATTTTACTGGATTTCTTGGACTGGGTTTCAACCTTCTCCTGAATATTGATATACTTCTTTTCCATCCAGATTCCAGAGAGAATTCGATGCCTGTCATTTTCATTATTATAGACTGGTTAAGAATCATTGCTGGGGACATAGTGAACTTGTTTGAAAGTAAGAGGACACTCTGGGTTTTTTAATTTCCAGAGTTCTTGAGGTGATTCTGTCTCATCTGGGAAGGGTGTTACTTCTTTAACTGGGCTGTAAGTTGTGTAAAGTCAGTTAAAGTCCTTCTGGATGTTTTCAACCGGCCAAGGCTCTGTACAAGGTTTTTATTTGTGATTGAATTATTGCCCTTGTTTTCACAGGGGGCTATATAAGCAAAATATTTTTAGTGTTGGACCTTAGGCTGCAATTCAGTAGATGGCACTTAGGAGTAATGGGTGGTTGATATGCTCTTACCCGCCTATATGGCTTCTTTGTATTTCCTCGTGTTTGCAGTTGTGCTGTGAAGTTCAGAGGAGAGAGAGGTGACCCCCTCACAAATCTACTCCTGGGCCTTGGTTGAGGTCCCTCCAATCACTAGCAATGTTCTTGCAATTCTTTTGGTAGGTGTTCAAGGCCACAGGGTTCCCTCAGGCACAGGCTGCAGCAGGGAGATAGGTCATATCCTTTCTAGACCATCCCTGTGGAGGGAGGCTTGCCCCATTCCTGTGCCAGCCAACAAACCTATGCATCTCACTCCTCTCAGAGCTCTGAGAATGTGGGCTAATTCTCTGCTTGGGTGCTGGCTGCAGATCTTGGCTTAGCACTCCTGACCTGTTCACTGCAGCCCTGGAGCACCAAGACTGGCTTGCAGTTCCACTATCTAGACTCTCAGGGTTAGGTTCCAGGTAAACTGTGGGATCTGAAAATTTCCCAGGCCACCAAAAATGTATTCAGGTAAAAGAGTTCACCCAAGCTGGCAGCAGAGGCTGCCCTGTCTACATACTCCTGAGGGGAGACATACAGGGACCCTGGGAGGGACTGCTGAGCAGGAGGGTCTGCAGAACAAATGTGCTTCAGTCTCATGGAGGAATTAGGCCCACTTCCTCCTGGCCTAGTGATTAGTTGGGGCTAGAGCTTCTTAGAGAGAAATGAGGAAATGAGTGCCTCTGGATACAAAGGCCCCTGGCTCCACACCAGTTGAAGCCCTGTCTCTGTCTGCTCTCCTAGAAGATCTTCCTGCCAGATCAAATGTCCACTGGGGTTGTGCACTCACCTCTGGCTAGATTCCCAGAGATCCTTGGCAAGAGTGGGAAGCCCCACGATTCATTCATTCACCCCTTCCTTATGAACCATTGGATCTTGGAACTAGCCCTAGTGTTTGGGTACCCCATGGAGGGTTGCCAGGTTCCTCCCTCTTCAGCCTCAGTGTCTGTGCTGTGTCTCCATCCCCCTCTTGCCAATTTCTCTCTGAAGATCTATTCAAATTATGTTGGTTTATTCAAATTTTTGCTCTCTCTTTGTTGGAGCGGTACTTCCTGTCTGTCTCTAGTCATAGCCATCTTGTCCCTCCTTCTATGTTTTATGTTATAATTAGTCAAATTTATCAGTGAAGCCAGTTGATCATAACATTTTACCTGTGAAAACGCTTTTCATTAAACATTTCAATTTTTTCATAGATCCAAGACTATTCAGATTTTTTAATTATCTTCTGTATCATTTTGAGTAAGTTGAGTTTTTCTAAGAATGCTTTTTCACTAATGTGTAGCATCAAGTTGCTCATTATGTCTCTTTATTATATTATTAACATTTAGACTATATATAGTAATGTTCCTGCTTTTAATTCCTAATATTGATTTTGTATTTTTTAAATTCTTAATCAGCCTTAACAAAATTTTATAAATCCATTGTGTATCAGAGAAGCAACTTTTACTGATTTTGATTCTTTCTACTATGCTCTGATTGTTGTTATTTTTCTATCGTCACTATTGTAAACTTTATTTTCATTTCTATCTTTCCACTTGGTTTACTTTTCTCTTTTTAAATTACTGTCTTTCTATATTTTAATTCTATATTTTTCTGTATTTTTATTCTGTGTGTGTATTATTTTATCTTGAAATAATTATTGATTTACACACAATTTTGGGAAATAATAGAGGGAGGTTGCCCATACTCGTTACTCAGTTTATCCCAGTGCTAACATCTAACATAAAAATAGTAAAATATTACTATGAGAAAATTGACATTGGTATAGTACACCAACTTTATTAGTATTTTCTCGAATTTACTTGCATACGTATGCATATTTAGTTCTACACAAATTTGTTACATGTATAATCTATGTAACTGCCTGAGTTAAGATAGAGAACTATACAATCTTCACGAAGATTCTTTTTGATAGCCATGTCAATCTTTGCCTCTATCCCTTAGTCCTTAGTTCCTGGAAACCACTAATTTTCTCAGCATCTCTATAATTTTGTCAGTTCAAGAATGTTATATAAATGGAATTACACAGTACATAACTTTTTAAAATGGACTTTTGTCACTCGGTCAATGCCTTTGAGATTTATCAGGTCATTTTATATATTAATAGTCCTTTCCTTTCTATTACTAGTATTCTGTAGTATGGATGTAACAGAGTTGATTAATCATTCACCCACTGAAGGACACTTGAATTGTTTCCAGTATGGTGCTTTTATAATAAAATTACAATGAACGTTTGTACGTGGGTTTTAAAGTAAACATAAGTTTTCATTTTCCTGGAAAACATACTTGCTATGAACTGAATGTTTGTGTCCTCTCAAAGTTCATATTAGCACATGGAACATTTGAGAGGTAATCATGTTTAGGTCACATCATGAGAGTGGCATCTTGATCGTGGGCTTCACAGACCTCGGAACAATAAGATATAAATCCTTTTGTTTAAGCCACCAAGTCTCTGATATTTTGTTATGGCAGCCTAAGCTGACTGAAATAACGCCAAAAGTTGCAAAAATGCAACTGCTATGTCATATGGTAAGTTGTAAAAGAACCCCAACCTCAACCTCACACTCTATACAAAAATTAACCGAAAATTCATCATAGACTTAAATTTAAAAATGTTAAAGTATATATCTTTTTTAGGAAAACTATAGAGAAAATCTTTGGGAACTAAGATTTAGTGAAGAAATCTTGAACTTAACACCAAAAGAATGATTCTTAAAAGAAAATTAGGCTGGACGTGGTGGCTCACTCTTGTAATCCCCGCACTTTGGGAGGCCAAGGTAGGCAGATCACGAAGTCAGGAGATCGAGACCATTCTGGCTAACACAGTGAAACCCCATCTATACTAAACCCCATCTATACTAAAAATACAAAAACATTAGCCGGGTGTGGTGGCAGGTGCCTGTAGTCCCAGCTACCCAGGAGCTGAGGCAGGAGAATGGCATGAACCTAGGAGGCAGAGCTTGCAGTGAGCCGAGATCGTGCCACTGCACTCCAGCCTGGGTGACAGAGCAAGACTCCGTCTCAAAAAAAAAAAAAAAAAAAAAAAAAAAGAAAAAAGGAAAATTTGGACACTATCTAAATTAAAAACTTTTCTACTGCAAAAGCCTTGCCAAGAACAACAAGGTACAGACTGGGCAAAAATATGTAAAAAACACATAATTGGCAAAGGACTTGTACTTGTAATTTATTAAAGCATTATCAAAATTCAACAATAATCAAGCCAACTAGAAAACAAATTACAGAAACAGACATTTTAGTGGAAAAGTTATAAAAGTGGCAACAAAAACACATGTGAAAAGATATTTAATAGCATTTACCATTAGGTAAATAAAATGTAAACCACAGTGAGATACTACTGGATACCTATCAGAATGACAAAGTAGAAAACACGGATGACATCAAATGTTGACAAGGATGCAGAGCAACAGTATTGCTTATACACTAATGGAGGAAACAAAGTGGTACTCTTTAAAGTGTCACTCTTGAAAATAGTTTGGAGGCTTCTTATTCTATAGATTTTAAACAACATGAGATATTAATATCATTTATGGCTTAATATTCAGTTAATATCAATTTGTATTTACTCCTCTATTTACATTTTCAGTTGCATGGAATAATTTTCCTTCTGCCTGGAGACTTCATTTAGTATTCCTTAGTGCCTGTCAGCTGATGAAAAATTCTCTCATATTTTGAATTTATTTTCTTTAAATATATTTACTATCTTAATTTATTAAAGTTATTTTAAGCCGGGTGCAGTGGCTCATGCTGACGATCCCAGCACTTTGGGAGGCCGAGGCAGGTGGATCACGAGGTCAGGAGTTCAAGTTCAACCTGTCCAAGATGGTGAAACCCCGTCTCCACTAAAAATACAAAAAAAAAAAAAAAAAAAATTAGCTGGGCATGGTGGCAGGTGCCTGTAATCCCAGCTACTTGGGAAGCTGAGGCAGGGGACTTGCTTGAACCTGGGCAGCAGTGGTTGCAGTGAGCTGAGACAGAGCCACTGCACTCCAGCCTGGGTGATGGAGTGAGACTCTGTCACAAAAAAAAAAAAAAAAAAAAAAAGCTATGTTAAAGGATGTAGAGTCCTGAATTGGTAGTTGCTTTCTTTTATACTACTTTAAGTATCAAATCAGCTTTTAAAAACTATTTATTAGACAATTTCAGAAAATTCTCAGTCTCTCTAGCTCCCAGACAACATTTTTAGACACACTCTGGGCCAGAAGGAAACCCATTGCCTTGAAGGAATGGACCCAGTCCTGCTAGCATTTATCACCTGCTAACCTGAATAGCCCTTGGGCCCTGAATAATATCAGCAATACCCAGGTACCACATTAAGGGCTTTGGTGAGCTTCTGAGACTTTCTGGCTTCAGATAAGAGTCAGAACATTACCAGCCATGGTGGCTATGGGGCAAAATTCCTTCTGCTTGAGAAGAGCAGAGGGAAAAGTAAAAGGGACTTTGTGTTGCACTTTGAGTGCCAACAACACTGCCACAGGAGGGTATCACACCAAGCAGGCTCTTGGGGTTCTCAGTTTCAAGACTTGATACTTGGATGGAATTTCTGGACCTGCTATGGACCAGAGGGAAGCCCAGTACCCTGAAGGGTGAGTCCCAGGCCAGTCAACATTCCCTACAAGCTGACATAAGAGAGGCCTTGGGCCTTAAGGGAACATGGATGTAGTTTGGCAGTACTCCTCATGGCCAGGGAGATGGCAGTGGATATGGGGTAAGGCTTCTTTGCCTTTGGAAAAGGGAGAGAAGAGTAGGAAGAACTGCATCTTCTGGTTTGAGTGTCAGCTCAGCTGCAATACAATAGAACACCAGGTAAGTTTTTGACTACAGTCCCTGACTCCTGAAAAACACTTCTGGACCAACCTGAGGCCTGGGAGACCTTGTTGCCTTAAAGGGAAGAACATTGACTCGGTTGGCTTTGCCACCTAGGGCTGACTGTAGAGCCCCAGGGCCTTGAGCAAACATGGGCAGTAGCCAGGGAGTGGTTACAGCAGGCCTTGGGTGAGATCCAGGGCTGTATTGGCTTCGGATCTGACCCAGTGCAGTAATAGTGATGGTGACCACAGGGGTTCTTGTGTCCCTCCATCCCCAGCTTTAGGTGACTTAGAACAGAGATAGAGACTGTATGTTTGGGAGCAAGTAAGGAAAGAGAACAAGAGTATCTTCCTGGTAATCCAGATAATTCTCCAGGGTCTTGTCCATGACCTTCAAGGAGGTACCTCTATGAGTCTGCAAGAACCACAGCATTACTGGGCTTTGGGTGCCCTCTAAAGCAGAAATAGCTTAGATCACAACACCCAAGTCATTTCAAATATCTGGAAAGCCTTCAAAAGAATGAAGGCTACAAATAAGGCCATACAGAGATGACTACAATAAACACCTAACCCTTCAATGCTCAGACACTGAAGAACATGTACTAATATCAACACCATTGATGAAAAAATAACCTCAAAAAATGAACTAAATAAGACATCAGGGACCAATCTGGAGAAACAGAGATATGTGAAGTTTTTGGCAAAATAGCTGCATTGAAGAAACTCAAGGAAATTCAAGATAACACAAAGGAGGAATTCAGAATTCTATAAGATAAATTTAACAAGTAGATGGAAATAAATTTTAAAAAATAAACAGAAATTCTGGAGCTGAAAATGCAATTGGCATACTGTAGAATGCATCAGAGTCCTTTAATTGCAGAATGGATCAAGCAAAAGAAAGAATGAATGAGCTTGAGCTTGAAGACAGTCTATTTGAAAACAGACAGTCAGAGGAGACAAAAGGAAAAGAATAAAAAGCAATTAAGTATGCCTACGGGATTTAGAAAATCGCCCCAAATGGGCAAATCTAAGAGTTATTGAACTTAAAGAGTAGGTAGAGAAAGAGATAGATTTAGAAACTTTATTCAAGAAGTTAAAAAGAACTTCCCAAACCTAGAGAAGGATATCAATTCCAAGTACAAGAAGGTTGTAGAACAGGAAGTAGATTTAACACAAAGAAGACTACCTCAAAATCCCAAAGATCAAGGATAAAGAAAGGACCCTAAAAGCGGCAAGAGGAAAGAAACAAATGACATAATGGAGCTGCAATATGTCTGGCAGCAGACTTTTCAGTGGAAACCTTACAGGCCAGGAGAGAGTGGCATGACACATTTAAAGTACTGAAGAAATAAAGTTTTACCCTGGAATAGTATATCCAGTGAACATATCTTTCAAACATGAAGGAGAAATAAAGACTTTCCCAGACAAACAAAAGCTGAGGGATTTCATCAATACCAGACCAGTCCTACAAGAAATGCTAAAGGGAGTACTTTGATCGGAAAGAAAAAGAAGGAAAAGAAGACTGCAAAACAACCAGAAAACAAATAATAAAACTGCAAGAGTAAGTTTTTTTACTTATCATTAATAACTGATTGTAAGTGGACTAGAGTCTCCAACCAAGAGAAACAGACAGGCTGAATGGATAAAATAACAAGACTCATTGATCGTTTGCCCACAAGAAATACACTTCAACTATAAAGACACAAATAGACTGAAAATGCAGAGATTCAAAAAGATACTCCATGACAATGAAAATCAAAAAAGAGCAGGAGTCACTACACTTAGATAAAATAGAGTACAAGACAAAAACAATAAGAAGAGATGAAGAAGGTCACTATATAGTGGTAAAGGGTCAATTCAGCAAAAAGATATAACAATTTTAAATATATATGCACCCAAGACAGGAGCACCCAGATATATAAAGGAAATATTATTGGAGCTAAAGAGAGAGAGATAGGTCCCAATACAATAATAGCTGGAGACTTCAACACCCCACTTTCACCACTGGAAAGAACTTCCAGAAAGAATCAACAAAGAAATGTTGGACTTCATCTGCAGTACAGATCAAACAGATCTAATAGATATTTACAGAACATTTATCCAAGAGCTGCAAAATACACATTATTTTTCTCAGCATGTGGATTATTCTCAAGGAGACACTATATGTTAGGTCACAAAGTAAGTCTTAAGACTTTCAAATAAATTGAAATAATATCAAGCATCTTCTCTGACCAAAATGGAACAAAACTAGAAATTATTAAAAAAGGAATTTAGGATAATATACAAATACATGAAAATTAAACAATATGCTCCTGAATGTCCAGTGGGTCAATGAAGATATTAAGAAGTAAATTGAAAAATTTCTTGAAGCAAATAAGAATGGAAACATAACACACCAAAATGTATGGGATACAGCAAAAGCAGTAATAAGAGGAAAATTTATATGTATATGTGCTTACCTCAAAAAAGAGGAAAATTTTCAAATAAACGATGTAATGATGCATCTAAAAGCTATAGAAAAGCAAGAACAAACGAAGCTCAAAATTAGTAGAAGAAAGAAATAATAAAGATCAGAGGTGAAAAAAATGAAATTGACATGAAAAGAGAATACAAAAGATTAATGAAACAAAAAGTTGGTTTTTGAAAAGTTAAACAAAGGTGGCAAACTTTTAGTCAGACTAAAAAAAAGTGAGAAGATCCAAATAAACAAAATCAGGAAAAAGGAGACATTACAAATGTTACTGCAGAAATTCAAGGATTCTTAGGGACTATTGTGAGCAACTATATGCCAAAAAATTGGAAAATCTAGAAGAAATGGACAAATTCCTAGATATATACGGCCTACCAAGATTGAATCAGGAAAAAAAAAATCTAACACCTGAACAGACCAGTAACAAGTAATGTGATCAAAGCTATGATAAAAAGTCTTCCAGTAAAGAAAAGCCCAGGACCTGATGGCTTCATTGCTATATTCTACCAAACATTTTAAAAATATCTAATACTAATACAATTCAAACTATTCCAAAAAATAGAGAAGGAGGGAATACTTCCAAACTCATTTTATGAGGCCCATATTACCCTGATACTAAAACCAGACAAAGACACATGAATAAAAGAAATCTACAGGGCAGTAACACTGATGAATATTGATGCAGAAATCCTCAACAAAGTTCTAGCAAACAAAATTAAACAAATGTATTAGAAAGATGATCCATCATGAGCAAGTGGGATTTATCCCTGGGATGCACGGGTGATTAAACACGCACAAATCAGTCAGCATGATACATCATATCAACAGAATGAAGGATAAAAGCCATATGATGCATCTAAAATATCTAGAAAAGCAAAAGCAAAGCTCAAAATCAACTATACACCGTATCAACAGAATAAAGGATAAAAACCATATGATCATTTTAATTGATGATGAAAAAGTATTTGATAAAATTCAACATAACTTCATGAAAAAACCCTCAAGAACCTGGGGATAGAAGGAACATACCTCAACATAATGAAAGTCACATACAACAGACCCACCAGTAGTACCACAATGAATGACTAAAAACTTAAAAAGCCTTTTCTCTAAGATCTAGAACATGACAAGGATGTCCATGCCATCAGTGTTACTCAACATACTACTGGAAGTTCTAGCTGGAACAATCAGAAAAGAGAATGAAATAAAGGGCATCCAAATTGGAAAGAAAAAAGTCAAATTATCCTTGCTTGCAAATGATATGGTCTTATATTTAGAAAAACCTAAAGACTCCACAAGAAAAACTATAAGAATTGATAGACAAATTCAGTAAAGTTTATGGATGCAAAATCAACATACAAAAATCAGTACCATTTCTATATGTTAACAATAAACAACGTGAAAAAGAAATAAAAAAGTAATCTCATTTACAATGGCCATACATATAACTAAACAGCTAGGAATTGACCAAAGAAGTGAAAGATCTCTATAATGGAAAGTATAAAACACTAATAAGGGAAACTGAAGAGGGAACCAAAAATGGAAAAATATTTTATATTCATGGATTGGAAGAATTAACATTGTTAAATATTCATAATACCCAAAGCAATCTTTGGGATTCGATGCAATGTCTATCAAAATATCAATGGCATTCTTTAGAAAAATAGAAAAATAATCCTAAAATGTATATGGAACCTCAAAAGACCCAGAATAATCAAAGATATCCTAAGGAAAAACAACAAAACTTGAAGAACTGTAACGGTAAAAGTTCTTGCATTAGCCATGCCAAAGAATTGGTGTGGCGGCTGCCTGTGGTGAGTGATGGAGACACAGACTAAGAGAAAAGAAGCTGTAGGCTTTATTGAGCAGAGTGACAGTACAAAGCTTCTACAGCGTGGAAGGGGTCCTGAGCGGGTAGCTACTGTTGGTTTTGGGTGATTAACTTTTAAACTCTTTAAAGCAGAAATACGTGCAGCGGGAAGATGTTACTAGAGCAAGAAACAAAGGCAGTAAACTATTTTGTGACATGTCTTAGATTTTGAGGAAAACTGGAATTGCAACTTACTTTTCATTTACTTTATGACTTTGCAGCAGCATGGCAAAGGAGACAGGATCTTACAGAACTTTACAAAGTATGTTTACAAGGAATTGGAATCGGGAGCATGGATAAGTTCTGCTGGTCACAGAGAAATGGGCATTTAACATTCTTTTTAGTTTCAGGGGAGAGGGAAGGGAGAGAGGGAGAGAGGACACAGGGATGCTTAGAGCAAGATGTTTGCTGTTTATAGCTTTCTTGGGGAAGAAAACACATGCACAAATCCTGGTGTTAGGAATATTTTAAGCATATATCTTTAATATTATTTATCCAGGACCGAAGGAAATCTTCATGCAGGAAATGAGCGGGTTTCACAGTTTTCTGAGCCCTAGGAAGCCCGGCTAGCACCTCCTCTCATTCCCTGCTCTAAACAGAACACCTTAACCGCTGTTGGGAACTGGGTGGAGGTCATTCTGGCTACTTCCTGCTGGTTAGGGGCAAAGAAGGGGCCTTGCAGTTGTGGTGTCTTTCAGAGGGGAACTTTCTAGGCTAGTGAAGGACCCTTGGGTCAATCCAGGGGTCCTCAGTAGAAGCCGTGAGTTGAGCTCATTTGAGGTTCCATTTGTAAGACTATTTGTAGCTTGATGGCCTCGATCTTGGAGGAAACAAATTTGACAAGGAGGTTAAAAATGCAAGGCCTAAAGGCGAATAATAGTAGGATGGCTGTTACACAGCCTAGAAAGGGAGGAGCTAAGGAATCTATTGGTTAAACATATTCTAGGGTCTTGAGTGGTTAAGCTCCTTTTTTTTTTTTTTTTTTTTTTTTACTTTTTATCCATTTTCTTATTTCTTTGACCTTTTTAGTAATGATTTCTGACTGGTTAATGAAATAGCAACATGAACTGGGAGTTCATGGGTACAGCAGGATATAAAGGAATTACTGCCTTATTGATGATTCTGAGGTCTTGCACTAGTCTCTACTGACTATTTGGTTTTTGGATTCTTAGGATTGGGGTGTTGCAAGGACTGCTACATTTTTTTACTACCTTGAGCTTTTAAATGTCTAACAATATCTTGTAATACTTCGTGAGCTTCAGGCCTTAAGGGATATTGCCTTTGAAAGGAAAAGTGCTGAGGTCTTTTAGCCTGATTTGAACTGGATGGGCATTCTTTGCCTTTCTAAATTGTCCTTTTAAGGCCTAGACTTCAGAGTTGATTCTCTTTTTAAGTAGGGGATAATAAATGGGTAATTTATTCCTTATATTTATGTAGCTAATAGCCTCAGCTTTGGCTAATATGTTCTTTCTTAATAAGGATGTGGGACTTTGGGGAACAACAAGAAAGGCACATGAAAAGAGCAAAGTCTCTTAATTGCAGCTGAGGAGGCAAGAGAAACATCTAGTTACAGGCTGTCTTAAGAGTCCTCAGACAGTAACAGACTTTGAGGACAGTCATTTGGGGCAGGAGATTAAAACTGAGAAGGCCGTGCTAGTGTTCAGGAGGAAGTACGCTTCTTGGCCTTTAATGGTCAAACTTATCTGGGTCTCTGTGGGGATGATGGCATGAGCTGGCGCTTGCCTTGGGCACCTTTAATCCTGTTGCTGAATCATCTGATTGGGTGCTTCTGGCCTAGAGGGCCTTTGTCTTTTGGTGCGGTGTGCCTTCTAGTGATTGCCTTGGCATATTGGACATGCGCGAGTGGGCAGTTTGTTTCTGGTTGGACAATCTTTCTTAAAGTCTCCTTGCAAACCACACTGATAACAAGCCTTACTAGGCAATTGGCCTGCCCCTCTCTTGGTTCCCTCTGAGCCACCAAGGTCGGCCTCTCTGAGGGCCATGACTAAGGCTGCAGGCTTTCTCTTATCTCGCTTTTCCTTTTTAGCCTGTTCTTGGTCCTTGTTATAGAACACCGAGGTTGCCAGGTTTAATAATGTCTCCAAAGTTTGTTCTGGGCTTAAAGCAGACTTTTCTCCTAATGTCAGCTGCTGATTGGGTGATAAATTTATTCTTTAAAATAAGTTGGCCTTTTACGGAATCTGGAGTTAGGGAGGTGTACTGTCTTAGGGCCTCCTTTAGCCTTCCTAGAAAAGTGGAGGGGTTTTCTTTTTTCCTTGCATAATTGTGGATAGCTTTGAGTAGTTCATAGGCTTTTTCTTAGTCTTTCCCAATCTTTCTAAAATGAAAGTTAGCAAATGCCTCCGGCTCTAATCTCTATGATGTGAGTCAGTATCCTCATGGGGATCTACAGTGGGGACTGCCTGTTGCCCTGTGGGGAATTTTTCCTTTTCCTCTAGGGCCATTCCATCGTTTACCTGACTAAGGTACTACAGATCTTTAAATTGCTGGGCTGCTGCTAAAGCTGCTTTTTTTTTTTTTTTTAAGTAGGACTTAAGGTCTGATCACAAAGTAACATGATATCTCTCTATGTTAGATTAAAGGACTGCATTAATCCTTGCAGGATATCTGTATAGTTATCAGAATCATCTGAGAATTTCTTTAAATCTGCCTTTATTTGTTTTAAATCTGAGAGTGAGAAGGGGGCATGCACATGAATGGGCTTAAATTCTCCTCCTACTGTTCATAAGGAACATACTTTTGGTGCCTGGCTTGTGGAGTTTATGTTCTCTTTCCAGTGTGTCTTTAACACTTTGGTGGGGCGGGATGGAGGAGAGTCAGTGGGGGAGGAGAGTGCAGCTGAGGGAAGAGGTCCTGAGTATGGAGGCAATTGTGGGCCTCTGTCATTTGGGCAAAACTTGCAGGCTTGGCACAGGGCAGTATTGTTACGAAGGGTAAAGAAAGCCTGTACATAAGGGACTTTATTTACCTTTCTGTTTACAGAAAAGATCTAGTTGTAGAAGGGTGTTATAATTAATACTTCCTTTAGAGGGCAAGTTTCTCTATTTTGTAAGGAATACTGTGGCCAGACAGTGGTATGGAAGAAAATCAGCAGCTTTTTTTGAAGGTTTCAGGGTCGATTTTGTCCCAGTTATTCAGGATACATCTTAAAGGGGTGTCCGGTTTTGAACGTGTGGTGCCTATCTGGAATTTTAAACACAGGGATGCCCACAACCCTGGTTTGTCCTGGGACTCGTTTTCCTCTAGGGTGTCCTCCAAGGTTCAGGTCTAATTGTGCTCAAAGCTCATGGCCGCTTTTCCTGAGCTCTCCATCTAACGGATTTAACCATGCTTACCAGCGGATGGAAACTTCCCTTGCCCCTGCCATGTGCCTATTGACCACTAAACGGGGCACAAGGACTGTTGGATTTATTGTGGTTCTATTACAAATGCATCCTACCTGTTCTAGGGAGGCAAGGCCTGGGTTGGGGGCACCACTGATGCTTGCATACTAAGGCCTAATTTATGTGGGCCTGGCCATAAAACTGTCCTTCAAGGAGAAATCTCTGAATTAGTGACAGGAGGCATAGTAAACTTAAAGGGGGTGGTGGGTGTCCTCTAGGCCAGGGCTGAGAGAACAGCTGCTGTACTCTAGCCTTTTGTCCTCACTTGCGATTAAAGCAGTAAGCCCCTCTCTCAAGGCAGTACTAGTATCCTGTGTCCTAACTGACTATATTTTCTTCCTTCCAGTACTAATTACTGAATGATTGAAACAACAATTTAATGGCTCTAAGAGCTGTACTTATGCACCACAGATTGTACTTGAGAGGCCCCAAGGAAGGGGAAAGTCTATCTGGGGAACAGTGGAGGAAATGCCTTAAGGCTTCTACTATCCGCAAGAAAATTATAGACCTGTCTTTAAATTGTCCTGATGTAAGGGACCATACACTATGGTGGGGAACTGGCCCTTCAAAATAGCCATCAAATGGCAACACTTGCCTAAACCTTGGAGGGCACTGTGAACAGGGATCTTCTGGGTGTCACCTCAAGAATTTAAGACTTCTAAATAGGGAATCTTGATCCCGCCTAAAGGGAAGAATCTTGCTTATCAGATGAGAAAAGAAGTCTAGCTGGTGGACATTTGGACCTAGGAGGCAGGGGTCAGAAGATGTGGCTGTCTTATGCTCAGCAACCCCTGCAGGGGGAGCCTCTGGTGGGGCCATGGTCTCAACCAGGATCTCTGGGAGACTAAGACATCCGGTGAGCACTGCGGGGTGTACTTCACCGTGGAAAGTGAAAGAGTTAGAACTGAGTCCAGGCTAACTAATGCTCCTAACCCCGAAGGGTAGGGGGTTGTTAGAGAGCCCTTTTCCAGACAGCGTGACACCTGTGTCTTTAGTCCGGTGGCCTCGTTAATCACCTTTAAGTGGCCTTAATACAGGTGCCTGGTATTTAGCCTCTTAATTCCAAGGAAGCAGGACAGAATAGCAAGCGAAAGAGGTCCGATCATACTCACTGTGTGACAACCTAGACGCCTTTCCTGGATCTCCTGGCTGGCTTGCCAAAATGTAACGCTAAAGTTTCTTGCCTTAGCTGTGCCAAAGAATTGGTGTGGTGGCTGCTTGGGGCGAGTGATGGAGACACAGACTAAAAGGAAAAAAAGCTGTAGGCTTCATTGAGCAGTGACAGTACAAAGCTTCTACAGCGTGGATGGGGTCTTTAGTGGGTAGCCACTGTTGGTTTTGGGTGATTGCCTTTTAAACTCTTTAAGGCGGAAAATACATGTGGCAGGAAGATGTTACTAGAGTGAGAAACAAAGGCAGTAAATTATTTTGTGACATGTCTTAGATTTTGAGGAAAACTGGAATTGCTACTTAGGTTTTATCTACTTTATGACCTTGCAGCAGCATGGCAAAGGAGACAGGATCTCACAGGACTTTACAAAGTATGTTTCAGATGAATTGGAATTGGGAGCATAGATAAGGTATGCTGGAAAAAGGGGCATTTAACATTATTTTTAGTTTCAGGAGAGGGGGAAGGGAGAGAGGGAGAGAGGACACAGGGAAACTGACAGCAAAATTTTTGCTGTTTATAGCTTTCTTGAGAAAGAAAACACATGCACAATTCCTAGTGTTAGGAATATTTTAAGCATTTATCTTTAATATTATTTATCCAGGACCGAAAGAAGTCCTGATGCAAGAAATAAGTAAGTTTCACAGCTTTCTAAACCCTACTTGACCCAGGAAGCCCGGCTAGCACCTCCTCTCAGAATCACATTCTGGAACAGTACAGAGAACCTAGAAACAAACGCACACACTTACAGTGAACTCATTTTTGCCAAAGGTGCCAAGAACATAAACTAGGGAAAGGACAGGCTTTTCAATAAATGGTGCTGAAAAATACTGATAGCCATATACAAAAGAATGACACTAGACCCCAGTCTCTCACTATCTATGAAAAATCAAATCAAAATGGATTAAAGACTTAAATCTAAGACCTCAAACTATGAAACTTCTACAAGAAAACATTGAAGAAACTCTCTAGCACATTGGTCTGGACAAGGACTTCTTGAGCAGTTCCCCACAAGCACAGGCAACCAAAACAAGAATGGGCAAATGGGATCACATCAAGTTAAAAAATGACTGTATAGCAAAGGATACAATCAACAAAGTAAAGAGACAATGCACAGAATGGGAGAAGATATTGGCGATCTACCCATCTGACAAGGGATTAATAACCAGAATATATAAGGAGCTTAAACAACTCTATAGGAAAAAATCTAATTATCCAATTAAAAAATGGGCAAAAGATTTGAATGGACATTTCTCAAAATAAGACATAAAAATGGCAAAGAGGCATATGAAAAGGTGCTAAACATTACTGGATCATCTGAGAAATGCAAATCAAACACAGTGAGATATCACCTCACCCTTGTTAAAATGGCTTATATCCAAAAGACAGGCAATAACAAATGCAGGCGAGGATGTGGAGAAAATGGAACCCTGTACATTGTCGATGGAAATATAAACTAGTACAACCACTAGGGAGAACAGTTTGGAGGTTCCTCAAAACACTAAAAATTAAGCTCCCATATGATTCAGCAATCCCACTACTGGATATATACCCCAAAGAAAGGAAATCAGTATATCAAAGAGATAACTGCACTGCTGTTTGCTGCAGCACTGTTTACAATGGCCAGGATTTGAAAGCAGCGAACATGTCCATCAACAGTTAAATGAATCAAGAAAATGTAGTATATGTACACACAATGGAGTACTATTTAGTCATAAAAAAGAATGAGATCCAGCCATTTGCAACAACAGGGATGGAACTGGAGATGTTAAGTGAAGTAAACCAGGCACAGAAAGACAAACCCATGCTCTCACTCATTTGTGGGATATGAAAATCAAAACAATTGAACTCATGTACATATTAATAGAGAGTAGAAGAACAGTTACCAGAGGCTGGGGAAAGTAGTAGGGGGTTGGAGGGGAAGTGGGGATGGTTAAAGGGTACCAAAGAAAAAAAGTTAGAAAGAATGAATAAGACCTGATATTCGATAGCACAATAGGGTGAATATAATCAATAATAGCTTACTTGTACATTCTAAAATAAAGAGTGTAATTGGATTGTTTGTAACTCAAAGGGCATATGCTTGGGGGAATGGATACTGCAATCTCCATATATGTGTATTTCACATTTCTTGTCTGCATCAAAAAATCTCATGTACACTATAAATATACACATCTGTGTACCCACATACATTTTAAAAAACAATTTAATTAAAAAAATAATAATTCTCAGTCTTTTCTTTAAATATTGCCTGCTTCTCTCCCGGTCCTCTCTTCTAGGACTCCATTTGCGTATGTGTTAAATATTTTCACGCATATGCTGCATATACTCTTTTTTTTTTTGAGACAGAGTCTCGCTCTGTTGCCCAGGCTGTAGTGCAGTGGTGCGATCTCAGATCACTGCAAGCTCTGCCTCCCAGGTTCACGCCATTCTCCTGCCTCAACCTCCTGAGTAGCTGGGACTACAGGCACCTGCCACCACACCTGGCTAATTTTTTGTATTTTTTAGTAGAGACAGGGTTTCACCGTGTTAGCCAGGTTGGTCTTGATCTCCTGACCTCATGATCCACCCGCCTCGGCCTCCCAAAGTGCTGGGATTACAGGTGTGAGCCACTGTGCCTGGCCTGCATAGACTCTTTTATTTGTTCTGTATTTCTTTGTTTCATTATGCTTGTGATATTTTGTTTTTACATATTTTATACTATATCTAATCTGCTATTGAAGCCATTTATCCTGTTTTAATTTCAGCTACTATATTTTTTATTTCTAGATTTTGTTTGATATTTCTAGTGTTTCCATTTCTCCCCCAGTTCTCTATCTTGCTATTTAATTATTTGAACATTTAATTTTAAATACTCTCTCAGATAACTTAAATATCTTGCCCTACTCCGGGTCCTCTCCTATTATATAAGTTTTCTCTTAATTTTTATTGAAAGTTTATCTAGTTTTTAACTTATTTTCTGTGTACTTCAATGAACAGAAGATACTGTAGATTGAAAGTTTTAGAGGTAATTTAAGGCTGTGTAGAATTTAATCTTCTCTTCCTTTTAGGAAGACATGAAATTTTGATTTTCCTTTTCTTTTCTTTCCTTTTTCTCTTTCTTTCTTTCTTTCAAATTGGCCAGGCTGGTCTCAAACTCCTGACATCTGATGATCCACATACCTTGGCCTCCAAAAGTACTGGGATTAGAGGCCTGAGCCACCACGCCTGGCCAATTTTTCTTTTGACATATGTCAAACTTCTGCTCAGGTTCTAATCCTGTAAACTGACCTTCAAACAATAACTTTTGTTGAATCTTCTCCATATTTTCTAGTTGTTCTCAGTAAGAAGTTTGGTTCAAAATGATATACTTCACAATCACTAGAAGAAGATACCAAGAACAGCTTGTTCTGAGTATTCTTGCTATGTTTCATCAGTGACAGCCTTTATGAATCTCATCTCTCCTCCCCAGTCTATTTCACAATTAACCTATAAGCATGTGATGAAGACTTTGCCAGTCAGACTTGTCCACGTGAGACCTTAATTTGGAAATCCACATTATGAAATAAAACACCGTAATGTACTCATTTTGCTGGAGAAAGGCAACATAGTAAGCTGTTTTCTCCAGTGCTCACAGAGTAACCCCAATAGTAATGGTTTCTTCAGACACCATTTTTTTAGATATTGCTCCTGGAAGCTTTGGCTTGAGTCTACTTCCAGGTTTCCAAATGATCCTGTGAGCTACACAAAGCCGTTTAATTAACTCTTGACTAATTAATCAGCGAAAATTTTGTTTTGCGATTTCAAATAAAAACCTATGTTGATAGAATAGCAGCTAGTCTTAGAGTTTTATTAAGCTTTTTCTTCTTGAAATGTCTGTTTTCTATCCATGCTTCTCTAAACTGACCACTCCGCATCTTAGACAAGGCTCACCAGGATTTCAGACCTGGGCCTGTGTGATGCTCGTTTAATGATCTCCCAATCTATTGGTTTATTTCTCCAGTATGTACCATGATCAGTTTTATGGCATTTAATAGTACTTTGATCAAGTTATTCCACCTCTTAAAAACTGTTAGTGGCTACTTGGTGAAAACAATAATGACCACATTTACTACTTATGAGATGATTTTTTTCTCCTGATGCTAAAATCTTCACTGTTTCCAGTACTTTCATGTTATCTGTTTGCCTGTTTTGTTTTTTTGTTTTTTACTCCCCGTATATGCTTCTGGATTTAATTAAGATGTTTGCTACAACTTTCTTCAGGCACACACTATTTTCTTCTCCCCTTGGTCTCATGTTTGCCCTGAATTCTATGAGCTCACTAATTTCTTCTCTTTTTCTCCATAAGCTTACTGATATCTTCCCTTCTCTCCAATCACTATTCCAATATTCAGACTTTTAAAAATGGGAACCTAATTATCAACACATCTAAAATTTATATTATTGTTTTATGTAGTCTAAGACAAGGAATATTAACATCACATCAAATGTTTAGAAATGCTAGAAAATGACAATGAACTTAGCTTAATCCTTTCTTATTATTTTTACTATAAAATATTGTTAAATACAAGTTTATTATTTATCTATTATTTACTTATGTGTTAAAAGACATAAAATTAATACTATGGAAGTAGGATTTATGGGAGAAAGCATTTATTTATAAGAAAATATAGATAATTATGAAAAACAAATAAATTATACATGTTTTATTTCTATTTACTTTCAAATGATTTAGACTTTCTCCATTTAGATTGCTAGCTGCTTTAGTAAAATGCTGTAAATTGGATACTATGTACAACAGAAATTTATTTCTCATAGTTCTAAAGGCCAGGAGGTCCAAGATCAAGGTGCCTGCAAATTTGGATTCTAGTGACAGCCCACTTTCTGGTTCAAAAAGGGCACTTTCTTGCTGTGTAGAAACATGGTAAAGAGATAAGGAAGCCTTTTGGGGCCTCTTTTACAAAGGAATTCATCCTATTCATGAGAATTTCACCTTCATGGTCTGGGCATTTTTCAAGAGTCTCCCTGCTTCCTAATACAATCACCTCTGGGGTTAGGATTTCAACATAAAAATTTAAGGAGGATACAAACATTAAAACGATAGCAAGTAAGTTCTACTCTTTCCATGAGTTCCTTAATACCACTCTTTCTTTCTTGTTCTCTACCTTCTCTAAATTTTTAACATAACGCTTGTGTTAATACTACAAAATTTAGCACTTGGTTATTTATTATCTTCTTTGTTGTTGCTTCACATGTGATATCACTAGATTAATCATTTCAGGGCATAGACAACAAGCTGTATTTCCTCAGTAACCCTAAAAGAACTTGAGTTTGCTAATTTCAAAAATTGTGATAAAGCTAGTTAAGGAAATTCCCTTAAGCGAATATCAATATTCTTAAAGTGAAGTATTAAAATTTTTTTTAAATTACTCAGTTATCACCTTAGGACCCTCAGGAAAGTGGATATGACAAATGAGTAAACAGTGTTTGAACAGAAAGAGAAAGGATATATTAAGGAAAATGATTAAAGATCACCACTTGTTCTCTCCTGTGAGAGTGTTTGGATTAGTGGCAAACATTTAAACAGACAGAGACAGCTTAAGGTGGTAAGAACAATGCAAGAAAATTCAGAATACATCATAAGGTACATCAACTAAATGACACAGAAAGGAAAATTCCGATGAGATGAACAGGGCTGTAGAAGGCATACGAAAAACAGAATTGAGAGGAAATTTTACAAAGAGATACTGAAACAAAATAAAGGTCAAGCACCAAATGTCTTACCAATAGACACACTATGAATGGAGATGAAAAAACACTAACAACAATACAAGTTCAATGTGGCCTCAAAGGCAAAGAGCTAAACAGAAATAAAGCAATGGAAATCACACATGATATTCTTATTTTGTATATTACTGAATAAGGATAGTCAAGGAACAATGAGAAAATATGTCAATGTTCCACTATTAACAAAAGACTACGACTTTGCACTTCAAATAATCACAAATGAAAATATACAGTGAGAATAAGTGTTTCTGATAAAATAAATTAGCTTCTTAATTTAGCAATAAAACAAAAGTTTAAAGATTTCAAGAGTGAGGTTTTAGAGTAAAACTATAGAGTATATATTTTTATTTACTTAAAATAGAGATCTCGACTATTAATGGCTTTCAAAAGTATTAAAAACATTTTTCCAATAATAATATATTACAACATAAGCAATTCTATTTATAGGAAATTTTTTAAAATTAAGATATTCTTTTTTCCATTTATAGATTTTCTAGGACATCTGTAATTTCCCTTTGAGAATAACTTTACTGCTTACAAAAAGGTTTTTTGAGTAGATTATTATTTTACTTACACAAATGCAAAATGTTAATATGTTACAGCTACTCTATCTGTAGTAGCTTCAACTTAAAAAAATGTGTGCCCTCTGAATCTAAAATAAAAGTTGAAATTATTTTTTTTAAAAAGGAAGCTTTAAAAATGTCATTTTGCAGCAGTCCACTAGATGTCACTCAAGATAAGGTTCCCCCTCTAACAGCCCCAACTTCCCTTTATCTTTTAAAAAAATAATGAAGTAAACTGTTAATTAACTATTAGCTCATTATTCTTATTTGACAGATATAATATATGGGTTTGTATTAATTCAAATTTTGTTATTTCCCACTGAAGCTTCAGGTGCATGTCTGTTGCATATAAAGAAAACTATGAAACTTTAGGATTAATAATAATTTTGGTTTATATGAAGTACAGGAAATACTAGAGAAAAAATAAGATGGATGTCTTTATTAGAGTGAAAGTTCTGTGAACAAAGCAATTATCTGGAGCATAGCCTTTAATTTCCAGTTAGGTCTGTGCAATTAATAGAAATCAGTTTAAAAAATCAGTCTTACCCATTGTTTTGTATTGATGGGCAAGTTTTATTGATGAGTGACTCATAATGTCATATTTGAGCTAGAGCTTGTTTATGTTTTTCAATAGAGATTATCCTAGCAAGATATTTTCTATCGAGAGGAAATTACAGAATTGGTGTAGATTGATACCCTTTTCATAAAAAACTTATAAAATCATCTGCTTAACATTGTACAAGGTCTCCACTTTCTGGTTTCATAGCAGAACTCGTTACTTGTTCCTCAAGAAGTTTGGGGAGGCATGCTTACAATCTGACATATTGGTATGCAACAGAGAGGACTTAAGTAATAATCAACCGTGCCTACTTTGTCTCTTTAAAATAAATTGCATATCACTTTTTAAAATTGTAGCTTGCAAAAACTTTTCTTTTTTTTCTTTTATACTTTAAGTTCTAGGGTACCTGTGCACAACGTGCAGGTTTGTTACATAGGTATACATGTGCCATGTTGGTTTGCTGCACCCATCAACTCGTCCTTTACATAAGGTATTTCTCTTATCCCTCCCCCAGCTCCCATCCCCCGACAGGCCCTGATGTGTGATGTTTCCTGCCCTGTGTCCATATGTTCTCATTGTTCAACTCCCACCTATGAGTGAGAACATAAGGTGTCTGGTTTTCTGTCCTTGTGTTAGTTTGCTGAGAATGATGGCTTCCAGCTTCATCCATGTCCCTGCAAAGGACATGAACTAATCCTTTTTTGTGGCTGCACAGTATTCCATGGTGTATATGTGCCACATTTTCTTAATCCAGTCTGTCACTGATGGACATTTGGGTTGGTTCCAAGTCTTTGCTATTGTGAATAGTGCTGCAATAAACATGTGTGTGCATGTGTCTTTATAGTAGCCTGATTTATAATCCTTTGGATATATACCCAGTAATGCGATCACTGGGTCAAATGGTATTTCTAGTTCTAGATCCTTGAGGAATCACCACACTGTCTTCCACGATGGTTGAACTAATTTACACTCCCACCAACAGTGTAAAAGTGTTCCTATTTTTCCAAATCCTCTCCAGCATCTGTTGTTTCCTGACTTTTTAATGATCATCATTCTAACTGGCATGAGATGGTATCTCATTGTGGTTTTGATTTGCATTTCTCTAATGACCAGTGATGATGAGCAATTTTTTATATGTCTGTTGGCTGCATGTCTTCTTTTGAGAAGTGTCTTTTCATATCCTTTGCCCACTTTTTGATAGAGTTGTTTTTTTTTTCTTGTAAATTTCTTTAAGTTCTTTGTAGATTCTGGATATTAGTTCTTTGTCAGATGGGTGGATTGCAAAAATTTTCTCCCATTCTGTAGGTTGCCTGTTCACTCTGATGATAGTTTCTTTTGCTGTGAAGAAACTCTTTAGTTTAATTGGATCCCATTTGTCTATTTTGATGTTTGTTGCCATTGCTTTTGGTGTTTAGTCAGGAAGTTCTTGCCCATGCCTATGTCCTAAATGGTATTGCTTAGGTTTTCTTCTAGGGTTTTTATGGTTTGAGGTCTTACATTTAAGTCTTTAATCCATCTTGAGTTAATTTTTGTATAAGGTGTAAGGAGGGGATACAGTTTCAGCTTTCTACATATGGCTAGCCAGTTTTCCCAGCATCATTTATTAAATAAAGAATCCTTTACCCATTTCTTGTATTTGTCAGGTTTGTCAAAGATCAGATGGTTGTAGATCTGTAGTGTTATTTCTGAGGCTTCTGTTCTGTTTCATTGGTCTACATATCTGTTTTCGTGCCAGTACTATGCTGTTTTGGTTATTGTAGCCTTGTAGTATAGTTTGAAGTCAGGTAGCGTGATGCCTCCAGCTTTGTTCTTTTTGCTTAGGATTGTGTTGGCTCTGCAGGTTCTTTTTGGGTTCCATATGAACTTTAAAGTAGTTTTTTCCAATTCTGTGAAGAAAGTCATTGGTAGCTTGATGGGGATGGCATTGAATCTATAAATTACTTTGGACAGAGTGACAATTTTCACCATATTGATTCTTACTATCCATGAGCATGGAATGTCCTTCCATTTGTTTGTGTCCTCTTTTATTACACTGAGCAGTGGTTTGTAGTTCTCCTTGAAGAGGTCCTTCACATCCCTTGTAAGTTGGATTCCTAGGTATGTTATTCTCTTTTTAGCAATTGAATGTGAGTTCATTCATGATTTTGCTCTGTTTGTCTGTTATTGGTGTATAAAAATGCTTGTGACTTTTGCATATTGATTTTGTATCCTGAGACTTTCCTGAAGTTGCTTATCAACTTATGGAGATTTTGGGCTGAGATGATGGGGTTTTCTAAATATACAATTATGTCATCTGCAAACAGGGACAATTTGACTTCCTCTTTTCCTTATTGAATGTGCTTTATTTCTTTCTCTTGCCTGATTACCCTAGCCAGAACTTACAACACTATGTTGAATAGGAGTGGTGAGAGAGGGCAGCCTCGTCTTGTGCCAGTTTTCAAAGGGGATGCTTCCAGTTTTTGCCCATTCAGTATGATATTGGCTGTGGGTTTGTCCTAAATAGCTCTTATCATTTTGAGATACATTCCATCAATACTTAGTTTATTGAGAATTTTTAGCATGAAGGGTTGTTGAATTTTGTTGAAGGTGTTTTCTGCATCTATTGAGATAATCGTGTGGTTTTTATCTTTTGTTCTGTTTATGTTTACATTTTTGATTACATTTATTGATTTGCATATGTTGAACCAGCCTTGCATCCCAGGGATGAAGCTGTCTTGATTGTGGTGGATAAGCTTTTTGATATGCTGCTGGATTCAGTTTGTCAGTATTTTATTGAGGATTTTCACATCAATGTCCATCAGGGATTTTTGTTGTGTCTCTGCCAGGCTTTGTTATCAGGATGATACTGGCCTCAGAAAATGAGTGAGGGAGGATTTCCTCTTTTTCCATTGATTGGAATAATTTCAGAAGGAATGGTACCAGCTCCTCTTTGTACCTCTGGAAGAATTCGGCTGTGAATCCGTGTGGTACTGGACTTTTTTTGGTTGGTAAGCTATTAAATATTACCTCAATGTCAGAACCTGTTATTGGTCTATTCAGAGATTCAACTTCCTCCTGGTTAAGTCTCGTAGGGCATATGTGTCCATGAATTTATCCATTTCTTCTAGATTTTCTAGTTTATTTGCATAAAGGTGTTTATAGTATCCTCTGATGGTAATTTGTATTTCTGTGGGATGAGTGGAGATGTCTCCTTTATGATTTTTTATTGTGTCTCTTTGATTCTTCTCTCTTTTCTTCTTTATTAGTCTTGCTAGTGGTCTGTTTTGTTGATCTTTTCAAAAAATCAGCTCCTGGATTCATTGATTTTTTGGAGGTTTTTTTCTTTCTTGATTTCCTTTAGTTCTACTCTGATCTTAGTTATTTCTTGACTTCTGCTAGTTTTCGAATTTGTTTGCTCTTGCTTCTCTAGTTCTTTTAATTGTGATGTTAGGGTGTCAATTTTAGATCTTTCCTGCTTTCTCTTGTGGGCATTTAGTGCTATAAATTTCCCTCTACACACTGCTATAAATGTGTCCCAGAGATTCCGGTATGTTGTGTCTTTGTTCTCATTGGTTTCAAAGAACATCTTTATTTCTGCCTTCATTTCATTATGTACCCAGTAGTCATTCAGGAGCAGCTTGTTCAGTTTCCATGTAGTTGTGTGGTTTTGAGTGAGCTTCTTAATCCTGAGTTCTAATTTGATTGCACTGTGATCTGAGAGACTGCTTGTTGTGATTTCTGTTCTTTCACACTTGCTGAGGAATGTTTTACTTCCAATTATGTGGACAATTTTAGAATAAGTGCAATGTGGTGCTGAGAAGAATGTATATTCTGTTGATTTGGGGTGGGGAGTTCTGTAGATGTCTATCAGGTCCACTTGTTGCAGAGCTGAGTTCAAGTCCTGTATATCCTTGTTAACCTTCTGTTTGTTGACCTTCTGTTTGTTGATCTAATATTGACAGTGGGGTGTTGAAATCTCCCATTATTGTGTGGGAGTCTAAGTCTCTTTCTAGGTCTCTAAGGACTTCCTTTACGAATCTGGGTGCTCCTGTATTGGGTGCATATGTATTTAGGATAGTTAGCTCTTCTCGTTGAATTGATCCCTTTACCATTATGTAATGACCTTGTTTGTCTCTTTTGATCTTTGTTGGTTTAAAGTCTCTTTATCGGAGACTAGGATTGCAACCACTGCTTTTTTTTGCTTTCCATTTCTTTGGTAGATTATCCTCCATCCCCTTTATTTTGAGCCTATGTGTGTCTCTGCACGTGAGATGAGTCTGCTGAATACAGCATACTGATAGGTGTTGACTCTTTATCCAATTTGCCTGTCTATGTCTTTTAATTGGGGTATTTTGCCCATTTACATTAAAGGTTAATATTGTTATGTGTGAATTTGATCCTGTAATTTTGATGTTAGCTGGTTATTTTGCCTATTAATTGATGCAGTTTCTTCATAGCATCGATGGTCTTTACAATTTGGCATGTTTTTGCAGTGGCTGGTACCGAGTGTTCCTTTCTATGTTTAGTGCTTCCTTCAGGAGCTCTTGTAAGGCAGGCCTGGTGGTGACAAAATCTCTCAGCATTTGCTTGTCTGTAAAGATTTTATTTCTCTTTCACTTATGAAACTTAGTTTGGCTGTATATGAGATTCTGTGTTGAAAATTCTTTTCTTTAAGAATGTTGAATATTGATCCCTACTCTTTTCTGGCTTGAAGAGTTTCTGGTGAGAGATATGATGTTTGTTTGATGGGCTTCCCTTTGTGGGTAACCCGAACTTTCTCTCTGGCTGCGCTTAACATTTTTTCCTTCATTTCAACCTTGGTGAATCTGACAATTATGTGCCTTGGGGTTGCTCTTCTCAAGAAGTATTTGAGTGGTGTTCTCTGTATTTCCTGAATTTGAATGTTGGCCTGCCTTGCTAGGTTTGGGAAGTTCTACTGGATAATATCCTGAAGAGTGTTTTCTAACTTGTTTCCATTCTCCTCATCAATTTTAGGTACACCCGTCAAATGTAGATTTGGTCTTTTCACATAGTCCCATATTTCTTGGAGGCCTTGTTTGTTTCTTTTTACTCTTTTTTCTCTAAACCTGTCTTCTTGATTTATTTCATTAATTTGATCTTCATTCACTGATATCCTTTCTTCCACTTGATTGAATCTTGTGCATGAATCACGAAGTTCTCATGCTATGGTTTTCAGCTCCATCAGATCATTTAAGTTCTTCTCTAGACTGTTTATTCTAGTTAGCCATTCATCTAACCTTTCTTTCAAGGTTTTTAGCTTCCTTGTGATGGATTAGAACATGCTCCTTCAGCTCGGAGAAGTTTGTTATTATCAACCTCCTGAAGCCTACTTCTGTCAACTCATCAAACTCATTCTCCATCCAGTTTTAGTCCATTGCTGGTGAGGAGGTGAAATCCTTTGGAAGAGAAGAAACACTCTGGTTTTTGGAATTTTCAGCTTTTCTGCTCTAGTTTCTCCCCATCATTGTGGTTTTATCTACCTTTAGTCTTTGATGTTGGTGACCTACAGATGGGGTTTTGGTGTGGATGTCTTTTTTGTTGATGTTGCTGCTATTCCTTTCTGTTTGCTAGGTTTCCATCTAACAGTCAGTTCCCTCAGCTGCTGGTCAATTGGAGTTTGCCGGAGTTCCACTCCAGACCCTGTTTGCCTGGGTATCACCAGCGGAGGCTGCAGAACAGCAAATACTGTAGAACAGCAAAATATTGCTGCCTGATCCTTCCTCTGGAAGGTTTGTCCCAGAGGGTCACCCACCTGTATGAGGTGTCTGTCAGCCCCTACTGGGAGGTGTTTCCCAGTCAAGCTACATGGGGGTCAGGGACCCACTTCAGGAGGCAGCCTGTCCATTCTCAGAGCTCGAACGCCATACTGGGAGAACCACTACTCTCTTCAGAGTTGTCAGACAGGGATGTTTTAAGTCTGGAGAATTTGTCTGCTGCCTTTTGTTCAGCTATGCCCTGCCCACAGAGGTGGAGTCTAGAGAGGCAGTAGGCCTTGCTGAGCTATGGTGGGCTCCACCAAGTTCGAGCTTCCCAACCACTTTGTTTACTTACTCAAGCCTCAGCAAAGGCTGATGCCCCTCCCCCCACCAGGCTGCAGCTTCCCAAGTTGATCCCAGACTACTGCACTAGCAGTGAGCAAGGTTCTGTGGGTGTGGGACCTGCGGAGCCTGGCACGGGAGGGAATCTCCTGGTCTGCCGGTTGCTAAAACTGTGGGAAAAGCACAGTATTTGGGCAGAAATTCACCATTCCTCCAGGTACATTCTGTCACAGGTACATTCTGTCCCTTGGCTAGGAAAGGGAAATTCCCCAACTCATTGCACTTCCCGGGTGAGGCGATGCCCCATCCTGCTTCGGCTCGCCTTTCGTGGGCTGCACCCACTGTCCAACCAGTCCCAATGAGATGAACCAGGTACCTCAGTTGGAAATGCAGAAATCACCCATCTTCTGCATCGATCTCACTGGGAGCGGCAGACCGAAGCTGTTCCTATCCAGCCATCTTGGAAGAGACCACAACTTTTCTTAACAGTAAATGTGAAACTAGCCCTAGAGCACACTATAATTGATAAATTGTCACTATTATTCAACAAACATCTCTTGGAAAAAAATAAATTTTTTGCTTAGGGATATATTTTATTTCTATTTTTCATAAACTTCTTATTTTATGTGCTAATACCAAGTTGTTTTTTTCACATTGAACTACATTCTCCCAAAACATGACCTAATGCATGGGATTATATTTGGCACTTAAGAAATGTATTAATTCTTCAATTCACTAGGGCATTAAGCAAAGTGAATGTTTCATTGTGTGATATGGTACTCTGGGGCCTGAGTTAGTACTTCACATTGCTTAGCTCAAGGAAAAGCATAGTGCATAATTAGTTTTAGCTGTACAGGGTCAAATATTTACTAGGGAAATGGAAGTTGAATGAGTAATCTGATTTACCTGTAAATTTTGGATACAAAACTACAGAGATAAAGGAGCTTAGAAAGAAAAGCAGGCTATAGCCAATAGCAACCTGGGGAAAACATTTATATATACATGGGACAATAGCTTTACTACATTAATAAAGTGTTCTAAGGCCAGTAAAAATATAATATAGATTTATGAACAAAAGATAGGAAATAAATAACTTAAGTTTAGGGTCAATGGTCTAAATTTTATGATACATTAAGCTGACCAAATTTTAAAACTTTTCCCATACCCAGCCCTTTTGAATACTAAAATAAACATGCATATGGGTCCTCAAGGAACATTTTTAAAGAGGTGTCACAACCAATAAAAATTATTAACAAATTAACCTATTGGTCTGAAATAGAGTTTTACATAATGTAACATGGAGTTCGAAGGTGATTGAGTCTTCCTTCATGAAGATAAGATTATTATGTACGGCTGAAGTTCCTACACAGCAGTAGTTTGTGATCATCCTTCTACTGATCCCACACTGTATGAAGGTTTCTTTTTTCTTTTTCTTTTAATCTCAGTAAGTTATTCTTTCTGTACTTTCTAGAAACTACTACGTAGTAATGGAAGGGAGGCGTCAATCTTAGAAAAGAAAGAAAGGAGTATGTCTTCTTTCTTCAGTATTCCTGTCTTTTCAGGGGCCGCTATTCCATGATTCTGTTAGTTACTTAAGGAGATTAATTTGATGAATTCATATACAGAGAATGGCTGCAGAAAGAATGCTATTTTTCTTTGTTACCATTTATTTAACAAGAGTGGAATTTTGAATGTCACTAGACAAAATATTTTGTGCAGATAGCTATTCAAAAGTTCTCTTGTAACTTAACATAGGCTATCCTACTTCTTTTTCCTGCGAATTTATTAAATTGTTTGTAAAAAGCAAGTTTTCAAAAATGATTTAAGATAGTTTTCACAGAATGGCTTAAAGATAAAATAATTAAAATTTAGGTAAAAATATAAGAATCATATAAGAAACAAAGAAAATTATCTTAAAAAATCCAAGAGCAAAGAATAATGGAGAATAAAATTTAACTTTGGACATCCCACAGCTGTGGTAAAATGAAGGCAAAGCAATAAAGCTTCTACTCTATGATGTGAGACACAGCTTTTCTATCTCTGGACTTGTAGAGGAATTTTTCCTCAGGGACAAGACATACCTGTAAGGCCCAGAATAATTAAGGAAAAGGAACAAATGTCTCCGGCTTAGGTGCTGGATAGTTCATGTGAAATGGATAAACACAGCAGAGAAAGTTAAAATCCTTAACCCATGAATGACATCACTGTAGTCTACATATGCAAAGAACTAATTAGAATTAATTTTATTGTTCCACTTTTAGTGAAAAAGTAAAAAGGGGAGTATATTAAACCATTTGTTTGACTGAAGTGCTTAAAAACCTTATTGTTGAAGCATACTATTATATTTTTAAGTGAAATTCAAAATAGCACTTCGAGGTTTTTTACTCTTTGTTTTCTATTTAAAGATTTACTTTCTACCACTTTAGATTAGATCAGCATTTTTAGGCTTTTCCTATAATCTAACACATAAAGGAATATAGTATTTTTGAGGTTTGAACTAAGATGCTTTAATTAATTTGAGATGTCTTTGAAATGATTTGTCAAGGTTCAATGTTTCCTAAAAGTATGTATAGCTGTCTTCTAAAATTGCTTTTTCTTTCCTCAGATTTTACAAAATGATACATTGGTGAAGTCCAGTAATTCAAGTGTTTGGCTAACAATCATCAGGGCCACAAAAACCCAGCCTCTACTCTTGGCAGTATCAGGAACTTCATGGAATACATCCCTTTCAAATTGCAGCTGCAAATGGTCTTGTTAAAGGTAATTCAGCAACATCAGTCAAGATGTTGCCTTGATACATAATGGAGGAGATTAGAAATAATGCATTCCTTCAGTAAACCACTCCAACTGTTTTTATCAATGATGCAGTCCTCTCTCAGGCAATTTTCCAATGTTACATAGACAACTAAATTCACATGTACCGAAAGAGAAAAAAAAATTCCGATTGGAATCAAATCAGTTGAACTTATTATACTGAGACTGAAAGATAGAAGAGAGAATAGGGAGAAAAGTTTCAGAAATATGTATTTCAAAGAATGGTCTAGTTACCAGCATACTTAGAATCCAAAAGAAAAAAGAAAGAAACACAAAATTAATGAAACTAAAAGTGTGTTAAGATTCTAAGAATGTGTTAAAATTCTAGTGTTACTCATGAATTGCAGATATACTTCTAATGGATATAGAATACTACAAAGGGCTTGAAGCATGTGAAAAGGGAGCCTCAGTCATTGTAATCTCATATAGTAAGTGTAGAATTAAGGGTTTTGAAGAAATGTATTTAGTCCCCATGCATGTCTCCAGAAAAATGCACAAGCATACAAGATATGCATAAAATAGCTTAGAGCATACATTTTGAATTGGCTTCCAGATTTGTTTATAAAAAATAAACACAAATTTATTGAGGGTGTCTTTGTATTCATCCCACAGAGCCTCAAAGGGGTTCATCCTACAAATGTGTAGGCCCATCAGCTATGACTCTTTTGTCTGTCCTCTATATCTTGCTAGTAATATACAATGAGTATAATTTATAGTTATTCACAGTCATATTTTAATAGAGTTTAGAGAAAAAATTTATAGATGCATGATGCAATCTACTTCTTAGTATGGAAAATAATATCTATTTTAAGTATTTTAAATACTTTCATATTAATTATGCCAATATACCTGACGTTAATTTTAAATACAAGCCAAAGTCATATTTTAGCTAATAGTAGATAATCTCTTTATCCTTGATGAGGAGGATTTTTAAAACTTTTTGTAATTATTTATTAGGAAGATACCTTGACATGCTAATGAAAATATGAAAATAAGTTGTAATTACCACCCTTATAAATGTGTAGTGAATTTTAAAGTTTATATTTTAATAATGGGATACATCCATGGTGGATTGAAATGTATAGCTAAAGAAGACTAACAACAACACTAACTATTTTATAATCATAGTTTATTTTACCTCAATAGGGTTTATGGACACTTACTAAGAACTAGGTACTGGGGATACAAAATTGAATAAAGCTGGGGTCTCGCTTCAAGCTGCTTATTTCAGTTGTGTAATGTCATGTAACGAATGAATGACGAAGGGAGAAATGTACAGAATATAGCGTGAGATTACAAAAGAGTAAGAATTAGTTCTGTTGTTGGTGTCAGAGAAAAGATATTTATGGAAGGCTTCAAAAAATGGCTCAGAATGAGCTAGGAAAATGAGACAGTTAAAGGTATTCCAGTCAGAGAACTCTGATCAAGGCATCTTGTCATTCTACAAAGAAAGATAAATCTATTTAATAAAAGACTAGGCAGAAATTAAGGTGAGGCTGAAGAAATAGGTTAGAAACAAGTTACATAAGATCTTCTGTGCTCTGTTAGGGAATTTTGAGTTAATTCCGTAAGAAGTGGGAAATTACTAAATATTTTAGTGCTGGTAATTGACCTACAGTAGCTGGAGACAAATTGTGGTGCTGTGCTATGGGGAAAAAACTCATGAATGGAAACATGTTTATTGTGGAATATTCAGTCTGGAGAGAGGCCATCTAAAAAAATGAAGGAATTTCTAGTTGTGGGGTCTTGAGTTTGCAAGTTGGTGTAATAGTTGGCTAATAATGTAAATTTGGGCAAGGTTATTGGTGCTTCCAAGCCTAACATACTCATGTAAAAAATAATGGTGAGTGAGACCTACCTAAAAGGTTGTTGTGAGGATTAGATGAAGAAAAATAATGTTCACATATAGGAAGGCTGTTAAGTATTAGTTCTCTTTCCTAAAAATGATCTGGACAATTTAACTCCTAATCTGTAACTAAAATGATAATACTTAGTCTTTGTTTTAAAAGACTGCTAAACTAAGACATCCATAACCATAGATATCCAGTATTTGATTTCTATATTTTTACTCTTTAATTTTTTTAAAAATTTCTGATAGCTAAGATAAAATTCCTTAACAAGTATATTAATTTTATTTCTTCACCTTTAGTTATAAGAGAGAATGGAAAAAACAATGACGATACTACTCAGTGAAGTATTATTTGTGAATGTGAAGGTAATGATAAAAAGTCCTTTTTAGCTTTCTTTTCAGAGTAAGCGATCCCTCTTTCAGTGTTTATGTAGGGGTGGTCTAAGTGAGCTAAATATCAAAATCACAGGGGAAATTTAAGTGTGTGTTTCTGGACCTAACCCCAGACTTCCTGAATCAAAATATCTGGGTGTAGGATGCCAAAATTACGTTTATCATCTCAACAATTTTAATACTCACCAATATTTGGCAGCTACTGCAGTATTTTCTTTCTCCTTCCCCCTTTCTTCTTTTTCTGTCTCAGAGCTTAGTATCAACTTTAAATTAGTTTTAACGATTCTCCTGGATCTCGTTTTGTTATAACTCCTCCTTTATTTTAATTTGTATCGTATAGAAATGTTACATCTGTACCACTATAATCAGGTAAGAGAATAAAATGATGGCAGTGAGTACGGAATTTCACACTATTTACATTTTGTAGTCTGGCATAAGCATTAAAAAAAAAAATCCCAGTTTTTGTTTCCTTTTTTTTTTTTTTTTTTTTTCAGACGGAGTCTCGCTCAGTCACCTCACCCAGGCTGGACTGCAGTGGCGCGATCTCGGCTCACTGCAAGCTCGGCCTCCCAGGTTCAAGCAATTCTCCTGCCTCGGCCGCCAGAGTAGCTGGGACTACAGGCGCCTGCCACCACGCCCCGCTAATTTTTTGTATCTTTAGTAGAGACGGGGTTTCACCGTGTTAGCCAGGATGGTCTCGATCTTCTTTTTTTTTTTTTTTTTTTTCCAAGTTTTGATTTATTTGAAGTTCCATTTCCAGTTTGATCTGGAAAAATATCTTTTACAATACTGAATTTTCTTTTTTTTTTTTAATTTTTGTTTTGTTTTGTTTTATTTATTTATTTTTTTCTTTATTATTATTATTATTATTATTATTATACTTTAGGTTTTATGGTACATGTGCGCAATGTGCAGGTAAGTTACATATGTATACATGTGCCATGCTGGTGCGCTCGATCTTCTGACCTCGTGATCCACCCGCCTCGGCCTCCCAAATCGCTGGGATTACAGGCGTGAGCCATGTTTCTTTGTTAATTATAACTACAATAGCAAAGATTTATTGAGTGAACACTGACAATGACCCTATGTGTTAGGGATGTTAGGTGAGGAGATTGAGAAAGGATAACTTAAATAATTTACCTTAGGTCAAAGAGCTAGTAAACTAATATATTTAGGATTCAACCCCCCCAAAAAATCTTCTCTTTTACTCTTTACATTACATCATATTACCTCCCTATTCTGTCCCGAGAGGGCCATTATATTATTTCCAATCCTCTGACGCTGTGACTAGATCAAGATCTGCGAGCGTACTGTCATCTGTGACCAGCATGATGCTAGCATAGGTGTAGGAAGAAGAAAGAGATTGGCTGGCAAGATTTAACTGGCCATCTTATTAAATATCTCTACTCAGTGAGAGCTGAGACAGATAAATATCAAACAGTGAGTGTCACTTTTAACCAATTAGAAATATCATGGGCTTATCTCAGAAGACGATTATGCCTCTGGTAGAAAACTCTAGGATGGCTACATGCTTAGGACAGAGGGATGAGAGAAAATTGTTGGATCACACACACACAAAAAAGATAAATTATATATGGTTTCATGATTAAGGTGGTATATGGACACAAAATGTAAAAATATTGCCTGTTTTATCCTAGCCACCCTGTGCTTGAAATGCCAACTAAGTGTGACATGGAAGATTGGTGCTTAGGACAATGACTACCTTATCCTCTCTCCCTTTGTAATGCGAGGGATTTCTGGTTGTTTTCTCCGTGGAGAAACCACTTATTAAATATTATGATGCTTGGCAAGTTGCCTCACTGGAAGATATTTGGCTAGTCCCTTTCATTCTCTATAAAATCAGAATAACAATAATAACAACTATGTGTTCGGGGGTACTGTTTTCAATTTTAGCTTTTACTGTTTTTATTGTTATTCTTATATTTATTTAAAGTTGTCAGTCAATGAGCACAACCATCTGGTTCACAAATGTGAAATAGTACAGAGGCTCCTTGACTTATAATGGGGTCTATAAATCAGCCATGAGTTCAAAATATCAAAAAATCCTGTGTCAAAAATGCTCTTAATACAACTAACCTACCAAACATCACAGCTTAGCTTAGCCTACCTTAAATGTGCTCAGAAAACTTACATTAGCCCACGGTTGGGCAAAAGCACCTAACAAAAAATTCTATTTTATTATACAGTGTTGAATATCTCATGTAATTTATTGAACACCGAAAGTGAAAAACAGAATGGTTGTATGAGTACTTGAAGTAAGGTTTCTACTAAATGTGTATTGAATTTTGATATGGTTTGGCTGTGTCCCCACCCAAATCTTATCTTGAATTGTAGCTCCCAAAATTCCCACGTGTTGTGGGAGAAACTTGGTGGGAGATAATTGAGTCATGGGGGTGGTTTCCCCCATACTGTTCTCGTGGTATGATTAAGTCTCATGAGATCTGATGGTTTTATAAGGGGAAACCCCTTTCTCTTGGATCTCATTGTCTCTTGTCAGCCACCATGTAAAAAGTGTCTTTTGCTTTCCACCATGATCATGAGACCTCCCCAGCCATGTGGAACCGTGAGTCCATTAAACCTCTTTCTCTTTATAAATTACTCATTCTCGAGTATGTCTTTATCAGTCACATGAGAAAGGTGAATACACTTTTGCACCATCATAGAAATGAAAAATTGTAACTTCAGGCTGGGCGCTGTGGCTCACGCCTGTAATCCCATCACTTTGGGAGGCCGAGGCAGGTGGGTCATGAGGTCAGGGGTTCAAGACCAGCCTGGCCAAGATGGTGAAATCCCATCTCTACTAAAAATACAAAAATTAGGTGCGTGTGGTGGCAGGTGCCTGTAATCCCAGCTACTCAGGAGGCTGAGGCAGGGATCGCTTGAACCTGGAAGGTTGAGGTTGCAGTGAGCTGGAATAGTGCCATTGCACTCCAGCTTGGGTGACAGAGTGAGATTCCATTTCAAAAAAAAAAAAAAGAAAAGATTGTAACTTCAACCATCACAAGTCAGGGACCATCTATATTTACTTACTTTTCCACCATATAGAATATTCAAACTAAAGAGGATGATCCAATAGTCAACTGCCACTTATTTGAAAAGGAAAATGTAAAGGGTAGGACCTTGACTACTTTCACTGAAATGATGCTAATTTTATATCAAATTGATGTTTTATTCTTTATCAGTGTTTTAATCTACCATAGTGTTTGTAACATCAATCTTATAACCATGAGCCTGAAATCACACGAAGCCTTCTTTAAAAGGCCCTGGGTCCTCTTTAAATACTACAGAATCTGCATCTTTAGGAGTAAAAACACATATTAAAAAATACATTTATTTCAGATAATTCCTACTAACATAAAGTTTGATGACTATTGATTCAGTCTCTGTGAATCGTTTACTGTGTGTGTGTGTATATATATATAAAATGTGCATACATATAGATATGTGTGTATATATATGATGTACACATAAAATAATTTTTACTCAAATAATATCTTGTTTTATTTTCTCAGAATACTTTCTTTTTCAGTTCTGATCTGTATTAAACAGTGTAACATTCTCCCTTTACAAATATGTATCATCAGACAAACTTAAAGATGATCTGACAATGTCATTTTCCAAGGGACTGATAGAAAGATTGAGTATCATGGAATCAGAACAGACAACAGAGAATCGGGTATTTATCCTTAGAACCAATGATAGACTCGGAGGCTATTTATTCATTGCCAAAAATCTGAATAAAATGTCAGACTTCAAAGGTATTGATAAATCTCTGTATCAGTGGGAAAAACTTTAAACAGTCAGGCTGCATCAGGTCCATTTTGTTTGGCTATCTATATATTTAAAAAACATGATTTTTTAAAACTTAATTAGTTGTTGGTTCTTAAAAATCCGAAGTCTGCAATTACAATGTCAGATTTCCAATCTCCTGTAAAAAATGCTAAATCTGGAAAAACTGTGCCCACATAACCATACTGAAGCTGAAGACAACCTGTCCCTTTTTGGTGGATGCTCACACTCCAGAGAGCCTCATTCCACACAGCCAGCTTTGCTCATTTACATTAATCCTTTGGGCACTCAGGTTTGTAACCCTTACTCTAGACATTTTGTATAAGGTCAACTATACCATCTGAAAAAACAGCAGTTAATACACGTTTGTTAGAAAGAATACATGATATATGAATAAGTACATCTGGAAAACTAAATTTTAAAATTTAAAATCCCAAATCTGAGATTATATTGTCACATTTTTGGTTAAGGACCTTGATATAGTTTGGCTGTGTCCCCACCCAAATCTCATCTTGAATTGTAGCTCCCATAATCCCCTTGTGTCACGGGAGGGATCCAGTGGGAGGTGATTGGATCACGGGGGCAGGTTTTTTCGTGCTGTTCTTGTGATAGTGAATAAGCCTCACAATATCTGATGGTTTTATAAAGGGCAGTACTCTCTTGACTGCCGCCATATAAGACATGTTGCACATACTCTCTTGACTGCCACCATATAAGACATGCTTTTCCTACTTCACCTTCTGCCATGTGGAACTGAGAGTCCATTCAACTTCGTTTTCTTTGTAAAGTACCCAGTCTCAGATATTTCTTCATAGCAGTATGAAAATGGACTAATACAGACCTCTAATTGCTTAGGCACCTAATAATTAGATAACCTAGAACGTATAGTTTTTATTTATCATGAAGTTTAATATAAAAAAGCACCCACAGTTATGTCTCTTGCACTTTTACAGAAGTAAATTGTGTTATAAATTTGCTAACCCAAGATAAGAATTATTCTGTAATCCCTAAACTATTACATTATCTATTTCTATTGTCCTGTATTTTCCTAATCAGAAAAAGTAAGCTTGTAGACTTGTATGTTCTAGAGTCAGCTTATTTTCAGTTTGACGAATAAGAAATTTTATTCTGTGGTAATGACGTGTTATGTTTCTTTCCACTGCCATAGTTTGCCATTTCCTTTAGTATAATTTAAAATTTTTAAACTAGTTTCAGTTACAAAATGTGTATTTACCATCCAAATTCAATACTTTTTCCAAAAGGATTTGTTTGAACCACTATGCTTGTCAATATATAA
The DNA here is from genome assembly GCF_028885655.2 of Pongo abelii. Taxonomy (NCBI): domain Eukaryota; kingdom Metazoa; phylum Chordata; class Mammalia; order Primates; family Hominidae; genus Pongo; species Pongo abelii. The sequence goes on from NC_085928.1 coordinate 62,696,824, forward strand.
GAGCAGTTTGATAATGTACTGAAACAATGCCTTCAATGAGGCTTCTCCTTTTCTTTCTACTCAGTGAGATATTCCAGTGAAAGCTCATAAAACATGTGGTCTCATCAAAATGATATTCCAGCAAAAAGAGTGAGATTTATTTTTTAACTTTAAGAGTGTTAGCTTTTTACAGAATATTTTTTCCAGGTTTCAGTGATCCTTCTAACATAAAATGCTACCAAATATATAATTGGCTTAGGTCTTTTTCAGGAATTACAGAAGAAGATTTTTTAATAAATTGGGAAAGTAGGTCATATTGACTTAATCCTTTCTTTGTTCTTTTAAAAGATTCGGACTGAATCAGAATAAACAGGCAATGCAGACACTCGTTCTCTGAAACACAATCAAGACTCAGTGCTGGAACAGATTTGAGGAATGTATACAATTCTTATCTAAACTAATGTCTGGTATTTAACCAGGTTAAAGTTTTTTCTTTCATTTTAATGTGAGAAAAATTTAACAAATAATACATTTTCCCTTCACTACTCAATGTCTTAGTTAGAATTTCATCTGAATTGCATTTATTCAATTCATTTTATTTCTTGACTTGGTGGATTTAATATTCCTGGCATGCTTTTAAAACATGGCTGAATGTATTTATGAATGAAAATTGACAAATCCTAGTTCAGTTTCTTAACCACATTATTTGTCACAAGCTTTAGAAGAAAATCAATCACAAATTATTTAATGTGGTTGTATTTTCAAATCCCTGAAAAGTGTTGAATGCTATATACCAAACATATATTGGCATATCAAATGTTGCCAAAGAGTCAAGCATGACTTTTATAAGAAGTTGCAAGAAAAGATTGAAAATATTTGTAAAAATGAATATTTTGTCACTCTTTAAGAACCAGAATTTTAAGAGCCAGTAATTTGCAACATGTGGTCCCAGACAGCAGCATCAGGATAGCCAGTTGGTATGGGCTGAATTATGTCACCCTGAAATTCAAACATTGAAGATCAAACTTGGAAGACTGTGACTATATTTGGAGATAGAGCATTTAAAGTGGTGATTAGGTTAAACTGGAGCTATTCGAGTGGTTCCTAATCCAATATGTCTGTTATCCTTATAAGAAGGGGAGAGAAGAGACACCAGATACTTGCACACACAGAAGAAATACCATGTGAAAACATAACCAGAAGGCCACCATCTGCAAGAAAAGGAGAGACACCTCAGAATCCACCAATACTGTCCAACCTTCATCTTGGACTTCCAGCCTCCAGACTTTGAGAAAATACATTTCTGGTGTTTAAGGCACACAGTCTATGGTATTTGGTAATGGCATCCCTAGCAAACTAATGTACCCGGAAACTCAGTAGAGCTGAAAAATACTGGTCCCACCTAAAATTTACTGGTTAGAAACTCTGGAGGTGGAGTTCAATAATTTTTGTTTTATCAGGACTTTTGGATGATGTACTCTAACTACTGATTTCAATAACTGATTTACTCTATATTATTGTGGAATTAATTGATATTGTCAGTAAGTTAGATTATTTCAGTAAAGGTCATAAAGGGTCTTCTTTTTCTTTCTCAGTAATGAGAAGCCCTAACCCCAGTCCCTCAGTTGTGGTCAATTTTAGATTATGTGCCATGTGCAGATGAGAAGAATGCATACTCTGCTGTTTTGGGGAGGAGAGTTCTGGAGATATACATTAGGCCCATTTGGTCAAATGTCAAATTCATGTCCAGGATATCTGTTAATTTTCTGCATCAGTGATCTTTCTAATCCTGTCAGTGGCATGCTGAAGTCTTCCAATATTTTTGTGTCATTATCTACACCTTTTCATAGGTCTCTAAGAACTTGCTTTATGAATCTGGGTGCTTCTGCGCTGGGTGTATGTATATTTAAGAAAGTTAGATCTTCTTGTTGAATTGAGCCCTTTAACTACTATGTAATGCCCTTCTTTGTCTTTTTTGATTTTTATTGGTTTAAAGTATGTTTGGTCTGAAATTAGAATAGCAACCCCTACTTTTTTTTTCTACTTTCCATTTGTGTGGTACATTTTTCTCCATCACTTTCCTTTGAGTCTATGGGAGTCATTGCATGTGACATGGGTCTCTTCAATACTAGCATACACTTGGGTCTTGGGGCATTTTGCCCATTTACATTCAGGGTCAATATTGACATTTGCAGGTTGGATCCTGTCATCATGTAGTTAGCTGGTTATTACAATGACTTGATTGTGTGGTCGTTTTATAGTGCCAATGATCTATGTACTTAAGTATGCGTTTGAGGTAGCTGGTACAAGTCTTTCCTTTCCATAGTTAGCACTTCTTTTAGGATCTGATGTAAGGCAAATCTTGTGGCAATAAATTCCCTTAACATTTACTTGTCAGAAAAGGATCTTATTTGTTCTTTAGTTATGAATTTCAGCTTGGCTAGATATTAAATTACTGGTTGAAATTTCTTTTCTTTAAAATGCTGAATATAGATCCCCAATCTTTTCTAGCTTATTGAGTTTCTTCTGAAAGATCCACTGTTAGCCTGATGGGGTTCCCTATGTAGGTGACCTTCCTCATCTCTCTAGCTGCCTTTAACATTTTTCTTTCACTTCAACCTTGGAGAATCTGATGACTATGTGTCTTGAGGATGATTTTCTTGTATAGTATCTTGAGGGGGTTATCTGCATGAAAAACATCTTGTATATCCATATTTAATGGGGAATATAAAAACAAACAAACAAAAAACTCAACAACCAAGGTTTACTAAAACAACAAAAAAAGGAAAATTGAAGAAATATTTTAAAAACTAATAGAATACCTGAGGTATAGAAGATTAACCAATGTTAATTTCCTTTATATTTGGAGATTGATACCAGAAGAGGTCAGGATAGGGGAAGAAGATAATTTAACTAGCTAAATAGCTTACACTTTTTCTTTTTTATATTATACAAAATGAGGAGAAGCATCGGTATGCTGAGGGAAGGAAAGAATGATATAGCTTCTCCAAGAAGATGTGAGAATAAAAGACAAATGAGGGCCAACTGACAGAGCTCTCAATGGCCAAAACTGAAAATATTTAAGCAGCAATATGAAGTATTATTGGATTATAATCCAAAGTATAAAATAAATATTGTGATACAAAGAAATGACTGAATGAATAAGCAAATTTATTAATAAATGGTGATAATGGTGATAGACAAATCTCCCATGCAGAAGAATTCCAAATAACCTAAGTAATTTACCCTTGAGCAAGTGAAGCATAAGTGCCCACTGTTTAAGTGTGAGCTGCACGTAGTTATTTGCTTTTTTTTTTTTTTCTTCTTTGAGACAGAGTCTCACTCTGTCTCCCAGGCTGGAGTGCAGTGGTGCGATCTCAGCTCACTGCAAGCTCCACCTCCCAGGTTCACGCCATTCTCCTGCCTCAGCCTCCCGAGTAGCTGGGACTACAGGGGTCTGCCAACACGCCCGGCTCATTTTTTGTATTTTTAGTAGAAATGGGGTTTCAGCGTGTTAGCCAGGATGGTCTGGATCTCCTGACCTCCTGGTCTGCCCTCCTCGGACTCCCAAAGTGCTGGGATTGCAGACTTGAGCCACCGCGCCCGGCCACATAGTTATTTTCATCTAGAATATGGAAAGAAGAAAAATAGGAATCTTACAACTATTTTATGATACAAAAACTTAGCCAAGTGATATAGATTATCACCAACAATGATAAGTCATTTGGATAATATGTACTCCTGCTGTGATATGATGAGAATGACATTTTACCTTTATGGTCTTCTTTCAAAAAAACTGTAATTTAAGAGTAATCATGAGGAACAACAGATAATTCCAACTGAAGTATATTCTACAAAAAAAAAAAAAAAAAAAATTGGTATTGTTTACAACCATCTGGGTTATCCAAAATAAGTTTGAGAAACTATTACTGTCAAAAGAATCCTAAGGAAACATAACTAAATGTCATGTGATATTCTAGATGGGTTCATGGAAGCGAAGAATATTAGATTAAAATATAAGAAGCTGGTTTTCCGGCCTGGCGTGGTGGCTCATGCCTGTAATCCCAGAGCTTTAGGAGGCCAAGGCTTGTGGATCACGAGGTCAAGAGTTCGAGACCAGTCTGGCCAACATGGTGAAAGCCGGTCTCTACTAAAAACAGAAAAAAATAGCCGAGTGTGGTAGTGCACACCTGTAATCCCAGCTACTTGGGAGGCTGAGGCAGAGAGTTGCTTGAACCCAGGAGGCAGAAGTTGCAGTGAGCCAAGACTATGCCACTGCACTCCAGACTGGGCAAAAGAGCAAGACTCTGTCTTAAAAAAGAAAAAAAAGAAAGAAAGAAACTGGTTTTCTAAAAAGTAAGAAAATCTGAATAAAGTATGGCTTTAGTTAATAATACTACATCAATATTGGTTCACTACTTATGAAAAATATACTACATTAACATATGTTAATAATAAATTGATGTATGTTTATGTGAACTCTATAAAGTCTTTGTAGTTTTTCTGTAAATTGAAAATTTTTAATACAGAATGTTTATTTAAAAAGAGAAATGAGTTTAGCATGGGAACATGGTTTCATAAATAAGAAGCACTGTATATGTAAGAGATTGTTGTTATCATGTGCCAAAATATTTAGAAATCAAATATCATGAGCTTTGAGATAAAAGAGTTCCAGAGAAAGACTTCATAGTGAAGTCTGGAAACAGGAGAGGTGGCCATTTAATGGCTATGTGACCTTGTACAGACAACTTAATTTCTCTGAGATGTGATATTATTTATAAATATTAATCATGATGTCTTCCCTAATTTAGAAAGTTCTATTTTTGAGGTAACATTTGGGAATTGTAAATGAGCACATACAATTTAAGGCAATACTCTTATTGTGACTTTTAAAAATGTTGTTAATATTATTTAAAACTCTGATGGAAAATGTGGATATTTAACAACCAGATCTGAGAGAAAAGGAATTACAGTAAGAAAAATTGAACAAGTGTGAAGAAAGGAGAGTTTAAAGGGCAATGATGAAGTCCATATTCATTATATTTAGGGTGAATTCTATATAGTCAGGTTCAACTTTATTCACTAACTTACGAAAACCTTACATGAAGTATTTAATATTTATGAAATTAATTGATGCATATGTGATGAAATATGCATTTTTAAGGATCATCCTAGTTATTGCATGGAGAAGGACTGGAAAAGGAGTAAGACTGAAGGCAGAGGAACAAATTTGGAGGCTGAGAGGCTACTGCAGTCAACAACACAAAAGATGGATGGTGTTTTATCTAAATTTGTGGCAGAGGGTTAAAAAAATGAATGCATTTGAAACATATATCAGAGACAGAATTGTTATAACTTGGTAATGTATCAGATTGGAGAGTAAGAATGAAGCAGATGTCAAGAACAAATGTTAGATGAGATCATTTACTGAAACAGAAAATGAAGGAGAAGTAAATTTACAGTAGAAATACAACATGTTTACTTTAAATATGTTGGGTTTGAAATATTTATAGGACATTGAGGTGGAACCACCTAATATGTACTTTTCTATACAGCTCTAAATATTAAGAAAATGCTACCAGCCAGGGATATATACACAACAGACTGTGAGCATATAGGATAATTAATAATTACATTTTCAGTTATGAAGGAGATAATGAGAAGAGAGTAGGACTATGAGAAGAAAGAAAGCCAGAGACTGAGGTATGACATCATCTCATAAAGAACCCTTAATTCCTGGTTAAAATCCCATCTATTTAGCAACTGCAGTATTGCCCCAATCAATTTTCTTTTAACCTCACTAGTGTTTACATGAAGATGCAACAAAAACTAGACTGCCCTAATCTGTTCCAAACAAAAATATTGTATTCTTAATGTGGCCTTGTCATTCTGCTCTGTTGTCTTTGAATTCCACTGTTCATCCAAGGAGCAATTCATTTAATTATTTGCATTTTTATTGAGACATCAATCTGCTAGTGGAATCTTACTGAGGGCATTCCATATAGAATGTTGTGACTCTTTATAGGCCATGTCATGCAGCTCCTTCAAACCACCTTGAACTCTGTAATATGTCTTTATCCTTAGTCAGTCATGCTTTGGGGTTCCTATTGTCTATCAATTCATCTATACTTGCCGTAAAACTCAGGACACACTTAAACTTTATCTTGCCTTTTAATGTTTCTAATTTTTTGGTGCATGTGTGTAGTGTCTTCTTGTAGGTTGTAAATAACTAGACTGCAGGGAACACTCCCATTCTTCACTTCACCTAGCAAAGTGCCTTGCCATTACCTATTTGTTGATTCATTGATTAATTTTTTGACTAAGAAAACTAATCTATATTTATTGAAGAAAAAGGAGGAGGATTTGCAAGCTTGAAAGAGTAGTTCATAAAAAAGTTAGTTATATTTAATGCTTTCTGTGGTGAGTCAAATGGTGATCATTTCTTGTGTTAATGATGAAGAGAAATAGAATTTGTGATTACATGATGACAAAATGTATTTTCTATTTTCAGTTCATACCAATTAAATAGTTATGGAATTAAGGATTTTTAAATTATGAGTTTTTTTGTCTTCCAATAGCCACAATGTTTATAACATCTCTTGGGGGTATACTTTAAGAGGATTCTGTATGTCAGACTTCATGGCAGGATGTCTTTCCTTGCCATCAACAGATTTAGGGAGATGTCATCATCAATTTCCACCTTCAAATAGGTCACTTCATGGTCAATAAATGCAAACTCAGTTTAACAAATTAAAAACCCTCTGGTATAATAGTCTCCCTCTCTCCATCTATGGAAACCATTATGAGAGTTTGACCTCCAAAAAGCACCCCATTCTGACTTGAATCAAGATATGGCTGGCCCCAGAAAGCCCTTTTCCCAACCTCAACAATAAAGAATTCTTTCTTTTGGAAATGTCTCCAAACTTTTCCCCTGTAGCCAACCAAGGACTGCCAAATATACCTGAAAAGTAGTTTGAAATATCTCTGTTATCAAGACACCAGGGATTTGGTCTAGGTCCTGCTGCTCGCCTCAAAGAAAACCAATCACTGAGACAAGGATTATTGCCAAGGAAGAAGGCTGTGATCGGATGCTGCAGCCAAGGAGATGGGAGATCAGTCTCAAATCCAACTCCCTGACCAACTAAAATTGGGGGTTTATTTAGCAGGGAAGAAATGTAACCATGTGTGAGAAAATGAAAACTCAGGAGTGGCAAGAAAGCAATCATGATGAATGAGGGACCTGGAGTCTCAGTGTCTGGATACCATCATCTTGTGAATTTCAGTTCTTTGAGACTTTTTGAGAGACCTGGGGTTCTCTCCTTTGGAGGGGACTGAGATAAAAAAAATGGAAATTTCAAGCTTTAAGACCAGAAAGGTCAATTTCTATGTTTCGTTTCAAAAAAACAAAAAACAAACAAAAAAACCTGTCTGTGGAACCATTGGGTCAATTTCACCTCCAAACTCCCTTCCAAAAACCTCACCTTCAAAGAACAATTGCTTTGCTCATGGGCTGTATCAGTATTTCTTTTTAGTACTCTATAAAATGTACTATTTGCTAATATCTTATGAACCCATGCAGCAGATGAGTTCCCTTGCCATACTTTTGAAATAAGCAGTCTTTAATAATTTTGTCTTGAATTTAAGTTTCGTCTTGGACATAAATCCGTAATAATAAGTGTAAATGTCCTACATTGTATTTTTTATATATATTTTTGAATTATTTAAATTAACATTAGTATAAATAGTTGAGAAATTGTGATTCTTTTTAGATGGAATTTTAACAACCCTTTAGTTAGGCTGCCTCTTGTTATACATTCATTGATGTGCATTCAATGTTCTTATTACATACTGGATCAGAATTAAGTTCATAGTTCTTTAATTCTTTGCAACACAGACAAAATATCACGGTGACATTTTCCATATACTATATCCTCATGCACCTGAGCATAATCTCTGGAAACTTTCCGGTTTTTGATGAGTCTTATTACAGCCTCAGATAATGGTTTTTCTTTGTGTCAAGATACAGGTTTCCAGGCTAAACCTTTAATTTTGTAGCAATTGAAAGGTTAACACCTTCTATTAAACAACAGAAGAACTACATTGTGGTAATAAGAAACCATTGCACCTCTGCTGGGTAATGTCTAAACACAAGGAACTTTACATGTCAGAGTTACCTGGTGTAGAAGTTAATACAAAAGATTTTAACACACCTTTATTATCTTTGTTTCCTCTAGCTTTTCAATTGTATTCCAAATAGCAAGCTGTTAACCTTTCAGGGCCTAGTCTATAATTTGTATTCTGGCTAACAGCTGATTTACTTTACTGAAAGCTTTGCTGATGTAAGGAGAAAAGGATCAAGAGTTTAATGGACATACACACACAAGAAGCCCAACTCTATGCATTTAAATCTATCTTATATCAGAAGAACTTATGATAAATTTACAGCAATAAAATGTCAAGGTGTTAATAAGAATTAACAGGTTTCCATGTGATTATATGACAGAATCACAGCCCAAAATGTCACCTTTTTGTTGGAACTGGGAAAAACACACTGGACAGATGCATCCAGAAAGATAACCATTGTAAAAAGCATCTGTCTAAACTCTAAGTGTAAGTTATTCTTTAAAAAGAGTCCACTTTCGGCCAGGCGTGGTGGCTCATGCCTGTAATCCCAGCACTTTGGGAAGCTGAGGCGGGCAGATCATGAGGTCAGGAGATCGAGACCATCCTGGCTAACATGGTGAAACCCTGTCTCTACTAAAAATACAAAAAAATTAGCCAAGCATGGTGGCGGGCACCTGTAGTCCCAGCTACTCGGGAGGCTGAGGCAGGAGAATGGCGTGAACCCAGGAGGCGGAGCTTGCAGTGAGCCAAGATTGCTCCACTGGACTCCAGCTTGGGCGACAGAGCGAGACTCCATCTCAAAAAAAAAAAAAAAAAATCCACTTTGTAAATATGACATCAGAAGAGATTTAAGCATTGAAATACAGTTCCTACTTGCATTTAATGATGCTTTTACTTTAAAAAATAGACAACCTGTTTTCAGATACAAATATGCTTAAGTTTTTCAAATTAAAACTACTAAGAAGTAAAATACAGATGCCCCTTTACGTACCTCTCACATAGGGACAGACAGTTTTAAAGTTATAGGCTTTCTTGTTTTAAATCAAAGAGATCATATTGATTTCTCTTTACTGACTCCACAAATCAGACCTTTGCCTTCATTGTTTTCAGCTGTGTATTTAGCATTAATTGCTTTTAGCCTCACATCTTACTACTTTCTTAGATTGTAATCTCCATGTGGTCAGGAATCTTTTTTTACCCTCCATTGTATTGTGTTCAGAATTGGAGGGTTCTTGGTCTCACTGACTTCAATAATGACACCAGGGACCCTCACGGTGAGTGTTACAGTTCTTAAAGGCGGCATGTCCGGAATTTGTTCCTTCTGATGTTCGGATGTGTTCAGAGTTTCTTCCTTCTGGTGGGTTCGTGGTCTCGCTGGCTTCAGGACTGAAGCTGCAGACCTTCGCAGTGAGTGTTACAGCTCTTAAGGCAGCACTTCTGGAGTTGTTCCTCCCGGTGGGTTCGTGGTCTGGCTGGCCTCAGGACAGAAGCTGCAGATCTTCGTGGTGAGTGTTACAGCTCATATAGGCCGTGTGGACCCAAAGAGTGAGCAGCAGCAAAATTTATTGCAAAGAGTGAAAGAACAAAGCTTCCACAGCGTGGAAGGGGACCGGAGCTGGTTGCCACTGCTGGCTCAGGCAGTCTGCTTTTTTCCCTTATCTGGCCCCACCCACATCCTGCTGATTGGTCCATTTTACAGAGAGCTGATTGGTCTGTTTTACAGAGCGCTCATTGGTCCATTTTGACAGGGTGCTGATTGGTGTGTTTACAATCCCTGAGCTAGACTCAAAAGTTCTCCAAGTCCTCACTAGATTAGCTAGACACAGACCACTGACTGGTGCATTTACAAACCTTGAGCTAGACACAGGGTGCTGATTGGTGCATTTACAAACCTTGAGCTAGATACAGAGTGCTGATTGGTGTATTCACAATCCCTTAGCTAGACATAAAGATTCTCCAAGTCCCCATCAGATCAGCTAGACACAGGGTGCTAATTGGTACATTTACAAACCTTGAGCTAGATACAGAGTGCTGATTGGTGTATTTACAATCCCTTAGCTAGACATAAAGATTCTCCAAGTCCCCACCAGACTCAGGAGCCCAGCTGGCTTCACCCAGTGGACCCCACACCGGGCTGCAGGGGGAGCTGCCTGCCAGTCCCGTGCCATGTGCCCACTCTCCTCAGCCCTTGGGCGGTCGATGGGACTGGGAGCCGTGGAGCAGGGAGGCTCGGGCTGTGCAGGAGCCCACAGCAGGGAGTGGCAGACTCAGGCATGGCCGGCTGCAGATCCGAAGCCCTGCCCCGTGGGGAGGCAGCTAAGGCTCGGTGAGAAATTGAGTGCGGCAGATGCTGGCCCAGGTGTTAAGCCCCTCACTGCCTGGGGCCAGCCGGCCACTCTGAGTGCAGGGCCCGCTGAGCCCATGCCCACCCGGCACTAATGCTGGCCCGCAAGCGCCGTGCACAGCCCTGGTTCCCACCCGCACCTCTCCCTCCACACCTCCCCGCAAGCTGAGGGAGCCGGCTCTGGCCTTGGCCAGCCCAGAAAGGGGCTACCACAGTGCAGCGGCTGGCTGAAAGGCTCCTCAAGCATGGCCAGAGTGGGCACCAAGGCCGAGGAGGCACCGAGAGTGAGTGAGGGCTGCGAGGGTTGCCAGCACACTGTCACCTCTCAGTATCTTATAGAATCTACCAGATAATTTATAACATAGTTATTTTTAAAAAATAGAATAAATTATTGCATAAAGATAAATATAAGTAAGTCCATTGGCATTGTAATCCTGTACATGCATTCTTACGTGTTTATATAGGAGGCTCCTTACTATTCATGTATTTGGTTTTCTACCATAGGATGTTATTTTTTCAAGATAACACTTGATTTCTGAGCACATTCTATGTTCACTTTATTTCCAACCAACTTGTTTATTGGAAAAGAAAGAGTCAGAATGTTTGTTATACAGTACTTATGTGTCTGGAGTTGGTGGGTTCCTGGTCTTGCTGACTTCAAGAATGAAGCCATGGACCCTCATGGTGAATGTTACAGTTCTTAAAGATGGTGAGATGTTCAGATGTGGCCAGAGTTTCTTCCTTCCAGTGGGTTCGTGGTCCTGCTGACTTCAGGAGTGAAGCTGCAGACCTTTGCGGTGAGTGTTACAGTTCATAAAGGTGGTGAGTCCAGCATTGTTCATTCCTCCCATCTGGAGTTGTTTGTTCCTGCCGGTGGGTTCGTAGTCTTGCTGGCTTCAGGAGTGAAGCTGCAGACCTTCACAGTGAGTGTTACAGCTCTTAAAGGTGGTGCAGACCCAAAGAGTTAGCAGCAGCAAGCGTTATTGTGAAGAGCAAAAGAACAAAGCTTCCACAGTATGGAAGGGGACAGGAGCAGGTTGTTGCTGCTTGCTCGGGTGGCCTGCTTTTATTCCCTTATCTGGCCCCACCCACATCCTACTGATTGGTCCATTTTACAGAGAGCTGATTGGTCCATTTTGACAGGGTGCTGATTGGTGTGTTTAGGAACCTTGAGCTAGATACAAAAGTTCTCCAAGTCCCCACCTAGATTAGCTAAACACAGAGCACTGATTGATGCATTTACAAACCTTGAGCTAGACACAGAGTGATTGGTGCATTTACAAGCTTTGAGCTAGACACAAAGTGCTGATTGGTGCATTTACAAACCTTTAGCTAGACAGAGAGTGCTGATTGGTGCGTTTACAATCCTTCAGCTAGACACAAAAGTTCTCCAAGTCCCCACCAGATTAGCTAGACACAGAGTGCTGATTGGTGTGTTTACAAACCTTTAGGTAGACACAGAGTGCTGATTGGCGTGTTTACAAACCTCTAGCTAGACACAGAGTGCTGATTGGTGTGTTTACAATCCTTTAGCTAGACACAAAAGTTTTCCAAGTCCCCACCCAACCCAGAAGCGCAGCTGGCTTCACCTCTCAAACCGGCACTTGCCTGCAGGACTTTGTGGCACCTAGCCCAGGCACTCTGGCAGCCCAGAGGGAGCTCGTCCCTCATCAAACCCAGCAGGCAGGAAGGTCAAGCCCAGCAGGTGCCAGCTGGCTGCGTAGAGTGCAGGTCTGCAGAGTGTGGACCTGCCAAGCCCACGGCCACCCGGAACCACACCACCCTGAGAGCGCTGCCCGCAGTCCCGCTCCCGCCCACGCCTCTCCCTGCACACCTCCCCGTGAGTAGTGGGAGCAGGCTCTGGCCTGGGACCAGCCTCAGAGAGGGGTCCCCACAGTGCAGCGGCGGGCTGAAGGGCTCCTGGAGCACGGTCAGAGCGGACACTGAGGCCGAGGAGGCGCCGAGAGCGAGCGAGGGCTGCTAGCATGTTGTCACCTCTCACTTATAGCATGGAATCAAATGTCCAACTTTCTTCTTTTGCTTTTTAATTTATAATTGTAGATTCTTGTGGACACAATCTGATTGGCCAACTCCTGCAGATTAACAGAGCCATCAAAAGAGAAGTAGTTAGGACCCAGAATTCTCCAAGGCCATGTCTGATGATTAGCACAAAATAGTTTGCTGCTGATACTGTCAAGAGTCCTCTCCACCTCCTCAACTCAATTTCTTGCTTCATTGCTTTGAACCGCTATGGGACAGCAGGAGTTTAAGGGATGTCAACAAGAACACACTTGTTCTCTCAGGAATTTAGTATAAGAGGATAAACACTTACACAGCTGGCCAAACTAATAGGTATAGAAGTGTGTGGCTTAAGTGTTTAATAAATGCTTGAACATTTTATCATACAGGGTCCAAAGGACCTTCCTGAGAATTATTGAATTTGACTGATCTATGTGGAGTCTACTTGGTGTAATTTCTTCTTAAAAACAAAGTTACACATTCTTTCTTACACAAACATCATGTTGAATCCATTAAACACTAAGACATATGGCTGTATTTTGTCATATATTTCTGTGAAAACTCACTAATGATAAAGGAAAATTCAGAGAAATAACTTTAGTTGATTTTTTTCTGTTTTGTGAATTTGCTATGAATAATGTTTATGAGCAATTTAGGCCCCACAGTGGAAAATCAGAAAGCTCTACAGGTATTTTCTGTATTCTTTTGAATATTTGTCTGTACAAATGCTATCTTTGTTAATGAATCTTCGTTCTTCAAAAAGTGTTACAGGCTGGGCATAGTGGCTCATGCCTGTAATCCCAGCACTTTGGGAGGCCAAGGCGGGTGGATCACCTGAGGTCAAGAGTTTGAAACCAGCCTGTCCAATATCATGAAACCCCATCTATACTAAAAATACAAAAATTAGTTGGGCGTGGTGATGTGCACCTGTAGTCCCAGCTACTTGGGAGGCTGAGACAGGAGAATTGCTGGAACCCGAGTGGCGAAAGTTGCAGTGCACCAAGATTGTGCCATGGCACTCCAGCCTGGGTGACTGAGTGAGACTCCATCTCAAAGAAAAAATAATGTTACAGAAGACCAAACTACCAAACTTAGGCACCAGAAATCTGTGGAACACAAAGCTATTACTTTTATCTTAGGTGTAACAAACTACAATTTACCTGGCAGAGTACTCAGCTGTACTATCCAGCCATTGAATGGGTATCATATTAGTTACACAGAAGCTTTTACTTGAACCTATAAGAGGCTCAGTGGTTTAAATGAAAATCAGCATGATTGAATTACCACTTTTCTAACATACCTGCAAAAAGTTGATCATGATTCTGTGGTTAGGGTTGGGCTTTGAGCTATGGATTGTTACTGCTAGACCCATACTCAGGTCTTTCAGATAGAGTTCATTACTTAGAATTCAACCAATATCATTCAACTTTTTGTATTTTCAATAGCAAATGTAATAAAACTTACCCTTAAAGTGTAGGATATCTGACTAATTGAAAAACAGGGCAAAGTGTTAAAATCTACTTAGGAAGATAAGCCCTAAAGCACAACATTGATGTGAGAAAATGAACATGACAGCATTTTACCACTCCCCCAAAGCTGCAGAAATTCACTTTCAAAAATACAACAAAATGGAAATGACTGGTTCAAAATTATTAACAAGCATCTATTTTCTCAATTTGGAGAAAAATTGTTTTTTTACCTACAGCTGGTGGATATTTTATAAATAGTATTTTATACTGATTAAGCCCACTGGCAGCAATAGATTCCTTTTCTTTGGAAACACTATTAAAGTCTATTTAAAGTATTGTAACATTTTATGAGGTCAGGAGGAATTAGACTGTGTATATTTAATTTCCTCATTTCACACACACTGTTATCATTACTGATAAAATCACATTGACTGTGTCTGAAATACTTAGGGTAACCTACTTGACGGTTGTTTATTAGTGTGTAGAAAAAAATATCCTTTCGTTTCTTAAGTTTACTTCTCATCTTTAAATAGTTTGAATTAGGTTGAGTCCTAAAATGAGAACATTGCACAGAACAAGCCCTCAGCAAAATTTTTGATAAATGTAAAGTTTTTCTCTCCCTCTTCCTTCTTTGATACCCTATTCAATAATTTGTCACGCCTTTTCTTGAACAGACCTTTAGCTTCATTTCCAACTCTAGCTATATTGTTCCTTGATGTTCTTTATTTTCTGAAGGAAGTGACACTATTCCTTCCTTCTCTTTTCTACCCATAACCTCCATTAAAATGCTTGTATTTTTAAGTGAAATGAAGAAAAAAGTAATCAGATTTTAAAAGGTGAATAAGAATCTTTTGAAGTATTTGATTTTTTTAAGAACAGATTTTCTTTGCACAAATGACCTATCATCAGTAATAATTTTTTTAACGGAGAGTTAAACTAAATTACTTTTTAATATCCATTTTCCCTCAAAATACTAGAAAAAAAAACTAAAATGAACCATTAAAAGGTTTGATCAATTTGTATAAAAGATCAGATTAATTTTATCAACAGGCATCAGTTTCAACACTTATACAACTACACAGTTTTCTTACAAAATTATCCCTTCTTGGTGTTTTGGGATAAATAATAAGACATGAAATGGAAAGTTGTCAGGCCTGGTGAGGTGGCTCATGCCTGTAATCCCAGCACTTTGGGAGACTGAAGCAGGCGGACCACAAAGTCAGGAGTTCGAGACCAGCCTGACCAACATGGTGAAACCCCCGTCTCTACTAAAACTACAAAAACTAGCCGGGCATGGTGGCAGGCGCCTGTAATCCCAGCTACTCAGGAGGCTGAGGCAGGAGAATCACCAGGAGGCAGAGGTTGCAGTGAGCCAAGATCGTGCCACTGCACTTCAGGCTGGGTGACAGAGTGAGACTCTGTCTCAAAAAAAAAAAAAAAAAAAAAAGGAAATGGTTAAGTTCTGAAGCAGAAAAGTGAAAGTTACAAACTGAGTAAAAACTTAAAATATGAGCACATATAGTCTCCATAAGAGTAAGAGCCATTTTAGTCTTGCATTACTAAGGCTTTATTTTATCTAAGCTCTGAATTTTGATTCCAAAAGCATGATTTCAGTTTTAAAATTTTTGTTTATATGCCCCTCAAATATTCCTCTCAAAAAGTTAACATATGTATCATATTAGAGTCTGTACTATATATTTAAAGCATGCTGACTAATCCACCTTAATTTAGTATTATAAGTATATTTTAGTATAACTTGTTCTTATTAATAAACGTTTTTCATAGTAAAGAATCCTACTATATGAATTCTGGGTGGAAATAAAACATAAATATTGCTGTTTATAAGCTTATTATTTAACTCTGCAACCACTGTGACACTATATATGCAATAAATTTTGTATTATCAAATCTCTCCCAAACCAGTGACACAGAGTAGATTATTGCTTTGGGCATAAGAAATAGCAAACCCATGACATTAGTTAAAAACTTTGTAACCAGATCATCATATCTCATACAAAATCCACAGTTGAATTAATTTGCTTTTCTATTTTCAGATTTTGCTACCCCACTCCCATCTATGGTCTGCTGAAAAAACAAAACACACATGAAATAGCATATAGAAAATAAAATTTGCAACTTGTAGTCACAATTTGCTTTGACACTCTATTAAATATTGGAGTTAAAAAGAGTTCTCCATAGATCTGAATAAACATTTACTTCACATTTGCTTCCAGTTATTAGATTTTGCAACAAAAAATTTAGCAGTCAAATTCGATTATTTGAGTTCTAAACAATTGCTTAGTCATGTAAAAATACCATAGAGGTAAATGATGATTATTCCTTCAATATATCTTGGTGTTAGTTCAAAGTTACTCTTTCAAATAATGTTGATAGAACTTTCCAGAAGAATTTAACATTTTATTTTGGGGGGGGGAGATTATCACATACTGCATTATTTACCAATCCAATGACTTAATTATTAGGCTGTATTTTTAATTCCTTTTGTTGTCACTAATGGACTGATTTGTCCTGTGTAATGCATTCAGTCTTTGACCATTATAAAATAGAAACTAAAACCAGAGCACCAAAACACCTTCCTCACCTTCATTAAAGGCAAAGCCTCCTAAAATCATATCACATGTGAGCGAACACAAGCTGTTTAGTGTGATAACATAGATTCAACTCAATTTCTAGATCTTTTGACTTTGTATACCTCTATATTCTCAACTGTTAAATGAAAAAAGAAAGAATGCATATCTTAAGCCCTCTAGTGATGTTGGAGGTTTAAAAAGATAATGTATCAGAAGTTTTTGTGAAGTTCTACATAAATAAAAATTAGAATCAGTGGAGTCCCATTAGAGATAGGGTAAATAGGGACTCAGTATCTGTTGGTCACCAATATTAATTGAGCTTTTACAGTGAAGCAGTAGTGACAAACATAGCAGACAAAGCCTTCCATCAGAAAGCTTACATTAATAGAATAAGAGCCAGGAATACAAGCAACAAAATAAAAAGGAAAAACTATTATCTTTTAGTTAATGATGAATGTTATGAGCTAGATTAAACATCATAATGTAGCTATTTGTTGATTCATATAAAATAACCATATTTGTGGTTTGGATAGTGCCACCCAAGATAACTCTTTGTGTTTCGGTGGTGGTCTGCTTTTGGATAAAAAAAATTATATGCTATTTTTTCTTGATTCATATCTACATAAAGAAATTATTTTACTTGAAATTACATGCCTATTAATTTTGTCTTGCCTGTTTTCTATGTTTTGTAATTTGAGGCTTACATGACTTTTGACTCATTGTGCCCAGATCAGCAAGTTTAACATCAGCCACATTTTGATGAATATGTAGCATAATCAAAATATTTAAAATAAAGATACTGCTTGGAAAGAACTTTTAAGATGTATTGGAGGAACAGCTACAGAATCAAGATTAACCCTCCCAACATCTTCGACCAGAGAATATTGGAAAAATGTTTTTGTCCTTGATTCACCCACTCAAATTGCTTATTACACCATTAGGAGGCTTTCTAATAACATCAGGGCCAGATGAAAGTTAGGGCCAGATATGGACATTTGGTATGAATTGTTGGTACCTGAGAAAGCAGAGACTGAAACATCCAGTATGAAAAATGTAATTGAATTTGACCTGCCTGCTGGGAAGATTCATAGTCTGTTTCTACACTGTGAAAATATGCAGTGGAAATCTAATCAGTTACCTTAGATAATCCATGCAAAATAAATAAATAAATAAATAAAGGAAAAGAAAGCTCTACACTATGTCAATTGAGAAATTGTTCAACCATCCATTTAGGAAATAGACCTACATAGAGGTCAATTGGAATCAGTTACCTTGTTTTTGAATTTATAACACTATGATACATACTCAGTAAGTTATAAGTGAAGTTACATATGGCCCATTTCTAAGATTTTTTCTCATAACCTAAAAAATAAACCTCATCTTATATATATTTTCATTTTTTATTTGAAATAATAGCATTTTGTGATAGATCAAAATATGCAGCATTTTCCTGAAATTTCTCATATTGTTATATTGATTCTCCTTCCCCATACAGCTTTTATTGGTCATTAAATTCTTACTGGTAAAGGAAATTTCTCTGTTATGGGTTTTATCAACTACCATCAAAAAAACATTTATCTGTCTAATAGTTTGCCATTCCACAAATGTGCTATCAAAAGTCAGTTTGCAGGCTCAGTCCTCCACTTAGCAAAAGAGTTGTACTGTAATAAAGCTTCTGTTGTGATTACAATGCAACAGAAGTTCAATAGAAAGAAGATTTGAGGCCCATAAAAATCAAATGTATAGTGAAAGGATGATGATAATCTTGTAAATTGCTACACACAAAAAAATGTAGAGTTTGAGTACTTAGTCACCCTTTTGACTTTTTCTAAAAAGTAACATATTTATTTAACAATTTTCATTAGCAAATAGGAAATTTTCATTGTAGGGTTTTTTTCTCTCGCTCGTCCAAAATTAACTGTTTACATAAATGATTTTTGCCCTATTTTTTCCCTCCTTGACCGTTGTAAAGACAAGGATTTTTGTTTTTGCTTCATAGTAATCATGTTAGGAGCAAAGATTTTAAGGAAAGAAAAGTACCAAAAACAAGTAACTCAGACCCCAAAGTTTTGCAATGTGTAATTAAACTGGCTATTAATTAGAAACTTTATTCTTGTTCTTCAGTCATCCAATTTACATGACTGTCTTCACATTAAGAATGAAAATATCCAAAGTTCAATATCTGCAGCATAGACTATAGTTCTAATTATTTATATGGGACCTATACTCCTGAACATTTTGAATATAAATTGAAAAGTGTAAATCATTAGTTTTTGAAATGCAAAAATGTAAATGCTATCTAACTAAATTTTGTATTTCTATTTATTTGTAAAACCTATCATTAGGTCCTACTCAATTTTCACAAACATTTTATTTAATACAATGTTGTACACCTACTGAAAGTGAGTACTTAAGTTAGAATGTTTATTTAAGTGGTGTGCCAGTCATATGCTTATAAGGAAATTTCCTGTTTCCATAGGGGTTCCTGAAGAATCTTTGGCAAACTGCAAAGGTTAAGATAATGTATTTAAAAATAACATTGTTCTACCATCAGATAATACACCTATGGTTTTAAATGCCTCTGAAAGATGTGGCAATATGTCCTAAAGATGACAGGTCGGAGAAACTCCAAAAAGCTATTATACTGTTCTGTCAGAGTTGTTGTGAACTATCAGAGACAATATAAATAGTTTGAGTTAATTATTTGCTTTTCATGAAATAATTGAGACTTATTTCATAATAGCATGAAATAATAGAGAATTGTTTGATGAAATAATTGCATAATGTGACTCTGTAAATTATACTGATGGAGTGAGGTGGTGACAGAATGTCAAAATTAAATTTAAAAAATTAAGATTCAGAATGTTAAAAATGAGATTATCCTTAGTAATTACCTAGTCCAAGTGGCTCACTTGAAAAAGAAAGAAGAAATTGAAGCCAACAAAGAAAAACAGGATCTCATAATCATGTTGAAAATGGTTACCACTTATCAATCATGTATTATGTTCTCATCACTGTGCTAAACACTAAATATTTTATAGTCCTTAAAGTAGGAATTTTTAAAAGAGAAAATTGAAGCTAAGAAAAGTTTAAGTTGTTCAAGACGACATGGCTGGTATGTGTTGCAGCTTGGACTTACATATGGCCCTGCTTTACTCCAATTCCAGACTTGTTTCTCCTTTCTCACGGTGCTCAGGGTTACATGTGCCTTAATGTGTGATGAGCCTCCTGACTTGTACTAACACTTTCGCTTCTGCACTGATATGAGTAATTTCCCTCAAAAAGCCAGAGTGCGATGAGAAATAGAAAACAAAACAAAACAAAATTGAACACATACATTCAAGCAGTAAGCAGATGTCACTTATTGTAAAAATATTTTAACTAAGATTGCCATTCCATATTAATGTTGACATTATATCCATGGAGAAATCAACTACAGAGACAATTTCTGTCTCTGTTTCTCTCTTTGTAAATTATATTTTGCTTCACTGATGGATGCTGAGGGAAAACTGCTTTCTATTAAAACTAGCAGGCTTACTTTTTCTTTATTTTTGATAAGATGTATATGGAAATTTTAAGAGAATCACAACATATTCAGAAGGGATAAAATCTGTTTCTTTTCTACAGGGAGAAATGGTTCAGTTATTTCTTATCATAGCTGAATGAGATTCAGTCAGATTGACTCCCTTCTGCTGACAAGGAAACAGGCATTGAAATTCAAAAAAATCTTGCAGCCTAAGGGGTACCAGGGATGTTATAGATTATTTAGTACAACTGCCTTATTTTTCTGGATAAATAGAAATATTATAGATTATTTAGTACAACTGCCTTATTTTCCTGGATAAACAGGTTCTAAGTGATTAGCCAATTATTTCTAAGACCACAGTTCTTGTTAGCAATAAAGTTATTATGAGAATACTCAATTCCTAACACCCAAGTTTCATTCTGTTTTCACTGAGCCATTTTGCCTCTTCACAACATTAACACTGTCTATGTTTGGCTTATATGATGAAGGTCACCGTACCGATGATCAGAACATGGAAAATCAGTTTATTTGGCTGACAAGTAATACAATTTTACACAGTTTCAAATCTGGCCTTCTTAGAGACTTTCAGGCAGCACTTCTCACGTGAAATGGAGAATGCTAGGTGGAAATAAGTTGAAAGGCTGAAATATTGTGATGCAATCTGACACTGACCACCAAAAGTTAGCACAAGCCCCCAATAAGACTGATCTCACTTCAGATGCCAGCCACAATGTTAGGGAGTCCCAGTCCATCTCCACCTTTACTTCTGATCAACTGGTTAGAAATTTGGGGATACCTATGACCTTCCCAGTTGTAATAATTTGCTAGAATGACTCACAAAACTCAGGGCAGTCATGACTAATGTTTTATTTGGAAGAATACAAATTAAAACCAGTCAAATGAAGAGACACATAGGGCAAGTCTGGGAGGATCTTGAGCACAGGCCTTCCATATCCTCTCCCCGTGGAATTCAGTGTATCACCTACCTGGCATATTTCTGTGTTCACCAGTCAGGGAGCTCAGCTCAGCTTCAGTTTCTGGATTTTTTTTTTTTTTAGGTTTCATTATGTAATCATGATTGGTTAAATCGTTAGCCGTGTGATTGAACTCAATCTTCAGCTCTCTCCTTCCTAGAAGCCATGAGGTCAGGCTAATATCATGTGGCTCAAAAGTCCCACATTTCTACCTATATGGTAGATTATTCTGATATGACCAGTCCACGCCCTGAGTTATCTCCTTATCGTAAATTCAAATGTGGTTTAAAAGCCTACCCTACACTACTCAACCTTTAGTTTGTTCCTAGCAACAGAAATATCCCAATGGTTTATAAGTTTCCATCCAGGAACCATAGAAAAAAACACCAGACTTTTTTTTTTATTTACAACAATGACATACATGTTTAATTAAAGGGATGTGGGGTTTTTGCCCCCCAATACCTGCTATGATGAGAAGACATTTCACTTAACCTAAGGTAGCCCTAAATAAAGGGTAAGTAGTATTCTATAGACTCAGTGCAATTATGCACACAATAAGTACATTTTCATTACTGCTGATCCAAAATTGCAAAAGCCTCAGTAAAATTTTTGAGTTTCAATCCATTAGAAAAGTAAGACGTAGAGAGATGAATAAGTAGCATTTACTAATAGTCACACACATCATTGAAATAACTAAGCACTTAATTCAAACCCACAAACAGCCCTTCAACCACAAAAAAATCTGGAGCTTGAATCTGACAGAATCCATTAACTGAGAACATAGTAATAACTCTACCAATTAATGGTCTGTAAAAGGCTTCCAGATGGCACAGACAAACACACTTAATTATAATCTGTCATTCTTACTTGTACTTAAAATTTCCAGCAATGTAGGACAATCCTGAAATTTACACAGTTAGGAACTTCTGTTGTGGCCATATCAAAATGCAGTTTTCACATCTTACATTCCACTTATTTAACAAACACACAAGTTCCAAAAGTTTTGTGTTTTATAAAAAATTAAAAAGTTATAAATTTCTAAACCAGAATGTTATCAGACTTTTAAATATTCTCATACAAATTACCTAATCAAAAATCATGTCACACTTAGTAAATAAAGACTAAATAGTATATCAGATTCATTTAAAGGACTTAACAGTATGCCCATAAAACAAAACAAAATAGACTAAAAGACAAAGCAATCTATTTGAATGTGACTTGAGTCATTGAGTAAATGTGTTTTTTCCTTGATAACCCTTGTTTCTCATGTTATACCAATAACCATTACTACTAATACACCAAAAGGATTCTTCCCCAAAGAGCTGTGGATTTCTTTGGGGGTCAATCATCTGGTAAATATAATTATCCCAAGGTGGCTCAAAATATTGTGATGGAATGGAAGACAGCAATATCACCTGAAGCACAATTGGCCCCATAAGTCCATGTGTTTGGGACCTGAGCATCACATAGTAACATAGTGACCATTCAGAAAACTCCCCATCTGAGCTCTAGGCCACTATGCAGTGTTGTTCTCAGGTCCCTGGTCTCATTCCATCCCACGATGATTCTGTGAGCCAGGAATAATAAAGCTCATTTTTTCTGATGGGAAACGAACATTCAGAGAAAGCAAGTAGCTTGCCCAATGCTTCAGAGCCTTAGGTTTGTTGGTCTTTTAAATGCATAGTATTTATTTCTGAGTTAGTTTTTTTCAGATGTGGTTGGCAGCTTTGAAGAACTGGGGGGAAACAAGAGGATCTAGCTGTCATGTAAGGAAGCACAAATGTTCTAACCCTTACCAAATGTACATAGAAGAAGATGATTGATATGCCTCCTGGAGTAATCTTAAAATTGTGCTGGAGTACCTTGGTAGCTCTAAAAATTTGGAAAAAAAGAGAAGTAGAGAGAAAAATAGAGAAAGAATATCTAACATAGATTTATGTTTATGTTAGATAAGCTACTCTGAAAATTATTATCATGAGATTATGTGTTTTCATCAAAATCATCAAATGTTTTGTGTTTTATAAACATTTTGCCACAGTTATTTATCTGGATATTCATACCAAATTTAATATTGGAGCAGATTCAGTGTTTTCATAGATCTTCAGCCTCCATATCATTAACAAAACAGATCCTTTAATCTTTTATGCTTTTTTGTAATTCCATATTTTAGGACCCTTGGAAAATTTACAGGACAATATTCCAATTATCTAAACCAAGATCAAAGATTATAATTTGTTTTTAGATTCTAATTTATAGATTAAATGTAAAACATGTTATGTTAATGAATAACATTTTTCAAGATTGGATAAAATAAGTTAAATAGCTTTGAGTAATTTTCCAAAAGTGTATAAAATTAAGAGGAATCTTTCATGTATTTCTAACAGATTTGATCTTTACATTTTTGAGAATAAAGCACAATGTCTTAATTTTACCCTGTTCACCTCAGAGAGTTAAAAAATGGAAATATATATTTATGTATAAATATATGAATATTTATATTCATATATACATGATATATAGATACATGTATCATATATAGATACATGAATATAGAAACATGTCTCTATATATGATAGCTCACAGAAAATGTCACCCAACTTTATATTTTCTTACGTATTTTTTGTAGACATATTTTACACGAATAGCTTGCTCTAATTCTTCTCAGCAATCTTAGAAATTATTTTCATTTTATAATCACTGTCTTACAATCACATATAAGAATTAGATTCTATGAAGAAGTGATTAGACTCTATGGACAAGTTTTGGTTTTGTTAGCTTTTTGTTTATTTACTTTGTTTTAAGTAGAATTTGTAAAAAGTTGGAAAATTGTCTTCAAGAACTTTGATGCTTCATTTCTTTTCCTTTAAATATTCTAACACAACAAGCAGAATTCTAATATTTTCAACTCTTTCTTGCAATTTTTTTAAATGTAAAAGACATATATTCTTCTTTTTCTATAAGCAATTACTGTTTTGGGTATCAGAAAACTGAAAATGTATTGGTAAATATATCAGATACAAATCACATACTGTAAAGTGATTTTTCTTCTCAAGCACCAACTCTTTCAATTGCTTCAAATTCCATAATTAATCTGTCATTATTCTTTGTGGGTTTTACCTTTAAAATCTAGTCAAAATTGACAGTTTTTACCACCAAATACAAGCCATCATCATACCTAGTCTGAACTATTAAAATCAACTTCTACATTTTATACAGTCTTTATCCCCATAAAATTTTTTTGTTTTTAAATACAATTTTTCTCAAAACCTTTCAAATACCTCCCATTAATTCAAATCTGCCTATTTATATCTATCTACCTATCTACCTACCTACCTGTCTATTTTTAAATCTTCTAGTTATATTTGAAGTAAACATGGTAATGTTAAGTAATTGAATATTATTCTTAAGGGTCATATCTGTTGGAAATATCATAAGAATTTCTCTTAATTCTATACACTTTTGGAAGATTCCTTATACTACTTAACTGCTTGTTTCATCCAATCTTGAAAAGCACCATTCATATATGCCAATTCTTTGTCATAGTACACAAAGTCTCACTTAACCTGGCCTTGTCCACATCTTAAGACTACACTTCCTTCAGCTCTGGCCACATTGGACATGCTGGTATTCCTGCAACAATTTAAGTGTGTACCCTTTTAAGCTTTCATGCATACTTTTCATGACCTGGAGAACTCTTTATCTAGAACTTCACATGACTTTCTCTTTCAAATTATCAAGATCTTTGCCAAAATCATTTCTTTAGATATGTCTTCCAGGAAAACCCTATCTGTTAGGCCTGCCTATTAAAAGTAATGGCAAAAACCACAATTACTTTTCCACCAACCTAATAAAAGTCACCCACCATTCCATCATGGTCCACGCCCTTCTCCAACTTGATTGTTCATATTTTTACCATTTTTTGAAATTATGTTTTGAATATCTTTCTTGGAGTCTACCTTCCTACCCTATCTTGTCTTTCATTAAATCATACTCTTCAAGTTTTTATTCTACTGCATTGGATCTTCCTCCAGAATATCAATTTTGATCTCATCGTTGGCTATTCTTCCCATTTTACACTTTGCAGTAGCCAGAAACCAGTCTTTGCTCTTCTTCCTTTCTCTTTCTATAAACCAGTTTCAGAGTATCTCATGAAAAGTTTAAACTTTAATGATGTGGTTTGGCTATGTATTATACCATAAGAGAAAAGAAACAAAAGAAGTTTACATAAATGCGGAAAGTATTAAGGAGCCAGGATTTTTTCAAACAAAAAGTCATTAAGAAATTTACACTCATCAGTTCATTCAGTTCATTCAGTCCCCCTCTTTTACCCAGCCATGGATAAATGGGGCCAAGGAGCAGCTCAGGACATTGCTTCAGAGGATGCAAGCTCCCAGCCTTGGCACTTGGCAGCTTCCACATGGTGTTGGTCCTGCGGGTGTGCAAAATATAAGAATTGTGGCTTGGGAACCACCACCTAGATTTCAGAAGATGTATGGAAATGCCTAGGTGTCCAGGCAGAAGTTTGCTGCAGGGGCAAGGCTCTTATGGAGAACCTCTGCTAGGGCAATGCAGAAAGGAAATGTGGGGTTGGAGCTCCCACACAGAGTCCCCACTGGGGAACTGCCTAGTAGAGCTGTGAGAAGACAGCCATTGTCCTCCAGACTCCAGAATGGTAGATTCACTGACATCTGGCACCGTGCACCTGGAAAAGCTGCAGACACTCAACGTCAGCTCGTGAAAGCAGTTGGGAGGGGGGCTGTACCCAGCAAAGCCACAAGGGCAGAGCTGCCCAAGGCCATGGGAGCCCACCTCTTGCATCAGTGTGACCTCGATGTGAGGCATGGAGTAAAAGGAGATTATTTTGGAGCTTTAAGGTTTAATGACTGCCCTATTTGATTTTGGACTTGCATGGGGTCTGTAGCCCCTTGGTTTGAGCCAGTTCTCCCATTTGGAATGGGTGTATTTGCCCAGTGTCTGTACCCACATTGTATCTAGGAAGTAACTAACTTGCTTTTGATTTTACAGGCTCATAGGCAGAAGGTACTTGCCTTGTCTCAAATGAGACTTTGGACTTGTACTTTTGAGTTAATGCTGGAATTAGTTAAGACTTTGGGGAACTGTTGGAAGGGCATGCTTGTATTTTGAATTTTGAAGACAAGAGATTTGGGAGAGGGCAGGGGTGAAATGACATGCTTCAGCTGTGTCTCCACCCAAATTTCATCTTGAGTTGTAGTTCTGAAAATCCCCATGTGTCCTGGGAGGGACCAGGTTGGAGATAATTGAATCGTGGGGGTGGTTTTCTCCATCCTATTCTTGTGATAGTGAATTAGTTCTCATGAGATCTGATGGTTTTATATGGGGCTTCCCCCCTTGCTGGACACTCATTCTCTCTCCTGCCACCCTGTAAGGTGATACCTTCCACCATGACTGTAACTTTCCTAAGGCCTTCCCAGCCACGAGGAATTGTGAGTTGATTCAACTTCTTTCCTATCTAAATTACCCAGTCTCAGGTATGTCTTCATTAGCAGCATGAAAGTGGACTAATACATTTAATCAAACTTTAAATAAAGTATATCTATTGATATTTCACAGACCAGCCCTAGACTCATGGGCTGTGAAACATCAGACGCATACGGACACAAGCCAGCCAGCTCCTTCATTCCAGACCAAATTTGTGCCCTTCTTCTTGCATAAATATTTGATTATTTACTACATTTGCTTTTATTTTCTGTCCATTGGCATCTATGTGTCACTCATCCTGACATTCATAAATTTGGGGATGGACACTTACTGACATCTAACAGAGGATGCTAGGTGCCTCTTTTTAAAATTTATTCAGTTTTAGCTGACCCTTATGAATGAGGAAAATTTGCAAAGAGCCATATATAAGGTAGGGTTGGGGAAGCATAAAAGGGAATAGAGGCTAAGAAGAAAGGAGAGACTAGGGCCATTGTGGTGCATCTTGGAAAGTTGCAGATTCTCCTGTTTCTAGAACATTGTCTTTAAAAGGATAGTGGATCTCCTAGGTGGTCACTTGTTACTATGTCACTACGTCACTATGTTACAGGGTCAAATGTGCTACAGTTGGTGATGATGTCCTCCATTCTATCACAATATTCTGATCCACATTGTGATTTTTCCAGAGAAGAAAAGAAAGTTAAAATCTTCCTGAAGTATACTAAATTACAAAGATAAATACAAAATTATCACAAAAAAGAGAAAAAAGTCATAAATATTTATATCCAGTTTTGCAAAATAAAAACTCTTAGGCAAAAATTCAAAGTTTACGAGGTCATATAATAAAGGAGAGAAAAAAATTGGCTTTAAATCTAAGATCCAAACCCAATACAACTAATTACCTACAATTAAATCTTCAGCCCTAAGGATGAAATTTATTGAACTAGACTCTTTATATTTGCCATTGAACCCAAAATTATCAACTAATAAAGGCTATCAAGTTATAACCCAACCTATAAAACCTTCTAAAAGATAATTAGTCCAATGTTTCTTCCCTTCCATAGTTCAATTTAGCCAACATTCAAACAAAATAAAAGTGAATGATACCTGACTACAAATTAGAATTCTGTGCTGCTTCCTATAAGCATCTACTTCCAAAATTATTAAAATAACAAATTCCATATAATTGGAAATTAGAAAATATCTTGCTGTCTTATTTGACCTAGGTGCAATTTGCACTTATCTTCAAAGAGAAACAATGCACCTTTACTCAGCATCCCATAATACCTGAATAGTCCAGACATCACATATAAACTATATAGATAAAATCTCAATCCCAATTTAGTTGTCCTTTGGAATTCAGGTATAAGATATATTGATGATACTCTTTTTACATAAAGATACCCAAATGCTCATTAAAGAACTTTAATAATATTTATTGGATCTATTTGGATTTTTGAGATAACATTTGCATTTACAAATTTCATTAAAATTTAATTATACAGTAACTCATAAGTCTGTTCATTACAAGACCCACCTCAGCAACAAGCCAGTGAGACTATGCCATAAACTATACAACAAGCATTTTCTTTAAAAATACGAAATTTTGTTCTAGAAGAGAAGTTAGATTCAGAGGCTACATGTGCAGGTTTGATAACTGTGTATATTGCTTGATGCTCAGATTTGGGGTACAAATGATTCTGTCATCCCAGTACTGAGCATAGTACCCAAGAGGTAGTTTTTCAACCCTTGTCCCTCTCCCTCTGTCTCCCTTCTATTTGTCACCAGTGTCTATTCTTACCATCTTTATATCCATATTTACTCAATGTTTAGTTCCTATTTATAAGTGAGAACATGTGGTATTTGGTTTTTTGTTTCTTCATTAGTTTGCTTAGGATAAGGGCCTCCAGCTACATCCATATTGCTGCAAAGGAAATGATTTTATCCTTTTTTATAGCTGTGTAGTATTCCATGGTGTATAGGCACCACATTTTCTTTATCGTGTCCACCATTGGTGAGCATCTAAGTTGATTCCATGTCTTTGCTAATGTGAGTAGCACTGTCATGAAGATACAAGTGCATGTGTCTTTTTGGTAGAATGATTTGTTTTCTTTATTACTATTACTATTATTTTTATTTTAATAGTATGGGAATACAGTTGGTTTTTGGTTATTCTGATATTTTAGTGCACCTGTCACCAAAGCAGTGTACACTATACAAAATATGTAGTCTTTCATCGCTCACGCCCCTCCCAACCTCCCCTACCTTAGTCCTCAAAGCTCATTATATCATTCTGTATGTCTTTGCAATCTCATAGCTTAGCTCCCACTTAAAAGTGAGATCATGTGGTATTTGGCTTTCCATTCCTGAGTTACTTCACTTGGAATAATGGCCTCCAGCTTCACCTAAGTTGCTCCAAATACTTTATTTTCATCCTTTATATGGTTGAGTAGTATTCCATGGTGTATATATGCCACATATTTTAAATCTACTCATTTGTCAATGAGCATGTAGTTTGGTTTGTATCTTTGCAATTGTGAACATGCATGTGTATGTGTCTTTTTCAAATAATAGCTTCTTTTTGTTTGTGTAGTTAGTAATGAGATTGCTGGATCAAGTGGTGTATCTACTTTTACTTCTTTAATAAATCTCCATACTGTTTTCCATGGTGGTTGCACTAATTTACATTCCTACCAGCAGTGTAGCAGTATTCCCTTTTCATCTGATTCATGTCAACATCTATAGTTTTTTGACCTTTTAATTATGTCAATTCAAACAGGAGTAAGGTGGTATCTCATTGTGATTTTAATTTTCAGTTCCCTGATAATTAGTGATGTTGAGCATTTTGTATATGCTTGTTTGCTGTTTGGATATCTTTTTTTTTTTTTTTGAGATGGAATCTGGCTCTGTCACCCAGGCTGGAGTGCAATGACGCGATCTCAGCTCATTGCAACCTCCACCTCCCGGGTTCAAGCTATTCTCCTGCCTCAGCCTCCCAAGAAGCTGGGACTACAGGCATGCACCATCACACCCAGCTGATTTTTGTATTTTTAGTAGAGACGGGGTTTCACCATGTTGGCCAGGATGGTTTCAATCTCTTGGCCTTGTGATCCACCCGCCTCACCCTCCCAAAGTGCTAGGATTGCAGCCATGAACCACCGTGCCTGGCCTGGATATCTTCGTTTAAGAAATATCTATTTATATCCTTTTTGATGGGATTATTTCGTTTTTTCCTTGCTTATTTGTTTGGATTCCTTGTAGATTTCGGATACTAGAACTTTGTCAGATGCAGAGTTTGCAATTTTTTTCTCCCACTCTGTGGGTTGTTTGTTTATTCTGCTAATTATTTATTTTGCTGTGCAGAGCTTTTTAATTTAATTCAGTCCCATTTATTTATTTTTGTTTCTATTGCTTTTGCTTTTGGGCTCTTAGTTATGAATGCTTTGCCTAGGCCAATGTCTGGAAGAGTTTTTCCAATGTTGCCTTCTAGAATTTTTATGGTTTCAGGTCTTAGTTTTAAGTCTTTGATCCATTTGAGTTAATTTTTGGAAGATGAGAGATGGGAATCCAGTTTCATTCTTTTGCATGTGGCTGGCCAGTTTTTCCAGCACAATTTATTGAATAGAGTGTCCTTTCCTCAATCTATGTTTTTGTATGCTTTGTCAAAGATCAATTCACTGAAAGTATTTGGCTTTATTTCTTGGTTCTGTATTCTGTTCCATTGGTCTAAGTGCCTATTTTTATACCAGCACCATGCTGTTTTGGCAACGATAGCCTTGTAGTTTAATTTGAAGTCTGATAATGTGATCCCTCCAGATTTGTTTTTTTTTTTTTTTTGCTTAATATTGCTTTTTATATGCAGGCTCTGTTTTGGTTCCATATGAATTTTATAACTGCTTTTTTCTAGTTCTGTGAAAACTGATGATGGTATTTTGATGGAAATTGCATTGAATCAGTAGATTGCTTTGGGCAGTATGGTCATTTTCACAATATTGATTCTTCCCATCCATGAGCATGGGATGTGTTTCCATTGTTTTGCATCATCTATGACTTCTTTCAGCCGTTTTCTGTAGTTTTCCTTGTACAGATCTTTCACCTCCTTGGTTAAGTGTATTCCTAGGTATTTTATTTCTTTTTTGCAGCTGTCATAAAAGGATTTAGTTCTTTATTTGATTCTCAGCTTGGTTGCTGTTGGTGTATAGCAGTGCTACTGATTTGTGTACAATGATTCTGTAACATGAGACGTTACTGAATTTATTTATCAGATCTAGGAGCCTTTTGAATGAGTCTTCAGGATTTTTAGGTATACAATCATATCATCAGCAAACAGTAACAGTTTGACTTCCTCTTTTCCAATTTAGATGCCCTTTATTTCTTTATCTTGTCTGATTGTTCTGGATAAGACTTCCAGTACTATGTTTAAGGGAAGTGGTGACAGTGGACATCTTTGTCTTGTTCCAGTTCTCAGGGGGAATGCTTTCAACTTTTCTCCATTCAGTATGATGTTGGCTGTGGGTTGGTCATACATGGCTTTTATTACTTTGAGGTTAGTCATTTCCATGCCTATATTGTAGAGGGTTTTTATCATAAATGGATACTGAATTTTATCAAATGCTTTTTCTGTGTCTATTGAGATGATCATATGGTTTTTGTTTTTAATTCTGTTTATGTGATGTATCACATTTATTGACTTATGTATGTTAAACCATCCCTGCATCACTGGGATAAAATCCACTTGATCATGATGTATTATCTTTTTGATGTGTTATTGGATTTAGTTAGTATTTTGCTGAGGATTTTTGCATCTATGTTCACTAGGGATATTGGTTTGTAGTTTTCTTTTTCGTTATGGCCTTTCCCAGTTTTGGTATTAGGGTGATACTGGCTTCATAAAATGATTTAAGGAAGAACCCCTCTTTCTTTATCTTTTGAAATAGTTTCGGTAGGATTGGTGCAATTATTCTTTGAATGTCTGGTAGAATTCAGCTGTGAATCCACCTGGCCTTGGATTTGTTGTTGTTGTTGTTGTTGTTAGCATTTGTATTACTGATTTAATCATGCTGCTTGTTATTGGCCTGTTCAGGGTTTCTGTTTCTTCCTGATTTAATCTGGAAGGGTTATATGTTTCCAGAATTTTTTCTATTTTCTCTAGATTTTCTAGTTTGTGTATGTAAAGGTGTTCTTAAGCAGTCTTGAATAATCCTTTGTATTTCTGTGGTATCAGTTGTAATATCTCTAGTTTCATTTCTAATTGAGCTTATTTGGGTTTTTCTCTCTTCTTGGTTAATCTCACTAATGGTCTATCAATATTATTTATCTTTTCAAAGAGCCATATTTTTGTTTCATTTAACTTTTGTATTTGTTTTATTTCAATTTCATTTAGTTCCGCTCCAATCTTTGTCGTTTCTTTTCTTCTGCTGACTTTGGGTTTGTTCTTGTTTCTGTAGTTCCTTGAGGTGTGACATAAGGTTGTCAAATTGTGCTCTTTCAGGCTTTTTGATGTAGACATTTAACACTAGGACCTTTCCTCTTAGCATTGCTTTTACTGTATCCCACAGGTTTTGATAATTTTTGTCACTATTATCATTCATTTCAAATAATTTTTAAATTTCCATCTTGATTTCATTGTTAACCCAACAATCATTTAATAGCAGATTATTGAATTTCCATGTATTTGTATAGTTTTGAGGGTTTGTTTTGGAGTTGATTTCCAGTTTTATTCCACTGTGATGTACAAGATATTTAATATGATTTCAATTTTCTTAAATTTATTGAGACTTGTTTTGTGGGCTATTATATGGTCTATCTTGGAGAATGTTCCATGTGCTGATGAGAAGAATTATATTTTGCAGTTGTTGAGAGAAAAGGTCTGTAACTATCTGTTAAGTCCATTTGTTCTAGGGTATAGTTTAAGTTCATTGTTTCTTTGTTGACTTTCTGTCTTGATGATTTGTTTAGTACTGTCAGTGGAATATTTAAGTCCCCCACTACTATTGTGTTGCTGTGTATCTCATTTCTTAAGTCTAGTAGTAATAGTTTTATAAATCTGGGAGCTCCAATGTTAGGGGCATATAAATTTAGAATTGTAATGTCTTCTTGTTGAACTGATCCTTTTATCATTATATAAGGTCTTTCTTTGTCTATTTTTTTCATTGACTGTTGTTGCTTTAAAGTCTGTTTTGTCTCATATAAGAATAGTTACTTATGTTTGTTTTTGGTTTCCATTTGCATGGAATATATTTTTCCATCCCATACCTTGAGTTTATATAAATCCTTTTGTGTTAGGTAGTTCTCTTTGAAGACAGCAGATATTTGGTTTGTTGAATTTTTTAATCCATTCTGTAATTCTGTATCTTTTAAGTGGGGCATTTAGGAGATTTACATTTAACATTAATATTGAGATGTGAGATACTGATCTATGAATCATATTAGTTGTCACATAGATACTTTGTTTTTTTCATTGTGTTATTCTTTTATAGGCCCTGTAAGTTTTATGCTTTCAGGAGTTTATATTTTAGTGCATATGGAGCTTCTGTTTCAAGATTTAGAATTCTTCTTGGCACTTCTTGTAGTGCTGGTTTGGTAGTGGCAGATTCCCTCAGCATTTGTTTGTCTGAGAAAGATTTTGTGTCTCCTTCATTTATGAAGCTTAGTTTTGTTGGATACAAAATTCTTGGCTGAAAATTATTCTTCTTAAGTAGGCTAAAGATAGGATCCTAATCCCTTCTAGTTTGTAAGTTTTCTACTGAGAAGTCTGTTGTTAGTCTGAAAGGTTTTTCTGAATGGGTTTCCTGATACTTTTGCCTCACAGCCCTTAGAATTCATTCCTTCGTGTTAACTTTAAATAGCCTGATGACTATGTGACTTGGTGATCTTTGGTGGTGATTTTTTTGCCATAAATTTCCCAGGAATTCTTTGAGCTTCATGTATTTGAATGTCTAAATCTCTAGCAAGGTCAGATAAGTTTTCCTCAGTTTTTCCCTCAAATACATTTTCCAAACTTTTAGCCTTCTCTTCTCCCTCAGGAACACCAATTATTCTTAGGTTTGGCTACTTTAAATAATCCCATATTTCTTGGAGACTTTACTCGCTTTTTTTTAATTCTTATTTCAAAATCTTTGTCTGATTAATCAAAAGCCTTGTCTTTGAGCTCTGAAATTCTTTCTTACTGCTGTTCCAGTCTATTGAAACCTTCCACTGCATTTTGTATTTCCCTAAATGTGCCTTTCATTTCCAGAAGTTCTGATTGTTTTTTCTTTATGATTTCTATCTATGAAATTTTTCTTTCATATCCTGAATTGCTTTTAAATTTCTCTATGTTGGTTTTCACATTTCTCTGGTATCTCCTTGACTGGCTTAATAAGCAACCTTTTGAATTTTTTATATAGCATTTCAAATATTTCATCTTCATTTGGATCCATTGCTGGAGAGCTAGTGTGATCTTTTGGGGATGTCTCAGAACCCTGTTTTGTCATAATACCAGAATTACTTTTCTGGCTTCTTCTTATTTGGGTAGGCCATTTATTCAAATTGTTCTTGAATTTATTTTTAATTTGACTGTGTTTTTATATATTTCTTTTTTTCCCCTCTTAAAGCTGTGACTTTAATGTTTATAGTTTGTTATAGCCTAATTTGATGCTTTTAGAAGTGAAAATTGTATATAGGTTCCTTGAGAAAGTCTTGGTGTGCTGGCTTTTTTAGATGCTGGCAGTAGTAGTATGTACTTGGTGTGTGGAAAAGTTCACTGTCTCCTATGGGGTTGAAATGCAAGGATCTCTTGAAGGTCATCTCATTCTCCCCCCATGGTGTGCACCTCATTTATTTATTTATTTATTTATTTATTTTTTCCTCAGTATTTGATTTACTGAGCTGATAATTCAAGCTTTAGGGGAGTAAGAGAGGTACCCCTGGGTGGGAACTGTTTGTAGCTAAAGAAGGTGGGTAGATGCAATGCCTAATGTTTTGCAGAGGTCCCCACCTTGATGAAAGTGGCTAGGGGAGTTCTCAATTAGATGTACTGAGTTTTCATCAGAGTGAAGAGTGAGAGCTATTTCAGCTCCCCTGCCAGGCTAGAAGAAAACTTATCCACCTCCCAACCTCACTCCTGTCCCAGTGTTCTGGCTATTCAGATCAGACAGACACCTCTTCTTATCTATAAGAATGTTAATGTTCCAAGTTGAAAGGAATTGTGACTTTCCCTCTTCTGCAAGCCTGATCCTGGGGAATGCTCCTCCTGTGAGGATGCAATCACCCCATAGGTGCATTTACACTGAGTTCCTATGAGGGAAACCTCAGCTGTGTCTACAGTGGTAGATAAGGGAAGAACCAGAACCCCTTCTTCAAGACCCTTCATAAGCATGAAGGCTGTCTGACTGTTGGGTTAGAGATGCAGACTCCAGCACTGCAACTGTGTCTCTGCTGTAAGACACTTCCCACCAGCAGAAAGATATGGGAATCAAGGGCTGCTGTCTGTATTATTTTGTCCCATGGGGTGTTCCCTTGATGTAGTGCTCTCTCCTTTTTCCTAGGAGTAGGAATTCCTGAGAGCTAGAATACAGCAATTGCTATAGCTCTTCTGGGTCTAGCCACCTAATAACACTGCCACACTCTAGGTTGGTGCTAGGGAATGTCTGCAAGGGATCCAGTGATGTGACCTGTGTTCAACATTCCCATCAATGGATACCAGCACCAACTCTGATGGAGGTTGCAGGGGAGTGACGTAGACTGTGAGATTCCTTCAATGTAGATAGGCTTAGTGTGCTGGCTTTTGTTTGTTTGTTTGTTTGTTTGTTTTGACGGAGTCTCGCTCTTTCGCCCAGGCTGGAGTGCAGTGGCGCGATCTCAGCTCACTGCAAGCTCCGCCTCCGGGGTTCATTCCATTCTCCTGCCTCAGCCTCCTGAGTAGCTGGGACTACAGGCACCCGCCACCACGCCCGCTAATTTTTTTTATTTTTTATTTTTAGTAGAGACGAGGTTTCACCGTGTTAGCCAGGATGGTCTCGATCTCCTGACCTTGTGATCCGCCTGCCTTGGCCTAGTGTGCTGGCTTTCTTTTATGCAAGTTATAATCGTAGTGAACTTGTTATGCAGACAAACTCAGGACCCCTGGTTAGCCATGGTGTTGCAGTCAGTGAGGATAGCTGAGGTCATGCAGCCATTTTCTCTTTCCTGAGTGCAGTGTTATTCTACCTAGAGCTGCTGCAATAGACTGTATCAGTTAGCCTCCAGCCAGGGGGTGGTTCTTGCAAAAAGGCACCAGATGTGGTAGTAGCAGTGAGATTTGAGCATGCCCTAAATTGCCCTGGGGAAGTATTCTGGTTTCTTAAGCAATTGGTGGGACTATAAACTTCTTAAAAGTTTATGTTCTTTGTGTTAAGCTACCAGGGAGGGTGGAGAGGCAAAGCTAGATGGGGGCAAGTTTAGGTGGGTCTTCATTTTGAAATCTCCTTGAAAGGGGCAAGCTACAGCCCCTGTGAGAGTCCGGGGATACTTCTCAGGCCACTAGGTTAATATTCCAGAGAGGAAATAACTGCCTCTGCTGCACAGTAGAGTTTGCAAAGGGAGTAGGGGATAGCAGGCAGCAGTAAGCCTTACCCAAATCCTATACAGTTGTCAAGGCAACTCTCATTCCCTCAGTGCTTTGCTAATAGCACCAGGTTAAGATCCAGGCAGTCTGCATACAGAACTCAGACCTGCCCCAGGCCATAAGCTTTCCCTCCAGAGATAGCATGGCTTACAGGCCATGTCCCTCCCCATCTGCCTATAAGGCCAGGTAGCCAGTGAGATATAATCAGGAATGGCTTCCCTTGGCCCGTGCTGGAGCCTGGGAATGCCTGCAAGCCATTTCCCATAGCTACTTCTACTTTTATATTTCTCACCACTCTCTACATCAATTCCAGCTCTGGCTGAGGTTAAAGCCTTCTCTCATGGCATGTATTTTCAGGTTCCCCGTGGGAATGTGTATTCTGGAAGAAGTCTCTATGCCTCTCACACTCTAGGAACTTAGAGTTTTTCACTGGTCTCATGGAGTAGGCTTCCCCATGCTCCTTCTTTCAAAGGGTCTGTGGATTCTTTTGGTTTTCCTATTAAGTTCCTGCATTGTTTCTTAGAAAAAAGTTCACAGTGTGAATCTCTACACATTATTCTTTCCTTCCAAGTGGGACAGGCATGCTAACACTGCTTCCAATCCACAATCTTGGGGAAAAGAAAAAATGATCTGTTTTCTTTTGTATATATATCCTGCAATGGTATTGCCAGGTAAAATAGTAGTTCTGTTTTAAGTTCATTGAGAATTTCCAAAGTACTTTCCACAGTGGCTGAACTAGTTTACTTTCCTACCTAAAGTGTATAAGCATTTCCCTTTCTCTGCCAGTATTTGTTGTTTTTTGACTTTTTAATCACAGCTCTTCTGACCAGTATGAGATGGTATCTCATTGTGGTTTTTGAATTGCATTTCTCTGATGATTAGTGATGTGAGTGATATGGATCATTTTTCACACATTGTTTTGGTAGCATGTATGTCTGCTTTGGAAAAATATCTTTTCATGTCCTATGCCCATTTTTAATGGGATTATTTTTTTTCTTGTTTAATTGTTTAAGTTTCTTATGGTTTCTGGATATTAGACCTTTGTTGGATAAATAGTTTGAAATATTTTCTCTCCTTTGGTAGGCTGTCTGTTTACTCTGTTGATGGTTTCTTTTGCAGTGCAGAGGCTCATTGGTTTAATTAGGTTCCACTGGTCAATTTTTGTTTTGTTGCAATTCCTTTTGAAGACTTAATCATAAATTATTTCCCAAAGCTAATGTCAGGAAGAGTATTTCCTAGGTTTTCTTCAGGACTCTTACAGTTTGAGGTCTTACATTTAAATCTTTAATCCATCTCGAGTTAATGTTTGTATATGGTGTAAGATATGGGTCCAGTTTCATTCTTCTGCACACGGCTAGCCAGTTATCCCAGCACTATTAATAGAATAGGGAATTCTTTTCCCACTCCTTATTTTTGTCAACTTTTTCAAAGATCAGATGGCTGTAGGTGTGTAGCTTTATTCCTGGGTTCTCTATTCTGTTTCACTGGTATATGTGTCTCTCTTTGTACCAGTACCATGCTGTTTGGTTACTGTTGCCTTATAGTGTAGTTTGAAGTCAGGTAATGTGATGCTTCTGGTTTTGCTGTCTTTGCTTAGAGTTGCTCTGGCTATATGGGCTCTTTTTTAGTTTCATATGAATTTTAGAATAGTTTTCTCCAGTTCTGTAAAAAATGTCGTTGGTAGTTTGATAGAAATAACATTGAATCTGGAAGTTTCTTTTGGCAGTATGACCATTTTAACAATATTGAATTTTCCACTCCATGGGAAAGGACTGTTTATCCACTTGTTTGTGTCATCTATAATTTCTTTTAGTAGTGATTTGCACTTCTTCTTGTAGATATCATTCACCTCCTTGGTGATATATATTCTTGTGTTTTAATTTTTTGTGGCTGTTATAAACGGGATTTTTCTCTTGATTTTGTTTTCAGCTTGAATGTTATTGGCATATAAAAATGCTACTAATCTTTGGACATTGATTTTATATGCACAAACTTTACTAAAGTCATGTACCAGTTCGTTCCAGGAGCCTTTTTGTAAGTCCTTAAGGTTTTGTAGGTATAAAATTATATCAATTATGTCATCCACAAAGAGAGATAGTTTGACTTCTTTTCCTATTTGGATATCTTTTATTCCTCTTTCCTGATAGGATGGCTAGCACTTCCAATACTATACCAAATCCAGCAAAGGTGCAATCCAAAAAGGAAAGCTACAAGCCAATATCTCTGATGAATATAGACACAAAAGCCCTCAACAAAATAACAGCAAACCAAATCCAATATCACATCAAACTTAACTCCCCATGATCAATCAGACTTCTTTCCTGGGATGCAAGATTGTTTCACCATTTGTAAATCAATAAATGTGATTCATCAAATAAACAGAATTAAAATCATACATCCCTTCATAGTAAAAACTCTCAACAGACTAGCCAGCAAGGGAACGTACCTCACAATAAGAGCCATCTATTATAAACCCACAGTCAACTTCATAGTGAATGGGAAAAAACTGGAAGCATTCTCCTTGAGAACTGGAACAAGACAAGGAAGCCACCATGCTTTTTGGAACTTTGTACCTACTCAAGATGGCCATTAATTGCCCATGGGCTTCTGATGGAAACAAACAAACAAACAAACAAACAAAAAAACCTGCCTTCTATCAAAAACAACAACAACAACAACAACAAAATTCCTCCCCACCACAAAAAACAAACAAACAAACAAAAAAAACCCAAACCTTAATAGAATTACTGCTGGCCATATATCAGGTCTTATGGGAGACTTAAGCTCACAGGTCTTTAACCAGTGACCCTTTGGACTTATCTTCACATTATACCTTTGGCCACGGAGAGAGCAATTACTGGGTTGGTTTATTAGTCTGTTCTCATGCTGCTGATAAAGACATACCCGAGACTGGATAATTTATAAAGAAAAGAGGTTTAACTGACTCAGAGTTTTGCATGGTTGGGGAGGCCTCGAGAAACTTACAATCATGGTGGAAGGGGAAGCAAACAGTACTCCTGGTGGAAGGGGAAGCAAACAGTACTCCTGGTGGAAGGGGAAGCAAACAGTACTCCTGGTGGAAGGGGAAGCAAACAGTACTCCTGGTGGAAGGGGAAGCAAACAGTACTCCTGGTGGAAGGGGAAGCAAACAGTACTCCTGGTGGAAGGGGAAGCAAACAGTACTTCCTCACACGTCAGCAAGAGACAGAATGGGAGCCAAGCGAAGGAGGAAGCCCCTTATAAAACCATCAAATCTCATGAGAACTCACTCACTATCACGAGAACAGCATGGGGGAAACTGCCCTTATGATTCAATTATCTCAACCTGGTCCCATCATTGACACGTGGGTATTATTACAATTCAAGATGAGTTTTGGGTGGGGACATAACCAAACCATATCAGCTGGAAAGGCCATAAAAGCTTTCTAGTTAAAATTCAAGTGACATCTTTGGATAAAGCCAGACTTGAGCCTTGTGCTGTATCCCTCTGCAGGAAGGAGTGGCTTTCCCTTATCTTCAGTTTTGCCTGAGACTGTGATTTCAGCGTAGGCCACCTCTCTTCTGAAGTTATTGGCCATTATGGGGAGGGTACTCTTGGAACAAAGTAAACAAGTAAAAGAGTTTTTATACTAGGAGGAGGGTGCCAACCTTAAAAGGGATGGGGCTTTCTGGGGAGTAAATGAGAAAAATATTATACATATGATAAAATTCAGAAAAAATAATTCCACCATTCTGTGTTACCTGTTTCCAAAATATCCCATATCTCACGTATATATATGAAAATACACTGCATAATTCTGTAGAATACACTGTGCTATCAATTTTATGATGTATTAATTTATGATTGATGTTCCCATATTTTTCAGAACTTTTATCC
Organism: Pongo abelii; assembly: GCF_028885655.2. NCBI lineage: Eukaryota > Metazoa > Chordata > Mammalia > Primates > Hominidae > Pongo > Pongo abelii. The sequence continues at coordinate 62,736,770 of NC_085928.1, forward strand.
TCAGTATTACAGATTAAATTGCTATTTGTATTGATTTTGTAAGAGGATGCACCTATTTAGGGAAAAACTGAACTTTGTACTCAGATAAGAAAAATCAATCTTAATACTGTAGCTGTTTCAAGTATAATAATTTGCTTAAGTTTTTATGTTTAGAACATTTTAAAAGTATATATACACAAACACAGACATTTCAAAACATATTGACAACACATTTTAAAGACTTTTGAGAGAGTAAAAGAATACGCTTTTCTCAGATGGTATTTGGGTCCAATCAATTAAGGACCAAACTTCTGATCTGTTATTTTTAAAAATTTGTATTGATGGTTTTTACATTTAGTTTCACTGCAATGAGCCCAGTTTTCTCTTTAAAGTAATGAGTACACTGCAATGAGTTTTATTGAGTTGACAGATGTTTATATATGAATAATCAAATATGTACATAAATAAAAATTTAGTACCTATAGAAGTGCACTTGGAGCAAAGAGAGGAAAGAAAATGAAAAATAGATTACATCTTATTAAAGTCATCCAGAAAGGGTGCGAATTATACAACTTTAGGGTGCATTTGCCACTAGATAAATGAACATTTATTCACAAAATTCTCAAAGAAGAAAAATGAGCAAATATTAATTACATTTCTCATTTAATATATTATCAATTTATATGTGTGAATAAGTTGTGTACTTAAAAGACCAGCAGGCAAATTTTTAATAAGAGATGATATTATGATCTTGTTTTAATGTTTACATATGGAAAAACACGGGAGTTTAAAATTCTTACATCAAATCCAAAAAGTTACCTTGCACAGGAACAGTAGAGACTACGTATATTAAAGTTTTGATGTTGTAAATCTACTGTAGCTTAAAAAAATTCTACTTTTGTTTTTTATTTGCAAATATCACCTTTATTATGCTTCTTGATGCAGAGGATATTTTCCATACCAATTGAATGTGAAACAATCCAAAGGTTCATTTTAAAGATAACTGTGAGCGTTTTCTTCCACAAATTTTAAAAACAGCCCTAGGCAGGAAAATAACAGATGTTTGGTATTCCAAGAGGGGGAGACTGAGAGAAGGTGAAAAACTACCTATTGGGTACAATGTTCACTATTCTGGTGACCAGCACACTAAAAGCCCAAACTTCACCGTTGCACAATATATCTATGTAACAAACCTGCATATGTACTCCCTGAATCTGTAAAAACAACACAAAACCAGCAACAAAAAAAAGCTCTAGCTCTTTTTTTTACCTTTAGAAGTATTCATATCCAATATTCTCAAATGAATGGAAATATATTCTACATAAACTCTTTAGATCCCAATGATGTTGCAATCAAAGAAATACCTGATATTGTTAACAAAAGCCAATGAGGTCTTCAGAGGAAAAACACAGGAGAGTTTTGTTTTTAAAACAAAAACAAAAAACAATATTCAGATTGGGGAGACACCTTTGAAACAAATATGAAGTAAGCTCCAGATAAAAAAGAGCAGGACTGGCTTAATGAATAGGGAAAGTCTCTGCCTCAGCCCTCAATGAGGTCCACATATGCATATGAAGAATTCCAACTTGCTCGGTCCTAATTGGTTGAATATAGTTAAGTTCTGATTGGGTAGTTTCCAAGCTCAAACCAGAAGTTTTTTTAGCTGCCCCTTTCAGGCAGCTAAAAAACTCCTTCTGGTGGAAGGAGTTTTCCCACCAGAGCTTGAGCTCCAGTTACAGGAACCATCTTAGCTCAGAGGTGCAAACAAGATGTTCCCTCTGAAGCTGCCCTCTCTGGGAACAAAGTGGGTGTGACCACCCTTCTCTCATTCACCTTGGCCACTGGGTTAGTTTCATTTCACAATATACAAAAACAACTGACAGAAGACAAAGATATAATAAAAGGTGTTTATGAGTACATTTCTATTTTTTCAAGGGATGAGGAATCATTTAACTTCAAAATTGGGCTAGAAATTAACAAAATCAACAAGTTGATCTTAAAATCATTGAGATATGTTATTGATACTTACATTTGTTGCACTTTGATTTGCTAGAGTATGGTTCTCATGTTACCAAACCTATGATGTTGGTCTTGAAAATTATATGATTCACAAATGATCACCACACTTTTGAAATACAAGTAAAGGTGGCAGTTGATGTTTGAGGAAAAGATAGGGGATTGTGATCAACTCTTTGTAACTCCACTAAGAGCTAACCATTTCAAAAAAATCTCAACATATATGTTGGCAGCAGTTACTTCTGAAAAAAAAGGACAAAAAACTTTTCAAAGCACCTGTAGGTGGTTTCTTAAAGTTTTATGTTGAGAGCTTGCAATTTTCTCAGTTGCCTTCCCAAACACTAGAACTCTTTAACTCCTTTTTATGCTACACTAATACATTAAAGTTCACAAATCTTTGAAAAAACATTATTCGTAGGAGAGAATATTGTAGATGCAGTGCTGTGAATTGTGATAAGTTATCTTACCTGAGCAAATGATTTAATAGGCTTCACCTTAACTTTTATGTCTCAGCAAGAACTTCTAAGTAAATCTTACATGTTAAAATTTGTTTGGAGAAGAAAGAAATGGTGTTTGTGAATTTCAATTTGAATCAGAAGACATTTTGACATTATTCATGTGGAAAATATTTATGTGCATAAAACAAACAAATAAAATTAAACCATGTTGTTTTGGTAACCACTTCATTGTATTATATGACAGTTGTGTGGCAACTGATGTATTATGTAGCAATTGTTTTTCCCAAACAGCTAAATATTTTCCATACACAGTTTCTTTTTCCAAATGAAAAGTGCAGACAGCTCTAGAAAGTTTTGGAAATAAAAAAAAAATGTTTTTGACCTCCAGATCAAATAATTTTATTAACATTCAGTAACATGAACATTAAAAACACATCCATCAGCATATTTTCTGCATTCTCCTGACTTATTTTATGTGAATAAGAAATTATCCACACATCCAAAATGGATGCAACCTTGTAACATATTATAAGCTTTGCTTAACACATAGATAACTGAGAAAAATACATTAATAATTCACCATATTCCCTAATGACAATATACAATCTTTTACTTTATTTGGGTGATGGATACCCTTAATTGTGTACTACAATAAAGAAAAATCATATATTTTCTTAAAGCATTAATGAAAAGGTCTTTATACTATCAGATAATCTTTGCCTTAAATGTAACAGGAATCAAGGAATATTCACTCACTAGCCTTCTAAATTTATCAATCAAATTTAGAATTGTGTGTTTAATAATAGTGTCTAATCAAAATAACAGACTTGTCTGCAATGGGTAGTAGATAAACAGACTTTTAACTCATTGAGTTACAGAGGTGTATATATTGTCCTTCGAGTTATAGAACTGAAAAGCCAACAAAGACCTTCAGAAAGAAGGAAACAGAGGAGGAAGGATTATATTTCCTGAAACCAACTCTAAATGAGAAATTATATGAAGGTCTGTTTTATAGATAAAATTAAGCCTACAGATAAGTTTTCTAATACTCACAGTGGTGTGTGTGTGTGTGTATTCATTATGTCTAAGTTTTAAAATTAAATTAAAATTCTTTAAGAAAATTATGCATTAACCAATATGTCACTGCCATCACCATCTCCTATTGTCTTACACACAGCACAATTCATACAATTATCATTTTTAGCAACTCGTTTAGGTATCTCCATTTCTGGCCCATGCTCTACATAAACTATGCTAGCTCTTACTTGAAATAGTGTTCTGTAAAAGCAATGATCAAAAAAATACTGGTTTCTGATGTACAACTTTCTATTCTCCCCATGATTATAGTTTATTTATATCTAGTCAAATAATTTCATTATAATTTTAATGATAACACCTTTAAATGTTTTTAATATACTTACTCATTTTTGTATATAACTTGTCAAGTAGTATAACAGTAAACTTGCTATCTGAAGAGCTACAACTGAAGGTAAAGAAAAATATAAAAACACAGTTTCTGGCTTGAATGTAAAAGGAGAACTAAGTGAATAGATTAGTGTTTAAGCAATGAAATGAAGTCTTCACAATAGTTTATATATTTGCCAATTTCTGTATAAGCATTTTCTCCCCAAACACAAGTTCATTGCAAAAGCTGCCTTAATTTAATCTTATGTATGACTCAATTCAATTATCTTTTGACTGAAGCCAGAGGTTCTTTATACCACCTAGTGCCTCACACCTCACAAATGGGGAACAACCATATGACTGAATCATCAAGCCTACCTGAAGGCCAATCACTGTTGCCATTTCTATGCATTCCTTCATCTTCAATCACAGTCTTTTTGATTTAGACAACTTACTAGAGTTACTAGTCACAGGCAAGAGAAATCATTGTGAGTTCTATAAGCAGAAAGGCAATTCATGAAAAGGATATTGAATAGTTACGAAATCTCAGAAAGGGCTGGAGAACTGGCCTGAGGGTTCTCTAGCTTGAAACTGAACCCCAGGCCCGTCCTGCAACAAGACAGCATCACAGCTATTGCTGCTAATGATCACTGAATGCTGAAGCTCTAAAAGCTAACCCCAGATACTGGATCTACCACCAACACTGCTGCCACGACTGTCCTGGGAATCTGAATTAACCACAACTGCTTCTGTCTCCATTGAGACTCAGTGGTAGCTCCCTTTCTTTCCCTCACTATCTCCTAGTTCCAAATCTAGGCACATGCTTGCTGTGTTTGACAGAGCCCAGGTCAGGCATCTATGTTCTGCCCGTAAGTGACGCTGGGAAAGGATATGCATGTCACTGACATCATTCCGTTTGGAATTTCCCAAGCATAGGATAGCAGTTCAAATGGGATATCCAAAAAGACTGATACATGTCCACTACAATCACCTGCAAGTTTTCCCTAAAACCGGAGTCTGACTTCAGAGGCTGATAAAATTAATTTACTTATAAACAGACAGTCTCTACTGGGGACTCTGTTTATAAGTAAATTAGGAAGGAGAAAGAAGTTGGCTGAAATCTGAAAAGTTCTTTTTGTCCAAGAATTTAGATTAAGTTTACTTCTTAGCTTCATTTAGAAATAAGCCAGCTTATACCTGATTTGACTATGTGAATGCTATTGGCAAAGCCACAAGTTTGAAATTTCTACAATATGACACCTTATATTTTATGATATGCCTGTAATTTAGCTTCTTTGAGAATAGGAAGTTTACATTTTTGTAAAACTTTTTTGAATTATAATTAACAATAAAAATGGTCAGGTAAGCAAGATGTGAATATATTTGAGACTACAGATTATAAGCATTACTGTATCTCAGCTAAGCTTATATAGTATATATTTGTCTTACTAAGACTAGAAATCTTTTGTTTGGATGTTTGGAAGTCAGTTGCCCCTGGGCATCCCTTGGACACCCAAAATGAGAGTTTAACCAATTTGCTGTTCTGAACTGAAGTACTTTACCAATGGTCCCTACTGTGAGTGGAATTGACTTAGATTGTAAAATCTACAGGCACAGCAAGAGTCAGGGGTAAATGACATCATTAGAAGAGAGTATCTCCTGCTAGCTGCAAGCCAGTATGAGAAGAAAATAGAGAAGACATGAAGGCAGAAAGTAAACAACAACAATAAATCTCAAAAACAGTAACTATACAATAAGACTTCTATGTGCTTTTAACATTTAAATTCTGTCTCATCGGAGAGGTTATTGAGATTTAATTACAATTTCAGCCTTCATTTGTTTAAGATTTGATTTGAACTGTTTTATAGAAACATATGTCTGCTATATTTTGATAATTTTTTACTATAAAACCTCATCACAATTTAATATTTAATATAAATAATAGACGTCTAAATAGTAATAACTGTAATTCTATCATTCATTAATTGAATGCGTTGAATGTAGGTATTGTTACCTACTGAAAAACAAAGCAACAATAATGTTAATTTTTCTCAAAATTTTCATTCATTTCTTTATTCATATTACTATGACTCTTACACTGGTCCCTTCATTGAATTTGCAATTACACTATTTATATATACATAAACTGCACAGTTTTTGGCAGTTATTTGGCACGCCTAAGAATCCATAAATCTTTATAAAAACTGTCTTCCTTAGAGTTCCTCAGGCTAGTTTAGAAAGTACTTTTCCAAATTATAAGTAGCTTTTCTTGCCTACTCTGTAAATGATAAGGATATCTACCCCTTTTAAATATCAGTAGCCAATTACAGCTATGTAGCATTTATGATAGAAAGGAAGAAAACATATTCTGGGATGTGTTCATATATGAATTCTCTTAAATTTTAAGGGAAATTATCAGGAGAACATATTTATGATTTTCCATTGTAAATGTCAATGGTTAGAATCTTATTTTGCTATTAAGTAAATAACTTGGGAGTCAAAGGATTCAATCTGGGGAATGGTAGACATACATGATTAATGTTTTAAAGTAAAATTATATATTTTATTGATGTATCAACATATGCTTATTTTTAAATAAGAAGAAAATGCAGGAAAAAGAAAAGGTGGCCCCTGCTCCTACCACTCAAAAATGCCTAGGGTTATTTTGGTGTATATTCTAGTATCCTCGTATTGTTTCTTTAAAATATGTTAACATGCTATAAGTAATTATTTTTATTGAAGGCTATATCATCTATATTATTCATGTTATTATAGATTCTTTGTCATAATAATAGCTACATAACATCTCATAAAACTACTCTACTAGAATTTACTTAAGCATTATGACAATTTAAAGTATATACATGGTTTCTAATATTTCAAAATAAAAAATGACACTGATATTTTAGGCTTACAGCATTGTATACATTTTTGAGTTTTTCCTTTGGCCAGATTTAAAGGACTAGAAGTATATAATAAGAGGATAAAAAATATTAAGGCTTTGATACCTAGTTAACAATTGCTTCTCAGAGTTTTAACTGAGTTTCTGAGGGCAATATAAAAATACATATCAATATCTATAATATGTCTTTGTTATTTAACTTAGGTATTAGAAATTTGTATTAAAAATAATTATAATGGATAGACTAAAATAATCAGAGTTGTTTATTGATTTTAATAGAGAGTATTCAACAATAATGGTTGGTTACCAAAAGCTTATGAACAAAGCTCTGTAGCATTAAATATTACACTCAATAAAACATTATTGAAGCAAAAAATAAGATATAAAATTATTTTTGATAGAGTTTAGATTCCAAACTTAGTTATAAAACCATATATAAACACACATATGTTTTAAATATTTTGAAATATATATTAGATATACACATAGGCCTGATAAGAATGTATTTTTCAGTATTATTTTTCTCTTGTTTTTGTACATGTGTATTTTTATGTCAAAAATATATTTTTTTATCAGAAAAGACAAATAAGTTTGTACCACGCTTCATTTATAAGAGCCTTGCATGAGAATGACATTTTTTATACTAAGTACACACAATAAAAGAGGAATGCAAATTTGAAAATAAACTGTGAAAAATACTTTTGGAAATAACTACCATGTTTTAGACACCTGGCAGTTATAATTTCAGATTAACATATGGCATATTGTATAATTTCTATTTCTAATGACTACATTATACTATACTTTTTCAACATAAATTAAAATCTGTGAATAAAATACCTACTTCCATCAGGAGTGAGCCTAGTCTAGTGCCAAAAAGACTCTATGCTTGAAGTATAAAGTGGAACACAGCAAATCCATACTTTTTTTCTTCTCATTTTGACCTTAACTTATTAGTGATTATAGTTTTAGCATATTCATTGGAAAACAATTGCACAATATTTAATAATTTCATAATTTTAATAATCTATTTGCATTTTAACTTTTGTATTCTCATAAGCACCAGTTTCCACAAAAAATTTTAATAGATTATCTCCTATAAAAATAAGTGTTGCATTCATTCTTGCAGACAGTTTTATAAAAAGTGTGCTTTTCTTTCAGGCTGTCATATTGATGGCAGTGGCAAGCAGTTTGAAGCAGCCACTGCCATCATGCTGGCTGCAGCAGGAAGGCAATGGTCGGGACAGCATGCTCCACAGAGCAGGCAGGAGCCCCATCCTCCCAGGCACAGCTGCAGCCGCCCAAACCACGGCTGCGCATCCATGCATCCCTGCACCCTTGGGGTCTCAGGAAGACCCCTCCTGCCCTTGCAGGCTTGGGAGTACCTGCTTCCACTGTCTGACTTCTCCCCACTGCCAGCATCTACTCCAATCTTGGAGCAATGTGGGGCCAAGCCTGGGCACTGTTGCAGCCTGGCCAGGGATGCACACACTTGGGACAATGCTGAGATACAAGGCCCCTGCTGCCTCGAGCCCCTCTGGACTTTGGGTGCCAACAAGCATGTGAGGCAGGCCAAGGGAGACTAAGGACAGCCCTGTGCTGGCCTACAGATGCCCCTTTGCATGAGCAGCCTGGGCACCATAGATGGCAGCAGGAGACAGACAAGCTCCTGGGTGGAAGGGGGCAGTCCCCAGTGAGGCCCCACCTTCAGGCCAGGGAGGGCCTGAAGGCTGGCAGCCAGGCTGCCAGTCATGCAGACTGGAGTAAGTGCATGTGGTGCCTTTTCCGGGCCACCCATGGCCACCCACAGACCAATCAGCACACACTTCCTCCCATCTGAGGCCCATAAAACCCCAGGGCTCAGACAGAGCAGAACAGACGTCAGAACAACTAGCTGCAGAGAGGAACAGTCCACTCCAGGGCCTCCTCTCTGCTAGGAGCTGAACACTCATCTGGACACTGTGGCTGCATGGCTGTGGAAAGGAGCTGCCTCCTGCAGGAGACTTAGCTGTTCTATTACTCAATAAAGCTCCTATTCATCTTACTTATACTCCCCATTTGTCTCCATATCTCATTCTTCATGGTGGTAGGACAAGAACTCTGGACCTGTCAAACGGTGGGGCTAAAAGAGCTGTAACACAAACAGGGCTGAAACATGCCCCTTGCTCGACACACTGCCGCTGAAGAGTAAAGAAGAACTGCGGCCCTTCAGAAATCTCAGACCTGGAAGCTTCTCAAGCCAGGGCGGTGACTCTCTCTTTGGGGCTCTGCAGTTCCTGGCATCTCATGCCAGCACCTGGAGCTGCCTGTCCCACTGCGGTAGCTGGCACATCTGACTGTGCTCAGTGGCTAGACCCCACATTCATTCACACACCCTTTGCTGTTCCACACCTGAATCACCCTTGGCAGGTATGGGACCCAGGCTGGTAGTGTGAGCTGAGTGCAGACTGCCAGGCTGAGCAGGTAAAACAAGCCCAGTAGGCTCAAGCAAAACTAGGGCAACAGCGCCACCAGCCACAGAGGTTTCCAACCGGAAAAATGACACCCCAATGATCTTGCAACAATATAACAGGGTTAGAAATTAATTATGAATCTTAATCTTATAGAATAGTCATTTCCCAGATTCAGAGTACAGAAATAGGTGCAAATGTAAATTGACCTTTCTCAAAGAAAAAAAAATGATATTCATTCCTTTCTATTAATGTTAATTTAAGACAAAGAAGTCATATGTTTTCGTTCCGTTTATAATAAATCACTTCCCTTTCTATAATATGTAATATTAATTGTGTCCAGGTCCCAGGACATTTTAATCTTTGCATTAGTCAATTCTCACTGTATGAAAAAGTTACTTCTCTTAGCTACAGATAATTATAAAGACCCAGTAAGGTTTTCATATACACCAGCCTTCCCTCACAAAAGCAAGTGCATCTCCCAGCAGGTGGATGAAGACAGGGGCAGCGGGAGGCTGATAACAAGCTCTTTTTACTGAGCAAACATTTCAAAGGAAAGATATTAACTTATCGATATTGTCCTTGAGTATAATGAGCATTTTAAATAACACACACCTGAACTTTTCATTTTGAGTGTTTTATTTTAGAAATGTATGGCTTTCTCTATTTATCATTTATTTTGAAACTACATGTATCTGCTCTCACAAACCTCTCCTTCATTCAAGAAAATAGACTCTCTACCACACAGAAGAGCATGAATGTGCAACCAATAATTATTTTTGTTTGTCTAATTATCATTCTATCCAAATAACTTCAATATATTTTTCTGCTTTTATAGGTAATTAATTTCTAAAGTTAGTATTAAGACAACAAATACGTCATATACGTTTTAATTTATGTGACATAACTAAGTGAACCAGTGTACATACAAGTGCTTGAGAAACTCCTACATGATTACAAATACTTAAACAGTACATGATAGCTAGTTAGACTTTTAAAACTTCACATAACATTTGACAGTTCCTTTGGAACCTGATTTGGAAGATTACGCCTTACGGCAACAGCTCTATCCTGTTCGTTCTAACCTTGAAGTTTTACATTTTGTAAATGGCGAAGCAAGCCTTGGAAAACCTTGTAATTGACAAGGTAATATATGAATACCATACAATGCATACACTGAATTTCTTTTTCTGTTTACTCATAACTTCATATGTATTAAATGACTGAGTCTGTAATTCCAATATGTAAATTCCAATTCAATAAATTTTGCACTAGCCTTTTAAAAAAGACAAACTGTCGAGTATACCACTAGGTGGCAGAGAAAGATCAGAAAATTTCCATTACATACTCCTCTATTAAAATGTATATATAGTGCACTTAAAAGTCTTTCTTGAATTACATTTTATATATAAAATTATGTTCTATTTCAGTATGCTTTTAGTTATTATGAAAACATGTTTTATAAAGATTTTTACCAAAAACATTTTAACAGGAAATATTTTATTTATTTGTGATATATACATATACAAAATATATAATACATTTCTGATATGTAAACACTATGTGTGTACATGAGTGTGTATGCACTAGTAAGTTTTATACCCTATATAGAATAATACTTTAGGAAAAAGCAAAATGTAAACTAACCTTATGACATCCTACATTCACATTTTCTTTTGTGCTAAAGTCTTAATTTAAAATTTTTCTAGCTAAGAATAATTCAATATAACTATTATTATATTCATAAACTCTAACATTTTACTTTTATATCATTACATATATGACTGTATTTAAATTACTATATTTTATAATCAATATAATTTGCTACTCATAGGTGTCTTCTAAATTATCTTTATTCATATTCATATTATTTTTGTAGGGTTACTGATTAATCAAAAGTTTCAAACAGCTACTGATATTTGAAGGAATGCTTCTACTTTCTATAGTTGATGAATTTGGTAAAATAATAGCATATTTTCTCTGATAATTCTTTGTCTTTACTCTAGCAAAGAGAGACAGATTTTTTTTTCTAACAAAAAATACGTGAAAGCAACAGACTGAGCTAGCAAATGTCAGGTCCAGTTTTGCTTCCACAGCGGATATACTCTGTGATCCTTAGTAAATCAACATACTGATGCCAATTAATAAGTGAAAAGAGTTTAGTGACCTAAAATTCTAATGAAAGAGAGGAGAATGACTTCATTAATATGTAATTTTTTTTTTTTAGTTGCCAGGTTTGGAGAAGCTCGAACAGAACTTTTTTAAATTTTTTAATTTTTAATTTTTGTGGGTACCTAGTAGGTGTATGGATAGAATTTTTTTACTCAGTTTTAGACTATTATAAGCTTACTTGTTTACTTTCAGGTTGAATGTTTACAGTGTTCCTACATTCCATCCTACCTGATTCGTCTTTTCATTTCTTACTTTTCCTCCCCAAATTTATCACCTATTATTTATCTTCCCTCATTCCCTCTCCACCTCTCCTCATTTGTTGTTTGAATGGATGAGTTGGAAAATAGGGATAAGATCTCAAAGAATCAGAAAGTTATGATTTAGAATTACTTGGTGGGGCAAAGGGGTAGGGACTGTTCTGTTTTTCTGAACTCTTTGGGAATTTTTAAAAAAACATTGGCACATTGACTTAGCATAAATAAAGCAGACTAGACGTAAGGAAGATTCTCATTGCTGAGTTGCTGGGCAGAAATTTGGAATTCATTTCTATATTTTCTAAAACACGTTATTATTTGCTAAAATATCTACAATCTCAAGCAACAAAAACAAATGAATAAGTTTAACTCTTTAAGTCTTTAATTCTGTGACTGATATGCCCACTTCAGGTAGGTAAATTATTTTCATAGCTGTGCTTACAAAACACTAAAACCTGTTTGCAGTTATGATAACACACAGTATATAGGCAACATTTTGAAGTCTTATGAGATTTTACTTTCTCTGCTATACCTTTGATGTTACTAGTAATATACTTAAAAAATAAATATTGTCAAAGTATTTTTCTCATCGAATGAGGGTAAACACTTTATGGACGGGGACAGTATCTGAAACATTTTAAATGTCTGGACATTGTTATTATATAGGCATTTAATAAATATTTGTGGATTATTTGATTACCTTCTTATCACCTAACTTCAGAAAAATCAAAATGATAAATATTAACAGAAGTTCATTAGCCACACCAAGACCACTACAGGCACCCGGTTTGAGCCTTCAACATTTTCCAGAGATTCTGGACTTTCAGTAACTCCTACTATTTCTATTCAGGCTAGGAGTGACAAGTTAGATAAAAACCATCACCTATAGGTAATTTCAGTAGCTTCCAACTTCCAGGCTAAATTGGAATTCCCCTCCCCGGGACCCAAAATTAAAAGCAAGATCCAGGTTACTCTTTGGCAGATTGTGACTGAACACATCACTCTCCTTTGGGATTGTTTTCTGCCCAGTGGTAATCAATATAAGCACAGGCTTCCCAAATATGTGTTAACTGCCATCTTCTTATTCAGAAGTGGAGTTCTATCGTCCAACAGGTCCATTTCTCAGATTTGCTAGATTACTTAGCAATCCACTAATTATGAAGTATAACAACAACGATGATGACAACAATATCACCAACACAGATTGATCTCTTAAATTATGCCAAACATTATCCTAAGAGCTTAAATGGATTTGATACCTTTTGCTAAATGTGGTAAGATAACAATGTCAAAAAGCTCAAGAACAAAAATTGTATTTACTATGTCACCTGTAGGCTAAAATTGCCTGCTGTTTTGCTGCACAAATCAATGGGGGAATATTTTTCAATCTATTAACCTTGACATATATATATAATATATTTTTCCTAATATTTTGAATTTTTCCCTTGATTTTTTTTAGCTCACTCCTGTAATTGTCCTAGGAAATCCTTACCACATATCAATTTGCCAACAGCTGATTAGATTAGTTCCTTACTAGTTCTTAATAGTTTCTTACTAATGCTTTCATCTCAAAGGAAAAATGATATATACATACGTATCATACACACACACATAAAATCTAATTATTTTTCCCTTAAAAAAATCTATCCAGAATATTACTTCCATGAAAAAAAAACCCACAACCCTCTATGACCACATTTTCCCTAGATATAATGGATGTTGACAGACTTAAAGAAAGGAGAAAAAAATATCACCAACTAAAGACACTAGTTGATATTACTGTCCTACTAAACTTTAAATATCTGCCTGGTTTTTTGGATTCTTGAAGTTAACCAGAACTTAGCAACTACAAACTTACCATTTAAAAATATTTTGTGGTTGAGAAACACCCTACTCTCTTTTGCATTGATAAAACCATTGAGAGGCGACAGCGTGCTGGCAGTCCTCACAGCCCTCGCTCGCTCTGGGCGCCTCCTCTGCCTGGGCTCCCACTTTGGCGGCACTTGAGGAGCCCTTCAGCCCGCCGCTGCCCTGTGGGAGCCCCTTTCTGGGCTGGCCAAGGCCAGAGCCGGCTCCATCAGCTTGCACCGAGGTGTGGCGGGAGAGGCGTGAGCGGGAACCGGGGCTGCCTGCGGCGCTTGCGGGCCAGCTGGAGTTCCGGGTGGGCGTGGGCTTGGCGGCCCCGCACTCGGAGCAGCCGGCTGGCCCTGCCGGCCCGGGCAATGAGGGACTTAGCACCCAGGCCAGCGGCTGCGGTGGGTGTACTGGGTCTCCCAGCAGTGCCAGCCCACCAGCACTACGCTCAATTTCTCCCCGGGCCTTAGCTGCCTTCCCACGGGGCAGGCCTCGGGACTGCAGCCCACCATGCCTGACCCTTCCCCGTCGCCGTGGGTTCCAGTGCAGCCGGAGCCTCCCCAACCAGCGCCGCCCCCTGCTCCACGGCGCCCAGTCCCATCCACCACCCAAGGGCTGAGGAGTGCGAGCGCCCGGCGCCAGACTGCCAGGCAGCTCCACCTGCAGCCCCTGTGCGGGATCCACTGAGTGAAGCCAGCTGGGCTCCCGAGACTGGTGGGGCCTTGGAGAATCTTTATGTCTAGCTCAGGGATTATAAATACACCAATGGGCACTCTGTATATAGCTCAAGGTTTGTAAACACACCAGTCAGCACCCTGTGTCTAGCTCAGGGTTTGTGAGTGCACCAATCCACACTCTGTATCTAGCTGCTCTGGTGGGGCTTTGGAGAACCTTTGTGTGGATACTGTGTATCTAACTAATCTGATGGGGATGTGGAGAACCTTTATATCTAGCTCAGGGATTGTAAACGCACCAATCAGCACCCTGTCAAAACAGACCACTTGGCTCTACCAATCAGCAGGATGTGGCTGGGGCCAGATAAGAGAATAAAAGCAGGCTGCCGGAGCCAGCATTGGCAACCCGCTCGGGTACCCTTCCACACCGTGGAAGCGTTGTTCTTTTGCTCTTTGCAATAAATCTTGCTACTGTTTACTCTTTGGGTCCACGCTGCTTTTATGAGCTGTAACACTCACCACGAAGATCTACAGCTTCACTCCTGAAGCCAGCGAGACCACAAGCCCACCAGGAGGAAAGAACAACTCCAGATGCGCTGTTTTAAGAGCTGTAACACTCACCGCGAAGGTGTGCAGTTTCACTTCTGAGCCAGCGAGACCATGAACCCACCAGAAGGAAGAAACTCCCAACACATCCGAACATCAGAAGGAACAAACTCCAGACGAGTCACCTTAAGAGCTGTAACACTCACCGCGAGGGTCCGGGGCTTCGTTCTTGAAGTCAGTGAGACCAAGAACCCACCAATTCCGGACACACCATCACGTTAGAAAAATACGTTTTTAGCATCAGTTATGTTCTATTTGAAGCGTTTTATTTGCTGTTCTCTGTACATTCCACATCTGCTTATATTAATAGAATATGATATTATACACAGGGGTTTAACTAAGACTCTAACCAATGTTGAGAAGAAAGAACAGATTTTTTTTCCCTGCACATACTATGTCATACCATTAAAATATTTTCATACAACACAAACCATTGCAAGGCAATACAGTGTTAGTGGCCCAGGATATTCTCAGTGTCATGCATAATTGATAATTCAACAGTTGGATCTTCATTTTACTTTCATATACAGCAAACATGATAAATATTGTCCCTAAGTATTTTGTGTTTTATTTCTCTATTATATTTTATACGTTTATTATCTTATATCTATCTCTTGTTTTTCAAGAAAAGTTTAAATCCCATCAAAAACTAAGCCATTTATAATGTTACAAAAATAATATCATGTGCTTATTTAAAAAATATAAGCTTTATAATAGATTATCTAATTTTATTTTGAGAATCCAGCAAGTTAGGAGTCATGTAAACTCATAAAATACTCACAATCTGCTTTTAAGTCTTCTAAATGTTGGCGGAAATGTTAAGGAATTGCAGAATAAAGTCCTCGTCCACATGGAGCTTAGAGCTTGCCTTAGTCTGTTTTGTGCTGCTATAATAGAATATCTAAGCCTAGTTAATTTATAAAGAAAGTGTGTCATCTCATAATGGAAGGCAAAAGGATAAGAGTGGTTCAAAGAGAGAGAGAGGATGAGAGAAGAGGAAAGGAGACCAAACTTGCCTTTTTACGATGAACTCACCCTTGTGATAATACACACACTCCCAATGGCATTAACTTATTCATGAGGGCAAAGTCCTTCTCATTAGAAATCTCTTCTCATTAGGCCCCACCGCCCAATACTGTTGCATTGGATATTAAGTTTCCAATACATGCTTTTTGAGGTATACACTCAAACCATAGCATTCCACGACTGCCCTAAAACGCATATTCTTCTCATGAGCAAGATACATATATTCCAATCCAATAGCCCCAAAGTCTTAACTCATTCTGAACCAACTTAAAAGTCCAAAGTCCAGAGTCTCATCTAACTCAGATATCAGTGGGAACCAAGGCACGATTAATCCTAAAGCAAGTTCTCTTCCAACTATGAGACTGTGAAATCAAAACAAGTTATCTGCCTCCAAAATACAAAATAGAACAGGTATAGGATAAATATTCCCATTCCCAAAGGTAGGAATAAGCAAAAGGAAAGAAGTAATATGACCCAAGTAAGTCCAAAACCAAACAGGGCACACAACATTAAATCTTAAGACTCTAGAAAAATTGTTTACTCCATGTGCCACCCCTTGGTCACACTGGGGCTGGGGTTGGACCCCCAAGGCCTCAGATAGCCTTACTCATATGGCTTTACTTGGCTTGGCTCACACAGCAGATCTCACAGGCTGGAGTCTCATGACTGCAGCTCTCCAAAGTTGGTGTTGCATGATGGTAGCTCAACAGTTCTGGAGTCTATGCAGTGGACTTGCTCCCATGGCTGCACTAAGCATTGCCCTGGTGGAGGCTCTCTGTGGCAGATTCAATTGCACATTTCTGCTGGACATTGTTCTACTAGGGACTCTCTGCAGTTTCTCCATCCTTATGGCAAGTCTATGCCTGAACCCCTAGGCTGTAGGCAGCATCCTTTAAAATTTAGGTAGAAGAAGCCATACCCCCATAGCTCAGGAACTCTGTTGACTTGCAGAGTTAGCATGGCATGAATGTTGCCAAAGCTTACTACTTATACTCTGCTTGAGGCACAGATGGGACAGCAGAAGAACACTGTGCCTGAATGCAGGGATCAGACACTCGAGGCAGCACGGGGCAGCAATGGCTGAGATCCTACAAGTAGTGCCTCTCTAGAAACCCGGCACTCGAGGTCTTAGCTTGCCTCAAAGATCTCAGAAATGTGTTTTAGGATCCTATGGGTACTAATTTTTCGAGCAAACAGACTTTTGGCCAAACCCTTGATTTACTCTCTTAAACATGCCTTTTCACTCTTTATGTGGCCAGGCTGTGAATTTTCCAAATCTTTCCACTCTGCTCTCCTGTTTACTATATATTCTATCTTTACATCATTTCTCTCCTTTCTTATCATACTATACGTAAGTAAAAGTAGCCATGCAGCTCCTTCAATATTTTGTTTAGAAAATTTCTTCCACCAAATATCTTAATCTCTTTAAGCTCTGCCTTCCACAAAGCCCTGGGATATGGACACAATTCAGCCAACTTTATTGACAATTTATAACAAAGGTGGCCTTCACTGCAGTTTCCAATGAGGTATTTTTTATTTTCTGATTAGACCACATCACAATGGCCTTTACTAAACTTATTTCTACCAATATTCTGAATGCAACTCCTTAATTAATCTCCAAGATGTTCCCTCTTTTCCCTATAGTTCTTTTCTTCTTCTCAGCCCTCACCAGAATTGCTCTTAATCCTCTGTTCACAGTAACACAGGGTTTTTGTAGCCTGCTCTTCCAAATTTTTCCAGCCTCCATCCATTACCAAGTTTCGAAACCATGTTCACATTTTCAGGTATTTGTTATAGCAAAATCCCACTTTTCCATTTCCAAATTTCTGACTTCATTAATTTTATGCTGCTGAAACAGTACCTGAGACCAGATAATTTATAAAGAACAGAAACTGATGGGCTTACAGTTTCATAGGCTGGGAAGTCCAAGACCAAGGGGCAGCATCTGGCAAGGGTCTTTTTGCTGCATTATCAGACAGAGGAAGGTGAAAGGGTGAGAGAGGGTGAGGCTGATTGAGGAACTTGCCCTTTTATCAGAAACCCATTTTCCCATGATTAGAAATCTTACTCCCAAGATAATGGCATGAATCCTTTCATGAGGCACAGAGCTCTTGTGACCTAGTTACCTTTCATTAGGCTTCAGCTCCCAACATTGTTGCATTGGGGAATGAGTTTTGAACATACGCTCTTTGGGGGGCAAATGGAACCATAACAGAGTTCGGTAATCCATGAGTATACAATATCCTAGCTTAGAAAAGTAAATGTTTTCTTTATTTTCTGCCATATTCTCCTCAGTATTGAGAGTTTATATGGCTTCTGTCCAAGAAGGTTTTTCTACGTAATCAATGCGAAGTGTTTTCTGAAGAGGATTAATATATATGCCTATAAGAACAGCTCCAAGACACACTGTTCAACCATTTCTTTTCTTCCCCTTCAGAGAACAATTGAGGCAATATATGAAGGGTTGCCAGGCTCAAGCCCAGCATCTCTTAAATATCAGGCAATTTTGTCTGGTTGTTATTAGTTTATTATATTTACTGTTACTTAGTTGGATTGGCCATGAAAGATTAGCCTTCTAGAAACTTTCTAGTCCTTGTCATTCATTTGATATCTGTTACGAGGCAAAAGGAGAAACTTGCATATTTTTAAATATGAACATGGGTTAGGACATTGCTTTAGTCTTTTACCACAAGGGCACTATTAGATATGAGGAAGAATAATGCTTTGTTGAAAGGAACTGTCCTATGCATTACAGAATATTAAGTATCCCTTCCCTCTAGGAAATAAATGAAAATAGCTTCTTTCCTCCAGTGATTGTTACCATTAGAACATCTCAATTATTTTACTAAAGGCTTAAGTGTGGTAGAGACATTACATTACAAGCCCAGAGAACCACTGTTATACTTAGGATATTTTTTTTCGATTAAAATAAAAACGTGATTCTGTATATATTATAAATTAGTACATTTATAACACATATACAAAATTTAGCAGAGGAAAGTTTCAAGCAATTATAAATTCCTAAATAGTATTATTACGATACTCAGATTTAACCTTCAGGATTATTGCGCACTCTTTAGTAAGCCTGGATGATCTTCCAGAGATAAAGGGAACCATACTCTTTTTAGAGATACAAATAATTTTAGAAATAATTGCAGTCTATTCCCTTTATTTTACAAAAGTATATGAGAAAACGTAAGTCAAACAGTGGCTGTGATCACATTTTGAACCCTGAACTTGTGAAAAGAGGTATTCAAGACCATGTTCACACTGATAACATAACTTAATGTTTCTAAGGAGAAGGAAGTGAAAGACATGCTTCTAAATGCTTTTTAGCCTATTTTCCAAACTAATTTTTCAAATTAGGACTATTTCTGTGTCTCATACAGTTCTAGGTCTAGCACCACTAGAGAATCTTAGGGCAAACTTCATTTTCACAGAAAAAAAAAATTCTTTTGTCTTTTTTTTTTCCATTCTAATTGGAACAAATAAAGCCCAAACAGAACTTTCATACATAAGTGTCATTGTCACTGATTAATTCTATCATAACTTCTTTGGCTGCTGACATTATCTCCTAACTGTGGTGTTCTGAACTGCTGTAAATATTACTTTACACATTCTTAAAATGTCCCACTAATCATCTGTAAGGTAATCAGTTCCTTTAATCACATTTAAGTATGACATCACAGATTTTATGTGATTTAATTTTATTCTTCATGATAGCAATAATACTAGACTGGGGCCCATGGAATGTGGCATTTGTATTCCACAGGTTCATTTTTGGGTCTTAGTTATAATAGAATGCCCCGCTGGATAGAGAGTAGATCTGTTGTGAAATTCAAAATATTGCCACTGATTTTTGTATTATTATTACGTAGAAGCTTGCTATTCTATCACAAAGAGAATAAAGTTATTTGGGCCCAATTTATTCTTTACAGACCCTGGCTGTTTACTGCCTTGATGCTTCCTGTTTCTCTGGGTAATATCAAATTGATTAGTAAAAGAATCTTTACATGATCTTCCAAGTAATCAAAATTAAACTGTTCAGCTGGAATAATATGTTCTTTTTATTATTTATTAAAGAGAGATGCTGCATAGTCTACATTTCTATTTTTTTGTGAATTTTGCCTTTTAGAGTCAGGGTTTTAATGAGCTTAAATTCTGACTTGAGGACTCTTACCTTTTAGTGTGTCCTCTTTAGTATACTCCCTTTCTACTAATTTCTACTCCTTTACTCCAAAATTGTATTTGGAAATTAACCTAATAAAATTGCTCTCAGATTTCATCAGATTTCCATTTGACATGAAAAATGAAAAACAGTGGGAATCTCCCCTAGTACATTCCAAGTTTTCTTATTCCCATTGCTTTTTCGTCTCTTGGCATTAATTCGTATTTACACCCAATATGATCATTCCTTCCCCCATCCTCAACTGCTTCTTGAGATAAATTGCAAACCCAGGTAACAAATCAGCAGCTGGAGGAGCAGGTACACAGAGATCAGCTTGTGACTCTGCACATAAGCAAGAGTTAGCCAAGGGTGAAGAATCTTCCCCAAATTGTCTGAAAGTAATGGAAAATGTGGCTTATGTTTATATAACTTTATTAGGGGTAGTCAGACTACTTATCTAAAGCTTTAAAAAAATCAGAAGGAAAACAGCAGCATAATAAATTTGCCTCAAAATTAATTTATTCGAAAGATTATAGAGCACTGGAAACCAGGGAATTTAAAGAGCAAATGCCCCTCGAGCATCTCAGGTATCATTTTTAAAAACCTGAAGCTGATGAGAAAATATTTAATAAAGCAAATAAGATACACAGTTAATTATACATTTTGTTCTGATCGTCAGATGCAAGTACAAAGGGACTAAGAAGAATGTTTTCCATATATGGAACAGTATTTTGACATATGACATCTGTGCATATTCCTTTCAAATTTGCTTCATGGTATAATTTTCTCAGTGTATTAATTAAGTGACATGAATAAAAACATTTGAAGATCCCGTGGTGATTTTTCAGAAATACGATTTTTTAAAAGTCTATTTTGAGGAAGATTCCACATTTGTTGTCTCAGTAGACATTTTCATGCTAGGCTCTGGAAGAAATAAGAGCTTCTGATTGTGCTAATAATTTAAAAACTTTAAAGATTATGTAATTGATGCAGTATAATTTCAAAGTGAAATTATATATCTGTATTTGATACTGTACAAATAAATGGAAATCTGTTTCTATTCATTGTAGCAAACAGTTTTTGTTTTGCAACTTATTTATCTATTACTCCATATGTTCCCATATGCTGAAACAATATTCATAGTGAGCTCAATGGAAAATAAAATAATCAATTTAACATTGCAAATAGGTGCCAAATAAATTGGTCTTGCTGAAGAAATAAGTGAATTTCCAGACCTCAGATCCTGAGGTTAGACACTTATACAGAATATAGTGGGGTCTTGGGAAAAATTTACTTGCTAAGGTTGTATTGCTTTTCACCTCTCATTTTCTTCTCATTATAAAACAGACTCTCAAATTGATAACGCAAGCACATACCTGAAGTTCTAGTTTTATGGTAAATTGTCCAAAATTTGTGGTGAAATAATTTTTGACATAAAAGAATGAATAAAATACATAGATTCAAAGATTATACTTGTTTATGCCTCAGGCTTAGTTTGATGACTGAAACATGTGTGAAGACATAAGAGTCTTGCAAATGTTGTCACCTTCACCTCATAAACTCCATCCTTTTGTCCTCCAAGAAAAGCATATATCATAATGATCCTCATTGTTAACTAGCTAACATTTCAACTCACATTAAAACCATAAAATTTTACTGCTAAAGTTAGAAAAATAACTCTAAAATGGACACATTTCCTTGTCTTTTTATTTTCTGTTTAAAATATATTGGATTTTTTTAAAAGAAAAAAGTTTCGCATGTTTTGCCTTCGTCTATCTTGTGTTACTCTACTTTAACAAAGTGAGTATTATTACTTTCTAGAAAGATGTACATTTCAGAACAGTGAGTGATCTGTACAGACCTTAATGGTATAGGATTTACAATTACTTCTCAACAAAGGTGTAATAAAAGATTAATGAATGTTAACTTGCTAATTAAAATTCATTAGCATAACATTATCTTATGTTAAAGATATTCAGATACGAAATTATGGGTTGCTTTTATTTTAATTTAGCTTTCCTGTTTTTGTTTCTAATTTAGGAGCTCTGACATTTAAATTTTTTTTTCCTGCTACCAAAGATATCAACTGTGATGACTGATGAATGTACCATAAATATTATGACCATATTGCCTGAATTTTTATATTCTACCTGTGTTCTTTGGAGCTATAACTAATTTAGAATAGCCATACGCCTACTGTTATATTTAGTTGTTAACAAATATGCAATGTTTCAAATAACACTGGATATACGTATTACATAATTCTGATTATGTTTCAAGAGTAAATCCCAGAAGAATGAAAGCATCTTAACCATGTCCTGAAAACTTGTACCATTTGCCTGCCTTCAGTTGGCCTCCCTGTAATCCTAAACACAAGACATCATGATTTCTTAAAAATATTATTTTTCAAATGGATTAGGAAAATGGTAATTCATTTTGTTTACAAGGTTGTTCAAAGAGGAATTTTAATTTTTCTATCATTTAAACATGAAAAACAAAAATGACTATTATTTTATGTATTATATAAACAAATTTACATAAATGATTTAGTTTCTTTAATTTAAATACATTCTTTGTTTCTACTTTTGTTTCTGCTCCAAACAGAAAAGTTTTCCAACTTAGACAATCAGTAAACCCTGTGCCTCAGGTTAATAAAATTTAATGATTACACAGAGTAAGGAGATATAGAATTATAAAATTATAAAACATTTCATTTTGTGTTTTACCCATTCACTTATGCATTCAATTACAATATACTGAGTAATTCCTATGCTCCTAAAATGAGCCTTTTGTACAACGGCTTCTACAGTTTACATCAGAAAAACATGTATGTCTCTTACCTAAAAGGAAAATTAAAATTGAACTCCATTAAACGTGACAACGTCTGCATCTACTCATATATTCATGTTATAAAATTTATAAAATATTAGAACTTAAAGGAACTGATGAATTGCTGCTATCACCCTCATAATTGATTTTTATATAGAATGAAAGTGGGACATAGGAAGTTAAACAACTTGTACAAGGTTACACTGCACATTAAAAGCTGTGAAAAGAACCATGGTATACTGATTCCAGATCTAGTATCCTTTCAATGACTGGAATATGGCACAGCAGTAATGAGACTGATTTTTCTGTGGATAAATTAGAATCTTTTGATATGGTGAAATGTTACCTTATATAACAAGAAAATGCTTATATAACTTGCCTTTAGACTACGACTTTTCCGGTATGCTTACACTGTGTTTGTTTCACCAATAGATGGCAAACTTACTGCTTATATTATAGTTTTATGATTTAACAGTCTGGTCAGCTACACAGAAATCCTCCATTTGTTGGGACTTTAAGAATATGCTACTATTTTAAGCAAGCTGTGCTTTATAAAGGGAATATGTAAGTTTCTTTGCTGGTTGTTTAAAAAACTCAGTCACCTGTCAATATAGCAATATATTGTAAGTCAAATCAATACTTATGCCAATCAGGAAACAATTTTTTTCTAAATGTGTTCTACCCAAGTCTTAGTCTATAGTCCTTTAATGGATAAAATGTTATGTAACAGTATACACAATCCAGTTTTACATATTTAAACTTTCATGACACTTTTTCATATTACTGCTAGTATTACCTCTGGGCCTACCTTCATATTATTCTGCTATGCATATTTAGACGAAAGAATAAACTGTTAAGAAGTGATTTAATGTACACGTCAAAAAAAGATGTATTCTAATCTGCTTTCTCAACTTCCTTGATAAACTAAATTGACTGTATTATATAGATAATTTTTAGCTTCCTGAACACTATTTTAAAATGTCCATTTAGAAGAGCTATGTTCTAGGCTGAAATGATTCTAATTTTTTAAACTTCACTGCTTGAACTTTTGTTATAAATTAGAAAACAAATTGTCCAAATAGCATGCAAACACTAGACTATTTCTGAGAAATAGTCTAATTTTGTTACATCCACCGAGCAAGTTGGAATGGTCCATAGATGTGTGTGTACACACTAATATTTCTCAGGTTTTATCAGTATTCTTTCAGGCCTTCTGATATCACATGCAGAGTCACTCCCCATTAATAGCTCATGTGAACTGTTCTGTGGTGTGATAAACAGAGAGAAGTTATTTATCTCTAAAAGCTAAGTTATTAGCCCACAGTTTCCAGAAAAGACGAAGACAGTGCCTTACTAAAGTATAAAGAATCCCTCACTTTTTAACCTTTTAAGTGAAAATGCATAGCAACACTCTCCGTTGATCAACGCCGTTAGTACTCGGCTCACTGATTTCTTCATTGCTATTTCAGTCATCATCGGTGGAAATTCAACATGGAGCCATCTAAAATCTTTGATCTGCTCAACTCCTGGATCTTGTCTTCATCTCTTTAATCCCCATGTCAAAAATCTGCATTTTATTTTTATTTTATTTATTTATATTTTTGAGACAGTGGCTCACTCTGTTCCCCAGGCTGGAGTTTAGTGGCACCATAAGGCTCACTGCAGCCTTAACCTCCTGGGCTCAAGTGATCCTCCTGTCTCAGCCTCCTGAGTAGCTGGGACTATAGGCATGCCACTACACCCAGTTAATTTTTGTTTTTATTTTTAGCAATGATATGGCCTCGCTATGTTGCCCAATCTAACCTTGAACTCCTGGTCTCAAGCCATCATCTCCACTTGGCTTCCCAGAGTGCTGTATAGGTATGAGACACTACACCCAGCCAAAAATCGGCATTTTAAACATTCCACTTTACTTTCACATTCTAACTTTCTTATTTACTTACTGAAGTAATTCCATGCCAGCTACCTTTCAATCTTTCACAGGCCTCCAATAATTGACTCTATGTTTTTCCTCTCCAAATCCATTTTTACCTTTACCTTCCTCCACACCCTGTCCTCACAGCCCTCCTCATGCACCCACGATTCCTTAGATTCCTTGGTGACTATGCAGCACTATAGCCAACGTCTTTCTAAGGCCTTGGTCTTTTTTGTCCTCTTCACCCTACTTGCTGGCAAAACCCCAACAAAGGTTAAATCCAACCATTTATCCACCAGTCTCAGCAGCTATCTATGACTGAAGAAAAAATCCTTCCATTGTGCGAACTGATCTCACTTTAAATTTATATTTACAAATCTCAAATGGGCATTCAGCACACATAGAGATTTCGGCACATATCTCCAAGCACTTGAATTACCATTTCCATACTGTTTTTCTCTTTCCAAACACACCGCACCTCCTTACTCTACCCTGAAGATGGTAAATCAAATGTTATTGAAAATATTTATCGTAAGAATTCATCTTATCTTTCCAAAACCAATTCACTCATGTGTCTGTATCTGTACCTAGATAGTCTTGTCTATCTGTATCTGTACCTAGATAGTCTTGTCTTTCCTCCTGTTACATAGAGATGTCTGCTGTTATCTAAGACCAACTTCTTCATATGTGGTTTGAAGAACCTCATTGACTCTCATTTATTGGTTGTCCTTGCTCTACAATTAGGTCCTCTCTCTCTCCATCATTAAGATTTTCTTACCTCTAAATCATTCCCAACAGTAAAGCAAACAAACAACAAAAATGTTTTAATATCATTCTATATTTTTAATAATGGCCTCATAGGGCTCACCAGCTATCAGCTTCTATTCATTTTCTCTATTCTCTTTCTCATTAAAACACCTTAGAAAAATTTTCTGTACTAATTGAACCTACTCTTGTACTTAAGTCCTCTTCTCAACCCATCCAAAATTGTTGTCAATGCACCTCTCAATTTCACTGAAATTGTTCCTTCAAATGTCAAGTGATCTCCCTCTGTTGTCCATTCCTTCCTTATCAGTAGACCATCTCTCTCAGCTGCTGTAACACCACACTCTTTGGAATGTCTTTTTAAATTCACTGGCCACTTCTTTTCGTGAATTTTTGCTGATTTTCACTGCTGGATTTCTCTAGGCTTCCTTTAAGCCCTCTTTTTTCTTTCCAGGCCACAATTTCTCTTTATGTAACCTTTTCCAGGCCTATGGCTTGGACCAACCTTGCATCTTATCTCCAGCTCCACCTTCTCTTTTGATCTCCATACTTATACATCCTATCCACCACTTTGTATCTCTGCAGGTGTATTTAATATAAAAACTTTAAATATGTATCAAACAGAATGTTTAGTCATCTTTCTACAAGCCAAAGCTGATTCTCTCTCTCTCTCTCTCTTTTTTTTTTTCAGACAGGGTCTCACTCTGTCTCACTCTGTCATCCAGACTGGAGGTCAGTAGCATGATCTCAGCTTACCACAACCTCCACCTCCCAGGCTCAAGCAATTGTCCTGGGAGCCTCCCTCCAGTAGCTGGGATTAAAGGGGCATGCCACTAGCACCCAGCTGATTTTTGTATTTTTAGTAGAGACAGGGTTTCACCATGTTGGCCAGGCTGGTCTCAAACTCCTGGCCTCAAATGATCCACTCGCCTCGGCCTCCCAAAGTGCTGGGATTACAGGCATGAGTCATTGCGCCCAGCCCTCTCTTTATTTCAACATTTAAGAATTATGCTTGCTTTCTTTATTTTCCCTGGAGTCTATGTGCAACATGTCATCACTTTCATTGACTTTATCACTACCACACTTCTAGAATCTTTTCACTCTCCAAAGTCGTTATAGCTGAATCTCTAACCTAAGCCATCATTGCTCACCTGGCTTAAAGAGTGGACAAAACAAACTTAAAAGCTTAAATCATAACATTTTTTTTCCCTAGCTCAATACCCCTCTAATTGTTCCCCTGAAAGTGAAAGGCCATGTAAAACCTGCATCCTGATTTCCTCTCCATCCTCAATTCCCAACACTCCTTCTTTTTTTCTTTATGCTTTAGCCAAAATAATCTTTCTCCCATCACTTACATATATCAAAGTTATTTCTGTCTTGGAAACTCTGGACTGTTTCTGGAATTTATTTTTTTTCAATATTTTAAATGTCTTCTTATCACATAGGTTCAGCTTAAATGTCTTCAGGGTTCTTAACAACTACCATAGCTAGTCACCCTCCATAAAGTTTCCATTTCAACCCAAAAATACTAGTTATCGGTTTATACATTTCTTGACTGTCTCCCCTAGAAAGCAAGCTTCATGAGGCCAGTGACTTTGTCTCACTTGTTCACCAACACATCCAGAATACCTAGAGCAATCCTTCTCAGGTGGTAGGGCCTCAAACATATAGATAAAAATTTAAAGGTAAGTTTGGAACATGAGCACTTCATTGTACATCAAATTATTTTCATTAATAGTCTTAATTGCAGATATTCAGTCTTATGGAAATCACAGTTTTCTTAAAATTTTAAAGATAACAATATAACTTGCTATGTCTGCCATAATAAAGTACCTGAGATTTTGTGGCTTAAACAGCAGGCACTGGTTTTTCCACAGTTCTGGAAGACAAAAGTCTAATATCAAATGTTGGCAGGATTGGTTTATTTTGAAGCTTCACTTGTTGGTTTGCAAATGGTTTGCACCTTCTCCCTGTGTCTTCATAGCAACTTTTCTCTGGACATGGCTGTATCCAATTTTCTTCTTCTTTTAAGAACACCAATTATATTGGATTAAGACCCATCTTAATGACCCCATCTTAACTGAATTCTGTCTTTAAAGATTCTATTTCCAAATATAGCCACATTCTGATACATTGGAGGTTAGAACTTCAACATCTAAATTTTAAGTGAGGGAGGACACATTTCAGTTCATAAGAGATACCTATTGAGGAAGAGTCAAATTTGCATTCCAATCAAGTTTTCCCCATTTTTAAGACCTTGTGGAAATTACTTAGCCACAATAAATCTCTTTCTTCATCAATAAAATGTTAATAGTCATAAAGCAACATTAAAGGATTATTGTGAACATTAAAGAAAAAACATATATATACATATATATATATATTTTTTTTTTGAGATGGAGTCTCGCTCTGTCACCCACGCTGGAGTGCAGTGGCGCAATCTTGGCTCACTGCAAGCTCTGCTTCCCAGGTTCACGCCATTCTCCTTCCTCAGCCTCCCTAGTAGCTGGGACTACAGGTGCCCGCCACCACACCCGGCTAATTTTTTGTATTTTTAGTAGACACAGGGTTTTGCTGTGCTAGCCAGGATGGTCTCAATCTCCTGACCTCGTGATCCACCCGCCTCAGCATCCCAAAGTGCATATATATATTTTTTGAGACAAATTCTCACTCTGTTGCTCAGGCTGGAGTTCAGTGGTGCAGACATGGCTCCCTGCAGCATTGATCTTCTGGGCTCAAGCGATCTTCCTTCCTCAGCCTCCCAAGTAGCTGGGAACACAGGTGAACGCCACTCTGCTCGGCTAATATTTTTATTTATTTTTTTGTATAGATGATGTCTCACCATGTTGCTCAGGCTGGTCTCAAACACCTGCGCTCAAGTGATCCTCCTATCCCAGCCTCCCAAAATGCTGGGATTACAGGCATGAGCCAACATGCTTGGCCAAGAAACAAATTAATAGATGATAATATGTGTTTGTCACACAGTAGGTAATAATTTTATGTTAGAAATTACTGTTGTTTCCATTTCTTTGTCTTTTCTGGTATGTATTATTATTTTTTTCTATTGTGCTGCGTGTGTGTGTGTGTGTTTCTTTTTTATTATCATCTCTCCTTCAAGCTAAACTGCCTCCATATGTAGAATGAAGTACGTAGAATGAAGGTAGAGTAAGTAGAATAATTAATTATACAGAGCATGTGCTCAATGTGCAACCACTCTGTCCTGAACAACAGGAGCCCTGCTCACATGCTGCAAAATCCCTCTGGGTCACAATATTCATTTTGCCAGTAAAGCTCATGCCTGTTTTGAATTGGCAGTAATGCATGGGGAGTGAGCAACAGTGAATTATCCTTGAGCACCTTTTATATTTTCTTCAATCTGGGTGATGTTAGAAATGTACAAAATATGGTATCTGACCCTAAAGAGTAAATAATTCAATTTAGAGGTCTGCAAGCTTTTACTTTTTTTATGAAAAGGACCAGAGAGTAAATATTTGAGGCTTTGCAGCCCATATGATCTCTGTTGCAATGATTCAACTCTGCTGTTGTAGTGCGAAAGCAGTCATGGACAATACATAAATAAATGAGCATGGCTGTGCTCCAATGAATATCTATTTATGGACACTGAAATTTGAATTTCATATAATTTTCACATGCCATGAAATATTATTCTACTTTTGATTGTTTTCAACAACTTAGAGTTGCTTTGTAGTCTGTGGGCCTACAAAAATAGATAACAGACTATATTTGGCCTGTAATCCATAAGTTATCAACCTCCGACCTAGCTTAAAAAGTGAGAAAATACTTTGGAAATGTATCGTGACTAAGACATGAAATTTATTGCTATGTTTTGTGGTATGGCCTTTAATTAATTTCAATGATCTAAGGTTATTAATATTAATATTAATTCTCTTTTAAGCATGTCACAATGGGGTTTGATAGAGCCTTCTACTTTCTACCCCATCCCTCAGATGATAACTATATAGATAGCTATTATTGTCTTCTAGATTGTTATTGTGTTGTTCATATGAGCCCAGTCTCTAACCTCCAGCTTAAACAATTGGGCTTTTTGTACACTATGAGTACCTATAAAGTGGCAATTCTCAGAGTCAATTCCTTTCTGGCAATTATTCAAGGATCTTAAGTAATAGTTATTTCTTGTCCCATAGGGGAGCAACTGAGTATTAAAACCTAGATAGCGGCTGGGTGCGGTGGCTCACACCTGTAATCCCAGCACTTTGGGAGGCCGAGGCAGGCGGATCACCAGATCAAGAGATTGAGACCATCCTGGCTAACATGGTGAAACCCCATCTCTACTAAAAATACAAAAATTAGCCGGGCGTGGTGGCGGGCGCCTATAGTCCCAGCTACTCAGGAGGCTGAGGCAGGAGAATGGCTTGAACTGGGGAGGCAGAAGTGGTACTGAGCCGAGATGGCGCCACTGCCCTCCAGCCTGGCAATAGAGCAAGACTCTGTCTCAAAAAAAAAAAAGTAAAACCATTCAGAATCATTGCAGGTTAGTGTTATAGATGATGTGAAAAATTAAAACAACAACCACAAAAACCTAGATAGAAAAAGAAGTGTATGGAACATTGTTCTAAGTGCTAAAGAAGTAAAATTCACAGCCCACAGCCCATCTGGTAGGCAAGTTGCCAATAAATCTCTATGAGTAACTGCAATTCTGGAAGACAGCCACAGCCTTCTAGATACCTTCCTACTTTCATTCATCTGATTTGCCAAGACTTTGCAATGCCAATGTTTAGATGTATGATATCATGAGAAGTAGTATAGGTGTTTGGACAAGTGGTACAAGTTATCATGAAAGAAAACAATTAAATCTAACTGGGATCACTTCTAGTGGAAAGGGTACCTGGGTAAAAGGAATGCCCCAGTAAGGCGGAGGTTGCAGTGAGCTGAGATCCTGCCACTGCACTCCAGCCTGGGTGACAGAGCGAGACTCCATCTCAGAAAAATAAATAAATAAATAGGAAAAAAATAAAAAGGAATGCCCCAGTGCCCCAGTAGATATGAAATAATTTCGAGGTTCCCCACATCCATTTTATTTTTCAAGCCCAAAAATTCTTTAAAATAAGCTGGCAAAACAACATGTGTTTGCCTTTTACTTATGAAATTCAGTGTTCATTCACCGTTATAAACTAAAGTTTACCTGTTACAGTATGAAAAGCCCTCTTTTTGACATTATCAATTTTAAATTATAGAGACTGAGAAGCATTAATTCATTCTCTAGATTGAGACATTTTCCTCATTTTTCCTTTTCCTGTGAAATGAATGCCTGCAAAATTCACTGCCCTAATTTATAATGCTATACAAAGGTTATATCTCATCTGTGATCTTTAACTATAAGCTACAATTCTAGAAGGTAAACATCAGTTCAATAAATAAATGACTATTTGAGGTATACATATATAATTGGAATATTTGTTGAACATCGGGTGGGTAAACTAATTATTTTTAACCACACATACCACACAACAAATGGTGTTATTTAATATTTGTTCCTTTTAATTAGTTTCGTATGCTTTTTAAAATTATGTTATGTTTAATTTTGCAATCTAATACAATCCTTTTTGAAAATAAACAAGAGGTATAACAATATAACTAAGAATATAAATTTAATTTTGTACTTCTATATCATTAATCTCTAATGCCAGATATGAGTACGTGGAACAAGAATATGCCTCATAACAGTGGTAATGTGATCAGTCCAAAAGCCAAAGTCAAAATGCACATATATTTTCTATTTAATAAGTTTGAAGGCAAAAATCTTTTTCTTCCCAAATGGCTTGTATTTGAATTTAGTCTTTTCTTTTTCATTCCCTTAATATAATTGCCTTTGCACACAGCACAGTGGCTAATGCCATCACTTATTTTACATTTGTTTTGCTTCCTGTGTTGAACGGACAATCAGTGTTTACAGATTAGCAGCAGTTGTAGTCTTCTGACTTTTACTCTTTCAAACTCTTTCAAACTGGCGAATGAGCAGCACTTTATGTTTGTTGCTCTGGCATTCCTGGAGTAGCTAGGACATTCACAGTGTAAACCACTGTTATTCATACTATAATAATTCCTTTGCAGTTAAGTCATTACTAGTGATCATAGCAGGCTTGTAGTACAATGCCTTATTTGGGAATGTCATGTGAGATGCCCACAGCAATACAAAAAATAAAGGCCAACTTGTCTGGCTGAGGAGGGATTTATCACTAGCCCCCTGGCAGAGGAATCTTTTGGAAAGTATTATGTGCTCCTGTGGGGTGGATTATATGATCTGAAATGGAGCAGGTGCTCTGAGCCTCAAAGTAAAGGTGCTATGAAAACCCAGCCACATGCCATTTCTTTTATCATTTATCAAAATTCCAATTGTATTTTCTCTATGCACAAAGCTTTAGCAGAAATTATTTTGCTAATTAAAATATTGACCAATGTGAGCACAAATAAGCAAAAAACACAAAGAAACTGGGGAAATTTCTCTAGGCCCCTCTCCCTACTTACCTCCCTGCTTAAAAGCAAATGCAAAAGGCAAGTTCACTTTTTCAACTACAAATCTTGTTCTCAGTGTCTGTAACTTGCTGTGAGAGCATTCCTTTTCAAACAGCTGTTTCAAAGGAAAAGTAGGATGAGGGCTTTTCATTGCCAATCCCAAGGGCCTCAAGACTTTAATATAGGCTGCCCTAGTGATGAATTTAACACCTTTTCTACTCCAGACCTAAGCCCCATCTTAAGAGAGAATTTGGAATTTTTAAAGAAGTGGCTCCAAATAAAGAAAAGCAGCAGAGGGAAAGATAGCAGAAGTGAAAGTTCCAGAACTATCTCATGAACGACCTCAAGTCACTTTTCCCTGTGTGTTTATGTGTGCGTGCCTTTACTATTTTAATTAAAAGGAAATAATAATACCCTATCCAGTGAGTAAGTACTAAGAGAATAAATTATTATTAAGAACCAAAATTTGTATAGCATTGTACTGCTTACAAATCTAACATCTGTATATTTGACCCTCACACACACATGATGAGATGTGGTAAGAATGGACGTAAGTGAGAAAACAAAGCATAAGAGAGACTAAGTGAATAAGCTAAGATCACATTATATATAAATGCTAGTTTTTTTTTAAACTAAATAAATAGCCAATGTTCCTTTCAATATACCTAACATGCAATATCAAATTTTTAAGTTATTTCAAAAAAAAAAGGCTTAAATACAAACTAAAAGCTCTTTCTAGTGCAAAATAATGTTTTTTGAATTTTCTTAATTGCAAGAACTGGCAAAAACATTCATAACATCCTCCAAACTGCTTGCTCTAGAGAACAAACTAGAAAATTCTACAGGCTTTCTAAGGAACTCAAGAAAAAACAAGGTTATTTTCCCACCCTGTGGAGATGCCAGATTTTTGATTCAGATAATTTTTAAACTTCTGAATAAGTATGAAAATAAAGATTCAATTAGTAATGTTGACAAGAATTGGAGTGATGATACCAACCACAGTCACTCAGACCTGTGGTGCTAATTTGCCTTAATCTTGTGCTACATTTCTGCTCTGTAGTAAGCCCTCCAAAGATGTCTATATCCTAATCCCTGAAACCTGTAAATATTGTACCTTACAAGGCAAAAAGGAATTTGCTGATGCATTTAAGGTAAAGACCCAAAGATGAGAACTTCATCTCAAATTATTCTGTTCGGCCAAATCTAATACTGAGTTCTTAAAAGCAGAGGACCTTTCCCTGCTGGGTCAGAGACAGACATACAACAATTGAAGAAGGGTCAGAAAGATGTGAAGTTTGTGGCTTTTACGACGGAAGAAGAGGTCTATGAGCCAAAAAATGCATGAGGGTGGGCTTTAGAAGCTACAAAAGATAAGGAACTGTATTATCCTTTAGACGCTAGAAAGAAGGCAGCCCTGTGGACATCTTGAGTTTAGCACAGTGAGACCTGTGTCAGACTTTGAACTATAAAACTACAAGATAATTAACTTGTGTTGTTCTAATCAACGATATTTGTGGTAGTTTGCCATAACAAAAATTAAACAAATAAAATAAAAAAATAGATAAACTAATATATGCTTTCTATTTTTTTAAATCTCAGACCTTATTGGTTTGAAACTCTTTAATGTTGTAAGTTGTATCTTGTTATTTTGAGCAGAATTCAGACATTGATTAAGAAACTTAATATGGAAGTAGACATGTATAAAAATTATAAGCAGATTATAAACACTTGTCATTGATTCAACCTGAGTTTATTATCATAATTGCTTATTTTGCCTGAATTTTTATATTATCCTATGATGAAGTGGTGATTCCATGGGTGATTTTTATATCATGTCGACTCTGGGAATGGAAAGATTTGATTGAATAAATGTTATATTCATTTGATGAGTAACATTTTGTTTGGCAATTAATATTTCTTTTCATGGAATTGGATGAATATATTTTTTAAACAAGCAATTATTTTGACATTAAACGTATTGCTTCTATAGAAGTGCCAAAATTGCGGCCGGGTGCTGTGGATCATCCCTGTAATCCCAGCACTTTGGGAGGCCGAGGCGGGCGGATCACGAGGCCAGGAGATCGAGACCATCCTGGCTAACACGGTGAAACCCCATCTCTACTAAGAATACAAAAAATTAGCCGGAGAGTGGTGGTGGGCGCCTGTAGTCCCAGCTACTCAGGAGGCTGAGGCAGGAGAATGGTGTGAACCCGGGAGGCAGAGCTTGCAGTGAGCCGAGATGGCACCACTGCACTCCAGCCTGGGTGAGAGTGAGACTGTGTCTCAAAAAAAAAAAAAAAAAGAAGTGCCAAAATTGAGCATTATTCATAGTAACATGATAGAAAGATGTGTGGAATAGTATGGTTTGTTGGCCACTGTATTTGAATTAAGTATGGCTTCTGTAATATAACGGACTTCTGTTTTGAAATTCTTGAAAAGCAGTACCTCTCGTGAGGATTTGAATAAAGAAGATGCACCTGTTATTTGGCTTTTCTATATTACTTTTTGACAAACTTGCATAACACTGAGAATAACATTGAAAATCATTGATGAAATGAGAAGTTGCTGTTACATTCATAATTAATGTTGTGTATCATGTTTATGGTGGATTTTCTGTCTTCACATATGCTTGATTTGGCTGGCTCAGTGGTTACATGTCATTCTTGATCCATTTCAGTCCTGCTTTAAGACAATAATGAAGTCTTTATTTTACATGTCACATTTTCAGCAATATATACAAACACATGAAAGGATTTGTTCCGGAACATTGAAATATTACCAATATTCTTCTCACTTACTCCTTACACTGATGAAATTCACAAAACATGTGACAACTAACTGCTCCTGGCAAATATATATAGGTTTAAGAAAACTATTACTTAATTTTTTTTTTAATACTGGAATTACTATGGCATGGTCTATAACCTCAACTTAGAGTTCAAGTTACTCCATGGACTCACTTGCCTTTCGTGTTTCAACAAGTTATTTTTTTAATTTTATCTGAAGTGTCCATAATTTGGGGAATTATTTTATAGTAACTAAATTCATAAAACTCATTTCTAAATTAGAATGTCAATGAATTAATGCACACTGAGAAATGTGTTACCTTATAATCTGAAACAATGAAATTGACTAGTTGAAAGTTTCTCACCTCTGAAGTAAGGGATGGTTGAGAGAGAAATTTAATCAATATGAGAAGGCTGTTTTAGCGAACCAGTTTATTCTTCTGCACTGACAATGTCTTTTGATATTTTTCTGGTGTAATCTCCCACATTGAGATAATGACTACTATGTCCAAAGATGTCAAACCCAGAGTATCTAGGAAGGACTATGTAAACAATGTTGGCATTAAATATTTGTGGTGCCTGACTTTTTACAAATAACCAAGTGAATAATCCATTCAGAGTTAATCAAGAGTTGAATGAAAATGAACTATTATAAGAACTTGACATTGAAACAGATTTAAATGACTTTTAATGGGCAAGTCACTGAGCAAAGCATAGATTATTGAATATAATAATATAATCTTTTAAATGATCTTTAAAAATATCATTTCTGAGATGTAAATGTATTAAAATCAAGCCTCATGATCATGCTGTTGATATCAGTAATTAAAGCATTTATATTTGTATATTGAATTGTCCAAGATCATACAACCTGTTAATCTAAATCTATGTCCAAAGCTCTTCCAATTACACCTAAAATAAAATAAATAAAAAATAAAACTGCTTAATCTTAATACCCAGTATCAGTGCACTAGGATAGGCTGGCATACCTGTCTCCACCATAAGAATATCCTAAAGGTGGATTGAAACACTTTCTTGCACAACATGTGAGCTAAGTCTGGTCAGTTACTTTTTCATGTTCTAGATTTCATGAACATGTGTCTATTTAATATATTACCACACTAACTTTAAATGTAATGTGGTACAACTGATTTGTTTATACCTTACCTCATACAGTTTTATTTTACTCTTGCTAACATGAGATGTTGTAAAAAGTTTAATTTTCTCAATCTATTGTCAGTTATGCCTTCTTGTGATTATAATATTCTCATGCTCCCATTGCCTCCGAAACACCAATAGGTGATATTTTACTCTTTCCCCACTCCCCTGCTTTTAGTCATAACATTATAACATGCCCCCAACAGCCACAAATATATTTTGAAGCTGTAATTTTTCTATAGCCAAATTTCCAAGATAAATATTTTGGAAACATAAAATGATAATACTAAACCACTCACACACACTTGCCGTCTTCTGCCAGCACTCATTGGGTTCCCTGAAGTCCCTTGATGGGATTTGTAAAGTGGTCTAGTCCTACTAGCAGCTCTTTTGTCACTATTAGTGTCAGCTGGCTAGCATATTGAGAGCTTATTGTGAATAATATTACATATAAAAAACATCACATGTATTTGGTTTATTTTATAGGGAAGAACTAAAAGGTCTAGAACTATTAAGTATTATGCCAAAGCTACCAAGTAGCAGAGTCAATTTGGACCTCAGGAAGTTCTGTCCGCTTGTGGCTTCAAAGTTCACCTCACTTACTCCTGCCCTCTTCCCCTTTAGCACCCCTTACATCCAGCCAGGTGACCTTCATGCCTTAAAATACAATAGGCATTGTCCTGTGTTTTCTAGTCCATTCTTTCTGCCTAGAATGCTCTTTCTTCAGACACTAGGATGGTGAATAGCCTTATCTCCTCCAAATTTTTGTTCAAATATTCCTTTTCCATGATACTAAATACACACCCTATTTAAATTGCAACTTTGCCCCGTCCCCCACACCCTGGCACTCCCAATACCCTGTTTCCTAGTCTTCATTCAGAGCTGTTATCACTATATGCTTTTTTACCCACATTGCTCTAATATAGTTTAAGTTCCATAAGGGGAGTTTTCTGTTTTATTCTTTGGAGAGGAATCTGTTTTGGAAGGGAGTTTTCTCTTTTATTCTTGGAGGGGAATCTGTATTGTTTACTTATGTATACCAAATGCCTAAGGCACATAATAGTCACTCAATAAATGTTTGTTGGATGAATGAATACATGAATAATGATCCCTGCCCCTTTACTCTATGTTCTTTCTGATATTCTAAAATCCAATGAAAAGTTTTACAACTGTCTTCATAAAGAAATCTTCACATGGATTCGTTTTTTCTCTCACTATTTAGGAGGCATCTAGATACAGTGATGTCACCTATCTTTTTTTCCATTCTGAAAATAAGAATGACAGTTAGAGTTTCTGCATTAACCTTCTGTGAGCCAGGGTCTTGAGAGTATGTCTTGACATTTTGTGGGGGTTGAAAATGGCTAAATGTGGTTTATATAAAGGGAATTGAAAGAGAATACACTGATGGTACAAACATTACAGAAAACAAATGTGACTACGCTATTCCACAGTTACAGATTGAACCTAACCATAGTCAGTTGCTCACATACGTGTATGTGAAAATTTCAGGAAGAATTCTGCCTGAAGTACTGAAAGAATTCTGCAAAATATTAAAAGAATCTTATAAAAACTTGTGTAGACAGTGTGGGATGGACCTGTACCTCTTCATCACAAATATGTAAACTCCAACTTCTATTTCTCTAAATATAGTAATTATTTTCCATATGAATTATAGAATTTTAGTGTGATATTATCTGATACAATGTAGGAGCTGTATTCCCTCTGATCGCCAAAAGATATGGATTTCTTCTCTGCATCCTATTGAGCACTGACTGCTAATAAATCATTTGAGATTTTATGGCCACGTAGAATCACTTAATTCAGGGTGCTGTTAATCGATATGAATATGATTAAATATTTTCTCTGATATGGGTTCATTAGTAATTTCTTCAAGATTATTTTCATTCCATAAAAGTGACAGAATTTTATTTCTTATTTTACAACTATAGTAGACATCTGTTACTTATTGGTCACCCAGCTTTAGAAGCATTTCTTAGGATTGAGAAATTCACTCCCCACAGTAGAACTTCAAAGTGTCAACAGTAACATTCCCAGATGCTCTTGCAATAAAGATTCAGGCACATCATCTAGATTTTTGCCAGTCAGAGTCCTTCATCCCAGACCTTGAAATTAAACCAATAACCAGGAGACTCAGAGTCAACAATGGAATTCTTCTTGATGCTGAGGAGCAGAGGCAGCAAAGACAGCAGTTGCATCTAGTTTTCAAAGGTAGTCGTAGTAACAGGCTTAGCCCTGGAGTCAAGTTGGCAGGGTAGGCAATGTGAATGGCAGTATTCAGAGACAGTGATAGTGACTGTGGTGTCACTACCAATCTCTCAATGATGTTCGGTGAATAGCCTTCAAGCTTTGTTCTCTGGCCTTTCCCATGATTTCTAGAGCTACTCCATGCCTTCTCAATAATTTTTCTTAAGTTTCTGTTTCTTTTTCTTAAAAACCTAGTTTCTGATAAATATTAGATTAAATATTAGATTCTAATAAATATTTACTAGAACATAATCATAAAACAGCGATAAATTCATATTTCTATGTACTAAAGTATTTGTAACCTATATTTATGTCACATCCAACATTTTAAATCACTTCTAATTTTATTATTTATTTAATATTTAAACATGACCTAGTAAAATTAAATGAGCAAAGCAATGTACAAATGATGTAATGTGTAATTATCAGTCTTATTGTTGTCACCAATATAATTGTGGAGCAAGTTACAGTCTTTATACAAGTTTCATAAACAAAAAAATTCTGTTAGGTAATCTGAATTTATTTTCTCTAAGTGTGATCATCCCTAATAGGGTACACAATTAGATTCTATTGTCTCCAAATATTAAGCCTTTAAAATAGTGGAGAGAATACTAACTGGGACTCAGGAAATTCTTTTTAAAATATTTTCATACTTCATTCCATAAACCAAACATTCCTTCTGAAGAAAGGTCTTAGAGAAGTGCAATTGGATTATTTGTAACTCAAAGGATGAATGCCTGAGGGGATGAATACCCCATTTCCCCATGATGTGCTCATTTCACATTGTATGCCTATATCAAGACATCTCACGTACCATGTATATATATACACACACACACACATATATATATATACACCTACTTCGTACTCACAAAAATTAAAAATAAAAAAATCTAATCTATACATTTCCCATAAAATTGACATCAACGAAGTGGGCTTGATACACAGTATTAAAAGTATTTTCCATTTAAAGTAACAATATGTGAAGCAATATTGTAAAATATTAAAATGTATTATTCTACTGAGTTTGTTATATAAAAGTCTTCTGTATTGATCTACAAACTTTTTGAAAAATATTTTCTATTTTAAAATTAAAACACTTTAAAAGAAATTAATCCAATAGGATGAATCATTTTCTTCCACGACAATGCCATTGTGCAGTGGAAGTCAGTAAACAGGACTGAGTGTGACATATTTTTGGAGTAGTTCCTTTTGAATTTTCCACATCTTAAAACTCAAACCATCTTTTACAACCATGTCAGAAAGCTACCATGTAATAGACATGAGTTACAGATTAAAATGTATATGTGGCTATAGATAGAAACATAGATATAGGTATATTATTTATCTATACACATTTGGGTAACTTTCACTGAAATTAAGTCTATTATTACTATCAGTGCCTATGAAAAATACATAAAGGGTAATAAATAAATAATCTCTGAGAATTGTTCTGGGGATATTTTGTGGTCAGATCTTTATGTGATTTACTTTGTGTCTATAAATAGCTTTATCAAATTGCCATTTGTTTTATTTTTAGTCTTAACATCTAACTGCTAACCTATGGCAACTCCTTTTTCCCCTTGTAGTTGAATAGAAGAAAATTGATATCAAAAGGTGGGTGCTGCTAGACTTTTTTTGATTAAAATTTTTCCTATTTCAGATTTCACTTTTAATATTAATCTATTTTTCAAAAGCAGATGCTGATAATTCACCCACATTGTGCCATGACTTTATGTTATGGAGACAGCCTAATTAGGGATAAAATTAAATCTAATATAATTTTACTTGAATAAGCTCAAATAAAATTGACCTCTGAACAAAGGAATGAAGCTATAAATTAAACTATTGACTCTCACTGTATTATTAACAAAAATGACACTTGATTTGTGGGGTAATACATTTTTCTGATATAAATGAAGACTAAAGATGTGGTTTATTCAATGAGATAGTTGTCGTTCTAAAAAAAAATTGTGTGTTCAAAGTTTGTTCAAAAATGGTAAAAAACACGATTCTAGTGAGGATTGGGGCATTCACCTTATTTAGTACTATGACAATCTATCACCCTAGCAGTCTTCTTAAAGTTTGTTATTAGGCATGATCCTCTGCCCCAGATTTCTTCTATTACAAAGCACTCTATGTGATTCTCTTTGGTTAAGAGTTGTGTGGCTAGGATGAGAACCAAAGTGCCTGCTTGGGAGTACCATCCCAGCAGTTTTTCATGAAGTAACTACAGATATTATATATATATGATATATTACAAATGTACTTTTCATGAGTATATTAAGTCCTCCAATAGATAAGTAACATAAATAATCTATTAGTTCTTATCAAAGACTATTAACCCCAAATACCAATTCAGGAACTTTAAAATAAACTGAAAGACTTTCACTGGAACAAATCATACTATTAGTCTTTAGAAAGCTGATACCCTTTGTACGGCATTAGCTTTCACACTCTTTAAAACATTTATGGCTCTATAAGAATAGTTGATTATTGGTTTTCGATCTATAATATATATGTGACTTAGAGAGGCATTTTGTAATTGTTGTTTCACAGAATTAACAATTACAGGTTTTAGTTTTTCCACGATAAAGAATGACATAAACATATTTCTTTACACACAAAATTAGACTGAAAAATAATCAAGCATTCAAGCTTAGTCAAACAGATTTAAGAATTAAATAATTGATTAGTTATAATCCTGAATTCAATTGTTCATTTTTAAAGGCCTGTAGTAATTTTATTAAGTAAAATCAATGTTGAAAGCATTCATTTCTGTATTTTCTAAATATTTTTTATGAAATAAAAATAAAGAAAAACTAGGATCAACTTACCATGTTTCATGCTTTTCATTGTTTTATTTTTGTGAATATTACATACCTATGTTTTGTTTTTAATTTTTTTCAGCTTTATGAATTTATGATTGACAAATAAAGATTATATTTATGGTATAAAATGTAACGTTTTTATATATGGACACATTGTGAAATGATTAAACTAATAAACATATTTGTTACCATACCTGCCATACATGTGTATTACTATTATATGGTGAGAACATTTAAAATCTAATCTCTTAGTACTTCTCAAGCATACAATACATTACTATCAACTATAGTCACCAAGCTGTCCCATAAATCTCCAGAGCTTACTCGTTGTGTCTAATTGAATCTTTGTCTC
The DNA here is from genome assembly GCF_028885655.2 of Pongo abelii. Taxonomy (NCBI): domain Eukaryota; kingdom Metazoa; phylum Chordata; class Mammalia; order Primates; family Hominidae; genus Pongo; species Pongo abelii. Next base: position 62,778,129 of record NC_085928.1, read on the forward strand.
TTTGACCAACATATTCCCATTACCCACCCACCCCACCCCCCTCCTAGCCTTTGGCAACCACCATTCTATTCTCTGCTTCATGAGTCTGACATTTTTAGATTTCACATATGAGTGAGATCATGCAATATTTGTCTTTCTGTTCCTGGCTTATTTCACTTAGCCTAATGTCCTTCAGGTTCTTTCATGTTGCCTCAAATGACAGAATTTTTTTTTCAGGTTGAGTAATATGTCATTGCATATATAAACATAGACACACACACACAAACACACATTTTCTCTACCTATTCATCTATTAATAAACACTTAGATTTATCCCATATAGTTACCATGAATAATGCTGCAGATGTCTCTTTGACATATTAATTTTATTACCTTTAGATACATATTTTAAAAGTGTGGTTGCAGAATGATACAATAGATCTATTTTAATTTTTTTGAAGATTCTCTGTTTTCCATAATGGCTGTACTAATTAACATTCCCACCAATAATATACAGACTTCCCCTTCTTTCTACACCTTTGCCAACAACTGTAATTTCTCTTGGTTTTGATAATAGTTTTTCTAACAAGTGTGAGGTGATATCTCATTATGGTTTTAATTTCCATTTCCCTGATGATTTGTGATGTTGAGCATTTTTCTGTAAACCTATTGGTCGTTTGTACATCTTCTTTTGAAGACCTGTCTATTCAACTTCTTAGCCTATTTTTAAATTAGTTGTTTACTTGTTATTGAGTTGCTTGAGTTTCCTCTCTATATAGTATATTAGCCTATTATAAGATATATGATTTGCAGATGCCATTTATTTATTTGTGATTTTGTTGCTTGTGCTTTTAAGCTCCTATCCAAAACAGTTTTGTCAAGACTAATATCAAGCAGCTCTTCTTCTATGTTTTCTTTTCTAGTAGTTTTATAGTTTCAGCTTTCCCTGTTTGCAGATGACATTCTCTTAAATATAGAAAATTTGAAAGATTCCACCAAAAAAAAAAACTATTATATCTTATAAACAAATTGAGTAGAGTGGTGGGATAGAAAATCAACCTACAAAATAAACAGAAGCCTTTTCATACACTAACACCAAACTAGTCAAAAAAGAAATCAAGAAACCAATCTCATTTACAATGCCATAAAAAATAGGAGTAAATCAATGAAGTGAAAAATCTGTACACTAAAAACTATAAAACATTGAGGAAAGAAATTAAAGAAGACACAAAGAAATGGAAAGCTGGTTTGTGTCACAGATTAGAAGAGTCCATATTGTTAAAACAGAGTTAAAATAAGGTAGAGCAAGAAGGCCAAATAGGAGCCTCCACTGATCATCTCACATACAAGAATACCAAATTTAACTATTATCTACACAAAAAATCAACTTCATAAGAACCAAAATGTAAGTACAAGCTGAGCCACAGTGGGGTAGAACACGAAGCAGGCTCTTGTGATCCCCGATTCCAGGTCTTGACTCTTAGGCAGTGTTTCTGGACCTGCCCAGGGCCAGAGGGAAGCCCACTTCCCTGAAGAGTGAGTCCTAGACCTGGCAGCATTCACCAAAAGCTGACCGAGGAGCTCTTGAACCTTAAGTGAACATTGCCAGTAGCCTGGCAGTACTCCCCATGGGCCTGCAGTGCAGGTGGCTATGAGGAGAGGCTCCTCCGCCTACGGAAAGAGGAGGAAAAATGTGTAATACTTTGCTTCATGGTATAAGTTTAAACTTAGCTGCAGTAGAATAGAGCACCAGGCAGATTTCTAAGGTTTCTCACTCCAGGACCTGGCTCCTGGACAGCATGCCTAGGGCATGGGGGAACACGCCACCATGAAGGGAAGAAAATAAGCCTGGCTGGCTTTGCAACCTGTTGATTGTAGAGCCCTAAGGCCTTGAGCAAACATAGGCAGTATCCAGGTACTGGTTAGAGTGGGCCTTAAGTGAGACCCAGTGTTGTGCTGGCTTCACAGCTGACCTAGCATAGTCCCATTGGTGGTAGCCAGAGGTGTGCTTGTGTCACCCCACCCCCAGCTCCACGTAGCTCAGAACAGAGAGAAAGAGAGACTACATTTGTTGGGGAGAATGTAAAGTAAGAAAACAGTAGTTTCTGCCTGGTAAAGCATAGAATTCTATCAGATCTTACCCAAGAACCAAGGTGGTACCTCAACGAATCTGCAACAACCATAGTGTTACTGGGCTTGGGGTGCCCCTTAATGCATGTGTGGTTCAGATCACAACAATCAAGTCCTTTCAAATACCTGTAAAGTCTTCCTAAGAAGAAAATATGCAAAGAAGCCCAGACTGTGAAGACTACAATTAATAGCTACCTCTTCAATGCCCAGACACTGACCAACATCCACAAGCATCAAGATCATCCAGGAAAATATGATCTCACCAAATGAACTAAATAAGACACCAGGGACCAATCCTGGAGAAACAGATATGTGACCTTTTAGGCAAAGAATTTAAAATAGCTGTGTTGAGGAAACTCAACTAAATTCAAGATAACACAAAGAAGGAATTCAGAATTCCATTAGGTAAATTTAAGAAAGAGATGGAGATAGTTTTAAAAAATCAAGCAGAATTTCTGGAGCTGAAAAATGTAATTTGCATACTGAAGAAAGCATCAGAGACCTTCAAAAGAAGAATTGATCAAGCAGAAGAATGAATTAGTGAGTTTGAAGAAAGGCTATTTGAAATCACACAGTCAGAGGAAAGAAAGGAAAAATGAATAAAAAACAATTAAGCATGCCAACGGGATATAGAAAATAGCCTTTAAGAGTTACTGGCCTTAAAGAGGAGGTGTAGAAAGAAACATGTGTAGAAAGTTTATTCAAAAAGATAATAACAGAGAACTTCTAAACCTAGAAGTTCCATACCTAGAGGAAGATATCAATATCCAAGTACAAGAAGGTTATAGAAAACCAAGCAGAATTAACCCAAAGTGGACTACACCAAGGCATTGAATAATCAAACTCTCAAAGATCAAAGATAAAGGAAGGATTCTAAAAGCAGCAAGAGAAAAGAAACAAGTAACATACTGTGGAGCTCCAATACATTTGACAGCAGACTTTTCAGTGGAAACCTTACAGGCCAAGAGAGTGTGGCATGACATATTTAAAGTGCTAAAGGAAAAAAACTTTTACTGTAGAATAGTGCATCCAGAGAAAATGCCCTTCAAACATGAAGAATAAATAAACACTTACCCAGACTAACAAAAGCTAACAAAAGCTGAGGGATTTCCTCAACACCACACCTGTACTACAAGAAATGCTAAAGGGAGTACTTCAATCAGAAAGAGAAAGGACTTTAATGAGCAAAAAGAAATCATTTGAAGGTACAAAACTTAATGGTAATAGTAAGGACACAGACGTAGAATATTGTAAAACTGTAATTACAGTGTATAAACTACCCTTACGTAGAAAGACTAAAAGATAAGCGAATGAAAAATAATAGCTGCAACAATGTTTCAAAGACATAGAGAAAACAATAGGATATAAATGAAAACAATAAAATGTTTAAAAGCAGGGGAACAAAATTAAAGTGTAGAGATTTTATTAGCTTTCTTTTTGATTGTTTGTTTGTTCATGCAATCAGTGTTGTCATCAGTTTAAAATAATGGGTTATTTGAGTATTTGCAAGCCTCATGGTAACCTCAAATCGAAAAACATGCACAAAAAACAAAAAGCAAGAAATTGAATTCTACTACTAGAGAAAATCACCTTCACTAAAAGGAAGACAGGAAGAAAGGAAAGAAGGAAAACAAGAGAAGAAAACCATCAGAAAACAACAAAATGGCAGGAGTAAGTTCTTATTTATTACTAATAACATTGAATGCAAACGTTCTAAACACTCCAATAAAAAGACAGAGAGGCTGAATGAATTTAAAAAACAAAATGTAACAATCTGTTGCTTACAAAAAGGCATTTCACCTATAAAAACACACATAGACTGAAAATAACAGGATGGAAAAAGATATTCCATGAAACAGGAAACTAAATGCAAGCAGGAGCTATACTTACACAAAACAAAATAGATTTCAAGACAAAAAGCTGTTACAAGTGACAAAGTAGGTCATTAAATAATGATAAAGGGGTCAAGATGATATAAAATTGTAACTATATATGAAGTCAACACTGGAGCACATTCTTCTGCTCAACACATATATCGTTCTCAAGAATAGATCATATGTTAGATCACAAAACAAGTCTTAAAACATCAAAATAAAGTTGAAATCATATCAAGTATCTTCTCTGACCACAATGAAATGAAACTAGAAATTAACAACAAAAGGGATATATTCTTATGTGACTAGTATGTAAATGAAGAAATGAAGAAGAAAATTGAAAACTTTATTGATATAGATGATATTGGAGACACAACATACCAAAACCTATGGGATACAGCTAAAGCAGTACTAAGAGGGAAGTTTATAGCTGTAACAAACTACACCAAAAAAGTAGAAAAACTACAAATAGCAACTTAACTATGCATCAACAAGAGCAAATCAAACTCAAAATCAGAAGAAAAAAATGATAAAGGTTAGGGCATAAATAAATAAAATTGAAATAAAGAAAGCAATACAAAAGATCAATGAAATGAAAAGTTTTTTTTTCAAAAGATAAACAAAATTGACAAAACTGTAGCCAGACTAAGAAAAAAACCCAGAAGAGCCAAATAAATAAAATGAGAGATGAAAAAAGAGATATGCTTTTTCAGAGAAAAAAAAAGTAGAAATACAGACAATATTGCAGAAATTCAAAGGATCATTAGTGGCTACTATGAGCAACTAAATGCCAACAAATTAGAAAAACTGGAGAAATAATAAATTCTTATACACATACAATCCACCAAGATTGAACCATGAAAGAATCCAAAATGTAAACAGCCCAATAACACATAACAAAATGGAAACCACAATAAAAAGTTTGCCAGTAAAGAAAAGCCCAGGACCTGATAGATTCACTGCTGAATTCCACCAACCATTTAACTAAGAGCCAATCCTAATCCTACTCAAAGTATTCCAGAAAATAGAGAAGGGTGAAATACTTACAAACTCATTCTACTAGGCCAGTATTATCCTGATCCCAAAACCAGACAAATGTACATCCAAAAAGAAAACTGTAAGCCAATATCTCAGATGAATATTGATACTAAAATCCTCAACAAAGTACTAGCAAACCAAATTCAGCAACACATTAAAAAGATCATTCATAAAGATGGATATAGTTTGGCTCTGTATTCCCACCTAAATCTCATCTAGAATTGTAATTCCCATAATGCCCATGTGTCACAGGAGGAACCTGGTGGAAGGTGATTGGATCACGGAGGTGGTTTCCCCCATGCTGTTCTCATGATAGTGAGTGAGTTCTCATGACATCTGATGGTTTTACAACTGTTTGACAGTTGGTCCTTCATATGCTCTCTCTCACTTGCCACCATGTAAGACGTGCCTGGTTCCCCTTCTGCCGTGATTGTAAGTTTTCTGAGGCCTCTTGAGCCATGTGAAACTGTGAGTCAATTAAACCTCTTCTCTTTATAAATTACCCAGTCTTGGGTATTTCTTTATAACAGTGTGAGAACAAACTAATACAAGACCAAGTGGGATTTGCTACAGGAATGCAAGAATAATTCAACATATGCAAATCAATCAATGTGATACATCATATAAACAGAATGAAGGAAAAAACCATAACATTATTTTAATGGATGTGAAAAAAGCATTTGAAAAAATTCAATATATATTCATGATAAAAACCCTCAAGAAACTACTCATAGAAGGAACTTATCTTAGCATAATAAAAACCATCTATAACAGACCCACAGCTAGTATCATACTGAATGGGGGAAAATGGAAAGCTTTCCCTAAGATTGGGAAGATTACTAGAATACTCACATTCACTACTATTATTTAACATAGTACCAGAAGTTCTAGCTCAAGCAATCAGACAAGAGAAAGAAATAAAGAGCATCCAAATTGTAAAGCAGTAAGTCAAATTATCTTTGGTTGCAGAAGATAGGATCTTATATTTGGAAAAACCTAAAGACCCCACCAAAAAACTGTTAGAACTGATGAACAAATTCAGTAAAATGGCAGGATACAAAATCAACATACAAAAATTATTAGCATTTCTGTAAGCCAACAGCAAGCTGAAAAGAAAATCATAAAAAGTAATTTATTTACAATAACTACAAATAAAATTAAATATCTAGGAATTAACTAAAGAAGTGAAAGATCTCTATAATGAAAATGATAAAACATTAATGCAAGAAATTGAAAAGAGCACAAAAGAATGAAAAGATATTCCCTGTTCATGAACTGGAAGAATCAATACTGTTAAAACGTCCATACAACAAAAGGTAATCTACAGATTCAATGCAATCCTTATTTAAATGCCAATGATATTCTCCATAGAAATAGAAATAACAATCTTAAAATTTATATGGAACCACAAAGGACCCAGAATAACCAAAGCAATCCTGAGCCAAAAACAAAAACAGAACAACAACAAAAACACCTGGAGGAATCACCTTACCTCACTTCAAATTCTAATACAGTGTTATAGCTACCAAAACAGCATGGTACTGGCATATAGACATATAGACTCATGGAACAGAATAAACAACCCAGAAACAAATTCAAACATTTACAGTAAACTCATTTTTGACAAAGGTGCCAAGAATATACATTGGGGAAAGATAGTCTCGTCAATAAATGGTGCTGGGAAAACTGAATATCCACATGCAAAAGAATGAAACTAGACCTCTATCTCATGCCATATAAAAAAATCAAATTAAAATGGATTAAATCTAAGACATCAAACTCTGAAACTATTACACGAAAACATTGGGAAAACTCTCAAGTACATTGGTCTGGGCAAAGATTTCGTGGGTAATACCCCACAAGCAGAGGCAATCAAAGCAAAAATGGATGAATGGGATCATATCAAGTTAAAAAGCCTCTGCACAGCAAAGGAAACAATCAACAAAGTGTGGAGACAACCCACATAATAGAAGAAAACATTTGAAAACTATCCATCTAACAAAGGACTAATAACCAGAATACGTAAGGAGCTCAAACGACTCTAAAGAAATAAAAATCAAATTATCTGCTTACAAAATGGACAAAAGATCTGACTAAACAAAAGAAGACATAGAAATAGCAAACACAGGCATATGAAAGGTACGGGACATCATTGAGCATCAGAGAAATACAAGTCAAAACCACGGTGAGATATCATCTCATCTCAGTTGAAATGGCTTTTATCCAAAAGACAGGAAATTAACAAATGCTGGCTAGAATGTAGAGAGATGGGAACCCTCATACACAGCTGGTACATTAGTACAACCACTATGGAGAACAGCTTGGAGGTTCCTCAAAAAAAAAAACTAAAAGTGACATTGTCATATGATCAAGCCATCTCACTGCTGGATATAGACCCAAAAGAAAGGAAATCAGTATATTGAAGAGATACCTGCACTCCCAGGTTTACTGCAGCACTATTAACAATAGCCAAGATTTGGAAGCAACCTAAGTGTCCATCCTCAGATGAATAGGTAAAGAAAATGTGGTATACATACACATATACTATTCGGCTATAAAACAGAATGAGATTCTGTCATTTGCAAGAACTAGATGGGACTGGAAATCATTACGCTAAGTGAAATAAACCAGGCACAGAGAGACAAACTTGGCAATGTTCTCACTTATTTGTGGGAGGTAAAAATTAAGCCAAGTGAATTCACGGAGATATAGTTTAGAAAGATGGTTACCAGGGGCTGGGGAAGGTAGGGGCAGTGGGTAGGAAGAAAGTGGGGATGATTAATTGGTACAAAAAAACAGAAAGAATGAGTAAGATCTAGAATTTGATAGCACAACAGAGTGACTATAGTCAATAATAATTTAATTATATATTTTAAAATAACTAAAAGTGTATAATTGGATTGTTTGTAACACAAAGAGTAAATACTTGAGGTGATAGATATCCCATTTACCCTGAAGTGATTATTTTACAGTTTATGACTGTATCAAAAGATCTCTTGTACCCCACAAAATATACACTTATAATGTGCTCAGAAAAATTAAAAATTGAAAAACAAGACATGTATATATATATAATTGAAATGTACATACCACCCAAAGCAATCTACAGGTTCAGTGCAATCCCTATCAAAATTCTGATAACAAACGTTTTTCACAGGCATGGAAAAATCAATTCTAAGACATGTGTGGAACTGTTTTTGTTTTTTTTTGTTTTTTTTTGTTTTTTTTTGTCGCTTGCTAGGCTGGAGTGCAGTGGCATGATCTCACCTCACTGCAACCTCCGCCTCCCGGGTTCAAGTGATTCTCCTGCCTCAGCCTCCTGAGTAGCTGAGACTACAGCCGCGCACCACCAAGCCCAGCTGATTTTTGTATTTTTAGTAGAGACAGTGTTTCACCATGTTGGCCAGGATGGTCTCGATTTCCTGACCTTGTGATCCACCCGCCTTGGCCTCCCAAAGTGCTGGGATTACAGGCGTGAGCCGCCATGCCCAGCCATGTGTGGAACTGTCTAGGACCCAGAGATAGACAATGTAATTTCAAGTAAAAAGAACAAAATTGGAGACATCACAGTGCCTAATCTCAAAATATACTACAAAGGTATGGTAATTAAAATGGCATGGAAAAGCAAACATATAAACCAATGGAATGGGTTAGAAAGCCTAGAAATAAATTCATGGATTTATGGTCAATCGACTTTTGAAAAAGTTGCCAGTGAGGAAATGACAATGAGGAAAGGACAATTTCTTCAATAAATGGTGTTTGGAAAACTGGATAGCCATCTGTAAAACAATGAAGTTGTGTCCTTATCTCACATCATATAGAAAAATCAGCACAAAGAATAAATATATTTTATTACACAATACTATTAGTTAACTTTTAGTAATATTATCAGTATGAAAAACTATTTCTAGTTAACAATTTTATTTAAAATCCTGAAGATAATAAAAAATTTTATGTTTGAATAAATAATAAAAAATGATATTTATGAACTTCAGCCAAATTAAGATACTCTTAACTCTTTACATACCCTTAAGGAATACTTTGTTTTGATCAATTTAGTTAATTGTTAACATGAATCATTATTGAGCATAGGGTAAATAATGGTTAATTAACTATGTTACGTTTGATTTACATGTGAATATTTCCTTAAGAAAGGTTTGTGTATTTCCATGTTGTTTCCAGCTTCCCAATAGTCCATATATTCAGGGCAAACAACCAATGTAAAGTGGTGATGTTTAACAGCCATGTAATTGGGGCTTTTTGTTGGGATTTTAAAAGAATCTTTAGTTTTTTTAATAATTTCTGATCAATGTGTTTTGTATTGTGATCATTAACATAAACTCTGTTTCTTTTTTTTTCTTTTTTATTATTATTATTATTATACTTTAGGTTTTATGGTACATGTGCGCAATGTGCAGGTAAGTTACATATGTATACATGTGCCATGTTGGTGCACTGCACCCACTAACTCGTCATCTAGCGTTAGGTATATCTCCCAATGCTATCCCTCCCCCCTCCCCCTACCCCACAACTGTCCCCAGAGTGTAATGTTCCCCTTCCTGTGTCCATGTGTTCTCATTGTTCAACTCCCACCTATGAGTGAGAATATGCGGTGTTTGGTTTTTTGTTCTTGCGATAGTTTACTGAGAATGATGATTTCCAATTTCATCCATGTCCCTACAAAGGACATGAACTCATCATTTTCGATGGCTGCATAGTATTCCATGGTGTATATGTGCCACATTTTCTTAATCCAGTCTATCATTGTTGGACATTTGGGTTGGTTCCAAGTCTTTGCTATTGTGAATAATGCCGCAATAAACATACGTGGGCATGTGTCTTTATAGGAGCATGATTTATAGTCCTTTGGGTATATACCCAGTAATGGGATGGCTGGGTCAAATGGTATTTCTTGTTCTAGATCCCTGAGGAATTGTCACACTGACTTCCACAATGGTTGAACTAGTTTACAGTCCCACCAACAGTGTAAAAGTGTTCCTATTTCTCCACATCCCCTCCAGCACCTGTTGTTTCCTGACTTTTGAATGATTGCCATTCTAACTGGTGTGAGATGGTATCTCATTGTGGTTTTGATTTGCATTTCTCTGATGCCAGTGATGGTGAGCATTTTTTCATGTGTTTTTTGGCTGCATAAATGTCTTCTTTTGAGAAGTGTCTGTTCATGTCCTTTGCCCACTTTTTGATAGGGTTGTTTGTTTTTTTCTTGTAAATTTGTTTGAGTTCATTGTAGATTCTGGATATTAGCCCTTTGTCAGATGAGTAGGTTGTGAAAATTTTCTCCCATTTTGTAGGTTGCCTGTTCACTCTGATGGCAGTTTCTTTTGCTGTGCAGAAGCTCTTTAGTTTAATTAGATCCCATTTGCCAATTTTGGCTTTTGTTGCCATTGCTTTTGGTGTTTTAGACATGAAGTCCTTGCCCATGCCTGTGTCCTGAATGGTAATGCCTAGGTTTTCTTCTAGGGATTTTATGGTTTTAGGTCAACATAAACTCTGTTTCAAAATTCAGAAAGTAAGTTAACTGCATGGCTTTAGTTTATTCAAAGGTAAAATGGCACAGTTAGATGAACAGGTCTTTAAGTTATCTTCCATATCTAGAACTTTGTAGATTAACAGTAGAATCATGTTATTCCTCTCTTCTTTTTACCCAGCATTAAAGCTAATCCTACACATAATAAAATGTTGAATGTTGAATATTACTAAATAAAGTGAATACATAAATAGGTAGATATATAATGTTAGGACAGCAAAAAATAATTTACGTATAAAGTAAACTGGTTCGATGTTTTCTAATTTGTATTCATTATTGACACATAAAATTCACATTTTGTTGTTACGACCACTTGAGATGATATAAAACTATCATAGAAAGCCATCATGGTCAAAATGATCAATGAATCAATTAATATTCCTTTGAAATATATATATATTTATATTCCTGTTACTTGCCACTAAAAATAGTGTTCAGTGTTCTTATTATGAAAATATAATTTATATGCCTTGTAATTTTAGTTTCAGTATAGGAAAGAAAATTGTCATTGAGCTGGTCAAATCCTTTCTTTGTGATGACTGTAATAAATAAAATGTATATATTTGCCATCTGTATTCAAATGTTTTGTATGCATTTGCTCATTTGACAATAATCATTTATGATAACAGTGCTAAAATATAAAAATAAAATAATTAATTTTCCAATATGTAGAGTGAATGACAAATTTAAATAGGAATTTTACCTTTGATATTTGGAAATGCATTTTGTTTTTCGTTTTTTACCTTTTTTTCTTGACTAATACAATTCCAATTGGCCAGAAAAAAATGTTTGAACAACAAAAGAATAATCTAGTAATATAATCTGGAACTGGAGTGCTGAAAATTTTTTGTTGTTTTCTACACCGTTCTTTATTTTCTACCATCAGTGCCATTCATGCTTTTTAAAAATTCCTCTGAGTATGCACAGTGTTGATTGGCTCAATTCATGGGAATGACCCATATATGCATTGAAGGGCCAAATTTAGCCTGGAATAATAAAATCAGCTTGTACTAGGCTCATCACAAAGTTAATAAGTGATTAGATGCATTTTGTATTAGTATTTGTTGAGCGACAAAGTTCAAAAATATCTTTTAGCCTAAGAGTATTTTCCAAAATGGTTAGGCATTTTGACTTATGACCTGACAATGATGCATTTATATTATATACAGTATTTGGAACAGGATTGGTTCACTGGGTCTTCATATACCAGTTCCCTGGGTCAGTCTGAAAAGATTCTTGGGACAGATCCTGGAAATGCGGCCTGAGGGAGAATGTTAGTTATGCAGGGCATTCACAAATGTATGCAGTGCCACTCACTGACATCTACAAAGGGTCCATTTTATAAATTGTCAAAGAAGCCATTGTGGCGGAATGACACCAGAGAAGAGCTGTCAATTCTATTATTAAATTGACATTCCGCACATGCTGCTTTCAGATGGAGGCCCTTAATGAACTTATTCTCCCTCCTTTTTCCCCTGCATCATTTTATCTTCTTTCTTATTTGCTCTTCAAAAAGACATCAATTGGTGTTAAAGTGTTGGACAAGTGAGCCCTACAAGAAGCCATCCTTCTGGTTCATTGACAGCTATTTCAAACACCTGGGAGAGAGTCTTCACAACATTTCTGTGACTTCAGGATGCTACAGTGATTCCTACAAAAACTATGACATCTCCTAGGGTATTGTCAATCAAGCATCTGAGGGTAAAAACAAGAACAAAAAAAGTGTGTTTTAAAGCAAGATGATAAAGAGTAGTGTAATCCTACTTGTGAAAAGGAAGAAGAGCAAGGCATTGTCTTAATCTACAGAGCACAACACCCAGCTCTTCGATGTTTTTGACAATGAAAAGTGAAGGGCACATGCCTTAGTCAAAACTGAGGGTTTGATACAAGCTGGTTGTTAATTCTCTTGAAAATCTCCATTGTTCTCCTAGTCACTGGAATCGTGTGCTAAACAAGCATTCAATGAAGAAAGTGCCCTATCATCCTTGTTCATTTGTTTAATGTCATTCTTATTGTGATACATCCCGCAAGCGTGTATTTACCAGGTAGCCAGTCTTGAGATCCTGCCTGCTGTGAATCCTCTATGAAGATGACAAGCTCGAAGGAATGGCTAACTTTTGTTCTCAGGGGTGTCTTGTGGTGGATATCCTGTGACTGGCAGCTGTTGGGAAGAAGGACAAGGAGATTTTTACATTTGTTTACTGCCTTGACATTTCCTCATTCCTTCTCACATCGACTATTGTCATTTGTGGAAGAGCTGAAATTCCTACCTTTCCAATGCAGATCCCACAGAGCTATGAAGCTATACAGCTATGAAGAAATCATTATGAGAAATAAAAAGTGGCTCAGGCTCACGCATAATGAAACATCCTGACAGTCTAGCTACTAGAATATAAACATTCCTAAGATTCTTAACAAGATATTTCATCTTATGTTACTCTTTGTGTGAAGCAGAAACCTTAAATATTGTGTATTCTCATTATGTTGTCAGTAGAATGAGGTCTCCATTAAATTTGAATTGTGTCCCACCTGTTTCGCTTTAAACTTTTTGATTTATTTTTACAGCCAGTATTTCTTATGATTTCTTATTACAGCTAGTATAAACTGTATAGAAATTAAGATTTCTCTGGTAGGAAAATGACATATTCACCTGCAGTTCTGCAGTTTTAAATAGTTGATTTTTTCTTTTCTTTTTATCTTCTTTATTTTAGCTTGTTTGCTGCTTAATAATTGCTGTGACTCACAATTTTAAAATTTGTTGCTTGACTATAATCTAGTGGTTTTTTACTACAAATCTGAGAGCGATAAAATCTGAGGCTTAGAAAAACCATATTACAGAACTTTCCTGAATGAATAAGCCAAACTGATGGAAGTCTCATGCCTAATGTTATGTAAAGCTTTCTGAAAAATGTTTTACTGTAGCATATAATTTACTCAACATAAGTGGTTTCTACAGTGCTATTGAAAAGAATTTCTGTCACTTACTGGCATTAGGATGATGATATTTTAAGCCCCTTGATCCAGAGCCTGTGCTTCACAGTCAAGACTAAAAACCAAGACTAAAGCACAATTGCACTTCCTTACTTAAAAAAAGATTGAAGGATTTATAGTCTGAGAAAAAAAATCACTATGTCTTCATATGCAGAAATATGTACTAAGTGACGAACTAACTATATATATATATGTGTGTGTATGTATGTATACCTATACGTGTGTGTATATATGTATATACATTTTATTTCATGTTATTTAATAATAAAGGTATCTAAAATACTTTAGGATAAGAAAAACTTTGCACATTTCCAATATAATAATTTTAAGTATTTTGAATTGTGTATACAACTTTGATGTTTCTCTTCTTTTTCACCTCTTAATTCCATTATGTCTTAAAACAGTATAAGTGACTGATATAAAGCATTACTGCAAAAAAAAATCAGCAATGTTTTTGAAATGTTTGCTTTATTATATGATCACAAAATCACTAAAAAAATTATTATTAAGAATCTTATAAGATTCTTAGACCTTAGAAGTTCTGCACAGAAGAAAGACTCTGTAAATATGAACAAGTTATGAAATGTGTCAGTTAGAATTCAAGTCTTTAAACCCATCACAGAGTCCATACTGGGGAGAAAACATACAAATGTAAGCTGTGTGGCAAAGACTTCAGTTGGAGATCACACCTTCAAGCTCATCATAGAGTCCACTCAGGAGAGAAACTGTATAAATATGATACGTGTGGGAAGGGTTTCTATTGGAGCTCAGGGATTCTAATTCATCAGAGTTCATAGTGGTGATAAATTCCATAAAAGTGAAGAGTCTGGTAAGATTATTCTTTACCAGAGAATCTACAGAGAAATGAAGTTTTGTAAAATGGTGTTCTGTTTTGTTTCGAAGTCCTCCAACAAAAGCTAAAATTTTCCAGTCACTAGAGTTCTTTCAGAAAAAAAAAAAAAAATCAAAAATGTAATGTTTCTGCCCAACTTCAACATTTATAATGGTAAGGGGACCACTCAGCAGAAACATTTATTGAGAGGGGTACCATAAGTGAGTCTGTCAGAACTTTAACATCAGTCATTGTGCAGGAGCTAGGGCTTATAAAATATAAAAGGGGTCAGACATTTAACAAAAGTACAATAATGACTATGCCTGAATCTATGTCCACTGGAATGTGAGCTTGATGAGAAAAGGGACTTTGTTCATTGCCAAGCCTGCAAAGCTATGACATTTCATAACTCAATGTTGGTGCTCAGTACTTTTTGCTAAATAAGTGCAAAGTATGTTTAAAAATGTATTAAGCTCATTTCAAAAAAAATTATTTGGAAGAAGAATCCTGCCAACAATCTTAATAAAACCATTCCAAGTAAATAAATATTATTTAAAATGTAGAATATCAGGGAAAATTGCAATCTGAAACAACATAAATTTGGTTGTAATCATATTAGAATTGGTTTGTATTATTTGCCTCTTTTCTGTCTTTTTTTTTTTTTTTTGTAAATTGAAATGAGGTCTCACTATGTTGCCCAGGCTAGTCTCAAACTCGTGGGCTCAAGCAATCCTCTAGCCTCAGCCTCCTGAGTAGCTGGGATTACAAGCATCACTACGACGCCTTGCTTGTCCTGTCTTAAATAAGGCTATGGTGAATTTTTTAACATTTTCTCTCATTCTCTACAGTATAGCATCAGTTTGAGTTTAGCTTTATAGGCATGTGTATGCGCATGTGTGTGTACTTCAAATGACAGTACAAACTGATAAGCAAATTTCGGCTTAACTTTACAAAAAATAGACCACTGCATTTTACATCATTGAACTTGTACTAGTGCCCTGCATGTTAAGGGAAACTTTTACTACAATATTTAGAAAGTGTAAGAAATGGTTACTGATGACAAATACTTTTAATAAATGTCAGTTATTTAAAAATCTGATGTTTTTTGTCTAAATAAAACAAGCATAACCTCTAATGCTGAACCCAGCTGTAAAATTCTGGAATTCCATCACTGTAAGCACAATAGAATTGTAACTTAAATAAGGAATCTATCGTTGTTCATTTTAGAGAAACATTAATATAGGCACAGCATAAGTCAAATGAAATTATAAAGTTACATTTCAGAGACTATTGACATTATTTTAGCATATGCTTATATATTTATTATGATTTCTAATATTCCAGATGTAAAATTTATACAAATCTTTTATTTAGTTATCTATTTATTCAGCAAAAATATGCTAGCATTATATAACATTATGTTTTAGTAGTGGGGACATAACAACAAACAAAGAGAAAAACATCATTGCCGTCACAAAACTTATGTTGGACTACAAAGACAGAGTAATTAACAAATTAGTAAACTGTAGGATTATTAGGCAGTAATAAATAAAGCATAAAAGGAGGAGACAGTGATTTTAAATGGGACAGTCAGGAAAGCTATCTCTGAGAAGGTAACCAAAAAAAAACCATATACACACAATTTCAGCACAGACTTGAGTCCTGTAGGTAAAACATGTATCTAGCAGAAGGCATACCCCTGAGGCAAGGCTATATCTGGCTGAGTTCAAGAAAAGTGAGGATATAGCTTGAGTACCAAGAGCAAGGATATAGCTAGAGTACCAAGAGCAAGGATAAAGGTAGTAGAAGATAAGGTCAGAAATATAAAGGAGGTCAGATTATGTAAGGATTTGTAGGGCATTCTATACACTTTGAATTTTACTCTATGAAATGGAGGCCATTGGAGAGTTTTGGACAAAGGAATAATAATACTTCAATTCTGTTTATATTTTATTTTATTCTATTTTTTTTTAGAAACAGGGTTTCACCATGTTGGCCAAGCTGGTCTCGAACTCCTGACCTCAAGTGATCCACATGCCTCGGCTTCCCAAAGTGTGGGATTACAGGGATGAGCCACCACACCTGGCCCTGTATGGAGCCAAGAAGATTTGCTGACAGATTATACATGGAGTGTGGAAGCCAAGTATTTTCCCCAAGGTCTTTCACCTTGTGAAGGTGCAAGGGAAAGGATGGAGTCATCATTAACTGAGATTGGGACAACTGTGTAAGGAGCAAGTTTGATGAGTAAAATGAGAAAATTTATTTTGTACATGTTATGTTAAAGATACCAATTAGATAATTAGTTATATATCATATACAAATAGATGTACAGGGCTAAAGTTCATGGATGAAGGCTGACCTAGGAAAAAAATTTGGAAGTTTACCTCCTATATAAGCTATACAGTTGATATATAACATCAGGAGACTAAATGAAATCACCTAGGAAATACATATATACAATATATATTTATATATATATCATATATATAGATGGATGGATGAAAAGATAGATAGGAAATATATATATTTACATATAATATATAGGAAATATAATATATAGGAAATATATATACATATATATAGACACACACCTAGGAAATATATATATGTATATGGATGGATGAATAGATAGATGTAGATAGATAGATAGATAGACAGATAGATAGACATGTAGGAAACTCAAGGACTGAGCTCTGGGAAGTTTGAGAGCTAAGAGATTAGGAACAAGATTAGGAACCTCAAAAGGCATAGGCAGTGAAGTATAAGGAAAATCAGAAGAGTAGGTATCCCAACAGTGAAGTCAAAACGGTGTTTGGAAGAAAAGGGATAGATCAACCCTGTAATATAGGTCAAGGATGAAGAAGACTAAAAATTTGACATTGCATTTAGCAACAAGGAGGTGATAGAAACCTAACCTCGAAAAAAGTACAATTTCAATACATTTTGAGGGAAGAGTTATAAACATAACTGGAATGCTTTTCAGAGGCAATGGGGAAAATGTCATTGGCGCTAGTGTAATTTTGGCATTCTTTATAAAATAGTCATAGCAACTAGGATAGCAAGACTAAAGATCTACAGACAATGTCTACAACAAAGCATATTGATTAATTCTTTGTGGGAAATCAGGTAATTAATAGTGGCCAGAAAAGAGAAATTATTCATGTTTCTGCAACCCAGAAATAACTGGTGAACAACAGGTTTATTGTGACCTTCCTTTCAAAATAAATAATCAACAAGGAGTTTTATAATTTTATTTTTAAAGCATAATTTTTAAATAAAATGAGACTTTTCTTGTGATACATGATATAGTATAGGATGATAATGACTGGGATAATATTATATATTAAGCAAAAATGTTGATTGTAAAACATTACAATCCTTATTTAGTAAACTAAAAATGTATAAACTAAAATATAGTAAACTAAAAAAATAGTAATGAACTAAAAATATAGATAGATGAATATACGGATGGACTTGTAATACAGACAGAAATGTTAATGGCAGTTATCTCAGGAATAAAAGATTGTGAGTTATCGGGTCAAATTCACTGCCGATATTTCATGTAGGTTCTTTTCTACTTTCCCTAAGTGTCGGCCGGTGTGAGAAATAAAGGGACAGAGTACAAAAGAGAGAAATTTTAAAGCTGGATGTCTGGGGGAGACATCACATGTCGGCAGTTTCCATGATGCCCCCGAGCGGTAAAACCAGCAAGTTTTTATTAGGGACTTTCAAAAGGGGAGGGAGTGTAGGAAAAGGGGAGGGAATGTACGAACAGGGTGTGGGTCAGAGAGACCACGTGCTTCACAAGGTAATAGAATATCACAAGGTAAATGGAGGCAGGGTGAGATCACAGGACCACAGGACAGGGACAAAATTAAAATTGCTGATGAAGTTTTGGGCACCATTGTCATTGATAACATCTTATCAGAAAACAGGGTTTGAGAGCAGACAACCGGTCTGACCAAAATTTATTAGGCGGGAATTTCCTTGTCCTAATAAGCCTGGGAGCACTACGGGAGACTGGGACTTATTTCATCCCTACAGCTGCAAGCGTAAAAGACAGCCACCCCCAAAGCGGCCATTTCAGAGGCCTACCCTCAGGGACCCATTCTCTTTCACAGGGATGTTCCTTGCTGAGAAAAAGAATTCAGTGATATTTCTCCCATTTGCTTTTGAAAGAAGAAAATATGACTCTGTTCTGCCCGGCTCACCGGCAGTCAGAGTTTAAAGTTATCTTTCTTGTTCCCTGAACATTGCTGTTATCTTGTTCTTTTTTCAAGGTGCCCAGATTTCATATTGTTCAAACGCACATGCTCTACAATTTGTGCAGTTAACGCAATCATCACAGGGTCCTGAGGTGACATTCATCCTCCTCATCTTACAAAGATGATGGGATTAAGAGATTAAAGTAAAAACAGGCATGGGAAATCACAAGGGTATTGATTGGGGAGGTGATAAGTGTCCATGAAATCTTCACAATTTACGTTCAGAGATTGCAGTAAAAACAGGCGTAAGAAATTATAAAAGTATTAATTTGGTGAACTAATAAATGTCCATGAAATCTTCACAATTTATGTTCTTCTGCTATGGCTTCAGCCGGTCCCTCGGTTTGGGGTCCCTGACTTCTCACAACAGTGAGTAAATTTGTTCTATCTTGTTTACTTTTCTATCTTTCCAATTTTCTATTATAATTATATATTATTTTTTCTAATTAAAGAAAGAAAAGTACTGTAATTTCAGAGGATTCTCACTGCCTTAAAATGAACTATAATGTTTTCTCATGAGATACCCTCCTCCAAGGCTTATTTGCCTTGCTGGCCCTGGGACCCTGTTTGTGCACCAGAATTAATGAACTATTTTAAAATCTCCAAATAATGTATGCTGTTTCAAGCCTTTGTACCATTTCAGATATTATCTTGTCTATTAGAAATATCCCACTCTCTCTCATTCACCTGGTGAATTTGCCACGTGAGTTACCTTTGAAGCCTCGCCTCAAATGTTTGTTTTTCTAAGAATCATTACAAAACAGAACATATTTTTAAAATTTGTTTTTTTTTTTTAGTTTTTGTGGATACAAAGTAGGTGTACATACTTATGAAGCGCATGCAATGTGAAATAAGCACATCTTGGAGAATGGGGTATCCATCCCCTCAAGCTTTTATCCTTTGAGTTACAGACAATTAATTACATTCTTTAACTTATTTTAAAATATACAATTACATTACTATTGACTGTAGTCACCTTTTTGTGCTATCAAATAGTATAACTTATTTATTCTTTCTACTTTTTTACCTGTTGACCTTCCCCATCTTTGACAATATTTTTTCCTCTATCTTCTTTGAATCCCTTATTTCTTTTTGTTCCAGAATTAAGAACAGCTTATTTCTAGTCACCTTATTCCACATACATGTCAAATCAAATTGAGAACAAGAAGAAAAAACAGGAAAGGTCTTTTTGTCAGGTTTATTGGAGAAATAAATTAGTGATGTTCTTCAAACTATGACTTGAATCTAGTCGACCTCATTTTGCATTTGGGTCATTTGTTTCCATGCTTTTCTCTAATCTTCACTTGACCTGCCTAGGATAGCGCTGTGTCTTCTTGACTTTTGTGTTCTTGATACCTAGAAAGCTACTAGCACAAAGAAAATGCTTAATAAAAATTTTCCAATAAATAAATGAATGTATAGATGAATATTGGAATGTCTGAGGCATAGCTCCTGTCTTTAAGCTCAGAATTATAGGACCTAAGACAAATATATAAATAAGGCAAAGAAAAACTATTAAAAGCCACAGATAAAAGTGCAGATTTATTTCAAAAGTTATTTTTACTCTGTATTATTCTAATGTTATGAGAGAGTCATTTTGATTTAAACAAAATCTTCATTACTGAGTTATCAAATGCCAATAACAAGAACATATGATGGGATATATTGACCAGGCACGGCAGCTCATGCCTGTAATCCTAGCACTTTGGGAGGACAAGGCAGGCCAATCACTTGAGGCCAGGAGTTGGAGACCAGCCTGACCAACATGGTGAAACCCCATCTCTACTAAAAACACTCAGCTGAGCATGGTGACACACGCCTATAATCCCAGCTACTACGGAGGCCGAGGCAGGAGAATCACTGGAGTCCAGAAGGCAGAGGTTGCAATGAGTCATGATCGCACCACTGCACTCCAGCCTGGGAAACAGAGTGAGGCTCCATCTCAATAAATAAATAAATAAATAAATAAATATATACATATATACATATATATATTTATGACATAAATGTGGAAATGACAAGAAAAGTGGGGAGCAAATTTTTAAAGTGAGAGACATGATATTTATTGTTAAAGGTATAAATTGACACAAGTTTTCTGGGAATAACTGGTAATACTTACTAAAATTAAGTAACAGTATGCTCTTTGACCCTGGGATCACAGTTCTGGGTGCATACCACAGAGAAATTCTCACAGGGGTAGTATGAGAACAAGTGTGCAGATTTTCACTGGGGCCTTTATTCAAGAGCAAGAAGCTGTAGGTAACCAGAAGAATAGGTGAGTAAAATGAGGTGCACACACATATACCATGCAGCAATTAGAAACAACTAAATGTATATATAAAAATGGATAGCTCTTAAAAGCAGCATTGAATAAAAAGGAAAGATAAAAGCAAAATAAGTTTTATAGTCCAATTTCATATGTAGAAATTAAAAACACACTTATCCAAATGACTCTACAGATTTTATTAGAATTACATAAATAGTTAAAGGCATGTCAAAATACAGTAGAATGTGTTCTAATTTTATGAGAACAAGGAAAGTAGAAGTCTAGAGTAAGAAAAAGTAGAACAAGAGATGAAGTTTGCACACACTAATGAGCACTATAATTAACTCAATTTTCTGTGTTCTCATAATTATAAAATTATGTGTTTATAAGTGGTGGACTGTAGCATAGAAAAATTTTGATAGACAACTTATAAACAAAATATAATATTAGCAGCCAAATTATGTTTGAAATTTTAGCAAATTGGAGACAAATTTTTAAAATATACACCTTTAAACCTATTTATGAAAATTTTATGTTACGTAACCATTCCTGTAATGAAGTTAGAGATTCACCAAATCCTTCTTTAGATTATTTGTATTTATTTGGTTTTAAATATTTTATGTTTTGAAATGATGCTATATTGAGATAAAAACCAGATTGTCTGTTACGGAGACCAGGGTTATGATAAAAACTTACAATATAAACTAAAGTATAGTAAAACAGTGTATAGAGATGCCAACAACTCAAAATTTATAATTACTCTGGGTTTTATTTACATTATTTTAAAAATTACTATAAAAAATAGGACTATCCAAGAGACTTAACTGGAAAAATATGCATAAACTATTTCTAAGTACTTATTTATGACTAATAGTATATGATTTTTGCATGACTGGGTGATAATACCAGGAGTTTGCAAAGTACAATGGAAATACTATTGATTCAAAAAAACTGTCTTGGCTGTCTATACGACTCATTGACTTTGTGATTCTGAACATTTTATTTGATATCTTGGATAATAAATTTCTTGCTATGATTAAATGAGTTAATGTAAAATATGTAAAGAGCTTAGAATCCCTGTCACACGATAATGCTACAGCTACCTATTATTCTGTGAACCTTTATTTCTTTACAATTTGAAGATGATAAGCTTGTAAATTTTCCTGAACTCTAACATGTAATAATAATATCTAGCTGATGAGATTACCAAAAGAATAAGGATGTTTATTTAGCATTCTAAGGAGACCTCACTTAGAAGATGTCTTAGTTCATTCTTGCTGCTATAACAAAAGACCGGGTAATCTATACTACTAGCTAATCTATAAAGAACAGCAATGTATTTCTTGAAGTTCTAGAGGATGGTAAGCTCAAGATCAAGGTGCCAGCAGATTTGAAGGAACATGGGCATCTTCCTAATGGGTGGAACCTTTTATGTGTCCTCATGTGGAGCAAGAACAAAAAAGAATGAACACTGTACCCTCCTGTGGTGGAAGAGATGAAAATTCCAGGAAGCTCTCTGAAGCTTTTTCTATAAGGGCATAAATCCCATTCACAAGGATGGGGTTCTCATGACCGAATCACTTCCCCAAGTGCCCCACATCTTAATACTATCAAATTGGGGATTAAGTCTCAACACAAATTTTGGAGAGACACAGACATTAAAACCATAGCAGAAGTTAATATTTAAGCAGATATTCAAAGGAAGGGAAGAAATCAGGCCTGCAGATATTTTGGGCAATAATATTCTAGACAGAGAAGGTAATAAGTGAGAAAAGACCTGAAGAGAGAGATTCTACTGGCATGTTATGGGGACAGCAAGGAGGCCAGCATTGCCGGAGCCGAATAAGTGAAGAAGTAAAAATGGCCTGGGTGGGTTGGTTCACACCTGTAATCTCAGCACTTTGGGAGGTCGAGGTGTGTGGATCACCTGAGGTCAGGAGTTGGAGACCAGCCGGACCAACATGGCAAAACCCTGTCTCTACTCAAAATACAAAAATTAGCTGAGTGTGGTGGCCGTCACCTGTAATTCCAGCTACTTGGGAGGCTAAGGCAGGAGAGTCACTTGAACTTGAGAGGCAGGGAGGTTGCAGTAAGCTGAGATTGTGCCATTGCACTCCAGCCTGGGCAACAGAGCAAGACTCCATCTCAAAAAAAAAAAAAAAAAAAAAAAAAAAAGGAAAAAAGGAAGACATGAAATCAGAGAAATCTTGACAACCCAGGACACAGTTTTTTGTAAGACGTTTTAAGAACTTTGCTCTGAGAAAGAGAGAAAGCCTCTGGAGGGTTTTGAAGACTGGTGACATGATTTACTTGAATTTCAAAAAGGAGCATTCTGACATCCGTTTTGAGAATAAATCAAAGGGATCCAAGTACTGAATTAGGGAGAAACATTAGGATACTCTTCCAGTAATCCAGCTAGAAATGATGGTAGAGATGGCAAAGAGAA
The DNA here is from genome assembly GCF_028885655.2 of Pongo abelii. Lineage (NCBI taxonomy): Eukaryota > Metazoa > Chordata > Mammalia > Primates > Hominidae > Pongo > Pongo abelii. The sequence goes on from NC_085928.1 coordinate 62,801,498, forward strand.
GAAATAATTTTTTTTTTTATGTGCTGTGTGAAAACAAAGCATTGAGAAGACAATTTGATTTTTTTTAAATCTGGAGTTTAGGAGATCAATTCAGGCTGTGGAAATAAACATGAGAATTGACAGTTGTCAGAAAATATAAAACCTGAGAATTGTTTAGCAACATGAATCTCATTGGAGGCAATAAGAATTTCAAGAAAATGATGAGGTAAAAGCTATTTGGACTGAATTAAGAAACGAAGGAGGGGAAGTGGAGAAAAGAAATAGCATAGATACATTTTGGAGAAGATTTGCGGTAAAAAGGGGCAGAGGTGGAGCAGTAAGTCAAGAAAAGACTTTTAAAATTGATATATCTTTGCCGGTTAGCAAGAATGATTTAATAAAGAGAGAAAATTTGGTCGTTCCATAAAGTTGGGAGAATTTCTGGAGCTATGTTCATAAGCAAGGAGGGTTTTCTTTTGAAATAGAGTCCCGCTCAGTCGCCCAGGCTGGAGTGCAGTGGCACAATCTGGGCTCACTGCAACCTCCGCCTCCCAGGCTCAAGCCATTCTTCTGCCTCAGCCTCTGGAGTAGCTGGGATTAAAGGCAACTGCCATCATGCCTGGCTAATTTTTGTATTTTTAGTAGAGATGGGTTTCACCATGTTGGCCAGGCTGGTCTTGAACTCCTGACCTCAGGCGATCTGCCCTCCTCGGCCTGCGAAAGTGCTGGTATTACAGGCATGAGCCACTGCGCCCGGTCAGCAAGGAGGGTTTTAATCACATGCAAAAGTGATTCTTACTTAACCTAAGAAAGGATTACAGATAGCCTGCCTACAGTTACAGGAGAGAAAACCGAGTATATGGAACATCTGCAAGTAGTAACTTACTTTTCACTGTGGTGACAACTTAGGCAGTTTTTTCCTCTTGTGAGAACTAAGCAATTTTCTGAAAGAAAGGTTTCTTAACAAGGTTAGCGAGTTTAGTGATGTTGTGCTGGTGATTTGAGAAAAGAAAGTTTAAAATACAAATTAAAAGCAGTAGGAGAACCAATTGGCAAAGAACATGTATAAATTTCGAAGTCATAAGCTAAAAGTGAGAGCAATCCGGATGCTAGGGTGTTTTGTTCCAGCTACACTCATTAGCAAAGGTTCAGGTGCAGAGATGGCAGAGTTGATTTCCACCAGGTTTGAGGTTTTGCCAAGGGAGCATTCAAAAGCAAAAAAGAGACAAATGAGTTAACAGACTTTGCAAGGCAGTGATCACAGCGATGGCCAAAGGATGTAGTGAGGTAAGAAGGTGGGGACATGAGGGGAGTGAGAGATAGTGAAAAATTAGATGAACACATGATTGTATTTCTCAATGAAGTCGAGAAATAGTGTGAATTCGCAAATTATATGGACTTGGCCAGGAAAACAGGAGATAAGAGTCAGAGAGGAAGATACTTGAAATTGAAATTACTGGTGATCGATCACACAAATCTAATCATGGGAGTGATTGGATAAAGTAGGGTGGAAAATAAAATTATTTCACCTAAATTGGAATACATTAGAAGAACAAGTGATTCTTTTGTTTTACTCACATTTTAACTCACCCAACTATGTGGGTGGTGGTCAGAGGAGGCGTTACGTAGACACTGCTTCCCACACCCGTTGAAGGAGTCAGACTAACAAAGACTTTCCCATATTGAGGCTGCACCATACAGAGCACATGGTTCTATGTTTGTATCCAAGGAAGGAAAGAAAGCTGGAGGTATTCTTGCCAAATATTATATCCTTTGATACAGTCCATTGACCAGAATTAGTCATATGGCCTTGCCTAACTGAAGCAGGCTAGGAAAAGTGTGGGAACACATAGATATTTGGTAAGCAACAAAAGTTGCTGAGACATCTGGTACATGAAGATGAATGATGCAAAGACAGGTGGTTGTTGGTTTATTCCCCATACTGCTGCCAAAACAGTCTTTCTAAAATGCAAATCTCACTGTGTCCTTGGCATACTAAGAATCCTACAGTGAGTAACTTTACGATATAAAAACTTTACCTCGGTTGACAGGAGTAGGGAGAGATTCCAGTAGCTCCTCCTGAAGTTTAGAATAAATTTCAAACTTCTGAGTTTCACAAATAAGATCTCGTGTTGTCTGGCCCTTTCTACTTCCCCAGGTCCTGCTGGTTCGCTGCTATATTACACTGCACCTGGGATACTCTTGCCCCATTTACATGCAACTACCTCCTACTGCCTCAAAATTCCGTTTAAATGTATCTGTTTCTGAGAAACTTCCCTATGTGCCTCCCACGCCTACATCAGCTTTTGTTTGATGTCTTTCTGTTTGGAATTCTGCAGAACTCTAAGATTTTACACCAGTGCCCTCTATTACTGTTGATTCATGTTTCTCTGCCTCCTAGTTACCCCCCTGAAGGGCAGAATCATGTGTAATTTGACTTTATATACCCAGTGATTAAAAGTTACTGGTACATAGAGCAGGCAATTAATAAACTTTGTTAAATGAATGAATGAATATTTATTTGTCTTTGTTATAATTTTATTTATTCTTTTGGCTTTTCATAAAATGCAGATGTTTTTAATCCAACTGTTTTCCTTTTTAAAGGATCAGCATGAGTTGTTGTATCAAATGTTATCTTTTATTCCTCAGCATGTCCAACGCTCTGAGCAACCATTTTTCTTTCCGTAGAGCTTAATATATCTTTGAATAATTAGTATTTAAGCCATTAAAGACCTTCTCTTGGCAAATTATCATGATAATAATAAAACCACAAAAATGTCTTTCATCTGTGCCTTAATAAAATGCAATTAAAATTTAATAAAAGCTCTGAATTTCCATTTATCAAATTCTGCATATCCTGAGGGAGGTAACAGCGGTGTTACAACCAGACCAATTAAATAGCCAGTTGTAGTTAAACTCTTTAATTGACGTAAAGGTGATTGTAATTCTGTACTTACCATTCCGGTGTTGCTCATGGCCTTTTTGAACAGAATGTCCATTTTTATTCAGTCCCATCTATATTTCAGTATGCTACAAAAAGTTCTTACTTTATTGTATTTAATATTATAATAATGTTTCTATCATATTTTCTTGGTTGCCCATTTTTCTTCCAACAGATTAATTAGTCTAAATACCATCATTTTGAAATGCATTCCCCCTCACATAATTTAACACCATTGTTGCCACAGAGAAGGGAAAAACGATTAGAAGTGGAATACATATTTTTAAGTAGCTAGATTTCATTTAAAAGTACAAGAAGGAGCAATATTTTCCAAACATCTAAAATACCCACAATGGATTTTTGCGGAAGCAGTAACACATTTTTCCATTAATAAAATTTGAAGAATTCATTGCAAAACATTAGTGAAAAGTAAGTTAATCATATGTCACCTTCCTTTAGGCATTTTTTTCAAAAATAATTGAGGCCCACTGTCTTCATTTGATTGAGGACAATCATAGGCTATTTGGTCAGATATTTTATGATACAGGTCTCTGCTACTATAAGTTGCTGTTGTAAATATACATATATATCTGAATGTATGGAAGCACCGCTGGAAATATAAGTAAGACAATTCAAGAATGTAAAAATATTTCCTTTCTCCATCTCCATCAGCTGGTGGTTTCTGAGGGAAAGCTAAGTACACACATACTTATTTTGTGGTTTGTTTTGATTAAGCACTGAATAGACCTTACCATTGCTTAATAAGATATTTAAAATTCCAGCAGGAAAGATATGTTCTATATTTCAAACCCAATAAATCACAGTTACAGCTTTCAACTGAGACATTTATCTGGCAAACTTAGAAAAGCCAGCAGAAACATAATGGCAGCTCTTTTTTTTTTTTTTTTTTAACTTTTTGTGGCCAGAAAATACAAGACTGGTATTTTTTAAATGTAATCTTCATAGAGTTATAGTAAAAGTCAACAGAGTATAATGTTTTTAAATAATTAAGATCCATATATTTTGGAGGCTTGTGTTCAAACTGAATATTTTTATATATATATATTTTTTTTCTTTGGTGTTATTATCAATCACTGGTGTTCTTATGTCTTGTAAACCTAGAACTCAATATAGTTTTTAAAAAATTAATATAAGTGGCCGGGCGCGGTGGCTCACGCCTGTAACCCCCCACTTTGGGAGGCCGAGGAGGGCACATCACGAGGTCAGGAGATCGAGACCATCCTGGCTAACGTGGTGAAACTCCGTCTCTACTAAAAATACAAAAAATTAGCCAGGCGTGGTGGCGGGCGCTTGTAGTCCCAGCTACTCGGGAGGCTGAGGCAGGAGAATGGCTTGAACCCGGGAGGCGGAGCTTGCAGTGAGCCGAGATCGCGCCACTGCACTCCAGCCTGGGCGACAGAGCGAGACTCCGTCTCAAAAAAAAAAAAAAAAAAAAAATTAATATAAGTAACATGTAACATGTAATGTTTTTAAAAATATTTCAAAATTTTGTGAGCTTTATTTTTTATAAGGGCAGATATTTCTTAGGAGATATTGCGACAGATGAATACATTGGAAGAAAATTACAGATTTAGAAGTTAATTAAAACATTGCCGTTCCTATAATAGCCAATCAAGTAATTAAAACTGTTTCACTTGCTTTCATTTGTTAAATATGCTACTGAAAATTATAATGTTAATTCCAGAGAAAGGAAAATATTATGACATGCATTTTGCTGCCTTTCCATCTGACTGGAATTATGTTAGATCTAGTTTAACAATACCAACTAAATAATACCAGCTTGAGTCTCTGTCAGGCATTCGTATTTAGTTACGCATGCTTAATTTCTGATACATACTGAAATGTCACTTTCGTTGTGCTTACTAATTTACCTGGTTAAACTTTTAATTACATTATTTGCGTGCCTGAGTTAATGTGTTAGTTCACTAAAATGGCTTAAGGAATATTCCTTTCCAGGGACTGCTGCTTTAGCAGTAGTAGGAAACATGATGGACTGTGTGCATTTTCAGGATCATCTTGAGGAAATGCTTTGTGGTACACTGAAACAATGTTTTTATTTTTAACAGTGATCTTTTAAAATGTGAATATATACTATTCTGAAATTTCCCAATAAAACAATTTAAAGACGAAATGGAACTCTGTTCTTGTGTTTTCAGGAGTTAGGGGGTTTGAAATTTTCCAACTGCTAATGTTTAATGCAATCTGGTCATTCTCAATCTTGGCTGGACAGTTTTGAAAGTAATTAAAATCCATGCCTCAGCCCACACCAAAACACTCATAGTGTCTGCGGATGGGGACAAAGGACAGATACTAAACAAAGGGAAGAGGGTTGAATGTACCATGAGTTAGAGAGCTAAGACTATTTTATTTTTGTGTTATTTTATTAGAGGTAGCAGTTTGGAAATGTTCATTCAAACATTTCATGAACAGTTCTTAATAAATATTTTAGTTTCTAGGAAGAGAATAAACTCATCTCTACTGCAGATTATTCAAACAAAATAATCACGTAAAAAACACAATAACCATAACAAATCGAGCTATTTTATTAAAGAAAAAGATTTCAAACTGGCAGATAATGCCTACTTTTTCTTTTGCAAACTCATTGCCCTAATCTACAGTTTATGAAGTATTTGTAATTCTCCAGAATGGCTTCTCTCTAGGGAGCTTACTATGTAGTTGGGGAGAAAAGGCAATATCGGGTATTATTGGTGCCCTGTCAAGATCCCCTCTAATGCCTCTTACTGGTTTTATGTGATTTTGCTGGTAATGGCTCAGTTTTGCTGGTGATGCCTCACATCCAGAACAACCTTCTTCAGAGGATTGTCCATGAACTCCTGCAACTTTCTAGACTAGTTGTGCCACAGATTTCCACCACCAGCAGCAGCCCTAGCTTCCCATCCACAGCCTGGAGCCAGTGACTGACTGGTGCAGTGTCCACTGCATGAAGACTCCGCTACATCACTTTTAGGTGGGACAATCCTGGCAGACTAATTTACACGCCAGAACTGCCCATGGGATCAGGCTGAGGCTACACGTCACCTGATTACACTCTTGCTTAACTTATTCTCTTTCCTGTCCTGCCTGCCTCAAGCCCTAATCACTTGCTCATGAATCTTTCTTATTTTCTGGGGAAACCAGCCTAAAACATCAGACTATCTAATATAAACAAATATGGAACAAGTAAAGAACACAATCATGATACTGAAAATTATAGCTAACATTAACAGAGTGCCTACTATGTGGCAGGCACCATACAAAAGCAAACCTGTATAAAATTATCTATTAGTTTATTTAATCCTTATAATATTCACTATTATTATCACTACCTACCTTCCCAATTTACGGATACTGAATCAGAAGTTTTGAGTGGGTAAGCAATTTTCCCAATGCTGCCAGCTAACTAAGGAACCCAGGCCCTTTAAATCCAGAGTCTAGAGTTTTAACCTCTTGTCTATAAATCCAGTACTTAAATGAGCTGTAAAGGATATAGATTCATAAAGCATAGAAATTAGGGGAAGCTCAAGACATACAGTGCAGAGGTCAGGGTCCGACAGACCTGTGCTCTTATCAGGGACCATTCACATATAAATTGTGCTGATTAGCGTAGCTACTTAAGTTAACATTTGCAATAACTTCTACCTTGTCAAATTGTTTTGAAGGATTCCATGAAGCTCATATTTAAAGTGCTTAGCATAGGATTACTGAAAATAACAACAACTAAAATTATTCCACATACTCACATCCATTTCTTGGAGTCATTCAGTAACTTAAATGTACAGTGTCAAAATAGCAGATGCATAACATGTGTCTTACAGAATTGAAGTTACTAAAACAGAGATTTGGTTCATTCATCAATAATGTGAAGTAAAATATACATATACTTTAGTAAAATGTATATATGTATATATAGATGCATAACATATTTCTTACAGAACTGAAGTTACTAAAACAGAGATTTGGTTCATTCATCAATAATGTGAAGTAATATATATATATATATATACACACACACTTTATATATATATACTTTAGTAATATATATATCCCAATATGGCTATGGTTAGGATTACACAAATTAATGGCCACTCTACTTAAAACAGGTCCCGGTCATAGCACCCACTAAATAATGTAATTTCCTTCCTTAAAAATGGCTTCACCAATACTAAGATAAAGAAAAGATTGAAAAAAAATAAGTAAATGTGGAACACTAGATAAATCTCCTTTACAGAATGCCGCATAAGTTGTATAGATATTTCCTCTCAATAAGGTAGAGCATCACTTCCCACCCACTAAATGTTGGCTACATTTAAGGACTTGCTTTCAGATGAACAGTACAGAAGGAAGAAGAAAATAACTTTACAGTGGAAATACCTGGCAAATGCTGCCTTAAGACTGGGTTAAAATTAACATCATCAATGATGAGATAAGTTGACAATATGTGCCCTTGATATGGGATGATGAGAATGGCACTTTACCTCTGATTTTTCTCCAAAAATTCATAATCTCAGTCTAATCATGAGGAAAACATCAGAAAATCACCTCATACCTGACCAGTACACTTAGAAACCACCAAGTTCTCTAAAAACAAGGAAAGTCTGAGAAAGAGTTACAGTCTATAAGAGCTAAAAGGAGATACGACAAATAAATGGAAAGTGGCATTCTAGGTGGAACCCTAGAATAGAAAAAGAAAATTAGGTAAATGCTAAGGAAATCAAAATAAAATATAGACTTTAGTTAAGAATAATGTATTAATGTCAGTTTATTAGTTGAACCATGAACAAATGAAGCATGCTGATGTAAGATGTTGACAAAAGAGAAAGCTGACTGTGGTGAGTATAAAAACTCTCCATGGTCTAGGCATGGTGGCTCATTCCTGTAATCTCAGCACTTTGGGAGGCCGAGGAAGGTGGATTGCTTGAGGTCAGGAGTTTGAGACCAGCCTAGCCAACATGGTGAAACTCCATCTCTACAAAAAATACAAAAAATTAGCTAGGCATCGTGGGGTGTGCCTATAATCCCAGCTACGCAGGAGGCTGAGGCCTGAGAACGGCTTGAACCGGAGATGGGGAGGTTGCAGTGAGCCGAGATGGTGCCACAGCACTCCAGCCTGGGAGACACAGCAAGACTCTGTCTCAAAACAACCACCACCACAACAAACAACAAAACCTGTCTGTACTTCCATTGCAACTCTCCTGTAAATCTAAAACTCTTCTAAAACAGTTTATTCTTTAAATAAAATAATGATGGCAGAAACTTTAAAATGTAAAGTTTTCTGGAAAAAAGGCAGCCAGGAGAATGTAAAGGGCACATCATGTCATACACACAGTAAAATATTATTTAGTCTTAAAATGGAAAGAAATTCTTTGAGAGGCCAAGGTGGGTGGATCATCCGAGGTCAGGAGTTTGAGACTGGCCTGGCCAACCTGGTGAAACCCCCTCTCTACCGAAAATACATAAATTAGGTGGGCATGGTTGTGGGTGCCTGTAATCCCAGCTACTCGGGAGGCTGAGGCAGGAGAATTACTTGAACCTGGGAGGCAGAGGTTGCAGTGAGCCGAGATCATGCCGTTTTACTCCAGCCCAGGCGACAGAACCAGACTTCACCTCACCAAAAAAAAAAAAAAAAGAAAAGAAAAGGAAAGAAAGAGAAGAATGGAAAGGAATTTTGGCAAATGCTACAATACAAATGAGGACGTTATGCTATGTGGAAATAAGCCAGTCGCAAAAATAAATAAATAAATAAAACCAGATACTATATTATTCCACTTTTATGAAGTACTTAGAGTAGTCAAAATCCAAGAGATAGAAGTAGAACGGTGGTTGCCAGAGGCTGAGGAGAGGTGGAAATGGGGAGTTTCAGTGTTCAATGAGTACACAGTTTCAGTTGAGGAAGATGAAAAAAGAAAGTTCTGGAGATGGGTGGCAGTGATCGTTGCACAACAATGTGAGTGTGTTCACACTTAAAAATTGTCAAGACAATAAATTTTAGGTTTTCTATATTTTACTTGAATAGAAAAGTGCCTATGTCAAAACAAATTCATACTTATGTAGGACTGTATGTTCTTTTAAAAAAGGTGTCATAAATTTTTATTCATTCTATTAGTTAATACCTCTTAGATCCTAGAGTGGCACCTACAATGTATCAGCACTTAAGAAATAGATGTTGGATGAAAAAAATCAGAGGTAATAATTAAGATTTAATTAAATAAGAGAAGAAAGATCTGACCTCATAAAGAAACCCAAATTTAATGGCACTATCACACATTTAATTTGATTATCACAATTTTTGATTCAATGTAATGGAGATAGGTAAATTCGTGCCTTGAGAAGAGTACAATTTTTATAGGTATATATACTTTCTTTTTTAAGTTATATTGGCAAAGATGAAAACATTGTCCTTGAAAATTCTTATAAAAGAAAAAATGTAGTTTCCATACATCTGTGGATTTAAAATTTACACATTTTTAACATAAGTGTGACATTAAACCAACCCAATTCAAGTACATACTGTTCCCCTATATGGAGAAAAAGCAACATTTAGAGTGAAATTTGAAACATTTTATGCCCTTGTTAGAATACATTATTTTGAAGCATGAAATATCACTTCTAAAAATCATGAAGTGAGGTATTCCAAGGCCTTTTTGGAGGCCTACAACTGACTTCTATGCTTAGGTGCTCTATTTAGGCCGCAATATCTCTGAAAGAAGCCTCCACCATCCACTGGGTCTATATTTTCATCCCAACTACAACTTACCATGGCCAATACATATTTTTTTTTTCACTGGAGCTTTTTGCACGCTTTTCCAGAGAGCCTTTCCTTAAAAATTAAAGTTATTGAGGTACAATCATCAGTAGCTTTTTCTTTCTAGTGAAGTTGTAAAGTCTGCCTTGAGAGGCAGTATCCCCAAATGTCAGATATTGAAACCGCCTTTAGAATTGTTAGCACAATGACAAGTTGCCATATGTCTTGAGGGCAACATTTTACTGACCAGCACTGAGAATGAATAGATAATATTGGCAGGAGCTGGAATCAATAAATTTCATAAGCGTTTCATTTTAGATGTTTAAATCTATTTAAAAATATTTACTGTAATAATTGCATCTGCTAAAATGAATTAACCAGATATGCTAAATGCTTTAAAATTATTATCAGATTTAATTATCAAAATAACAATATGATAGATTATATTGGCTATTAAATAGAGGAAGAAACTGAAGTTTACATAATTAAAGTTAAATATCTGGATCACAATTCACTCGGCAGGATATCAAGAATTTTGATTCTATCCCAGGTAATGTCACTCTCCAGAAATCGTACACTTAGCAATGATCAAAGAAGATGCTAAGCATGAAATTTGAGCCTCGCAGTGTAGTTTTTATATTTAGGTTTAAAGTCAACAGTAAAAGTTATTTGACAGTTCAAAGTACAGATATTTCCATTATTTAACCTGTAATTTACTTTTAAATTGAACTTAGAGGCAGAGATTTGTGTTATATCAAAAAAACACAAAACAGAAAAATCTAATATGAGGACAGTTAGATCTAAGTTTCAACATTTCAACATTTTTAAAAATCATACTCTCCTTCCAGATATCTCATCTTTCCATTCACGAATAGGACAAATGAAAGGTATGATTAGTTACCAGTATGTTTTCTGGTAGAAGAATTTGTATTTGCATAAGACAGCTTCAAAGACTAAAAAGTCACAGGATCATTTCCTGGTGTGTTTTCCCATTTCTCCCTTGCTCCTCCATTTTCCTCACCACTTACTTTCATTAACAGTTTTCCTCTTTTAGGTCTCTTTTCATTTTTAAATCTTTCCTAGACTCTTGTTCCGTTTCCTTGTTTTGTTCTTTTGTCCATATTACCTCTCCCCCATAGAGCTCAGAGTTGGGAAATGATGACTCAGATGAAACATTTTGAAATACACCTATTTCTATTCCTCTTTACACCCACCATTACTTGATCCATGTCTGTAAGTCCCTTATTCTAAATATTATTATTATTATTTTTTATTATACTTTAAGTTTTAGGGTACATGTGCACAACGTGCAGGTTAGTTACATATGTATACATGTGCCATGTTGGTGCGCTGCACCCATTAACTCGTCATTTAACATTAGGTATACCTCCTAATGCTATCCATCCCCCCTCCCCCCACCCCACAACAGGCCCTGGTGTGTGATGTTCCCCTTCATGCGTTCTCATTGTTCAGTTCCCACCTATGAGTGAGAACATGCGGTGTTTGGTTTTTTGTCCTTGCAATAGTTTGCTGAGAATGATGGTTTCCAGCTTCATCCATGTCCCTACAAAGGACATGAACTCATCATTTTTTATGGCTGCATAGTATTCCATGCAATCTACTCATCTGACAAAGGGCTAATATCCAAAATCTACAATGAACTCAAACAAATTTACAAGAAAAAAACAAACAACCCCATCAACAAGGGGGCGAAGGATATGAACAGACACTTCTCAAAAGAAGATATTTATGCAGCCAAAAGACACATGAAAAAATGTACATCACTGGCTATCAGAGAAATGCAAATCAAAACCACAATGAGATACCATCTCACACCAGTTAGAATGGCGATCTAAATATTATTTTGACTCGAAGGCTAAAATAAGTATAAAATTACATTTTATTTTTTTCTCATTCAATCTCTCCCTACATTGTCCTGCCAAAAATATTGGGAATATAGAAATAGCACATGTATTTGTTACTAGATCAAAATTTTAATTATCTTCTTGATTTTTAACAGTAACTATTGCCTTCTGTTTATATTTTCCATTATATTAGTCCATTCAAGCTGCTATCACAAAATCAAAAACTAAGCCACTTAGTTTTTGGAAACAGGAAAGTTCAAGATCAAGGCTCTGTGAGATTCAGGGTCTGATGAGTGTTTTCCAGGTCATAATTGGTACCTTCCGGTTTTGTTCCTACATGGTGGGAAGGGCAAAGCAGCTTTCCGAGGCCTCTTTTATTATAAGGTCAATAATCTCATTCATGAGGGTTCTGTCCTCATGATTTAATCACCTCTCAAAGGCCACATCTTCTAATATTATTGCATTGGTGATTAGGTTGTAACATATGAATTTGCTGGAGTGGGGGAACACAAACATTTAGACCATGGCACTAGCCAATGGCAACATTGTTTAATGTTTACCCAATAGGCAAGATTATTTTAACTAAATAAAATAAACCCTTGGTGAAATTGTTTACACATAGTTCTGGTTTGGGTTATAGTTTGTCTTCCTCATTTAAAATATTTTATTTTTTTTCCAAGCTGAGATTGAGATTTCATTTCCTATATGATCATTATTACTTTTCTAACTGTATAAAAGTCAAAATAATAAATTATATTTAGTAATCTACCAATATAGAATATTAAAGAGGCTCTGAGTGCACAATAAAGAAATAATAAAGTTTTGGAAAAATTATAAATAGTATTGGGCCATCTTTATTCACATCCCTCAGAAATATAAACATACATGCATACATTGCTACTATATGAAGCACGTATGTACATATCCAGTGATATAGCACCCAGATAGGCCCTCAATAAAGGACTTGTTACCCCAGCTGCTGAAGGTGTACCAATGGTCTTCATACCACTCTTCTTGATTGCCTCAGATGCAGAGTTCTGCTGCTCAAGGGGACCTTCTGCTGTGGTTTAGATGTTTGTTCTTTCCAAATCTTATGTTTAAATTTGATCTCTCATATGGTAGTGTTTCACCTAGTGGTGGGTGTTTGGGTTATGATGGTGGATCTTTAATGCAAGGTTCTATTTACTGAGTAGTGAGTGATTTTTGTTCTGATTCTGGTGAGATAGGATGAGGTCTTGAGGGAATAAATTAGTTCCCATGACTATGGGTAGTTATAAAGTGAGGTTTGTCCTCCTATTTGGTCCACTTTCACACGTGGTCACTTCCCCTTTGACCTTGTTTTCACTTACCCCAAGAGCCCTCACCAAATGCCAAGAAGATGCCAGTGCCTTGTTTCTTGTACAGCCTGTGGCATTATGAGCCAAGTAAGGCCTTTTTCTTTATAAATTTCCCAGCCTCAGGTATTCCTTTATAGCAACACATAAAGGACTAAGACACCTTCCTGCTCCCAAGTGACCCACATGACTCAATGACTGATAAATGTCGGAATAGAAAAGTCAAGCTCCAGAAAAACCTGTGGGGTTAGCTGAATATGTGTTAGGGCTGCCTTTCTACTTGGCTTCCTCCTCTGCCAAATTCTGTTTCCATCCTCTCCCTTCCACAGATGTTGCTCCCAGAATTGCTTCTTGATAAATATCCTGCAGGCTCAACTCCTTCTCAGAGTCTGTCTTCTGGAAGACAGATAAATAATTTTCGAATACCTTTTTATTATTTTATATTTAAAATAATTTAAATTATTTTAAAATTGTTATACATACTTTTAAAAATTAAATTCCTCTTAGTTGCAATCAATTCAATGACCCTTATATCATTCAAGGGTAAATAATGCAAAGAGCTATTTCTATACCCCATAAAGCTGAATCATTACAAATCTTAAATGCACACATGCATAATAACAATTTTACCTATGAGGGTACCAATTTCATAAAAAGAATGTCTGGAAATAAATTAGAAAAAGAAACAACAAACAATGAACACACAGCTTAAAAATAAATGTTCCAATTAAAATGAAAGTCATTTTTGCCAATACAAATTGGACCTATAATATATCTCTACTCTTTCAAGGAGAAAAAGTGAGAAGGGGTAAAATGAAATGTGAGCAGAACAAAAGAAAAACAAGCGACTCCCTGATGACAGGAACTCTATGACTTATAGTCCGTGACCTCCAGGTCTAAATGGGTAGTATACCTTGACACTCTGGGCACTCCTGCAGCAGGCAGCAGATGTTTCTAAATGATTACAATGTGCTACAACACTGAAGATAATATAAATTTCTTTTCAGAAAACATTTTCAGAACCTAGTAATTAAAATTGTTGTGTCATTTAGTAGATCTGGAAATGAAGACCAATTAAACAGAAAATAAAAGCATGACAAGAGTGGGGAGAGGGTGAGAAGAAGACCTCTTTTCACTCAAACAAGAAAATTAAAGCTGTATTTTCCCTACCGTTTGCATAGTGTTCTCAATTACCAGTGTATGACCTAAAAAAAGAGTTCTACAGCAAAATCCACAGACATCTTTATGTTACATCATCCATTTTGACTCTTAAGTTTATTTGGGGACCTAGTTGTTTTTGGAGTCACTTGGATTACAAAGTAACTACAACAACAAAAACAACTATTGAAGAAACATGAAACATTATATACTCTTTCAAACATTTTTGCATTTGAAATTCATGTTTGTCACTGACCATCTCACTACTGATGCTATTAATGGGAATAATATCAAATTAATATCTGAGAATACCATATTAATATAATGGGAATTATACCAAAATATGTTTTCAATCCTTGGGGTGCCCATCAGAATAACCCCCCACAAAATATGCTCCATTCAAATAATTTTAGGGGCAGCCTGGATGAATTATAAATTAGTAATGCTTCTTTCGTAACTCCATTCCACATACCCATTTAAACTACTACAATTATTGATTTGACATCACTCATTACAAAAAATTCTCAAGCCTTTCTTTTTTTTGTTATTATTATACTTTAAGTTTTAGGGTACATGTGCACAATGTGCAGGTTAGTTACACATGTATACATGTGCCATGCTGGTGTGCTGCACCCATTAACTCGTCATTTAGCATTAGGTATATCTCCTAATGCTATCCATCCCCCCTCCCCTCACCCCACAACAGTCCCTAGAATGTGATGTTCCCCTTCCTGTGTCCATGTGTTCTCATTGTTCAATTCCCACCTATGAGTGAGAACATGTGCTGTACTCCAGCTCTTAAATGCTTCTGCTTACCTTGGTCAAGACAACTCATTTGGTCATGTCTAATTTTAAGGGACAAAGTTCCTATATCCCCAGAAGGAGAACTTAAATTCTTAGTGAAAAATTTAATGCCTATCATAGCTTAATTTTTTTTTCACATAGAACACAAGATTGCCTACATAAATATGAATATGAGGATACATAGATAGATAGATTTTGGTTGGAGATGATTTAGTATTTACATCCAATACTTAGGATTGCACCTATTCTAGCATCATTTTCTAATAGTAGATTTGAAAAGTATGTGCTTTATTTCTCTGTAGAGTGAAAAATCAAAAAATAAAATAAAACTACAATGAGATTTGAGAGAGTAACTTTAAGAGTTATTCATGCTATAAATGTATTTCAATAACTGTCTTTTGCTGAAAAATATACTTACAGTGTTTTTTGTGTTAAATCAAAGGTGTAAAAATAATATAAATAAAAAGATGAATACATGTCAAGAGAGTTGGTATAGAAGTAGCAATCCAACAATTCTCTTCTTTAATATAAATAGAGATTTGCCAGCTTTTCAGCAGTGACCCCTTGTGCTTCCCAGGTGAGGCAACGCCTCGCCCTCCTTTGGCTCACGCTCGGTGGGCTGTACCTACTTTCCTGCCCACACTATCTGACAAGCCCCAGTGAGATGAACCCAGTACCTCAGTTGGAAATGCAGAAATCACCCATCTTCTGCGTTGCTCACACTGGGAGCTGTAGACTGGAGCTGTTCCTATTTTGCCATCTTGGAACTGCCCCCTATTTTTCAATTATTCTAATTAGTACTCTGTAAATTTACTAATGCATTTCTACAATATTTATGAACTTGTTCTTTAGAGATACGTATTTTCTGAACTTTACTGTGGTAAACATTAAGCTTTATTTTTACCTTCAAACCTAGGATCTTGTAATGTGAAGAAAAAGTTGTATAGTTTTAGGAAAAGTAGATCTAGACTGGATAAAGTTAATAAAATGTTCCAAAAAGTATCACTACAAAATAAAAAACGTTAAGACTTTTAGGATCATATTTTTTTAAATTGATCCACGTATGAATAATGAAGTAACAGATTTGAGACAGTAAAACTTACCCTTGATCAAATCTTATTCACTTACTATTGCTTGCTTAAAAACAGAAATATGATAATTATCTCAGATTTCAAAAGCAAAAAGCAAAAAGCAACAGTGAAAAGTGAAAAATTCTTCACACCAGTTTTCCAGAATTCATTATCCATATTTAAAACACACACACACACACACACACACACACACACATACACAGGATTTACACATTCAGAGTAGAGAATCTAAACTTTAAGCAGTGACCATTTCTTGGCAATCACATCTATGTTTATTTCAGCAAAGCAATAAAAAAAATTTGATGTTTTTGTAGCAAGCAATTCAAAATCAATCAATTTGACCAGGAGAAAAACCATTCTGACCAAACAAGGATTCTGAGTCTTTAATTTGGTGGTAGCTCCGTCATGTGTGTTAGATAATTAATGTTAACAACACAGGTTTCTAGGCTTTCAAGTCTTTTGGAATGCTGAAGTGATCCACTTTTTATTGTTACCCTCCCCTCCCCCTATGCTGCCTGTATGATTTTGAAATCCAGTCCTTTCTTCGGAGCATCTGGCATAAATCTCCATCAGACACGAAGAAGAAGGGGCAAATTCTATGGTCTGCATGGGAACAGCCTGACAGCTGCCTGTTTAATCCCTTGACAATGCAAAAATTTCTTCAAGGAGGGAATCTCACTTAACATGCAAACAGAGAGGCCCAATACATTTGGTCCCGTTCCATATTAGTGACATTAATTAGAATGTAATAAAACTGCATTTTTTTCTTTTTCTGGAAAAGCAGTTAAAATGATAGAAAATGAATTTTCTTATGTCAGCTTTTAGATTTACATAGTACGTTTGAAATTGTATTGCGTATTTACAGAAGTCGGTATCTGACATACTGATGACTTTGAAACTACTATAACGTAATAGTTTGCTAAAAAACTTGAGGAATTTTTTTCACTTAAGACCCAGAATGTAGGATGGATATGGAAAAGAAGAGAGATGTCATGGATGGACATAGATAATTTGTATGTTTTTATATTTGTGTTTTTACTTATATTTTGTCCTCGAAGCACCCAATAGCTTTCACCAGATGATTCTTACCATCAGGGTTGAGATCTTGTTCATCTTTGTGATGCCAGGCAGAACTGCATTTACTAGAAACTTTCTATGCCTGGCTCCCAAAAAGTTATAGCTATTTGACCTCATATGACATATTCCATGACTCTAGTCTTTTTTAGTAATGCATTCCAGCAATTCACAAGCCTTAGAGCTATAAAGAAATGCTACTAAACGGAAACTCAAGGCGAAAAAGGCAAATACTGTTTCCCATTTATTACTCTGGCACTCACTCCAAAACTGGCTGAATTATTTTACTTCCCACTGTGGTCAGCACCCCTCCCTGCATTGACCATCATCCAAATTAGAGAGGAGCCTGATCTGAAATTACTCTTAAAAAAAACTTGATAAAGTTGATCATTTCTAGCTCCTTCTTTGTGTTTCTAATCCGTAAAATGGAGTTGTAATTATGTCTCAGTTTAACCTATGACAACGGAGACAACCTTGAGACAATTAGAATTTCATTAGAATCACTATCAAAAGGAATCCTCCAATTATAAGTCTCATTCTTGTTTTACATTCTCCTCAGAATGTTTCAGAGTAATAACAGCTAATACACATATTATTACCATCATCAGGGACTCTTTTAAGTGTTCTACAAGTATTAATTCATTGTGTTAAGAACCTTGAGCACATATTCAGATTTCCCTGATGGCCTGTTCTTGCTGTCAGAGCCCTACTGCACTGGGTCTTCTATTCACTGTCAGATTCTGATGAACCTCTCTGCAAGGTTTCTTGAGAAAAGACCAAAGCCTGGATGACCACATGGATCTGCAAGAGAGCTATCGCTGCATCGGAGTGAACCTTGACCAATAAGAGACTGAGTCATGAAGATAATTTCCCTCTTCCTTCTCCTTTTCCTGGCTATTTCTTATTCCAATCCTTCCAGGTATGGTCATGTACAGAGAGAACATGCTTGCCAAGAGGTCTTTTGTATCTAGGTGGCTTGCTGTGAAATCGTGCCCAGGTTGATAAATATCATATAATTTTATCTCTTTTGTTACCTCAGTCTCCTTTTCCTTTCTCTCTTACCACCCTAGCTAGAAACACCAAAATAAAGGGTTAGCTCCTTAAATCTTGATTCCGGCTTTTCTCTCTAAGAATAAGGCGCTCATATAATCCTTAGAAAAATCCTACATGGTAGGTATTACAGTTTCAGCCATTGCAGAGATAAGAAAACAGAAACATAATAAAATATAAGTAACTTACAGAAGTTAACATAGATAGTCAACAGCAGACCATAATATCAGTTTGAGTCCAGAGTATATGTTCTTAAACCAACACCATATGATGGTCTGGATCATGAAGTCAGCTTGGAGTTAAACCTCTGCATCAGCTTCATTTCCACAATCACAAAGAATGTTTTCGTGAGAGCAGGAGGGGATAAAGAAATAACATTAAAGATAGTTTTCTTGGGTCCTGAACAATGCCATAGACAATGTGACAATTGACAATGCCACATTCAATCTACTATCTAATTGAAATATTATTGCCAATGTTAATGTCTGCTAACACACTGCTCCCATAGCTATAGAGCAGGGAAGCAGAATTTTTAATACTGTCAGTGCCAGAATTTCTAGGAAGCAGGGTGGATAAATATATTCTGGGTTACTGTATTCTTCTGAATAAGCCTCCGGAAGAAATCCTACATACATCTGTATATTGCCTCCATAACTTAGAGCAAAGTATACTTTAATTTTATATAGTAAATCCATCCACAATGGAGGACTAAGCATTTGCTGAAGATCATTACCATCAATTTTTAACTATATGTCTTTTTATACTTAAACTTCCCTTTTAAAAATCAAACTTAATAAATCCTCAAGTTAACATAGCAGTGGATTCCCATTAACCGAACCTAAAAAGCAGTAACCATAATAAAATTATAAAAGATGAAAATGGATACTTGGTTGTGAAATTATAAAATTAATATTTGCTTACTGTGGTTTACAACTTGAAATGTCAACATTAAACAGTTGGGAAATCTAAGCATTTGTTCCTAGTAATATTTTCTCACTTATAAACAATAATAAATCTGACAACCTACTTATTATTGCAGAATGGACTATGGTCTGCCTCAAGTACATGTAAACCATTCCATTCATTTCAATAAATCAATTATAGTTCCTTCAAGAAATTGTAAGGGAGTCTCAAAACCAAGTTGCATTTTTTATAAGTTCAAACTCCAAACTCTATGTTCTTCAGACCCATAAGCTAAATATTATTCTTTGAATCCTCAACTCTCTAGTTCCCACATTCAAAACATCAGACCAGTTCTTTCTTTACAACATTTTCTCAATTTTAATGTTTTTTTCCATTCTCATAGCTTCAAAGCTGGGCACACACTATTTTCTGGTTATAATTCAACCAATATGGCCCTGCACATTGTGGAAACTGTACGGCAGTTTAGGGAGAAGCATTTCCATAAATTACAATCTGAATTACATCACTTCCCCCCAGTCGTGATGCAATTCACATTCCCCTACAATCACAATTCTCCATTTGATAAAGGATATCTCTTCACATCCAGCTGGCTTAAACAAATTTTTACATTGTTCTCACATGGACTCCATTCTATTTAAATAACTACACTTCTGTTGATCTTCAGTATCTATTATGCAAATCCTTCAATAAAGAGTGAAATGAGTAGACAGAATAATGCCATTATTACATTTATCTGAGTGTTTCTTTTTGGAGGATAACTTTGGGTTTCCTTTAGGTATACTTAAAAAAATTCCTACCAAATTATAATAAGCACAATGTATTAATATTAGACAGGATTCTCTGAAGAAACAGAACTAACAGCATATATGCATGTGTGTATGTACGTGTGTGTGTATGTGTGTAGTCAGAGAGAGACAGAGATTGACAATTTAGCATTGACATATCTTATTTATTGCAGATATTGCACGTCTAACACATTGAAGATTTGTGGCCACTCAACATCAAGCTAGTATATCAGCACAATTTTTTCAACAGCATGTTCTCACTTCATGTCTCTGTGTCATATTTTGGTAATTCTTGCAATATTTCAAAATTTCTCATTATTATTATTATATCTGTTAATATAGTTTGGATATTTGTCCCCTCCAAATCTCCTATTGAACTTGGATCCCTAGTATTGGAGATGTGGCCTAGAAGGAGGTGTTTGGGTCATGGGCACAGATCCTTCATGAATGGCTTAAGGCCTTAATGAGTGAGTTCTCACTCTACTATTTCACATAAGAGCTGGTTGTCTGAAAAGGTGTGGCACCCCTTCGCTCTTGCTCCCTCTCTCACCATGTGACACATCTGCTCTCCCTTTGTATTCTGCCATGATTGGAAGCTTCCTGAGGTCTGTACTAGAAGGAGATGCTGGTGCCGCGCTTCTTGTACAGCCTGCAGAACCATGAGCTGAATAAACCTCTTTCCTTCATAAATGACCCAGCTTTAGGTATTCTTTTACAGCAACACAAAACAAAGACATCTTTTATGGTGATCTGTGAGCAATGACCTTTAATGTTACTATTATAATTGTTTGGGGGTACCACAAGCCACAACCCTACAAGAGGGCAAACTTAAGGAATAAATATGTGTGTTTGGACTGCTCCATCAACTGTCCATTGCTCTGTCTCTCTCCCTCTCCTTGTGCCTTCCTATTCCCTGTGACACACAATATTGGAATTAGGCCAACAATGAGCTCTAAATGTTGAAGAATCATACAACTCTCACTTTAAATAAAAAGCCAGAAATGATTAAGCTTAATGAGGAAGTATGTCAAAAGCAGAGACAAGCCAAAAATTAGGCCTCTTGTAGCAAACAGTGGGCCAAGTTGTAAATATAAAGGAAAAGTCTTTCAAGGAAATTAAAAGTGATAAACATGAGTGAGAAGAAAGCAAAAAAGCCTTATTGCTGATATGGAGAAAGTTGTAGTGATTTGGATAGATCAATGCAGCCACAACATTCTCTTGAGCCAAAGCCTAATTCAGAGCAAAGTCCTAACTCTTTTCAATTCTGTGTAGGATGAGAGAGGTGAGGAAACTGCAGAAGAAAAATTTGAAGCTAGCAGTTGATTCATGAAGTTAAGGAAACAAGCTATCTCCAGAACTTAAAAGTGCAAAACGAAGCCACAAGTGCTGATGAAAAGCTGCAGCCAGTTATCCAGAAGATCTAGCTAAGATCATTGACAACATGTCTACATTAACAAAACAGTCCCAGTGTAGATGAAATAGCCTTCTGTTGGAAGAAGATGCCATCTAGGACTTTCATAGCTAGAAAGGAAAAGTCGATGCCTGGCTTCAAAGCTTTGAAAGACAGGCTGACTCTCTTGTTAGGGGCTAATGCAGCTGGGAGCTTTAAGTTGAAGGTGATGCTCATTTGCCATTCTGAAAGTCAGGAGTCCCTTAAGAATTATGTTAAATTTACTCTGCCTGTCATCTATAAATGAAACAACAAAGGTTGTGTGACAGTATACCTGTTTATAGCATGGTCTACTGAATATTTTAAGCCCACAGTTGAGATCTACTGCTCAGAAAAAAAAATTCTTTTCAAAATATTAGTATGCATTGATAACATACCTAGTCACCCAAGATCTCTGATGATGTAAAAAAAGATTAATGTTTGAATGCCTGCTAACATAGCATCCTTTCTGCAGCTTATGAATCAAGGATTAGTTTGGACTTTCAGGTCTTATTATTTATTTATTATTTTGTGAAGCTATAATTGCCATAGATGGTGATTGCTGTAATGGATTTGCACAAAATAAATTATCTTCTGGAATGGATTCACAATTATTGAAACCATTAAGAATATTTGTGACTCATGGGAGGAGATCAAAAATATCAACATTTACTGGAGTTTGAAAAATGTTTATTCCAACCCTCATAGATGACTTTCAGGGGTTCAAGACTTCAGTGGAGGAAGTAACTGCAGATATGGTGGAATTCAGCAAGATAACTGAATTAGGAGCAGAGCCTGAAATGGAACTAAAATGCTGTGACTGGGTTTGACAGGATTGACTCCAATTTGGAAAGAAGTTTTACTGTGGGTAAAATGCTATCAAACTGCATTACATACATACTACAAAGAAATCATTTGGGAAAGGAAGAGTCAGTCAATGTGGCATAATTCACAATTGTCTTATCTTTAGAAATTGCTACAGCCACCCAACCTTCAGCAACCATCACCTTGATCAGTCAGCAGCCACGAATATTAAAGCAAGACTCTCCACCAGCAAACGGATCACAACTCACTGAAGGCTCAGATGATTGTTAGCATCTTTTAGAGTTTTTAAATTAAAGTATATAGATTGCCTTTTTAGACACAATGCTATTACACACAATATACTACAGTATAGTGTAAACATTAACTTTTGTATGCACTGGGAAATAAGAGAAATTGTATGACTGACTTTATTGTGATATTCACTTTATTGTTGCAGTCTGGAACCAAATTCGCAATATCTCTGAGTATGCCTATATAAGGAATTGGACCAAGTGATTATGTAGGCTCGAGAATTCAAACTCTGCTGTGTGCTCATCAGGCTGCAAACCCAAAAAATCAATGTTGCAGATGAAATCTAAGCGCAGTGTGCTGGAGAACTTTCTCTTGCTCAAAGAGGCTGGTCTTTTTATCCTACTCAGGCCATCAGCTGATTGAATAAGGCCCACCCACATTATAAAGGATAAGGTTTTACTCAAATTTCACTGACTTAAAGGTTGATCTCACCCAAAACACCTCCAAGCTGACACATAAAATTAATCATCACGCGTAATAAATGTGCCTATTACTGCTTTTTATTGAATTTTTCCCTTCAAGTAACAGTAGACGGCACTCATGCTCTGTTTAGCAGCGATTAGTTACCAGCCCTGCATTGCAGGTGTTTGAGAAATATATTAGGCTGGCAAAAATAATTTTGCATGGCATAATGAAAATATAATGGGTTAATAAAAATTAATCTTTATGATTTTTTATATGCTACATCCTCAGAAATCAATGGGACTCACAAAAAATAATATATAAAACAACATCCCAGTTTCTTAGGCTCAATGTCACATTTTTAGTATATATATATATATTTTTTGTAATTTGCAATTAAGGTATAGAGGAGACTTAGAATAGAGTCAGACTGCTTCGGATTAAATCCTCATCTGATGTATTAGAAGCTGGGTTATTGCAGGCAAGTCACTTAATCTCTCTGTTTCTTAATTTTCTCAGCTATAAAATAATATTAATAGAACCATCTTCATGGGTAGTTAGAAGAATTAAATAAGGCAATATTTGTAAAGTGCTTAGAAGAGTGCCTGGCTATTAGTAAGTGCTATATGTGTTTATTTTACATTAAGAAGAAATAAATAAAATAATTGTCCCACCTTAAGCAAGGGCCTTTTCATCTGCTGTGAATTGACTTTGAAGAAATGCAATATCACGGTGACCATTTTAGCTAATTAAAATTTTCAAGTTCACTTAAACTTTTTACATAAGTA